>NC_071635.1:12322077-13522077 GCF_014839835.1 Dryobates pubescens
AGGCAGGCTGGGATCTCTAATGATCCTGCTCCCATAGAAATATATCACCTCATCTATATGTAATCGAGATAAAAGTCCACTACGTCCAGCTGAGAGCCTAAACCCTGGTGATATGAAGCACATTTTGTAAAACAAAAAAAGAAAGAAAGATTTTTCTTCACTCCATGCAAGAAGAGAAGAAACAAATGGATTCAACCAAACAGTCTGCAGGTTGTTTGTGCCTAATGTAGGTCACTAGTCCCTAAGAAAAGCCTCATTAGTTCATACTAATGACCAGAAGACTCACTTCAAGAGAGCTTAACTCTACAAAAGATGATTAAAAAACGTTCAGCTGCTTGTGGTGGGCAGATTAAAAGCACAACAGCACAAACCACATTAATCCAGAGGAGTTTATAACACCTCATGTAATTTCAAGGGTATAGGTTTATATTCTCTGCTCTGGTGAGACCCCACCTGGAGTACTGTGTCCAGTTCTGGAGTCCCTAGTGCAGGAAGGGTCTGGATGTGCTGGAATGTGTCCAGAGAAGGACCTTGAGGATGATTAGAGGGCTGGAGCTCCTCTGCTATGAGGACAGACTGAGGGAGTTGGGGTTGTTCAGTATGAAGAGAAGAAGAAGCCTCCCAGGAGACCTTATTGTGGCCTTCCAGTATCTGAAGAAAGCTGGGGAGGGACTTTTTAGGATGTCAGGTAGGATTAGGGGGAATGGAACAAAAATAGAACTGGGCAGACTCAGATGGGATGTTAGGAAGAAATTCTTCACCATGAGACCGGTGAGACACTGGAACAGGTTGCCAAGGGGAGTGGTAGTAGCCTCATCCCTGAGGTTTTTAAGGCCGGGCTGGATGTGGCTGTGAGCAACCTGCTGCAGTGTGAGGTGTCCCTGCCCATGGCAGGGGGTTGGAACTAGATGATCCTTGAGGTCCCTTCCAACCCTGACAATTCTATGAATCTGTAATAAGGATTAGTAGCAACAAGAAGCAATTCATATTGTAGTTGGGTGGTCGGCTGAAACATCTCACCATGGGCTGGAATGGATTATGGGGAAAACTGGCATGAGTTAACACAAACAGCAAATATGAAAATGAAGACTTCTCAGCAAGCTGTGTACACCTCAGGGCTGGGTAACTTACCAAGCAAGACCCATGCACCCCCATCACCTCGGGTGGCTCTGTGCGCCTGGCACGGCTGCACGATCAGGTCAGCAAAAGTCCTGCCCAGAGAGCGGCCACTCCTGCCCAGTGCAGACCACATTTGCTTCTCTAGGCTGCAGACAGCTGGCACTGTAATGCCATTTGAGCTTGCCATGGAAAGCACTGGCACATTCACCCACTAATCCTCCCCAAACCCAGTTACTCACCCAAACAATGTTTGAAATAACAGTGAAGAGACCACAGCCCTCAGTCTTTACAGAATTAGGCAGGAACCTATACCACAGAAGCCCAGGACAGCAGAGTTTGGGGCTAATTGCTTTTGTAAAAATATGTAAAACTCAAGCCTCAAATACCAGAGTTGGAGAAATGCTGATAGCAGCAATCCATGAAACTGAAAGCCACAGATGCACCACCACCACCTCACACAAACAGCAGCTTGCCAGTCTGTGTGGTTTATAGCATTTGTTCTACCTGGAGGAAAATCAATCTTCATTTATGGTCCCCACAGAGAGTACCCTTAGGAGAACAGCAGGAAATGTAACTGCATTAGGCAGTAACCAAGAGTGACACTGCAACAGCTTGAGTAATCAAAAGGCACAGAAAAACAGACTTTAGAGGAAGCTAAAAACTTGGAACTAGATTATCCTTGAGGTCCCTTCCAACCCAAGGACTCTATGATGGGTATGTATACTGGAGCTGGAGACAAAATGTCCATTGGCACCTTGCACTTCCAAACACTGCAGAAAGCCTTGTAGAACAAAAGAAGCAATTGCATTTCAAGCAGCTAACAATAAAACCACTTGCACCCTCATCTGCAGCGGTAACATCAAGCCACCACCAAAACTAATAACAGTTATTGAACCAAGTAATTCTTTTCTTCCAAGTAAGCCTAAATTTCCTCAGGCAGTTCTGAAAGAAAAATCCTTCCCTGGCCCTGTAAAAAAATGTAGATACACTTTGTTTTTCCTCTAAATGGAGAGAAAGCATGACAAAATAGCTACACACAAAACTGAGAAGCCATTTCCAGCAGGATTTCAGTCATAACTTTAAACAGAAAAACAAATACAACCACAAAGAGCTGCTGAGTGCAGGTAAACTTCACAGAAAGAGTAGTTGGCCATTGGAATGTGCTGCCCAGGGAGGTGGTGGAGTCACCAGCCCTGGAGATGTTCAAAACAGGACTGGAAGTGGCACTTGGAGCCATGGTTTAGTTGTCATGAGGTGTTTAATAGGTTAGGCTTAATGATCTCTGAGGTCTTTTCCAACCTGGTTGATTCTGTGTAAACACTGAACAAAGTGATACATAAAGAACAAAGAAAATCAAAATACCATCTTGTATTTCAAGTATTATGCCAATGGCAACTACCTGTTAGGCAGCTGAAAGGAAAGGGATGCTGGTTTCAGCCTCTGTGTGTAAGCCCACATGCTGCTTGTTCAACCCTTCATGCAGTCAGAATCACAGAATGAACCAGGTTGGAGAAAATCTTTGTGATCATCAAGTCCAACCTGTCATCCAACACCATCTAATCAACTAAACCTTGGCACTAAGTGCCTCATCCAGTCTTTTTAGACACCTCCAGGGATGGTGACTCACCCACCTCCCTGGGCAGCACATTCCAATAGCAAATCTCTCTTTCTGTGAAGAACTTCCTCCTAACATCCAGCCTAAACCTCCCTTGGCTCAGTTTGAGACTGTGTCCTCTTGTTCTGGTGCTGGTTGCCTGGGAAAAGAGACCAACCCCCTCCTGGCTACAATCTCCCTTCAGGTAGTTGTAGAGAACAGTAAGGTCTTCTGCAGGCTAAGCAACCCCAGCTCCCTCAGCCTCTCCTCACAGGGCTGTGCTCCAAACCCCTCCCCAGCTTTTTTGCCCTCCTCTGGACAGGTTCAAGCAACTCAACATCTTTCTTAAACTGAGGGGCCCAGAACTGGACACAGTACTCAAGGTGTGTCAAGTTCTGGGCCCCTCAGTCAAGAGCCAGAGGCTCCCATTGATTGCTCAGATCCAAGGAAGGAACCTTTTCAAGTGTCATGCTGCTCTTCTATGGATGGGGCCTGCAGGAGAGCAGTCCCTGAAGTGAGGCTAAAGGTGACCTGGTGGCAGGAGCCTCTGCAGTCTCCCAGGGCAAGACTCATATTTCACACAGCAGTCCCAGGAGGGAAACCTCATGTGAACTGCTGAGGAGATCCATAGGCTTCACCCTTCCCTTCAGCACACCTGCTGCCAACAGTCATTTACAACAGTCTGCACTGGGGACCAGTGCACGACAGAACTGTTCACCGGCATGGTGGGGGTTGGAAAGAGCCTCCAGAGATCATTGAGCCCAACCCCCTGCTACAGCAGGGTCACCTAGAGCAGGTGTCCAATACCCATCTGCTGGTTTACTGAATTTTGACATTTTGTAGCCTAGTGTATCCTTAAGACTGAGATCATAACATTCTGGCTGCTTGGTTACCCTGCCAGAACAGCTGTGATTATTTGGTGTACGTGAAAAGACAGCATTTAGATTATTCCTTAACAAACACTGAAGACCCAGGTTTAACTGACCATGTGACAGGCTCACCTCAAGAGAAGATCTTAAAGAAGAGAAACAGACTAGGGTAGTGAAATGAACTTTTCATTCCACAGACTTACTGTCTATGGTGCCACAGGCAGCATGCTTGCAGAGACACTGATTTAATAAACTTAATTACTTTCTGCTCAACACATGTCAAGGTAATGCCTGAATTAGTTTTCACTGCAGGACAAACTCCATTAGGAACACTGATGTTTGTTCTTAATGTTCTGTAGCAAGAGGCAAAGTTTATAGAACCCACAACACAGACACATACAAAACTGACATTGGGTAAGTTAACCTTGCACTGCAGCAGCTTCTGAATTAGCAGCAACTTCCAAGTTAGCAGCAGCTTCCTGCTGTGCTTCCTCCACAGCAGGGGATGCCTCAGGAGCTGGCAAGTCATTCTCCTCTCCAGTTCCTGGGGATACCCCAGAACTCTCATCCTGTGCTGCAGGTCCAGCAGCAGCTACTGCAGCAGCCTCTTCCGTGGCTGTCTCTCCTTCAGTGACTTCATCTGTCTCTTCTTCATCACCTTGTAAGGATTTATTTAATACAATAGAGAGAGTAAAGTGCATGCATGCAACACAAATTCACCAACTACTTCTTACCATTGTCCTCACTTACATTTAAAATGGGAAGCTAAGCCTTGGGAATCAGAATTGACAAAGTTAAGAAACCAATACTCAGTCCCCACCTATGGCCTGATGTGGCACCCTAACAGCTGTTTACAAGCTGAGGAAACCATATTCTTAATTACTGAGCTTCGGGGCTGCTTCAGTGTAGGAAGAAAATAAACTGTGGCTTAAAGCAAGTGACTGACTGCAAGAGGTGGGAGTGCAGAGAAGGATGAAAAAAACAAACTAACAAAAAGTGTTGTTCCAAACCCACTCTGCTGAAAGGGGCAGCGATAAAGCACCCACCAGTGTCAGAGGGAGCAAGGATTCTTGTCCTGGTTGCACCCAGCAGTAGAAGTACCACACTGGGAATGAGACATTTGCTACCATACTTAAAAGAAGCCCTTATGGAGTTGATTACCCACTTCGAAGCACTGCAAGCCAAGATGTACCTTCAGTTTGTGCAGGGCTACTTTAAAGGTGGCTCACTTGGCTGACAATAGCTGCAATAGCACCAAGCCCAGTAGGTGATTAGGTTTCAGATGGGTTTCGTGCCATCTCGCTCTGTGCTGTCCCAGGTACTCTGCTATATCAATGTCTGTCACCCCTGCAAGAGCCACAGCCCTCAGGTAAGGAAGGCAAGGTCTGTGGGGCAGAATTAAACAGGGGACTCTTAGAGAAGCTAAGTTTATGTAAGAGCACCACTTGCTAATTTTAAGCAGTCAGCATTCACTTTACTGCAGATGTGACCCCTTGTTTTTCTTTTTACAGGTCCCAGCTGTCTTTTAAAGTCTTCTCTACCCTGCTGTGGGTTGGACTCTTCAGGATCTGCAAACCCCAGTGCTTCCCGAGCATGCATTACTTCAAACTCAGTTGAGAGGAGTCATCCAAAACAAGCAGCACACAGCAACGTTGATGCACAATCACCAAGCAACCATGCAAGCTAACAAAAGGAAGCTGTGTAGCATGTATTCACTGCAAGTTTACCTCTAGAACCAACTCACCATGTGACAAAACACAGCTGGAAATACAGTTTGTGAGACGGTGTAAACTAAGTAAACAGCTTAAAGAGACATAGTCAGAATTCACTTTATTATTCTATTATTCTATTTTATTATTCCATTATTTATTAGTATTGGGTCTTTCCTCCAATCTGTTTAAAAGCTTTAAACAGATCAGATTTAATTCTTGGTTTTCTTCTGCCAGTGCAGGCCTATCGTTTTGTGTCCAGGTTTCAATGCAAATCCGTTCACAGCTCAGTGAAAACCAAAGCTTGGTAGGGTGCAACCTGATCATGTCCCTTTAAGAGGATGCTGTATTTCAAAACCACTAAAATTGATCACACAAAGAACAGACAGGCCAAGCTCAGCATTCAGAACACTTTATTGGACAGTCAAGTGTAGAGTGCAGTCATTCAGAACAGCCAGCTTCTCAATCTCAGAACTGCCTTCTACAAAGCAGATTCAGTAAATAAGCTCAATATGGTTTGGCCTTGCAAACACAGGTAGGTCTCTGAAAGTCTCACAAGGAAGGAGTTTTACAATAGAAGGCATAAAGTCATCCCAAGGTAGGCTGCAAGGTAGGCAATGGTGAACGACTGTCCTTTGTTTGTATTAAACTTCCTCAGGTTTGGAAAGAGATTTCCCTTGTATTTTAGGCTGGAAAGTGTAAAAGCAGAGTAGAGATTAGAAAGATTGAATCAGCTTGCATCGAGTTAAAAAAAAGACAAGTCACTACTACAAAAGGAGGAATTCAGGAACAAGTTTAAAGGAGGCACACAAAACAGGAGACAAAACTCAGCATTTGCTAAAGAAGCAAGCAGAAAGTTCTGCAAGGCAAACATCATTTCACAGCTCGAATGATGTCCCAGGCTTCCCACTGCTATTTCAAGGCAGGCTTCTGACAGGGCCTTTTTAAAATCCCTCTCTAAATTTGCAAGTAGCCTTTAAGTTAAGAAGAGCTACAGAAACTTTGCTGTGAGAGATTGTTTTTTCTTACAAGCCTGAGATAATTTAGTTAACATACCATGAAGTATCATTCCAACCCTCCAATCAATAAACAAGCCATCGTTTCTCTTGTTTTGACCACCTTGTTTGCTACGTGCAGTTCTTTTGTAATAGACATTTTGGGGGTTGGGCACAAGGGGAGAACATCCCTCAGGATGAGAAACCTTGAAGGTTATTTACATCAGGAGACTCAAGCTCTGATTAGCTGCTCCCCAGTATTAATTTCTCCCAGCTGAAAAGTTCCTCCCTTACCACGGGGCACACAGAAAATACGCCACGACTGTGCTGTTTGGCATGCTGCTGCTCCATCCACCACAGTGTTACCAGCACTGGTTTACAGCTTATCTTAAGCTTGATTTTATGTGAACCTAAAAAATGTATTGATTGCTCTGGGAGCAGGATTTGTAATGGCTCCTATCAGCAGTGCTCCCTGTGAGAAAGTGCTAAGGACTACCTGAACCTACGGAATGCGTGGGGAAAGAAGCTGCAGGGGCACCTCTGGGAAAAGCAGCACTATGGGAACACTCTGTGACAAGAGAGACACAAAAATACTACTATGCAGGGAGCAAGGGTGGGGAAAAAAAAGGGGAGGAGGAGAGACACAGAATCTTCTGAGAAAGCACACAGAGGGTTCTATAGGAAAAGTAAGAACAGAAACCTCTTCGGCAGGGGGGGTGGATACAGTTGGGAATGAAGAAGGGTATTTAAAAAGAGCTGATTCAACAGTAGTTTTGTGTTGTGTGCTGGAATTAGCTACTCAAAGTCCAGGATATGGACATGCTGGAAGGTGTCCAGAGAAGGGCCACGAGGATGAGCAGAGGGCTGGAGCACCTCTCCTATGAGGACAGGCTGAAAGAGTTGGGGCTGTTCAGTCTGGAGAAGAGAAGGCTCCAAGGTGACCTAATTGTGGCCTTCCAGTAGCTGAAGGGGGCCTACAAGAAGGCTGGGAAGGGGCTTCTTAGGATCTCAGGTAGTGATAGGACTTGGGGGAATGGAATGAAGCTGGAGGTGGGGAGATTCAGACTGGATGTGAGGAGGAAGTTCTTCCCCATGAGAGTGGTGAAGCCCTGGAATGGGCTGCCCAGGGAGGTGGTTGAGGCCCCATCCCTGGAGGTGTTTAAGCCCAGGCTGGATGAGGCTCTGGCCAGCCCGCTCTAGTGTGAGGTGTCCCTGCCCATGGCAGGGAGGTTGGAACTAGATGATCCTTGTGGTCCCTTCCAACCCTGACTGATTCTATGATTTAATCAGAAATTCAGCAGTGAAAATCATACAGGAAACAAGTTTCAACTGTGCTCCCTGGATGGCCTTAAGGGATGTTTTGGACTTCTCACTATCAATAATAAGGGAGGCAGCAATCACCTGCCATTGGCTGGGGCATTTATCTAAGTTACTAAGCAGCACAAGATTATGGGATGTCTGGAGAGCACCCAAAGTCAGAATTAAGTTACAAAGCACTGAGTACTCTTGATTTCAGTCTCAGGCATCAGAGGTGTGGCCTTCAGCGGTAAGCCAACAGCACCAGTGACTCTGTGGGCATCCCACTCAAACATTTTGGTAGACTAGGGTTAAAACACAGCACCTTGCAGAATTGAACCTTAAGAGTAAAGTGGGAACACACTGATGTCATTTTGAGTGCCCTGGGAGGTTTGCTTAATGCTTCCACATCTCCCACCTTCTGACTCTGTCAGTCAGAATGTCAAGAGCATAACCCTCATTTCTTTCCTGAACAGCAGATGACCAAGTCACTAGGAGAAGTATCTGCTTTGGTCCTGGTTAGGTTGTTTTACTTTAGGAACAATGAAAGATTGCACTAAACTTGTGGCCAACTTGTCAGCATTTAAAGAAAAATACTGGTTAAAAAAACCCTCCCTGCTTCCAGCTACTTCAAAGACAGGAGATTCAAGGGTTTTGCCATTTTTACATCTCAAAAATCTGCCACTTTTAAAGTTCTAAAACCAGAGGCCGTGTTGTGGGAACTTCAGGACAAAGAGCTTCAAATCAAACAATTTTCAGGACAGACAACTCAAAGCATGCTCTCACATGGTAAAAATAAATGAATAAATAAAGATTGACTTGGCACAGTTTATTCAAACATATTTGCACACGAAGAATTGGTTAAATCAATTCTCCAGATGTCAGGATCAGAAGAGAAAAATAAGCAGCAGCACCAAGTGCTGTGACTCAGAGGTATTTATTTATGAAATAAGTAGAAATATAAAGATCCTCAAGAAGTACTTTTTCTAATGGCTGTTCCCTAGCCAGGCCATTCTTGCCAACGTTCTATCTTTCATGTTAATGCTGCCAAAACACTAATTGATGCAGACAGGGACAACATTCCATTGCAAGTATTTGAACTAACATGGTCTAATTATTTAAGCATGAAGAGCTAAGTGAGGATTTGCCATACATTTAGGGGGTGGGGTGGTGGGGGTGTCTGCTTTTCATTTAATCCTAAATAATGATAATAAAAGGATTACAAAATAAATCACAGTTCTGGGACAAGAAATGGGTCCCATTTATTTATTTATTTTTAAATATAGGGCTTTTTTTTTCCCCCTATTGAACTGTGCTCCCTCCTGGCACGTGGCCTGCACCCAAACTGTTGGCCAAGAGGAAGATTTTATCTCCTTCCCCCCTGACAAACAAAAGCATAAAAATGATTTTGACAGCACGATGCATTTAGTCAAATTTCATTAAGCTTCCAGTAAATCAAATGCAAATACTCAACACAATTAATGGTTCACACATCAACTCCTTCCATCCCAGGAGACTCCTGCAAGGTTGATCACAGACCACAGATTCACTGCCTAAGCATTAAGCCCCTTCCCAAAACGTGTGGAGAAGGAGCTTTGTAACAAAACACTGCACAACCGCCTTTGTCTCTACTCCCACTCACAGAGCTCAGGCAAGGACTTGGCCAGGGTTAAGGCCTGATTAGACAATCTAGGAGTCTGTTCCAGATCCTCCTGCACCCAGAGAAAAAGAGAGAAGAGCTCAACTCACCCCTGCTGTTCCGCTCCTTAGCTCTCTCTTGGAGGATATGCATATGTTCAATATAGTTGCTGCGGGATGAACTGACTACTCTGTAGGCCTGAAAGAAAATGACACCTAAACTTATTGCTACATCCCTGCAAAGTTCCAGACCAAAAAAAGAACAGAAGAGGGGAGAAAAGGGTTCTTAAGCAAGTGCTAGAGCTCATCTTAAAGGCTTATCAAATTATGTTAAGCAAAGTTCAGAAAAAATAACTCTGTTTTGCTCTCCTGACATATTTATACACTTCATGTTGCTCCACTGTTAACAAGCAAATGTAACAGCATGCAGCTTTCAAAGTGCTGTTTGAACTGAACAGTGGTTTAAGATAAATAAAGGTTAAAAAAAAACCCAAACAAACCACAAAGCAAGCAACTATGATAAAAAGATGACAGCAAGAGATTCTGTTACTCCTCCTGTGCAATCACAGAAGTTTGATACTAGGAAGGAGCAGAAGCTACTTACCCTTCAAGAGGATTATTTTGTGGGAGGGGGGAAAACACGTACATCTCTGGGATGTGCCACTCACTACCTCATTTCTTGCCATTATCACAAATCTCTTCCACTCTTGGGAGTGGAAGGAAGCGATGAAATGGAGGCTTTGGGGATGTGAAGCACAGTCTGATATATTCAGACGCCGAGAAAGGAACGATCCCCCAAAAAGCTTGACAAAAGCTGATGTTTACAAAACTTTCAACATGTTTTTTCTAAGTAGTATTCTTATCATGAACAAGGCTCATAATCTTCCCCTTGCAGCTTCAGACAGCTTACTTCCTATCTGTCTTGCCCACGGTGAGATACTCTTAATGTTTGTGGTTGACAAGAGGAGGCAAGGGGTTAGAGGCAGCAGGCGCCATGCTCCATCTTTGGATGCATTAATTTTGCGTAGTTTTAGGTGGGTTTTCCACTAAGAATGACAACAGCACTAGAGAGCAGAGTAACAGTAAAGCAGGCAAGCACTAAGCATTCCGTTTCTTTAGCTCTCTTGAACTGAGTTTTAAGTTAGACTTATTTACATGCTACCACACCCGCATTCCCTTGACTGTGTCTTGATCATATCCTTTAACCCAAAACACACTTTGTACCACGCCAACTCAGAAAGCACAAACAACTCTGTTCCCAAACACTTACATAAAATAAACCACCAAAAGCAGCAACACCAGCAAGGAGATAGTAAATCATGTTCTCTCCAGAAGAGCCAGGAACGCTCCCAGATGACATCTGGCGAGGAGGTGCTACAAAAACCATTATTTGAATTAGAACAGAATAGAATAGAATTAACCAGGTTGGAAGAGACCACAGAGATCATCAAGTCCAACCTATCACCCAACACCATCTAATCAACTAAACCATGGCACCAAGCACCCCATCCAGTCTCTTCCTAAACACCTCCAGTGATGGCGACTCCACCACCTCCCTGGGCAGCACATTCCAATGGCAACTCACTCTTTCTATGAAGAACTTCCTAACATCCAGCCTAAACCTACCCTGGAGCAGCTTGAGACTGTGTCCTCTTGTTCTGGTGCTGGTTGCCTGGGAGAAGAGACCAACCCCCTCCGGGCTACAACCTCCCTTCAGGTAGTTGTAGACAGCAAGAAGGTCTCCCCTGAGCCTCCTTTGTTCCAGGCTAAGCAACCCCAGCTCCCTCAGCCTCTCCTCATAGTGCTTGTACTCCAAACTTCTCACCAGCTTTGTTGCCCTTAATTAATGTAAAGTGCTGCTGAAACACCCTCATGAAACAGAATGAAGGAACCTGAACTCTATATGGGTAAGGATGGTTTTAAAAGATGTAATAAAACATAGAGGTACAGCTTAGTGATGTTTAGAACAACTGAGTAATACAGGGTGTGGTGCTTAACTGGAAGAGGTACATAGCTGAGCTCTCCCTAAGAGCCTAAGATCCTCTGGGAAATGCTCTCTGCCGAGCAACATCCAAATACTGGATGCAGCCTATATAAAATTAAGAACTACCTAAGGAACATAAAACCCGCCCCCCCCCCAAAAAAAAAGGACTGTAAAAAAGTTCTTGCCTAAGGTATGTAAAAGAATACATCTGTCCATGCTCAATCCTGCTGCAGTCATGATCAGCAGATGGAGCAAATCTTCAGTTTAATAATTAAGCACCTTTGAGGAAAAAGCTTTTCCTCTGAATTCACATTCTTCTATTTTTAAATGGACTGCTGCTATTTAGATAGGCATCTATAACTCAGGTATTGATTGGCAGGGCAGGGCAAGCAGGATTACACTGTTTTAGCCCCGATCAAGTACATATTCACTAGAACAGCAGGGTTTGGGTTTTGTTCACTATTTCTGTAGCTTTGGTGCTTGCTACAGGCATGGATTCTTCTGTATATCTCACAAAGAGATCCACAAATAAGACCCACGACCATCATCCTGTTCAGCAGCAAAGCATTCGGCTGAATTTGGTGGCTTCATCCCAAATGAGAAACGCCTCAACGTATGGGGTGCTCGCCGAGCATTAAAATGGCTCTGAGCATTTCAATCGGGAGCTGCAAAAATAGTCTCAATCTCAAAATGTTGCCATCGGATGACGGATTATGTTCAGCATCATCTGTCTCATGACACACTTTTCAGATCCCTCTTCAATAATCGAGCACGCTAATGGATCTTCTTACGTTCGCAGCTACATTCCGCAGTAGTTTCGCATTAACGCTGCCTTCTCAAAGGCTGCACACTACAGGTCGAAAGGTGCTCATGGGGCCTGCGATCATTCAGCACGGCCTCAGGATTTTTTTTATGCTACTGGTTACACAATTCCTGATGCGCCAAAAGCCATGGCCGCGCACACCGGGCTGATTCACGCTCGCCCCCGGCGCTGAGGAAGCCACTGCTTTGACCGCCCACTTCAGGGGGCCTGCCCCTCTCTATGCTTTTTTTGTTGCGGGGTGGCAGCGAAGATGAGGACGGTCCCCTCGCTGCGGGAGCCGGGTTACACCTGCCCGCCACCGAGCCGCTTATTCCCAGGGGAGAAGGTCGGGAGGGGGTGGCGGAGCGCGGCCCCACCCGCAGCCGCTGCTCCCAAGGACGAGCCGCCCGGCGCGGGCTGGGGCTCCTCGACGGAACGCGGCGGCGGTTTGAAGGCAGCCGGTCCCCGGCGCGGCCGATGAAGCAGCATTCCCGGCTCCTCCCGCCCCGCACACCGCGGGAGCCGCAGCCGAGCGCTGTCACCGGCCGCACCGTGCAGCCCCCGGCCCACGACCTTCGCGCGTCCTCCCTCCGCCGCGGTGAGAGGCGGCGGCGCGTCACCGTCACCTTCCCTGTCCCGTCCCATCCCGCCCCGCGCGTCCGTCCCCCACCCGGCGCCTCGCACTGTCCCCTTGACCTCTACCCGGCACCGGGTCGAGCTCCGAGGCGGCCCCCGCGTACCGCGCTGCTTGAGACGGCTTGCAGCAGAGGGGGCCCTGCTTAGGCGGGACGCCAACACCTGCGAGGCGGCCCTGCAGAGGTACATGGCGGCGGCGAAGGGAGCCGGTGAGCGGAGCGGAGGGGGCACGCCGAGCTGCCTGACAGCGCGAAGCGGCGGCGGAGACAGAAGACTGCGATCCTCCGCCCCTCTCCCCTGCGGGGCGGGACCGGCGCAGCCCCGCCCCCGGGACACGTGCCGGCGCACCTGGGCGCGCTGCCGGCAAGGGCCAAGGATAACCCAGCGCCGGGGCTGCCGCGGCCCTGCCAGGGAACCGTGGCTTCGCTGCAGAGCAAAGGAGATCCGTAACGCAGGGGTCGTACCAGGTACCGCTGCTTAAACGCTAGCCAAGGAAAATGGAGCCAGCGGGGCTCGATACTCAGGCTGGAATTACTGGAAACTCCACAGACCCAGAACACGATGAAAGACACAAGGGACTGTATTTACCAAGGATGAGAGGGGAAAGATGGTGTGGCACATAGTACTCTTTCTGAGTAAAGCAGTACTAAGTGTGTTCCTTCACCAAAAGTTTCTGGAAAAAGATCAGGAGAAATCAGCTAAGCCTACAGCAAAGGGCACTGGGGTTAAACATCAGGACAAAGGAGTTCAACACTGCAGGTAAAGGGGTTGGAAAGAAATCACTGCTATGGGATCCCTATGTACTTCTCCACACATAGACACTCACCTCTTTACTTGTTCCTTCCCTATGCATAGCTTCAATGTTCCCCCACTAATTATTTAATGCTGTATCTCATTTTTCTGTCCTTTGTCCTTGATTGACCTTGATGCATGAAGACAAGGTGAGGGCATAAGCACTCTCAAGGCAGCACTTCCACTAGAGACTGACATCTGCTGTGTCTGTCTCACCACTACAGATGTGGACACCTTCCAGGCAGTAATTCTAAAGACACTGACAGGGGACAGCCAGCCTCTCCTCCATGACACACAGAGGCCTGCATAAGGCACCGCACATGCTCCCCATGTCCTGCCCTGAACAAACAGCACAGAATTGATGCTATCCCCTCAGCTGCCAGCAACTGCACTTCCAAGGAACAGGTCCATGGGGAAATAGCAGGTATAGCTCTGTCAGAAGGCTGCAGGACAGAAAAGTAGCTGTGCCCAAGAGAGCACACATAATAGCCACCTAGGGACAGACAGACTAACAAGCTACAGACCAGTTAAACAGTCCCTAAGATGAAAGACTGAGCTTTCATCTTTCTTATCTGAAAATACAGAATACATTTCAACCTCCCATGCAGAAGCAAAGCAAACTTCCTGACACAGAAAAACAACAAAGACCCACAGAAAATGGAAGGGCCGGCCACCTCTGATTTTTGTTGTCTTTAAACAAAGCTTCAGTTCTGCTCTAGGGAAAGAAAGAAAAGAAGAGAGAAAGAAAAATCCATCTAGGCCAGAAAGGACTGAAGAGCAGCAGCACTCAGGAACTAGACCAAGCTTGCAAACAGGTATGTAACTTCAATTATAGTATCCAGTGAGTACTCGGTCAAGACAGAGTTGAAAGCTGCTTCTTTGCTGTGTAAAGTTACAAATCCACATTTCAGCACTGGCATGGACTACATTTATCACACTGCCCATGAATCCCATTCCTTGTATTTGCTTATTGCTTGTATTCTTCATGTAGCAATAAAAACAATGGCAGGGCCAGAGTACACTTACCTCCTGGAGTATCTGCTGAACTTCCTCTAAACCGATGTCTTAAGTTTGTAACAGACCTCCCAGAACAACAACAGAAGCTTCAAAAACAACCACAATAAACCCTGAAAGAGACATGCCACATCAAACAATTTCAACACCAGCAGAAGGAAATATAAAGGGCAGGAAAAAGCCTTCACAAGTTCCCTCCAGACTTCATAATTTATTTCATAATTTTGCACATGGCATGAATGAACACAGAAGTATTTAGGTACTTTATACTTCTGCTGTCCTCATTTCTTTGCAGGGCAACTGGTGAGCATGTTACTTCTTTACTGCACATGCCATCAACCTAAGAAAGGAGGGGAAAAGAAAAAGCCAATTAAAAACCATAGCAACAAGAAAAAAAGAGATACAATGCATATGGTTAGAAATACCTCTCAAGACACTGTAATTTTAGCTGGAGAGAAACAGTGATAAAGAGGAACCACCACACCACTACAAGTGTTTCCATACTTTGTGTAAGCAACTCTTTCATGTGGTACATTAACTGCTCTGGAGCCATAATGCACAGGAAGTTTTTTAGCTGGCAGAAAAGGGTATTAACCACATACACTTTTGGCCTGCAATGAAAGGCTGCAGGTATCAATCTATGTGCAACACAAGGGTGAAACAGAGATGTGTTTCAAGATGTTGACTTGCTGGAAGGTGTCCAGAGAAGGACAACAAAGCTGGGGAGGGGTCTGGAGCACAGCCCTATGAGGAAAGGCTGAGGGACCTGGGGTTGCTTAGCCTGGAGAAGAGGAGGCTCAGAGGTGACCTTATTGCTCTCTACAACTACCTGAGGGGAGGTTGTAGCCAGGTGGGGGTTGGTCTCTTCACCCAGGCAAGCAGCACCAGAACAAGAGGACACAGTCTCAAGCTGTGCCAGGGGGGGTTTAGGCTGGATGTTAGGAGGAAGTTCTTCACAGAAAGAGATTTGCCATTGGAATGTGCTGCCCAGGGAGGTGGTGGAGTCTCCATCATTGGAGGTGTTGAAGAGGAGACTGGACGAGGCACTTGGTGCCATGGTTAGTTGATTAGATGGTGTTGGGTGATAGGTTGGACTCAACGATCCCGAAGGTCTTTTCCAACCTGGTTAATTCTATTCTATTCTAACAAAGAGGCAAAAATAGCCTATTTTAGTGACCTTGCTCTCATTGCTGCTGAAACACTTGTGTGGTATTGTCTTTGCAATCTAAATTCATTAGGGATGTGTAATTTCCTCCGAGTTTGCACACCCCATACAGAAATCTGGCAGCAAATATGCACCCAAATTAACATATCAGTATCAGTCAACTTCTCTCTTTAAAACTAGGAATAAGTTAGAAGAACACCAAAAGTCAAGATGTAAAGTATTAAGGAAAATAAGGGATGGAGAAGAAAAGTCTGTCCTGTATCTTGACTGCTTAAGAGAAGTCAAAGACCTGCAGTTGCAAAAGCATCTGTATGTACATACTTACTATGAGCAATCTGTACACTTATGATGTCTCTCTGCTTTTCTTCTTTCATATTCCCTTACATCGTCCTCATGCTGCTTGAAAAGCTGTAAAGAGCAGTACCATACAGTTACACAATGCACAGCTGGAACCAGAGAACAAAAAGGATTTGTATGGAATATAAAATCCCTCTTACCAGAATGCAAACCAATCTGTAACTGGGACAATACAGAGTCAACTATCTAGAGATGAGCAATTGTCCAGTGAGGATTTTTTTCCCCCCACACACCTTTCTTAAACATTTTCTGCTGTCTGATTGAGGGGGAGAGATTTCTACTAACAGTCAACCCACCTCCCAAAACAGGGAAAAACCCAAAGAGAATCCACTCCACCCTGAAACGTGTTGTGATCATGACAGTGCTGCTTAACCCTCACACCCTCATGAGAGCTACTGCTCCCTTCTTTATAAACATTGACTCTTTTATGCTCTCCAAAACAGAGAGCAACTTATAGTTGCATTTTATTTAGGGAAAAAATGGGGTCTTCATCAATTGACTACAGATGAAAAGTAAACACAACATCTAGGCACATGCTCATGTCTCTCTTGTTTTTTTAGATTGGCCCAGGGAGGTGGTGGAGTCACCATCATTGGAGGTGTTTAAGAAAAGACTGGATGAGGCATTTGGTGCCATGTTGATTAGATGGTGTTGGGTGATAGGTTGAACTCGATGATCTCAAAGGTCTTTTCCAACCTGCTTAATTCTATTGTATGTAAGATCCATTGGGGAAAATAGGGTTAAAACCTTACACCAACAGGCTTAAATTAATTCTTCTATTGTGGCTGTTTTAAGTTTGCATCAGAGAGAAGCTTGAGAAGTTGTTAATTTCTGTGAAATAAGGTGTTCATTTTCATGAATGAAATGCACAACAGAGACTTGGGAGAACATAACTCATCAGCATATCATGCTTCAATCTTGACGTCCACCACTCCAATCAACTAAGCAGGTTGCAACCACGGCATGGTCTGGGAAGAGTTAAGTACAACAAAACCAAGTGAAAACACTTACAAAAGCCCACAGGGCAGCGCTGGTGCCAAAAGCCAAGGCTACTCCAAACCAGTTTGGTTGGTCATAATTACGTCTTTTTGCGACAAATGCAGAACGAGTAAAAGCTAAAAGGGGAAGAGATTACAAACGTGTTATGGGTTTCCAGATTTTGAATACCAAGTCAATTACCGACAATCGGGAGGGTAGAGGGGGGAACAACCAAACCACAACAAGAAAACCAACGAACAAATCCAATTATCATATATAAATGGAACCTGCAACATTGCAGCTCTCCCATTTGTAAACGTACTGCAGCACCTTATTGATTCTATGCACTCCCTGAGCTGAGAGAGAAGGGAGGGGATGGAGTCCGCAGTCCCAAGCAGTGCCTTTAGCCCTCTTTTCTTTATCCACAAACACCAGATCCTGCCGCATTTTCTGGTGCTGCTGCTTCACTTTCCCCTTCAGAAAGCTACCTCCAAGCTTTCCCCACCTGCCCGCAACCGCCCCAGAGCACAGGCTCTGCGAGAAGGGACAGCACCACAGCCGTGGCGAGGCCCGGCGGGACCTCTCACCGGCCTGCGAGCAGCACCAAGCTAATACGGTAAAAACCCTAGTAACGTATGACTACTGGTAAGGATTTAAAAAGATGAAGAGGTAAACTGTTACTACAGCTTGCTTTAATTCCAGCCATGAAGCGAAGCGTTCTCCAGCGAAGGGGGACGACGTCAGCAGCCCCTCAAGCCGCCAGGCTCCCACAGCGCCCGGGTCAGCGCACAGGCCCCGAAGCACTGTCCCGACCCGCTAACGCACAGCGCCCTTGGGGCAGAAGAACATCGCACTCCCAGTCGTCCGGAAGGAGCTCTCCACCATCCCAGTGACGGCAAACTTGGCCCCGCGCTGCCCACACCATCGCCACTCACCGAGACTCGGTGCTGCTGCCACCAGCCGCAACCTTCTCGCAACCCCTAGCACCGCCGCCGCCATCTTGTCGGCCCGGCCCGGCTCCGCCCACGGAGAAGGGGCCGCCCTCCGCCCCGCCCCTCCGCGGGGCGCCGCGAGCGGACGCGCTGTCCTGCACGAGGTCGGCTGCCGGCTGAGCTCACGCTCCCGGTTTGCGCCCTCCCTTTGCTCGTTCGCTGGGGGTACAGTGCCGCGCCGCCCGCCCCGCCGGCAGTCTGACAGAGTTGCCCATGCTCTCCGTGCCTGGAAATGGCTCTGCCAGGCTGGGCGGGTACTGCGAGCGTGGGTAGAGCGTCGACCGACACCCGCCCTCTTCGTTAAGCCACCCCACCTGAAGAAGGCGCTGTGCTCCTTGGGGCTGATCAGTGACCGCCTAGTGCGGGCGACAGACTGCAGTACAATTAGTGGGCTACGGGCCGTGCCTCTTTTGTGGGGAGCGCCGCACCGCCCCGAGGTCTGGCCCGCCCTCTCCCAGCCCGACCCGACTCGACCCGACCCAGCCTAGCGCAGCCTAACCCAGCGCACCTTAGCGGGGGAAGGGGGTGAGGGCGGGCTCGACGCCGGCGCGGGGTCGCAGCGCATGCGCGCAGGCCACGGTGACCCGGCTGGGGAAGCTGCTCTGCGGTGGCCATTTTGGAGGCACCTCTCTCCGGCCTGCTCAGTTACCACGTGAGCCGCCGCCCGGGGCTCGGCGCGGCGCGGCGCGGGGCAGCCCGGCGCGCAGACGGCGGCCGGGAGGGGCCGGGCCCGCGGCCGGCAAGAGCGCGGTGGTTTGAGAAGAGGGCGGGCGGGGGGTGGGGTGGGGAGGCGGCGGTAGTAGCCAGACTTCGGTGGGGAGGCTCCCGGCAACAGCGACCGAGCGGCGGGGACGGGACGCAGCCCGCTCGCACACCCACCCCCCTCCCCGGAGCCCCTCAGCGGCGCCGGAGCCAGCGGCGGGAGCGGGAGTGGCGGGGAGGATGCCGTCGGTGAGCTTGCCGCCCAAGGAGAACGCGCTCTTCAAGCGCATCCTGGTGAGTGGCGGGAGGCCCGGGCTCGGCCGTGGCGGGCCGTGGAGCGCGGGGTGGGGGGGATGCGGCGGCGGCGGCCCCTGCCCCAGCTCATTCCCCAAGCTACAGCGGAGCGGAGACCCGGCACCGCCCCACGGGCCCGGCGCCATCGCCCCGGCCCTTGCGGCGCCCTGGCCGCCTGCTCCTTCCTGCCGGGGCAAGGCCGTGCCGAGGGGCGTCTGTCACCCGCGCCCTGTCCCGCCCGGGCGCGGCCTTCGCCGGGGCCGAGGAGCGCCGGAGGTAGCTGTGTTTCTCTGCTCGCACACCCGAGCGGAGCCGTGCGCGGATCCAAAGGGCTGCCCCGTTCACCAGCGCTGGCCGCGGCGAGGCACTTCGGCGGTTCCTCGAAAATACCACCGTGGCCGTTTCATTCATCGGCTTGCTGCCTGGAGCTGCTCTGCTGAACCCTTCCTCCTCTGCCTTTTCTTGTTTCGCTTTGTATAACGCCGATTTTTGCTGTAGATAGTAACCAGATTTGTCGGCCGGTGGGGATGATGGCTTTCAGAGCGAGGCAGGGGAGAAGCATGAAGGTTCTGAAGTCTACCCGAGGTGTAATTTAGAGCTAACTCTTGTTAAAGTTTGACAATCGATTTTTCAGGGCGGCAACCAGTGTGTGGATGAAAGAAACTGTAACAGAATTTAGGCGGCAGGCTTGGGTTTTAGAATGAGGCTAAGATCATGTGCAGTTCAGATGCCACCGAAGTGTGCACGATTCAGTTACATCGTGAGGAGCTTCTTTCAGCTCTGGTGCGGTGCTGCAGGAGCCTTGTTTCTAAGGACTTGGGGTGAATTGAAAACAACAGAATTATGTTAGTGAGCAACTTCAGTGTCTCTATTTAGAATGTTTTTGTTACCTGGGTCAAGCACTGTGTTGTTTCCTCTCAAAAAGTCAAATTTTACCTAAAAATCTTGTCTTCTTTCAAAGAGACTTAGACTATTATTTTGGATCACAGAATCGCCAAGGTTGGAAGAGACCTCAAAGATCATCAAGTCCAACCTGTCACCACAGATCTCATGGCTAAACCATGGCACCAAATGCCACGTCCAACCCCCTCTTGAACACCTCCAGGGATGGTGACTCCACCACCTCCCTGGGCAGCCCATTCCAATGGCTAACGACTCTCCCTGGGAAGAACTTTCTTCTCACCTCCAGCCTAAACTTCCTCTGTCCTCTCGGAGTAACAATACACATCTCTAAATTTCTGCCACTGAAGTGGGGGGAATGTGTGTAATCTTCTGTCACTTGGCAAAACATAGAGTGAAAATGAAATAATCCATCAATCTGCAATCCATATGTACACACAGCTCATTATGAGACATGCAGCTTCAGTTAAAAAGTAGCCACAATGAACTGCAAAGTTTGTTTCCACTTCAAAAGATTCACTCCTGCTTGGCAGATGGTGTGGCCGTGTACTGAGTGTGTCATTTTGATGTGGCCTCGTACTGTGTGTGTCACTTTTGATGTTAGGAGGTTGGAAGTGAGCCTTGTTGCTCACTCACCCACCTTCCTTTGCACTGAGGCTGGCTTGTGGGGTTATAGGACAAACTGAATCCTGGAGCCTGTCTGTGTTGAAACTGACTGGCTTGGGAGTTTTTTGGTTTGTGTTTTGGGCTTTTTTGTTTGCTTGTTTTCTGGGCGTTTGTGTGGATGGCAGGGAGAAGGGAGCAATGAGAATTTCCTCGGGGAAAATGCTGGCTCAGCACGTGTGAGTTGGGTAAAGCTTTGCAGTGTGGTTCAGGTCAGAAGAGAGAAAGGTGTGCTTCAGCTCCAGCAGATCTCTATAGACTGAAACCATTTTCATTTTGCCCTTTTGAAAAACTGAAAATCTCCAATGAAGATACAAGAGTTTCAGGTACTGGATAGGCAGAAGTTGTTCTGGCACTTTGATGTTTGCCTGTATTTTGCAGGGAGGAGCCTGTGGTGTGTGTAGTCCAGTATTAAGATTGTCCTCCGTTGAGGTACCTTTGTAATGTGTGGTGACTAGAAGAGGCTTAAAGCTGGGTTTCATCACACTGAAGATTTGTCTAATGAACTACTGGTCTGCCCTGTTACAGATAATGACCCCACTTTGTGAAGTTTTGATCATGTTTGACTTGAATTAGTGAGGCATCTTTCAGGAAGTCCCATTTAGTAGTGGAAGTCCAAAGAAACATTCCTTCCTTCTGTGCCTTTACCTCTGTCTTCCTGCAGCCTCTTCTCAGTCTGCACCTTCTTTTCAGGAGGCTTCATTTTGCCTTACTCACTGCTGCCTGGTCCTTTGGCCCACGGGTGGCTGAACAGCAGCAAGAGGAGCTTGAGTCTGCCTGGGCAGCTGGCTCTCCAGAGGGGCCTCTGAGCCCTGGGCCAGCTGACAAGGTGGTCTGATTGTCTGGCCCCAGCTCTGCACATGCTGTCTTCCTGGCCTAGGCAAACCACAGAGCTGTTCTGTTGAGCATGTCTGGATGAGATTTTTTTTCAGCAGATGCTTTGGGAACTAGCCCAAGTAGTACTGAAAGGATGCATTACCCATCATAGAGATAATTACTGGTACACAGGCTGTTTACAGAAATACAGTATCATGCATACTCTAATTTTCATGGAGGTAGATAAACACAAGAGTTAAGCAGGTAACAGCCTTACATTTTTGTAAGTAAAGCATAAAATGAAAAAAAGCAAACCAGGTTTTGTGTGTAATTTCCTGAGGCCTCATTTCTTTGCGGGTCTTTTAAGAAGCATGCCTGTAGCACGAACGTTAAATGTAAAGGCTTATACCAAGCTGCCCAGCTGTCCATAGGGAAGGGCAGTAATGAGCTTTCAGAGTTTGAGGGGGTTCTGTTTGTTTCACAGTAAATGTCTTACAGGGTCAGTAAATGTCTTTTTGCATATGGCCTTGCTTGCAAGGCAGCATTTCCACTTAACTGACACATTCTGAGCTGAGAAGCGTGTGCACTTTGCCTTTGCGTGTTGCAACACACTAACTGGACTAACCTCTTCTAGTCACTTTACAGGTATGTGGTGGTTCTAATAGAAACATTTTTCCATTTGAAAGGCATTTCACAGTTTAGTGTTCTTGTAGTACAAAGGCAAAGGCACCTGTGTAATTAGTTTGGCTAGAAACCCACCCACAGGATTATTGATCACTGTTCTGCTTGAACTTGCACTTCCATTAAAACCAAAGTTTCTAGCTTACATTGTTCATAGAGTTTGAACTGTTTGCTGTCCATGCTGCAGGTAGCTACTGCTGTTCTTCTGCTCAAAGGTTCTGTGGAATTTAGGATCTTTGCAATTTTTCCTTTTGTAATTGAGCCTGTGTCGTTCTTTTGGACACAGATAATCTCTAGGCAGTCCAGACAGTACTTGCAAAGAATTCAGATGGAGGGAGAGGAAAGGATGTAACAGCAAAGGTAGGAGTTGAGGGCATGGAGGAGTTGGCTTTTTGGTACCCAGAATATTGGATGCACTATGAAGTAGTGGAAAAAGCAGTTAACTCTGTATCTTTTTTCCCACCCTCTTACAGTACCAAGTATGAAACTAGTAATTGTAGGAAGTAGGATTGATTGATTTGTATTTATTTGTAGTTAAATATAACTGATGAATGTTCCTGGCATTTTACCAAATTATTCAGCCACTCTTGTCTGGTCAAGTGCAATTCATCACATGTGGTCAGTTTCATTTCACACATCCCAATGACAATATTCCATGAACTTTTGCTTGGATCTGCAAGTTAAATGTGTTTGAAAATACAGCGAAGAAATATTAAACCTAAAGCTATTGGAGGTGCCATGTGGAAGAGATTTTAAGTTCCTGTAAGGAGCAGAGGATAAAGCTCTTGGAGTGATGATGTTCTGGCAGAATAACATGGTGCAGATGCTTCTCACCAGAATCAGTGGGCTCAGCCTCTAGCTGAATACGTTTTGAGCAGGGAGAAAGAAGTCCCAGGTATTTCAGAAGTGAAACATGGTTGTGTTTTATGGTGCCAACAAGCAATCCAAGTGAGGAACTAAGTGTGTTCAGGCCTTGTTTAAACAGTTTTACTGGTTTATAACTCTAGTCACATACTAAGTGGCACACTGAGTAAGCAAGATGCCATGCTGGTCTGGGCTTGTGCGTAATGCATTGTGTGCGGATCAGAGTTTCTGTTTGGTTGGGACTGGTGATAATCTGTGGTCTTCATGATGTCTGGAGAGCCATGCATCTTTCAGCTCTATCTCTTACCTTATATGGTAGGCATGGCCAGAACCTGTGTGCTCTGTTGGGGCATTACACTATCCAAGGTGCCTGCTGCAAGAAAAGGGGGTTTGAATCTCACCTTTGGTCATTTCTACTGTAACAATGCTGTGCTTGAGGGTGTCTGTCTTTGAGCTGGTCTATATCCTTTCCACAATAGCTTTGACAAGTGTTCTACTAAAAGATAGTGGAACTTCCTGATGATAAAAAGCCTATTGAACAGTCTCTCTTCAGTGCCTCTGCTGTGAATATGCCAAGTCCCTCCTGTTGGGCCATCTTCCTGTTTCTTCATTCCAGAATCTGCTCCCTGTCCCTCCACCTCCAAACTAGACAGACCTGTGCTGCACCTTCACTAATAATTTCAGCAGCACTAGTCCTTGTAAAATAATCTTCTGTCTCACAGAAGGTCAGGTGCCGACTTTAAGGTTGCTGAGGTGGCAGACTTGTAACTCTTCTAAGTTATCTTGATGCAAGATTAAAGCTGATTTCCAAAAGCTCTTTTTTTATCAGTAGCTAAAAAAAATGAGCACATTTTGTATGCAATCACTGTTTTGTTTGCATGACTGTGCAGTCATCAAGTGTGCTCACCACTGGTGTTTCATCACTTTGTCTCATCTGAAATGTGCAATTGCCAACAAGGCTTTCCCAGCACCTTGGCTGTTAAGGTGGGAGTTGCTTGGTTTTCCTTTGCCAAAAGGAATACCCCACTTGGCTTTGCCAAAAGCGGCAGGAAAAATTATGTCTTGGTTGAAACATTGCAGTGGAAGTAAACAACAGACCTGCTGCTTTAAGCAGAGTTACTCTTCTTGGTTTTCCCCAGATATATTTCTCAAACTTCCTATAGAAATTAATTACTGTTTGAGACTCTAGGATACCATTAAGGAATCACTTGAGCAATGCTACTGCTACTAAAGCCTGTTCACCAAATTAGGCCATTTGTTGTCACTGGGGCTGTCAGAAGGTGTAGAAGAAGGAATCCCTGCTGCAAATTTCTGAGGAGCACAGTGATTTTGTTCCTTAGCTGTTTCACTTAGGAAAACAAAAGAGAAACACATCCAAATCACTTCATGGTTGTAAGATCATAAGCAGTTTCATGTTGCTGTGGTTATAGATACTCTTAGCTGGACCCAGAATGGGTTTTGTAATGACCTGAAACTAATCTTACCTGGGACAATGGATTTAATCCATTTTATGTGGTACTACCTTTTATTACCCTGTGCTACCCTCTAGAATTTGATCAAGTTGTGTTTGTTCCTGTTTCTCTTAATGATTTGTTTTCTGATTGGACTTTCTGGGCATTTCAAGTTTACATCTCTTGTCCAGTGTAGTGCTGTGTCATTGCAACAAGAGGTGCTGAGGAGTTAGAACTTGTCTTATTTTGCTGATAGAGGATTTGGAGAAAATGAATTCATTGCTGCCCTTAAAACTGAGGTCAGTGCAACTCATTCCAAGGCTTTCTGTTTGCTTCCATGATACAACACAATCAGGGCAGCAAACCTTGTAATGTTGAGGAACAGCCTTTCTTACCTTACCTGCCACATTTAACTATTTCACAATGGCTCAGTGCTGTAAGACAACATCTCACATACCTCACAGCTAAGGGTGAGGAGTACTCTGGACATAATACGTGGGTAGAAATTGGCAGCAGCTTCACCACCCCAATTGTGGAGGCCTTTTAGGCCACTTTTCATGCCCATGCCTTGTAATTTGAATTGATTTGCTTAGTTGTTTTAGATGGTCATTAAAAAAGGAGTGTATGCTACACATGCATACTGCATCTTCTGTGAGGTTCAGTCAGTTTCGTGCTGAATTCAGAGGTGAAGCCTGGACATAGGGGTAGTGGACAGAAGTCAGCTGATCTTAGCTGACATGAACAAATTCGTGGTAATTCTCCCCAAGAAGGAGAAAGTAAGCAAATAAAGCCCAACAGAATTCATGTTGAATGATGGATTTCTCAGCAAGTCTTGCTTCAGTGAGCAAAGCTTTCTAGTTTAGCTCAAGAGCTGTAACTACTTGTCAGCAGCTCTTTCCTCACAGATTTTGTCAAATACAGGAACAAGGCCATTCAAAAGCATAGGCATAGCATTGATTTTTTTTCCCCTGCTTCAGTGTTAAATGAAAAGGTATATATTTACTATCTTCTTCTTCAGTTCAGTTTGCATTTGCCCCATTTCTCTGGTTATCTTCTGCCACCTCCAAGGTGAGGAGAAAGTTCTTCACAGAGAGAGTTGTTGGCCATTGGATTGGGCTGCCCAGGGAGGTGGTTGAGTCACCGTCCCTGGAGGTGTTCAAGAGGGGTTTGGATGTGGCACTTGGTGCCATGGTTTAGTAGTCATGAGGTCTGTGGTGACAGGTTGGACTTGATGATCTTTGAGGTCTTTTCCAACCTTATTGACTCTATGATTCTAAGCAATGCTCATTAGGAGTGTAGTGGTCACTTCCTAAAAGTAAGGCGAGCTGTGCAGGAGGAGGATTTCTTAGTCACTTCAATTAGACAGTTGCTGGAGCTGCCTCTAATTCAGACCAGATCTGTTCATTGACACTGCAGAGCAGTGGAAGACGATGGATGGTTTAGATTTGACAGCAAAAAACAATAGTGCAAGTTTGCCCCAGAGTTTTTCAGCATTAACATCTGCAAGGGTTGGGGGGGTGTGTGTGAGGTGTGTGTGGGGTGTGTGTTTCAGTCCTGGGGTTCATAGATCTTGCATTTGTCGTGCAACTGAATCAGAGTGGTGTGGTAGCTTTTGCCTAGAGCTGTTTGATATGGTTAGTGCTCAGAAGACCCACTAATGCTTGGTGAGTAGTTGCTCCTAATGCGTCCAGCTTTCAGAATCTTCTTTACTACATTTAGCTTGAATTAGCGCACCTTAGTGACTTGACCTGATCTAGTCGAGCTGTGGAGACAGTATCTGTGCTGGGAAACAGCCTTGAGCTGCCCAGTGCCTGGTCTTGGTATCTTTTCAGTTGATGCATCTGGACAGGCTGGAAGAAAGAGATAGCATCGGAGTGGCAGCCGTGCATGTCATGCATTGTAAGTGCACACCTTAGCCCACACCAGGCCAGCGATGCTGACACCTGCTGAAGGTCTGACAGTGCTCCAGCTGCCACCATCATGCCACGAGGGTACATGACCGTGGCTGCTACTGGGAGAACCTGCAGCTCCCTGAGGAGCACCTTGCTGTAGCTGATTTGTCCACCTTGGTTTCACTCAAGCCTCAGAAACCCTTAGGGAAGAGGATAGCCTTGTCGAATCCCTGAATTGTTGTGGCAGAGCAGCACAGTTTCCATTGTGCTTTCTCTTGGGGACTTTCAGATGCAAATACAAAATCTACCTGTGCCCCATGTGTAGATCAGTTGTCCTGTTTGCTAACTCTTGTATGTGATGGGGAATAGTCTGCACTATATTGCCTCTTACTGATAATGCAGGCTGTGTCACCTCCTGAGGATGAGGCTGAGTACAGTGGACTAGGGATGAGAAGTTCAATTTTTGTCTGCCTTGCCTTTTGGGGCTTTGGTACTCATTCAGTTGTGCTACTGCAAAATGGTTTTAAAACACCCTTGAATCATCTGGATTAGACATAGGCATCTTCTCAAGTGCCCCTGCTAGAAAGGCAGGTTTCAGCTTTCTGTGTGGTGACCTAGGTGATGCTTTGCTTGAGTCCTGCCTGGTGGCACTGTAGGATCACTGGTAAGCCCCATGCTAACTCCTGGCGTTGTACTGAGGTAGAGCTGTTGTTAACTATTGATGTTCACGAGCACACAGGACACTTTTAATCTGTGGTGTAGTGATTATAAAATGTCTTCCAAATGGCAAATTTGAGTGGGGATGGCTGTTAAATTATTCAGTTATTAAATGCTTGAAGGACTTGAAGACTGCTTTGTGATAGAGGATTTGCACTTTTGGAGCTGAATGTGTGTCAAACATTTCACATGTAACAGCAAAATCTGCTCTGCCATGTGCTGCGCATTTGATGCTGAGATACAGGCCTGCACATCAGAATGTTGCACTTGACTATTATCCACGCTTTGTAGTTGGAAACATAAGTTCTTTGGCTATTAAAATGCCTGTTTGGAGAGGGAAGGAATATGTCAGAGGTGCTGACGTAAGTAAATGTCAGCAAATGTGCTGCCTGCTTCTGGGGCAGCAAACAATTAGAGAGACTGCTTCTGTGCCTTTCAAACTTGGCAGCTGTAAAATTCCTAAAAGGCACTTGTGAAAATGTGTTTGCTTATACAGTGTGTAAGGAAAACAGTGCTGAAGTAAGTTTGGATAGAAGTAATCTCTGTGCTGCTGTCAGCAGTCCTCAGGAGTGCACCTTTAATCATGGCCCTTGTACATAACCTTATGGGTAACTGGAGCAGTTGCTTAAGAATCTCAGTCTTAGCTGCTAGTGGTAGGTTTGGTAACCAGCAAGTAGGTGCACTAAAGAGGGAAGGTTCAAAACTGGAAAACTGTGGCAAGGAAGGAGCATACTCCCTCTAGCAGTTACCTCTCTAGATGAAGGCGAGCTGTAAGTAGTGAAGTTTTTTCACTGTTCTTTATGGCAGCCTTCAAGGAGGAAGTGCAGGGGGATTCATCTACACTTGGCATGCTGAGCCGTGTGTATGTGTAAGACATCTGCTGGCCAAAGGCTGATTCTGCACAGATGCCCCAACACTGTTCAGGGATCCAAATGCCAGAACATGAGCCCTTCTTACACCTCACTTGAGGTTTTGGAGAATATAGGCTAGCTCTGTTCCTTACAAGTTCACTGTGAGTCTCTCTCTATTAATCATCATGCATTCAAATTAATTGAGTAAATACTGAGGGGAGGGAGGTGAGCAGTGCAAATGTAAATTCTCTCCCATCTGCTGTAGTCTTGCATGATTTTGAAGGAGTTACACTCTGTCTCATCTTAGGAATTCTTTGTAGAATTAGTTATTTGCTGTAATATTTAAATATTAAAGCAGGTGCTATTTCTTTGCTGTAAATACAGAAAATGAGCTAAAGCATGTAAAGAGAATCTCGGTGTGTTTGGAGTAGGCTGCAGTGCTGGCCACAGGCATCTAGAGAAAAGCTTGGCAGGTAGCTTAAGATATTTGGTACCTCATTAAAGGAAAAGCTTTGAAGGGCAGCTAATGTGTGTAGAGATTCAGTGTTGATGGAGAGGCAGATTCTTCTCTTCTAAAGCATTAGCCTTAACCTTCCCTTTTTTAGAAGTTTACCTTTTATGTTTTCTCATTGCATGATGTCCCAAGCCATAGCTGGAGCACTTACCTGTCAAGCATCACAAGCAGGCTCTGACTGCTGGCTTTGGAAATGCATATGTGCAGGAGTTCAGCTTAGAAGAGGCAACTGTGCCTCTTTTAGTGGTCTCTGGAACAGACAAACACATTGCTTCTGCAGAGCAGCTGTCCCAGAATGGGTCTTGGAGGTCTGGGAATGACTACTACAAGCTATTCATCTGGGAGGAAACACTACCCAGGTGAAAAATCATTTCTGCTTCCACCAAGCCTGAATCTTTATGTCCCAAGAATACTTCAAGTTACCATTCCTGCTTCTGTAATTATAATTTATTACTTTTTTTTCTCCTCTTACTCAGAAACTAGTGACTCCCTTAAGGTTTTTTTCTCCCAGGCTGTGTATTACTCAGGCTCATCTTTCCTTGTATTAGTCTTTTTGTTCTTCTTTTCCTCTTTCCAATATTTACTGTCTCCTTTTTCTGAAAAGATCTTCCTGTTGATTGAAGCCCCAGATTCACCAAGGTTTATACCAGCCATGTTGGCATATGCTGCAGTCCTGACTTCCTTCTCTCTCATTCACACCTTTATTTAAGCTTCTTAGTCCGCAGCCTCTTTGGAGAAGGAGATAAGTATATGCAAGGCTTCAAGCAGTGGGATCTCAGTCATGCTGTTGGACTCAGTGATGGAACAATCTCCTCTTTTCTGAACAAAGATGAACCATGACCTTGATTTTGTTTGTTTCCTTTCTTCCACTGTCAAAACATACAGTGTATACACAGAACACACAGAGAATAACCACATAAAGCTACACAATCTGAAATGCTTCCATTAACAGAATGAAATAAGCTCCAAGTCTTAACCTGGAAGGCTGAAGAAATTGTATAGAGTAAATCACTTGTCTTCATCTAGAAACACCTGAAAATGGAGACCTTTGATGCTTCACTGGGGGATATACATAGCTGTGGCTAGTTCTTCATTTGGTCATACAAGTACATAGTCAGTTCCTGGTCATATGCAGTGTCTTCTGTTGAGAGCCTTTTCCTTAGATGTAAGTGAGATAAACTCATGAAATTTTGTCTCCCTGCAGCACAAAGGTAGAATTTGCCACAGTTCTCAGTGAGTTTACACTGTTATAAAGTCCTCTGCAGCTTAAGTTTTGTATTACTCTGGTAATATTTGCACATAGACTTTTCTCAGTCTCTAGCATATATATATACACCATCCTGGGTGACTGCTGGAACTTCAAGGGCAAGGACTGGTTATTGGAGTATGTAAAGTGGAACTGTTCAGAGATAAGATTTCATGTTCACAGTCAGCAGCTGAGCAGCTGTACCTAAAGGCAAATTGCAAAACCCCAAAGTACCCCTGCTGCTTGTGACAGTGCATTAGTTACACCACAGACACGTTCTTCAGTTCCTGTGGCTGCACCCCTTTTGTGACAGGTTTTGCTGCTTTCACACCTACCTAGGTGGGAGCAATTGGTGCTGCTTTTAGGGAGGAGGCCTGGGCGGTAACTTTGATGACTGATGATTTCAGTGTTAACACAAAAAACCCCAACCAGCAAACAGGCTTGATCCTGTTGTGTTGTCACCTGTAAGCTCTCTGTCAGCTCTGACCAGTGACTCAGCCAGCTACTTGAAAGCAGGTAATGTCTAAATGGTGTAAATAATAACCAGTTATGTTCAATCATAATAATAAAGAAATAGATGCCTATACAGATTTCCTCTTACCTAACCCTTAATCTCCCTTTGCTAGGTGGTTGCCTTGCTAACTTCTGCTGTCCTTGGTGGTAGAGGGAGTTTTCTGTTGGAAGTGTTCTAAGCTCATGGCTGGACAGGGCTTTGAGCAAGCTGATGTAGTGAAAGATGTCTCTGCTCTGGGCAAAGAGATTGGACTAGATGATCTTTGAAGCTCCCTTTCAATCCAAACCACTGTTGGTACATTTCTCCAAGACCATCTTGCTTTGAATGGTCCTTCGAGTATCTTCCTCCTCCTCTGTTGTTTCCTATGATTCCCTTTCTGCAAAGGGTGGTGGCAGGATCCTTGGGGTTGTGATGCCCCTTAGTCTTCAGCCTTGCTATTTCAGCTGTATGACTTTCAGTACCTAGAAAAGAATACATCCACTTAGTGGTATACCACTTTTTCACACCTTTGAAGTTTATTGGTGTTTCCATCAGCGCTTTGGAAGAGTACACTGGACACTAAACAGCACCTCTCATGATGCAAAGCAGTGTGAAGCAGGGAGGTTGAGGTACCTATGCCATTAGCTTTTTAAAGCATTTCCATAACATTCACATGACTGATTCCTTGAGCTCCCTGCGTGATGGGAAGACCTGTTGGGTCTGCCTCTGCTAATGTGTTTTGATGAGAGTGCTTAGGGGACAAATGGCATCCATGCATGCCTAGTGAATTTGGAGCAGCACAAGGAGAGGTGGAATCCTGAACAGCAGCTTATGTAGGGCAGCTTGGAAACTGTCAACTGTACCCAGTTTTACACTCCTGTCAGCCACCCTGCCAGCAGGCCTTGTCAGCTAGAGTCAGCGAGATCCTGTTGTGAATGACATCCTAGTTACCATGGGATTTGGGTCTGTGCTCAAGCAGTGTGTGTTTCTTTAATACAAAAATCAGGGCGATGCTCTTGCGTTGAAACAGACCCTGAGAAAGCTGAAGTGCATGAATTGGTGCTTGCAACATTTCCGCTTCCTCCTTTGGCCTCTGTTCAGAGATAAGCACAGGGAGGGGATGGGCAAGTGGAATGCTGAAACTGGTTTTAAGAGCTCATGCCGTGCGCCCTCTTTGCACTGCAGTCACCTTGCCTAGTGAAGTGAGACTCAAACACAAGCAGATTGTTAGAGCTGGATTTAATAAACCTGTAGAGGAATGTTTCCATTTCCAGTGTGGCAGGGCAGGGTTAGGATAGGATAGAATAGATAAGCCGGGTTGGAAGAGACCTTCAAGATCATCATGTCCAGCCTATCATCCAACACCATCTAATCAACATGGCACCAAGCACCCCATCAAGTCTCCTCCTGAACACCTCCAACAATGGCAACTCCACCACCTCCCTGGGCAGCCCATTCCAATGGCCAATCACTCTCTCTATGAAGAATTTCTTCCTAATATCCAGCCTAAACCTCCCTTGGCTCAGCTTGAGATTGTGTCCTCTTGTTCTGGTGCTGCTTTCCTGGGAGAAGAGACCAACCCCCACCTGGCTACAACCTCCCTTCAGGTAGTTGTAGACAGCAAGAAGGTCTGCCCTGAGCCTTCTCTTCTCCAGGCTAAGCAACCCCAGCTCCCTCAGTCTCTCCTCACAGGGCTGTGCTCCAAACCCCTCACCAACTTTGTTGCCCTTCTCTGGACACATTCCAGCAACTCAACATCCTTCCTAAACTGAGGGGCCCAGCACTGGATACTGTATGGAGCAGTTGGCAAAGCTGGGGTGTCTGTGAGATCTAGGTAACGTGTGAATGTGAATTGAGTGTAAGAGGTTGCCTTCAGAGGTAGTTTAAGCCAAGTTCCAATGATTCCATTTTCCTCCCTGTTGTATGGTTGGTGGAGGTTGTCTGTCTGTGAGACAGTGGAGCCAAAGGGAGCTGGATGCTTCCCGAGATACATAAGGACATAAGGTTTGCTTTTATGTTAGAGGACAGTTGAATCTCTGTAGGCATTTTTGCTTCCTGTGGTGCCTTAATCTGAGAAACTGCTGTATGATAATGTGTCTTCAGTTTACACATGTAAATTCATCTTCCTATTAACATATGCTTTTTTTTTCTGCTGATTGAAAGGATTTCTAATCACAGGAAGCTCATTAGAAACAGAGTTTATTAAAATAGTAGAAAAATAGAATTAACAAGGTTGGAAAAGACCTCAACGATCATCAAGTCCAGCCTATCACCCAACACCTCATGACTAACTAAACCATGGCTCCAAGTGCCATGTCCAGTCCCCTCTTAAACACCTCCAGGGATGGTGACTCCACCACCTCCCTGGGTAGCACATTCTAATGGCCAGCAACTCTCTCTGTGTAGAACTTTCTCCTCACCTCCAGCCTAAACTTCCCCTGGCACAGCTTGAGACTGTGTCCTCTTATTCTGGTGCTGGTTGCCTGGGAGAAGAGACCAACCCCCACCTGGCTGCAGCCTCCCATCAGGTAGTTGTAGACAGCAATAAGGTTTGCCCTGAGCCTCCTCTTCTCTAGGCTAAACAACCCCAGCTCCCTTAGTGCACTTTCTAAAAGCCCTAGCTCGGTTTTGGTGGGGAGGGAGGGGAGGGTTTCCAGAAATGCTTTCACTCCAGATTTTTCTCACTCCAAATCTACTCTGTTCTTCTTTCACCAGAGGTGTTATGAACATAAGCAGTATAGAAATGGGCTGAAGTTCTGTAAACAGATCCTTTCTAACCCAAAGTTTGCCGAACATGGAGGTAAGTTTTCACATGGCATGTTCTCTCTTTCCTGTGTTTTAATGATTTGTGTGTTTAATATTTACAGCACTTAATTATTTTGCCCACCCTGTTAAGCAGTGGTAAGATTGTTAATCCTAAATCCTAGTCTTACCAGTAGTTGGAGCTTGGAATTCTTTCTGCTGCAGAAAGTCCCAACGTTCATTCTAGCGTGGTGCATGTTTTTAATACAGGTGTGTATTGCTTACATCACTCTTGAGGGCAAATGGTTATTTACTCATGTAGAATTGAAGGACACAGAAAAGCCTGGATATTGCTCAGCACAGTGTCTGTCAGTTCTGTGGTCTGCTACTTTTTCTAAGGAACAGTCTTAACTGTAAAACAAAGGAGTGTTTATCCCTTGCTGTACATCCAGTTGGTTCTCAATGCTGAGCTCAGAGTTCCATTCAGCTGTTCAGAAATTCTTTTTTTTTTCCCTTGCCAGCTGTGGATGGATGTGTGGAAGACTTAGCATTGTGAATAAATACTTACAGAATCATGGAATCAAAAAGGTTGGAAAAGACCTCAAAGATCAGCAAGTCCAACCTGTTACCCAACTACTAAACCATGGCACCAAGTGCCACGTCCAGTCCCTTTTTGAACACCTCCAGGGATGGTGAATCCACCACCTCCCTGGGCAGCACATTCCAATGGCTAACAGCTCTCTCTGGGAAGAACTTTCTCCTCACCTCCAGCCTAAACTTCCCCTGGCACAGCTTGAGACTGTGTCCTCTTGTTCTGGTGCTGGTTGCCTGGGAGAAGAAACCAACCCCCTCCAGGCTTCAACCTCCCTTCAGGTAGTTGTAGAGAGCAAGAAGGTCTCCCCTGAGCCTCTTCTTCTCCAGGCTTAACAATCCCAGCTCCCTCAGCCTCTCCTTACAGGGCTATGCTCAAGGCCTCTCCTCAGCCTTGTTGCCCTTCTCTGGACATGTTCAAGAGTCTTAATATCTTTCTTAAATTGAGGGGCCCAGAACTGGACACAGGACTCAAGGTATACTTCAGTAGTTGTAATGCTTCTTTAGAGTAAAAAAAAAAAGAAAAGAAAAAAGACCACAAACAACAAGACTCTCTGCAAGGTGTTTGCAGAACAGACAGTTTTAGTGCCTTCAGAATTAAACTTCCACTTCTTGGTGGAAGCAGTGCATAAAATTTGTTGTTATGCATGGTACACCTAAGTGAACAATCCGCCAGTGTATTTGTCCATGTGAAAAGATGCTGATAACCTAATCTAAATTTGCATTTATGCTATATTTAGAGTTGCCATACTAAGCTTAAAAGCCCTATGAAACTTAACCACTGTTACTGTTTTCTTTTTCAGAAACTTTGGCAATGAAAGGACTAACATTAAACTGTCTAGGAAAGAAGGAGGAAGCCTATGAACTTGTGCGTAGAGGCCTGAGAAACGACTTGAAGAGCCATGTCTGTATCCTTTTTCAAGCAGGCCTTTCCCTTATGAATGGAAAAGGTTTATTGCTACAACCATTTGATTTATAAAATAGCAACAAAATGCCCTTAAAGTGTGGCATTTAAAATTGTGTTTCCAATCCATCAACATTTCCTGGCTAAGCTATCCAGAGGACAGGTGCTTTGCAGCTCTCCTTGCAGTCACAGTTAGCTCAAATACTGTTCTGGCTTGCATTGTATGTATATTTTTACCATCAGTCTGCAATTCTAAACTTGTGATGAGCTGAACTAGGCATTTAAGGATGTGATTTGCTTTAAAAGCATGAGTAGTTGCCATTAGCTTGATAAGGACTTGTCATATACTTAGAATGCAGAAATGCAAGCACTTCACTTGTCTAATGCAAGCCCTTAATCAAAAATGTGTTTGAGTAAGCCTGATAGTCTGCTCAGAGCTCCTGTTACTTTATTTCCTCCCCCTGCACATGGGAAGTAGAGTTTACAGTATATTATAGGCACCCTGTACATACTGGCAAACAGTTTTCTGTCTTCAGTTTGCAAGCAGTTTCTTGGTACAGCTGAGGAGAAGGTGTGTAATGATGGTAATAACATTGCTGTCTGTTTATGAAACAGCTGAAGAGCTTTTTACCAGCTGCTCTGCCACTGCCACGTTGGATCTGTTTCCTCCCTTCCCAAATTCAGTAGAATCCTTAACAGTTTCCCAGGTTGGCATGTCTATGGCCTCCTTCAGAGGTCAGACAAGAAGTATGATGAAGCTATCAAATGCTATAGAAATGCACTGAAATGGGACAAAGACAATCTTCAAATCTTGAGAGATCTTTCTCTGCTACAGATTCAAATGAGAGATCTTGAAGGTTACAGGGTAAGTACTGGGTGATCTATACTGCATTTGTTGTCAGCTTCTAGGGGACTGCAGCAAAGTGGCAATCTGACCAGTGACACAGGGTTAGAGCTAGAGTGTTAAAACTGTGTGCTGCTCAATACTTAATGAAAGTAAAAGCAGATGTGCTGCTGAGCAATTCCTGTGACGTGTACAGATTTAATGGCATATGAAATTACTCTTTTTCAGCTGAGTGCAGAATTGTTTGCTGCTTCTTCTCTCTCTTTCCCTCTTCTCTTTCCCTCTTCTCTTTCCCTCTTCTCTTTCCCTCTTCTCTTTCCCTCTTCTCTTTCCCTCTTCTCTTTCCCTCTTCTCTTTCCCTCTTCTCTTTCCCTCTTCTCTTTCCCTCTTCTCTTTCCCTCTTCTCTTTCCCTCTTCTCTTTCCCTCTTCTCTTTCCCTCTTCTCTTTCCCTCTTCTCTTTCCCTCTTCTCTTTCCCTCTTCTCTTTCCCTCTTCTCTTTCCCTCTTCTCTTTCCCTCTTCTCTTTCCCTCTTCTCTTTCCCTCTTCTCTTTCCCTCTTCTCTTTCCCTCTTCTCTTTCCCTCTTCTCTTTCCCTCTTCTCTTTCCCTCTTCTCTTTCCCTCTTCTCTTTCCCTCTTCTCTTTCCCTCTTCTCTTTCCCTCTTCTCTTTCCCTCTTCTCTTTCCCTCTTCTCTTTCCCTCTTCTCTTTCCCTCTTCTCTTTCCCTCTTCTCTTTCCCTCTTCTCTTTCCCTCTTCTCTTTCCCTCTTCTCTTTCCCTCTTCTCTTTCCCTCTTCTCTTTCCCTCTTCTCTTTCCCTCTTCTCTTTCCCTCTTCTCTTTCCCTCTTCTCTTTCCCTCTTCTCTTTCCCTCTTCTCTTTCCCTCTTCTCTTTCCCTCTTCTCTTTCCCTCTTCTCTTTCCCTCTTCTCTTTCCCTCTTCTCTTTCCCTCTTCTCTTTCCCTCTTCTCTTTCCCTCTTCTCTTTCCCTCTTCTCTTTCCCTCTTCTCTTTCCCTCTTCTCTTTCCCTCTTCTCTTTCTCTTTTTCCTGGCAGGATTCCTGCACGTAAAAGACAGTGCATTCAGAATATGATGTTTATTCAGGCAGAAGAGTTTCTGTTTCTTAGTAACTTTTTTGCATATATCCCTCTTTGTTCTATAGCATATTCCTCTTCCTTCCAATAGTTTTCTCATGGCAATTCAAAGCAAGCGGCATGCTGCATGAAGCATCCTCTTTTGCTTCCTAGCCAACCTGGGCATTAGTGACAGCTCCTTTGGGGTCACATATTTCCTTATGTTTCCTGTGAGCTGTAATATTCTGGATCCAAAACTCTTGATTTGATTTATTTTTTCCCCCCTCTTCATCTTTGATGTAATACTCAAAATGTTTAGGTCGCTGCCTTGTTTTCTTCTCTTTGTTTTGCAGTAAAGCTGAATGCAGTTTGGTAATTTAGACTGGACCCCTCTCCCTGCCTATTAGTGCAGCACCCAGTTATTTGCAGCTGTTATGAGGTGGTAGTGTCATGGCTGTGTAAAGAAGAACCTGAGTTTTCTATTGTCTTCTTTACAAATGCCTCTCCTCATGTAGTTACATTTCTTCCCTCTCTCTCTCTGTTTGAGTTGCAGGCTTTTGTCTAGTTTGCCAAAAGCTTTATTGCTTCAAAAGTAGCAGCTTGTGTTCAGTGTGCACATTGCAGAGATGTTTGTGCAGTTCAGGTTAAGCTGTAGCTGCTGCCTGTGTTCAATGGGTGGCTTACTAAGAGTCAGACAGAACAATGACTAGAGAAGATTTCGTTGTTTCTTACTGTGCCATTCAGGGAAGAATGACAATGGTCACCCTAAATATTTAATTCAAACATTAATTAATTTAAAAGAACAAAACAACAACCCTTAATTCCCCCTGAATTCTACTTTTTGTGTCTGGATTTCAGCTGATGCATACTGGTGTATTAAGGTACTCTTTGTCTCTGAGGGGGGGAAAAAAAAGCCTTTAAGATTTTTACCTGAGAGACATTGAATAATATTGATGTCAGGCTTTAATTTTTCCATATTTTCCTTGCACCTTCAAAGTTGTGGTTGCTAAAACACATTAGTTGGTCTCTTTATAGATTATTTCCTTTTCAAATTGGGGCAAGGTTAGTGTGCTGAGAGTAAGTGGTGTACTCAGAGCTGCTTAGAGCCATCAACTAACACAGGTCCTCAGCAAACTTACTCTTGAGTTAGGACATTTCTTAATCACTGTTTTTATTTCCATACTAGTTATTTAGAAACTCAACTCCTCTCTGGCTGAGATGAGAGAGCCACAACTTAGCAGAGGTGCCAAAACCAATTTGCAGATGTGTGTTCTCTTGGCCCCTGGATAAATGTGAATGCAAATCCATAACTGCTAAGCATACAAGCAACACGTGGATGTATAATGCATTAAGGGTTAGGAGTTAACACAGCAATTCATGACTAATGTGCTAGTTTCTAAAGAATGTGATTTTGCTCTAAAAGCCAGGAATGAGGTGGTGGGTTTGGGGTTTTTTTTTGCACTAACTTCCACCCTCTCCTACTTTAATGATTTGAGTGATCTTTATTCTTGTCAAACTGCTGTAGCTGGTTCTTTGTTACTCCTGACAACTTGCCTTTTTAGAAGGTAGTAACTTTTCCCCTTTATTTTAAACTACTTGGAATCTGTTACAAAACAAGGAATGACTTCCCTCAGATTAAACCAGCACAATACTGAGCACATCTGTTGCATCTTCCAGCTGTAATTACCTTCTTGCCAAAGAGCAGAGCTGCACTTGCATGACCTAGTTTGCCTCACAACCCTTGTAATATTTTAATGCCCATGTACTTCCAAGGGGAATTTGAAAACACCAGCGTATAGTAAATGTTCCTACAACTCAAATCCGGGTATCCTTGATTGCATTCTGTTCATAAGCAGCAGGACAGGAAAAGCACATGTGTCATACATTAACAAAGCTGGCCTGACTCATCAGTATTCAGTTGGACCTGATGTGTTATTTTCTGTGTGGGTTGGGGCTTTTTTATGTAGTCAAGACCATTGTAGTGTTTGAAAGTTTATCCTTTCTTTTGATTCCAATACCACCCCCCTCAACATTTGCATGTAGAAAACTGATTTTTAGTGGCATCCCTTAAATATTAGAATCCTGAAGATGAGGTATTGCCTAAAGGTCCCTTCAGAGCATCAGAATGGAGTCAGGAGAATGAGTAGCTACTTTTTCTTGCAGGAAACAAGATACCAGTTGCTTCAGCTGCGACCTGCACAGCGAGCATCATGGATTGGTTATGCTATTGCTTACCATCTGCTGGAAGACTATGAAATGGCAGCAAAAATTTTAGAGGAATTCAGGAAGACACAGCAGGTAAGAGCAGAGCATGAAACTCCAGTATGGATTGCAGCTTAAGCCAGAAATAAAACCCTGTTTCCTCTCATGATGTGAACACTTCATAAAGTTTCTTTAGACAAAGCACTTAAATCCCAATCGTGTTCTGAGGCTGACCTTTCTCATGTGTCTTGCTTTCCTCTGTAGACATCACCTGATAAAGTGGACTATGAGTACAGTGAGCTGCTGCTGTATCAAAACCAGGTCCTCAGGGAAGCAGGACTCTTTAAAGAAGCCTTGGAGCATCTTTGTACCTATGAAAAGCAGATCTGTGACAAACTGGCTGTTGAAGAAACTAAAGGTAATTACTTTTTGAAGATGCATTTGAATATGTAATATACAATGGGAATGCCTGCCAGCTTTTCCCATCCATTGGAACTTCATCTTTGATTTGGTTTTAGATTAATTTACTTTGTTCTGCTGTGGTGAAGGACTGCTTGTCTTGCAGCTGTTTGGTCACGGTGACATTCTTCTCCCAGGTTGATAAGACACCCATAGAATACAGACACAGTGTTCTGAAACTTAGGATCTGATGAGTGTTTCAGATGATCCTGAATTGATGTCCTGCAATTCTCTTTTGCCCAGGAATTTAGCTTTATGTTCCAGATTTTGTCATTCTCAAGGAGTGAGCTGTTGCTGTTTTCCTTGGCATTAGATACTGCATGTAGTCCTCAAGTTACCTTACCTGAGGGAAGAGAAATCTCTTGACAGACTTACATGTCAATTGCATGACATAGGGAAAGAGAGAGGTGATGCTGACTGGTGTTTTCCTCTTGAAATGGGCTGAGAAAATCTTACCTTAATGACCTTGTCTTACCTCTGCTGTGATCTTCTGTTGCTATTGGCAAATATTAGGCACAGCCTTGTAAAATACAATTGCCTGTTGAGAAATTGATTTCTCTTGCAACTCCAACATCAGTAAGGTGGTCTGCACAGCTGTTAGGTCTGGACTTCACTTTAAAACAGTTATCTCTTGTGATTAAAGCATCATTGAAATGAAACTTGTTTGGAAAACCTTGAATTTATTGGTCAGATCAATGACTTCCTTTAAAGCATGGAAGGTAGTTTTATGGAATACCAGACTGAAGAACCATTCTTTATTTGCAGCTCTGTGGTTTCAGTTTGGTTTTGAAGGTGCTGTATCCCTGAAATACCAATGCACTGCTTTTAATTGCCTTTTGTAGTAAAAACTGTGCTTAAGGTGATCAGTCACTTCAGTAAAGGAGGAGAAAAAACCACGTGCATCTTGCTTTTAACCTTGAATTTTCAAGTTTCAAGGGTTATTTGCCAAATTGTTGAATCTTACTGTAATTGCACCTCTTGTACAAGGCATTTGTGTTGCCACTGGGATCATTTTTTCCCTTAAGAATCTAGATGGAGTTGAGGAACATCTAATCTTCTACCCTAGAATGATTAATATTACACTGCTTCAGTGTCTTGTTTCCTTACTATAAAGTGCTTGGATTTCACACAGGAGAACTCCTGCTTCAGCTTGGCAGACTTGAAGAGGCAGTTGAGGTCTACAAAGGACTGCAAGAAAGAAATCCTGAAAACTGGGCTTACTACAAAGGCCTAGAAAGGGCACTTAAACCAGGTAACCAGTTGATAGGGTGCAAATAAGCTCTTTCTGTACATTTCAAATGTATGTATGTATGTATCAAAGACTTGTATTGCTTCAAATAATAAATCTCTTACTTAAACATGTCCCCATTTAAGTTTTGCCTTTCAGTCATTCTGTCTGCATACTGTCATAAGACTTTTGTTCCAGAAAGGGTGGAAGTATTTCTCATATTGTTATTGCCCTACCTTGTTTAAGGCAAAAGCAACAACAAAAAAAAAGCAGTACTCTTTGGGCAAGGTTGAAAGAAGAGAAATATTTCTTAGAAGACAGTTTAAATTTAGCATTTTACTGTTTGTTTTGTCTTGATCTTCTGTTGTAAGGTAATACAAGTTTGGGAAAAATAAACCTGGGACTCTCCTGAATGGCTTTCTATGAGTATCTTAGCACAGTGATAAGGCAGGAACTCTTAGAGATGAGATAAGCAGTTAATCTATCTCTGCTGGAAGAAGAATGTACAGATACTGAGTACCTGAAGTGTATGGCAGCTTTAGAAAGAGTAAAATGGAAGTTCCTGCCCTGTAGGAAGTATATATCCATTAGTTCTCTATCTTCTGATTCTTAACCAAAGAGAAGTCACTTCCCTGCCACCACCCCCACCCTTTCTTTCCAAAAAGGAAGGAAAAAGTAAAACTGTACAATTCTGTTCCAGCTAACATGATGGAGAGGTTAAAGATCTATGAAGAGGCCTGGACTAAATACCCAAGGGGACTAGTTCCAAGAAGATTGCCTTTAAACTTTTTGTCGGGTAAGTGCTTTTTTTCCTGAGCAGGTAGCGACCGCCAGTTTTGTTTCTTAGATACTAATGTTTTCACAGCATAAACACTCTGCAACTGATGAGTAATGTGTGGTAAAACAAAATCAACAGGTCTTTTTCCTCTCAAGGTGAAAAGTTTAAGGAATGTCTGGACAAGTTTCTAAGGATGAATTTCAGCAAAGGTTGCCCACCAGTTTTCAATACTTTGAGGTCACTATATAAAGACAAGGAGAAGGTAGGTTTCTATTCAACTTCTTGTCTTGTACCTAACCCTTCTGCCAGTAAAGAGATGAAGGAAGCTTTATTTTGTTGTATATGATGGCCTAGTATATCTAGAAGAAAATCAAGTACAAGCATACATAGCCTTGGGGCAGGTTGGCAAATGTAGAAAACTAAGATTTACTTCTTATGAGATGCATGAATGTTAATGGAGGGAGGTTAATGGGGGCTGTTAAAAAGGGAGGTGAGATCGAGTGCCTTCCCATATGTATTGTAATTCAGGACATTGCAGAATCCTCTCACCAAAAATAACTGGTTTGGGTAACACAGAGTAGTTTAAATTGAAATCAAATGCCATCTTGCCCACAGAATTTGATTTGTTTTTGTCATCTTGCATGTGTAGGTGGCAATCATAGAAGAGCTTGTGATAGGTTATGAAACCTCTCTACGAAGCTGCAGGTTATTTAACCCAAATGGTGAGTGCAAAGGGGGTCATACCTCATGGAAGCAGTGTCTAGTGTAAGCACTATGTGCCCATCCAGAGAGGGGGATTTTGTGGGAAGTGATGAAATTGTGATGTGTGGAGGGTTTCCTTTTCTATTTTTGTTCCTTTCTGTGTTTTTCCCCCTGAACCATAGCAATCCTTAGAATGGAGTTAAGCTGTCAAATATTAAGTCTGTATTCAAAATCTAGTCATTTATTCTTTTTTTTTTCCACCTGGATCCACAAATCTGATCATTTCTTTGCAGTTTGGAGGTCAAATACTCCATTTATAAGCCTTGATTTTATCATTGTCCAGGAAATTGAAATCTGAATGCTACATTAAATGCTTCATTACAGAATTGTCAAATGAAGAGGAATAGGTACTGATAAGACAGTCTTCAATGGAGCTTTTGCTGGGACTGGGGTTTGTGTTCTTGGGGGTTTTGTTTGAGACTTAGAAAAACCTGTTTTCCAGGTTTTGACTCACAACTGTTTTATTGTGAGGTATGGTTCTAAATGCATTCAAGCCAGGCTTCATTGTTTCCTCTCTGGTAGCTCTTTTTTTCAGTCACTTTGCCCAAGCATTCCATAACAAAATCTTCCAGAAAAGAACCTCTGCATAGAGTATCAGCAGTGGCTGGTCTTGAAATGTTGGATTTATTATAATGGTGTAATAATTAACATAGCATGAATCACAATGTATGTTAAAGGCATTTTTAAACTGAAGCTATTACCACTTAACTTCCCTGCTCTGCAGAAACACAAATGCAATACTTCATTATGACATTCTCAGCTCAGTTGCCTTGAATTTAATGCTATAGGCTACAGTATAGCCACTTCATAGCTGTTTCAATTTGTCCAGGCCTTTCAAGCATATTTGTACTTCTCTGATGTAAGGAAATTGCTTACCACTGTTTCAGCTGAAGTCAGTGTTTGCTTTGCTATGAAATTGCATTCACAAACAATCTTCTGCTACCTCTAAAATGAGTAAATGTATATAATTGCATGGTTAAGTTGTATCTTAAACTGAAGGAAACAGAATCTTTTTGGTAAGACTATGGAGTGCCCACACCCTTTTTTTTTTCTCCTTTCAAGGTGCTATGTTTCAGTCAAAATTGAGTGGTGAACTTAACTTTTAATGCTAATAAGTAGTAGTTCTGGATTTTAGACAGGGCTCTCTTAACTTTCAAAACTGACTTGTGCATAGGAATGTTCTCAAGGATAACTTCAGGCAAACAGTGATGATAAAGTTGTCAAAAGTGGAGGCAATCTTATTCAAGCTGGAGTTTGGAACAGACAACCTGTCTTACTTAAAAACATTCAGGTCTATGGGTTGAAAACATGTCCACACTGCAATCCTCTGTGTAGTTAGGGTGCAACACCTGTGTTTGGCAGGACATTTGCTATACCCTCCATCTAAACCAGTTTTAAATAAGAGCTCAGCCTTGCTCATCTGACTGCCCTGATTTAAGAGCCTAGTTGAAACAAAATGCAAAACTCTTCTGACCCACTGTCTCACAGGATGTCAGGGGTTGGAAGGGACCCAAAGAGATCATTGAGTCCCCCCCCCGCCATAGCAGGACCATACAATCTAGCTCAGGTCACAGAGGAACGCATCCAGACGGGTCTTGAGAAGTAGATTCCACAACCTCTCTGGGGAACCTGTTCCACTGCAATGTGACCCTTACAGTAAAGAAGTTCCCCCTTGTGTTTAGGTGGAACCTCCTGTGCTGCAGCTTACATCCATTGCTCCTTGTCCTCACTTCTCCTTTCTTTGAAAACCACAATCTAAGAAGGGAGAAGCATATACTCAGGTCTTGGCAAACCATTGGCTTACTTGGTCCAAGGGGGTTGGAAGCCCTCCCAAGCCTGGTGCTTTTAAAATACTGAACAAACTTACTCCCCCCATTTTGCTCCCTCCAGATGATGGTAAAGAAGAACCTCCAACCACTTTACTCTGGGTCCAGTATTATTTGGCTCAACATTATGATAAAATTGGACAGCCAGCCCTGGCTCTAGAATATATAAATGCTGCTATAGAAAGTACTCCCACTTTGATAGAACTCTTCCTTGTGAAGGCAAAAATCTATAAGGTAAGTGTGGCTTTTTGTTAGTGACCAAATGTTATTCATTTGTTAAGATCAAAGACTTTTACATGTGCTCATGCTTTCCTGTAATACCTTTTTGATGTGAACACTGAAGTGTTAAGCTGATGTTAAGCCAGAGACAGGGAGAATCCATGGAAAATTACTTAGTGAGTTTCTAGATAAGGCTATTGTTTGTCTTACTTGGGTCTTTTACTGCATGTGAACAAGCCCTTATGAAGGTTAAGTCAGTAGAGGACAAATGCACTGCAAAATGTGAATCCTTAGTTTTTGTGTTAAAAATCACAGGAATAAATTTAGTTGATCTTTTAAAGATCCTTCACCTGTTCTTACTCTTAACTGCTTACAAAACAATTTCTCAACTACACTGAGGAGTTGTATCAGAAGGGGATTGTCCTCTGAAAAACCTCTAGTGCCAAAACCCTGTCATTCCATAAAGAGGGAAAGTAATTTTGTTGCCTCTTTTTCTTTCCCCTTAAAGATCTGTTGCTTCCTTGAAGAAAGCTGTCTATAAAAGGAAAAAAAAGAAGTCTAAAAAACTTTAATTATTTCAGTGAGTAGCTAAAACATGCATTTCTTATAATTACTGCCTCTAACTTGACCTTCTGTCTCTTCAAGCATGCTGGAAATATTAAAGAAGCTGCAAGGTGGATGGATGAGGCTCAGGCTTTGGACACAGCAGACAGATTTATCAACTCCAAATGTGCAAAATACATGTTGAAAGCAAACTCCATTAAAGAAGCAGAAGAAATGTGTTCTAAATTTACAAGGGTTAGTTGCTTTTTAACTGCAGCTCTTTTGAATAATGTGGGCCCAATCTCTTGTGGAATAATTCTGTGTTAACTTCCCACTCACCTTTGATATAAGCTTTAAGTTCTGGTATTGGAGCAGCTGCGATTGCTCGCTTCACTAATGGTATTCAATATAAGGGTGTGGATTAGTCTTGGATAAGAAATATTTAAGTGAAAGCTCTAAATCTTGGATTTGATCACTTTTGCCAGGTAGGGGAAAAAAATAGACCATGCCAGCTTTGGGGATAACTTCTCAGAAGATTAGTGGTTTTTCAAAGTAGTCTTTGGGCTTACTGTTAAGTCTACAGGATCCTGTCAAAGCTGCTCACTTCTCTTATTTTTCTCTAGTGATTGTAAGCTAAAGAATTCTCTTGGGGAAAAAAAAAATACTGTGTGGCTGCTAGGTGAGAGGCTAAGATGTCTTCCTTTGTGGACAGACTTTCATCCCTAAGGCCATGTTGAACAGAAGTGAAGGAAACCTGCATGTTAAGAGCGGTTTGTGGGTTTGTCGTCTGGTTTATTTTTTTTCTGGCTGCTTACCCATGACCAATTAGTCTACAGAAGAAGCTTGCACTATGCAAACTGAATTTCATGCATTGGTTTTTGTCCCTGCAGTGACCAGCTGTGATGGTCTCAGGCACTAGGTTGTTTTTATTGACTTCTGTTGCTGTTATTCTTTTCGTAACTGAAAGTTAACACAGCTCAGTGGAGGCTTTCCAGGGTATCTGGGGAATAATAGGTTTGGAATACAGGCAGCATCATTTATGAGTTGACAGTGAGAGGCAGGCAGCAAGCTCTTGGGACCTACCTGCAGAAGTGCAGCCTTTTTCCTATATTGTCCCATTTTTCTCTTCTCTCTTGAAGAGCAGGAGAAACCCTGAGGTAAGGTGGGTTGAATGGGGTGGAGGACAAGTGTTCATAAGGGGAGGGCTGTGGGCTGTGCAGGCAAACACCAAGGAAGGGGAAGTTCTGTTTTATATAAGCTCAGTAGCTTTATGTGGAGTTTTGGATGCAAAACTTGTATGAATTTAGGTTAATTGACCTCTCTCTAAGCTTTAAGCATAGAGAGAGGTCAAAAAAAGCAAGCATGCTAGTTACCCAGAACTGAACTTTAAAAGTACAATTTGATGATGCTGCTCTATGTGTAATCTTTTTTTCCATCTTCTTTTGATCTTCTGTGTGGCACTCAAATAGCAGCTTCTTAATTAAAAAACAATTATTAAAGAAGACCTGAAGTAAGCATAGTGCCAGTCAACTAGAAATGTTTCTGCTGTATAGCTGCCTAAATCAGACTAGTTTGAAAACTACCTTTCTCTCCCATTTTGGGGGGGAATTCTTTTTACCTTTCCATTTCAATATTATCTGTCATTTCCCTAGCTTTGGCTCTTTGGCTGATTCCTGAATAGCCTGGTTTTGGTGAGAGCAGAGTAAAGTCAAAATGGCAGCATCCACCCCACGTGGCTGATTTTACCATTAAGCTTGAATGGCATGTGATAAGTTCTACAGATCTGTGCAAGCTCTATATAAATACCATATCTGAAAGACAACTGACCTGTTATTTTTTAATTGGGTGTCAAGGCTACCAGCATTCCTTTTGCTTTGCCACTGCTTTTTAGTACTGATCACATTAAAAATAACCTGTTTCTAGTGTCAGCCACTAGTTCAGCTGAAATCAGCAGGTCTCTGGAAGGCACAGAAAAGAAGAAGAAAAAGACTCCTGCAGTTGCCATTGTCATGCCACATGCTACAACTTTTCTGTCTATTTTTCTTCATGCAGGGCACACCACATTATAAAAGCACTGAATGAATGTCTCTTGTGTCCTAAAGATGAGCAGTGGTCACAGTTAAAATGTCACTGCCTGGCTATTAATTATTTATTTCTGACTCATCATGGAAGTGCAACATAGAAGAATGGTTTTATTCTTACTCTTATTTTATTACTCTGATTTTTTAAAAATCATTATTATTACTCTCTTTTTATCACTATTATTACCCTTGATGAACAAACCAAATCAATCTTCACTGCAGCATTTCTGACTTTCAGGACTCCAGTTTTGAAACTGAGCCTTCTTTTGATGGCCACCTGATCTGTGCTATCAAAAGATAGAAAAAGATAAAAGATTAAAAAAAAACCCAAAAGGGCAGTTAACAAATGGAATGGGCTCCGTTAATTATCTTTCTTTTTTAATTTAAATGAGCTGATTTTACTTTCAGGAAGGAACCTCGGCAGTAGAGAACTTGAATGAAATGCAGTGCATGTGGTTCCAGACAGAATGTGCTCAAGCTTACAAAGCAATGAACAAATTTGGAGAAGCACTTAAGAAATGCCATGAAATTGAGAGAGTAAGTATCTAGTTAAACTCCCTAGGTTGGAGAACATTAGCTTCAGTTTATTGTGCTGACACCTTTCCTGTCTGAGCAGTAAGAATACAATTCTTGTTGCTTTAGGAGAGATATCGTTGGTGTTGGTTATTGGGGATCTGATAAAAATGCATTTCCTTTTGAAAATGCCACTAGAAAATAATTTGAAGGTACAGTGAAGATCAGAAGGCTCTGAGAAATAATGCTTTTTTTTTGCCAGACTACATAGAATCATAGGAGTGGAAGGGACCTCAAGGATCATCTAGTCCCAAGCTCCCTGCTATGGGCAGGGACACCTCACACTACATCAGGTTGCTCAGATCCACATCCAGTCTGGCCTTAAAAAAGATGGAAATAGCTGTATGTGTACCTTGGGTCCAAAGTATGTGTACCTTGGGTCCAAAACCGAAATGGCTGAGCTGACAAGTGCAGCATGGAAGTAAGGCAAAGATGTCAGTTTGGTGGTTGCTAATCCTCTGTATTTTAGAAGGAGAGAATGAATGCAAAAAGCTATAAAAAATACTAAATACATTTTCCCTTTAAAGAAAAATATGTTAAGCTACAGTTGAAAAGAGGGTATGAGAAGTAGAAAGGCTTCTTAATTACAAATTTCATCAAAAATGGGGAGAGGATACTTGCACGTTAAATGCAGATTCATAGTGAAGCAAACAAGTAATTTGAATGCACAACTACTGAAAAATAAGCATGTCTTGGGATTTATTTATGGGTTTTATTTAAGCAGATTAGGGTCCAGGAAAAAGGCCAGACAGCTGATGTGCAAATAGGTTTGCCAGGACCATATTCTGTTCACATCAGTCCTTTAAATAAATGGGTGTAAAGTCCTTTTTAATAGATTGTGTGTAAGAAGCTACTAGTCTTGTACATTGTCTTGTGTACCACTTGAGGTCAGCTGACTTGGGCCACCCTAAAACACATTACTAAGGAATTAAGTCACTATGTTTAACTTATTTATTGAATTAATTGAGTGAAGGTGTAGTAAAGATCAGAAGAAAGACAGGCAAATAAGTTGTATTCTGAGACCATCAACAAAGCTTTTGTAAGAGAAAGCAGTGCCTCTTAAATATGCTAGAGATGCCAGTTACACTTAAGGCAGTTGAGTTGATAAAAGGTGCTCCTGATTTCAGAAACGTTTCTGGTGTCATCCTTCACACCATAAAGGATCTAAACTGTCTCAGAAAATGAATGGAGTTTGATCTGTTGAATTTAATAGCTGGTTCATGGCTGGGAAGACAGAGTAGGAGCAAATAGCAGCTTTTGCAAGAAAAGCAGTTTATCACAGTTACTGCTAAGGCATCTCTCTAGAATCCCCATTGTTTGATATATCATAAGTGATCACAGAAAGGGTGCCTGGACTACACTTGACTGTCCAATACTAAATGATGAAAGGGTGTGTGGAAAGCAATGTCCAACAGGGTAGCTGGTGGAGGAGGAATTCTTTACCTGTGCAAAGTAATAAAAAGTCTTACATGTAAGGAAAGTAGAATAGAATAGAATTAACCAGGTTGGAAAAGACCTTTGAGATCATTGAGTCCAACCTGTCATCCAAAACTATCTAATCAACTAAACCATGGCACCAAGCACCCCATCCAGTCTCTTCCTAAATACCTCCAGTGAGGGTGACTCCACCACCTCCCTGGGCAGCACATTCCAATGGCCAATCACTCCTTCCTAACATCCAGCCTAAACCTCCCCTGGAACAGCTTGAGACTGTGTCCTCTTATTCTGGTGCTGGTTGCCTGGGAGAAGAGACCAACCTCCACCTGGCTACAACCTCCCTTCAGGTAGTTGTAGAGGGCAATAAGGCCTCCCCTGAGCCTCCTCTCCTCCAGGCTAAGCAACCCCAGCTCCCTCAGCCTCTCCTCATAGGGCTTGTGCTCCAAACCCCTCACCAGCTTTGTTGCCCTTAGTCTCAGGAAAGAAATCTTGGAATCACAGTAGACAGTGCTGCAAAAACTTCTGTAGAGCAGCAGTCAGAAGGACAGTGTTGGGAATTCAGTGACTTGAGATGTAGTACTTCTGTTCCATAAATCTCTTGTACTGTTCACAGCTGAGTACCACACATTAACCTGCTAGTAAAATACATGCCATGGAGTAACTCTGACATGAAGAGGCTGCAATTAGCTTGTCCTGCCTACTATTCATCAGCAGCTTTGACAAGCAACAGCTGAGTTCAGGATAAAATAATATGAGATCATAACTACTGGAGAAGCTGAGCAGGGGAAGACTTTTTGCCGCTTCTCAAACGAACAAGGGGACAGCAGGTGACAGCGAGGAAAGCAGATCTTGAACAACAGGAAGTGGATTTTTCAGTGTGGAATTTCATGGAAGTGAAGTGTGAATATTTAATGGAAATGAAAAATAAGGCTTTGACTGGGAAAAAAAATGAAAAATAGAGGAGTCCCCAGAAATGCTGTTTAAATACAATGAGTGTCCCTTAAGCTGCAAATGGTTAGGGGATAGTTATTGTTAGGAGATAGAAATAAGTGTGTGTTGCTTCCGACCTAAGGTCCCTTCTGTTCTTCTTACTGACTTTGTTTTTGGAGGGTTTTGAGAACTTGCAATTCTGAAAGTCAGGGTGCATTTGTCGGAGAGCAGGCTTTTGCTGCAGCGTTCCTGTGGAGAGCGCGTGTGTGGAAGTCAAGGCTGAGACCTGTGCTTGGTTGGTGCTGGCTGACTAACGTGCTGTCGTGTCATGTTAGCATTTTGTAGAGATCACGGACGACCAGTTTGACTTCCACACTTACTGTATGAGGAAGATTACCCTTAGGTCTTATGTGGACTTGTTAAAACTAGAAGATGTCCTTCGACAACATCCGTTCTACTTCAAAGCGGCACGCATCGCCATAGAGATCTACTTGAAGCTCCACGACAACCCCTTGACAGATGAAAATAAAGAGCACGAGGCTGATACAGGTATCCAACCCTCAGCATTTCATTGCATGTGCAGTGTCACTTATTAGAGGGTGTTTTCTGAAGATCCAGCATTCTTTGTAGTTGTTAAAGGTAGTAGCTATAAATTTGTGAGAGCTCTGTCACAACCCAGAGTCGGCAAATTGTGACTTTGCCTGCATGTGGAAGTAGAATGGGATTGGACTGGGGGGATAGAATGGGATTGGACTGGGGGGATAGAATGGGATTGGACTGGAATTGGAATGGGATAGAATTAACCAGGTTGGAAAAGACCCTTGAGATCATCAATTCCAACCTATCACCCAACACTATCTACCGAGACAGGTTGGACTTGATGATCCTTGGGGTCTCTTTCAACCTTAGTTATACTGTGATACTGTGATAATCAACTAAACCATGGCACCAAGTGCCCCATCCAGTCTCTTCCTAAACACCTCCAGTGATGGTGACTCCACCACCTCCCTGGGCAGCCCATTCCAATGGCCAATCACTCTTTCTCTGAAGAACTTCTTCCTAACATCCAGCCTAAGATGTTCTGTTGAAAGTTAAACTAAGATTATGGTGATTATAAACCAGTTACGGGTTTTGTAGCTACTGTTGTAATCCTGAAGTAAAAACATGTTTGTGTTATGAAGTGGCTGAGAAAAGATGGAATTCTCCTGGTGGTGGGTTCATGAAGTAACAGATTGAAGCAGATGTGTTTGGTGGTAGCTCTAAGCATTTTATCAGTATACAAAAATGTGACTAGGCAGCAACTTAAATGTTATTATCTCTTCCCTGATACAAAAATGTTTACCTCAGTCAGTCTCTTTTTCCTCTCTGATTGGAGAGCAACTTAAGTGGTTTAAGCTTGAGGTACCTCAAATGGTATGAATAGAGACTATTGAATACTTCAAGAAGAATTGGCTAGGTTTTAGTATTTCTCATCTCAGTTCCTTTGTGGCTTCAGGTTCATATTAAGACAAGTAGAGGTGTAACAGAGTTTCTTGTAACCACTTTCTGATGTGTTTTAATTCTCCATACTTTAATTGGAAGGAGGAGAGGATCTGAGCATGAAGGAAATGTAAGATGTCTGTAGGGCACTGAAAGCAAAGCTGGAAGTGTCTGTGCCAAAGTCTGACTGTTTCACCTTATTTTTGTTAGACTATTTAATTGCTACATTAACATAACTCATCTTGTGTAATGCCTAAGGAATAAATCAACGTGTCTTGATGTGCACTTCTCCACCTGCCACGGGGTCTGTGGAGCTGTGCAGTAATTACTTTGTCCTGCCTTCAGCATGTTGCATGCTGTTGTGCCAATTCCTTTTGCTCTGATTGCACAAAGGAGTTTATGAATTATGAAGAGCAGCACACGCTGTGAGGCAACTTGCTGTCGGTAAATAAGCTTTCAGAAGCATAATGGCAGCATTGCTAGTTAGTAGATAAGGTTTAAAGAAGATGACAGTGTTTGGCAGCTGATTGAGGTTTAGGCTTAGACATCAACGTTGTCTGGTTTTGCCCTTTGTGTCTGCGCAGCAAATATGTCTGACAAGGAGCTAAAGAAGCTACGAAACAAGCAGAGAAGAGCGCAGAAGAAAGCGCAGCTGGAGGAGGAGAAGAAGAATGCTGAGAAAGAGAAGCAGCAGAGGAACCAGAAAAAGAAGAAAGATGATGATGATGAAGAAATTGGAGGACCGAAAGAAGAACTTATCCCTGAGAAACTGGCAAAGGTGCTTACTAACACAGAGTCACAGGCATGTCTAGGGAAGTCAGAGAGCACACACACAGTTTGAAAGCTGTTCAGATGACTTCTTGATTTAAAACTAAGGCTTTCCTAGAAGTAGTTTGTTGGACATACTGGCTGATGCACTGAAATTCCACCTTCTCTGGCTAGTTCTGAAAGGCAGTGATTGAAATCACAGGCATTTGCTCCTGGTGGAATTACCCTCATATGTCTGTTGCACTAACTTGTTGATTATGCCCTGTTTCTAGTTGATCAGATGGCACTCTTTCTGTTCTGTGTGTAAGGTGATCATCTTTAACTCTGTATGTCCCTTCACAGATTTACTTATTGATTGATTGATTGATTAAGCATAGACAGCCTGTGAAAGTGGAACACTGAATGCTTTAATAGTGTTTTCCTGTATTTGTTTTGAATGGGGGAACAACAGAGGATAAAGAAGCTGTTTGGAAATAGTAGTAGACTACACTGAGGTGGATCTTTGGGATCTGGATTAAGAGCTGTGAAGATACAGCAAGGGGAGGTGATCCAGAAGGCTTGTGCTGGAAGTTGTACTGTAAGCAGGAAAACACTTGGAAAATGTGGGGAAAGATAATGAAAAAATAGGGGAAAACCTCATTTATAGTAATAGTATTTCCAAGTGCTGATAGATCTGGTATCATAGTATCAGTCAGGGTTGGAAGGGACCACAAGGATCCCCTGCCATGGGCAGGGACATGGTATTTTCACATTGCACATACAGTGACTGTTACTGGCTCCTGCATGGATGATATTTGAAAGCTGAGACAGTGAACTTCACTCCAACCAGGGAGCAAGTGGCTTAAACTTGACTGGTTTTCCTGAAACACTTACCCCTAGACTTCTCTGGGTAGGTAGCTTTGCCATTAAAGGCATCCCTGTGAAGTCTGTTCTGTTATAGGCTGGGAACAGTTGAAGTGCACAGCTGTGACTGATGTTTGCAAACTTCTCAAATCATTTTTTTAATGAAAACTGCTGTGGCACATGGTTAGCAGGAAGTCCTTAAGGTGGCCATCATTGTCTTCAGCTCAGTTATTTGCACTGAAGTGCAACCTCAACATCACTTAAGTGGTGCTGACAGATAGCAGTTAACGTTTTATGTTTGATGCCTGATGAGCAGCTTATGTTCAGAAAAACATAAAAATGAAGGGCAACAGATGGTCTTGTTTGACTTAGCCCTAACCTCTTCATGCAAGAAATCCATCTATAAAGGGTCCTTGCACAGAATTAAGTGTGTGTCAAAGCTGTGCATTTACTGGATTCCACTGGCTAAGACCAGGAGGCCTTGATCAATACCTAGTTACTTCAGGCTGCTGTTAGCATCTCAGCAGGGAATGTCACCATGAGCTGTCAGCTTTCAGGAACCTGTCTGAAGCTCACATAAACAGACTGTCATGAGCATCAAGTACTCTTATGCCACCATCTCAGGTCCATGTGGGAGTCATTCCGCCATTACACTGCAGGTGTATGATAGAGTCATAGAACTGTAGAATTAACCAGGTTGGAAAAGACCTCAGAGATCATCAAGTCCAACCTACTACCTAATACCTAACACCTCATGGCAACTAAATCATGGCCTCAAGTGCCACATCCAAGCCTTTTCTGAACATTTCCAAGGACAGTGACTCCACCACCTCCCTGGGCAGCACATTCCAATGGCCAATTGCTCTTTCTGGGAAGAACTTTCTCCTCACCTCCAGCCTAAACTTCCCCTGGCACAGCTTGAGACTGTGTCCTCTTGTTCTGGTGCTGGTTGCCTGGGAGAAGAGACCAACCCCTTCCTGGCTACAACCTCCCTTCAGGTAGTTGTAGAGAGCAATAAAGTCTCCCCTGAGCCTCCTCTTCTCCAGGCTAAACAATCCCAGCTCCCTCAGCCTCTCCTCATAGGGCTGTGCTGAACACCTCTCCCCAGCCTTGTTGCCCTCTGGACATGTTCAAGTGTCTCTATGACCTTTTTAAAGTGAGGAGCCCAGAACTGGACACAGGACTCGAGGTGTGGCCTAACCAGTGCAAAGGCTTGTACCTCTGCAGGAAAATGTCATTTGTAACTACCACAGAGCATTTTTTGGGATGTGACAGCCTGTTTAACACTGTCTATTGAATGAAAGATGCAGCATTTGTAACAGAAGAGGTTCTAAGAATCTTATGCATTGCCTTACAGGAGAGTAACTCTGATATGTCTCAGAAACAGCCAATTCTGTTCTTGTCGAGGTATGAGGTTTAAGCTTTATGACTTAGTTGTGTGTCACTTCCTCGAACCTGTAGGTTGAAGCACCTTTGGAAGAAGCCATTAAATTTTTAACACCCCTGAAGAATTTAGTGAAGAACAAAATAGAGACACATCTTTTTGCCTTCGAGATTTACTTCCGAAAAGGTAGGTGAGAAAATGAGTGCAAGCAAGCCACTTGTGACTCGGAGAGGTGCATGGTAGGAGGAGTCAGTCCCTCCTTAGACACAGCTTTTCATTGGGCCAGCACCCCAGCTGTGAGCAGTCTGTGAAAATCCAAAGCTTGGAGCAGTTTTACTTGTTGTGTTCAAATCACTAAGCAGTGAGTCATAGAGTGGTCTGGGTTGGAAGGGACCTCCAAAGGTCATCTAATCCAACCCCCTCTGCAGTAAGCAGGGGCATGCTCCACTAGATCATGTTGAGTCTGACCTTGGATATCTCCAGGGATGGGGCCATAACCACCTCCCTGGGCAACCTGTTCCAGTGTTCCACCAACTGCAGTGAGACTTGAGTTAATCCTCCCAGCTTGTATTTGCCCTAATTGTGTGTCTGGATCTATAGTCTGCAGAAGTACATGCTGTAAGGAAGAGATGTACAGCTGCTAATGAGTACTGGTCCTTTGGAACACTTCTGAATTCTTGTTTCAGTTCAGTACACTAAGGATGAAATAATTAATGAATTAATCATTAAGTTGTTAGTATGTTCAAATTGACTTTCTGGTTTGACAGGCTTACTTCACTGATTAAATAAACATGGTAGAAAAAGTGACTGTTAACAGTATACTCAGCTTTAATTTCCCCTGACCCTTCCAATTTCAAACACTATGCACTCCTGCAACATGATGCTCTTGAATTCCAGCCCACAGGGTATTGAACATTTGCCAACACTTTCTTTTGCAGAGAAGTTCCTTCTGATGCTTCAGTCTGTGAAGAGAGCCTTTGCCATTGATTCTAGTCATCCTTGGCTTCACGAGTGCATGATTCATCTCTTCAGCAGTGGTATGTGTGTTTGATGTGACTTCATCCATACGTGCTTCCAGATGATAGCTAACCCACAGAGCAGTCACTGATTTTTAGTTTATAGGCTCTTGGCACAATTAATGCCAAATATTTAATACATGCACTGGAAAGCTTTTAAAGCAACTGATTCATGCTAAAATTAGCCTGTTGTGGCTGCAGCTGGATTCGGTACTTACTCCAACAAGTGGTAGTCTTTTGAGGCACCCCACAAAGATTGAGTGAAGCAGTGGGAACTGCAGAGTGAGCAGTCTGGCTGTTTTGCTGACCACTTGTGTCAGTGTGTGAGGAGAAGGCTTAGAATTCTGTCCTTTTTGTTAGAGGGTTGGAAGGGTTCTTTGCCTTCCCTTGCCCCAGATGATGCCCCAGATTAGATAAATTTAAGAACAGACTTACATGACCTCAGTCTTTGAGCCTAATAAATTTTAATCAGTAAGGAGAGTGTATTGGAGTAACAAGGCCTTGGCTTTTGCTGTGCATCAGAAACCAGTCCCAGTTAAGCTTTTTTTCCAACCAGATCCAGTTAGTTACCTTTTGAATTCCATGCATCTTCTTTTGAGGGCTTGTGTGCTGTTGGGTTTCTTTCCAATCAAATTAATAATGTCAATGTGACAGGTATTGGAATAAATGCATAAAGCAGCTGCTAGTGTGATTGCCTGTGCTCACCTCAATTAACTGCTTCTTTTGTTGTTTTTTCTTCCCAATTTAATAGTATCTGAAAGTAAGGATCTGCCTGATGCAGTTAGAACAGTGTTAAACCAAGAAATGAATAGGCTTTTTGGAGCAACTAATCCAAAGAACTTCAATGAAGCTTTCCTTAAAAAGAACTATGACTCATTACCACATAGGTTATCAGGTATTTTACCTTGCTCCTTTTTCTGCCCTGCTTCTGTACTCTCTGTGCTCACCTAACAATGGCACCACTGATGTAAAAATCACTCTTTCAGCCAGGAATGCTTTTCTTTTTTGGGGGCTTGTGGTTCTGTGACAATGTGTCTTGTGGTTTTCTTCATAGTTTTTTTCTGTATGCTGCTAAAATAGCACTTTTTGGACCTCTCTGCCCTGCTGTTTTATTCCTGATGCACGCTGAATGGATCATGAGAGTGTCACTGTAGGTAGTGCCTCTGTGAAATAGTTGGTATGAGTATGGGAAGTAGCATTTCCAAGTTGCAAAGTCTTTTTGATGTGTGTATTTGAAGAGGCTGGCAGCCAAGAGAAATGTGCTGAGTGTGCAACAAGCCAGGCAGCACCCAGAGCTACTGGTGTGCCTGGCAAGAGGAGCTTAGATGGTGCTGGTTTCCCCTCTTACAAGGGGCTGGCTGTTGTGGCTCAGTCTGGGCTCAAACCTGGCTACAAAAAGCAGTGGGTTTGCTCCTGCATCTTTCCTGGCATACAGTCCCTTCAGCTGCACCTGTGCCCTGGGATTTGGGACTCTGTGCTGGTTGTGTTTGTCCCCATATTGTAACAAGAGCTCTGTGTGCACATCTCCTCTGTGCTCTGGTTTCTGTGTGAAGATGTCAGCAGTGGTGCTGGAGGGAGGTGCGATGTGTTGCAGCAGGTCTGATTTATCTTCACTGGCTGGGATTCCACATTACCAAATGCTCTTACCCTGCAGTACAGGAAATGTTTATTTGTTTTAATGCTTTGCCTAGCATTGCCTAGCAGACTTAGAGCTGCCCTCCTGCTTGCTTGCTCAGGTGTCAGGCTTCAATGCTTGAAGTGGTTCCATTTTGAAGTGCTACTGCAGAGTTCAGTGTCCCCTTTGTGTTTGTATATAAGACACTTGTGGTCATGCACTGAGTGGTGAAACTTATTTTTCCTTCCTTTAGCTGCCAAAATGATGTACTATTTAGATCCTTCCAGTCAGAAAAGGGCAGTGGAGCTGGCAATGACCCTGGATGAATCCCTCATTAACAGAAATCTTCAGGTAACAGTGATGTATCAATTATTGACAACTTCTGGTATATCTGTGCTAGCTTTATGCTAATTATGGAGGTGAGAGGAGGCTGAAACCTAGCTAGCAGCAATGGGAAAGTTTATTGAACACAAGAACTGATGTGCTAAAGCTGCCCAGTGAGAGGAGATTGTAGTCTGTGCAAGATGGAACTGTTACACAGGCAACAAACTCTGTGAAGGCTTTTTATACTCATTCCTCTGCAAGCTGTGTGAATTATCTTAGCTGTAATAAAAGATACACATGCACATTTTGGCCTTGGTATGTAGATAAGTAAAATGCTTATCAAATTTTGGAGCTCTGCTCCATTCTGGTGGTCATGGAATAATCTCTCTGTGCCTTTACCACCATATGGCTTTCCCTGATGCCCCACCTTCATCTGGGAAGACTCTCAGTTCTGGAGAAAGATTAAAATGTAATCAAAAAATGGCTTGGGTGTTCTGGAGGTGTTGCCTTAGTAGGACTACAGGAAGGATTCACTGCCTCAGCAGCATTTAAAGATAGAATAGAATAGAATAGAATAGAATAGAATAGAATAGAATAGAATAGAATAGAATAGAATAGAATAGAATAGAATTAACCAGGTTGGAAGAGACCTTTGAGATCATCAAGTCCAACCTATCACCCAACACCATCTAATCAACTAAACCACGGCACCAAGCGCCACATCCAGTCTCTTCCTAAACACCTCCAGTGATGGTGACTCCACCACCTCCCCGGGCAGCCCATTCCAGTGGCCAATCTCTCTTTCTATGAAGACCTTCTTCCTGATATCCAGCCTAAACCTCCCCTGGCACAGCTTGAGACTGTGTCCTCTTGTTCTGGTGCTGCTTGCCTGGGAGAAGAGAGCAGCCCCCACCTGGCTACAACCTCCCTTCAGGGAGTTATAGAGAGCAATAAGGTCTCCTCTGAGCCTCCTCTTCTCCAGGCTAAGCAACCCCAGCTCCCTCAGCCACTTCTCATAGGGCTTGAGGTCCAAACCCCTCCCCAGCTTTGTTGCCCCCTTCTCTGGACACCTTCCAGCAAGATGCAGCTGAAAAAGTTTGGTTGAAGAATTCTTGGCGCCATCGTAAAGAGTTCTTCTGAGCTGCTGGATGGCAAACTGAAAGTGCCCTAAAAGAAAAAGGAGACTCTGAAGGAGTCAAGGCCTTCATTGGAAGGCATTCTTGTGTGCAAAGAGATCAAATTGATTCCATTTTATTTTACTAAAAACCAGCTGTCTCAGGGCATATTGCAGGCATAAAGCTGGATACATTTGACCTTCTGCAGACGCCACTGTCGCAAAGAGTAAATGTGAGGGAGAGGGCTCGGTGGGGAGAACTTCATAACCCCATAGCAGGAGGACAGAGCAGTTAATCTCGGTACACAGAGCAAATAAAAGCTACAGCAAATGTCAGAGGAGTGGAAAAAGGCTGGCTTGCTATGCTAATGCTAGCATGGATGGATGTTAAATGCTGCTGGGCTTTAGTGAGGCTCAGCGAGTTGGTTTCTCGTGTTTGGAATGCAAGTCTCAAAAAAATAAACACCCCAGGAAATCTCTTGTAACCAAAATGGATGTGAAACTGCAGGTTTATCTGAAAGGTGTGATAATAGCGGGCTGGTGTGGTTAGATTCATTCGTTACAGACATGCTTCACTAAGTCTCATATCCCTAAATGCAAAACTCTTTTCCTACTCAGGATTTTGTTCCCTACCAGCAATGGTTTCCCATCTAATTAATGGTTATTCAGCTGATGCTAGTCTTAGGTTTTAATTCTACTCCACGAATCTTCCAGTTCTGTCTGAAAGGGCTTCCACAAGTGTCATTGTTGGGAAATGACAGTGTCTATTCTAGAGTCCTTGTTTTTGTTTGAGCACACTCCCATACAAGTGTCTGCTATTCATTGCTGAAATGTTAGGGTATCCCATAGACAGAGGGGGCGAAAACAGAACATTTAGTTGCAAGTAAGCCTGGTTCTTGGCTGCCAGCTAGCAAGAATCAAGTCTTTTAAGGAAAGTGAGGAATGGGTGTTCTCATTTTCACCAAAGGTTTCTAGCTGCTTTTTAAATCCCTTTTAAAACTGCCTTATTTTGAATCAGACTACACTGATGGTTCAGGCAGACTACGGCTTCGGCAGGGGGGTTGGACCCAAGGATCTCTTGAGGTTCCCTCAAACCTCTAATATACTGTGATGCTGTAATGGTCCAGGTTGGAAGGGACCTCCAAAGGTCATTCATCTCCTCTGCAGTGAGCAGGGGCATCCTCCACTAGATCAGGTTGCACAGAGCCCTGTCAGAGCCTCACCTTGAATATCTCCAGGGGTGGGTTCTCTGCTACCTCCCTGGGCAACCTGTTGCAGTGTTCCCCCACCCTCATGGTAAAGAACTTGTTCCTAACATCCAGTCTAAATCTGTTCTGCTCTAGTTTGATGTTGAGAGTTTAAGAAATGTCATTTGATACTGATAGAAACCTGAAAACAATGTGTGGTAGTTTGAGGCTATGCCCTTTAAAATGTCATTTGCTTCCAACTGAGGCAAAGTTAATGTTGGGCTGGGGGGAGGGGGAATTTCAACCCACCACACAATGCTTGGAGCTTTTCTTTGTAGTATTTTGTTTCTGGCTTGTGAGTGTTGAGATGAATGTTTAAGAAGCCATAACACTTCTTTATTTTTCTCTTCAATTAGACTTGTATGGAGGTATTAGAAGCTTTATGTGATGGTAGCCTTGGAGACTGTAAAGAAGCATCTGAAACGTACAGAGCAAATTGTCATAAGCTTTTCCCTTACGCTTTGGCTTTCATGCCCCCTGGATATGAAGAGGATATGAAGATCACAGTTAATGGAGATAGCTCTGCAGAACCTGAAGAACTGGCCAATGAAATATGAACAACTTTCTTAAAGGGGGAGGGGTGGGGGAGGGGTGGGGTGTGTGGGGAGGGGAAAACAACCAACAGTGACATTGGACCATATCTGGTGTATAATATTTTTGTCACGCACCTGCTGAATCGTTCTAACTCACACGGAGAACAGAAGGACAGGGGAAAAAAAAAACCAAAACCCCAACAAAACAAAATGTTGCCTTCAAACAGTTTTACTTTTGTGGTTTTGGGTTGTTTTTTGTTTTGGTTTTTTTTTTTTATATATATATATATCCTGCTGACAAAAGTTAAATATATATTAAGCAAAAGAATGCTATCTTAACATATTACTGGATAGAGGTTGTTTGGTTTCCTTAACAAAATTCAAAGCTGCTAAAATTGAAGGGGAAAAAAAAAAAAGAAGGAAGGAAAGAAAGAAAGAAAGAAAGAAAAAGACAACAAACCCCCCTAGCCCCCCCAACCCTTCTCCTCTTACCCATGGTTTTTAAACTAATTTATATGAAAACCCGAAGGCTTTGGAGCAGGTGTGTGGCAGAAATATTACTTCAAATTTTGCGGCGCGAGATTAACTGTTCTCTCAGGCAGCGAAAGAGAGAAACAAAACCGACACAAAAAGAAAGGAGGAAAAAAAAAACAAAACAAAACAGTTTTAGCACTGGATTCTTTCACTGAGCACAAAGAGTTGATGGGGCTTTAGCATCTGACTGATAGCTGTTTGGGGTTTGTGGTTATGGTTTTTTTTTTTTTCCCGTTGTTTCTTTTCGAGGCGGGGATGATTCTGTCCATAGGAAGTACGCGAACGTGAATGGGGAATCGTACAGAGGAGGCAAAAAAAAAACCAACCCAAGACACACACACACACACACAACCCACCTCCCCCCCCCAACCTCCTCCCTGCAGCGTGGGTGTTGTGTTTGTGGATGCTGGGACATCAGGATATCAAGCAGAATTAAGAAAACATAGTGTGTTCAATAAGCTTGTTGCGTCTCTGAGATTCACTGTACACGATCAGTTCGGTGTTCTTGCACCACAGTTTTTAACTGAAGGAACCAGTTCAAACTCTTCCTCTTTCTCTCTCTCTCTCTGTTTGGATTAAACTCGGGGGGGGGGGGGGGGTGGGGGGGGGGTGGGGGGAGGAGGGTGGGGCGGGGAGGTCGGGGCCGGGGCGAATCATTGCCGTTCTTGAGATGAACTTATCAGCAGAGGTCAGCCAAACCTTTTTAAAACTGTAATGCAAGAACCAAATAAAATTATGCACTGTGATGTGGCACCAACTAATTAGAAAGACAGCATGGCATTTGTTTGGTGGTTGTTTATTTTCTTTTGTTGTTGTTGTTCAAGTGGAGTGCAAACAAACTGAGAACATACTATGGCTCGGAAAGTCGCAAAGAGGAGAACTCCTGGCTACCCTATTATTTGGTTTTGGTTTTGACTGATCAAGAGACTAAGTAGTTTCAAACCTCAGCAGGCCTTGTTCACGTTATGCAGATATTAAATAAAAATAAAAAAACAAAAAACCATAAAAATAAAAACTAAAAAAAAAAAAAAAGTGCTGCAGTTTAGATACCTCTGGAACTTTTCCACAGTGTCACAGGTTTGTAATACTTGAAGCCCTACGTTTCTAAGGATATATTTCTTGCTCAGTTGTTTCAGGCAAGCCCGAGACTTTGTAACTTTTAAGGGGCCCAAGATTATTATGATGAGTTTGGTTTTTTTTGGTTTTTCTTTTTCTTTTTCCTTTTTCTTTTTCCTTTTTTTTTTTTTTTTACTTTTTTTTCCCTTTTTTTTCCTTTTTTTTTTTCTTTCTTTTTTTCTTTTTTTTTTTTTTTTTTCAATAACAGACCAGCTTCTTATTCCTGCAGTTACAGATGTAATTTCCTTTGTCAAAACGTAAGGTACCAAATATGATGCAATAAAAAAAAACAAAACGTTTTGAAAAACAACCGTGTGAATCTTGAAAGCGATCTCTGTTGCGCTCCTGAACGCCAAAGCCGGGTCCCCCTCAGAGCGCGGCTCGGGGCTGCGCCGGCCAGTTCCGCCGATCGTGCCGCTGGCTGCTGATGGGTGGTCGTTGAGCATAAAGTGCCAGTGCATTGTATTGTGGTGGGTTGAGAGGAAAGGCTCTGCTTTCCCTCCCCCACCGAGAAAGAAACCGCGGCGGAGAAATGAGTGTATTTTACAAGGAAACAGACTGTATGTAACACAACAAATACAGGGGTTTTACAATCTATACAGGAATATACAGCAAATAAACACAGTCAGAAACCAGACCCCCAACAGAGGGGGGCTTCCCCCTGTGCCCCCTTCACCCCCCTACCTCCCTTCTCCCCCAAAGAAGTAGAAGAAGAGAAAAAAGGGGAGTTGATACAGCAGAGGCCCAAGCACAGGGAGTCAGTTAGTTTCTTATCTCTTGGCAAGAAGCCCAGAAGCAGATCCAGCCGAAAGGGACAGCGAAGAAAGGAAGACTGAGAGAAAGCCCTGGCTGCGCCGGGCCCAACCTCACCTCCCACCTTACTTGGCCAATGAAATTCGTTTAGAATACCAAAATATTTTATAAACATTTAGCCAGTGTGCCCCTTTCTTAAAGGCACAGCCTCAAACGGTCAAATGCTGCATTGACAACGGAGATGGGAATCAATACAGCTGACCAATGTGATCGAGTATCGGTCCTTTGTTGTTCCGGTATGGCAGGCCGATGGGGTGAGTATAGCACAGTAAAGTAAAGCATGGAAGAAGAAGGGATAGGAAAGGCAGAAGTGCGTAGCAAGGGAACTTCTGCAACTTGTATAGACCCGGAGTGCCTTGTTGGCATGGACTCATTGGTTCCCTATGAGTGACCACACATCAACAGAGCCCAAGCTGAAGTCAAAAGATATTCAGACATCTGAAATCACAGTATCACAGTATAACTAAGGTTGGAAGAGACCCCAAGGATCATCAAGTCCAACCTGTCTTGACAGACCTCACGACTAGACCATGGCACCAAATGCCACGTCCAATCTCCCCTTGAACATCTCCAGGGACGGCGACTCCACCACCTCCCTGGGCAGCCCATTCCAATGACGAATGACTCGCTCAGTGAAGAACTTTTTCCTCACTTCGAGTCTAAACCTCCCCTGGCACAGCTTGAGACTGTGTCCCCTTGTTCTGGTGCCAGTTGCCTGGGAGAAGAGACCAACCCCTTCCTGTCTACAACCACCTTTCAGGTAGTTGTAGAGGGCAATGAGGTCACCCCTGAGCCTTCTCTTCTCCAGGCTACACAATCCCAGCTCCCTCAGCCTCTCCTCATAGGGCTTGTAAATGTCTTATTTGGCTCCAATAACTGAAGGTAGTGCTGGATTTCACTCAGCTCTCTCTGAAAAACAGCAATGCAGTTTCACAGTATCACCAAGGTTGGAAGAGACCTTGAGGATCATAGAGTCCAACCTATCACCACAGACCTCATGACTAGACCACAGCACCAAGTGCCACATCCAAACTATTATAGATTATTGGTCCAACTACTGATAACACGCGAGGTTTGTTGATGCAGGTGCATGTCCTGTTGTCCCAAGATAACTTGCTATGTTTATGGTTACCAGTGCCTTGTCTTAGTTACACTGCTAGCTGGCTCTGCACTTAGGCTGAGCATGGCCTACCACCATGTCAGGCTCTAGGCCTGCACTGCCAGATTGCTCACACTGCTCGTTGCTGGCATTGCCACACTGCATGTCTGGGAAGTCTCCATCGCAGAATGCTTTACTACTCGGCTTTGAAGTTCCACCGGCTTTGCGTTGAATCTTCTTTTCCACGTCAAGCTTTAGTCTCCAGGTTGACTGTGTTGATAGTATAGAGAAGTGCTCAAATGTGGTTTGGTTTGGTTTTTTTAGCAGGCTCATCATATAAACCAGAGCAGAAAATAAACTACAGCTTATAAAGTGAGTGCCTTCTTTGCTGCAGGAGTTCAGTTAACAGAGTTAGCTGTCGTGTGGATGCGCAGCCTTCCTCTTCCACATCATGGAGTTCAGTGATTGAGATGTACAGTTAAGAGGTCCAGGAAGACTTGTTAGGGGGTTGTAGTTTTCTAACTGTCAGAAGGAAGAGGGTTTTTGTTACCTGTATATTCAGCACCACTTTTCTTTCCATGGTTAGCCTATCCTTGTGTACGTTTGCAATGTAGCTCATGTCAGAGATGTAAGTTGTGTTGCTCTATTTGTATATTTAATCTGCTGGGCATTTAGGGACTAGAATACCCAGAGAGCCTTTTAAGTGACTCTGGTATTTATGTCTAGATCTCAGCCTTTTCCACAGCCTGAGGTACTTAGACTGCATGTCTTCTGCAACTACTGAAGATGGTTCAATCTTGCCTACACAAGCTATGAGCTTTTGGCCTTGCCTCTGAGTATTGCTGCCGGTTTCTTGGCTTCTGAAGCTTAGCTGGAGGCAGATGAGTGCTCACTCTTTTTAATGGATTGTGAATTGCATCCAGCAATTTGATTTCAATTTTTTTTTCCCTTCTTCCAAATTCTGTTTTTTGGGTGCTGCCTAGAAATGAGATTATTTCCTTTACTTCTTCACTGCCTGTTTCTGTGTTGAAATAGATGAACAAGAAGCAAGAATTTGTTACCTTTTATTATGCAAGCAGGTAAGGATATTTCTGTGAGCCTTCCAGAAGCCTCCATCTACACATCTCTTGAGATATCCCCAAAGACACTTCTTCAGGACCTTGCTGAAGGGCATCCATAGCGATTCAGAGATGATGCTTTTGGATTAAAGAAGGTTCCTCATACCAGGAATACCAGGAAATGAAACTAAGCCAAAAAAGTTTACCTGAAGAAGAAGGTTCTTTAACTGGCAAAAGAATTACTGTTCCTTCATCTTCACCTCTCTCCTGTGAGATGCAAGGCTGGCTTCTGAGGAAAAGCTTTTTTTAGCAGCTGGAAATGAAGTTGCAATCCAGTGCAATGAGTCTGGTGAAGTAGTAGCAGAGTCCCATGCTACAGTGAAAACTTCCCTTTGCATACAGAGACCCAAAACTGCAGTCCTTGGTGCTTGGCTGCCAAAGCAAGTGAGCAGGGATTGCAGCCGCAGCCAGAGCGACCTAGAACGCTGGCGTACAAGTGACATGATTTGGTCCCATTCTTCATGATTTTCACTGAAGAAAGATGGTTTCACCATCAGTGGAGCCACTGGTGATGCCAGATGCCATATGCCATGGATCCCTTTACTAGGGGAAGGAAAAAAATCTAAATGTTGAAGCCAACAGATTTTTGCCCAGAGACTGTAGATGGTGCAAATGCACATTGCATGAAGCAATGCCAGAGTCAGAAGTGGACTTGAAATTGTAAGTAACTGAAAGTGGTGGTTTGCCCCAAGGTGATGGGTGAGGTACTCACTTCTGCCATGTGGAGACCAGAGCATTCAGAAGTGGTTCATGTGAACAAACAGGTGAAATAGTCTCAGTAACTCATGTCTTTGCATCTTAAATGCCTTAAAAGCCTCTCTATTCTTACACAGATAGGATTTTCTATTCTATTCTATTCTATTCTATTCTATTCTATTCTATTCTATTCTATTCTATTCTATTCTATTCTATTCTATTCTATCCTATCCTATCCTATCTTAAAGGCACAGCCTAAACTGCCACACCTAGTTCCCTGACTTCCCTGCTGTCTACCTCCATCCTGATGGGTTGTAAATTGGGATGTGGATCTTGCAAAAGGGAAGAAGATCAATTAGGGAGTGGCTGTCATTTCCTTTAGAGTCAGGCTGGAAAAACAATCCCACTTTGGCAGGGAGCTGTCTTTCCTGTGCTACAGGCTACTTCTATGTACACCTAAGAAGATCCTTTGCTCTTCCGGGCTACAAAGAGCTAATATGGGGTCCTGGGAAGTGCTCTCACCAAAGGATTGATTCAAAGGGGTTTGACAGGCAAGCTCAATGAAGGGGCATTGGCTATTTTCCTCAGGTGTGGTTTGTGGGGTCAAAATAAAAGCTGCCAGTAGCCATGTCTTGCCCATCCATAAGCCCACGAAGGCTTCCTGACTCAACATCCCCAGATGATTAGCCATTGGAATGGGCTGGCCAGGGAGGTGCTGGAGTCACCATCACTGGAGGTGTTTAGGAAGAGGCTGGATTGGGTGCTTGGTGCCATGGTTTAGTTGATTAGATGGTGTTGGATGATAGGTTGGACTCAATGATTTCAAAGGTCTTTTCCAACCTGGTCTGGTCTGGTCTATTCTACTCTATTCTATTCTATTCTACTCTATTCTACTCTATTCCAATCCAAACACCATTATTCCTTCTTCTGCAGGTACCAATGCAATGTCCTGTCAGCTCCTGAGAGCAGGAGCAGCTCCATTTCCCTGGGTGTACTTTGTGCAATCACATCACAAAACCAGGAAACTTAAAAGCAGGCACTGCTTGTAATGTGTTAAACCACTTCAATTACCTGCTGGTTTTTCTTGCTAATTGTTCATCTACAAGCATTTTTACAAGGCTTTAGGAAGATGCTGGCTCCTGGCTGTTTACATTTCCAGGATTATTTATTTTCTGATAGGAAGCACCAAATGTGCAGAATTCTGCATCTCTCCCTTCAGTTGCAATATCAATAAACATCTGCATGAAATGTAACTGAAAGCTCTTTTGTCTGTGTTTGAGTTGGGAAAACAATCTTTGCTTTATTGCAAAGTAAACTTGTTTGGGCTTTTGCATTCCTGTTTTGTCCCCTGCTGAGCCTCTTTCCAACTCAGGTCCTTTACTTTCTGTTTGATATGGCAGGACCATGACCATAGAATCCTAGAATGGCTTAGGTTGCAAGGGAGCTTAGAGGTCATCTCCTCCAACTGCCTGCCATGGGCAGGGACATCTCACAACTAGACTTGGCTGCTCAAGGCCTCATCCAACCTGGCCTTGGACACCCCCAGGGAAGAGATGTCCACAACCTCCCTGGGCAACCTGTTCCAGAGTCTCATCACTCCAGCACTGAAGAACTTCTTCCTAAGCTCCAGTCTAAACCTACTCTCCCTTAGCTTCAAACCATTCCCCCTTGTCCTGTCTCTAGACACCCTTATGTAAAGTGCCTCTGCAGCCTTCCTGTAGGATCCCTTTAGGTACTGGAAGGCAACTCTAAAGTCCCCCCAGAGTCTTCTCTAGGCTGAACCAGCTCCCTCAGCCTATCCCCATAGCAGCGGTGTTCCAGCCTTTGGATCATCTTTGTGGCCCTCCTCTGGACTTGCTCAAGCAGCCCTGTGTCCTTCTTATGATGGGGAAGGGGTCTCTCAAGAGCAGAGTAAATGGGCAGAATAACCTCTCTTGACCTGCTGGCCACACTCCTCTTGATGCAGGCCAGGATACAATTTGCTTCCTGGGCTGATGGTGGAGGATAGTTACCCCCTTCAACTAGATTTTGGCAAAACTGGGCTAAGACTTCTTTATGCTGCTGTGTGTCATGGTAGAGCAGCATCCCAGGCTGTCCTGTGAGCCACCTCATCCATCTGAAACCCTCTCCAGGCAACAGCTCAGAGGCAGAGAGCCTGACCCCTGCCCTATCGCCTCCTTACACAATTCCCTGATGCTCCAAGTACAGAAAAAATCCCTTTTTTTCAGGCAGTTTGGCTTTGCTGCTTGGCTTTTCCCTGTGCCCAGGTGACCTCAAAGCACTTTTAAAACTAGGTAAACTCACTGTGTACCCATCTGTCTGTTTCACCAGCCTGGCCATGTTTCAAAAGCCCATGCCAGCTGGCTAGGTGAGCCTGAATCACAGGGAGGTGGGGGAGAGCAGGTCTTGTTCAGCTCTCTGATTCCTATTGTCTCTTCTGTCTTATCCTCTCAGCCAAAACCACAGGGAGAGGGAGCCAGGAACGACCAGAGAAGAGCTTAGGTGACACAGGCCACTGGGCAGCTGGGGCTGCTGGAGATCCTCCTCCTGGGTGTGATGCCCTTGGCAGAGGTAAGCTGGGGTCACTTCACACGGCAGTGTGTGGGTGAGGAAAATCTCCACCAGCAGAAAGCACAAAAGGCTGTGATACACTGGGTTGGTTTGTTGGGGGTTTTTTTTCAGACACAAACACAAACAACTCGAGAGCAAACCAAATCTTCTGTCTTGGTTGCATTGAAAAAGGACACCTGGGAGCAAAGCTGTCCTGCCTTCTATAAATTATTGACAGGTACACAAATTGCATGCAGGCTGTGTGAATAATGCATGGTCACCTCAAATTACCCTTACTTAAAGCCACGAGAGAGAAGGGAACAGGGAACAGCCTCAAGCTGCAGCTAGGTTGGCACTGAGATAACAAAGAGATCTGAGCCCAGGGCTGAGCCCTCTGTCAGGAAGGAGGCACAGTCTGGTGCTGGATGCTAAGAAAGGGCAAAAGAAAGATTAATGCCACTGGAATTAATACTCTGAATAGAGTAAGAGACTTAAAAAACCTGACAGCAGAAGGGACATCTTAGCAACCCTCAGGGAAACAGCAGCTTTTGCCTCATACTTATGTTAACAATCATATCAGATTCCTGACCTCCATCCCTTTGGGGTTGTGTTTGCTTTTTCTGTATACATTGCAAATGATGTTCTGTGGTGTGGTCACAGTACTTTCAGCAGCACAAATACATTCCAGTGTTTGCTTTCTAATGTTCTTTCATCCACAGCCCTCTCAAAAAGCAGATTAGTGTGGCTGACACCTTGCTGCTCTTTCAGTCCTTGGAGCAGCACCTCAGCGCAGCTATGGAACCAGTGTGCTGGTAAGGAACCAAGACAGACATCACAGCCCCTTGGCTCTTTCCAGCCTCTGCATGGAAACCAACAGCCAAAGTTAGCTTTTTTTCTGGGGGGAGTGGTGGTGTTGAGACAGGAAGAGAGCAGAGGAAGAGTTTATTTGTGAAGGTAATCTTGGTTTTATTGGAATCTGCAACCTTCTTCTTGTTGAAAACAAAACTGATGCTGCTGATACGGAGGACTGAAGTGGGGACATGTGGTAGTGTGAAGGTTTAATCCTCCCACCACATAAAACTGTCACAGGACAGTTCCCAGTTTTGAGAGATGGAAGTGGGGCATAGTTTCCCAGGTTTCTTATAGGTGGAACTTTTTTTCTCAGTCAGTATTTTAGTTAAAACAGGACTTGGTAACAAATAACACCCTGGGAAAAGAAGGAGGAAAACTTATTCTTGCAGAGACAAGTGTGAGAGACTAAATCTTGTCTCTTGATGTGACTCCACAAAGATAAAATCACCTCTGCTGCTTGCCCAGACAATAGCTGATGTGTGTTGGGCAGAGCCACTGGAAGGACTCTCAGGAAGGTGCATAGATAAGGGTTGCTCAGGAGACTGCAGCTGTCCTGGAAATGGGCAGAGGCCAATCGATACTCTCTCGAATATACATGCCTAAAAACCGTGTTAAAGATCTGAGCAACTACTGGCTCGGAGGAAGGAAAACACAGGAGAAGGAAAACACGGAAGGAAAAGACCTGGACAATGCCACTGAGAAGGAAAACAGGAGAGAAGGAAAAGCCCTGGGCAATGCTGCTCTGAATTAAAACTGAGAGAATAGCAGAAGAGAAAAAAAATGACAGAGACATCACCATGGAGGCTGGAAGAAGCAGACCAAGAGGAACCCTCTCTCCATGTCCAAAGTTCCTCCTGCTGCAACTCATGGAGCTGAAGAGGCTGCTCAGAGGACAACATCTCTTCTACAGCCAAAGCTGCAGCACCCTTCCTCTACAGACCCAACATCTCCTCTACAGCCAAAGCTGCAGCACCTTTCCTCCACAGGCTCAAACTGTCTTGGGGGGGTGAGGGGTGTGGTAATATAATTCCTTTCCTCTTCTCTCTCCTTCTTTCTCTGCCTCTCTATTGTCTCTCTCTCCGCCTCTCTATTTTCTCTCTCTCCCCTTCTGATCCATCCACTTCATTTGTGTAATAAATAGTTTAACTGTTGATATTTTGGCTTTGTTTGTGCCTCTGCTTTCATAACACAGGAATATTCAAAAGAACTGAGTCTCTTTCCCTCTCCAGACCGAGACGAGAAGTAACAAAGCCACCTGTGAAATCACACTGTTTGAAGAAGAGCCTGTTGCCAGCAAATAAAAAGCACAATATATATCCTCACATCAAACAAAGTCTTGAGGCTCAAGGTCTTCACACTGGAGCTTGCAAATGCAGGCAAGTCAGTGGTGTGATTTATGGGAGGCCATGGTGCAGCCAGGTAACTATAGAAGCTTTGTGACATTTGATGAACCCTTCTGCAGCACTGCTTTGGGACATGCAGGAAGCCCTTGAGCACAGCATGTACAGCTGCAGGGAGAGAGGAAGCAGGGACACAGCTTTTGGGTTAACTCACCCTCAGCAGATCAAAACACTTCAGAACAGCTTTGCTGTCCACTGGTGCTGTTAAGATTCTCCTCATCAGGTTCTCTGATCTCCCATGGGTGAATCAGCCCAGCAAGGCAGAGGGAATGCCCAGCACTGCAGTGAGGATGCATGGTCAGAGTGTGGGTACAGCTTTGGGATTTGTGGAGAGCCTCAGTGATAAGCCTTTGACACAGAAATGATCCAGTTATCACCTCAGCTGCCTAGACAGTGCAAATGGCTCATTTCTTCTGTCACTGCTATCCAAGAGCCACACAGTGTTAAGTTTCTGTACAAGACCCAAGCCATGTGTGAAGCCCTGAAGATGTAAATCCTCAGCCATTGCAGTGCCATGAGGGGTGCCAGGTGGGTGCTCCTGTTAGACCATGCCTCACAGAGCTGCAGACACTGCCTTTAGCACTAAGGGGCTCATTCTTCTCTGCCCACATCTGGAGGGGGGATTCTCATGGCAGGTTTGTCAGACAAAGGCTATGATCATGGAATTACAGAATGGCTTAGATTGGAAGGGACCTCAGACATAGAATCATAGAATCAATAGGGTTGGAAAAGACCTCAAAGATCATCAAGTCCAACCTGTCACCCAACACCTCAGGACTACTAAACCATGGCACCAAGTGCCCCATCCAGTCTCCTCTTGAACAACTCCAGGGATGGTCTCTACCACCTCCCTGGGCAGCCCATTCCAATGGCTAACAACTCTCTCTGTCAAGAACTTTCTCCTCACCTCCAGCCTAAACCTCCCCTGGTGCAGCTTGAGACTCTGTCCTCTTGTTCTGGTGTTGCTTGCCTGGGAGAAGAGACCAACCCTCTACTGGCTACAACCTCCCTTCAGGTAGTTGTAGACATCATCTACCCCAAACTCCCTGACATGGGCAGGGACACCTCACAACTAGACTTGGCTGCTCAAAGCCTCATCCAGCTTGGCCTTAGACACCCTAGGAAGGGGACATCAGCATCCTCTCTAGGAAACCTCTTCTAGAGTCTCACCACCTTTGTACTGAAGAACTTCTTCCTAAGCTCCAGTCTAAACTTACTCTGCCTCAGCTCCAAACCATTCCCCCTTGTCCTATTGCTAGACACCCTCATGAAAAGTCCCTCTCCAGCCTTCCTGCAGGTTCCCCTCAGGTATTGGAAGGCAGCTCTACATGAGGTTATGTCCAGTGGTTAAGAACTATGATCATAACTCAGACAGCCAGAAAGTTACACTGCTCTGAACATTAAAGCCTCAGTCCCTTGTCAGGCACGCAATGAGGATGAAATCCAAGCACCAGCCAATAATGGACACAATTTTCCTTGCTTTTAATGTTAAGCTTTTAGTTTTACAGTCTTGGCAAGAACAAGGCCATGGAAAGTGCCTGAGAAAGTCCCATTCCAGTGACTGGCACTAAAAGCAGCTGTGTCCAAATTTCATTTCAGTGCAAAGATAGATGAGATACTTGAGCTTGTGATTTCAGCAGGGTACCTGCTTTGGCAGCCTGTTTTGACACACAGGGTCCTTAAAGCCTAACTCCTAAGAAGCTGCCCTTGGCTCCTGCCACATTTCTGCCGTCTGTGCTTTGTCATAAGGATTGTGTCAAGGGGAGGGCAAACTCCTTGGGCTTGCAGAGTGAGGTCTTGCAAGAGCAGAACTTTTCCTGGCAAAACCACAAGACTTTCCCCTGCAAAACTGGAGGATGCAAGGCCTGGCACAGAAGGACCAAGCCCCCAGTGGAATTCAGAAGTCAGAGGCAGATGATCTCTACAGAAGCATCAAAAGGATTTAAAAGCTGCCTTTCAGTACACTACCAGGATCAAAAGGACACACCTGGAAACTTTTTGATCCCTTTGGAAAACAGCAAGTGACATCAGAGTCTTAGACTTACACTTTCCCTCCCTCCCCCCCTGATTTGTGCCTTAATTTAACACCCTGTAGACATATTTCTTGTACATCAAACAGTCTTCCTTTTCATGAGCCTGACTGGTTAAACTATGTCTTCAAGGGAAGGCAGAAATAACTCCTCTTGAAACGTTGAGCAAGCCCAGAGACTTGCAACTATTTTCAGAACCCCTTTCCTTAGAAACTTCTACATTTGCTAAATGAAATGAACTGTGAACTCGGGCTCTTGGGCATGCATCCACCAAACACAGCCAAGTAGCACATCAAAAGCACTTGTCCTTGCAAAAGAAGGAAAACAAAGGCTTTCTCCAATGATTACGTAGCAAGAAGCATTTAAAATGTATTCTGCTACTATAAATAAACTAAACTAAGTTTGCTGGCCTCCCAATATATTGGAAAGGAACATCCAGAAATAGGCTGTGCTGGAGGGAACATAATGAGCTAATCAACATCTTTATCCCTACATACATCTCAGAAGTGATGGAATTTCCAGTGCTGCACTGAAGTTGTTCAAATAAAGGTTGACTTAAGCCAAGATTCTCCCAAGGTCTCCCTGCCTGGGGGTTACCACATCATTTTTTTGTGTAAAGAAATACCAGGCAACTGTGTAAAGAAATACTGTACCTCCAGCTTCCTTTGGGGGTTGGAACTAGAGGGTCTTTAAAGTCCCTTCCCACCTTAGCCATTCTATGCATCTATGACTCTATGAAAAAGTGAGAAGTGCTGTGTAAGAGCTGTGTAGATTGATCTAAACCCCCTGCAAGCTTTGAAGTGTATTTGTGAGCTGCTCTTATCCAGGCACTGCAAAGTAATCATCATTCCAAAGGAGAGCTCTGTAGCGTTGTTATATACTTTGGGTTCAAAAGGTGCTTTGAAAACAAACAGATTGTCTGCTTCGCAGCTCTTGGTTAGAGCACTTCAAGAGGATCAGCTTTAAAATCAGGTTTAAGATAATCTTCCAGTTACAGGTGAAGTGTGTGAGGAATACTTGTTCTTTCACAAAGGCAGATGTTCAACAGAAGAGTTTTGATCCCATTGGTGCCATGGTCTAGTCATGAGGTCTGTGGAGACAGGTTAGACTCAATGATCCTTGAGGTCTCTTCCAACCTTAGTTATACTGTGATACTGTGGTCACAACAACCCCATGCAGTGCTACAGGCTGGGGTCAGAGTGGCTGGAGAGCAGCCAGGCAGAAAGGGACCTGGGGGTACTGGTTGATAGTAGGCTGAATATGAGCTTGCAGTGTGCCCAGGTGGCCAAGAAGGCTAATGGCATTGTGGCCTCTATCGGGACCAGTGTGGCCAGCAGGAGCAGGGAGGTCATTCTGCCCCTGGACTCAGCACTGGTTAGGCCACACCTTGAGTCCTGTGTCCAGTTCTGGGCTCCTCAGTTTAGGAAAGATGTTGAGTTGCTGGAAGGTGTCCAGAGAAGGGCAACAAAGCTGGGGAGGGGTTTGGAGCACAGCCCTGTGAGGAGAGGCTGAGGGAGCTGGGGTTGCTTAGCCTGGAGAAGAGGAGGCTCAGGGGAGACCTTATTACTCTCTACCTGAAGAGAGACTGTAGCCAGGTGGGGGTTGGTCCCTCAGCACCAGAACAGGAGGACACAGTCTCAAGCTGTGCCAGGGGAGGTTTAGGCTGGATGTTAGGAAGAAATTCTTCCCAGAGAGAGTGATTTGCCATGGGAATGTGCTGCCCAGGGAGGTGGTGGAGTCACCATCACTGGAAGTGTTTAGAAAGAGACTGGATGGGGTGCTTGGTGCCATGGTTTAGCTGATTAGATAGTGTTGGATGGTGGGTTGGACTCGATGATCTCAAAGGTCTTTTCCAACCTTTTCTATTCTATTCTATTCTATTCTACTCTAGTCTATCTGGCCATCAAGTGCAGAGCAAAGGCAGTGGCTGCTGTCATCACAGTGGGATGCCACCTTCCCCCACCCCTGCTCTGGAGGGACAGTTTGCTGGGGGAAGGAAGAAAGGGTGGGATGGGCAAAGTCACCTCGTGTCAGATCATGGATTCCTTACTGATTCCTTAAGGCTGACCAGGAAGTCTCATGACTGGTGGAACAGGGAAGTTCAAAAAGGACAGTAAATTCCCAGATATACTTCCACCCGCTCAAGCTACAGATAGCTGCTACAAGAGCAGATGAACACTGAATCATAGAACTATAGAATTGTTAGGGTGGAAGGGACCTCAAGGATCATCCAGTTCCAACCCCCCTGCCATGGGCAGGGACACCTCACACTACAGCAGGTTGCTCACAGCCACATCCAGCCTGGATGAGGCTTCCACCACCTCCCTGGGCAACGTGTTCCAATGTCTCACCACCCTCATGGGGAAGAGCTGCTTCCTAACATCCAATCTGAATCTATTCATTTCTAGTTTTGTTCCATTTCCCCTACTTCTATCCCTACCTGACACCCTACAAAATCCCTCCCCAGCTTTCTTCTAGCCTCCTTGAGATACTGGAAGACCACAATAAGGTCACCTGGGAGCCTTCTCTTCTCCAGACTGAACAGCCCCAACTCTTTCAGCCTGTCCTCATGAGAGAGGCTCTCCAGCCCTCAGATCATCCCCATGGCCCTTCTCTGGACATGTTCCAGCACCTCCAGATCCTTCCTGTAATAGGGGCTCCAGAACTGGACACAGTACTCCAGGTAGGGTCTACCACCAAAAAACCCTTAAGCAAATGAGGAGCTTCACTACCTGCACTCAGGATTTGATTTTTCCACCCTGGAAGAACTGTGAATTCCTTAATGAGGAGAACTTCATTCGTTCAGTACTTCACTTTCTGTACCAGCAAACCACCAGCAAAATCTTTGCCTCCTGTCCACTTCTGGGATGACATTTAATCTCTCAGAAGGTATCGACTTTAAGTCCACTCCTGCAGGGGCCAGCTGTGCTCCAGAGCATCGCCTTTCTTATGGCTCACAAAACAGAAGCCGGGGTGGTTGTTAACGGTGTTGAGAGGCAAGTTCACGGGAAGGTGTCCCATGTAAAACTAGCAGCATCAAACCTAATGAGCAAGGAATCCTTTGAACGCTAGATGGAGCATGGACTCTGCCGGCTGAAGAGTCCAGCTGGAACGAAAGGTGCTGAGGGCTGTGGAAGAGCTCAGATCTAATTGTAACTCAGTTTGGCCCCACTTGGCACAACGCAGATCAGACTCAGCTAAATGAGCTGCTGGCAGACCCTCTCCTTTCGGCATGCTGGCCACCCATGTCAGAGCATCCCCCTAGGACTGGGATTTCACTGCCTCTGCAGCCATCAGGCTGTAGATGTGCTTGCTCCTGCTTCCTCTCCTCAGCCAACACGTTTTCCATTCTGCCTGCAGAAAGGAGCAGTTCTGCAGAAGGGAGACAAAGAACTCCAGGGTGTCACAAGCTTCTTGCCTCCCTTCAATCTTACTTCCACACCAGAACAAAATGACTCTTCTTCTTTGACAGAATGAATTCTTTGACAGCTTAAATGAAGGATTCTTGTCTCAGAAGAGGACTACAGGGTAGAAGCATTTCTCTACAACCTTCCATTAGGCTGTTCCAGGGAGGGGGCAAGGGAATAAGGAGCAGTAAGATGGGCACTGTAACTAAAGTTGCCCTGATCTCAGGGTATTTTATGTTTTGATTTAATCAAGCCTGTTGCTTTTATATACAAGCAATGGCAGTCACCATCCCTGGAGGTGTTCAAGAGGGGACTGGACATGGCACTTGGTGCCATGGTTTAGTCATGAGGTCTGTGGTGACAGCTTGGACTTGATGATCTTTGAGGTCTCTTCCAGCCTTGGTGATTCTGTGATTCTGTGACAGGCTGCTCAAAGCACTGTCCCTCAGCCACAGGACAGCTGCTCCATAGGCAGCAATGATCCAAGGATCATTTCTTACTTGTGCAGGCAGAAGCCCTGAGTGGTCGAAGCATGTGCAACAAGAGGAGGACTCCCAGGGGCTATTATTAGGGGTATGATCCAAACTTTGGGAATCCTGGCTCAGCTCTCAGATTGCAGGCTAGAGACTCACCATTAGGGCACCAGTTCTTTCCATGACTGCAAGCTACATTTGCTTGGAGGTTAAACTCTTTAAGGTGGGCATTGCTTAAACTTGATGTCCACATCCTGTCTCTCATATCTTTGGTGAGCTTATGAACAGATTTTTAAGGTAATGCCATAGCTCCCTTCTTCCTGTGAGATGTGTCCATCACTTTTGGCCCGAGTGTCTCTCTGCCAGGGATGAACTTGCTGCCATCTCATTATTGTAGATGACAGCAGAATGGTCAGGCTGGAGCACTGCAGTGACACAGGGCTTGGCCAGGGTCCACTTTCCTGTTGCTGCCCCACAGCACACACACACACAGCCTCAACAAAATGCCTGCCAAGCAACACAGGCAGGTTGCCCCATAGCAACCTCAGGCCTGGGGGACTGTGAAGCTCAGCAGTGCCCCACGGAGAAGCCTGGGCTGCCTGCATCATCTATGCTCCATAAACTGACAGAAAATTCCCCCCTGTATGAAAGCAAACCCTTGTGATCTCAGCCTTCCTCTTTTCATTTTGGGCACTCCAGGCAGGCCACTTGTCTTTGTTTATCCATCATCAGCAAACACTTTACAAGAGCTATGGGATGTGATCTATCTGGACTTCTGTCAGGCCTTTGACATGGTGCTCAACAACATCCTTCTCTCAGATTGGGGAGTTATGGATTTGATGTGTGGACTGCTCATTGGATGAGGTTGGATGATCACTTCCAGAAGGCAGTGGTCAAGAGCTTGATGTCCAGATGGAGATCAGTGACAAGTGCTGTTTAATATCTTCATCAATGACATAATAAGATACAGTGTACCCTCAGCAAGTTTGCAAGTGACACGAAGCTGAGTGGTGTGGTTGACACCACCTGAGGGATGGGATCCATCCAGAGAGACCTGGACAAGCATGAGAAGTGAGCCTCTGTGAACCTCATGGGATTTAATGAGGCCAAGTGCAAAGTCCTGCACCTGGGTCAGGGCAGCCTCCAGTATCAATACAGACTGGGGGATTAAGGAGCTGGGAGCAGTCCTGTGGAGAAGGACTTGGGTGTAGTGGTGGATGAAAAGCTGCTTGCAGCCCAGAAGCCAACTGCATTCTGGACTGTACCAACAGAAGTGCAGCCAACAGGTCAGAGGAGAAGATTCTGCTGCTCTGTGAGACCCTGCTGGGGTACTGTGTCCAGCCCTGGAGTCCTCAACACAGGAAAGACGTAGACCTGTTGGAACGGGTGCAGAAGAGAGCACAAAAGTCTCAGAGAGGTGGAACCTGTCTCCTATGAAGAAAAGCTGAAAGAGCTGGGGTTGTTCAGTCCGAAGAAGGCTGGAGGGGAGACCTTATTGTAGCCTTTCAGTATTTAAAGGGCGCCTAATAGGAATGATGAGGACAATCTGTCTAGCAGAGCCTGTTGCAACCGGACGAGGGATGGTGGTTTTAAACTAAAAGAGGGGAGACTCAGACGGAAGACATTTCTTACAGTGAGACTGGTGAGACACTGACCCAGGTTGCCCAGCGAGGTGGCAGATGCCTCATCCGTGTAAACGCTGCAAGCCAGGCTGCGGGAGTTTCAGCAACCTGCGGTAACTGCAGGTGCGGCTGCTGGCCGCCCGGGTAGGACCGGGGGGACGGCTAACGCTCCCTTCAAGCCGTTCCATCACAACAGCAGGGGGCGCTGCCGGCCCGCCCCCCCGCCGGCTCAGCGGCGCCCTCTGGCGGTCCGCGAGAGGCACCGGCGCTGCCTCGTGCCCGCAAGCTCAGCGCCCGGCGATAGGCTGCGGGGCAGTGCCCGCGCTCTCGCGAGATTCCCCTCCCGCGCTGCCGCTCGCGGCCCGGCGGGCGGGGCGCGACGTGGCGCGGCGGGGCGCTGCCGGCGGCGCGCTGTGGGCGGCCCTCGCTCCCCGGGGCGGCGAGTAACGGGCCGCGGGGCGGGCGCCGTCCCCGTCCCCGGAGCGATGATGGCCGCGGCCGCCGACCTGGAGTCCTCGCTGGAGCTGAGCCTGACGGGCAGCGGGGCGCTCCCCGGCGTGCTGCCGCCAGCGCGCTCCCGCATCTTCAAGATCATCGTCATCGGGGACTCGAACGTGGGCAAGACGTGCCTCACCTACCGCTTCTGCGCCGGCCGCTTCCCGCAGCGCACCGAGGCCACCATCGGCGTGGACTTCCGCGAGCGGGCCGTCACCATCGACGGCGAGCGCATCAAGGTACGGCCGCCGCGGGACGGGGCCGGCGCCGGCGGGGTCGCCGCTCGCCCCGCCCGTGCTCAGCCCTGGCAGCGTCCTGGGTAAGGGCCCCCGGCCTTGGGAGCGCTGCCCGCCGCGGCCTGTTGCCGGCCTGCGGCCGCTGTGAGCCTCGCCCGGCTGCAGGGTGCTGGGGCGGCAGCGCCAGCGGGACGCCCGCCTGGCCCCGGCCCGGCTGCCGACAGCAGGGAGCGTCCTGGGCGCGGTACGGGGCTCCAGCATCGCTGTGTGCAGCAGCTGGGAGGAGAGGAGGATGACGGGCCGGGCCGCTGAGCCTCTGCCACCGCCCGGGCTGCTGCTCCCCGAAGGGCAGCCGGCAGGTTGGACTGAGGACTGCACGGCACAGCCTGGCCTGCCGCTTGCAGCTGTGATGCTCTGGAGGGGCCTCACAGGCTCTCCTGTCACACCTCTGTGCCCTAGAAGTTCGGTGTGGTTGTGCCACGTAGCTTCCACTACTGCCTTTAAAACTGTTTTGCCTGGCTTCTACCGGGGGTGTAATTGCTGTGCAGGTCTCACGATGATGGAAAGTTCCTGCACTGGGCCAAACCTTTGTGCAGCTTTTGACAGGTGCCAGACATTAATTTCTCCATTACTTACCAGTGTTTTAGCATTAGCTGTGCCTGGGCTCAGCAGCTTGTTGCCTCCCAGAAATTCTGCTGCTGTGCTTCTCAGGAATCAGAGTTGGCTATGAGGAGCACTGAGGTTTAGAAATGTCCCACTGAGAAACAGCTTCAGGAGTGAACACCTGCAGCAGTGATGGCAATGCATCACCTTAATTTTTTTTGGTAAGAATCATAGAATCATAGGGTTGGGTTGGAGGGGACCTCAAGGATCATCTAGTTCCAACCCTTCTGCCATGGGCAAGGGCACCTCACACCAGATCGTGTTGCTCACAGCCACATCCAGCCTGGCCTTAAAAACCTCCAGGGACTGGAGCTTCTACCACCTCCCTGGGCAACCTGAATGCTGTTTGTTTAGGCAAAAGTGGTGTAGAAGTGGACAGATACCCAGCTCACATCTGACCATTGGTCCTTACTCTGATTTTTAGCTAAAGCTAGGTCTTAGAAAGCTAAGTTTAGTGAATGTAGGGAAGGGGAAATGCTCTTTTGCTTTCTTTGCACTGTAAAACAAATTGTAGAAGTATATGAAATGCACACAGTTGATGGATGCATTCCTAGTGGGGATCCTAAAGTCACTCACAGCTTGGACTGCTTGCTGTTCACTAGAAATAACTTGGTTTGAAATGGAGTCTGCTTCTGTGTGACAGTTTGTTTCGATGAGAAGAGTTTGATAACGTGTAGAAGAAGGGAGCAACGTTAGTCTGGGCAACCAAGTCTAGCTGAGAGATGGCCCTGCCCATGGCTTGGAGTAGATGATCTCCAAGGTCCTTTCCAGTCTAAGCCATTCTGTGATAGTATTTATCATCAGGCTTTGTCATGAGGCTGAAAGCTACGGGTTTTCCTTGTTTACTTCATTAAAGAAGTTGTGGAGGGCATCTGAGTCCTTCTGCATTAATTTTCTGGTGGGTGTATTTTTGCCTCATTTCTGCACATCTTATTCATGTGATTAAGAGACTTTGCTGCTCTTTATGAAACCTGTGAACTGTACTTTGGCTAGCAGCTGAAATTCTCTACTCCCTGACCTGTTGCTGTCCATGACTGAGGAGACAACCCTCCGAGGGAGATCTTCCTGTCAGCACCATCTTCATGACTGGCATTTTCGCCATCTCTGGAGAGAAGTGAAGAAGAATATAGCCTAATCCACAGCTGTGAGGTGCTTCACATAGGTTGTGGTGCTGTGCTGTTAGGTGTGTTGTGTTAGGTTGTTTTGCTGGATAGTGCCTGCTGAATATAGCAGTTCTGGCTGAGGGAGGCAGAGAATAGAATAGGAATAGAATAGGAATAGAGTAGGAATGGAATGGAATAGAATAGGGATAGGGTAGAATAGGAATAGAATAGGAATAGAATAGGAATAGAATAGGAATAGAGTAGGAATGGAATGGAATAGAATAGGGATAGAATAGGAATAGAATAGAATAGAATAGGGACAGAATAGGAATAGGACAGAATAGGAGTAGGATAGAATTGGAATGGAATAGGAATAGGAATGGAATAGGAATGGAATGGGAATAGGAATAGAATAGGAATAGGAGTAGGAATAGAGTAGGAATGGGATAGAATAGGAATGGAATAGGAACAGAATAGAATAGAAATGGAATAAACCAGGTTGAGACCTGAGGGAAGCAGTTTGGAGACACATTTTCTGGGAGACACATTTTCAGCTTTAAAAGGAGTAAACTTCTTGTGATGCCAGGACTCAAGGCCTTAGGGGGGTGCCCTGTGTTGTCACATACACACCAGTTTCTGGTTTTGCCACCTCCTCTCCCTCACCTTCGCCTTTGTTGCTTGCAGCAACGAGCTTCAGCAGTCCTGTGGAACCAGGAAAGGGGGCAGCTCAGACCAGCCAGGTTACTGCTCCTCTCTCTGTGCTCTGAAGGGCTCGCTCAGCAGAGGAATTTTCCTTCCTGCATCGAGGGAGGTTATAAAGCAGTGTCTTCTCTTTCTCTCTTCTCCCTTCCCCCAGCCAGCTGGATGGTCATTCTTGTGCTGCTACAGAGCTGAGCATTTCCCTTGCAGCTGGAAAAAACGCTGTGTCACTGGCAGGAACACAAGCACAGTTCCTCTCACCAGGGGGGGGGTCTCTCCCCCCCCAATTTGTGTAGAATTCCAAGACACAGGGACCAATCTATTCCTTTGTAGCTTGTGCAGTAGGCTAACAGCCTCATGTGGAGCACTGATGGCTGGGTGTGAGGAGTCAATTAAAGCTGTCAACAAATTAATTTCTTGCATTCTAAGTTTTGCTCTTCCTGAATTGATCTAAGAGTTGAAAATCAATGAAAGCAATGATGTCACTCTGGGCTGACCTACCTTAAAAAGGGCAAAGGATGCAAATGGAATTCAGAGAAGAAAGTCCAAACATCATGTTCTGTACCTTTGAGCCCTTCAAGGGTTTTTTTTTTTCCCCTTCCCACATCTTGTGAAAGGAGAGGTTGTTTAGCATTTCATCTTCATTAAAAGGCCAGTTATGTTTGCCAGGATGTTATAAAGCATGCATGCTAAAGGAGCCCTTGTTTAAAAAGCAGCCTTTCTGCATCCACAAAAAGGAGTCAGGAGGTGGGAGGTGATAGCTGACTCAATGTATTTAAGCACCATTTGTTTTCCCTGGGGAGGGTGACAAAGTGATTCTGTCCACAGGTTTATTAGCTGAATGATGCTGGTAAGCCAGATTGTCAAATCACACATTTTAAAGAGCTGCTGTCACATCTGTGCTCCCTTGAAGATGGATGATGCTGAACTAATGATGAAACAGTAATCCTGGTGGTAATTCATCAGTGCACATCTATCAGTGTGAACGTTTTCAGTGTTGTTTTTAGTAGAGGAAGTGCTTTTAGGGGGCCAGAAATGGAGTGATCTCCAGGTCACCTGGTTAAGAGGGGGGGGAAAGGAAGTGTGACATTTTCAGTCTTGGAGAATAATTTGCCTCTCAGTGCAAGTGATTCCATGCCAAGAATATTAACATCTTCAATTTCTGATAATACCCTTCAAGCTTGGAAGCTCCATGTAAATAAAATTAGGAGGAACTGTAAGTCAGGCCTAATTTGGAAGATATGTAAATCTTGACTTTAATTTCCCCTTCTGTGCCCAAGGCTGGCAGCACACTTGTGGATCTCTGCTTGCCTGGAGCCTGACTGGTATCTGCTCTGTGAATGAGGTGTGGAGAGGAGTGCAAGCTGACAGCTGCCTGGGAAAATGAGCTCTCTCTCTTTAAATTAATGTGACAGAGCACTTTCCAAGGTTATCTGTAGTGATTCCTTAACAGGACATTGCCTGGACACAAGGATTACTCTAGTCTGTGCATCCTTCTTCTCTCTTTAGGTTCTCAAAGTCCAAATTCATGAAAATTTTCTGTAAGCCTCCTAACTTCAGACTACTCTGTAAGTGCATGGAAAGTATCTCTCATCCTGGTAGTGAACTGACCTCACCCAGATTTAGGTGCCTGTATTTAATCTGATTCTCTAGGCTCCCTTGACAAACTGTGGAGAGGTCTCTTCCAACCTTAGTGATACTGTGTTTAGAGTGTAATACCATTGGCAAAAAAACCCACCCCAAAACAACAGGTAAAAAGCAAGAACCTCTGAAAGGAGCTGGATTGCAAGTGACTGTTACCTTCTGCCACCAGAGGCTAGGGTGACTTGCCTCAATAATGACTCTTTCAGAAGCAGCACATGGGTCTTTGTAAGTGTGTGGATCAGAAGTTGCAGGTAACTGGACTGGGCTAGAGAAGCCAAGCTGTCCTGATGTTCTTCTGTACATTCTCCTGGCCAAGCTGTCAGCCTGTGGCTTGGACAGCAACACTCTGTGCTGGGTTAGGAACTGGCTGGAGGCTGAGCCCAGAGAGTGGTGGTGAATGGTGCCACATCCAGCTGGCCAAGTCACCAGTGGTGTCCCCCAGGGATCAGTGCTGGGCCCCATCCTGTTCAGTATCTTTATTGATGATCTGGATGAGGGCATTGAGTCCATCATCAGTAAATTTGCAGACAACACCAGGAGTTGATCTGCTGAAGGGGAGGAGAGCTCTGCAGAGGGACCTTGACAGGCTGGACAGATGGACAGAGTCCAAGGGCAGGAGATTGAACGCATCCAAATGCCGGGTTCTGCACATTGGCCACAACAACCCCATGCAGTGCTACAGGCTGGGGTCAGAGTGGCTGGAGAGCAGCCAGGCAGAGAGGGACCAGGGGGTGCTGGTTGATAGTAGGCTGAACAGGAGCCAGCAGTGTGCCCAGAAGGCCAATGGCATCCTGGCCTGTATCAGGAACAGTGTGGCCAACAGGAGCAAGGAAGTCATTGTGCCCCTGTATTCAGCACTGGTCAGGCCACTCCTTGAGTCCTGTGTCCAGTTCTGGGCCCTGCAGTTTAGGAAAGATGTTGACTTGCTGGAGTGTGTCCAGAGAAGGGCAACAAAGCTGGGGAGGAGTTTAGAACAAGAGGACACAGTCTCAAGCTGTGTCTGGGGAAGTTTAGGCTGGAGGTGAGGAGAAAGTTCTTCCCAGAGAGAGTTGTTAGCCATTGGAATGTGCTGCCCAGGGAGGTGGTGGAGTCGCAGTCCCTGGAGGTGTTCAAGAGGGGATTGGATGTGGCACTTGGTGCCCTGGTTTGGTGGTCATGAGGTGTTGGGTGGCAGGTTGGACTTGATGATCTTTGAGGTCTTTTCCAACCTTGGTCAGCTTCCTTTTAATTAGTTGTAGAGAGTGGTAAGGTCACCTCTAAGTCTCCTCTTCCCTAGGCTGAACACCTCCAGCTCCCTCAGCCTTTCCTCCTATGGCTTTCCCTCTATTACCCTCACCAGTCTGGTCGCTCTCCTCTGGACCTGCTCCAGCACCTCAACATCCTTCCTGAAGTGAGGGCCCCAGAGCTGCACACAGTGCTTGAGGTGAGGCCTCACCAGTGCTGAGCGCTGCGGGCCGTCCCCAGTCACTTCTTCCTGGCTTCCATCACGAGCAGCTCTGAAAGCCAAGAAGTTTCAGAAACTGTGTAGAAGCAAATTTTCTTCAGTGTGATCACAGTATCACCAAGATTGGAAGAGACCTCAAAGATCATCGAGTCCAACCTGTCACCACAGACCTCATGACTAAACCACGGCACCAAGTGCCACGTCCAATCCCCTCTTGACCCCCCCCAGGGATGGTGACTCCACCACCTCCCTGGGCAGCACATCCCAATGACGAATGACTCTTGAGGAGAGTGGCATTGTGCTGGAGGTGAGTGTTGTTGCTTTCCAGCAGGAGCACTGAACCTTTCTCTTCTCTCCCCGTCTTTCCCTTTGCAGATCCAGCTGTGGGACACGGCCGGGCAGGAGCGCTTCCGCAAGAGCATGGTGCAGCACTACTACAGGAACGTCCACGCCGTGGTCTTTGTGTATGACATGACAAACATTGCCAGCTTCCACAGCCTGCCAGCCTGGATAGAGGAGTGCAAACAGCACCTCCTTGCCAACGACATCCCGCGGATTCTGGTTGGAAATAAGTGCGACCTGAGAAGCGCTATTCAGGTCCCCACGGACTTGGCCCAGAAGTTCGCCGACACTCACAGCATGCCCTTGTTTGAGACCTCTGCCAAAAACCCCAATGACAATGACCACGTGGAGGCCATCTTTATGACACTGGCTCACAAGCTTAAAAGTCACAAGCCCTTAATGCTTAGTCAACCCCCAGATCGTGATGAAATACATATAAAGCCCGAACCAAAACCTACCATGGCCTGCTGGTGTTAAACGATGCTAATTGTCGCCTTGCCTTGGTTGCAAACGCTTCAGAGTCATGATCTTGGCAAAGCTGCAGGTTTTGGTAGCAATTCTAGCAAATCTCTTTGGCACTTTAATTTGTTAGGGTTTTGTTTGTGGGTTGTTGGTTTGGGTTTTTTCCCTCCCCTCCCCCTGCCCAGTGTAGTTGTGTCGCATCTCACCTTGTTGCACTTTGTAACTGCGCTCCCTGAGTTGCTGGAGTTTTCACTGTACACACACAGGGAAGTAAACTTTCCAGTTGAAGTGTTGACAAAGCAGCTCTGCTGGAGCTCTGTGCTGCCTCGAGATTCTTTTCCTGGTTTGTGGCAAGGTTATAAATAGTAAGCTAGTTCACTAACTTCTTCTGTTGCTGCTTGCAGTGGGATCCTGTAGGAGAAAAAGCGGTCTGGGAGAAGCCGGAGAGCTTGGATTTTGGGGTCAGCAAAGTGGGGAGATGTTTGGCACGTGAAGGAATAGCTGGTGATGTTGTAGTGTGGGTGGTGACTGCTGGCAAATTGCCAAGCCAGCCCCTTTGTGCATTGAAGCAACACCCAGGGCTGTCAGGTGAAAGTTTGGGCTGTCAGTGTAAGTGCAAACTGCTAGCTTTTTGGCCTGTCGTCCGCTGTAAACTCCCTCTGTTTCTTCGTGGCAGTGGGAAGGGAACTGTCAAACTTGTCCCTGCCTCTGGACAGTTTGTTTGATACTCCAAAACGCCATCAGCTGTTGATAATTAGCATGTCAAAATGAACTATGCATTCCTTCTTGTGGAAAAACACTTGTAGCACAGGATCTGGGGGAAATCTGGGACTATGGCTGTCCATTAACTTCTCTGACCTTACTAAAACTTCAGTGATGACTTCTTTCTAATGATGCTGTGTTTGAGCTGAGTGTCCCAGGGTAAGTAAAAGCACTTAAGTTAGAGAAAAGACTGAGTGCAGTTGGCAGAAGCATCCTGACTTTTCCAAGATGGGGGTTTCAGAGGATTTTTGAAGACAGTGAATGTCTTTCAGATACCTTGAAAAAGCTCTTTAAAGCCAACTTGATAACGTACTTTGGGGATGGAAAATGGAATATGGAACAAAATGTTAGGACTGTGGGGTTTCCTTTAAATGCTTCTGAATGCAAAACAAATCAGCTCCTGCAATATGGCTAGAATCTGTTACAGGGTTTTGAAGCTGAAGCCTGCTTATAATGTCGTGGCTGTGTGTGGGGGGCATCCTTGGCGTTGCTGATGCGAGGTAGTAATGTGCTGGGTCAGGGGAAGGCAGTTCCTCCTCTGGAACCTTCTGTGTCCTCCATAATGATAGGCATTTTGTGTCAGTTCTGTCTGAAGTCAGGCTTCGTGATGAAAAGGTGCTAGGCTGCACAAGGCAAAATGCAAGCCGCAGCAAGCGGTCTGTGACTTCATCTCTGTGCCCTGTCAGTGTTTGGTGACTTAGCTTTGGAAGGAATCAGGGTAAAAAATGAAGGGGTTTTCTTTCGAGTTGTAGTGTGTGGTGCTGACTGGTGACCAAACAGAAGGGCCAGTTCAGCAGCTGCCACCCTGGTGAAAGAAATCATTCAAATGAGAGAACTAATACTTAAACCATCACAATCAGCGAGGTGGAAATCCTCTTGCAGGTGACGCTGCCAACAAAAATATGCCTTGCCCTTTCTTTTCCCCACCCCCTTAGATTTAGAAAGAGCATTTAATTTGGTCTACTCTAATTAAGGTGTTTGTAAAAAAAAAAATCTAAACAGAAGCTGAGCTTTTGTTGTTGTTGTTTGTTGTTTTGTTTTCTTCCTGTAGAAAGCTGCTAAAACTCTTGACGGGAATTTTGTGTGGGAAACGTTTGTCAAAGGGAACTTTTGTATTCACTCTGAACCTTACACGACTAGAATCTGGTTTACAGCCCTCTCAGAAACACAATCACTGGTGTCCTTAATGGTTATGTTACTGGTTTTGTTTTAAAGAAAAGGATGGACCTTCAGTTTCTGGCTGTGTTACTGTAAATAAATATGGTTTACAGTCCGCTTGGACAGTTTGTTTTTCACTCACATCCTTAATGTTTTGTCTCCAAAGGACCCCTCCTAACTATTTGTGTAATAAATACACCAGCAAGTGTTCTTTTCCTCTCTTCCCCCCTCTCTTCCCCCCTCTCTTCCCCCCTCTCTTCCCCCCTCTCTTCCCCCCTCTCTTCCCCCCTCTCTTCCCCCCTCTCTTCCCCCCTCTCTTCCCCCCTCTCTTCCCCCCTCTCTTCCCCCCTCTCTTCCCCCCTCTCTTCCCCCCTCTCTTCCCCCCTCTCTTCCCCCTCTCTTCCCCCCTCTCTTCCCCCCTCTCTTCCCCCCTCTCTTCCCCCCTCTCTTCCCCCCTCTCTTCCCCCCTCTCTTCCCCCCTCTCTTCCCCCCTCTCTTCCCCCCTCTCTTCCCCCCTCTCTTCCCCCCTCTCTTCCCCCCTCTCTTCCCCCCTCTCTTCCCCCCTCTCTTCTTCCCTCTCTTCTTCCCCCTTTTCCCTTTTCCCTTTTCTCTCTTCCTCCCCTCCCCTCCCCTCCCCTCCCCTCCCCTCCCCTCCCCTCCCCTCCCCTCCCCTCCCCTCCCCTCCCCTCCCCTCCCCTCCCCTCCCCTCCCCTCCCCTCCCCTCCCCTCCCCTCCCCTCTTTTCTCTCTTCCTTCCCTCCCCTCCCCTCTTTTCTCTCTTCCTTCCCTCCCCTCTTGCTTCCCTTCCCTCCCCTCTCTATTTCTTTTCTTTTCACAAAGAAAAACCAGAGTGAAGAAGTCCAGAGTCATCAGTCAGGGTGGGGGGGTTGAGGTGAAGAAATGATGTCGCTCGGACGTCACTCTTCAGTGTGGTGCCCAGTAAATCCATTAAGCTTTCTTTGGAGTTGTTCCCAACCTGTAAATAAGAGCCCTGCTGTCACTCACATTGTGTGGAAACGAGGTTTAAGTGAGTATGTAATTCTGTCTTCAGCACTAAGCATGTCCCAGTGGTTCTGTCCTAAAGGCAGCGTGCTCCTGGCCTGCAGGGTTCCGTGCGCTTCCTGGCTTGCAGCGCTAATGTTCCGCCCACAGAGCCGGTGTCAGCCGTGCCGGACGCTTTGTACCTGCGCTTTCACTTCGCCCCCTTGTAACGCCGGGGTCTTTTGTACCTGCTGGGGGTGGGGAGGGCAAGGCACCAGCCCAGAAACCTAATAAACTGCCTTTGCCACAAACTGTTAGCACTTGTTTTCCATAACGACAGCGGGAGTGATGATGTCATTGCTTAGGGTAAGATCCATAACGTAACCTGTAAGGGAGGAGAAAGAGTCTGCGGTCGCGGCGCGCGTGGGCCGCAGTTGTGTGAAAGGCTGTCACAATACTTGGATGACTGTCAGCACTTTCTTGCCGTGCCTCAAGAGCTGTTTTGAAGCAGCTGATGATTCAGAGGTGCGTTCGGGATTCATCTCGGCTTCCGGAAGACTGGAAAGTGATGCAGCGGTTTGAAAACCCGGAATCGCTGCCCCACGGATGTGCGGTAAGACCCTAAAGGAGCCTCCTTCATTGCTCATCTCTTAGGTCAGAAGTTAAAGCTCTGAGCTTCACATGCAGGTGGGACCTCTGTGGTATTTGTTGTTGGCCACAACCACCCCATGCAGTGCTACAGGCTGGGGTCAGAGTGGCTGCAGAGCGGCCAAACAGAAAGGGACCTGGGGGTGCTGGTTGACAGCTGCCTGAACATGAGCCAGCAGTGTGCCCAGGTGGCCAAGAAGGCCAATGGCATCCTCACCTGGATCAGGAATAGTGTTGCCAGCAGGAGCAGGGAAGTCATTATGCCCCTGTACTCAGCACTGCTTAGGCCACACCTTGAGTCCTGTGTCCAGTTCTGGGCCACTCAGTTTAAGAAGGACATTGAGACACTTGAACGTGTCCAGAGAAGGGCAACAAGGCTGGGGAGAGGCCTTGAGCACAGCCCTGTGAGGAGAGGCTGAGGGAGCTGGGGTTGCTTAGCCTGGAGAAGAGGAGGCTCAGGGGAGATCTTACTGTTCTCTACAACAACCTGAAGGGAGATTGTAGCCAGGACGGGGTTGGTCTCTTCTCCCAGACAACCAGCACCAGAACAAGAGGACACAGTCTTGAGTTGCACCAGGGGAAGTTTAGGCTGGAGTTGAGGAGAAAGTTCTTCCCAGAGAGAGTTGTTAGCCATTGGAATGTGCTGCCCAGGGAGGTGGTGGAGTCACCATCCCTGGAGGCGTTCAATAGGGGACTGGACGTGGCACTTGGTGCCATGGTTTAGTAGTCATGAGGTGTTGGGTGACAGGTGGACTGATGATCTTTGAGGTCTTTTCCAACCTTGCTGATTCTATGATTTCAAAAGTCAGTCTTGCATGCTGCCACATATGTGTGCATCCACACAGTGAGGTTTCAGTTCTGTAGCCCTCTCCCCGCAAAGGAACTTACATTATGCACTTAAATGATGCACTTATATTAACTAATGGTTCACTACTCTCCTGTTCATGCTCCTGTTCTAGTGTGTTAAAAACAAGGTAAAACCCCTTTGGAGATGATTTGTGCCTTGAAATCTTGCAGCCTCATAGCCTGTTGAGTCTACTGAATGAGTAAAAGACTTTGTTAGGCATGAACACCTCGTGCTGTTGCAGCCAGGGAATGGCCTGAAGGCATCCTGGTAGACCACCAACAGTGCAATGCAGTTGTGAGCACTTGTGCTAGATTGCCATTAGCTGTTCCATCAAACTGCTTAGGGAGGAAGCACCTTTCAAATTAGGAAAGCAAGGAGCTGACATACAACCTCCAGGTGATGTGTCTTAGTATTCTTGAGGGTTTCTTTATGTCTCGTGGCTTCATTATGATGGTATAGCTAAGAAGCATCACAATACTCAGGGCTTCACAGGTACAGGAATCCCCTCACAGCAAAAAAAAATGCTGCTCCAGACAGGGCCTGAAGTAGAGAGTCATTAAAGAATTGGGAAGATTAAATAACCCCACCTCTGCCATCTGTCTCCAGCTGTATGAATCAGTCACTTTAAAAGACAGCTTTCTAGATGGAGTGAGAATAGAGGTGCACCCCCTAATGAGTGTAATATCTTTCACTTGAGGTTCTTTTCATCTTTAAAATATGGCTTAATGACCTAAAACTTGGCTAAGCTCTGACTTTGATGGAAGGGAGTAGTGTGGGAGCCCATCGAAGAATTAAGGTCAATGCAGCCCTGCCTCCTCCTCCCTCTTTGGCCTTTGCCACCTTCAGCTGTGGCTGACGGGGGCCTTTCCCACCTGGAATCAACACAACTTCATGAAAGTAAAAACAAGCAAGCAAAACAATTTCCCTCAACCACTACAGCTCTGCAGGCAGACAAAACTGATCGGCGTGATGCTTGCCTAGGGCTTTGATCCCTCTTGGACCAAAAATTGCTGGCTTAGTCTTTGTCTTCCCATAACATTTGATCATACGCTGGGAGGGCAGCTCCTCTGTTTTGCAGCTGGCCACAGACTCATTACCTGACTCACCCTGAGTGACAGAGCACCATTATCACAGCAGCCTTGCACTAACATTTCCCCTGCTTTTCTCAGTTCATTTGGCAGTCATATTCCGTGTCCCCTCTCACTGACTATTTTCACTTCCACCTAAAGATGTGGCTCTCATGGTCTTTTTTTCCTTCCTGCTTTCCAGGCCATTGACCAATGTTTCATAACATCTTAATTCCCAGCTGAGAAACAGCCATGGCATTTTAAAGCAACAGTCACAGGATGTTAGGGGGTGGAAGGGACCTCAGGAGATCATCGAGTCCAACCTCCCCTGCCAGAGCAGGACCATGGAACCTAGCACAGGTTGCACAGGAACACATCCAGATGGGTCTTGAAAGTCTCCAGAGAAGCAGACTCCACAGCCACTCATGTGGCTTTAAAATGTCAGTCTGGCTTTCCACGCACAACCAACCTACAGTCTTGGATCTGTCACTGCAGACAACATTAGGAATCGTCATTACACACCCAGTTTGAGTTCTAAGGTGGTTGTTTATCCCTCTGTTGACACTGGCACCCAAAGGAGGCCTCTCATTCAGCCCACTGAATGGTGCTGTCATCAGTGAGGGCTGTGAAGTGGCATTGAGAGGGGATGAATGGCTGCTGGTTTCCACTGACTGTGCTGGGATTCGCTGGGCTCTGTGCAGCCTCCCAGCTGCACAATCAGCCTCGCAGAGGCTGACACCTATTGAAGCACTTGCTGAAGGCAGCTCCTTGTACTTCAGGAGGAGATTTCCAGAGCCCAAAGGCAGGCATGTAAAAGACACTCACTGAGGTGCATAATCCTGCTCTGTGCAGGGTTGTTTTTTGCCTTTTCAAAGAACCAAATTGATGACAGAATACTTACCTCATCATTTAAAAGGGGGAAAAAATAATATTCCCAGCAGTACCAAAGAGTATTTCAAGCAGCTCATGATCTTCTGGGCTGCCCAGGGAGGTGGTGGAGTCACCATCACTGGAGGTGTTTAGGAAGAGACTGGATGGGGTGCTTGATGCCATGGTTTAGTTGATTAGATGGTGCTGGATGATAGGTTGGACTTGATGATCTCAAAGGTTTTTTCCAACCTGGTCTGTCCTATCCTATCCTATCCTATCCTATCCTATCCTATCCTATCCTATCCTATCCTATCCTATCCTATCCTATCCCTTCTGATCTTCTCACCCCTGAAAAACAATCCAAAACTGAAGTAATGTGACTGAGCACTGAGGTAACCGTGGTGACCACTGCCCAGAGTCAGACACAGCTTGTAGATGCATCTGAGTGAGACCACCAGCAGGGTGAGCAGGCTGAGCAGTGCACACCCTCTTTGCCTCAGTACCAGCAGCAGTGGTCCAGGCTTGGGCTGCGCTCACCTGAGTGCAAAAGTCTGTTGAGCGCCTCTGGCAGCAGCAGCTTCACCTGCCCCCAGCACACAGGCACATGGTGCTGAACTAATGTGCTGCACTTCCCCTTCCCACCCTTTTGGTTTTGTTGGGTTTTTTCAGTGTGGCCAGCAGGAACAGGGAAGTCATTGTGCCCCTGTACTCTGCACTGCTTAGGCCATACTTTGAGTCCTGTGTCCAGTTCTGGGCCACTCAGTTTAAGAAGGACATTGAGACACTTGAACGTGTCCAGAGAAGGGCAACGAGGCTGGGGAGAGGCTTCGAGCACAGCCCTGTGAGGAGAGGCTGAGGGAGCTGGGGTTGTTTAGCCTGGAGAAGAGGAGGCTCAGGGGAGACCTTCTTGCTCTCTACAACTACCTGAAGGGAGGTTGTAGCCAGGAGAAGTTTAGGCTCGAGGTGAGGAGAAAGTTCTTCCCAGAGAGAGTTGTTAGCCATTGGAATGTGCTGCCCAGGGAGGTGGTGGAGTCACCATCCCTGGAGGTGTTCAAGAGGGGACTGGATGTGGCACTTGGTGACATGGTTTTGTCATGAGGTGTTGGGTGACAGGTTGGACTTGATGAGCTTTGAGGTCTCTTCCAACCTTGGTGATTCTGTGTGAAAACCACCATCAGGTGTATGGGAGCTGGTGGTGTCAGCATCAGGTGTTTCAAAAGCAGCAGCCTATTCTCTCCTCTCCCACACTAATGGTTATAAGATGTGCTTTGGAGTAAATAGACCACCTTAAAACCCCAAACAAATAAAGGCCAGGGGCTGCATGGTTTGCATTCCTGCCTGCTTGCATCTCATTTTGAAGCCTGTAGGATGCAGCTGGGCCCCACCCTCTGTGTTTCTACCAAGAGGTGGAGTTTGAAAGCAGACTTTGCTGACACATGTGAAAAACAACAACCAAACCCCCAGCAGAATCTTCAGGTAGTTCCTTGCTCACAGAGGATCAAGGCAAAGCAACTCCATTTGACAACACCGAAGTGCTCACAGGGCCTCTCTCTTCTTTCATCTGCTCGTCATCATCCATCTTTCTGCCAGCTCCTGGCTTAAAGCTAGGAGCTCTTTACAGCACTGCAGCCCTGCCTCTGTGTTTGAGTGTGAAAGCAGAACATGAGACAGTCAGATCTTCAGTTTGGGAGATAAAGGTGATGGTTTGTTTGTTGTTCTTTTCTTTCCCCTTCTCTTTACTAATGCTAATATTGTGCAGTAGGAGGCATACAGAGTGTCAAAGCTAAAAAAGGGAGTAAGCAGTGCCTTTTCTAACAGCTTATAAACAGGCTTTCTGTTCCAGAGGAAGTCAAACCCCTGAAAAACAGAGAAGTGTTGCCTAGCCACAGCCACAGGCACCCCAAATGGCAGTGATAGACCCACAATAGCATGGAGTCTTTATTTTTGCACACACAAACACAGAGGTGTTAAAATAAAAGGGAAGAGACAGCAAGTGTGAGCATATGAAAGGTAACAGTCATAAGACCCTGGTCTTAGCTCAGTACTTCCTCTTCTTGTTCCTTATTTTTCACTGCTTGAAAAGGTCACAGGCAGACAAAAAAGGCTCTGTTGGGAGGCAATCTGGTAAAGTCCCTCCTCATGAATATTATTAGTTATGCTAAAAACGTGATGCAGTGCATCTAAATCCCATGTCATAAAGCAGAGGCCATGGCTGAAGACTGGTTTTGCTCTCCCGTGGCCAAGTGAGCCTAGGCAGAGTCCTAGAGCTGGAGAGAGTTGTCCTTATCCCCCTTATCCCCCCCCATGCCCTGTGTGGCAGCAGGCTAACATGGGAATGTTGGTAATGTATAGGCTCCTGAGTGCATTTTCAGCCCCCATTCTCAGTCTTCATTAAGGGGAAAACCAATTAAACCATTAATGGAAGGTAATTTCTCATGGCATGTGACTAAAAGTGTGGGAGGGGGCTCCAAGCTACAAGCAGTTGATGTAGTTGATGTAGAGCAAGGGAATGTGTGTTCTGTGCTGAGAGTCTCAAGCTGCACCAGGGGAAGTTTAGGCTGGAGGTGAGGAGAAAGCTCTTCACTGAGAGAGTTGTTAGCCATTGGAATGTGCTGCCCAGAGAGGTGGTGGAGTCACCATCCCTGGAGGTGTTCAAGAGGGGATTGGACGTGGCACTGGGTGCCATGGGTTAGTCATGAGGTGTTGGGTGACAGGTTGGACTTGATGATTGTTGATGTCCCTTCCAGCCTTGGTGATTCTGTGTGACCCTGCACTTGCACTCATTCCTAAGCATTTGGAGCTGGGATTTTTTTAGCTTTTGGCCAGTAAAACCTGCTCAGGTGTGCTCACCAGCCCCTGCCCACTCAGAGGACACCCTTCACCTCTACCTCACCAGCTCATGGCTGATGTCCTTCCCCTGGCTGGGGCAAGCAGCCTCAGTGCTCCCCAGTGGCTTTGGGGCCACAGCAGGAAGGTGGAGGCATGGGCTGGTGTTCTTGACTGCTCTTATGGAAAAGCCTGGTCACCCCTACAGCCCTCACATCCACCAGGAAAACACAAGCTGCTCTGGGGTGTTGAGGAGCTGTTGTCGTTCTCCTCTGTAGTCTTCCATCCCCTAGTGCTTTGCTTGTTCCAGGAAGGGCTCACAATGAGAAAAAGATTGAACTGACCCTAAAATACATGCAACAGCTTTTCCATTTACTTGAAGATATTTTTAACCCACTCATAAATCAGAGGCAATGAAGGGCTCCTGGCTTCAGCAACTAAAGATTCAGCTGCAGATAAAAAAACACCCATTTGCTAATCAGAGGGGGTTTTCAAGTTCCTGGATGTGATTATTCATCCTCATTACTACCATGAAGTGCTAACTTCAGTGCTGAGATAATATCTGAGTCACTGGGCTGATGCTGTTAAAAAGCACAGCGTTGGCAGCCCTTGTGATTGGCTTCTAACTCTTGGGTTTTGACAGGGGAAGGGCTCTTTGTTGCAGCAAGGGCTTGGGGCAGCCAGGGTAGCAAGGCTCCCTGCACAGGGCAAAAAGAAGAATCACAGAATCGTGGAATCATAGACTCAATAAGGTTGGAAAAGACCTCAAAGATCATCAGGTCCAACCTGTCACCCAACACCTCATGACTACTGGACCATGGCACCAAGTGCCACGTCCAATCCCCTCTCGAACACCTCCAGGGATGGTGACTCCACCACCTCCCTGGGCAGCACATTCCAATGGCTAACAACTCTTTCTGGGAAGAACTTTCTCCTCACTTCCAGCCTAAACTTCCCCTGGCACAGCTTGAGACTGTGTCCTCTTGTTCTGGTGCTGGTTGCCTGGGAGAAGAGACCAACCCCCTCCTGGCTACAGCCTCCCTTCAGGTAGTTGTAGAGAGCAAGAAGGTCTCCCCTGAGCCTCCTCTTCTCCAGGCTAAGCAACCCCAGCTCCCTCAGCCTCTCCTCACAGGGCTGTGCTCGAACCCTCTCCCCAGCCTCACTGCCCTTCTCTGGACACATTCAAGTGTCTCAATGTCCCTTCTTAAACTGAGGGGCCCAGAACTGGACACAGGACTCACAGTGTAGCCTAAGCAGTGCTGAGTACAGGGGGACAATGACCTCCCTGCTCCTGCTGGACACACTATTACTTATGCAGGCCAGGATGCCATTGGCCTTCTTAGACACCTGGGCACACTGCTGGCTCATGTTCAGCCATCTGTCAATCAGCACCCCCAGGTCCCTTCCTGTTTGGCTGCTCTCCAGCCACTCTCACTCCAGCCTGTAGCACTGCATGGGGTTGCTGTGGCCAAAGTGCAGCACCTGGCACTTGGATGACACAGGAGTGACTCCTGTGAGATACAGTTTGGGGCAAAGAACTTGGCAAATGAGGATGTCATCCATCAATCCCAGCTCAGTGTTGTGGCTCAGAGTTTCACAGAGTCATAGAATGGCTTAAGTTGGAAGGGACCTTAGAGACATCTAGTTCCAACCCCCCCACACCATGGGCTTCCACTTCCCCTCCACTAGCCCAGGTTGCTCAAGGTCTCATCCAAACTGGCCTTGAACACCTCCAGGGAGTGGGCATCCGTGACCTCCCTGGGCAACCTGTTCCAGTGGCTCACTACCCTCACTGTAAAGAATTTCTTCCTAATCTCCAGTCCAAGTCTGCCCTCCTCAAGCTTCAATCCATTCCCTCTCATTCTATCACTACAAACCCTTGTAAAATGTCCCTGCTCTGGCAGGAGGCTTGGACTGGATGATCTTTGGAGGTCTCTTCCAAGCCCTAACATCCTGTGATCCTGACCCGAAGAGGTGCAGGACAAAGCAGTTGCTATTGTCACAGGAAAGCTGCTAGGGAAGGCTGGGAAAAGCTGATTGCTTTGATAGTTCTGCCTTGAAGAGGGAAAGCCTGAGTCCCAGTGCTTTCCCCCATAGTTAGACACTGTTTGTGCTGGAGAGTCATGAAATGGCATCTCAGCATGGAAAGGACCCATAAGGGTCAAGATATCATGCAGGCTGACTTGAAAAACAAACTGTATGCTGTGTCCTGGTTATATCAGGTGAGGCTTTTCTGCTGACTGCTGGGGGAAAAAAAAGAGAAGAATCTCTTCCTCCTTTCAGCTGCAGGCTGTTTTCAGAATGTATCTGTGTTTTGATTGATTACTGCAGCCCCTGGCCTTTCCCAGCTCTTTCAAGGCTGTGTCTGCTCCTGCCCAACAGCTGGCAGCACCTCCGCATGTACTGCAGGGGCCAGCAGCCAGCCAGAGAGGTTGGTGCAAGAAACTGCTTGGCCCAGAGCCACTGAGACCCGGCAAAGGCTTTGGGCAGGAACTCTGGATTCATTAAGCCAGATAATGCTGCTGTAAACTAGTGCTCTTGTGTAGCAAATGGCTTACATATTGTCTTTAATGAGAGGTATTTCTGGAGTCATTCCCCACAGGAACTATTTTAAACCAGTTCACCTACCTATGGTGAGGTTTGACTTCATTTTCCAAGTACTTCTTGCTAGAACTGGCCAGGCTCTACAGAGCATGCAAAGAGATGTTTTGGCTTTCTTTTTCCCTCCCCAGCAACAGGACAAGAGGACACAGTCTCAAGCTGTGCAGGGGAAAGTTTAGGCTTGATCTTAGAAAGCAGTTCATCACAGAAAGAGAGATTGCCCACTGGAATGGGCTGCCCAGGGAGGTGGTGGGGTCGATGTCCCTGGAGGTGCTTAAGAAGAGACTGAATGAGGCACTTAGTGCCATGGTCTAGTTGATTAGTTAGTGGTGGGTGATTGGTTGGACTTGATGATCTTGGAGGTCTCTTTCAACTTGTTCGATTCTGTGATTCCCTGTCTTTTGGCAGCAAAGAGATTTGTGCTCAGTGAGGCTGACTGCTTTCCAGTGCCCTGTCCCTGAGCCCCAGCAGCACAGGGGAGGAACTGCACCAGTCCTCTGTAACCCGGAGCTTGCAAACCGCCTTAAGAGTGCAAGCTGGTGAGCCCAAACCTGGTACCACCAAACAGTGACCAGCACATACCACATGAGTCTGAAACCCTTCACTTTATTCAATGGGGTTGAGAAAACCCCCAAAATGTTCCTGCCAGAGTCTGTGATGAGGCAGTTGGATTGCAAGGCTGGAAGCAAAGTTACTGGAGGGGAAGAAAGAAACCCCCCCAAACAAACCAGTGGTCAAAAACATACCTGAAATGGTTTAGTGAGCCTCACAGTGAAGAAGAGCCTTCTTTTTCCCCTTCTCCCCCAGCACCTTCTAGCCCTTTCTGTGCAGAAAATGGCTTCAGCAACTACTTTGCCCTCAGTTGAACATTAACTCACAGAGCCAGCTTCCCCTGATTAGCCTTCTGATTGCAGCCTGTGATTAACTCTGCCCACTGCTAATGGAGAGGCTGGCAGCCGTCGCCTCTATAGCCCAGGGGTTTTGTGTGCTCTGCTCTGAGTGTCAGGAAATAGGGGAGCCCTTGGCTAAGATCACTCATGACAGAAAAATACTTCTGGATGTGGATGTCTTGGCTTTGGCTTAACACAAGCAGTGCTAACAGGAGGCGAGCACAAAGCGCTCGGTGCTTGCATCAGCTTGTTGTGGGGGATCACACAGCCAGGGCATGTAACCTGTGTCAGAGCTGAGGTCCTGGTGTCCTGCCTGCAGGCTGCTCTGGTGAGGGCAGCAGTTTCTGATACACTCAATAAACAGCTGGATGCTTGGCATGGAGGAGCCCTGCAGCACCAACCCTGGATGTGTTTAGGCGACTTCGGATGTCGGAGCTTGGCGATAATGGTTTAGGGGTGACCCTTGGAGAGGTTGGACTTGGTGATCCTGAGGGGCTTTTCCAACCTGAATGTTCCTGTGATGCTGTGATAGAATAGAATAGAATAGAATAGAATAGAATAGAATAGAATAGACCAGACCAGGTTGGAAGAGACCTTCAAGATTATTGTGTCCAACCCATCAACCAATCCAACACCACCTAAACAACTAAACCATGGCACCAAGCACCCTATCAAGTCTCCTCCTGAACACCTCCAGTGATGATGACTCCACCACCTCCCTGGGCAGCACATTCCAATGGGCAATCACTCTCTCTGTGTAGAACTTCTTCCTAACATCCAGCGTAAACCTCCCCTGGTGCAGCTTGAGACTGTGTCCTCTTGTTCTGGTGCTGGCTGCCTGGGAGAAGAGACCAACCTCTGCCTGTCTACAACCTCCCTTCAGGTAGTTGTAGATAGCAAGAACATCTCCCCTGAGCCTCCTCTTCTGCAGGCTAAGCAACCCCAGCTCCCTCAGCCTCTCCTCATAGGGCTTGTGCTCCAAGCCCCTCACCAACTTCATTGCCCTTCTCTGGATGCCTTCCAGCAACTCAACCTCCTTCCTAAACTGAGGGGCCCAGAACTGGACACAGGACTCAAGGTATGGTCTAACCAGTGCAGCATACAGGGGCAGAATGACCTCCCTGTTCTTGCTGGCCACACTGTTCCTGACGCAGGCTAGGATGCCATTGGCCCTCTTGGCTGCCTGGGCACACTGCAGGCTTATGTTCAGCCTACCATCAACCAATACCCCCAGGTCCCTCTCTGCCTGGCAGCTCTCCAGCCACTCTGACCCCAGCCTGTAGCACTGCCTGGGGTTGCTGTGGCCAATGTGCAGAACCTGGCACTTGGCTGTGTTCAATCTCCTGCCCTTGGACTCTGCCCATCTGCCCAGCCTGTCGAGGTCCCTCTGCAGAGCCTCTCTGCCCTCCAGCAGATCTACCATTGCTCCTCAAAATGCCAAATGATTTCCATTTCTTAGCGGTGAGCTATGAGGTGTGTGAGGCTAAGGTGCAGCCCACAGGGGTGCAGGGTGTCTCAGTGCAGAAAAAGCTCTGGGCTCAGATGAAACCTGGAATGTCTGGGTGTAGCCCTGGGCTTTTCCTGCATTGTCCTGCAGGCACTGTGCTGTGGATGTACTAACTGCTGCACCCAACCGCAGCCACGGGACTTTGTCCTCCCCAGAGGGGAAATCCAGTGAAGCTGGGAAGCAACAGGGAAGTTGGCTCAGTTTCTGGGATCTTGCCAATGAGGAAAAGACTGTGGGGAACAAATGACAAACGAGGAGAGGCTGAGAGCCCTGGGGCTTTTCAGCCTGGTGGTGGCTGAGAGGGGATTTAATAAATGCTTTATAAATATCTGAGGGGTGGGTGTCAGGAGGGAGGGGACAGCCTCTGCTCACCTGCACCCTGTGATAGGGGTAATGGATATAAACTACAGCACAGGAGGGTCCACCTCAGAGAGGAGGAACATTTTCACTGTGAGGGTCATGGAGCACTGGAGCAGGCTGCCCAGAGAGGTTGTGGAGTCTCCCTCTCTGGAGACTTTCAAGACCCATCTGGATGTGTTTCTGTGTAACCTGTGCTGGATTCTAAGGTCCTGCTCTGGCAGGGGAGTTGCACTTGATGATCTTTGGAGGTCCCTTCCAAGCCCTAACATCCTGTGATGCTGTGACGAGGCCTTTTCTACTGGAGATGCTGTGGATGTCTGTGTGCACAGCAAATGAAAATTCATCTGACTTCCAGCAGCAAAAGCTGAGGGTGGCACAAGCCCTGAAATGCCCCTGGAGAGCCAGGCAGGCTCTGGGAAGGCACCACAACCAGCATGTGGAGCAGGCTCCTAAATATAGCCCTGGAAGCTGCCATCAGGAACACATTTTCTGCAGTGTTAACCAATTAGAGGCAGTGACATTAAAGTGGCATTCCAGTTTTTCCATAGTGCAGCTGTCTTTTCTAGAGCTGCCTTCTTGTAGCAGGAACTGCTGGACTGTCTCCAGGTGATCTTGGGTGCTGGGGTTGTGGCAGTGGTGCACCCCCCTGGAAGGATTGTGAAAAGAAGTATGGCCAGCAAGGGCTTTAGAGCTGCTGCTGGATCAGTGATGTGGTTTTATTCAGAAGCAGCACAGAGCACATTTCTCTTTTACACACCCATAGTCCACTATCTCCTCTTAAGGCTATTTCACAGCCAAAGGAGTACTTGTCCCACTGGCAGAGGTCTGCCTGTCACGAGACACCATTGATAGCTTTCAGAGCTGGTCAGGAGGAATCATAGAATCAGTCAGGGTTGGAAGGGACCACAAGGATTATCTACTTCCAACCACCCTGCCACTGGCAGGGACACCTCACACTAGAGCAGGCTGGCCAGAGCCTCATCCAGCCTGGTCTTGGGAAGCCTTGATCTGCTTCACCTGCAGAACCGCCATGGCTCTCCCACCTTCATCTCAGGGTTTCCCTTTCTGAGCTGATGGAAGCAGTGCTGCACTCAAACAAGGACTAGTGACACATAGCCTCTGTGTGCTTGCAACACAATTTAGGGCCACAGAAATTATCAGGGTGCTGGAGCAACTCACCTGTGAAGAAAGGCTGAGAGAGTTAGAGTTGTTCAGCCTTGGAGAAGAGAAGGCTCTGGGGACACCTTGTTGCGGCCTTTCAGTATTTAAAGAGGGCCTATAAGAAAGATGGAGAGAATGTTTTTTTCATCAGAGCCTGTTGGTTTCAAACTAAAAGAGGGAGATTCAGACTAGAAATAAGGAAGAAGTCTTTTACCATGAGGGTGCCTGGAGAGGTAGTGCATGCCCAGTCCCCAAAAACACTCCAGGTCAGGTTGAACAGGGCTCTGAGCAATCTGGTCGAGTTGCTGACTGCAAGGAGGTTGAACTTGATGCCCTTTAAAGGTCCCTTCCAACCCAAACCATTCCATGACTCTATGAATATCTAACTGCTCTGTTCAACCAGCAGCTGAGCGCTGCCAAATCACACAGTGTACCACCTCATGGTACCTGCAATGACAAGTTACAGGAGAGTATGGATGGATGGATGGTAGGTCCCACCCAGAAACAATGCAGTGGCTGAGCAGTGTGTTTTAGCAACAAGGAACTTCTAGCAAGTTCCTCTTTTCAAAGGCAGAATTCTGGTTTAAACTGAAGGGGAATCAAAGCCACGCTGGTCCTTCTGGTAGAGGAGCTACTGCAGCTCCAGTTTCATAGAACCACAGAATCAACAAGATTGGAAAAGACCTCAAAGATCAAGTCCAACCTGTCACCAAACACCTCATGACTACTAGACCACGGCACCAAGTGCCACATCCAATCCCCTCTTGAACACCTCCAGGGATGGTGACTCCACCACCTCCCAGGGCAGCACATTCCAATGGCTAACAACTCCTTCTGTGAAGAACTTTCTCCTCACCTCCAGCCTAAACTTCCCCTGGCACAGCTTGAGCCTGTGTCCTCTTGTTCTGGTGCTGGTTGCTAAAGAGAAGAGACCAACTCCCTCCTGGCTACAGCCTCCCTTCAGGTAGTTGTAGACAGCAATAAGGCCTCCCCTGATCCTCTTCTTCTCAGTTTCTACCATGTCCTAACATTGCACTTCAGCACTAATTGTCCTGACAGGTGCACCCCCCCCCCGAACTCACATATTGACAGAGGTACCCGAATGGCAAAGCCTCAGATCATCCTCACCTGTCCCATCCTTCCCAAGAGGATGAAGAAAAGCACTCTGAAGCTCAAGAACGTCCTTCCACCTGTTATCACACCATCCAGATAACTCAGTGGGTGAGGAGGGGAACCCTCCTCCTTATCACATCATCCAGAGAATTCAGTGGGTGAGGAGGGGAAACCTCCTCCTTATCACATCATGCAGAGAATTCAGTGGGTGAGGAGGAGAGGGAAGTACTCCACAACCAGTTTCTTTCAAAAATTAATTGCATTTAATATTTAAATGCCCAAGGCTAGCACTGCTAGACAGACTGCAGGATGAATTCCAGCAGAACAAAACTTGATGTAAATACAAAAGCTGTAGGAAGCTGTGCCCACACTCCCCAGAGGCATTGAGGTATTTTAACTGTACATAAGCCTGAGAGTCCAAGAACATCTGCAGAGCTTCCCCTTTGCAGCTGTGACTTTTGCTGAATGTTGGGTACTGGATACTTCCTTCCTTATCAAAAGGCCAAGGCAAAGTGCAGAACCATCTTGAAAGGGGAAGAATCTCTGTTGCATCTGCCTTGCCACATGTTTAACCTAGGAGTGTTGAAATGTTCAGCCACTTTTTCAAGCCATTCTGATATAGGGTGGAGGTTTCGATGCATCTTCCTCTGCATCCAAGTCCTGGGCTGGAAACCGATCTGGGCAGTTAAAAATTCTGCCCCCAGGGCCTGTGTGAGGAAGGAGAGAGGAAACCATTAAACCTGGTATAGATGTTTGCACAAAAACCTGAGTTGCTTTTGGCTTGGAGTTACTTTGTTTAGCAGGACTTCAGCCTGGGATGCACAGCTTACACAGGACATTCCTTCTGCATCTAATATCTTCATTGATGATGAGGGGATTGAGTCAGTCATCAGTAAGTTTGAGGATGACACCAAGCTGGGAGCAGATGTTGATCGGTTAGAGGGTAGAAGGGCTCTGCAGAGGGACCTTGGCAGGCTGGACAGAGGGGCAGAGTACCCATGATGACGGCATTCAACAAGTCCAAGTGCCAGGCGCTGCACTTTGGCCACAACAACCCCATGCAGAGCTACAGGCTGGAGTCAGAGTGGCTGGAGAGCGGCCAGGCAGAAAGGGACCTGGGGGTGCTGGTGGACAGCAGCTGAACATGAGCCAGCAGGGTGCCCAGAAGGCCAAGGAGGCCAATGGCATCCTGGCCTGCATCAGAAATAGTGTGGCCAGCAGGAGCAGGGAAGTCATTGTGCCCCTAGACTCAGCACTGCTTAGGCCACACCTTGAGTCCTGTGTCCAGTTCTGGGCCCCTCAGTTTAAGAAGGACATTGAGACTCTTGAAGGTGTCCAGAGAAGGGCAACGAGGCTGGGGAGGGGTTTGGAGCACAGCCCTGTGAGGAGAGGCTGAGAGAGCTGGGGTTGCTTAGCCTGGAGGAGGCTCAGGGGAGACCTCATTGCTGTCTACAACAACCTGAAGGGAGGTTATAGACAGATGGGGGGTGGTCTCTTCTCCCAGACAACCAGCACCAGAACAAGAGGACACAGTCTCAAGCTGTGCCAGGGGAAGTTTAGGCTGGAAGTGAGGAGAAAGTTCTTCCCAGAGAGAGTTGTTAGCCATTGGAATGTGCTGCCCAGGGAGGTGGTGGAGTCACCATCCCTGGAGGTGTTCAAGAGGGGATTGGATGTGGCACTTGGTGCCATGGTTTAGTAGCCTTGAGATGTTGGGTGGCAGGTTGGACTTGATGATCTTTGAGGTCTTTTCCAACCTTATTGATTCTATGATTCCATGAATACCCAAACACATGAGGGAAAGCTACTCACTTTGTACAGCACAAATCATTTCCACAGCCTGGTTTTGGTCCTCACTAGGTTGCAACCATTCCTGTGAATGAAACAGGGCCATCAAAACATCTCATCTGTGAGTTTATTCAAGAAGATATACCTGAACTCATTTTAAAAGCCTGTGCTAACAAGTTTGAGCGTGAAAGTTTAAATCAGCACTTGGTATCTCTAGCCAAAACCAGCTGCCTTTTAACCCTGCACCCATTAATTCCTTACCAAATGGGCTGGCTGGGTGAACATTTACTACAGCATCAGAATTACTTTAGCAGAGGTATTGGCTGCACTCACTTAGACACAGTGTGTGCCCCATCACTTGAGGCAGAGTCCTCAAGTGATGAGCAGTGAAACGTGGTCCTATGCTTCACACACAGTACAGGGGATACCTCTGGTGTTAAATTTGTAGTTCCAGGGATCAGGCATCCTGGTTTGTAAGCACCAGGATGTGTTTGGAATGCTGTGCCAGGAGCAATCATTGGTTTAAGAATGAGAGAAGAAGGACCAGTTTCTGAAGAGAGCAGAAGTTCCTAGGAATGGGACCAGAGAAAGGGGACCAGAGTAGCTTCAGCACTAATGGTTTGGAAAACAGAGAGAACTTCTGCTAGGTCTTACACAAGATTGAAAATAAGAGGCAGGTAGTAAAAGGAAATAATATGAAAAGAATAAAACCTGCCTAACATCCACTCAATTCCTTAGAACTAGCCCTGGATGACTGAGGCAGACCTGAGGTTAGAGTTGTAGACAAGAGACACATCTTCTCACCAGTTTCTTCCCCTCACACATCACAGAATCACAGAATGTTAGGGGCTGGAAGGCACCTTGCAAGATCATCCAGTCCAACCCCCCCTGCCAGAGCAGCATCACCCATCTACACACATATCCAAAGCACAACCAGGTAGGTGGCCTGGGCTCCTCACTCACCATCCCAGTCACGCTGTCGTAGCAGGAGCAGCGCGGGAGGCTCCGGCATCCCAAGTAAGCCATCACCAGCACGACCACAGCACTGCAGGCAGACGCAGCCAGCATGGCCACGTTAGCACCCTTGACTACTTTATGAAGTACAAACTTCTGCCAGCAGAAAAGGAAACATTCAAGTCACATTGAAAAAGTGAAGCTCACTGCCAAAAAAAGATGACTGCAAGGCTCCCTAGGGAGGTGGCTGAACCCCCAGTCCCAGGAGGCATTTAGAGTCACAGAATCACAGAATCACCAAGGTTGGAAGAGACCTCAAAGATCATCAGGTCCAACCTGGCACCACAGACCTCATGCCTACTAGACCATGGCACCAAGTGCCACGTCCAATCCCCTCTTGAACACCTCCAGGGATGGTGACTCCACCACCTCCCTGGGCAGCACATTCCAAAGGCTAACAACTCTCTCTGTCAAGAACTTTCTCCTCATCTCCCCTGGCACAGCTTGAGACTGTGTCCTCTTGTTCTAGTGCTGGTTGCCTGGGAGAAGAGACCAACCCCCTCCTGGCTACAACCTCCCTTCAGGTAGTTGTAGACAGCAATAAGGTCTCCCCTGAGCCTCCTCTTCTCCAGGCTAAACAACCCCAGCTCCCTCAGCCTCTCCTTGTAGGGCTGTGCTCAAGGCCTCTCCCCAGCCTTGTTGCCCTTCTCTGGACATGTTCAAGTGTCTCAATGTCCTTCTTAAACTGAGGGGCCCAGAACTGGACACAGTACTCAAGGTGACACAGTACTCAAGGTGACACAGTACTCAAGGTGACACAGTACTCAAGGTAAAGAGGCAAGGATGTGGTGCTGAGGGGCATGGTTTAGCACCAGACTTGAGAGAGTTAGAGAATGGTTGGGCTTGGGGGTCTTGAAGGTCTTTTCCAAGTGAAACAATTCCATGATTCTAAGTTGCATCATTATTCAGTGTTATTTAAGCTTTTCCTTCCTGTGCTCTGAAGAACAAGCCCAACAGAGCAAGCAGCAAAATGAGGCTTCTGATTACATGTGAGACACCGTGCAACAGGCTCAGGTTTGGAAATAGCTTTAGCAACGAGTAGACACCCAAGAAATGTCTGCTTCTCTTCACACTGGATGTGAGTAATGTCTTCTTGCCTCACTGCACCTTGGCAGCCTGACATTTTGATTCGTTCTGCAATAAACTAATGAACAGCTTCAACCCACCTGGAATGTCCTCCTCCCCACAGGCTTTTACCAGACCTGAGGTACAAAAGGTCTAACTCAGCCCCTCTCTTCAGCTTTACTGTGGGGGATATACTTGAACAGTAGCCAGTTTTAACCAGATGATCCTTAACTGTTGTACCTTTATCACCTGAGGTGCATGCCGGAAGGGATTCAAGCCCAGCAATTGCTGCCTCAAACCAGGCCAAGGATACAGCCAGCACTACGATTTTTCCCTGGCACAACCCAAACCCTGTCACACTCAGCAGCAGTTAACCTAGCTGCAGCACGTGTGTGTCACTTACTGTGTGGATAACATGCACTGGGAAAGAGCTCAGCTCCTCCTCTTCACCATAGCTCAGTGTGAGGGAGCTGTAAACTATAAGGACAAGGATGGCAACGCAAGAGGTCAGGGAAGCAACTATCAGCACGTTCACCTGGACAGCAAAATTCAGGGAGAAAAAGAAGAGCAGGAATTAAAGCTATCCTCTGACAAATCAACACAGCTAATACAGACAAAGTGCACCAACAAGCACTGTAGCCTTTAACCTCCCTATTACACTAACATACTTGGTAGCAACAGTCACTTGGAAGCCAAATACAGAACAGTAAAGGTTACCATGATACCAAACTTCTGAGCTACAACTGAGTCCTAAGCCTTAACCCTGGGTGCTAGTTGGACCTTTGTTGTTAGAGATCTTTTCCTTACAAACAATATTCCCCTTTGGAGCTTGCCTGGCTCGGGAGACCTACCTAGGACATGCAAGTCATTTAACTTCAATCTTAGTGCACACAGTTGTTGCTAACAGGAAGGCACACCGAAAGCAATGCCTTCCAGAGCCAGCATTTGTGCAGAGTTTTGCTTGTGACTAGAGCTCCTCTGCTGCAGCAGAAAGGGAGGCAACTCTGCATCCTCCTGTGGCTTAGGAGTGCAGCAGCTTTTGGGGAGATAACTCTAGGAAATGAACTCTTAATCCTGCAGAAGGACTAGGCAGCTTATTTCCTACCCAAACAGCATTTGGTTTCCCCAACATTTTGCCCCCACCACACACATATCCCTCCAGGCTCACCAGAACTGGATTCTTCCTCTGAGATGAATACAAAGCCAGGACACCTGGGACTCCCATCACCTGCAGGGCACAAAAGGAGTTTGTAACTGGAAGAGAAGCATCAGATTTGGATGATAAGCTGCTACAGAGCAGATGAAAGGCCCTCATTTTCCAGGCTTGGATCAGAGCAGCTTAGGTCAGAAATGGAAGAGAATTGCTGATTTCATTCTCTTTTCCTCTCCAACATCTCCTGGGGGCAGGACACTGCATGGAATACATCTTACTCACTTACTACCCCATGGCAGCAACCCTCTGACTGGCTTTATGGCTCTGGCCCCATAATAAAACTAATCAGGTAAGTCCATTTAAAGTGCTAAAAATGCACACTGCTCTCCCAAGTCCTTATGCACTTTATAGATGAAGAAAGATATTACTGAAAGGAGATGGGCAGCATCTGCAGGGATGAGCACACTTCTGTCCAGCTGCCCTGTGGCACTGCTCACCAGAGTACAAGCAGTGCCATCTGTTTGTACATCTTTCTACCCAGTGGGGTAGGAAAAATAACATCAAGGGCATTAAGAGCGACACCAGGGTACTGAACACCAGCAAGTGAGAATTGCCCACTTCTCATTCCAGAACAGAGAATTAACAGCACTGTGCTGAGGGACACACCTAGATGGTCCTCTACCTGATGTGAAGATGAAGCATGCTGCTCTTCAGTGGCCTCTCTGTGGTTACTATGCTTCTGCAAAATACCCTGCCACTGGCCACTGTGCCCTGTTTTCTACCTTACCCAGCACAAATGTCTTTTAATCAGCTCCACCAGAGGGAACTGTGCTTGCACTCTCCTGTCTGTATCATGATATGGAAACTTATTACCTAGGTTCAAAGCAGGCAACCAGGGAAGAGCTGGCAAGAAGTCCTGGCCTCCCTCCCACCCCTAAGCTGAGTACTAGGAGGTAGCAAAGGGGAAAACCCAGCGCAAAACAAAGCACAGAAAACAGCAGCGCAGCTTTACCATCCCAGCCCAAACTGGAGCTCTGGTTTTGCTCAGCTGAGACTCCGCTCTGAAAAGGCTTTCTATGAACCCACCGCCGACGCACACCGCGCTGAGGGCTATCTGGAACAGCCCCAGCACCACCATGGTCCTCTGGTTAAAGATGAAATACCGATAGCGATCCATCCTGCTCTGCCTCACACATAGAGGCCCAGCTGCAGAGACACCCCAGCCCTCCAGAACAGCTTCTCCTGGGAAGGAAGAAGAAGGGACAGGAACATCAAGAGCTGTGGCACAGTAGGACCGCAGGTTCACCCCAGAGTACAGAGGTCAGCTTGTCCTGGTTGGCATGAAGTGAGGGTGAGCAAAGGTGAGGCAGTGAAATCTCTCCTGCTGCTGCCCACAGGTGCCTGGGACACCTTGGCTGGTGTTGCTGGGTGGGGATGAAAGGAGATGAGAGGCTGGAGCTGTTTAGTATGGAAAAGGGAAGCATGAGAAGGGATCTTATAAATGCATGTAACTATCTAACCAGTAGAGGTCATGAGGATGGGGCTGGGCTCTTCTCGATGGTGCTCCGTGGCAGGACAAGGGGCAGTGTGTACAAACCAGAACACGGAAGGTTTCACTTGAGCTTGAGGAGAAATTTCTGTGCTTTGAGGGTGGCAGAGCACTGGACCAGGCTACCCAGAAACGTTGTGGAGTCTCCTTCTCTGGAGACTTTCAAAACCCACCTAGGCATGCTCCTGTGCAACCTGCTCTATGTGATCCAGTGTCCGCAAGGGGGTTGGACTAGGTGATCGCCAGAGGGCCCTTCCAAACCCCACCAGTCAGTGATTCTGTGCCGCTCCCCCTTCAGACCCCGGGGCCAACCTGTGCTCTTCGGGCACCCTGGGTTTGCTCCTTGCAGGACAAACTCCCTCCCATCCTAGGCAGCAGTCGGCCCCTTTTGCAGAACGCTGGGAGCCCTTCTCCGCTTGCCAGGGCTCCCGGGGCTGCCTGTCTGTACCGCCGGCATCGAGACTCGGCATCGAGACTCGGCTCCGCTCTTCGCCTCTGCTCTTTACCGAACGCCGCTACAACCCGGCAGGGGCTCCGAGGAGACCAGCGAGGCACAGTCCCCTGCCGCTTCGACTCCCGTCGCCACCGGCGGAACCCAGGAAGCGCCGCGACCGCCCTGCCCGCCCCATCCCGGCAGCTTACCTGCGGCAGGGCGGCTCTGCGGGGCCCAGCCCGCACTCACCACCGGCGCTGCTCCGCGGCGGCTCCGGGAGCCCCGAAGCCCGGCAGCGGGCAGGTACGAGGAAATGTCCCGCTCCGCTTCCTGGGAAAGGAAAGTTCCGATCGATGCGGAAAGAAACCGAAGGTGCTGGGAGAGGCTTTACCGGGGCCGCGCAGAATACGCGGCTGCTCCGCCCCCGCCCCGGCTCCCCGCCGAACCCTCCCGTTCCCCCGGGCGCTGCCGGTGCTGGGGCAGGTCCGTGCCCTCTCTGAGCTGGGCTGAAAGCACAGGAAGCCACGCCAGCGGCTCCAGCCTCACCAGACCCCACGCTAAGCCTGCCAGCGCTCCACAGGTTCTCCGGTAACCAGTTCCTGGGGCTGCCGTCGGTCCTTTAAACAAACCCACCGTGAGTGACACCAGTCTGGGACTGGAACACAGCTGAGATGGGAGAAGCCAGCCCCCTGCAGTATCCACAGTCCAAGCTGCTGAAGGAAAAGGTGAACCCAGTCAGTTTCCAGAGGTGAAAGCCACCCCACCGGCTCTGGATGTGGTGGCCAAGAGCTCCGTCTCTCGCGGGTGGTGGCAAATGCCCTGCGCAGGTGGCTACAGCAGCACAAGCAAACCGACTGGCAGCGCAGGGGTGAGCCCATGTGTGCTGCTGTATTATGGCAACATAGTGCTGGTCAGGCAGGGGACCTGGTTGTGAAACACATCACTTAGATCCCAGATTCTCTGTAGATCATCTAGTCCTGCTAAAGCAGGTTTGCCAGAGCAGACTGCACAGGATCACAGCCAGGCAGGTTTTTACTATCTCCAGAGAAGGAAACTCCACCAGCTCTCTGGGCAGCCTGCTCCAGGGCTCTGGCACCCTCAGAGTAAAGACATTTTTCATTAAGACCAAGAGAAACCTCCTGTGTTCTGGTTTGCACCTGTTGCCTCTTGTCCTATCATGGGCCCCCACTGAAGAGCCCAGCCCCATTCCTTGACCCACACCACCTGGATATTGATTAGCATTGATAAGATCCCTTAGTCTTCTCTTCCTCAGGCCTCAACCTTTCCTCATAAGAAAGATGCTCCAGTCCCCTCATTTTCTTTATGACACTCTCCAGTAGCTCCCCTTTTCTCTTGAACTGGTGAGCACTGGCCACAGTACTCCAGCTGTGGTCTCTCTACAGTACAGGACAGGGACAGAAGAACCTCCCTGGACCTGCTGGTCACGCTCTTAATGCGCCCCAGGAGAACACTTGCTTTCTTGGCCACAAGGGCATATAGTTGAGTTGGGCCCCTGGAGAACATCAAACCAACCGACAGGTAGATCAGGCTGTTCAGATTGAAGTGGTTGAGGTGGATCAGCCTGGCACCATAAGAGTAAAGAACTTAGGGTTCACCAGGGCCATGACCGGGGAAGGGATGCAACACAGAGATGGGCTCAGGATTGAGGGATGGACTTCAGAGCATGCTTACATTTTGCAGCACAACTTTTCAAGACACTGGCAGGATTTCCTTCCATAGCACAGCACAGCTAAAGCCCATGTCCTGTGCATTGAGAAGGGAATAACAAATAGCAGGAGAGGTGCTAGATAAAACCCAAGGGGTAGGGGTGGCAGGAGCCTTCTGCTCTTTGCTCATTGTTGAGGCAGTGGCCTACAAGTGTGTTACATGGGCCACAGCCTGCTCCCATGCATAAGCAATGATGGCTGCAAAGCAACCACAGAGCACACAAGCAAGAGGAATAGAATAGAATAGACTAGACTCACCAGACCAGGTTGGAAGAGACCTTCAAGATCATCGTGTCCAACCTGTCACCCAACACCACCTAATCAACTAATCATGGCACCAAGCACCCCATCAAGTCTCCTCCTAAACACCTCCAGGGATGGTGACTCCACCACCTCCCTGGGCAGCCCATTCCAATGGGCAATCACTCTCTCTGTGTAGAACTTCTTCCTGACATCCAGTCTGAACCTCCCCAGGTGCAGCTTGAGATTGTGTCCTCTTGTTCTGGTACTGGCTGCCTGGGAGAAGAGACCAACCCCTGCCTCTCTACAACCTCCCTTTAGGTAGCTGCAGAGAGCAAAAAGGTCTCCCCTGAGCCTCCTCTTCTCCAGGCTGAACAACCCCAGCTCCCTCAGCCTCTCCTCACAGGCTGTGCTCCAAACCCCTCCCCAGCTTTGTTGCCCTTCTCTGGGACACATTCCAGCACCTCAGCATCCTTCCTAAGCCGAGGGGCCCAGAACTGGACGCAGGACTCAAGGCGTGGCCTAACCACTGCGTACAGGGGCACAATGACCTCCCTGCTCCCGCTGGCCACACCGTTCCTGACGCAGGCCAGGATGCCATCGGCCCTCCTGGCCAGCTGGGCACACAACAGAGCCAGCAGAGGCTACCCAAGCCCACGCCACACCAATAACGAGGGAGCTGCAGACGCTTTTGTTGAATATTTTAATATCTGCATTGCCTTCATAGCGCAATTAAAGCAGTCTTTAAAATTCACTTATTACAAATGTTTGTCAAGTCTGTTTTGTTTTGTTGTTTTTTTCCCCAGAAACATTTTGTTTTGTTTTTGTTTTTTTTTTTCTCTTGCTTCCTTGCACATACACCCAAACACACTTATAAAAACCTCATTCATAACATCAAAGGAAGGGCAATCATCATTCATGTAAACATCTTTCTTAGAGTTATCCATTATTTTGTGTTTTTTTTTGTGTTAAAAGTCATGAATAAACCTCCAGATGTTCAGTAAGGCTCATAGTTCGAGTACAAATGTCATAAAACACCTATCAAGTACTGTATACAAGTTAAATACTCCGGGGTTTAACACACGTGTTAAGCTCACCCCAAGGATTATTCTTTAGCACTTAGTTCTTCAGAACAGACAACACCCAGGAAACCATGGGCTGAAGAGTATTAAAATAGCAGAAGGCCCAGCAGAAACTGTTAAGTAATACATAATTAGTTGGGGTATTTTTTTTTTGTTGTTGTTTTGTAAGTCTGGATCTTAGCTCAAGAGCTCAGTTCAGTACAGCGAAGGGTAGGAAACGCTTTCTTAGGAGGAAATCTGCAGAAAGGAGGGATGGGTCTGTTTGTAACTACATCACCGGGGGACAAGCTGAGAGGCATGTCCTGAAGATGTGACTGGCCTTGCTATTGCAATTATTTATGACAGCCATGTGTCAGGCTGCATAAATACTTTCCCAAACAGCATGAAGCGACCATTTGTCATTGTAAAGGATCAGTTGTTGCACCCTCCCTTGAAAAGAAAAGAATTAGCTCTTTATTGGTAATCAATTACTCTTGCATCTTGCAAAAAGACATTCTGTTAAATTTGGGGTTAGCTCTCACTGGAACTTTTGTTGTTACATATTGAGTCTACCATGAAAACGTTTCATACATCATTTTGCATACAAATGAAGGTAAAACTTGTGAAGAGGGTCTTTCCCGACACTCATGATTTTTATGGCTTGAACAGTTAATTGCTTAGAAGTTTTGTGTTTCTACCTGGAAAAAAAATAATCAATCAATCAATAAATAATAACCATAATAAAAAGAGAGTAGTTACAGTAGGGAAAGAGGGCAGGAGCTTCAATTGCCTGAAGACAGAAGAGTGCCAAGAAGAGGGTTCCATTCATTGATCCGTGACCTTAAGTGTTCAAAACCTTTGATCTGGGCAAGTAAACATGCACTCAAATCTTGCACCTTTGTTTGTTTTACCAAAAAAACACAAATATATCCCTTATAAGACTGCTTAGAAATTCTTTGTCCAAAAAATATATATTTCTCAGGTTTTCCAGTACACAAAGCAAAAGGAACAAGTTCTCCCTGGGACACAAGTGAGTGTGAAGCCCACCGACACCCCTCCCAGGTTAAAGCTGCTCCCACCCCTGCGTTCCTCGCCCAAAAGCTCTCGGCGGATGACAGCGCGGTGGAAGGGAGGAAGAGGCATCTAATGCAGCACCCCAGCATGTAAGGAGACACTTCAGCAACATTGTTTTCAAAGCAATTGGGAGTTTCTTTTTAAGTGCTTGGAGGTGAATTCCTCAGGCACCCGCAGCTCCAGCGGCTGCTGTGCCGGAGGAAAACAAAGCAGCAGCTAAGCGGCTCTGTACGACTCGTTACCTCATCGCAACGGCAGCGCTCTCCAAAAGGACCAGCAAATGGAGCGAAAGGATAGAAACCAGAGGGACAGAAGCAACACCATACAGTTCCTGGCATAACCAAAAGTGGTGAGCACTGGTGTTTGACTGAAGAGAAGGGCAGCCAACCAGGCAGGAGACAGAAAAACGCCAATTCCTACCATTTCTCATGTCCTCGTACCAGTCGGGACACATTGGCTACCCTGTTCCTCCAGTACCTGGCAGAGGGGGAGAAATCCCTGATGGTGCTCTGGCTTCCACACCAGCAGCATACTGCAACAGTCCCAGGAAAGAAACCACAGCCAACTGCGTGCAACAAAAAGCTCCGTGCCGAAGGTGGCTGAACCGAGGAGAAGGCTACCTCGTGGCTCCCAAAACGTGCAGCCCCACGGGACTGAGCTACCAGTCTCCCCCAAAGGCCTGGAGACCTGCACCAGTCACCCAGCAGCTGAGACCTGGGCAGAAGCAGCAAGGGCCATCCTAGTGGGTATTGCTGCAGCTGTGGGAAAAAGTCAGCAAGCTCTCACAGCTCTCACTCTGCTCTCTGAAGAGCCATGAGGCTCACCCACTTCCCGGGACTGTTTCAACAGTTAAGGCCCATCCGTATTTATGTGGGTCAAGGGGTTTTTAATAAGGAGGGGAGATGGAGGGAAGAATTTTCAGGTTTGTGAAGGAAAAAAAAAAGAAATTAAAAAAATCAGGTGTTTTAGTAGATCTCAAAGTGTAAAATCATAGCATGAGACTCAACTTTAGAAAACCCTCCCTGGGCCTAAGCCCTTTTCCCTCTTACCCAGAGGGGTGACCCAGCAGCAGGTGGCTCTCGGCTGTTAACTTCTCATGCTCTCTTGTCTCCAAGATTCTCTTAGAAAACTAAGCTTCCATATTCTTGGTGACAAAGCACAGTGCTGCTGTAGCAGGAAGGTAACATGTAAGATTTTTTCTTTTACTAACAGAGACAATCAGCAGCTGCTAGCACAGGCTGACGTAGGCTCCCGCTCGTGAAGGCGCTCGGGTAACAACCCTCCCTTCACAGAGGAGCCACGTGCAGCACTGCAGAGCAAAGGCAGACCTTGGGAGATGATCCATGCCTGCCAAGAGCAGCAGTTCCAGGTTGCCTTGTGGCATTCTTTAGCCACAATGGCTGTTCTGTGAGCCAGCTGCTCACCCAGGCTCAGCTGGCAGGTACCAGCTGCTCTCCCAGTTTCTGCACTGACAGGACGGGTCCTTGGCCAGGCTCTGAGAGAAGTGGAGCTTCTTCACTTATTGCATGTTTCCCCATAGTCAAGCTGCATTCAACAGACTCAGATGGATTGCTTTGCCAAAATGACTGTGTCCTCTGCTCCAAAACCAAACCACATTTTGGTGTGGGTGTTGTGTTACTACTGAAGAAGAGTTTTGCTAAGCTGGTCTCGCTATCTAGTGAGCCCCAGAAGCTGAGCTGCAATACGTTGACCAAGTTAAGGCATTATTTGGAGTTCTGTAACTAACCTGTGTTATGAACCTGTGGTTGCCAACGCACACCTCTCAAAAAAACCTCTGAAGGACACACAGAGCCCTGAGCCCTTTTGCTACCCAGTAGTAAGAACCATCCCAACCGTCTCCTCCACTCTTTAACAGGCCACAAAGCAAAAGAAACCAAAGAAGAATGAAGAGGCTTGGTCCTGAGTCAAGCCAAAGCAGCTTTATAATCACAACTTTTATAGAAGGTTGGTCACTGAAGGAAGAATAGATTTTAACAGAGCAGAGCAAAGGGATAGCAGAGCTAACAGGGACAATAGCCACAGCTGTAGCATACTACCAGGCTACAAGCACAGGCACGAGCAAGAGAATCTGCTTGACTGTCACCACATTATTGGCTTTTGAAGACACACAGAGGATACCTCAATGTGTTTTCCCCCTAGAGTTTCTCTGGTTTAGGAGGTAACCTTCAAGCCTGGTGTGCACAGCCCAAAGAGCACCTACCTCAAAAATCAGGCAATATGAAGACTGACAAAGCAATTCCACATGATGAGGTAAGAGCAGAGGAACCGAGACCAACAGGAATGAAGCTAAAGGAGCTCTAGAGATCTTAACATTTTAAGCACGGTTCTCTTGCAGGCACAGAGAGGCCAGCAGTTCAGAGGAGGTCAGCAATGCTAGGGAAGGAGTTACCATCCAGTCACAGGAGGGTTCAGTCACTTACCTTCCCTCTCCTCTTCCCTGCACTTAAACACAAGCTTCAACTCTGCAAACTTCACGTCCTGGCTGAAAACCCCACAAGCTCCACACAACAGCTTCCTACCAGAGAGGGCTGCAAATGGCTGAAACAGCAATGACCTGAAATTATGACCTGTGGACAGGCAGGGGAAAAATGAAGACAGGCATATTTCTTTTTGAGGTTCATTTGCTGAAGCCACGCTGCCAATTAGCCTTTGACAACTCTCCCTCACCTAGGAGGCTCAATTTCATCTCTGCACACTCACTTGAGTCCCTGAGCTGTCATCTCTGCCAGCCACCTGCCTTGGACGAGAAGTGGAGCTGTGGCCTGAGTCTCCAGCATAAGGAGATGGGTGGTGTCAAAGCTCACATTCAGATCACTGCTGGAGGAGTGTCAAAAAGCCCTGAGCCTACCTGCTCCCCCTCACCTCAGCACATGCACAGGGTAACTTTTGTGCAAGCTTAAGCGGTGAGGTGCTGGAAAAGGTTCATGATCTGTCACAGGGACTAAACAGAGCCCCATTAGGAATGGTTAACAAGAACCTCTCTAACTTTGCACAGGTACCAAAGCCAGGATTCTCTGACTGCACAGAACAGCAACCTCATCCTTCCACTTGCAGGTACCAACCCAACACACGCTCCACGTCTGGCTCCCCAGACAGCCAGACTCCCCTGACCGTTCAAAGCAACCAACCCAAAGGTGTTGCAGTAGAAAGGTAGGTCTGATTTCCAAATCATTTATGTTACATATATATATATACAAGCTTCTTTAAACTACAAACATTTAAAGAAAGTGTTGCAAATGCATCTGAGTTTTCCCTAAGCTGCTAAACCCAAAGAGAGCATCAGAGTCCCAGAAGGGCTTCAGCATCCAGGCCGAGACGGTAAATTATCTCTCTCTTAATACAGCATTAGGCAAGACCAGTACAGTATCTGGAAAAAAAAAAAACCAAACCCAAAACAATAAATGCACAACTTCCCTACCCCTGAAATAAAAACCCCAGAACACAGCCCTGCTGATGAATATTCACAAGCCCCCACTGTTGGCTGCAACAAAGCTATGGATTGACTGCTGTTTGTAAATACGAGCAGCGAGTGATGGTTTTTTTACATTCATCATTTGTCTCTCAAAAACAATCTTTTCAGATATATATATATATATATAATTATTATTCATTTTTATGTTTGCAATCTTAAATTTTGTAATCTCCTACTACATGAATTTACTGCGTCTTAAACCACTACTGCTAAAGGACGGCTACAAGGCGATGTTCTTTTGTCGACTGAACGCGTACAGAAGGCATACAGCTCTCCCTAACCCAAGCGCTACAGCCTGCCCTCCAATTCATTACACCTCCCTGAAGAGCATCTCCTTGCCAGAACTTTTGCCTCGAGAACTGGTCGCTCTGTAACAGGCGAAACACGCGAGAGCCAACTGACGGACGCTAACGCAAGCAACCGGCTTGCCTTCCAGAGCACGGCCCTTCTGCAAGTCCTTCCAAATGAAAAAACCCAACCCCCCCAAAAAACACAAAACAAAGCAAATCCATTTTTCTCCTTTCAGAACAAAAAAAAGAAATCTTCATGCAAAGAACAGCTTCGTTTGCGTGTCATAATCATCAACTCAATAAAAGAAGCCAGCCGTTAAAAGGCTAGATAAATATTAGGTTTGGACATGTTGCTATACTACTTAAGAGAGCCACAGAGACCAACACACAGCACTCTCACATACACACACACAAGCCTTTCCACTAGTTAGAAAGGATTTTGTTTTCCCCCCTGCAAAAGAGGATCCGTAGAAAGAACAACGTTCAGACAAGAGGGAAGGGGGAGTTAAAACCCAGCCTCCTAGATGCTAATAAATAAACTGCTCTATTGCAAGATTCAGATCAAAGGTTTAAAAAGGCAAAGTTATGCTACTATCAGAGAATATCAAAATGTTACTGTTACCATCACAAGTGGCATATATGCAAAATGCAGTTGCACAATAATGCCTAGGCAGGTAAGAGAGCAACACTAAGTCTGCCGACTAAAAGTGAATGCTATACCCACTTCAGTTGTCTAAGTCTTTTGGCATCTTTGCATATGGTGCAAAAGCAGAAGCTACCAAAGAATACCACACCTCCTATAGAATAGTAAATAATTTCTCCAGATAAGACTGGTGCAACACTAGCTAATTTTGTTTTAAATCTGCTATGAGTAACACAGTCAAACCTAGTTAGTATGCAAGAAAACTTAGCTCTTAACACAGGATGCAAAGTTATGATGCAACAGCATGAACAATCCCTGGTTGTCCAGTTTTCAGTATAAAGGTAGTGCATAGATCCGAGATTCTGTTTCAGTTTGCTTGAACCAAGGAGGAGCTTCCCCCTTTCACTTTTGCTGGGCGGCCTGGAAAGCTTTCAGTTCCAGCTGGTACCACTCCGGCGCCTCTGGCCCGTTCTGCCCCACGGGGTTGTGGTCGTAGCCGTAAGCCACTGTTAACTCTTCATCCTTCTCCACAGCCCTGATGGTGCGAATGCACTTGATAGGCCCAAAGCGAGGGTGGACAAACCTAGGCAAAGATTAAAACACGTTCACTAGGCTCAGCTGTTTGCTCACGGATGCTGTTAACCCCTTCCACAGCTTCAGAAGCCAGTCACGGCCCAGAGTGTCATCACATAGCCTGGTATCACATGAGTAGATTGCTTTGAGTCAACCTCATGAAGGCTCTTTAGAATCATAGAATCAATAAGGTTGGAAAAGACCTCAAAGACCATCAACTCCAACCTGTCACCCAAGACCTCCTGACTACTAAACCATGGCTTCAAGTGCCACGTCCAATCCCTTTTTGAACACCTTTAGTCTTGACAGAAGAAGGCTGAGAGGGGATCTTATTGATGTCTATAAACATCTGAGGGTGCCAGTCTCCTTTTTTTGGTGGTGTCCAGCGATAGGACAAGGAGCAACAGGTAGAAGCAGGAACACAGGAAGCTCCACCTCAACATGAGGAGACACTTCATGGTGAGGCTGACAGAGCACTGGAGCAGGCTGCCCAGAGAGGTTGTGGAGTTTTTCCTGCTCTGGAGACTTTCAAAACCTGCCTGGATGCCTTCCTGCATGACCTGTCCTAGGTGTCCAGGGGGGGGCTGGACTCAATCTCTGCAGATCCCTTCCAACCCTTAACATTCTATGATTCTATAAATAAAGGCAAAACTATTGGTATATTGAAGCAGCTTTGTGTATCTCTGTTACTTGAAGGTTTTCAACAGCCCTACAACATTTATTTGTAATAAATGAAGCAAAATTAATCACTGCTACATACCCTGGGTTTGCAGTGGTAAACAGAACAGGACAGACTATGAGGGACTGGGGAGCATGGAAAATTGCTCACCTTCATACTCTCAGTGCAAGTCACCTACCAAACAATCCTGACACACTTCTGCACATCATCTCCCAGGGGCCCACAGGAAAGGCAACTGCCTTATTTCATAAAGGAAAACTACTTCTTACATATATATCTGCACAGGTCTGATTGTTGATACACTAGTATGAAAATATTTATACCCTGGAGCCTGTGAGTACATCTAAAGGTTGCCAGTGCTCTGCACCAGCTGCAGAGCAGCAAGATGCTTATGTTTTGAGTTTCAGAAACAACAGCACTTTAGATGACCTTAGCCAAGCACCTGTAGTTGAGCAAACAGTGAAGACCTAGGCAAGCCAGAATTTAGGGAGCTGTGCTTACACCTTTTATAATCAAGAGGCAAGTTCCTGAAGTTCATGGTAACACTAACACAGTTGCAGACTTCAAGATACTCCACAGCATAAGTCCCAAAAGACTCAATGTCTCCATCTGCTACATCTGTGTCAGCAGAAGCTCCTCCAGTGCGTGCCTGGACCCCTTACTCCTCAGCCCCACCATGTGACCCCAGACTGCTGGGCTGGAGCTTCTCAGCACTGGTTTGGCCACACCTTGAGTACTGTGTCCAGTTCTGGGCTCCTCAGTTTAAGAAGGACATTGAGACACTTGAACATGTCCAGAGAAAGGCAACGAGGCTGGGAAGAGGTCTCGAGCACAGCCCTATGAGGAGAGGCTGAGGGACCTGGGGTTGTTTGGCCTCTCCCAGGCAACCAGTGGCAGAACAAGAAGACATAGTCTCAAGCTGCACCAGGGGAAGTTTAGGCTCAAGGTGAGGAGAAAGTTCTTCACAGAAAGAGTAATTGGCCATTGGAATTGTGCTGCCCAGGGAGGTGGTGGAGTCACCGTCCCTGGAGGTGTTCAAAAGGGGATTGGACGTGGCACTTGGAGCCATGGTTTAGTTAGTCACGAGGTGTTAGGTAATAGGTTGGACTTGATGATCTCTTGAGGTCTTTTCCAACCTGGTTGATTCCATGATTCCACTCCTGAAACATGGGACTCTACTTACGGGTCATAGATGCAGTTAGGAGTGAAAGAATGGTTTGCCTTATGCCCCAGTGAGGCACAGTACTTGGCGGCATGGTTGTAGGGCTCTGGCACGTCTATGACTGTCTCATCATCCAGGGATATGGTATTTCCATTGAGGGCCCAGTCTCTGCCATCTACCTAGTTTGCAAGGCAAAAAAAAAAGTAATAAAATCAGTGTGTGTGTGTAGGAATCAATTTTGCCAGCAAGCTGAAGGCAAACATTCAAATCTATGCAATTAAAGCTTTTCCTGCAAGTCATTAAACAAGCAAGTAACACAACCACCACCCTTTGCTTTTTTAATGCATGCACAGGTGAGCATGCACTTTGTTTAAATTAAACTCCATCACATTAAAATCTTAGAAGAGGGTGCCTGCAAAAATCCTGCTGCAAGAAGGGTTTCAGCAGGAGCAATGAGAATTCAGAGTGACTCTCTGCTCTCCTTTACCTCCTGGTGTGTGATTCGCACTCCGTTGTAGAAGGACATAACAGTGCTGGCTTCTGCTGCTATTTTGGAAAACAATCCTTCTCCAGCACTGGAAATGAGAGACACATCAACATACACCCTGCAAGGGGAAAGGGGCATGGAATCAGTGAGCAGCCACAGTCTTCACTTTCAAGAAGTATTATCACAACACTACTGGCAGAAGGGCTTCAATGTAGTAATAATAACAGCAGCAGTAATTCAAACCCTCCAGAAGCAACTCCTCCCTCCTTCCTCTTTTCCAAATGTTCTACTTTGTCAGATGGGGATTTGGTGTAAAGTGAGGGCTGACTTTATCTGTTAGCTTGAGTTTTTATTTCTTGGTGGGTTTTTCTTTCAAAGTGCCAGTCTACTATTGCTCCTCAATGATGCTTTAAACTCAGGAACACCCTCAACAGCATATCAGAACTCAGAGATCCTCTCTAAGCGGAGGCTGGTGGTGTGGATGTGCACAGATTATTCCTCCTCTGAGCAAGTCTTCAAAGTGAAGCCCTAGATCTTCAAGCCCTTGATACAAATGAATGCCAGCATTTTACTAATTGCTTATTTAGACATCTCAGAGAATCAGAAACTGGTTTCAAGCAAGGTACCTACAGAGCTTGGCCTCTTAGAGGTCTAGGGCTTGATACAAATGAATGCCAGCATTTTACCAGTTGCTTATTTAGACATCTCCAACCTTATTGATTCTATGATCTCAGAGTATCAGAAAATTATTTCAAGCAAAGTACCTACAGAGCATGGCCTCTTAGAAGTCTAGGTAAAATGTGTAGTTGTGGAATAGCCACAGAAGAGGGGACTATGATAAGGCAATGTCTGAGGAACATGTTTTGACAGTACATGGTTGTCCTCAAACAGTATTTCACTTTCCTCCAGCTTTACAATTTACCCTTGCCTTTTTGCCTCATCTGGAGGGAAGGGAGAAAACTTTGCCCAAGGCATGCCATCCACTGAGGCACACCAAACACACACAGCACACTGCAAACTGAAGCTGGCCAAACACCCAGAAAACAGAGACCAGCAGTGGGTTCTCTTGCTCAGAAGGTTGCAGATGTGGGCTATTAGTGGAGTCCAGGGCTTGACTGAAGGGGTCTTTGAAATGCTCAGAAATTATCCCAGTTTAATCTTTCAGAAAGTATCTCTGTCCTATCCAGCAGAGTGCAATTTTATCATGCAAACCAGGAATGAATTCAATCGAGTCACACGCTGACGGATGTGCGGCTAGTGCTGTCCCCCAGGGATCAGTGCTGGGCCCCATCCTGATTAGTATCTTCACTCATGATCTGGATGAGGGGATTGAGTCAGTCATCAGTAAAATTGCAGATAGCACCAAGTTGGGAGCAGATGTTGATCAGTTAGAGGGTAGAAGGGCTCTGCAGAGGGACCTTGACAGGCTGGACAGATGGGCAGAGTACCCATGATGATGGCATTCAACAAGTCCAAGAGCTGGGTGCTGCACTTTGGCCACAACAACCCCATGCAGCACTACAGGCTGGGGTCAGAGTGGCTGGAGAGCTGCCAAACAGAAAGGGACCTGGGGGTACTGATTGACAGCTGCCTAAACATGAGCCAGCAGCGTGCCCAAGTGTCCAAGATGACCAATGGCATCCTGGCCTGCATCAAGAATAGTGTGGCCAGCAGGAGCAGGGAAGTCATTCTGCCCCTGTACGCTGCACTGGTTAGGTCACACCTTGAGTCCTGTGTCCAGTTCTGGGCCCCTCAGTTTAGGAAAGATGTTGAGACACTTGGATATGTCCAGAGAAGGGCAACGAAGCTGGGGAGAGGTCTCAAGCACAGCCCTATGAGGAGAGGCTAAGGGAGCTGGGGTTGTTTAGCCTGGAGAAGAGGAGGCTCAGGGGAGACCTTCTTGCCCTCTACAACTACCTGAAGGGAGGTTGTAGCCAGGAGGGAGTTGGTCTCTTCTGCCAGGCAACCAGCACCAGAACAAGAGGACACAGTCTCAAGCTGTGCCAGGGGAAGTTTAGGCTGGAGGTGAGGAGAAAGTTCTTCCCAGACAGAGTTGTTAGCCATTGGAATGTGCTGCCCAGGGAGGTGGTGGAGTCCCCATCCCTGGAGGTATTCAAAAGGGGATTTGATGTGGCACTTGGTGCCATGGTTTAGTAGTCCTGAGGTGTTGGGTGACAGGTTGGACTCGATGATCTTTGAGGTCTCTCCCAACCTTATTGATTCTATGATTCAATTAGTTTCATTTCACAAAGCCTCCCACGCCCCTCCTTTACAATTTCAACATGACAGAAGGTTTGCAAAATTAGGTCCTAAATATTTAACAGCAAAGAAATATGGACAGTATCAAAAGAAAGAGAAAAGGGGGGAAAAAAAACCCAAAACAAAACAAAACACCAGAACTTACCTCTCTGACTCATAAGGATCAGGAAGAAGTGCATTAGTAGAAATGCAAGACGAAGTAGACTTGTCAAAACTGTATACTGGGCCTAAAACAAAACAACACAACAAAGGAAATGAGCTAATTAGCAGCACTGAAAGCAAAGCAACCTTTAACTTCATCAAGACATTCAAAAATTCAATTTTATTGTCTGCTTTCCAAAAAGAATATTCAAGCAGAACTGCACCTATAAAAGGTCTTCAGTGAGCTACTGTTTCTAGATCACTTTTTCCCCCCACTTAGAAGAGCAGTATTATGTGTCCAGAGAAGGGCCATGAGGAGGATCAGAGGACTGGGGAGCCTCTCCTATGAGGACAGAGAGTTGGGGCTGTTCAGCCTGGAGAAGAAAAGGCTCTGAGGAGACCTTCTTGCAGCATTCCAGTATCTGAAGGGGGCTACAAGAAAGCTGGGCAAGGACTTTCTAGCTTGTCAGGGAGTGATAGGACTGGGGGGAATGGAACAAAAATAGAAATGGGTAGATTCAGATTGGATGTTAGGAAGAATTTCTTCCCCATGAGGGTGGTGAGAGACTGGAACAGCTTGCCCAGGGAGGTGGTAGAAGCCTCATTCCTGAAGCTTTTTAAGGCTGGATGTGGCTGTGAGCAAACTGATGCAGTGTGAGGTGTCCCCGCCCATGGCAGGGGGGTTGGAACTAGATGATCCTTGAGGTCCCTTCCAACCTTGACAATTCTATGATTATGACTAACAGAGGATATCTATGTTCCTCAAACTCCCAACTTTTCAAGGACTTTCAAAACTGACCATCCCAGGGTTGCTGATTAAAATGAAGCAAAGCAAAACCCATAATATAATCAATAACACACTAAGTGTTAAAAAGAAAAGTAAATCTTGGGCTATTTCAAATCTGAAATGTTTTCTAGTCCAAATCCTGAAGAGACCTCAGCCAGAAGATAATGTTTAGTAACCACAAAGTGCACTTGCTACAGTCATTCATTTCCTGCCATTGACAAGGAGCTCAGTGGTACAGCTCTAATTAGATACTTAAATTCTTCTGCAATCAACTGTCAGAGGACTATGTGGGAGACAGGTTGAGAAACAGTATTGCCAAGTTGGATAGAAGGCCATTGTCCCCTGGTGTCCAAGATCTGTTCTGGCTGAAGGCAGCTCCCTCCAGAGTGTAACTAAATCCTGTTTCCAAAGCACAACTGTACTCTCTCAGAAGAGATGGTTTGGTTATTGTTATCACAACTGAGTGATTAAAAACATTCAATGTCACATCCATCTGCCTCTTTATGCCTCCTCACTGAGTTTTATGTTCTTGTTTCACAGCAAGTAAGCCAATCTTTGCTGGGAAAGCAGAAAACATCTTAACATAGTCCCTGTTTATGACCACCCTGCCTGCAGCTTAACCCACTCTGCTCCAAAACATCACATACACCTTAGAGCAACAAAAACCACACCAGAACTATAGGTCCCAGACATCACTGCCCTGGAGAAGCAGCACTGCATGTGCCACAGGCACCACTGTGACCTTAACCATTTCATAGGTGCTTTCTAGCAGCAGGACTAGGCAGACTGAAGGGGGCTGGTGAATCACACTGTTACACAATAACTGAATCTACTGCACTAATTCCAGTCCCTGTGTCCTTTCAGCTCCCTGACAGAGATGCCAGAACATTCACAGTGCTGACATTCACTTGCACAAACCCAGCTGCCAGAGCTCCAACCAAACCATGGCCTCCCTCTCCACTTCTAATTCTATTTACTAATGAAACAAAGCCTGTAGCTGTGCCAGCACAGCTAGGCAGGTTTTCATGCTGTCACAGATGTCAATGGGGTGTGTGCATGTGTTGAGCAGGTCCACACCCATGAGAGAAGGGTTACCAAATGCAGCCCAGCAGCACCACCCCATGGGTCACTGCCCATCTGCTCCCAGAGCAAAGGGAGCGCCCCACAAGCCTTTCTGGCTTCTCACTAACAGACTCACCATCTCATTGCAGTCAGCCTTTACTCTCTAATGGGGAACATCACAGGAGCCAAACTATTTTGTTTGCAACCAACAGCTGGTAGTAAGAATGCAAGTTTCCCTGCTAAGCTGAACTTACTGCCTGGTACCACTTCAAACTGAGGTTTCCCATCCTCTAGAGATGTCAGAGTTGCCAGTTTTGCTTCTATCATTTCTCCATCTATGAACCTTCCAGAATATGCAGTTTTGCCATCAGGGTACACATAGGCTATCTTCTCCCCAGTCATCTCCCCTTCTTCATTCACTTCTCCCACAAGGCTGCCTCCATCCTGAAAGCACAGGCAAGCAAGAAAAGTTACATTTTTAACATAGTTATCCTTTAGTATCTTCAGTAAATGAGTAAGATTTTCTCCCAACCTTTCTAAACTACAGTAAGTTCAGCTATGAGATCATGAAAAGGAGAGGGAAGCTGGGTGAAGTCATTCCAGTCAGGATAAAACTGCTGAAACCTCGTCTGAAACAGGCAAAACCCCAAGGTCTTTCCTTCTGTGGGACACAGAGACTGAGTTCCAAGTGGCAAAACTCCTGTGCAACAGTTTTCAAACCAAGGCTCAAAGCCACGAACACACACTGTCTTGAGTTTTCTTAGGGCAAGGCTATGGTGGAGGAAAGAAACAAAATGAATACATGGCCTTGTTCACTGATAATTCACAGTACATCAAAACAACTTGTGAGGGGTTTGGAGCACAAGCCCTGTGAGGGGAGGCTGAGGGAGCTGGGGTTGTTTAGCCTGGAGAAAGAAGAGGCTCAGGGGAGATGTTCTTGCTGTCTACAACTACCTGAAGGGAGGTTGTAGCCAGGTGGGGGTTGGTCTCTTCTCCCAGGCAAGCAGCACCAGAACAAGAGGACACAGTCTCAAGCTGTGCCAGGGGAGGTTTAGGCTGGATGTTAGGAAGAAGTTCTTCATAGAGAGAGAGATTGGCCGTTGGAATGTGCTGCCCAGGGAGGTGGTGGAGTCACCATCACTGGAGGTGTTTAAAAAGAGCCTGGCTGGGGTGGTTGGTGCCATGGTTTAGTTCATTAGATGGTGCTGGGTGATAGGTTGGACTTGATGATCTCAAAGGTCTCTTCCAACCTAGTTAATTCTATTCTAACTGATGCTTAAGAAAAAGACTTGATTCTCTGTCCCAGCATCCCCCCATGACATCAGGTGGTACTCAGTGAGAACAACTGTTTGCTGAAAGCCACCATCAGCAACACCTTAATTTCTGAAGTTCACACATTTTAGCCCTGGGCTTTGCCATCTGTGATTTGCCTGCAGCTCAGCTCAGGCCTATTTACAGAACTGCAGAATGAGATGCAGAGAGCAGCACAGGTCTAACAACTTTCAAGTGTTTACTTCAAAAAGGGCAAGGAAACCTCTTCAAATAATGCCCAGGAGCAAAACCAGCAGGTGTGATGTGGAAGCAGACTGATTTTAGATCAAGATCACCGCACACAGACTCCGTTTCATAGGCTGGCACCATTCTGCTCGAGGATAAAAGAGCTTCAAAGGGTGTAGTATGAAACAGCGAACCTTAAGTTTGGGTAAAAATCAGTGTACAAAACATCTCACACAGAACCACACAACAACTACTGCTTCCATGGCAAAGATTGTTTGGGTTTTTTTCTGAAACACCTTGAACCCTTTAGTCTGGCATGACAACAATGATTAACAAGCTCTAAATATCCACATTTCCAGGAGGTGTTTAGGAAGAGACTGGATGAGGCGCTTGGTGCCGTGGTTTAGTTGATTAGATGGTGTTGGGTGATAGGTTGGACTCGATGATCTCAAAGGTCTTTTCCAACCTGGTTAAATCTATTCTATTCCATCCAGACTTCTGGGTGTTGCTTTTTTGGCTAGCTGGGTCATGGTGGGTGTTTGTTTCAGCTGGGGAGAGAAGATGCATGCATAGTGGTGCTATTCTGCAGGGAAGAGGGCAGGTGGTCAAGGCTTACCGGGTAATAAATCCAACAAACTCCATGTCGAATGTTGTCCTTGTACTGCCCTTTGAATATCAGCCGCCCGTCACTGTCATACTCCTGGGCTGGTCCATTCAGCTCTCCATCCACATAGGTGCCATGAAGGACCACTCCATCCTCATAGGTGTAGATTCCCTGGCCTTGCAGGGCATCATCCACATAGTACCCTTCCAGGGTGCTGGGAAAGAGAAAGAAAACAACAGTGGAAGACTTTTCGCCTTTCTAAGAGGAAAAGGCACAAGCCTGCTCCTCTGCTCTTCGTTCTACACACCACTGGCACAGAGAGGCTGAGGGAAAACCTTCACAAAACTCAGGTCTGAATAGAAGGTAACTATTATTGCCTGCCTTGCTATTGCTGGGTACCCTACGTGGCTTGGTGCCATGGTTCAGTTGATTAGATAGTGCTGGATGACAGGTTGGACTTGATGATCTCCAAGGTCTTTTCCAACCTGCTTAATTCTATTCTATCCTAACCCTCCCAGAAACAGACACCACCACTCTGACAATCACAGCTTTTCCTCATTTGCTCAGTGGCCTCTCTCCAAGAGCCCAGGCTGACATGGGGCACAGCTATGTGCCACTGGACTGAGAGGTTTGCTGAAAGGCTTGGACGCAGCTGCCAGGGCTCCCTTGCTGGGACACCACTTCCAGCATCACTCCTCTGTTCCCTGCCAGCCATTACTATCCCCCATGTCTGAAACTCTGATTTGAGGGGGACAAAGGGAAGAGGAGTGGGGAAGTAAACCTGACTTTTCTGGAAAGCCAAGATGAACAAGAGAAACTTTTTCCTATGGACCTTCAAAGGCAGAGAACAACCTAAGCTGTCCCTTCACCTGGGTGTGCTGCATGGGCACAGCATCATGCACCTAAATTGATGAGCCCTTTTCATGGCCAAAGGAGAAATTATTGCTCAAACAGGCTACTCTGACATGAGGATTTTCCACCTCCTACATTTGGATCTTTACTGACATCTCTCTGGTGAGGTGAAATTACCACACAGTAGGCTCACAAGAGGGCACAAACTGCAACCTGCTACTGGTCCAGTCTTAGCTCCTTAGGGATACACTCAGCAGCAATCTGTATCTGCTAGAAGCACTGCCATGTTTTAGGTATTGCTATTAAAATGGAACACAGCCTGTCAAACAGAACCAGTGCTGCACTTGGATTTGAGCAATGGAACATTTCACTTCAGTTTTGTCTTACAACCCTTCTAGAAGGGGCACAGCAGCACCCTGCAACCTGCTTTGCTTGCTTCCTTACAAAGCAGGCTGCTGAAAGTACAACAAATGAGAGTGCAACTGCAAAACAAGAGAGATCTACTGAGCTAATCCTACCAGGTTAGAACTAGCATAATTGTATTTAGCTTTTCCCCCCAGCAGGTTCCTTTAACCTTTCCCCCCCAACAGGTTCCTTCAGCTAACAGCCAGCTGCAGCACACAGAGTGCCACTGCAGAATTCTGTTTCTGATGCAGACACCCAAGGTATAAACCCCAAGAGCATCTGGAAGCACAAGACTCTATATAGACTCATAGAATGGTTTCAGTTGGAAGGGACCTCGAAGATCATCTAGTTCCAAGCCTCCTGCTATTGGCAAGGGCACCTTCCACTAGCCCAAGCTGCTCAAGGTCCCATTCAACCTGGCCTAGAACATCTCCAGGGAGGGGGCATCCGCAGTCTCCCTGAGCAACCTGTTCCAGGGTCTCACCACTCTCAGTGTAAAGAATTTCTTCCTAATCTCCAGTCTAAACCTCCTGTCCTCAAGCTTCAATCCACTCTACAAATATTTTACAAACCTGATTTTCCAGAGCTCTGGGAAGGAATTGTTTCCTCTGCATTAACTTTCTAGTTGAAAGCTCCCCTCCATGTTTTTACATAACCTTGGCAAGCTGGCTGAGTTTTCCATGGGAAAACACACTACAGCCAAAGCCAAACCAGATGCAGGACAGGGAGGCTGTGTTACTACTCTGCAGTCAAATGAACCTCTTGATCCAGGCTGCTACAGAGCTGCACAGCTATGGCACCACAGGGAAGGCACAGAGCAGATGAGGGAACAAGCAGAAATCTGTGCACTGACTTGGACTATAAATTACATCATTTTCTCCTCCAGTTCACAGACCACCAGATTTGAATTTCCTTGTAGCTGGCACCACACAGAGTACACATGTAGGATTACTCTTTAAAAGAAGCAACCACCCCCAGTTTATGTAATGAAACAGACCAAAAAAAACCCACCCTTCTTGTTACCTTTAATGGTATTAGCTAACAAGTTGCTAAATTACAAGACTGATTCAGCACTGGGGTTAAAAAAAAAAGCCCAAATCTTTCCTTTTATTGTAACTCAGACTTTTGGTTTTGTTTCTTTGTATTAAGCTTCAAACAATGTCCAAAAGATCCATTTCTTTTTACTCTCATGTCATAGAATTTACAGGGATGGATAGGATCATCTAGTTCCAAACCCCCTGCCAGGGGCAGGGACACCTCGCACTGCAGCAGGTTGCTCACAGCCACATGCAGCCTGGCCTTAAAAACCTTCAGGGATGAGGCTTCCACCACCTCCCTGGGCAACCTGTTCCAGTGTCTCACCACCCTCATGGTGAAGAACTTCTTCCTAACATCCAATCTGAATCTATTTTTGCTCCATTCCCCCCAGGCCTATCACTACCTCCACATCTTTCAACTTTGCACAGAAGTTCAGGATCTCAAGCTTCTATACTTTTCAGGGGGGTTTGAGTTATTTCCAACCCCACTCCTCCTTTTCTCACTCTCTTTTTAAGCCTTCAGGGTATGGTGTACTTGCAATTAAGACCTGACCAGCACAAAGAGGACTAAAGCACAGTTAGTTATCTGGTAATAGCTTGTGTTCACTGTCTCACATCTTCACAGAGAGATTTGTTTGCCATTGGAATGTGCTGCCCAGGGAGGTGGTGGAGGCACCGTCCCTGGAGGAGTTCAAGAGGGGACTGGATGTGGCACTTGGTGCCATGGTTTAGTAGTCAGGAGGTGTTGGGTGACAGGTTGGACTTGATCTCTGAGGTCTTTTCCAACCTTATTGATTCTATGAAAGAGACTGTATCCTGCATAACAAAACCACACTAACACAAACCCTGAGCTAGCCAGAATTCCTCCAGTTTGCTTCCCAGATTATCATATTTGTGACAATGCAAAGTTTTACTACCAAGTCATGATTTATCAGATGTACTCTCTTCCCATTAGCCACAGGCATAGGAGGAATCTAGGATATCCACTACCTATGAAATAAACCAACCATGAGCTGGGCAGGAGTGGAATACTCACTCCTGCAATATCCTTTTAGGTATTCAGCTCCATGGACAGGCCCTGATCCCCCACTCTGATTCATAGAATCAATAAGGTTGGAAAAGACCTCAAAGATCATCAGTTCCAGCCTGTCACCCAACACCTCAGGACTGCTAAACCATGGCACCAAGTACCACATCCAATCCCCTCTTGAACACCTCCAGGGATGGTGAATCCACCACCTCCCTGGGCAGCACATTCCAAGGGCTAACAGCTCTCTCTGGGAAGAACTTTCTCCTCACCTCCAGCCTAATTCCTCTCTATATGGGAACATGGAAAACTTGTTCTCAAAACTAATGCCATTCTCTGCTGTTCTCTGGGAGAGAGACAAGAGCTTCTAGCTAAGGAGAACAGCAGCTGCAGCTCAGTGCCAAGCCCAGCTCTCATGCTTGCAGTTAATGCACAAAGTGTTTTGTGACGTGCGCTGCCACCAAGGAAAGCTCAAGTCCAGGATCCAAAACAGGGACTATGCCAGAGGTGAAACTTCCCTCTCTGGAAGAGTATGTTGTGTTTTGTTGCATTTTTGAAGGAGGAGGAGGAGGAAAAAATAACTGGTATTCCGTTCCAGCTTTCCACTCCCTTCAATAATCAGCAGGAAGGGGAGCAGCTATTCCAGTAAAGGGGAAAGTTTTCACTGAGGCAAACAAGGCAGCCAGGCAGACAATCCTGTTTCCCAGCACTCAGAAAATGAAAATGCTTACACTGCTGTCAGTCCAGCATCTGACATGACTCAACTGTTCCCAAACAACAGACCTACAGCCCTTCAGCTCTCAGCCTTTACCAGCAGCCCACCAGGGAAGCCGAGCCAGGAATGCCCAAACCAGCTCACCTACTGCACTGAGGCACACAATACTGAAAGGGGAGAAGGGCTTTGAGGCATTCTGGGGATGTTTCTCCTCTTCATGAGCACTCAGCCTTGCCCATGGCACAGCTAATGGAAACAGCACCACCCCACATCCTGGTTCAGGCCAGGTCATTCCTCCGGCAACACATCCTGACACCTGCGCCGTCCACATCAGAGAGCAGCCTGCTGGCTGGCTGGGCAGAGCTGGGCAAGCTGCAACATCTTTAGCAACCAGGCTCACTGCTTGCTTTCAGGCTGCTGTGGCTAGATTACAGCAACCTTAGGGCAGCTTACAAAAATATCCCACTTTCCACAGCCACACTGCAGACTCTGTTTGGGCATTTTCCATTCTGCTAGTTCCTGAACTCATCCTACAGCCTTTTCCTGCAGCATACTACAGCTCCATTTTCTGAAGGGTAACAAAGTAAGTATTAAAAAAAAGGGGGAGGGAAAAAGGGGCAAACACAAAAGGGGGGCAAAGCAAAAAAGGGCCAAACAAAAGGGGAGGGAAGGGGGGAACCCCCAAAAAGGGCCAAACAAAAGGAGGGGAGGGGAAACAAAGAGAAGAGCTGGCAACACTGAACAAAAATGGTTCAGCAGCAGCCTGAGCTTTCCCACAGAGCACTGTCTGTCCCCTGGATTACTTGGGAGGAGCAGCCCCACAAGCAAAATACTGGGTCAGTTGCCCTGCCTGTACCATCAGCAACTGCTCTGCTGAGATCATCAGCAAGCACAGAAGCACTATGTACATGTGTCCACAGAGAGGTTGGCTGCCAGCTTAAAGAAAAAAAAAGTAGTAACAAAAAATAAAGGCTATTTTAGAGAGGTCAGCTGCTGGGCAGGACTGATGTTCAGCTACTCACACAGGATTTAATAAGCCCCATCCCCAACAACAGGGGAGATTTTTCTCCATCCAAGCTCAGAGGCCAGAGCAGCCTCTGCACAACTGAATGAATACCTCTTTCTCATGGAAAAAACCACCACCAAGCACACACACACACAAATGTATTAAACCACACAATCCCCAGCATGCAGCAACTGCAGAAGCACAACTGACTCACTGAGACAAGCACAATACCTCTGCTCCTGCTCAGGAGTTTGCTGAGCAGGAGGAGAGCGGAGCCGGCACGACTGTGGCTTTAAGGGCTGCTATTCATAGTGCCGCCGACAGCTGCAGGCCCATGAAGAATCGTGGCATTTTATGCATCTGCTGCTCCTTGGGAGGAAGCTCTGAGCAACTGCACAGGGAAATGCTGCAGGGATCAGTCTTGGGACTCAGGGACCTGTCCTGGGACCAGTCCTGTGCAACATCTTTGTGGGTGCCGTGGACAGTGGCATTGAGAGCACCCTCAGCAAGTTTGCTGATGACACCAAGCTGTGTGGTGCAGCAGACAGGCTGAAGGGAAGGGATGCCATCCAGAGGGACCTGGACAGGCTGGAGAGGTGGGCACAAGCCAACCTCATGAGGGTCAACAAGACCAAGTGCAGGGTCCTGCATCTCGGTTGAGGCAATCCCAGGTACAAATCCAGGCTGGGCAGTGACTGGCTGGAAAGCAGCCCTGAGGAGAGAGACTTGGGGGTGCTGGTGGACAAGAAGCTCAACAGGAGCTCTCAGTGTGCGTTTGCAGCCCAGAAAGCCAATCAGATCCTGGGCTGCAGCAAGAGAAGTGTGGCCAGCAGGGCAAGGGAGGTGATTCTCCCACTCTACTCAGCTCTGGTGAGACCCCACCTGGAGTACTGCCTCCAGTTCTGGAGCCCCTATTACAAGAGGGATATGGAGGTGCTGGAAGGTGTCCAGAGAAGGGCCACGAGGATGAGCAGAGGGCTGGAGCACCTCTCTCTGAAAGGGTTGGGGCTGTTCAGTCTGGAGAAGAGAAGGCTCTGAGGTGACCTTACAGTAGCCTTCTAGTATCTGAAGGGGGCTACAAGAAGGCTGGGGAGGGACTTCTTAGGATCTCAGGTAGTGATAGGACAAGGGAGAATGGAATGAAGCTGGAGGTGGGGAGATTCAGGCTGGACATAAGGAAGAAGTTCTTCACCATGAGAGTGGTGAAGCCCTGGAATGGGTTGTCCAGGGAGGTGGTTGGGGCCCCATCCCTGGAGGTGTTTAAGAGCAGGCTGGATGAGGCTCTGGCCAGCCTGATTTAGTGTGAGGTGTCCCTGCCCATGGCAGGGGGGTTGGAACTAGATGATCCTTGTGGTCCCTTCCAACCCTGACTGATTCTGAGCTGGGGGGGAGGGGGAAGATGCACGAGGTGTTCATAACGAAGACCCCCAGAACAAAACCAACGTGCGCGGGAGCGGACTAGTCCGGTTTCACTGCCACGGCTCCCAGGGCACAGAGGGGAAACTACAGGGGATTTTCTGAAAGCACATCAGGTCACAAGCAACTTGCAGAGGATTAGGCAGAGTTGGGAATAAACCCATAGCTAACTCAGTCTTTCCACCACTGAGCAATTTCCAAGACCAAGCATAGGCACCGCTGTAAAGGTCCTATGCCGGTGTATGAGGTCTGGCAGAGGGAGCTCCCAGCCCAGCTGTGATCTCTGTACAGGGCTAGAAGACAAAGAAAGAATTTCACCTGCAGTCATAGAGTTGAACTCAGCAGTTCCATGTTATGGTTAGCCATTGGAATGGGCTGCTCAGGGAGGTGGTGGAGTCACCATCACTGGAGGTGTTTAGGAAGAGACTGGATGGGGCTGGAGGTGAGGAGAAAGTTCTTCCCAGAGAGAGCTGTTAGCTGTTGGAAAGTGCTGCCCAGGGAGGTGGTGGAGTCACCGTCCCTGGAGGTGTTCATGAGGGGATTGGACGTGGCACTTGGTGCCATGGTTTAGTAGTCATGAGGTGCTGGGTGACAGGTTGGACTTGATGATCTTTGAGGTCTTTCCCCACCTTACTGATTCTATGATAATTTCCAATAGCTCTGACCACCCCTCCCTTCTTATGGTCTAATTAGTTTGTAACTTTACAGTGCTAAAAGAGCTCACACCACTGCATTCTCCCACCAGGAAATGCCTCCAGGCATCACACCACACACAAAGCCCCCAGGCCTACAGCAGCAGGAGAGCAAAACCTTCCAGACACAGCTTTTTTGTTTTAACGAGCACGCAGCACAGGATCAATGTGGATTAGTGTTGTATCACTGGAAGGAGGAGGCAGAATACAGATGAAAAAACAAAATGGAAGAGTCAGTGTCTACCTTCCATCAAAAAAGAAGAACTTGCCACGGCCATTCTTTTCTCCATGCACAAAGTTCCCCTCAAATCTGTCTGTGGATGAATAGGTGACGGTACAGAACCCGTGTGGCAACCCATCATCGTCTAGGTGCCCTGAAACAAAACACAAAGAGCAAAACAAAAAGGACACATTAAACACTGCAGGCAACTGCAAACCTGTTCTGATTATGCAGATGCTGGGAATGCAGCAGCTCCCTAGAACAAAAAGAGTAATCCACATCAAAACATTTCTGTCTGGAACAGTGATTCAGCGCTACTGAAGTCTGTACTTGGGGAACACACTCTGCTTAAAATAAAAAGCAAAAAGGGTCAGGAGCAAAGGGAGAAGGGATGAGAGACAGGAGAGAGGAGAATAAGCAAAAAGGTATCTTTCTGAAAGAAAGAAGGTGAATAGAATGGAATAGACCAGACCAGGTTGGAAAAGACCTTTGAGATCACTGAGTCCAACCTATCATCCAACACCATCCAATCAACTAAACCATGGCACCAAGCACCCCATCCAGTCTCTTCCTAAGCACCGCCAGGGATGGTGACTCCACCTCCCTGGGCAGCACATTCCAATGGCCAATCTGTCTTTCTATGAAGATCTTCTTCCTAACATCCAGCCTGAACCTCCCCTGGCACAGCTTGAGACTGTGTCCTCTTGTTCTGGTGCTGCTTGCCTGGGAGAAGAGACCAACCCCCTCCTGGCTACAACCTCCCTTCAGGTAGTTGTAGACAGCAAGAACATCTCCCCTGAGCCTCCTCTTCTCCAGGCTAAGCAACCCCAGCTCCCTCAGCCTCTCCTCACAGGGCTGTGCTCCAAACCCCTCCCCAGCTTTGTTGCCCTTCTCTGGACACCTTCCAGCAACTCAACATCTTTCCTAAACTGAGGAGCCCAGAACTGGACACAGGACTCAAGGTGTGGCCTAACCAGTGCTGAGTACAGGGCAGAATGACCTCCCTGCTCCTGCTGGCCACACTGTTCCTGATCCAGGCCAGGATGCCATTGGCCTTCTTGGCCACCTGGGCACACTGCAGGCTCATGTTCAGCCTACCATCAACCAGTACCCCCAGGTCCCTCTCTGCCTGGCTGCTCTCCAGCCACTCTGCCCCCAGCCTGTAGCACTGCCTGGGGTTGCTGTGGCCAATGTGCAGAACCTGGCACTTGGATGTGTTCAATCTCCTGCCCTTGGACTCTGCCCAGCCGGTGAAGGCCCCCCTGCAGAGCCTCTCTACCCTCTAACAGATCATATATTCATACATTCAGAAAAAAAAAAACAAACACCAAAAAAAACTCATCTAAAATATGTATTTTCTGGTGAGAGCAGAAGAGATTTAGAAAGAACAGGTTTGGGGTTTCCCCCCTCAATAAATACCTGTTTTACAAGAATGTGGATGTGTCACCCCATAGCTATCTGCACAGGCATTTAAAGAAATAAGGCATGTCATGCCTATACTACTATACCCTTGCAGTATGTCACTCCCCACTCTTAGCTCATCTTTTTACTGCTGCTCTCTGATGCCTTCCTGACATGTGCAGGTTCCAGCTCCCCATCCTGTTCCCCTTCCAAGCCGTAACAGCTTTCCCCATTGCAACTGCTGCACGCTGGGGAAGCAGAGGGATGACACCCTTGGAACCTCATCTGCATGGGTCTGTATTTCACACAATACAACTGGCCAACTCCAATTAGGTTAAAGCTCCTACTGCATCTCCATCTGCCTCTTCAAAGCCTAAAGGAAGAAGAGTGTTTTAAGCAGCTGTTACTGGGCAGCTTACCCGTATGAACTTGGGAGCCCTCAGCACCCCGGGAGCAGAACGCTGCTCTGACTGCACAATGAAGATGCTCAAGCTCAGCAGGGCTGCTTTCAGCCCAGCCTGGGTGTAATGAGCTCCCACTGTGACATTTTAGCAAGTCTAAATTTTGCATGAAACCTGAGGACTAAATAAGGGCTGTCACATCACATATTTACATCATTCCTAAATAAATAAATGAAAACTGACCTCTGATCTCCTGAGACTCTGGGTGAGGCACACAAAGCCTTAAGAATCACAGAATCAACAAGGCTGGAAGAGACCTCAAAGATCATCAAGTCCAACCTGTCACCCAACACCTCATGACTGCTAAACCATGGCACCAAGTGCCATGTCCAATCCCTTTTTGAACACCTCCCAGGACGGTGACTCCACCACCTCCCTGGGCAGCACATTCCAATGGCTAACAACTCTCTCTGTGAAGAACTTTCTCCTCACCTCCAGCCTAAACTTCCCCTGGTGCAGCTTGAGACTGTGTCCTCTTGTTCTGGTGCTGATTGCCTGGGAGAAGAGACCAACCCCCACCTGGCTACAACCTCCCTTCAGGTAGTTGTAGAGAGCAATAAGGTCTCCTCTGAGCCTCCTCTTCCCCAGGCTAAACAATCCCAGCTCCCTTAGAGATGAGAGACAGCTCATGCATCCACCTCTACAGACTCTGGGTCAAGCTTTTCCCTCACCAAATTTACCCCAAACTAGAAAGCTTAAATACACATATGAAAAGGAAGGAACAACCTCCAGTGTAAGGAGGCACAATTCCAGCCCAGGCCAACACAGGCAACATGAGGCACAAACATCACCAAACCTCAAGTCCTGTGCCCAGAGAGAAACCAGGCTGTGCAGAGAGCAGTGGGAAAAGACAGCCACTCATATGGCTTCAGGAGTTCATCTGTTCATGCCCTGATTGCAACAGGTCCTTAGGGTTCCATGGGAACAAGGGTACCCAGAGGGGGCACACACATGCGCATGTGTTTTTCTCACAGCACCATAACCTACTCCTTCCTTGGAATGCTTCAGGGCCCCTCAGGGCCATCACAAACAGGGCATGGTAAGCCTGTGGGGCAGCATCTGCTTAAGAAGTCCTCTCCCATGAGGTGCACAAAGTGCCCTAGACTTTTACACCAGCATACTATACAGCACAGGATTCTTTGTGAGGATATATTTCCAAGCATTTGTCTATCTCAAAGTAAAATGTCACTAAAAAAAGAGAGAGAGGAAGATAAAGGAAGTGGGGGGGAAAGAGCTAAGTAATTGTTCCTCAAAGGAAGCAAGTAAGGCTGTGCAGGTTTATTACCCATCCCTGCACTTGTTACACTGAGTATGGAAATGCAGATGATGCACAGGATAAAATAATAGTGAGATACCTGAACTCTTCCAGGAGCCAAGATTCCCCCCTTGACCCTTCCCATGTGTGCTCTCCAAAGTTTCTCTTGCACCTGCTCTGGCACCTGTCTATGCAAGTCAGTAAGTGGGCAGAAAACTCTTCCCTTTAATGTTGGGTTGGGAGAAGAAAGGCTTTCCCCCCCTCCCATTCAGCTGAGATACCTCAGGATCTCAGGGGCAAAGTTCTAGCACTTATGTCGATTTCACTGAAGGATCGGTGAAATTTCTGCTGTGAACACCTCTTGCAGAGCAAACCCGTAAATGTTAGCAGAGTTGCTTTTAAAGGCTTCTGTTTTATCAACATGGGAAGGGTATAAAGGTGTAAGTTGGCAAACCCCAAACAGTAGCAGTTTTCCCCCTCACCAGGGGAGCAAAACTGCTACAAAACACTTCAATTTCAATCTATACATACAAATAGATACAGAGAGACACACACAGAGACAGATGGCTTCAGTGTTGTTAAAAACAACACCACCCAAACTTTTAACTTTGTTGCCTGTGACTATTCAGTTTGGTCAAGAGGTTTCTGGAAGGCAAAGCCCAACACAAAAAAGCTGCTGTGCTCACACACAGCACACATGGCAGGACCTTTGCACAGTAGGATACAGGCTATCCCAGAGATTTGAAAGGTCAGCTAGTGAAAAGATAAAAGGGTCTTAATCTCAGCCATAGCACAAAGAATCCAAGTCTTCTAATGTTTTCCCCTGCTGAAAAACAACCAACCATATTCCTCACCCCAACAAAAGAGACACAAAGTCTCTCTTAGTCAACAGGGGGAACAAAAGCAGTTTCAAGTTTAAGTACATAGAGGAAACTTTTCCTATATAGAATCAATAAGGTTGGAAAGACCTCAAAGATCATCGAGTCCAACCTGTCACCCAACACCTCAGGACTACTAAAGCATGGCACCAAGTGCCACGTCCAATCCCCTCTTGAACATCTCCAGGGGTGCTGACTCCATCACCTCCCTGGGCAGCACATTCCAACAGCTAACAACTCTCTCTGTGAAGAACTTTCTCCTCACCTCGAGCCTAAACTTCCCCTGGCACAGTCTGAGACTGTGTCCTCTTGTTCTGGTGCTGGTTGCCTGGGAGAAGAGACCAACTCCCTCCTGCCTACAGCCTCCCTTCAGGGAGTTGTACACAGCAATAACGTCCCCCCTGATCCTCCTCTTCTCCAGAAGCCTTTAGGCTCTAATCTTCTTCCAGATGAAGTCAATAGAAAAGAAATCCTCATTACTTCAGCAGGAGCAAAGCAGAGTGCTCCACTTCCCTTTCTCACCTCCCTTCTCCATTTGTGAAAATAAACCCCAAACATCTAAACACATCTTCTAATTATTGTCAAGCCTGACTTTCCTTACTTCAAGGGTCTCCAAGTTCTCCTCTTAAGCACAGACCTGCTCAAGGAAGGGACTGACACCAGTAGGAGTTAGGTCACAATACAGCATGATGGGACCACTTCCTGAAAGCCCTGATGGATACAGGCCAGAGATAAAAGCCCTTTGCTAACATCATCATCATCATTATTACTTGACAGAAGGCATACAGTGTGCATCACCAATAAAAGCCTCTGCCTGCAAAGATGCCAGATGGATGTTTTGGGAACAACAACAATAAACCAACCCTTCCCCCCTTACCAAAAAAAACCCAAGCAGCCTGCTCTTTTCTATCAGATTTCCAACTCCCTTTGGGTCAGTGCAACACCACTCAGCCATCCCACTCAGCCCCAGACACCACCCTGCTTCTGTGTCACCCCAAACCCCAAGTATTTTCATAGACACTGAATAATGTAAGCTTTAAAGACTCCTTTCCTTAGCCCACAGAAACTCAAGCAGTGATACAAGGACCAAAGCCACCACTCTCTGCCCAAGACACAATTGTAAGGCATAGATTTGAGGAGGAGGGAGGAAAGGGAGGGCAAAAGACACCTATTATGGCACAGGGCACACCCCATCCATAGCATCCCTGCCTTCGATGAATCTCTCTCCCTTCACAACCGTGTTTTACACAACAAAGCTTCCCTCTGGCTCTGTTACCACATATCTAGACAACAAATCCAGACCCTAGCAGCAGACCCCAGTTTAGCTCACATCTGACTAAGCTGCCGTGCTCAGTGCCTTCTTCCGAGTAATGTGCTGCCAGGCCTAATCCTCCTGCCACAGGATGCCAACAGCCCACCGCCGAGCGATGTGAATTACCGGCATCGTCACAGGCAGCTCCGTGCTTCCGTGCTTAATCCCAACAGCTGAAACCCCAGGAGCTCTGCTCCCGCCCTGCGAGGAGCTCCCGGGCAGCAGGTGCTTCCCCGGAGAGCTGCAGGAGGCTCCCAAATGCCCCACGGGATGACAACATTCTAGTGCGAGGTGTCCCTGCCCATGGCAAGGGGGTTGGAACTAGATGATCCTTGAGGTCCCTTCCAACCCTAACGATTATTCTATGATTCTAACCCTCTGCTGCCGTTAGATTTCATCGCTTTGTGCCGCGGTTGCCACCAGGGATGCCTGCCAGAGGCTGCGCCCTCTGGTTTAAACTTTTCAAGGGTTAGTTCTCCGCTCACAAAACGAGAGATCGGTCTGCCTGCTCCCATACGGGTGACTCACGTCCAGCTCTCTGCCATGGCTCCTTGCTCCAGCCGTTCTCGTTTTTCCCTTTTCCCCTGGCGCTAACAGGCTCCGAGAGCGGCTGCCCCTCACCTCCAGAGTATTAACCAAGAATGGGTACACCTGATAACTCATCCACCTCTGAGGGAGCTTGCTAAGCTTCAGGAGAAAGGATTCCTCCTTCACAAGCCTTGCCGCCCTGCTCACGGGCAGGACTAGTCAGTAATTACATCTAAGCAGATTGTGGGAAAGGTTTGTGACTTTGTATGTTTGTATCTTCTTAGGGATGCACAAATGTTACCACTTGAATAAGTCACAAGGAGTAGTTTCAAGGAACAACTTCAGGTTTCATGTGGAGGCTTCTAAAAATCCTTATACCTTGCAGGACAGTCGGGCTGGATGATTTCAAAGGTCTTTTCCAACCTAGCCGACTCTCTGGCTGTGATTCTAAATGACACAGCTCTCCAGGCTACGCGGCCCGCAGTCCGGACGGCAGCTCCCGTGGCGGTAAGCGGCTCGGAGCAGACTGGGCAGCCCAGCCTCGGTACAGTGCCACGGGCGGGGCGGCGGCTACCCCAAGCACGGAAAGGGCCACCGGCCTGCCGTACAAACCGCTAAGGGCACCGGCCGCAGCGGCCAGAGTGCCACCGCCTGTACCGGGGCACAGCAGCCACGGCAAAAATAATTTCTTTTTTTTTATATATATACATTTTTTTTCCATACTGATAACGTCACCAGCAGGCTCAGGGGCCGGAGCCTCACGCTTGGGCTGGCACTGCGGAGCCGGAGCGCTCCGCTGCAGGCGGCAGCCGAGCTACGCCACCGGCAAGAGGCTGCCACCGGCAAAGAGGCTGCTACCGACTGCCCTAAGCCAGACACGCCCGGCTCCGCCGCGGCGGCCCCGCACCGGCCCTACCGCCCGGTGCTGCCCCTCGCCCCGGCATCCCCCCTACCCCCGCCGCCGGTCACACACCGCCACGTGCGCAGCGGCGGCCCGGCCGTTGCATAAGCCCGCTGATGTCATGCGCTGCCTCCGGCACCGGGCGCCCCTCTCCAGCCAACGCCGCCGGCCTGCGCCCCCCCCCCCCCCCCGCCCCACTCCTCCCGGGCGCCCGTGGGGCCACCTCCCCCATCGCCCGCCGGTGCCGATGGCTGCCCCACTACCCCTTCCAGGGGCAGGTACCTTCCACGGTCTCCTCCAGCGTCTCCTCGTCGCTGTCCATGGCGGCGGCAGCAGCGGCAGGCGGGGCACAGCCGCGGTATCCCGGGTGGGCGCGCGCGCCGCCCCGCCTCCCACGCCCCGCAGGGTGGGGCCAAGGCCGTGGCTCCGCCCCCCCGGGCCGGGAGGGGCGGGGCAAGGGCGGGGTAGGGCCGCATGGTGGCAGCGGGGCGCGGCGTGGAGACCCCCGGCCCGCCGCTAAAGGGCTGCGGTCCCGGGTGGGTGTTAGCTGCCCGGTCACCTCCGAGCAGTGTGGGCAGCGCCGACAGAGACCTGCGCACGGTGCGGGACAAGGGGCAATGGACATAAACTGGAGCACAGGAGGTTCCACCTAAACATGAGGGGGGGAAAACCTTCCTTTTGAGGATGGCAGAGAGCTGGAACAGGCTGCTTGCCCAGAGAAGGTGTGGTATCTCCGTCTCTGGAGGCATTCCAAACCCACCTGGATGTGTTCCTGTGGGACTCACTCCAGGTGATCCTGCTCTGTCAGGGTGGTTGGACTGTGATCTTCAGAGGTCTCTTCCGACCCTCACCAGCCTGTGAGGCCATGAATACACGAGGCAGTTGTTGCATCGCTGCTAAGAATGTGCCCAACATGGCACAAAGCAGCACAGGGGGTGGGAAAATCCCAGTGCAGAGCTCCCAGGGCACTATGTCTGGTACAGGGCTAGCACAGCACCCACAATGTGCTGCTCCAAACCTGCATCTCTACAGCTCAGTTCATAAAGCAGACCTCTTTATAGACCCCTAACGAGCATCATGACACCACTCCTCCCTCCTCACACCAAGAACCACTCTCTGCTGCTCCTGACGTTAAGGGAGTTTTAAGATGGGGCAGGATAGATGTAGGTTGGACATAAGGAGGAAGCTCTTTACAGGGAGAGTGGCAAAATACTGGAGCAGGTTGCCCAGGGGTGTGGTTGAGGCCACATCCTTGGAGACAGTCAGGTTCAGACTTGATGTGGCCCTGGGCAGCCTGATCTAGTTGGAGGTGTCCCTGCTCACTGCAGGGAGCTAGACAAGATGACTTTTGAGCCCTTCCAACCCAATGCAACCTGTGACTCTGTGGATTTAACTGCCACAGCACACAGGCTCTTGGATGTCAGCTCTGCTGGAAGGCTGACAGCCCCATGCAGTGGGTGCAGATTGTGAGCTTTTACCTAGGGGATGTGAGGATGCTGCTCCATTACAGCACAGGCTTCTGCAGGACCCTCACTCTCCACCACAGCTCCACAACACACAGGAACCACCTTAAAGGAAAGCCGGCGTTTCTAGGTCTTCCAGCCGGCTGCCTTGGGAGGTATCTCCTTCATCCTACTGGAGATGACCCAGACAGTCGGAGGCTGGAGCACATGCTCTGTGAGGTGAGACTGAGAGAACAGGGCTTGCTCAGCCTGGAGAGAAGACATTTGGGGTGGGAGGGATAGGGGGACAGATGGACCCCTGAAGCAGACAATCAGCACTTAAAGCAGTGCTACCAAGAAAACAGGCTCTTCACAGCGGTGGGAGAACAAGAGGCCACAGGCATTGCTGAAAACAAACCAGGTTCAAACACGACATAAGCAGAGGCTTGCTCCCTGTGAGGACAGCCAAGCAGGGTAAGCAGCTGCCCAAAGGGCTTGTGCAGTCTCCATCCTTGGGGCTGTTTAAAGACCAGCCAGTTCAAGCAGCCTGATCAGACCTCGTTGCTGACTCTGCTGCCAGCAGCAGGTTTGAGTTGAGACCTCCTGGGGTCTCTTCCCACAAGAAGGATTCGGTGTGTCTCCGCTGAGTCAGCCATGTGCTGCCAGGCAGTCTTGCTGAAGTCTGGGACATCACCCCAGGAAAACAGGACAGCTACAGCTTAGTGAAACCAAATAATTAGATTTGTCTGCAGAAAAGAGAGTTTAGAAATCTTTAAACAGGAGGATAATGAGGTTAAGATTTGACCTAATTGATGTGAGAACTTATAAAATATTAATCTCAGGAGCTATGGAGAAGATTTGAGATGCCCAGAAAGCTTGCACAGAACAGAAAGGCTTCTTTCTGTGTCATAGGTAGTTATTTTAACTATGACAGAAGTGTTTGCTGCTTAGGAGAGAGGATTTGTGGTTTAAAGCCCATGTACTTGAAGTAGTTCTGATATCAATGCACCAAAACCAGAAACTGAGGCATGAAAACAAAGTATAGTAAATTCCACACACACACCCTTTAGATCTGCAGCTTTGCTGTGTGCAAGGACAGCAATATTGTGCTTGAACACAACAGGAGCCACTATAGAATCACAGAATCATAGAATCAATAAGGTTGGAAGAGACCTCAAAGATCATCAAGTCCAACCTGTCACCCAACCCCTCATGACTACTAAACCATGGCACCAAGTGCCACATCCAATCCCCTCTTGAACACCTCCAGGGACGGTGACTCCACCACCTCCCTGGGCAGCACATTCCAATGGCTAACAACTCTCTCTGTGTAGAGCTTTCTCCTCACCTCCAGCCTAAACTTCCCCTGGTGCAGCTTGAGACTGTGGCCTCTTGTTCTGGTGCTGGTTGCCTGGGAGAAGAGACCAGCCCTCTCCTGGCTACAACCTCCTTTCAGGTAGTTGTAGACAGCAATAAGGTCTCCCCTGAGCCTCCTCTTCTCCAGGCTAAACAACCGCAGCTCCCTCAGCCTCTCCTCATAGGGCTTGTGCTGAAGGCCTCTCCCCAGCCTCGTTGCCCTTCTCTGGACACATTCAAGTGTCTCAATGTCCTTCTTAAATTGAGGGGCCCACAACTGGACACAGGACTCAAGGTGTGGCTTAACCAGTGCTGAGTCCAGGGGCACAATGACTTCCCTGCTCCTGCTGGCCACAGTATTCTTGATGCATGCCAGGATGCCACACTGCTGGCTCATGTTCAGGCAGCTGTCAACCAGCACCCCCAGGTCCCTTTCTGCCTGGCTGCTCTCCAGCCACTCTGACCCCAGCCTGTAGCTCTGCATGGGGTTGTTGTGGCCAAAGTGCAGCACCTGGCACTTGGACGTGTTGAATGCCATCATGTTGGACTCTGCCCATCTGTCCAGCCTGTCAAGGTCCCTCTGGGGAGCTCTTCTACTCTCTAACTGATCAACATCTGCTCCCAACTTGGTGTCATCTGCAATTTTACTGATCACTGACTCAATGCCCTCATCCAGATCGTCAATAGAGATATTGAACAGGATGGGGCCCAGCACTGATCCCTGGGGGACAGCACTAGTGACTGGCTGCCAGCTGGATGTGGCACCATTCACCACCACTCTCTGGGCTCAGCCTCCAGCCAGTTCCTAACACAGCAACAGAAGGCAAGGGAACAGGCACTGCTGTGACCTACACACAAATAAATAAGTGCAGATCAAGAGGACCTTTTAAAACATGGCAGTGTGGTGGGTGCTCACCTGCAGCAGCTCAGCAGCATTCATACAAAAAGCACACTTCCTTCCCCTACCTTTTGCCCCAAGCCATAGGTAAAACTCCTAAGGCTTCAAGTTTTCCAGCTACAGGAAACACCTCTCCAGCTGCAATGTGTACAAAAGCTCTTCAGCCTGCCACTACATAACACTCTTTCTCCAGAGGGCCTGTGCCCTGCTGCATGATTGCAGAGCTGCCTTTTGCCCTGTTCATTCCACACACAGCCTCAGGCTTTCCTTATTTTATTTACTACCCTCCACTGCATACAAAGGTAACACTGGTGACAGCTTCTGCTCCGCTGCCTCCCTGGTACCCAGCTTCCACACACTTCAACATCTTTCTGCAGCACAGTGATGCCACTAGGTATGTTATCATTCCCTCTGTGTCCAGGTCTGGAAGCCCTATTACAGGAAGGATCTGGAGGTGCTGGAGTGTGTCCAGAGAAGGGCTATGGGGATGAGCAGAGGGCTGGAGCTCCTCTCCTATAAGGACAAACTGAGGGAGTTGGGGCTGTTGAGTCTGGAGAAGAGAAGGCTCTGAGGAGACCTTCTTGTGGCCTTCCAGTATCTGAAAGGGGCTACAAGAAAGCCGGGGACAGACTTTGTAAGGTGTCAGGGAGTGATAGGAGTAGAGGGAATGGAACAAAACTAGAAATGGGTAGATTCAGATTGGATGTTAGGAAGAAGTTCTTCCCCATGAGGGTGGTGAGACACTGGAACAGGTTGCCCAGAGGGGTGGTGGAAGCCTCATCCCTGGAGGTTTTTAAGGCCAGGCTGGATGTGTCTGTGAGCAACCTGATGTAGTGTGAGGTGCCCCTGTCCCTGGCAGGGGGCTTGGAACTAGATGATCCTTGAGGTCCCTTCCAACCCTAACAAGTCCATGATTCTATAGCAGGAGAACTACAAGACTTGGGCTGAAACTATGGCAGTGTCTGGTAAGTATCAAGCACCAGATTGTTGTCAAGAGTTCTTAGCACTACACAGCATTCCACATGTTCAGAGCATCATTTCCATTACTTCAAATACAGCTGTAAGAACAGCAGAGCAACGCTCAGTTGAGATGATGCTAAGCACACTGGTCTAACATTTCATGCTGGATATTGAGGGGGGGGAGGGGGGGGTGGAATCAACATTAGACCATTACCCACAACCAGGCTGCTGCAGGAGGGCTGAACCATCTGCTGAGCTATTCCCAAGTGTCCCTCGTGGAGCGGAAAATAAGTGGTGGTCAGCTGCAAACAGTTTAGTTCCGCCAATGTGCTCACCACGGGAGCAATCCTCAGCAGGCTGCAGTGTTTAGGGGTCTCATCAGTTCAGCTGCAGACCAGTCCTGGCAGTCTGCAGAGGCAGCTCTAGGCTGGTGTTCAGCTTTCTTAATTGCCTAAACACACAAATAGAGGTGTTGGAACTCACAGTATGTTTTCACATCGCGAAGCATCGTTCAGGTTTGTTCCAGCTGCTAGGAACTGTTTGCCTCTTGTCTTGTCTTCTTCTAAGCAGGGGCCTGATGCTGCCTTGCCCTCCTTAAATGTTAACTCTGCATCCTACAGTCTAATCTTATTACTGTTTATGCAATCCCCTGCTTTACCTATTATTTAATGCCAACCTCTGGGAGGAAGGGAAAACCCAAAACCCACTAACCCCAGCCTAAATCTCTCTGCACTACTCTGACTGTGGTAAGGCTCCTTTGGAAGCAAGCAAAACACACAGGATAATTAGTGGTGAGGTGGGACAGGCAATCTCTGTCCCTTTACTTCCTTTGTGTTTCAGTTTGGAAGAGCAGTAACATTCTTTTCTGAGCTCAGTTCATAAGACTCCTAATTGAAACAACAAAAAGCCTGAGAGTGACTCCCAGCTATGTTCCTAACTAATGTAGGAGCTGGTAGCATGAGGACATTGACACCTATGGGAAGGAGGTCATGGGGAGAGGAGGAGTGACTGTTCAAAGGGGCCTTGGAGCTGCTTGCTGAGAGCCACAAGAAGGATAGAGAGATCTGGGCTCTCCAAGGAGATTCTGGAAGGAAATGGATCTTTGCAGATTCTTTTCAAGTCTGCCTTTTTGCTCCTTCCTCTAACAACTTTCCATCCCATTCTCTTCTGTTTCATGGCACTTGGTGCCATGGTTTAGTAGGCATGAGGTCTTGGGTGACAGGTTGGACATGATGACCTTTGAGGTCTTTTCCAACCTTACTGATTCTATGATTGATTCTTTTCCCTTCCCTCAGCACTGAGCCCTGTCTGCTCTTGCCCAGCCTGCCCCTGTGCCCTGCTCAGCTGCCCTTTTTTTGCCTCCTGCAGCCTAAGCAGAGCTCAGGTACAGCCTGCCACCTGGTAACAAATGAATTTTGTCACCTCTAAGTAGGACAAGCTTTATTAAGACAGAAAAGGGAACAATCACTTCCCAAAACTTCTTGAAATGCTAAAATAAGAAGTAACTCCTTCAACACTCTGGGCTTTTGCTTATTCAACCTGCAATGCTATGTGTTTACAGGATACTCTGGCTTTCCAAGGACAGTACTTGAGGGCCACACACACACTTGAGCACACACCACAAGTGTGCTGCTCTTTGGGGATTCCTGAACTGTGGAAAATGTTTCTTCAGACAGAAGTGGCTCCCCTAACACAGGAAAACTTTTGCCTCTCTGTGACAGAGCAGCAATATCATTTAGTAATCCAATGTGCATTCAAGGCACTCTCATTTTATTCTTACTGCTGAAGTTGGTGATCATTGCTCCTTTGTCAGATGAGACAAAGCAGCTGTGGCTGATATATCTGGCCAGGGCTGTAACAGCTTGGGTATCTGCTGAAGGGCTTTAGCATTAGGACTCTGATCCAGATGCAACATCAGCACATAGAGAGGCAGCCATTTGTGTCCCAGTTTTGTAGGAGGCTTCCAAAGTCAGAGCTGCTGTGGATGGTCAGGCCATTGGTGCCGTGTGAGTATGAACACCCTGGGACAAAGGATGGCTGGACAAAAGTTTTCCCCAGTGCCTTTAACAGCAGGAGGGGCAGAGCTATCCCAAATAAGGCCACAAAACCTGGGCTTTTAGAATCCCAGAGGCTGGATAGATCAGGAAATATCTGACCAAACCCAGGAAGACCCAGAGCTCCCACTGGGATGAAAGTAGGAAGGATGTTGACTTGCTGGAATGTGTCCAGAGAAGGGCAACAAAGTTGGTGAGGGGCTTGGAGCACAGCCCTGTGAGGAGAGGCTGAGGGAGCTGGGGTTGCTTAGCCTGCAGAAGAGGAGGCTCAGGGGTGACCTTATTGCTCTCTACAACCACCTGAAGGGAGGTTGTAGACAGGCAGAGGGTGGTCTCTTCTCCCAGGCAAGCAGCACAAGAGGACACAGTCTCAAGCTGCACCAGGGGAGGTTTAGGATGGAGGTTAGGAAGAAATTCTACACAGAGTGTTTGCCCATTGGAATGTGCTGCCCAGGGAGGTGGTGGAGTCCCCATCACTGGAGGTGTTTAGGAAGAGACTGGCTGGGGTGCTTGGTGCCGTGGTTTAGTTGATTAGATGGTGCTGGATGATAGGTTGGATGCAATGATCTCAAAGGTCTCTTCCAACCTGGTCTGGTCTAGTCTAGTCTAGTCTAGTCCAGTCTTAAGTACACCTGGGTGTGTTTTGTCCAGCCCAAGCCAGGCCATGCTGATGTAGGGAAGACTGAATGGTTCAAACTGCAAGCTGTGGCCTCTGCCCTGAGCCTGTGGTTCCTACTACCAGTAACATGCATCTTTTCTCTATGATTTCTTGCTGCATGCATCAGAATCTAAATTCATCTGAGATGCCAACTGAGGGTGTCAGTAATTTTCTCTTCTGTATTTCTATTCTCTCTGTCCTTGGAGGTAGTGAAGGAATGAGGTAGATGAATCTCACCAAAAGAGAGTTACTCCTGAGAGTCTTTCCTCTGGTTTCTTTCCAGCAAAAAAAACAAGTGCCCACATCTTGCTATACCCCAGTCATTTGCCTGCCTGGAACAAACTCCTGGAACTCAGTATTGGAAACACAGAGAAGTGTTCACACTGAGTGATGGAGTAAATGGTGAGGGAAGTTACCAGTGCAAAGCTGAGTTTGAACTTTCAGTCCATCAAGTCTCACTGGGGCTCAGCAGTAGGGGAAGCCTTGTGTGACAGATAAGGTTTCCTTGGTGTGTGACCTTCTCACTGTCCCCTTCCCTAACATTTGAAATTGCCTCTCATGCCTGAGCAGTGAACTTGGAGGAGTTTATCATATTTCCCAGCCTTTCAAACAGAGACATTATCTAGAAGCTGTTCTGTTCCCCAAATCAAATTCCATCCTAATTGAGTGGCTGAAGGGGCTCTGCCTCCGCCAGATGATGTACACAAACCACAACATGTTGCCAGTAACGACCTCCAAACTGCACCCTGTTCTCTTGGTTAGTCTGGGAAAGCTGTGGTGCTCTTTCACAGACCAGGAGACCTCAGCCCAGATGGGAGAGAAACAAGGAAGAAGGTAGATGGAAGCCAGGGAAAAGCTACACACACCAACAGGGGAAACCTGGTCTCAAAGACAGGGAAGGGATGTGTCTTTCTGTCTTCACAGCATCCCTGTACTAAGTTTCCCCCTTGGCTTGTGCATCTGATTTACACTGTAGCACCTTGTTCCGTGCCTGGACTCTTGAGAGAGTCAAAGCAAAAGGCAGTGGGGGAGGACATGCACCTGAAGTGTTGGTAACAAGCTTGCTCCATTCCAGTTTCCTCATCAGCAAAATAATTAGTGGCTGGCTCCACATAGTGGTTTCTCATGTAATTCCACTGAGTAGGGCTTTGGGATTTGGTATTGTCTCTCCCCAAATAGCATTGTGTTGCTCTTCCAGGGAGGTGCCATTTGCAAGCCTCATCAGACTTGCAGCCTTCGCCTCTGCAGAGCCTCTCAACAGTAGGACAATGAAAGCTGGCAGGAGACCTTCTGGCCACTGCCGGTCCCATTTGTGGCTGAAGCTGATTAGGGATTGAAAGATGGTTGTGGGACAGCCTATCAGTGGGTGAGTTTGCCCTCTATTGCCTTCAGGCTGCACTGAGATTCCTTTAAAAGCAACCCAGCAGAGGGCTGACTGCATGGCAGTGCCATACCAACCCAAGTCAGAGCCTGACAGCTAAGAAATAACCCTGCACAGCCCACACCCCTGGCTTAGAAGCCTTATGGCAGAGTACACTGCCAGCCAGAACTCTTAACTTTATTTCTCCCTCTGAAGCCTTCTTCCAGGTAGGAAAACTCACAAAAATGATGAAAACCTCTCTTCTGCTGAAGCTGTTTTCCTTTCCTCAGCTCTTTAGCAGTGTTCTGTGACACACAAACTTCCTTCAGTCCTAAGAGCATGAGTCACTATATCAAGCTGCCCAGGGAGGTGGGGGGGGTTGGTGTCCCTTGAGGTGTTTAAGGAAAGCCTGGATGAGGCACTTAGTGCCATGGTCTGGTTGACTAGTTAGGGTTGGGTGATCAGCTGGACTTGATGATCTTGGAGGTCTCTTCCAACCTGGCTGAGTCTGTGACTATGGAAAGAGAGCACAGCTGCTGACAAGATGTAGCCACTACCTGACCCTTTTAAGCTGCTCTAATGCCAGAGATACTCCTGTGAAACAGCTTTCAGAGGCCAACCAACCTCTTCTATCATTCAACTCATCTTTTTTTAAACAATGAGCCATTTTTAAAGCAGAGGACTAAAAGAAGGAGGAAAAGGCATGTGCCCTTTTTATTCCCAGCTTTGCAGGTGACCCTTTTTCTGCACAGCACTTGCCTGCTGCTCAGCCAAAGCTTGAGTTACTGGCAGGGCTGCAGCACAGCACCCCATGCAGCTTGCTAGAGCTGAATCCCAGAGCTCCAGAAGAACCTTCTGGCAAAGGAAAAAGGCCAAAGCACTTGCAGATCTTGCTGTTTGTTTGTTTCTTTTCCTGCTTCCACAAAGCCCCTGCCAATATTTCTTTGCCCATCTGAAAGGGGGGATTCAGTTTCAGCAGAGAGCTATTTTTAAAGCTATGACATCTGGTGAAAGTATCTCATTGTGGAAGAAGCTGTGGTGAATGAGATGTGGGCCCTTGCTTTTCACTGGGTTTCAACAGGACCACTCCAGCCAGAAGCAGGACTGACTTGCTATCAAAGGAGAAAGAAAGGCAAGGTTCACCATAGTTCACAGCCTAATTACATCCTTTCAATTCATTAAAACTACTTACAGAGACCCCACAAACCAAAACTGATCTCATCTAGATATTGCAAGAGGCATGGAGAGAGTTGTTAGCTATTGGAATGAGCTGCCCAGGGAGGTGGTGGAGTCCCTGTCCCTGGAGGTGTTCAAAAAGGGATTGGATGTGGCACTGGAAGCCATGGTTTAGTAGTCACGAGGTGTTGGGTGACAGGTTGGACTTGATGATCTTTGAGGTCTCTCCCAGCCTTATTGATTCTATGGCCAGTGTTTAGAATGAGGTTGCCAGAAGAAGCAGAGAAACCTGTGTGTTTTTATTTAGCCTTTGGTCTACAAAGCTATGTTAAATTGTGTACAGAGCTGTGTTAATTGTGTCTACTATACTTCTAAGTACTGCAGTAAGTGGCCTGGCAAAATGTAGCCATGAGTCCACACAGCCCTCAGCTGCAGCTCTGTGTGTGCAGTGTCCATGTTCTGGAGCCCCTATTACAGGAAGGATCTGGAGGTGCTGGAAGGCGTCCAGAGAAGGGCCATGAGGATGAGCAGAGGGCTGGAGCTGCTCTGCTATGGAGACAGACTGAGAGAGTTGGGGCTGTTCAGTCTGGAGTGGAGAAAGCTCTGAGGAGACCTTATTGTGGACTTCCAGCCTCTTAAGGTGGCTACAAGAACGCTGGGGAGGGACTTTTTAGGGCGTCAGGGAGTGAATAGGACACAGAGGAATGGAACAAAACTAGAACTGGGTATATTCAGATTGGATGTTAGGAAGTTCTTCCCCATGAGGGTGGTGAGACACTGGCACAGGTTGCCCAGGGAGGTGGTGGAAGCCTCATCCCTGGAGGTTTATAAGGCCAGGCTGGATGTGGCTGTGAGCAACCTGCTGTAGTGTGAGGTGTCCCTGCCCGTGGGGCTTGGAACTGGATGATCCTTGAGGTCCCTTCCAACCCTAACAATTCTCTGATTCTATGTGGAAAGCTGGATTTGCTGTAGTCACCAAGCAGGTCAGTCATGAGGGATAATGCCTTATAGTAACTTAAACTTTCCATGTTGTTGTTGAAAACTTGCCTCAGCAACAACTTAGGGAGCATCATATGTCAGTGGGGACTGTACTGTCCTCCTCTTGCTCCAGCTCCAGGGTAGGCAAGGTCTTTGAGCCAACCATTTGACACCAGCCCATCTGGGACAGACTTCTTCCCTGGCACTTTTCCCCTCCCACCTTCACTCTATATAAGCCTTCTTTTGAAATGCTCAGGGCTGTGGTGACACTCTGCAAACCCACAGAGAGTTCATGTTAGATCAGCTGTGCCTTGCAGTGGCAGAAAATTAAAGGCACTGCTGCAGAACAGCTGTGCACTGCTTGCTTTCAAACATTGCTGAGAGCCCTTGCTACCTTTTACTTAGCAGTGATGCTTCCAAATGTGTGCTGCCAATGCAGTGGTGAATGATTTAGCTCTGACAAAAGGGCTGCACTCTGATCAGTTTGCACAGGGAGCCATGCAGCCCTGCAGGAAAGCAATCAAAATAAGCCCTCTGTTCAGAGTGCCCATGCTAGCAAGGACATCCAAGCATCCACCTGCACAGAGACAGTGCTCCAAATAACTCAGAATTTGGGTTAAGTCTCAATTAAAAGTGTAGATGTTGAATCTCTTGCTTCCTCTGAAATGCCAGTTTGGCAATACCACTGGACCTGAGGGCAGACAAAATGCTCCTTTGATGAAGGATCTATCCTTGGCTGTGTGACAGGCCCTCTAGGGAGCCTGCTACAAGTCATTTCAGGCAACGCTTCCCATAACATTCTGCCCTGGCTTGTGTCTACTCACTGCTCACTGTCACTGGCTTCCACTTGCACAGGAATAAACCACTTCTAGGTACTTCTGAGAAGCCTGCACTTAACCCTCCTTCAAGCCTGTCTGGAGCTTGGAGTCTGACATGCTTCTGTAAAGCTGCTCTCTCTCTCTCTCTTTCTCTCTCCATACCACATGCATGGCACAGATGTGAGGATGTGGGATCCCATCCCCATACCTGTTGTGAAGCTAAATTAATGTTTGCAAAGCATCAGCATCCTCTGAGACGTAAATCTGAGGCATTATCAGTAGCTTGGAGCATCTTTGGCTGCAGACCTATCAGAAAGGTGCAGGAAGATGGGGTGGGCTGATGCACACTTAGGGAGATACAGAATTAACCAGGTTGGAAAAGACCTTTGAGGTTGTCAAGTCCAACTTATCACCCAACACCATCTAACCAACTAAACCATGGCACTAACTGCCTCATCCAGTCTCTTCTTAAACATTTCCAGTGCTGGTGACTCCACCACCTCCCTGGGCAGCACATTCCAGGGGCCAATCAGTAGAGTAGAGGGGAAGAGAACCTCTCTGGTCCTATTAACCACACCCCTTGTAATACACCCCAGAATAGCACTGGCTTTCTTGGCCACAAGAGCACAGTCTTTCCATTCCAGGTTGTGTGCCCTAAAATCTGGTGAGACAGTTGATGCATACTTGTGCTGAGTTTCCACCCACTGCCTCTTTTCTCTTGGTCAGTCTCATTCCATTAGTTGCCTGCTGCTGCGAGCCAAGCCAAGGGCTGCACTGAAATACACCCTGCCACCCAGAAAGCTTAGGGCCAGCCTTGGTAATTCTGCTGGCCCAGTGCTTCAGGGAAAACCTAAAGCCACATAACTCATCCAATGGACTGAGTCATTCCCCATGGACTTCCTGGAAGGATTATGAGCAATGGTAAGTGCCAGTAATGAGCAGGCACCCTTCTTTTCCAGAAGATTAACTTCCACTGCATGGGAATGAGGTAATCTGCACAGGTTTATGTCATGCTCCTGCTTATGCCCAGCTCAATTTTAACATGGATCTCCTCTCTCTCAAAAAAAAACCAACCCCAAACCCAGCAAAGCTCACAAATTGCCTAGCTCTTCTCTTTATGTCTAAAGCCCCAGTGGCTTTGTGAAACAGATGCATGGCTACAGCAAAAGGGTATTTTGTGTGTAAAGTGGAAAGCTACAGGCTTGGTAGCCCTCAGAGCAGGGAAAGGACTCTGTTGGCAAGGAAGGAAGCTGTTCAGAGGGGGCTGGAGGTAAGATTCCTGTGTAGCATCAGAAAGGCCACTGCACAAGTATGGAAGGATTGCAAATGCTGACTGTGCAGGAGGGATAAAATAATGCACACCCCAGCTTGTTCTGGTCAGCATTCCTCCTCCCCTCATACATGTAAGGATAAAAGTTCTTTGAGGCACCCCTATTCAGCAGGACCCTCTGCTGACATAAACCAGGAAGGTTAGTGAAACTTCTGAAGCTCCTAATCTCCTTCCTCAGGTACTGAAAGCCAGCAGCTAGCACACATTCACATACTCACCGCCATCCCTTCTGCAGTGTCCCATGGAGCAGAGGCTGGAGCATAGCTCTTGGTGTACTTTTGCAGCCTTACATGGCATTCACAGCTGGTTTTCTGCAGAGGAAAGGGCAGGAGCATGAGGCAACCAGGGCAGGAGCAAGAGGCAGCCAGGGCAGGAGCAAGAGGCAGCCAGGGCAGGAGCAAGAGGCAGCCAGGGCAGGAGCAAGAGGCAGCCAGGGCAGGAGCAAGAGGCAGCCAGGGCTGGCTACACAGAGAGGCTGTAGATGTAATGCATGGCTCTTTGGGGTGACTGGAGGCAGTTACCAACGGCATGACCAAGTAGCTTATCAAATTATACTTGGACCTACATCCCCTCCCTTCAGTAATCAAGGCTCTGCTGGCAGCTCCAATTACAAACTCTCTTTGTCACAGGTCAATAACTAAGCTGCAAGCACTCAGTCTACTGCAGCACACTGTGGCACCAAAGTCTTGTCCCCTGGCCTCCCCCTTGCTTCTGGCTGTTTTCTGCCTTCGCTCACGCTCGCTCCTCTGGAAGCAGAGGACAGAAGTTGTGCACCAGCATATGCAAGTGGCTGTGGTCATTTCATCAACCTGCTTTCCTAACAGTCACTTGGGGTTTTTCCAGCCCGAGAGATTAAGCATGGAAGGTGACACAAGGCCCTTCTGCAGCCACGCAGACGCACAAGCACGCACAAGTGTACTTCTCTGCAGCAAGGATCAGGACTAAAGTATTTAAAGGATCAACCTAATAAGCTTGGGAGATTCCCTAAGTTCTGGCATCCCTAGAACATGCTTGTTTTCCCAGTCCCAGCAAGTGCTGCAGCAATTACAGAGGGAGCTTTGTATTCCAAGCACTGAATGCAGACTTCGGCTGGAGCTGAATCTCAGCGCTGGCCTAAAACATTTAATCGGAATGAAGTACCAGCAGGGCTTTGCAGCTGGATTTCATACTAGCAGTGGTAGCTAATTAGTTCCTGTCACCAGAGGGCATTGGAGGACAAGCTGATTTTTAGCAAGCACGGGCCCTATCCTTTCAATTAAACCAGTGAATGTTAATGAAGCTGGGGGAGGGGGGCTGAGACCCCACGCAGAGCTGCAGGCTAAGGGGCACCTCCTACCTTGCCCCCCTGCACGTATCTGAGGACAAGCTTGAGCACAGCTCAGGAACTTGAGCTGCAGAGGCTGCCACACAGCCAGGTCACAAGTGTTTTGAGATGGCTCTTGAGGTACCAAGCCCTCATGGACAAAATATGCTAACATTTGGCAGTCAGCCCCCTGGGTCTCCAGGTGCAGTGCTGTCGGTTACGCGCAGAAACAAAGTGCAAGTGAAACAAACCGAGTGCCCACCGACCTGCCTCCTGCAGGGAGCTGAGCAAGGGGCTGGGGAGCAGGTTTGAGCTGTCAGTCTGTGTCTCCCCAGCCAAAGCCAGCTGCCTTGGAACACATCCACAGCATACATGGAGACTGCAAGGCTCTTCTGGTGAGGGGTTTAGAGCACAAGCCCTGTGAGGAGCAGCTGAGGGAGCTGGGGTTGCTTAGCCTGCAGATGAGGAGGCTCAGGGCAGACCTCATTGCTGTCTACAGCTACCTGAAGGGAGGTTGCAGCCAGGTGGGGGTCAGTCTCTTCTCCCAGACAACCTGTGACAGAACAAGAAGACACAGTCTCAAGCTGTGCCAGAGGAGGTTTAGGCTGGATGTTAGGAAGAAATTCTTCACAGAAAGAAAGATTGGCCATGGGAATGTGCTGCCCAGGGAGGTGGTGGAGTCACCATCACTGGAGGTGTTGAAAAAGAGACTGGATGAGGCACTTGGTGCCATGGTTTAGTTGATTAGATGGTGTTGGGTGATAGGTTGGACTCGATGATCTCAAAGGTCTTTTCCAACCTGGTTAATTCTGTATTCTAGGAGACTATGAGGCTCCAGCATTTTTCTTCCACTTCCTAGTCTGATTAAGGAAAGTCATTGCTGTGTTAAACACAGGCTCAGAGATTTACAGCAGGGGAAAATGTTTTTAGATGTCTCCTCTTCAGTTTAGCAAGGGAATAAAATCACTCTGAGCTTGGAAGGAGCAGGGAAGGTACAGGCTGTGTCTGGTGCCAAAATGGCAACTGTATTTCAGCTAGCAGAAAGAGGTACCTCCCATCAGCATCAAAGCTTTCACAAATCAGACAGATGGACACGCTCATGTTGGAAAAGGCCCTCAACCAGCCATCAACCCTACTCTACAAGGGTCAGCCCTAAACCATAGTCCCAAGCACCACATCCAAACCACCTTGAAACACATCCAGGCTTGGGGACTCCACCACCTCCCTGGGCAGCACATTCTAATCCCTGACCACTCTTGATGGGAAAAATTTCTTCCTACTGTCCAGTCCAAACCTACCCAGTCACAGGTTGAGGCCATTCCCTCTTGTTCCATCACTAATCACCTGTGAGAAGAGACCAGCACCAGCCTCTCCACAATGTCCTTTCAAGTAGCTATAGAGAGCTGTGAGGTCTCCCCTCAGCCTCCTCCTCTCCAAACTGACTATGCCCAGCTCCTTCAGTCTCTCTTCATCAGATTTATTCTCCAGGTCCTTCACAGCTTCCTTGCCCTCCCCTGCACTGGCTCCAGCTCCCTTCAGAGGCAGCTACAAAACACTTGACTTAACATCTTACAAGGCTGGAATTAGTCATCAAGCAAAGCAGCATTGGGTTGGTTACACACCTAAAAGAAAGGCACATTGCTTTCACCTACCTGGCCAGGCTCAGCTCACCCACAGCTCCCAGGACACAGCAGCTCCTTCCTCCTCCCTTGCAGAAATCCCTACCTAAAGTTTTCAAAGCACCCAACCTGCAAAGCAGGACCAAACAGGAACCTCTTCCATGTATTATCAACCTCCCTTCAGGTAGTTGTAGAGAGTGACAAGGTCTCCCCAGAGCCTCCTCTTCTCCAGGCTCAACAACCCCAACTCCCTCAGCCTCACCTTGTAGGGCTTGTGCTCGAGGCCTCTCAGGAGGAGAGCAAGGACAGGAGCAGTTTGCACGTGGTGTTGATCAGACCAACAGGAACCAGGTGCTGACCTCTAAGGAAGTGCTTGGGAACAGGCAAAAATGGGACATGCTGCATCTTCTGTCAACACAAGACATAATGTGCAGTTTCCCCACAAGCTCCCCCTTCCTCCTCAGGAAAACAGCTAATGGATTGTAGGAGCTGAGGGGGCTTTCTCTGCCAGAGTGGTGCAAGAGTGGAAGGAAATATGATTGCCATGCCCAGCAGGGAGAAGCGCTACACACTCATGTCAGAGGCCCTGGATCTCAATGGAAGCTATTTATAACTCTGCCTCTGAAGAAGATGAAAGTAGTTCTTCTGCTGAGAAAGAGAACAAAAAAAGAGAGATGGTACCTAAAAATAAACGTCCCGAGCCAATGCCACCTATTTCTACATCCCCTGCTTCAGTCCTGGCTAAGGGAACTATATTTGAGCAGCATTTGGGTTGTTCAAAGAGTAATAAGGCCATTCTGGAACTGGGATGGCTTTTACTCTCAAACTCTTGCTAATTTATCAGCAGTTTCCTGTACTCTGCAATGCTGCCTCTCACTGAGTGGAGGAAGGCAATTCAGTCAGCACAGGGATGTTAGCTGATCTGGGCAGTGCCCAGGCTTGGGTGACCAGCAAAAGCAGGGAAGTCATTCTGCCCCTGTGCTCAGCACTGGTTAGTCCACACCTCGAGTACTGTGTCCAGTTCTGGGCTCCTCAATTTGAGAAGAACATTGAGACACTTGAATGTGTCCAGAAAAGGGCAATGAGGCTGGGAAGAGGTCTCAAGCACAGCCCTGTGAGGAGAGGCTGAGGGAGCTGGGGTTGTTTAGCCTGGAGAAGAGGAGGCTCAGGGCAGACCTTCTTGCCCTCTACAACTACCTGAAAGGAGGCTGCAGCCAGGAGGGAGTTGGTCTCTTCTCCCAGGCAACCAGCACCATGACATAGTGTCATGCTGCACCAGGGGAGATTTAGGCTGGGTGTTAGGAAGAAGTTCTTCATAGAAAGAGTGATTGGCCATTGGAATGTGCTGCCCAGGGAGGTGGTGGAGTCACTGTCCCTGGAGGTGCTCAAAAGGGGATTGGATGTGGCACTTGAAGTTTTAGTCAGTCAGGAGGTGTTAGGTATTAGGTCACAGGTTGGACCTGATGATCTCTGAGGTCTTTTCCAACCTTGTTGATTCTGTGATTCTAACTGCACTTCCACATTACTTGGATATTGGGAAAACATTTCTTTATGGCAAGAGTGGGAATAGAATAGAATAGAATAGAATAGAATAGAATAGAATAGAATAGAATTAACCAGGTTGGAAGAGGCCTTTGAGATCATCGAGTCCAACCTATCATCCAACACCATCTCATCAACTAAACTATGGCACCAAGCACCCCATCCAAACCCTTCCCAAACACCCCCAGTGATGATGACTCCACCACTTCCCTGGGCAGCACATTCCAAAGGCCAATCTCTCTTTCTGTGAAGAATTTCTTCCTAACCTCCAGCCTAAACCTCCCCTGGTGCAGCTTGAGACTGTGTCCTCTTCTGAGTGAACTCCTCTGCTGCTCACCGTGCTGATGCTGCATGCCCATCACCTGCTGCACAAACCAACCTCTGGTTACCAGCCAGCTGCACGCAGGCAGCCTTCGTTCCCAAAGAGAGGAGCTCTTAAGGGAGAGGCTTCCCCTCAGGACATGCAAGGGAATCTCTGGCTGGGCTAGCAGAGGGCACCCACCAGTAGTTCAGGCATGCCCCAGCAGAGGGCAATGCCAGATGTGCATCTGCTTCTGTCCCTGCAAAGCATCCCCGCGGTGCACCGCAGAGTTGTCCCCTGCCTGGCAGACCTTGCCGCAAGCTGGGGAGGCCATCCGTGCTAACCAATGGAATAAAACCTACCTAGAGCTGAGGCAAAGCCCAGCAGAAGATCTGGCAGCACTTGACTAGCAGCACAACCTCCTGTTGTGGCAGCAACAACAACAGCAGCACAAACAAAGCTTCCCAGCTCTGCCCTGAGTATTAAAAGAGCAAGGAAAGGCCTGGGCAGGGTTTTCATTGCAAGAGCAGAGAACACAGGAGGTTTGGCTTTCTTGCTGGGCTGGGTCAGACAGCACAGGCAAGTGAAGCTATCATTTCTTCTTCGGCACATCCACAAATGCAAACTGGAAAGACTAAGCTGGAAGTGGTTAGTGTGGAGGAGGAAAGGGCAGACAGATAAGATGGAGACTCAGACATCAGGGGAAAAAAAGCTTTTGGCTTTATGGAAATGTTGGTGCTTTGGAATCTTAATGGCAGCCTTACTGTCCTTTTGAAAGGGACAGAAAGAGCAGAATTTGTTGTGTACCTAGAGATGAGAGACACACTTGGAGGCAGTTGAGCCAGACTCCCTGACATTGGATTTTCTGCACTTCTGAGTACAAAACCTCAGTTTGGGGCTGAAAGGTAGAAATGTCCAGCACCAGCAACCACAACAGGACCAATGAAATGCAGTGACCATTCACTAACGATGCAGCTGTGCCACACAAACCTGTGAGGATATCAGTTCTGATCCAGAAAGGATGTGCAGAAACATTTACAAATCCTCTCATGGCAATAACCATAAATAACAAGTAAACAGCAACAGGAGCAACTGCAGCTGCAATATTGCTGTCATTTGTTGTGTGTGCATCAGCAGGTGCTGAGAGGGGAAATGACTGTCAGAGGAGAGAGAAATATGTTGCCAAGCAACACAAGACCTGGGCCAAGGGACCCCCCTCCCCTGCCCGGGAGCAGACAAAGCTTCCAGGCCTCCCAGCTTTACCACACAACCACTCTGGAATCTAAGCTGGCATCTAGCAAAGGAGAGCTGAGATGGGTGGAGTGAGTGAGCAGGAGAGGGCTTGAGAGCAGAGCCTATAACTGATGAGGAGAGGCTGGGGGGAGCAAGGGGAGCAGTGGCAATCTCACTGGGGAAGGATGCAGAATGGAGCTGAGGGGACAGACAGAAGCCAAACCAGGTTGCGGTGACTGACCTGACAGTGCTTGGGTCAAACTCTTCTCCAGCATGGAAGGGTTGGACTTGACTGAGGCTGCCCAGGGAGGTGGTAGAAGCCTCATCCCTGGAGGTTTTTAAGGCCAGGCTGAATGTGGATCTGAGCAACCTGCTGTAGTGTGAGGTGTCCCTGCCCACAGCAGGGAGGTTGGAACTGGATGATCCTTGTGTCCCTGCCCATGGCAGGGGGGGTGGAACTGGCTGGTCCTTGAGGTCCCTTCCAACCCTAACAATTCTATGATTTGATGATTCTATTTCAATTAGCAAACTGCTTCAGCTGGAGGAATTCTTTTCATCCCTACAGAAGGAAGTTTAATTTCATCTTTGTGGAAATCATCTGTGCTTAGGAAGCAGGAGGTAAACAGAGAGGTGGAGGAGCATGGCAGAAGGAAGATACTCTGCAGGGTTTTTTTCTTTTCAAGGAGGCCCATATAGATACAGCACTCAAAATATCAGCTGCTTACATTACAGGGAGCAGGCACTAAGGTCCCTGTGTGCTCTGTGACCTGTCAGATGGGAGGAGAGTGCAGTACGGAATTCAAAGCTCAGGTACTCGCTCTGGTTCCTGTCTCTGCCATTAACCTCCACTGTTAGCACAGCCAAGACATGCAATGCTTCAAGTGAATCTCAGGGAACTGGGCATCTCACCTGACAGCAATCTGGGAGCAGCTGAATGTGTAACTATAGCAGGCCCCCTGGAAATCTGTCAGGTTTCCAGCTGTGACAACGACAGGGGCTGCTGGATTCCCCTGGTAGCTGGAGTCAAGCAAGCATCCCTCTGACACCAAGTGCCAATATTTACCAATAGTGTCTCTGAAAGGTAGAAGATGCAGGCAGCAAATGACAGCACACAGCTGAGACTGTAAGGCAAGCTGAGCTGAAGAGCTGGCCAGGCTGGAGGGCCTGGCTCAACCTGAGTGAATGCTCAGCTCTGCCTTATCGCCTGAGGGCATCAGATAAGGCTGACCATGAGCCTAATTTACCTCCTGCTTCCTAAGCACAGATGATTTCCACAAAGATGAAATTAAACTTCCTTCTGTAGGGATGAAAAGAATCCCTCCAGCTGAAGCAGTTTGCTAATTGAAATAGAATCATGGCATCATGGAATTGTTAGGGTTGGAAGGGACCTCAAGGGTCATCCAGTTCCAACCCTCCTGCCATGGCCAGGGGCACCTCACACTACAGCAGGTTGCTCACAGCCACATCTAGCCTGGCCTTAAAAACCTCCAGGGATGAGGCTTCTACCACCCCTCTGGGCAACCTGTGCCAGTGTCTCACCACCCTCATGAGGAAGGATTTCTTCCTACCATCCAATCTGAATCTATTTTTGTTCCATTCCCCCCAGTCCTATCACTCCCTGACACCCTACAAAGTTCCTCCTCAGTTTTCTTGTAGCCCACTTCAGATACTGGGAGACCACAATTAGGTCTTCTCAGAGTCTTCTCCTCTCCAGAATGAACAGCCCCAACTCCCTTAGTCTGTGCACATAGCAGAGGAGCTCCAGCCCTCTGCTCATCCTCGTGGCCCTTCTCTGGACACATTCCAGCACCTCCAGAGCCTTCCTGTACTAGGGGCTGCAGAACTGGATGCAGTACTCCAGGTGGGGGTCTCACCAGAGTGGAGTAGAGGGGGAGAATCACCTCCCTCACCCTGCTGGCTATGCTTCTCTTGCTGCAGCCCAGGATGTGATTTGCTTTCTGGGCTGCAAGTGCTCACTGCCGGCTCATGCTGAGCTTCTCATCCACCAGCACCCCCATGTCCTTTTCTTCAGGGCTGCTCTCAAGCCAGCTCAGTGTCCAAGATGAGCAAGTTAAAAAGCAGCAAGTGCTACGTGGTCACAGATCCGCTAGGTGTTGTGAAGGGAGACGGGAGATGCACAGCCAACACCTCTGCAATTCTCCTGCTGAATCCCCGCTAATCCCCTGCATTACAGATATCACAGCAGCCACGCCAGCCTGCCGATCTGCTTCCAGCTGGTCAATAGCGACAGGAAAATCTTTAAACCCGCTTTTGATCCAGACATAAGTCGTGCAGGATCTGCATCTCGCAGGCCAGCCCTTGCTGCTCCCAAGACTCCCTGCTGCAAACCGGAGATACGGCCGCAGCGCCGGCGGGACCGGGCGGCGCAGGAAGCGCTCCGGAGCCTGGCAGCAGCGCTGCCTCCCAGCTCCCAGCGCTTATTAATGAGCTGTTGCTCGTTGCTGAAATGCTGCCAATCTGTATTAGACAGGCAGTCAGGCAAGATGATCATATTGGGCCACGGCGGCTTTAGCCTGTGAGCCGGGCGCGGAGCGTAAGCCGCGCTGATTTCCGTAGGGTGAAGAATCTGGGAGGGCTGCTTCTAATCTTCAGGCATAATCACACGAACTGACAAAAGAAATGGGACTTTGCCCGAGTCTCTCCTCAGACGTTATGTGACTGAGAGGCCCACCACATCCCCTCTCCAGGCTGGCAGCTTTTGCAGCACATGTCAAATCTCTCACCGGGAAAGTCAAAGGAAGGGATGGGAAATGGCTTTGTGTGCTGCGTTTCCTCTGCTGCTGAATGGCAGAGGCAGGGTTTGCAGAATCCCCTTCTTGTCTTAGGCTCTGCCTCCTCCCTCAAGAGTTGCCACTCAGAATCATAGAATTGTTAGGCTTGGAAGAGACCTTAAGGATCATCTAGTTCCAACCCTCCTGCCATGGCCAGGGACACCTCACACTAGATTAGGATAGGATAGGATAGGATAGGATAGGATAGGATAGGATAGGATAGGATAGGATAGGATTAACCAGGTTGGAAAAGACCTTTGAGATCATTGAGTCCAACCTAGCACCCATCACCATCTAATCAACTAAACCATGGCACCAAGCACCCCATCCAGTCTCTTCCTAAACACCTCCAGTGATGGTAACTCCATCACCTCCCTGGGCAGCACATTCCAATGGCCAATCTCTCTTTCTGTGGAGAACTTCTTCCTAACATCCAGCCTAAACTTCCCTTGGTGCAGCTTGAGACTGTGTCCTCTTGTTCTGGTGCTGGGTGCCTGGGAGAAGAGACCAACCCTCACCTGGCTGCAATCTCCCTTCAAGTAGTTGTAGAGAGCAATAAGGTCTCGTCTGAGCCTCCTCATCTCCAGGCTAAGCAACCCCTGCTTGCTCAGCTTGCCCTTAAAAAATCTCCAGACCCTTCCAGGTTAGGAGAGGAGCTGAGTCATGGGAGGTGAGGAATATTCAGCCCCAGGTGTTCCCTGACCACCACGGGGCAGCACAGGTGTGCTGGTGTGTGCCCCGTTCTCCTGCCCGGCCTCTGATAACCTCTGCCAAGCCACTGCACTTCTGAGCAGCTGAGAGCTGAGAACAGCTGAAGACATTTTAAGGCAATAAGCACTATTTTGTTTGACTTTTTTTTTTAAACAGAAAAGCACCAGTTTGACAAAACCCAGCCCCACACTGTAATTACAGGCAGGTGCTTCTTGTCATAATCTCCACTCCTCTCTTTGCTGGTACTTGGAAAGCTTGCTGTGATTACAGCAGAAGATTCTGCAGTGGTTTAGGTTTGTTTTTTATCTACATATGTATAAAATCCTGCTCTGTCACAGGCCTGAATTGCCATCCCAGAAATGCTCTTGCAATATGCAAAGGGGAAGGGGGGGAGGGAGGGATGGTGAGGTGGAAGTGTACTTATACCCAAAGGGCAGAAGGAAATCCAGGAGGCCTGTGGGCATGTGGGATTTTATGTGCATATAGCAACTCACATTAACACTGATGGGAGTTTGAGCACATAAATCTTCTGTACACTCAGATGAGAACAGTGTGAACCAATTCTTTCCTGACTTATATCCAATATTGATGGAGGTGATATAAAGCTGCAGAAGGGACAGATCCAGGAAGAATCTGAACCTCTGCCACTATGTAGTTCTTTGATATCTGCTCTACCACCACCATAAAATTAGAATAGAATGGAATGGAATGGAATAGTCTAGACTAGACTAGACTAGACTAGAATAGAATAGACCAGGTTGGAAGAGACCTTCCAGATCATCGTGTCCAACCCATCATCCAACACCATCTAATCAACTAAACCATGGCACCAAGCACCCCATCAAGTCTCCTCCTAAACACCTCCAGTGATGGTGACTCCACCACCTCCCTGGGCAGCACATTCCAATGGGCAATCACTCTCTCTATGAGGAACTTCTTCCTAACATCCAGCCTAAACCTCCCCTGGTGCAGCTTGAGACTGTGTCCTCTTGTTCTGGTGCTGGTTGCCTGGGAGAAGAGACCAAGCCCCACCTGGCTACAACCTCCCTTCAGGTAGTTGTAGACAGCAATAAGGTCTCCCCTGAGCCTCCTCTTCTCCAGGCTAAGCAACCCCAGCTCCCTCAGCCTCTCCTCATAGGGCCACTGCTTTTGTTCCAGTGGTCTCATGGGATCATAAGAAGCTAATGACATGAAGCTTCCTGTTAGTCAGGGCTAGCTGATGAGAAAATGTTCCTTGAGAGAGTCTCTCTCACTTTTAGGGCTAGGCATAAGCTATAGGAAGTGCACTCCAGGCAGTGAAATGAGGAGAGAAGTTGTTCTTTGCTCAGATGTTTGAACCATGCTGAACAATTCCTTTCTGCATTGCTGGCTACTTGTGAAGTGGCTGTCCTGTCACCTGTGGGAGTCTTAGCTACACAAGTTCAGCACACCCCATAAATCAAGCGTGGGGCTGGCACAAAGCTCCACTTCCCCCTTGTGCCTCCTGCCCCTGCTGCTTCCGAGTGGTGCTCCCAGGGATGGACGCAGACCTTGCCACGCTGGGCCCTGGGCAAACACAGAACAAAACCTCTTTGCCCCCAGAGAGACTGCAACTGGAATCTAAGACATAAAAGGACAGCTGAATCCACAGAGGCTGGGTTTGTTCTCGCTGTGCTTTCACACAGCCAAGAAGCAGGCAGGGCTGGCAGGCAGCGCTTGAGCCTTCTCCTGCAAGGAGAAATCACCGTCATTTTTGCACTCTTCAAAAGCTCTGCTTCCGAGGCAGGCCTTTGGGGCAGTGCTGACAAGCAGGGTCATTGTCCAACCTGTTGATTTTCCTGGTTGCTCTCTGCTCTTTGCACACGGAAGCTGCCGGGAACATGGCTGGCAGATCGGTGCTGCTCGCGGCTGTCTCTCTTCTCTCTGCCTTCCAGCAACGTAAGATCCTGGCAGGGGTGAGGGGGGTGGGTGGCATGGCTGGGGCTTAGGGAGGTTTCCCCTGCTTGTGGATCAGCTAGCTCTGCTGTAACTTCAGTTTCTGAGAACTCCTAAGATTGCTCTCACTGGAGTGTTGTTTCCCCTCTCTGCAGTCTGAGAGGGAGTTGGTTCAGTGGGACAGATGACTTTTCCATGTGGGAGAAGCGAACTTGTTTTCAAGTCTGTTTTGCTAGCTGACTTTTTTTGGCATCAGACTATTCTGACAGCTTGTACTAACTCCCAACTACCAAGAGAAGCATAGCCAGCAGGTCGAGGGAGGTGATTCTCCCCCTCTACTCTGCTCTGCTGAGACCCCACCTGAAGTACTGCATCCAGTTCTGCAGCCCCTAGTACAAGAGGGATATGGAGGTGCTGGAAGGTGTCCAGAGAAGGGCCACAAGGATGATCAGAGGGCTGGAGCTGCTCTGCTATGAGGACAGACTGAGAGAGTTGGGGCTGTTCAGTCTGGAGAAGAGAAGGCTCCAAGGAAACCTTATTGTGGCCTTCCAGGATCTGAAAGGGGCTGCAGAAAAGCTGGGGAGGGACTTTGTAGGGTGTCAGGGAGTGATAGGACTAGGGGGAATAGAAAAAAAACTGAAAAGGGTAGATTCAGATTGGATGTTAGGAAGAAGGTCTTCCCTAGGAGGGTGGTGAGAGACTGGCACAGGTTGCCCAGGGAGGTGGTAGAAGCCTCATCCCTGGAGGTTTTTGAGGCCAGGGTGGATGGGACTCTGAGCAACCTGATGTAGTGTGAGGTGTCCCTGCCCATGGCAGGAGGGTTGGAACTGGCTGATCCTTGAGGTCCCTTCCAACCCTAACAATTCTATGATTCTGGTAGCTATAAAGTTATCCCAAAGTCAGATTGTGTCTTGGGCTTGAGTCTTGCCTAGATATCTCCACCTGAAAACCTCAAAAGTGAGATAAATTTGTAATGGCAAATACACCAGTGCTGGACTGAAAGTGCTGTAAAAACTGTTCTGAAACAGAGACAGGTACTGAGTAATGAAATGTATTGAAATGATAGGCACTGAAATGAAAGAAGGAAGGAACCCTTGACAGCAGGAGCAATAATAAGAGTTCAGTATAGTAGCAGGAGTTCCAGAGGGACAGGGATCTACCCGAGAGAGTCTAACGGAGAGCTACCAGGATGATTGAGGGACTGGAGCACTGCCCTGTGAGGAGAGGCTGAGAGCCCTGGGGCTGGTTAGTCTGGAGCAGACTGAGAGGGGATTTAATCAATGTTTATAAATATCTGAGGGCTGGGGGTCAGGAGGGAGGGGACAGCCTCTGCTCACTTGCACCCTGTGGTAGGACAAGGAGCAATGGATATAAACTACAGCACAGGAGGTTCCACCTCAACATGAGGAGGAACTTCTTCACTGGGAGGGTCACAGAACACTGGCACAGGCTCCCCAGAGAGATTGTGGAGTCTCCTTCTCTGGTGACTTTCAAGACCCATCTGGATGTGTTCCTGTATGATCTGTGCTAGATTCTAAGGTCCTACTCTGGCAAGGGGGTTGGACTCAATGATCTCCAGAGGTCCCTTCCAAGCCCTAACATCCTGTGAGATATTCCATATTATATCCTCATCACTACATTTCTTAAGATCCAAGTGGATTTCTCTTTTCTGTTCTCCCTGTACCTTTGAGACTCAAGGACTAGGGGAAGAAGTGGGCAAGGCTGAGATGCTCTTTTTTTACTGAGCATCAGTCTGAAACTGCAGCAGCATTTGTCATTATTTGCTCTGAAATATGTTGATTCATGCATTTGTGTTCATGCCAGGAGCCAACATACATTTTGAAGGCATTTGTGCTACACTACTGTGAGATTCAGAGCAAGTTAAATATAATTACTCTGCCTTTTTTTTTGGGGGGGGTGGGGGGGATGTCTCTTTTTTCACTGTAGTGCTGCAAACTTATCTGTGTGGCTCAACTGTTTATTTGTTCTCAGAGCCTCAACTACTGAAATAGCAGGGGGGGGAAAAAATGCTTGAGAATGTGACCCTTTCAGGTTAAAAAAAGCCTAACACAACAGAAGGCAAAGAAAAAAAAAGCATCTAAAATTTACATTCTCCTTTTCTGTCATCATCTCAGAGCAGCTACAGCATACCCTTGAAATCATCACAGAACATTGCTGTGTGGTGGCAGTATTTACCATCCACTTCTCTGAAAGTTCAGCTTGCCTGCCTTGATTTGTAACTTTCAAGGGTGAAGGATTCAAAACAAACAAACAAGCAGAGAAAGAAGCATCAGCCAGAAGAGTACTGCAGTTTGAAAGCTCAAGGAAACTGCAAAGGAAGGGGGGGGTGGAATAGGTGTGTTCTTCATAGAATCATAGGACTGTCAGGGTTGGAAGGGACCTCAAGGATCATCTGGTTCCAAGCCCCCTGCCATGGGCAGGGACACCTCACACTACAGCAGGTTGCTCACAGCCACATCCAGCCCGGCTGTAAAAACCTCCAGGGATGAGGCTTCCACTACCTCCCTGGGCAACCTGTGCCAGTCTCTCACCACCCTCCTGGGGAAGAATTTCTTCCCAACATCCAATCTGAATCTACCCATTTCTAGTTTTGTTCCATCCCCCCCAGTCCTATCACTCCCTGACACCCTCAAAAGTCCCTCCCCAGCTTTCTTGCAGGCCCCCTTCAGATACTGGAAGGCCACAATCAGGTCTCCTCAGAGCCTTCTTTTCAGTCTGAATAGCCCAAACTCTCTCAGTCTATCACTACCTGAGATCCTAGAAGTGCCCAGCTAGCCTGGGGTTTAATTTGCACTGGCAGTCTGACATCAAGCCCAGAGAAACCCGTGGAAGAATCTGACCTGCTGATCTGATTTAAAGCCTCACAGCACGGCTTGCTTCCTAGCAGGGGGAAACCGACATGGATTAATCTATGGCAGTTCAAATGAGTGCTGTGAAACCACGACCATTAGCACGTGTAACAACCAGTTCAGGTAAGGGGAGTGTAAGCCCAGCCCCTGAGCAAAATACACACAGCGCTGGGTGCTCCCTTTGCTCCTCTGTTTGTTCTGCCCAGCCTCTCCCTCTTGAGTTAGGAAGGTGCTAATGGGCAATGAGCCCTCCCCGAAGCAGCGCTGCAAGCCAGGTTTCACTTGGCAGTCAGCAGAGGTACAAGATGTAGTGCCTCAGAGCCACGGATTGTTAGTAGAATCAGGTCAGAAATGCTCTAGGGTGGAAAGAGTGAGCAGCAGCAACGTGGGAAGTGGCTTCCAGTCATGAATCCGGTTTTAAGCAGCTAAGATTTGCTTGGGAGATGAGTGTTTTGCAGACTGATGGGGCAAGAAAGGAATCTAGTGAAAGGACAGAATGAATCCCAGTCACTGGTAGAGGAGAGAACAGGGAGAACAGGAAGCCCACTAATCCTCTAGCACCTTTGGAAGTCACTCATAGTGATTCTTGGAGGCAGCAAGACATTACTACAAAGCATCAAGAGAAGCACAGCCAGCAGGTCAAGGGAAGTGATTCTCCCCCTCTAGTCCGCTCTGGTGAGATCCCATCTGGAGTACTGCATCCAGTTCTGCAGCCACTAGTGCAGGAAGGATCTGGAGGTGCTGGAAGGTGTCCAGAGAAGGGCCATGAGGATGAGCAGAGGGCTGGAGCTGCTCTGCTATGTGCACAGACTGAGGGCTTTGGGGCTGTTCAGTCTGGAGAAGAGAGGGCTCTGAAGAGACCTAATTGTGGCCTTCCAGTATCTGAAGGGGGCTACAAGAAAGCTGGGGAGGGACTTTGTGGAGTGTCAGATAATGATAGGACTGGGAGGAATGGAACAAAACTATAGATGGGTAGATTCAGATTGGATGTTAGGAAGAAGTTCTTCCCCAGGAGGGTGGTGAGACACTGGCACAGGTTGCCCAGGGAGGTGGTGGAAGCCTCATCCCTGGAGGTTTTTACAGCCAGGCTGGATGTGTCTGTGAGCAACCTGATGTGATGTGAGGTGTTCCTCCTGCCCATGGCAGTGGGGCTGAGACTGGATGATCCTTGAGGTCCCTTCCAACCCTGACAACTCTATGATTCAATTGTTTCCCAAAGGTTGTTGTGCACTTCCCATGGAAATTACCCTGCAAAGTCATGCACTGTGATACAGGTATTAGCTTCTCCACAGGCTTTTTAGCACATACAAATGTTGGAGAGCAGTGTTCCTTGAAAGCCTGCTTTGTCCCACATGTTCAGAGTAAGGACATTAGCTCAGTCACCATAAATGCCACCTGAAGTTGAGAGCCAAAGGAAAAGAACAAGGAAACAAAGGCAACTCAGGCACACCTCACAGCCACCTCAGCCATGCAATTTAGCCTGCTAGAACTGAACAACTTGATGCTAGGGGCAGAAAGGGCTGTGGAAAGCTTTACTTACTCCTGCTGCAATGCTTCCTGGAGTCCTCATGACAGCACCTCCAGCAGGTGGGCCAGAAGAGCTCTCCCATTGCTTCATTATTTACTTTAGCCCTTGTTAAGTCATAATCACAAACCTGAAATCTGGAGGCACATTTGCTGCTTTCCACTCAGCAGAAAGGAACTAAAAGGCAAGTCCTGTGCAGTTAACAACAACACAAAAATGCAACAATTATTCCTCCCCTGAGCTCCTTTCAAGTTGGCACCTGTCTTGTTCTGCACCCTGGGCTCACATTTTCGTTGAAGGTGACAGACATGACTCTAGTTCTCCCATTATGCAGTGCCACAGCTTGACTTTCATTGCCACATAAAAGCCCACTTGTCCCTAAGTGAAGCTAAGTTGCCATCAATCACAGTGGCAGCCACCAAACAACTGGATTTTATGATGACCAGCTATGCTATCATACCACAGCCTCTTTCTCTGTCTGGGGCACCAGAGTCTCTCTGCCCCCCAAACTCCAGCCTTGCTGACTAAGCAGTACCACACTCAGCTCAGGCCAGGGTTATACCATGGCCTTGAGGATTTGCTTTGGTTAACTGGCTAGAAAATGAGGAATGCATTGCTGGCTGAAACCTCCACAGCACAGAATCATAGAATAGCAGCACAGAATCAATAAGGTTGGAAAAGACTCAAAGATCATCAAGTCCAACCTGCCACCCAACACCTCATGACTACTAAACCATGGCACCCAGTGCCACGTCCAATCCCCTCTTGAACACCTCCAGGGACGGTGACTCCACCACCTCCCTGGGCAGCACATCCCAATGGCTAACAACTCTCTCTGGGAAGAACTTTCTCCTCACCTCCAGCCTAAACCTCCCCTGGCACAGCTTGAGACTGTGTCCTCTTGTTCTGGTGCTGGTTGCCTGGGAGAAGAGACCAACCCCCACCTGGCTACAACCTCCCTTCAGGTAGTTGTAGAGAGCAATAAGGTCTCCCCTGAGCCTCCTCTTCTCCAGGCTAAGCAACCCCAGCTCCCTCAGCCTCTCCTCACAGGGCTGTGCGCCAAACCCCTCCCCAGCCTCGTTGCCCTTCTCTGGGCATGTTCAAGCATCTCAAAAACACAAACCACCATGGCTCACCTACCACTTTGGCTGATGAACAAGGCAAAATTTGCCAGCATGTAGGCTTTTGTCATAAGAAAGAGACCATTCTGAGGGTGGCAGAGGCTTGAAAGCAACTTTTCAGTTAAGTTTTCTGAGGAAATATCAGAGGCAATTCTTCTGCTTCCATCAGTTCCAATCTGCCTGAATCCTGTTCTGTAAAGCCTCCCTGTTGCCATTCTCCCCTTCTGAATGGCCTGCAAGGTGGCAAATAACAGATGACTCAGCAGGCATAATGTGAGATGCATGGGTGGGAGTGGAGGAGGTCTTGCTGGTTGCATATACAATGCAAGGTCTTGTAAACCTGCCTTACAGAGAGACAGCTGAGAGGCTCTGATTAGTCTCTGGAGAGAAAGGTGAAGAGGTCACTTGAATGCAGCCCATAATTACTTACATGGGGGGAAGACAGATGGGAAAATGCCCTTTTTGTGTGTGTGTGACTGTGATCACAGTGCTGTGAGAAAAAGGGAGCACAGAGGCAGCACCAATAATACCTCTAGCTGTGCTTTAATGCCACTGCTCCCAGAAAGGAGGACAGAAGGCACGCTCTAGGCTTGCCCTCAGACAGGTCTTTGGAGTGAACTCAGGTGGGAGCCTGGTTTCTGGATCCAGGTAAACTTCAGGTACAAGGTAGAGAGGGAGTTTCTCATACAGGATGGCTACTGGTTGACAGCAGCTGAACACGAGCCAGCAGTGTGCCCAGGTAACCAAGAAGGCCAATGGCATCCTGGGCTGTATCAGGAACAGAGTGGCCAGCAGGAGCAGGGAGGTCATTCTGCCCCTGTACACCACACTGGCTAGGTCACACCTTGAGTCCTGGGTCCAGTTCTGGGCTCCTCAGATTAGGAAAGATGTTGAGTTGCTGGAGGGTGTCCAGAGAAGGGCAACAAAGCTGGGGAGGGGTTTGGAGCACAGCCCTGTGAGGAGAGGCTGAGGGAGCTGGGGTTGCTTAGCCTGGAGAAGAGGAGGCTCAGGGGAGACCTTATTGCTCTCTACAACTAGACCTCAAAGATCATCAAGTCCAACCTTTCACCCAAGACCTCATGACTACTAAGCCATGTGTGGTGGTTTGAGCCTTAACTGGGACTTAGGAGCTCAGATGGGGGCAAGGCTGAGAATCCCTCCCCTGCTCCCCCCTCCTCTTTCCCAATGGAGAGGAAAAAGAAAGGGAAGGAGCAAATCCACCAAGAAATAATTTGGAGTCAGCTTGGGAGCAGAGGTAATGAATTCTCTTTAAACAATATATATCTATGTAGCAATAACAGGTAGGGTTCACAAGGGTAAGGAACAAGGATGGATGGGAGAAAAAATAAGAATACAAAACCAGTCTCTTTGAAGAGGTGTGGAGGTAGCAGGGAGAAGGAGCAGGCCTGACCACGTGGCAGAGAAGCAGGGAGCCCACAGCAGTCCTTGTCCAAGCAAAGGCAGGGCCCAAGAGACCTAATGGCTGCAGTGTCCTCCTTTCTATAGCCTTGCTGGGCAGGGAGGGAGAGTGGAGCAGACTAACTTAGTTTCCCAGGGGGAAAACCCCCTGCAGGGAGGGCAATGCTCTCCCAAGCCCTCTCCCTCTGCTTCCAGGATGGACACTAACCCATCACACCACAGCTTCAAGTGCCACATCCAATCCCTTTTAGAACACCCCCAGGGACGGTTTAGTGCTGCTCACCTTCTGTTCCACAAAATGAAAGAGCTGAAGAGCAATGATCTCTGCTTAAGACATTACTGACCTGTTAGGGGTGCAGTTGCACTGAGGAACTGTGTCATTTGTTTTTGCTTTGCAGTTCACTTGGCTTGGCTGGTGGGGAATTCAAGAATGAAGCACAAGGTCATGCCCCCAGCTGTCACTGGAGCTCCAGAGTTCGACAGAACATTCCGTGCACAGTTAAGTCTGGAGGCCATCAGGATGGTGGCAATGAACAAACAAGTCAGGCCAGAAGAGAAGCAAACCCACTCTCTTAAAACATTGCCTTCTCTTTGCATATTTTGCTTAACAATGAAACAAACCAAACCAAAACAAAACCAAACCAAAAGGAAAACTAATGAGCAGATCACTTTCCAAAGGACCCAGCTATTATTTTAATGATCATGGGGTAAGTTCAGCTCATTTGCAACAGTCACTGCTCAAATTCAGGCTGGAGGTGAGGAGAAAGTCCTTCACAGAAAGAGTTATTGGCCATGTGCTGCCCAGGGAGGTGGAACACCGTCCCTGGAGGTGTTCAAAGAGGGGATTGGACGTGGCATGTGGTGCCATGGTTTAATAGTCATGAGGTGTTGGGTAACAGGTTGGACTTGATGATCCCTGAGGCCTTTTCCAACCCTATTGATTCTGTGATTCCATGAAATTCTGACCAAACTAGGCAACCAGATTACCCAAACCTAAGTAGAGGTTGAGAAACAGTTGATTGTCACTTAAAGAATTCAGATGGTCTGGAACTGGCAAGCAGGGCTGGCAGTTCTTGGGCTGTGGCTGACACCAATCAGGTGGATGACAAGAGGACAGAAAACCCCTTTGGTGTGGGCAGCAGTGGAACAGCCTGGCTAAGAAGACAGAGTTTTCCTAAAGGGCTTCAGTTTGTGATCAGCTAATGACTCCATGCAGAAGCATTCATTTAAAAGTATTTAAGCTTGAGGAAGACAGATTTAGACTGGATGTTAGGAGGAGATTCTTTACAGTGAGGGTGGTGAGACACTGGAACAGGTTGCCCAGGGAAGTTGTGGCTGCCCCTTCCCTAGAGGTGTTCAAGGCCAGGTTGGATGAGGTCTTGAGGGACCTGAGCTGGTGGAGGATGTCCCTGCCCATGGCATGGGGGGGTGGAACTAGGTGATATTTAAGGTCCCTTCTAACCCCAACAATGCTATAAGTCTGTGAATATTCCAGACAATGCCATTTGCTGTAGGTGTAGCTGTAGTGAGTAACAGTAACGAGACCTGGAATGCATTAGACAGGGTATTAGATAGCAGAACATGTTGGTGTAGAAGGTTGTCTGATTTGTTTAAATCATCCAAAACAACCAAGGGAAGACCTTCCAACAAAATATTGGTGGGAAAACTGCTGGTGGCCACAAATCAAGGTGTTGCAGCCATAGAATCACAGAATCAATAAGGTTGGAAGAGACCTCAGAGATCATCAAGTCCAACCTGTCACCCAACACCTCATGACTACTAGACTATGGCACCAAGTGTCACATCCAATCCCCTCTTGAACACCTCCAGGGATGGTGACTCCACCACCTCCCTGGGCAGCACATTCCAATGGCCAACAACTCTCTCTGTGAAGAACTTTCCTCAGCATCAGAAGCTCTGTTGTGTGCTGTCTGTGCCTGGATAGCACTGCATACAGGCAGCTGGCCTCAGAGCAGAGCCATTCAAGCAGCCTGTGCACAGCTCTCTGCTTCCTCTTGCAGTCCCAGGAATGCTGACCCACAAAACTTGCCTACCCAGTGTGGAGATAATTGGTTTGCATCATCACATCCATGTGCCAAAAATTCCTTCCTGCCTCTGCTGCACAGGCACTCAGGACAGGATGATTTGTCCTACTTATTTCCATGCTGTTGGGGATCATAGAATCAGAGTCGCAATAAGGTTGGTAAAAGACCTCAAAGATCATCAAGTCCAACCTGTCCCTTGTCCATGTTTAAACACCAGGAAAATATTTTAGGTAGTTTCTACTCTGGATTACAAAGAAGAGGCTTCTTAAGAGTGCCCAGGGCTGCTTCAACTGGGCTCACACTGGATTCAACGTCAGTGGGCAACAAAATGCGGCCAAAGCTGATTCTCCTTGACAGTCCCACACTGTGTGGCTCTTTTCCTAGCCACACCAATGTTCTCTCCAATTTATTCTGCAGGCAAAACTGTGTGGAGTTTTACCCAGTGTTCCTGACTCTCCTCTGGACCGCAGGGTGGTTCTTTAATCAAGGTAAACACTTTTTGCTTCTACCTTCACTGAGAAGTTTTGCCCAGCTTTTAAAACCACTTACATTTCATCAGGAGGTAAATGGCTGTGGACATCTTCCCCCCCCCCCACCCCTTTTGATTTGGCTTACCTTATCACAGGCTTCCTAGAGGCATGCTCAGTGACACTAAAATCCCCACTTAGTCATGGCACCTCGCACAGCCCCACCAGCTTTCACTTCTCTCTGCAAGCCAAGGGGCCAGCATAGAGCACATCAATCATATATTCAGTGGAGTCTTAGGGTGACTCATTCAGAAAAGCAGCTGCCAGATCCTTCCCACCAACAATTACTTGCACATTATGTGGTAATTCTCACAGGACATCAAGCCACAGCTATGGTCCCTTGGAAGGGGGACAGCCTGAAAAGACTCAGGTCAGAGCCCTCATCCCCGTGGCTGGACCCCTGGCTGCTGGAGCCAGAGCTCGAGCCAGTAAATCTGGGGTTTGACAACCCAGGTGAGTGCCACCACCACTGGGCTCTGATTTGTTTGTTCTGGGACACAGCACTGAAGCTCTGTCAGCACAGCAGCTTCTCCAGCCATAGACATTGTGCTTCAGCCGTGCAGCCCGGGCTCAGGAAAGCCCCTTCTGATTTCTCAGCGGGGCATTTCTTTGGCCAAATGCTCTGAACTCAGACACCACAGAGCTCTAACAGGTCCCAACAGTGATAGGGTGGACTCTTGCAGAGCTAAAATTTGTGACAAAGCCCTAATGTTTACATTCTGCCTTTCCCCAGCTGATGCTTTAGAGGCATGAAGTCTGTGGGCTGGGGAATGGATAAGCAGCTTGTGCCCACCACACCTTTCCTTCCTGAACAATCAGCTTCCTTCTCTCCTTTCTGCCCTTGTTCCAAAGCAGTCACTTTGGTCTGGGGCTCTCTTACAGCCAGAGTCCCCATCTTCCCTGCAAATCCAAAAGTAAATCCAAGGCAGCCCCACTCAGGTCAACAAAGTGGCTATGAAATGTTAGATGTGCTCGTGGACAGGCACTTGAATTAAGGAAGATCACAGCTGCCACCCAGCACCACAGATGTGTGCTGTCATGTGTAAGAGAAGAAGAACTATTTTCACCTGCCATTTAAGTCGTTTTTCAGCTGATGTCTCCCATAGGTATGTTTGCAGGAGTTAATCCGGGGCACAGGGAGAGCTGTCCTCTCCAGCCCTGCCTAGCCCTGGATAATGCACTGACCTACAGCCCCTGCTCCATCTATCAAAGGGAGGGGACTTTATACCCTTCCCACAGGGAGGTCAGACAGCTAACTTCACTACAGCATTCCCTCCTGTCCTTGGATAAAAGCTGCTATATAAATGCAAAGCAGGTTATTAGCAACATCAATGAGGTTCTCTTGCCAAAACAAACACCCCCCCCTTTAGCCTGACCTGCTGTAACACCACCGAAGGACAGTGCTGGGTCAAGCCACCGTGCTCCAGCCACTGGCCTGTCTCTGGGATAACCTGGGGAGTCTACAGATTCCTGGCACTTCCTGAGATTTCACTTTCAGGGAGTGCTGTGAGATTATTGGGGGGTTTATTGGACAGTTCTATGCCCACCCCTCCTGTAAAGCCCTATCCAGAGCCTGCTGCAGTCAGTATTAAAGCACACAGAGAACTCTCTTGAGTGATTCTTTCCCAAGGTAACTTTCCAGGGCATGGGTAGCTATGCCCCAGAGTTATACAACTAGAAAATGTACTGAAGGAGTTAACTGCTGACATTCCTCATTTCTTTTCTTTAGTTTTCTGACTTTGTTTTTCCCTTTATTAATCTTTCCTTCTCAGAAGTAGCTTCCTTGCTGGGTGTGCTGTATGTGTTTACCCGCTACAAGTACTTCCATGGTTACGTCCAGTCCGTGAAAGGAAGGTAAGGAGTTACCTGCTGAAGGCAGCCTAAAAGCTCCAGGCTGTGGTCTGCAGCTGTGCAGAGAGCCAAGGCTCCCTGGCAGGGAAAAGTGACTGTAATTGAATGCAACATGGGTAATGCATCAGCATGAGGTCTGCAGCAGAAACCCTCAGGGAAGAGGGCTGGCAGTCACAGCATTAGAATAGAAGAGAGGAGAGGGAGAGGGAGAGGGAGAGGGAGAGGGAGAGGGAGAGGGAGAGGGAGAGGGAGAGGGAGAGGGAGAGGGAGAGGGAGAGGGAGAGGGAGAGGGAGAGGGAGAGGGAGAGGGAGAGGGAGAGGGAGAGGGAGAGGGAGAGGGAGAGGGAGAGGGGAGAGGGGAGAGGATAGAATTAACCAGGTTAGAAGAGACCTTTGAGATCATCCAGAGAAGGACAACAAAGCTGGGGAAGGGTTTGGAGCACAGCCCTGTGAGGAGAGGCTGAGGGAGCTGGGGTTGCTTAGCCTGGAGAAGAGGAGGCTCAGGGGAGGCCTTATTGCTGTCTACAGCTACCTGAAGGGAGGCTGTAGACAGGTGGGGGTTGGTCTCTTCTCCCAGGAAACCAGCACAAGAGGACACAGTCTCAAGCTGCACCAGGGGAGGTTTAGGCTTGAGGTGAGCAGAAAGTTCTTCACAGAAAGAGTCATTTGCCATTGGAATGTGCTGCCCAGGGAGGTGGTGGAGTCACCATCATTGGAGGTGTTTAGGAGGAGACTGGATGGGATGCTTGGTGCCATGGGTTAGCTGATTAGATGGTGCTGGATGATGGGTTGGATGCAATGATCTTGAGGGTCTCTTCCAACCTGGTCTATTCTATTCTATTCTATTCTATTCTATTCTATTCTATTCTATTCTATTCTATTCTATTCTATTCTATTCTATTCTATTCTATTCCATTCCATTCCATTCCATTCCATTCCATTCCGAGATCATTTTCTATCTCATAGTAGGAAAAGCACTAATACAGTGAATGCAGTGAACACCAGCCAGAAGACTACCAACTCTTAGGGCAATGTGGGGAGCAAAACTGTGTAGGTAAATGACAAGCAGAGCATAATGGACTTTTCTTTAGTCAACAGACTAAAAAGTCTTTTGCTCAAGAAATCTTCCCCATGCTTTATTTCAGTACTCTTAGACCAATAGTTTGAGCCTCTCAAGGCATCCTAAGAGCAGTGGCTGGCCCCACTGTTAGAGCTTTACACTCTGCTGGTTCCTGTGCATCTAAGAGAGGTGCTGTGAGTCAGCCTGGCAGCCCTAGGAACCAGCTTTGATCAGCAGGCCTGCTCCTGCAGCTAACCTCCAGCAGCAGGTTAGCACAAGTCAGGCATGCAGAACCCAGCCCCAAAACACACAACAAGCCTCCAGCAGCCCTTGCAGAGAGCAGGTAATGACTCCTCACCCTGGGTCTCAGCTCTAACCACTGACTACAGCCCTGCTAGCTGTAAAGACAAACCTGGTCTGTGTGCTCCCAGAACTGGTTACAACCTGTACTCCTGCACTTAACCACATGGCCTGCAGGTCACATTTGCCATGGTTGGATTTGTTAAGGACATAACAGGAACCTGCACCTACTACTCAGTGTCTGTGCTGGAGAAGCCTTTGCATGTGAGCTGTATAACCTTTGCCCTTCCCTCCAGCTGGCTCTGACAGATCCTTATAGGGCTAAGCTAAAGACTTTTTTAATGCTCCCTTGACACTGAGGAAATCTCATGCTTCACTGTTTTCAAAGCAGCCTCTTGGCATGGCATGCCCAGGAAGGTTTCTTGTATCAGGTCGTTAGGCACCAGTGAGATTCTCAGGCTCTCTACACCCCCAGCAGTGCCTGAGCACCAAACAGTCAGACTATTTGTAGTGAGTGATCCTGCAGCAGCAAAAGAATAGAATAGGAATAGAATAGAATAGAATAGAATATAGAATAGGATATTGAATAGAATAGAATTAACCAGGTTGGAAGAGACCTTCAAGATCATCGTATCCAACCTATCACCCAACACCATCTAATCAACTAAACCATAGCACCAAGCACCCCATCCAGTCTCTTCCTAAACACCTCCAGGGATGGTGACTCCACCACCTCCCTGGGCAGCACATTCCAATGGCCAATCACTCTTTCTATGAAGAACTTCTTCCTAACATCCAGCCTAAACCATAGAATCAACCAGGTTGGAAAAGACCTTTGAGATTATCAGGTCCAACCTATGACCTAATACCTAACACGTTATGACTAACTAAACCATGGCTTCAAGTGCCACATCCAGTCCCCTTTTAAACACCTCCAGTGATGGTGACTCCACCACCTCCCTGGGCAGCACATTCCAATGGCTAACAACTCTCTCTGGGAAGAAGCTTCTCCTCACCTCCAGCCTAAACTTCCTCTGGTGCAGCTTGAGACTGTGTCCTCTTGTTCTGGTGCTGCTTGCCTGGGAGGAGAGACCAACCCCCACCTGGCTACAACCTCCCTTCAGGTAGTTGTAGACAGCAAGAACATCTCCCCTGAGCCTCCTCTTCTCCAGGCTAAACAACCCCAGCTCCCTCAGCCTCTCCTCACAGGGCTGTGCTCCAAACCCCTCCCCAGCTTTGTTGCCCTTCTCTGGACACCTTCCAGCATCTCAACATCTTCCCTAAGCGGAGGGGCCCAGAGGAGAAGCACCTTCCCTGTAAACACACCATGGACAGTTCATAACAGTACTTTTCCCCTCTGTTTTCCACTTGCAGGGTAACAGGGTTTTACCTGAACTTGATCATCCTGACCTGCTTGTTAACCCTGGGTGTAGCTGGACTTGTTAACAGCTTCCTGGATGAATACCTGGACGTCAGCCTTGGGAAGAAACTACGCCAGCTGTTCTGAAGGCTGCTTTTCTGTCTCAAATAAATAAACCATGGGGATGTTTTCCCTTGAACAGCAACAAGATGAGAAGCTGCATGTGAATAAAGCCTCAGAGCTCGTTCCTAGCAGCCCATTGCAATGAGAAATGCATGCTTTCCCCTGAGCTGTTTATACTTCCTCCCCCTTGGAAAAGGCAGAGTGTCATGTCACATCTGCATCTGCCATGACGTGCTCTCTTTGCCTCCCATACAGCACTGTAAGCCCTGAACAAATGGCACGCAGCTAGACCTTTGCATTCACTCACTCATTCATCTGCAGGTGTCAGCACATCTTACCTGACCTCCTTCAGCTTTGCCAACACCTCTGCTGTCTTCCTTTGCTCCCCTTCACCTCCCCCAGCAGTGCCTTCCGTGCTGCACAAAGGCAGAGCCACCCTGCCACGAGGGTCCCTGCTTTCCAAGCGCACCCAAGTCCTACTGCTGGAGCATACAAGGGAATGCTGCTTGCTTCAGGACAACTGGAACGGGCTGCCCAGAGAGGTTGGGGAGTCTCCCTCTCTGGGGACTTACAAGACCCATCTGGATGTGTTCCTGTGTGACCTGTGGCTTTGAATTGAGCACCAAAGTTTCTGTCCCAAGCCTTGCTGCTGGTGTGCAGTGCAGCAGGGGGAATAAACCCAGCCCTCTGAGCTTTGACCTCCTATACTTCAAAACTCAGCACTGGTTAGACCACACCTTGAGTCCTGTGTCCAGTTCTGGGCCCCTCAGTTTAAGAAGCACATCGAGACTCTTGAATGTGTCCAGAGAAGGACAATGAGGCTGGGGAGAGGCCTTGAGCACAGCCCTTGAGCACAGTTGTTTAGCCTGGAGAAGAGGAGGCTCAGGGGAGACCTCATTGCTGTCTACAACTACCTGAAGGGAGGTTGTAGGCAGGAGGGGTTTGGTCTCTTCTCCCAGGCAACCAGCACCAGAGCAGGAGGACACAGTCTCAAGCTGTGCCAGGGGAAGTTTAGGCTGGAGGTGAGGAGAAAGTTCTTCCCAGAGAGAGTTGTTAGCCATTGGAATGTGCTGCCCAGGGAGGTGGTGGAGTCACCATCCCTGGAGGTGTTTAGGAAATGCCTTGATGGGGTGCTTGGTTGCATGGTTTAGTTGGTTAGATGGTGTTGGATGATAGGTTGGACTCGATGATCTGAAAGGTCACTTCCAACCTGGTTAATTCTGTGCAATTCTGATAGCCCTCCTTGCTCTGAGGTAGGGGCAGCACGACCCCAAAGCAAGGCCAGACACCTGATGAAGCCCTGCAGCCCCTGCAGGCTGTGTTGAAGCAGCCACACAGAAGCCCTGGGGCCAAACCCAGGTTCGCCTGCCGCCAGCTTCCCTCCTTCCCCTGGCAGATCACCCACTGAGGCGCAGGATGGGGGGCAGAGATGATCCTACAAACCAGCCTGGCACAGGACTCAGACAACCATCTTTTATGTTGGTGGGGGTTTCTTTCTTTTGCTTTGCCTTTTGGGTTTGTGTCTGTTTTTCTTTCAGAGTGGCATGTTAACATCAGGTCTTTGTCTACACATGCCTGTACAGGTCTTCAAAGGAAATAAGCAATGCTTAAGGTACAAAGTAAAAAACAGGGCTGGGGGGTGGGCAAAAACCCACTAGAAAAATCTGACTAAAATGGAGCAAAATTGCTGTCAGGGAATACAGTACAAATTAGTCATTAGATGTCATTAGGAGCAGATGTTGGTCAGTTAGAGGGTAGAAGGGCTCTGCAGAGGGACCTTGACTGACTGGACAGATGGGCAGAGTCCAACGGGATGGCATTCAACAAGTCCAAGTGCTGGGTGCTGTGCTTTGGCCACAACAACCCCATGCAGAGCTACAGAGTGGCTGGAGAGCTGCCAAACAGAGAGGGACCTGGGGGTGCTGATTGACAGCTGCCTAAACATGAGCCAGCAGTGTGCCCAGGTGGCCAAGAAGGCCAATGGCATCCTGGCCTGCATTAGGAATAGTGTGGCCAGCAGGAGCAGGGAGGTCATTGTGCCCCTGGACTCTGCATTGGTTAGGCTGCACCTTGAGTACTGTGTCCAGTTCTGGGCCCCTCAGTTTAAGAAGGACATCGAGACACTTGAACATGTCCAGAGAAGGGCAACAAGGCTGGGGAGAGGCCTTGAGCACAGCCCTGTGAGGAGAGGCTGAGGGAGCTGGGGTTGCTTAGCCTGGAGAAGAGGAGGCTCAGGGGAGACCTCATTGCTCTCTACAACTACCTGAAGGGAGGTTGTAGCCAGGAGGGGGTTGGTCTCTTCTGCCAGGCAATCAGCACCAGAACACGAGGACACAGTCTCAAGCTGCACCAGGGGAGGTTTAGGCTCGAGGTGAGAAGAAAGTTCTTCCTAGAGAGAGTTGTTAGCCCTTGGAATGTGCTGCCCAGGGAGGTGGTGGAGTCCCTGTCCCTGGAGGTGCTCAAGAGGGGATTGGACGTGGCACTTGGTGCCATGGTCTAGCCATGAGGTGTTGGAGACAGGTTGGACTCGATGATCCTCGAGGTCTCTTCCAACCTTGGTGGCACTGTGATGCTGTGATGTCATCTGAAGTGCAACACCCACTGCAGGGAGGATGAGTTAAGGAGTGAAAGAAAAATACTCTATTTTAAGCAAACAGTATATATATATATATATATATATATTTATATGTATATATTTTACAGAGAGTAGACCCAGTGATATCTGTGGAATTGTAAAAACATATTTACAAATAACCTTTTATTATTATTATTATTATTAATTATTATTATTTTTAACATTACATATACATCAGCACCATAGTAAGAAAGGGGGAGGGAGGCAGGGGGGGGAAACAACCAACCAAACAAAAAGAGAGAGGAAAATAACATCCCCCCCCCCCCCAAAACAACCAAACAAAACAACCCCAAACCTAGTAAAATCTACCTCTCTAGTACTTGGTCCCAGTATGGAGTATTTGGAGGGAGCTTTGCAAAGACAACAGAGACTCAGCCTTCATCACCATTTACTCACCCAAAGCCTCTACCTCCCTGATGCACACCCCTCTGCACCTGGCTGCCAGGTGGTGGCTGTGTGCTCCCAAGCCCTCATTCCCCAGCTCTGCACTGAGAGGTGACCCCTGGGCACTAGGACAAAGGGATGCTGTGATGCCCCCAGCGCCGTGCAAGCTTGCAGCTCCCCCACCCCTCCCAGGGCACCTGTGCTGGGCAGGGCAGGTATGTGCCACCGCAGCTGCTGGCACCCACATGCTCATGCAGGCACTCAGCACCATGCCCTCGACCCCTCAGGGTGCCCTTTCTCCCTCTCTTTGCCCATCCCTTCCGTTCAGGCTAGTCCCACTAAGAGCCACTCACCTGCAGGATGAGCTGAGAGCTTTGGCTGGTGCTCTCTTTCACTGGCCTAGGGCCCAACCCAGCTCCTGGTGAAGCAGCTGACAGGCAAACACCCATCCATCACCTTCAGCAGGAACTGGAAGGGGCCCTTGTGCTATATTTGAGACAGGGGTTAGCTAAGAGGTGGAACTAAAGCAGTTTTAAGAACTGTGGCAGGCTGGGTTGGTAGCTCACCCTGACCACGTTAAAAACTCACACCCACGTTAAAAATGCAGCTTCTCCTGCCTGCCTGCACCACAGCATTTGTAACAGATCTTTCCCCTCCTCTGGGTAAGCCCTGTGAGGGACTCCTGCACAAAGGAGAACCATAACAGGGTGCTGAGATGGTTCCAGGCCCATTTTGCTCCCACTCCTTCACGTGCTGCCCAGCTGTGCTCCACAGGGAAAGGCAGGACGTGGAAGCACAAGGTGCTGAGCCCCTCAGCTCCTGTGGGTTTCAGCAGCTGAGCACCTGGCACCTTCAGGCCCTAGGAGAGCAGTGCACAAGGAGGTAATTGGCAGCTGGTATTGATAGTTGTACACTGGTTGGTACTGGTGGTTGTACCCTGGAGACCCTTCCACTGCAGAGCACCTCTTCTGGCTCACAGAGCCCAGCAGTAAGCCAGAGGTTCCCAGGCTTTTTGGATTGTGGCTGATGTTAACAGTTCTGATGCACCACTAGACAGCCTGAGAAGCAGCTCTCAGCTCACAACACTCGAGAAGGTGGTAGGTTTGGGAGGGCAGCTTGCCTCAGAATGCAGCTCCTTTAGAGGCTGGAAGTGGCTGGTGCCTCAGTACTGTGCAGGACCTACCACCACCACAGTGCTGCTCCAGGCAGTGGAGACAGCCCTGTGCTGACCTCGCCTACAAGCTGCTTTGGGCAGACCCATTTGTAACCACTGCATCAATTACTTTACCCATTCATGAATGACCTTCACAACAGCCTTCCACTGGCTCCTGTTCCTCAAACAGTGCAGTGGATTTCAGCCCAGCACACCAGAAGGGATTAGACCAAACCTCTGTTTAAAACTGAAGGGCAGGCTGCATATCACATCAGCTCGAGAGCCCAGACATCCCAGCACAGTGCTACCTGCCACACTTGCACTTTTCCAGAGGAGAGGAGGAACCCAACCTGCTTGCCCCAGACCCTCCCTGTACATTTTCTCCTGCCTGTTCTCTCCCCCCTGCCTGCCCCTTTGCAGCAGCTGTTGCTCACCTGCACAGAAGTGCAGCCACTTTCACCTTGCTTTCCACTCAATGAGTGGAGGGGAGGAAACTGAACTGAAACCATACTGGGAGGAAGAGGAGGGACCTGCTTAGGGCCTATGCTGATGTCTCTTGGTACATCTTAGCCCTCCAGCACCTTAGGTAGCAATTATTCTGCCCCCCTCCACTCCCCCATCCAGCCAACACAGCCCAAGTGCTCTGCCAGGGAAGCACTGCTGCAGGTCCCAAGGGGACTAAATAGCTCACTCAGTTAACCCACCCACTTAAGCTGTCTCCAGCAGCAGTCCCATAATCAAGCTGTCCTCTCTGCAGTGCCAGGTGCATGGTCTCCTACATTTTGATTGGATCCTTGTCACTCTGCAGTGTTGCTGGTGACCTCCCTGTGACTGCTGAGGTTTGTCACGTGTGTGCTGCACGTCCCTTGTGACAGCCCAGAGCCAGCCCTGCGGGCCTGGCCGTGGCTCACCCAGATCTGCTCACCCCCAGGGTTAAGCTTGTTTCTGACCAGGGCCTGTGCAATCCCCCCCCCCAGACATCTTTAGGCTTTGCTCCTGGCTGTTTCTACCTGCTCCCCTGAAGCTGCAGTGTGTGCAGTTACCTCAGGTGGGAGATGTCAGAACCACTGCCTACCACTGTGCAATGAAGCCTCACTTCAGTGGGGGGGGAAGATCAAATTCTCCCCACCAGAGGCATCACCTGGCTCTTCCAGTTCCCCCATCCAGCCCCCACCCCACACACAGAGCTGCCAGGCAGTGGAGACAGCTTGCTGGAAGTCTTGGGATGCTGACGTTTTCCTCCTCCCCTGGATCTTCCGAGGCCGGCTACAGATCAGCTCAGTTTGCAGGACTCCAAACAAAAAGAGGACAAAACAACCCCCCAGACCAACTCAGACAGAAACCCAACAACCCAAGGATGGGGAGAACATCCATCTTGCTCTTCTCTTTGTTTTGTTTCCCAAATGTAACAACCACAGCTCCAGACTATACAGACCCACTCACTGGGGGGTTCCAAACAACTCATCGAGTTCCTGTATCCACTCGTCCCCTGGTCCGCTCTTAATGATGGAGTCCACAAGGTCTGCACCCTCTGCTAAACCAGAGAATGCCCCCCCTGCTCCTTCACTACTGTAGTTGTAGGCTATGTCCTGAGTGGGATTCCTCTCATAGGCCTGGCCTTGGCTGCTCTGAGCAAAGTTACCGCCTGGCATTTGCTGCGTGGGAGGCTGCCCAAATCCAGACATGGTGGGGACCCCTTGGCTTATTGCAGGCATTACCATCGGCCTGGCCTGGCTGGCTCCTTGTTGTCCAGGTAGTGGTTGCAGCAACTGTCTGCCCATTGCTGGGTTGAGGGCTCTTACTGTTCCACTGGAGTCCACAACTGTCTGATTAAGCCCCTGTGGGAAATGCTGCTTGGACAGCCGTGGCTGCCCGGGCTGCATGGGGTACGTTGTGCCGTTGTTGAAGGGCCCCATTTCGCCGCTAGTCCTTCCGGGTATACCTTGTAAACCTCGTTGCTGCCAGTTCTGTGTTCCTTGAGGGACAGTCCCCATCAGGTTTTGAAGTCGTGGTGCCTGTGCCCTTGGTAAGACCTGGCCCACAGCTCCTTTCATCTGCTGCTGATGCTGCGTCAGGGCAGAGTTCACCAGCATGTTCTGCCCGAAACTGCCGACCATACCCACCGCTTGTCCAGAGGCAGGCTGCCTCGTTCCCTGGCCTGTGTTATGTGCCATGTTCATGCCACTTTGGTTTGGGTGCTGCAACATTTGGCTCATCCCTGTGCTCATACTGTACATTCCTGGCTGGCTGGAGGAGGCGTTGCTGTAAGGGGCCATGCCCATGTCCGACTGGCCCGCGGTGGAGGGCAGCGTGCTCGGGTTCTGCGAAGGACCCATTGCCATCATGCTCGCGTTCTGGGCCATCAGTCGAGATGTCCTCATGCTCTGCAGTGCTGCTTGGTTTCTCACAGCTGCTATATCCTGGGGAGAACCTACAAAACAGAGAGAGGAAGGTAAGAAAAAATACCTGCAACACTGCCAATCTTAATTAACGTGTCTCAGCAGAAGAGGGAATCAGAGAACTGTCAGGGCTGGAAGGGACCTCAAGGATCAGCCAGTTCCAACCCCCCTGCCATGGGCAGGGACACCTCACACTACATCAGGTTGCTCACAGACACATCCAGCCTGGCCTTAAAAGCCTCCAGGCATGAGGGCTTCCATCACCTCCCTGGGTAACCTGTGCCAGTGTCTCACTACTCTCACGGTGAAGAATTTCTTCCTAACATCCAATCTGAATCTCCCCATTTCTAGTTTTGTTCCATTCCCCTTAGTCCTATCACTCCCTGACATCCTAAAAAGTCCCTCCCCAGCTTTCTTGTAGCTCCCTTCAGATACTGGGAGGCCACAACAAGGTCTCCTGGGAGCCTTCTTTTCTCCAGACTGAACAGCCCCAACTCCCTCAGTCTGTGCACATAGCAGAGCAGCTCCAGCCCTCTGACCATCCTCGTGGCCCTTCTCTGGACATGTTCCAGCACCTCCAGATCCTTATTGTACTCCAGACCTGGATGCAGTACTGCAGGTGGGGTCTCACCAGAGTGGAGTTAGAGGGGGAGAATCTGCATCACAGGATCTCAGACTGCTGTGCTTTCTGAGTTGAGTGAATCATTGTTTCACTTGAAATTTAGCAGAGAGCTAAAAGGTTACCCATCCCTGGGAGATGTGCTAGTTGCATTTCAGAGATCAGCTGCATTTCAGAACAAGGTTCCCCACCTCAGTCTGATTGCAGCCTCTGTCCTGACCTGCCAAGTCCCCTCCCTTTGAAGGTGGGAGTCAACACAGATCAAGTGCTACCCTAAGCAGGAACCACTGCCCACGTTATGCATTCAGTTTGTGAAGCAGGATGCTGCTCAGCAGAGAATGCCATCGATGCAGACAAGCAGCCTAATTTCCCTTAAGACCTAAAATGAGGCTGGGAAGGTCAAAAGGGCAATGATTGAGTGAGTAATTCTCAATTATGACAATTTTGGGATGTGTACCCAAAGGGATTCGTGGCTCCAGACCCTTGAGGAATGGAGACAATGTGATTGCATGAGTGATGCATGATCACAGCCATGGCTGCTTCCCTGGGTAATAACCTACTCAGAAGCCTAAGCCAGCCAGCCACAGGAACTGCAGTGCTTCAACAGGCCTTTGCCTACTTCACTAGGACCAGAGATTAAATATCTAAGGAGTGACCTGGGAGTCAAAGCTCCCCTTCAGAAGCAAATGTGAGTCTTTCTTTTTGTGTGTGTGTCTTTTCCACCAGGACCAGTGACAACATGCATGGAAAGAAGTTAGTCCCCAAGACTCCAAGGCTGCAGGTGCACCATGATTCAGGAGCCCTCATGCTCCTCAGATAAGCCTAATTCAGCTCCCAGCAAGCAAGTGAGACAGCTTCCACTGGTCTCCTTCAGTGGCAGCAGAGCAAGCTGGGCTTCAGCTCACCATTTGAAGCCCTCTTTAAAATATCTCCATTGTCTTTCAAAAGTAAGCCTTGAAAATGGAAATGTCAGGCTCAGAAGGCCAATCAATTTTTTAATAGCTCAGGAGGCATAAATGAATGGATTTTCTATATCACTCCTACTGATTAAGTCTATGGAAAGAAGAAAAATTGTTTTTGGTGGACAGTCAGAGCAGGGAGAGTGTATTAGGGAATCAATATTCTAAGCACATTTCATTCCACCTTAGGCCAGTGAGGGGAAGCCAGAAAAGCCTAACCTTGTTAAATCCCACACCGTGGCAAGCTAGCTGAGCCATGCTTGTGTCTTGCTTTCGTGGTGTGTGGGGGGCAGCTATTGATTTCTGAGACAACAATATGCTCCTGTATTTACTATCTTTATTTAAAAACAATTATCAGAGCTCTTGATTATGCCATGGGTTCACTGTGGTTTGAGTCACTGCCCTACTGCAACTCTGCAGGTGGAGCTCTGAGAGCATGAGGCACGCAATTAACCCTGGCGTGAAGGCTGGCAAAGAGAAGATGTAAATATAAGGCTTAAGATACAAGGAGATATAAGGACAGGCTGAGAGCCCTGGGGCTGTTTAGTTTGGAGAAGAGAAGACTGAGAGGGGTTTTAATAGATGTTTATAAATACCTGAGGGCTGGGGGTCAAGAGGGGGGGTCAGGCTCTGCTCACTTGCACCCTGGGATGGGATGGCACTGTCATGAATATGCAATGCCAGTGCATGTTCATTTCATGTCTGTTTAGAAGCCATGGTTAGTGAAGACATGCAGCTGATGCTTTGCACCTAAAAAGCATCAGCATTAAGTTCTTTTCCTACGCCAAAGTGATTGCATTTGCAGTCTTCAGCTCTCTGTGAGCACACTGAATTGATACTTGCTGGTTTGGAGATGATTAAAAAGTACAAATCTCCATTTACATCTTGGCTAGCTCACTGTTTGCCACACCTGACATCTATCAGTCACTCCTCCAGGTAAGCATGACCTCTCTGAAGTTCTCTGCTCATCAAACGAGGCAAAGTGGGGAAAGAATAAGAGGGAACAAACAAGGTACAGCAGGAAGCATTAGACGAAACAGGAACAGGTTGCCCAGGGAGGTGGTGGAAGCCCTCATGCCTGGAGGTTTTTAAGGCCAGGCTGGATGTGGCTGTGAGCAACCTGCTGTAGTGTGAGGTGTCCCTGCCCATGGCAGGGGGGTTGGCACTGGCTGATCCTTGAGGTCCCTTCCAACCCTGACAATTCTATGATTCTATGACTCTACAGATGAAAAAACTCAGCATGATGAAAGTGGAGGCAAACAAGATAAATTCACAGGACCCAGCTGTCAAAGAGGGAAAACAAATGCCAAACAAAAAAACCACAGCTCCTGGTGAGGGGAGCAGAAGGGAAGTTAGGAGCTCAGTACACACACCTGGCCATGTCCCTCCAGAAGAACACGTGGCACGTGCCAGGGTGCAACAGCCTCCCTTCCCCTTCCGGCACACTGCTGAAACCCTGCTCTTCACAAAACACATCAACTTCCACGTGCCCTCAGCAGGCACAGGCATTGACTCCCAGACAGGAAAAAAGAAGGTGACTTTTACCTTGGAACTGATTGACCTGTTGCACGGGGTAGGGGCTCCGCTGCTGCTGCAGGTGCTGCCGAGGCAAATGCGACTGCTGCTGCAACTGCTGGAAACGAACGAGGGGAGGAAAGCAGGAGAGAAAAAGATGATTAGTTAATTAGGGAGCTGAGAAAGGGGCTGGTGGCAGAAGCACTGCAGCAGAGCTGCAGCATTTCTTATCTAGCAAGCTGTTCTGGAGAGACAAGCAGAGTCTTTTGAAGAGTTCTCCTGAGAGCACTTGGGCTGCTCAGCACACAGGCTCCCTTTGGTTCAAGAAGGAAAAAGCAGAGGCTAACATCAACTCTCCTCTCTTAAAACCACTTCATCTCGACCTCTACAATGCAAACTTAACTGTCTTCAGGCTGAGAGGGAAGGATATGAAATGGCTTTGCTCACCCAGGTCTAAGGGCAACTGCAGCCTCACATCCTTTCCTTCCCCCAGCCTTGCCAAGGTCTAGAGGTTTCTAGAGGTTGGAAGAGACCTCAAAGATCATCGAGTCCAAGCTGTCACCACAGACCTCATGACTAAATCATGGCACCAAGTGCCACGTCCAATCCCCTCTTGAACACCTCCAGGGATGGTGACTCCACCACCTCCCTGGGCAGCACATTCCAATGGCTAACAACTCTCTCTGGGAAGAGCTTTCTCCTCACCTCCAGCCCAAACTTCTCCTGGCACAGCTTGAGACTGTGTCCTCTTGTTCTGGTGCTGGTTGCCTGGGAGAAGAGACCAACCCTCTCCTGGCTACAACCTCCCTTCAGGTAGTTGTAGAGAGCAGTAAGGTCTGCCCTGAGCCTCCTCTTCTCCAGGCTAAACAACCCCAGCTCCCTCAGCCTCTCCTCACAGGGCTGTGCTCGAGGCCTCTCCCCAGCCTCACTGCCCTTCTCTGGACACGTTTCTGTTCCCTGTACAAGACTCTCCCCTACCTCTGCACTCCAAACAGTTGCTGCAAGGAGTACTGCATCCTGACCTGGGCACTGTAGCCTGGGATCATTCCTGTGCCAGAAGAGGAGCAGCTACAAAGGTGCTCTTGTGATTCAGTGAATGGTATTTGGGGAGCAGGTGCCTGCTAAACGCTTCCCTCCCTTGACCCAGCCCACACTGCTCCCCTGTGGTAATTTTCTAGGAATGCTCATGCACCTAAAACAGAACCAAGGGCTGATTATAGAGTCAGAGAGTGTGTTTGCCAGAGCTTTCAAAGCCTAGGCTATCTTGACTAAAGACTTACTAAAAGGACAGGTCTCGGCGCGTCATCTGCAGCTGTACAAACACTGTGTCCAAACCCAGGGATGTGTAAGGAAGGCAGCAGAATGGCAAAGTTGGGGAAGAAGCAAGTGCTAATCCCTGTGTTCAGAAGTATGTGTTATGAACTAGCATTGAACCTTATTAGGCACAAACCACCCAGAAGGCAGGAGCCTGAGGACTGTGACTTTGTCACTTTGCACCCAGGCCAACACACCTGCCAGCCTCAGCCTGTGGTTTCAACACTTACAGGCTTGCCTTCAGCAGCCAGGTCAGGGACTGGCTCCTGGGTGATGCATTTGAATTAGCCTAATCCACAATGGGGGAACATTACTGTACCCTCACTCCTCTGCACTTGTTCACCCCTGAACCAGTTTATCCTGGTTCACCCCTGAACCTCTTTATCCTAGGAGCATCCTTCCTGCTCCTTGGGGGTGAATTTGACCATTTCCCAGGAGGACCAGGAGAAGGGGAAAAGGCTGTCAGTATTTCTGTGGCCATACAGCAATGCACAAGTTCTAACTCTGATTAAAGTATGCCCCAGATCTTAAACTGTGTTTCCCCAGCAAGAGAGGCGAAGCCAAGCTAAAAGCAATTCCTGACCTATTAGAACATTATCTAGGAAACATGAGAGGACTGCAAGTTAAACTGGGCTATGAGCTTATAGGAACTGAACAGTGTGACTTTCTGATGGGGTGCTTTTAAACTGCAGCCAAGTTAAACATGCACAAGACATTACCAGTCAGGCTGGGTCATTTGCAACATGAATATACTGCAAAGCCCAAGAGCTCCACTGCAGCAATTCCACACTGCCACTGTGAAAGGTGGTTTGCCTGTGGCTCCTCCCTTGATGCTGCCTCTGCTTTGTGCTAACTTAATTGCTCACTCCAGTATGTGATAAACCAGATTAAAGAGTTGATCTGGGTAAATACTAACTTCTTCTTTCTCTGCTAGGTTACTGCTAACCCACATCTATTCTTTGTCCCAGATCACTGCATGGCTCTACATAGCTTTTACCAGGGCAAGACCACAGTCAGAGGGAGGGAAGGGCACCAGCAACTGTAGAATAGAATAGAATAGAATAGAATAGAATAGAATAGAATAGAATAGAATAGAATAGAATAGAATAGAATAGAATAGAATAGAATTAACCAGGTTGGAAGAGATCTTTGAGATCATTGAGTCCAACCTACCATCCAACACCATCTAATCAACTAAACCATGGCACCAAGCACCCCATCCAGTCTCCTCCTAAACACCTCCAGTGACGGTGACTCCACCACCTCCCTGGGCAGCACATTCCAATGGCCAATCTCTCTTTCTATGAAGAACTTCTTCCTAACATCCAGCCTAAACCTCCCCTGGCACAGCTTGAGACTGTGTCCTCTTGTTCTGGTGCTGGCTGCCTGGGAGAAGAGACCAACCCCCACCTGGCTACAACCTCCCTTCAGGTAGTTGGAGAGAGCAAGAAGGTCACCCCTGAGCCTCCTCTTCTCCAGGCTAAGCAGCCCCAGCTCCCTCAGCCTCTCCTCATAGGGCTGTGCTCCAAACCCCTCCCCAGCTTTGTTGCCCTTCTCTGGACACCTTCCAGCAGCTCAACATCTTTCCTAAACTGAGGGCCCCAGAACTGGACACAGGACTCAAGGTGTGGCCTAACCTGTGCAGTGTACAGGGGCAGAATGACCTCCCTGCTCCTGCTGGCCACACTGTTCCTGATGCAGGCCAGGATGCCATTGGCCCTCTTGGCCACCTGGGCACACTGCTGGCTCGTGTTCAGCCTATTGGCTGTAGCTGCAGCAGGGTCTGCTTCTGCCAGAGCAAAGGCACCATAAGATACCAGGTTAAGAATCAACTTTTCCAGTGGAACCTGGGCAATATTGGTCAAGCTAATAGCAGGGCAGAGGCAGATGCTTCTTCTTTGATAACCACTGCTGAAGTACTGTGACAGGAGCCACAGAGAATCACCTACCAAACACAGGAGGCAGGGTTGGTGTTGCCCAGTCTCTAGTGCTCCTGCTCTCTTACTTGTGTGCACTGAGGTTCCTGAGACAAAGGGATACTGTACCTGCTCTGCCAGGATCTGCTGCTGCTGCCTCTGCTCTCTTAGGAACTGTTGTTTCTGCTGCTCTATCACGTGGAGCTGGGCTCTCTGCTCAATCAGCATCTGCTTCATGATGGCTGCCTGAGGTTGGTTTCCCAGGAAGGGACCCCCAGAGCTCGTGCCTGTGACCACACTGCTGGAGCCCGGTGGGACAGAAGGCTGCATAGGCCCCGTGGTCCGAGACAATCCCACCTGATGCTGCTCCTGTGCAAAGAGAGAGAGAGAGAGAGAGAAGGCCTCATTACTCCCATGGGCAGGGGAAATTCTGCCTCATTAACAACAAGTGTTGAGTCTTTGAGTGAAGACTGGAGCTTGAACTAAGTGTCTTTGGAAAGATGCTTGTGACAAAGCCACAGGCTGTTCCCTGCAGGGAGCAGGGAGCTGGTTCCTCTTCTCTCCTGGAATTCAAAGCCACCACAGATGAAACAAGAGCACTTTAAAATTCATTAATAATCAAACAATTAAGTTGTGTACTAGCTTTAGTTTCATTCAGGATACTTAACTTCAGGGGCATGTTTTCCCAACCTTTTTCTCCCTCATCATGGAGACAAGAAATGTATTTTCCCTCCAATTCCCTTTCTCCATAACATCACTTTCACAGTCCCCTGGACTGAGAAGCCAAGGGTTTAGGTGCACATGACAAAGAGCAGGAGCTAGCAGGATTCATTTCCCACTACATCATGTGGTTAAGATTTCCATCCAGCACCAAAGGACCGAAAGTGTGTAGCTGAAGGGTGTGTGATGGCACAACCACCTTCTCCTACAACCACCCTGCTTCCTCAGCCAATTGTTCTACCACCAAATGACACACCTGGCTGGAAAGGAGAAGCAGGAGAAGGAAAGGAGGTCTGTGGGTTGGAATGGGAACAGATTCAGTAAAATAATAATTAACTCCCCTAATACTAACACTAGTAGAAAGTACACAAGGTTATATTCAGCCCATGCAGTGTCTGTGAGCTGCACATTCCCAGCAGTGAGTGCTGGATGTAAAGCACTGGGAGCACCACAGCTCCAGTGCAAAGGTGACAGCCACAGCAAATAGGGGAGCTGGCTTCAGAGCAGAATGCTGGGTGAGACCCTTCAAGGATGGGAGCCATCAGGAGAAGAGACCATGCCAGGGAACCTGTCCAGTTTATGGTGAGAGTGACAGTTATGGGATGGAACACTTGGGTCGGCCGCCCTGGTTTTGCTCCTCCTGGCTTTAGGACCTGGCTGACTCAGAACCGGGAAGGACCTCCATCACTACAGAGACCCACACATCACGGCTGGCCGCCAGGGTACCAAAGTCTCTTATCAGCTGCTCTTACCCAACCCGCAGCTTTCCTCCGCACTGAAGCTGCTTCTGTGGCTACACCCTGCGAACCCGGGGCAGTTTCTAACGCAAGCGGCTGCCGTTCAGCCTTTGAAGCTTTTAGCTGCAAACCTCCTCCCACCGGCCCTGGTTTTACAAACCCCGGCCCCGTCCAGCCGCCGCGCCCGGCGGGGCTGCAGCCACCGGCGCCGCCGGCAGGTGTCGCTGCCCGCCCGCGGCCCGGCCCGGCGGGACCGAGAGGGAGCAGCGGCCCCGGCCCCAGCCCGGCGGGACGGAGCGAAAGCAGCGGGACCGACCCCTGCCCGGTGAAACCGAGCCGGGAGACAGGGGAAGGGACGGTGGAGGCCACTTTTCATCAAGAGCTGGGAAAGCCACCCGCACATCCCGGCTTGCGGTGGCGGTGCCGGTACTCTTCAGCTCTGCTGGGCTGAGCATGCCCTGGAGCATCTGAGCTGGAAAGCAAAGTCCACAAGGGTCCTCTGGGCTACGGTCCCCCACTCATGGGTGCCCGTGAGACCTCTATTATGGGTGTCATCCCAGGTAACCCAGGCCATCTCTTTTTTGGGGGACCAGTTGCTAAATCTGTGACCACTGCTCCTGGGTAGCTCCAGCTTCCTCAGGGGCAGAGACTGCTCGGTAGGAGCAGCTCCTGAGAAGCTCTTTAGCTGTCCCGTGGTGATGGGGATTCATTCAGAAACACTCACTTGCTGGAAAGGCCCTCAGTCACTTCAGGATCCTCCACTCAAAGCGTGCCAGGGTGAGGGTTAGATTCCTCTGCTTTGCTGACAGTTCAATTACTGTGTGACTGGGAATGTATAAAGGAGTAACTCCACGGCACCCACCCCAGCCCCGTCAACGAAAGGGTTAAAATCGATGCCAGAGTGTGGCTTAGGAAATTAGGGTCAGCCTTTCTGCATGAAGGTCAGCTTTTCAAGGACCCTTCTGAGGAAATAACAAGAAAATACCATTTGTCCACATCTCTACTCTGCACAGATATTCCCTGAAGGGCTCTCTGCTGAAAGGCAGCTCTCCAGTATTTAGGTTCCTTCTCTTATTTTAACATCTGCCCTGGTTTGAAAGTTCCCTCCCAGCTCCTCTTTCCATTTCTCCCCCAGTCTTGCCTCGTTGCACTTTACAGCCTGGTCAAGCACGGTAAGAGTGAGGGCAGCTGCTGGGGCTTCCCCAAGGCGGGTCAGGGAAATGCACCCCCCTAAGGATCCCCGATCCCTCAGCTGCTCTTGCACCCAGCCCTGCTGCTGAGCTGCTCTGGGGAATGCACAGAGACATCAGCTGTCTCCAGCAGAGTGGATGGCAAAGGCTTTTTCTTACCACTCCCTGGCCCTCCCCCGACTTCTGATGAAGTCATCAAGCTACAGATTGCATAACTGATGCACAGAACTATCTTGTGTTATACTGGGAGATGGGCCAACTGCTTCCATTTATAGACAAAAGCAATGCCACGCTGCCAAATCATGGAGCCTTTGCTGCAGCCACTACAAGGGAAAAGGAAAGGGGGAGGAAAAACCCAGGAGCCAAAGGGCATGCTGTGGAGTGACATCAGCCGGAGCTTCCTCTGCCGAGGCTCGGCGCACAGCTGCCGCCGGGGCTGCAGCCCCAGCCCTCACTGAATGGCTTCACAACAGTCTTGGGACAGAGCTGCTGCCTTGGCACAGCTGAGGGACGTGCTGCTGCCCCGGTAAGGCCGCAGCTGGCACTCTGCTGTGTGCTGTGCTGCCTCACAAGTGAGTTCAGAGCTGACACAGGAGCCCTGCCAGCTGACAGCAGCCCCCTGCACTCTGCAGCCATGGGGGGAACGCGGAGAGTAGCACAAAGGTTTTTGCTCCCAGCGCTGTGCCTTTAGTCATTTAGAGGTACAAGAACTTAGCTACTCACAGTGAAAACTTCCTGCTTCCAGTTTTAATGCCAGCTTTAAAGCCAGGCCTCCTTCATCAAGCTAGAACACCACGCTCCCACCCGGAATATTTCTTCTCTTTTCCACTTTTTTTGGCCAAAGCTCTTCCCAGCCCATGATGAAAGGCCCCACTGACGTCACCAGGAGCAGCCCTGGGTTGTGAGTCCCCAAATCAGGAGCACAGGCCAGGCAAAAGGTCTCTGCAGGCAGGAAAGTACTCCCTAGCACCTAGCAGAGCTCTTCACCACGAGCACCTTTGCAGCCTGGCAGTGCTGCTCTCAGCCTCCAAGGTGGAGGCTGTGCATCTCTGCCCAGTGCTGGCAGCAGCTCGGGGCCAACAGGGGCTTGCAGGTTTCTTCAGCTACCCAGCCATGGGTGTGCACATCCTCCCTCCTGCCACTGTTCTCTCTAGAGGCCCAGCTCACAGATGAAACCTGGAAGTGGGCTGAGTGGTACATGATTGTGACTGCACTGTTGATGAAAGAAGTAATGCTGAGCTCTGCAGGGCTGCCTCTTACAAAACCATGCCTGCTCCAGGCTCAGACACAGTCTCACCAGAAAAGCCTAGCACCCAGTTAAGCAACTTAGGTAAAGTGCAGCACTCACACAATTACAGAGCTTCAAAACCAAACTAACTGACAATGCTCTTCGCTCTTCCAGTGCCTGCCAGCTCTCTCATCCTCCTACTGCACTCTGAGCCTTCCTCCTCCTCATTCCCTGCTGTCCTTTTCTCCTCCTTACACACTCTCCCCTACCTCTGTGTTTTCCTTCCTCCACCAAAGGGCACTGCTGCCTCTTCAGACACCCTCATCAACACCCCAGCTACCCAGCCCCTGGCTGCAGAGCCCAGCAGCAGCTGACAGCACTGATACCCAGCAGCCTATGCCACAGCCTGACTCACCCTGTGACTCAGGCTGCCACCGCTCTGGAAGGATCCCCTGAGGATCTGCACCAGCAAGAGGACAACCCAGCTCCTTCCCCCAGGGCCCTGTGCTCCTGTGTGTGTGGGCACAGTGATACAGGAGTGCCCTGCATGGGTATAGGCACACAGTCCCTGAAAAGCTGTCCTGGAATGGGAAACACAGACTGTTATCACTCAGCCTGTCTCGCACAGAATTGTTAGGGTTGGAAGGGACCTCAAGGATCATCCAGTTCCAGGCCTCCTACCATGGGCAGGGACACCTCACACTACAGCAGGTTGCTCACAGACACATCCAGCCTGGCCTTAAAAACCTCCAGGGATGAAGCTTCCACCACCTCCCTGGGCAACCTGTGCCAGTGTCTCACCACCCTCATGGGGAAGAACTTCTTCCTAACATCCAATCTGAATCTACCCACTTCTAGTTTTGCTCCATCCCCCCTCATCCTATCACTCCCTGACACCCTAAAAAGCCCCTCCCCAGTATTCCAGTAGCTCCCTTCAGGTACTGGAAGGCCACAATAAGGTCTCCTTGGAGCCTTCTCTACTCCAGACTGAACAGCCCCAACTCCCTCAGTCTGTCTCCATAGCAGAGCAGCTCCAGCCCTCTGCTCATCCTCATGGCCCTTCTCTGGACACCTTCCAGCACCTTCACATCTTTCCTGCACTAGGGACTGCAGAACTGGATGCAGTACTCCAGGTGGGGTCTCACCAGAGTGGAGTAGAGGGGGAGAATCACCTCCCTCGACCTGCTGGCTGTGCTTCTCCTGATGCAGCCCAGGCTCTGGTTGGCTTTCTGGGCTGCAAGTGCTCACTGCTGGCTCATGCTGAGCTTCGCCTCCACCAGCACCCCCAAGTCCTTTTCTTCAGGGCTGCTTTCAAGGCAGTTGCTGCCCAGCCTATATTGGTGCTTGGGATTGCCCTGATCCAGAGTGTTACAGCTGGGAAGATGGCACAGTGTGACTTTGGATTGCTCACTCTGGCTGTTTTCAACGGTGCTCAAAGCCACTGTGTGCTACCTGCAGGCTGCAAGCAGCTCTCTCCTGGTTACAGTGGCTTGTGCAGAGTTACACAGACTCCAGCCAGGACCAGGGAAGCTGCAGGTCTGCTCTGAGGACCTCACTCAGGGGCAGGTGAACCTGAGAGGCCAGTATATGCAAGGAGGGTGACAGTGTTAAGGCTTCTTCCCCTCACAGACCAAGTTCAAACACACACTGGCTCTCACCAAGCCTCCCAGGGACCTTCCTAGGACCTCTCCTGTCCCTGCATCCTCAGCCACTTGGGTTTTTTTCAACAGCCCAGGGCCAGAATGGGAGAAAACCAAAGTACTGGAAGGGCCAAGCTGCCCTTCACAGGGCACCACTGCCACCACTTCCAAATGGCCAGGATAACACATCTGGGCAGGTTTCTGTAGCTGCAAAGCACCCAGTACTTTTGTAGGGACCTGGCTGCTTAGTTAACACCTACATGGGAGTTGCCCTCTGCTGACAATCTGCTCCTTAGCTCAGCAGTAAGAGCACAAACCCTGAGTCCTCACAGTGTACTTCCAGGGATCTCCTGGAGCAAGGGGATCCTTCACAGGAGTTCAGGGATGATGTATATGCATGCAGGTACAGTTATGCACAGTGAGACAGAAGAGACTTTCAAAGGAGAACAAAGGGGACTGGAAAAGGCATTTGCCTCTGTCTCAAATCTTAGATGCCTCCTCCTGATCAAGCAGTGATTTATTCCTTCTGCATGCCGTTCAGTCTCCCAGCTACAGCTAAAAGCAGTCACACAGTTTTCTTCCAGAACAAGCAGAATGACCACCAGCTGATGCCCCAAGAGCTGGGCAGCTGGGTGTGGGTAGGCACAGCCAAACCTGCTCACCAGCCCTCCCTGCACAGCCTGACAATCAGAGCCCTTGGATGCGGTGAGCTGACCCTGCTCCTGCCATGGAGGCAGAGCAGGACCACAGGGACAAGGGGAAAGTTCCAGGCAACTGCTGGCAGAATTCAACAGAGGGTGAGTATTCCACACCTGGGAACCAAGTGCTTCCCAAAGAGCTGAGGGGAGTGGAGACTTGAAAGCAGGCCTTACTGTGCAGGCTGGACGACGGGACGTGAGCTCACCGTGCTGCTCTGTGGTATGTGCTCTAATGCAATCCTTGGGTATACAAAGAGAGGAAGAGCAAACAGAAGCCAGGAGGTGGCTTATCCTGCATACTGCATTAGAACAGCACCAGGAAAGCGGAGACAATCAGACCTCTACATTTTAGAGGCAGAGCAGGAAGAGAAGCCACACAAATGATGTGAGGCAGAAAGTGTCTGCCAGCGAGCGACTTGAAGAGCTCCATCCATTTAGCTTGCCACAAAGCAAAATGAAAGGTGTTTTGACCGTGCTGTACAAAAATACCTTCATGGGAGAAGAAATCCTTTAAAGAGTTCTTTCATCCAGTGAAGAAGGCAAACCAGAGGCATGGGCTGGAAGCTGAAGGCAGATCCAAATCAGAAAGAAGAACGGGATTTTTTACACTGTGATTTCATTACCCCTCAGAAACGGCAGACCTCCGGGTTTTGATGTCTTGGAGGCTGTGACAGCCTCTGGGATAAACACAAGGTGGTGGTGTGACTGAATGGCCTGTGATGGATGAACTAGAACAGCCCTTCTGCCCTCACCTCTGAGCTGCTGCTCCCTGGCACCCTCTGGCACCAGGCTGGTGCTAGGCTGGCAGGCACTGCTCCTTTAGTGGGGGGCTCGTAGGTACTCTGTGTGCACACAGGGTAAAATAAGGGGGTCCTCAACCTACCACTGAGACCAAACCCATTACTCCATTTCCATCTCCTGTGTCACAGTGAGACATCTTCTCTCCCCAGCATTTTCAGAGCAGCCTGAAAGCATGTTCCCATATCTCCCCCCCAGAACTATTGCTATTAAATTCCTTGCAATGCTGTTACTTATTGTTGTCTGGCAGCGATCTTGATCCCTCTCTCTAAATCAGGCTGCCCAGAGCAAAGCCACCTCTCTCAGAACGGTGCCACCTGAGAGACTAAGGGAATTACAAATCCATTCAGCTCAGGCTCCTTGCCTTTTTCTTGTCTTGCCTTGAAAGAGCCAGCGTGCAGGAGCAAGGGACAGAATGTGCCACTTTACAGCTCTGCAGAGTGGATGGCTTCACCTATTTCCTCTGTCATCCAGCCTCAGGGAGGGGCTGCAAACCTCTCCCCAGGCCCCCCCGGTTGCCATGGTCTTTCACACAGTATCTGAGCCAACAAGATCCCTCTGACGTTTGACACCAGACCTCTGCGTGCAGCCAATTTGTTTTCCTTTCACCTCCCTTCGCCTGCATCTCTCCTGCCCCTGTTTGCAATACAGTTTATTCTTTCCACAGAACAAACAGGGTCTGTCAGACCATTGCTGCTTGTGTGGTTTTGTTTGTTCATTAGAGGGACTAATTGCTTCATTTCTGGTGACAAAGTAGGTAACAAAGGGCTGTAAAAACGAGCAGCTCTTTTCCTACCACCGTTTGAGAGCTAAAGACCATCAGAAATCAGTCTCAAGGACCGGGAGGCAGAAGGGGTGGTTGTTTTACTGGGTGGCCCCAGAAGCCCTGCCACCCCACTTCTGCTTTCAGCACAGTGGTTTGACTCCACAAATCCTGAGCAGAGCTGGTGGGATTCAGAAATCCATCAGAATGCTGTCAAACTTCAACCAGCACACCTAAACCAGGCTCACTGCTGCCTCTTACAAAGAGCGACTCCAGCGTTTTCTCCCCTCCCCAGGAATGAAACCTTTGCAGGGGAAATCACTCCTGCTTTTCAGTTTTAGAATCATAGAATTGTCAGGGTTGGAAGGGACCTCAAGGATCAGCCAGTTCCAAGCCCCCTGCCATGGGCAGGGACACCTCACACTACAGCAGGTTGCTCACAGCCACATCCAGCCTGGCCTGAAAAACCTCCAGGGATGAGGCTTCCACCACCTCCCTGGGCAACCTGTGCCAGTGTCTCACCACCCTCCTGGGGAAGAACTTCTTCCTAACATCCAATCTGAATCTACCCACTTCTAGTTTTGCTCCATTCCCCCTCATCCTATCACTCCCTGACACCCTAAAAAGTCCCTCCCCAGCTTGCTTGTAGCCTCCTTCAGATACTGGAAGGCTACAAGAAGGTCTCCTCAGAACCTTCTCTTTATCCTCAGTTCTCTTTACCCTGGGTTTCAGCAGCCAGTTCCAAGGTAGGAAGCTTAATGATATAATGCTTGGGTTTGTGTGCTGAGGAAGAACTGCTCATTTAGCTCAAATAGCTAGTTTCCCTCTGACTGCAATTTTTTATTGGTCATTATTTTTAGGGGGGGGGAGGGGAAAGCATCAGGCCCAAATTAAACCTGAAACAGCCTCTTTGCATGCACCTCTTTAAAAAAAAAAATGAGAGAAATCAGGATACCAAATAGAAAAGCATTTGTGAGGGGTAACATTGAGATGAGCTCTTCTTGTTTGCTTTAACGAGTCACAGCCCCTTGCAAGGCTGTGGTTATAACCTACCACCTACTCAGTCACTTCAGTGGAAAGTGAACCTTGAGGTCCTGGGTAAGTCTCCCCACAGATATGCCACACACATGCTGTGTGTGGCAGGGGGCAGTGCCTGTGCTACCAGCTGGCCCAGAGGAGCTGGGAGCCGAGCTCTTGTGACTGGCAGGTCTGTGAGGCAGCCAGAGCAGGCTCTGATGCTCCTACCCAGCCCTGTGATGGGAAGGAATCCTCTTGCTCTGCAATCTCACCTGCTCTTGAGCAGCCTGCACCAGTGAGGAGCAGTCAAGTGAAACGGTATTTTACCTGATTTTCATAGGCTCACAGAAGGCACTGGGTTGGAAGGGACTTTAAAAGGTCATCTAGTCCAAACTCCTTGTGGGAGCAGGGATATCTGCAACTCGATCGGCTTGCCCAGAGCCCCATCAAGCCTGACCTTGAGCATCACCTGGGATGGAACCTCTACCACCTCCCTGGGCCACCTGTTCCAGTGTTCCACCACCCTCACAGTAAGGAACTTCTTCCTGGGGTGCACATTTTGTTGCAGGAGTGACCTGGTGGCGTTAACCGAGGCACTCCTTTGACCTGCAGAGTGACGGGCTGCACAGACAAGTTTGTGTGAGGCCAGCCTGGGTGCGGTTTTACAGCACAGTGGTTACTCAGAGGTTACTCCCACGTACAGCTCCCACCCCCCGGGAGTACAGAGCATCCCTCCCTTCCCTGAAGAGCAGCTGCCTGGCATTAGTGTTGCAGGGCAAGGTCTGAGGTGACTGCCCATATGCCGCAAAGCCAGCCCCTAGCCAGCCGCTGGAGCCCTACTCCCCAATGCCTGCCCACAATCACCGCCCCTGGTTCTGAGCTCCGGCCCCCAAGCAGGGCTGGCAGCAAGGAGAAAGGAGGGTGAGGGTTTGAAGAAACACCAAAGTGCCCAACCTCATATTTGATGTCTATTACGAAGGCTGTAATTACTCCTCTCAAAGTCTGCTGCGTGAAGCGCCTGCCCTACCGCTCTGAAAGCACACAGCAGCCCTCCCGGAGCAAAAGGCAGGAGGAGAGACTTCAAAAGCCAGCCCACACAAGAGCTTTTCCACACCCTGTCCCTGCTGCCTTTTACCACAGGCACGGCTTGAGGACTTGCAAAGGCACAAATCAGGCTGCTCCAGAGGAGCTGGGACTGCCCTCGCCAGGTGCCAGCTTGGCCCTGTCAAATATCCCAGGGCTTCAGAAGCTGCTCGGGGAGCAAACTGGAGCAAGAACTGAGTACAGAGGTGGCTGGCCCCCAAAGCTGGTGCCTATTAGAAATCCTCCTGCTAAAGATTTTAGCTTTAATCAATGCCCCATTCGAGGCCATCCTGGAGCAGAGGGAGGAAAGCTAATGGGAAGCGTAAGGCTAATCACAGCTAGAGAGCCCCAGGGAAGGGCGGCGGGGGGCGGGGGGGGAAGAGAAGAAAAATGGAAGATGAAAGCAGGCAAATGGTTTAAACAAACAGTCACACAGGGCCAATGAAAAGGGGGAACAGAGGGAAAATGACACAATAAAAATAAATGCTGTAAGAGAAAGGAAAGCTTCCAGCACACAGAGGGGAAAAATGCGGGGCCTGGCAGAAGCAAAAGCATGAGCGAAAGATGCTCTAATGGAGCTCTCTAGCAGCAAACACTAAGCCATTACCAGGCAGCCCCTTCCCTTCTAATGGCCCGAGCCTGTACCACATTATCACCTTGTACCCCATGGAGTTCACCGGTTGTTGAGGTATTTCACAGAGCCTGGCTCTAGCTCATGCCTGGCAGAAGCTGCCTGAAGTCTCCCGCGGACGAGTGCAGGGATTTGTTTTCTACCCTGAGTGAAATGTTGTTAAATTTCCCCTTAGTTGTTTCGTTTGAGCATAAACAAAAGGTGTTGGGGTTTTTTCTCCACACTTAGGGGCATTTTTCAGATCCTTTTTCTCTGTGCTGTGATAAATGAAATCCCTTTCATTTTTAGAGAGTCAAGCTTGGCACTTGTGCTGCTCCTCAGCAAGCAGCCTGCAATTTGCCAAGCCTGAAAGAATCCTGGCTGAGAAATAAACACAGTGGGCCATATGCTCTCCTTCCCATATGCACAGGGCACCTTACCTCAAAAATTGGGAAAAGGCTTGCCATCACCCCGTGGTGCTGCTCCTGCCAAGGTGAAAAAAAAAACCCCAAACCAAACAAGCACAGCAAAGGTTTGGGGCTGTCACAGAGGCACCCTCTTTCCTGCGTGCCTCCTGCCACTGCCTTGGCACTGCCACTGCCTTGGCTTCTCCTCTGGCAGAAGCGTGGTGAGGGGTCAGGGAGTGCATATGCCACGTCCCTGGTGCTCACAGGAAAGCTGCAGTATCTCGACTGGTATTTCCTGGCACTGCTTGCTCTGCAAGGGAACAATCTGCAGAACACAACTGTTCCTCTAATACTGCTCTTCCCTAGCTCGTTCACACTGTGCCCTCACGGGAGGAGGATCACACGCCAGAAGGACGCGGGTGAAGCGAGGACTTCTCTCTGCTCCACGCTCCTCAGAAGCACAGAAGGAGGGTGTGCCACGTACAGCACAGTGCCTCTGGTCTCTGGGGCGCCCTGGCAGACCTGGAGTGTGACTGATGGAAACACCAAAGCAGGTGCATTGGCGTTCTTGGACTGGTCATGAGTACAAATTCATGCAGAAATTCACGGAACAGAATTAACCAGGTTGGAAAAGACCTTGGAGATCATTGAGTCCAACCTATCACCCAACACCATCTCATCAACTAAACCATGGCACCAAGTGCCTCATCCAGGCTCTTTTTCAACACTTCCAGTGATGGTGATTCCATCACCTCCCTGGGCAGCACATTCCAAGGGCCAATCTCTCTTTCTGTGAAGAACTTCTTCCTAACATCCAGCCTAAACCTCCCCTGGTGCAGCTTGAGACTGTGTCCTCCTGTTCTGGTGCTGGTTGCCTGGGAGAAGAGACCAACTCCCTCCTGGCTACAGCCTCCCTTCAGGTAGTTGTAGAGGGCAACAAGGTCTCCCCTGAGCCTCCTCTTCTGCAGGCTAAAATTCCATGATCTTCCCCTGTCCAACACCTCCTTCAAAGAGCTGGAATGATTCCCGTGTCTTTGGCTGCAGGTGCTTGCCCATGCAGCCTCTCTAAATTCCTGTGGTAGTTTTAGGCTATGCCTTTACAATTTTTTCACAGGTCTTGAACAGAAAAGCAGTAAAATGTAAATAAATCACTGTTGGGTGTAAAAAAGAAACTAAAGGTAATTCTAAACAACCCCAGTGGAGAGATAAGGAACTTAAACTGGTTGTACCAAAACAACCTCCCTTCTCTTCTCGCTTCGTCGCTCTGGGAGAGATACTGACTCACTTCTGCTTGACTTTGGCTGCATTGTTGTGGTATTATTGACTTCCCTGCTTCTGTTTCTTCTCCCTTTTGAACAGGGGGGCTAGGAGGAGGCAGAGAGGGAGAAGCTAGTAGCTTTGACCAGGGAGATTCTTATGCTGCTTGTTAATTGTAAATGCCTATAAATGTTGTATATTTTGTACATATTCACAGAATCACCAAGGTTGGAAGAGACCTCAAAGATCATCAAGTCCAACCTGGCACCACAGACCTCATGACTAAACCATGGCACCAAGTGCCACATCCAATCCCCTCTTGAACACCTCCAGGGATGGTGACTCCACCACCTCCCTGGGCAGCACATTCCAAAGGCTAACAACTCTCTCTGTGAAGAACTTTCTCCTCACCTCCAGCCTAAACTTCCCCTGGCACAGCTTGAGACTGTGTCCTCTTGTTCTGGTGCTGGTTGCCTGGGAGAAGAGACCAATCCCTCCTGGATATATCCACCCTTCAGGTAGTTGTAGAGAGTGATAAGGTCTCCCTGGAGCCTCCTCCTCATTGCATTCCATTGTAGATTGTAGTTTTGCCTGTAAACACAGCTTTCAATTGCTCCCAACTGAGCTGGGCTGGCCAGTTTCATGTTGGGGGTGGGTGGGTGGGGTGAATTTTCAACCCACCACAATTTGAGAGCCAAAGCTTTCCCAAAGGTAGCCAGCAAGAGCAAGGGAAGTGGACTTCCACTGCAGCTGCCCAGGAAGGCCACATCATCTTTGATGTGGTTCCCAGTAACTAGCTCCTGCTAAGCTGAGGTGGCACACCAGGGCTATAATTTCACAAGTCAGTTCATTTTTGCATCCTTGAATCCATGCTACCTAGCTCCAGTACTTGAAACCTGATTTTTCTTCCACCTTGGGCAAGGTCTTTCTGTCTCCATTAGCCCCCTGGCCTTTGTTTTGGCATCCAGTCTTATCAGCTCCAGTGACAGCTGAGACAAGGGATCCTGATTTGGGCTATGCTTAGTTTGCCATTAACTCTGGCATGCTCCTCACTGCATGATCCCTCCCTTCTCTCTGAGGTCTCCTTTACTTACATGGCTAAGGAGAACTCCACTACTGAATTCATTTCTTTTGCAAGGCCTACCTCAGCTCAGCTTTTGGCAGTACTGAGTTTAATCCTAGGCTTCCATGTCTCCAAGGTATGGCCTCCTTTGCAGATCAAGCCCTTATTCACACCATCTGAGGCTTTCTGGATAGCCTTGATATCTATTCTGAGACAACTGCTTATCTCCCAAGCTTTAAACTTCCTTTCTGAATGCTTTTTTGCCTCCCCTTATCCTGCCATCTTCCTAATGCACATTTGTGTTCACCAGCTTAACTGGCCCTCACAGCTGCAATCCCTGCTGTCCTTTTCCAGCCTTTGACTCACCCCTCAAGCCCTGCCTTCTCCCACCTTTGCTGGAGACAGGGCTCTGCACAGGATTGTGTTGCTCTCTCTCATGAGAGATTTAACAAAGCAAGACACAATCTCCCTCTTCCTCTGATTACTTTCCTTCATGTCTTGCCTGGCTCTCCCCTCCTGGCTACTGAGGTGGTGGCTTCACCAGTGGTGCCCAGCCCTTCTGCTTGTTCTGGTGACCTCACTGCACTCTGGTTTCTCATCACTCTTGCCCTCATCCATCTCCTTCCTTTTTATATCTCACTTCCCTCTTGCTCCTTCCCCTCACACCACAAGCACACTTTATCTTCATGCTTTTTAAAGAAACAAAAGAAAACACAATAAATCCAAACCCCCCCTGACTCCAAGTGCCTCTTCAGCTCTCACCCCATCTCTCTTCTCCCTGTCATCTCTCAGCTTATCAAGCATACAGCCTACAATGTATATGATTGAGATGGAATTTAGTCTCCATCTCCAACACAGATTCTCTTCCAAACAGGCTTTCGCTCCTCGCCTGCCACAGAAGGCAGTGTCACAGAGCCTCTAACATCCTTTGTCTGGCTGCAGCTCTGCACTATCACACCAGGCTTGCTGTCACAGCCTGTCAGCTCCTTCTGACCACACTGCACTGGAAATCCAGTGCTCCTGCTTCACTCCAACACCTTCAGTTGCTTGCTCAGTGCTGCTCAGACTAGTTCATCACTGATCACCCTCCCACACACCACCACTCTGTGGGTCTGTGCGCTCATCCCTCCTCTCCCTCTTACTCCCGTCTCTGAGCAAGCTCACTCTCTGTACACATCCAAGGACCTTCTCTACACCAGCAGCTCTCAGACCTACCTCTGTCCCCGGCCAGTCCCCGTCTGCTCCAACTAAATTCATGTGCTGCCTTTGGGATCATCTTGTGGATAACTGTCAGCTCAAGCTCAAAGCAGGCTCTCATCCTACTCCCTCGGTCTCCTCTCCTTCCTGTTTCTTCCCTCCCCACGGACAACACCATCACTTGCCTGTCACTCAGCCCATAACCTGCTTGTCATCCTTGTCTCAAACCTCCCTGCAGAGTCCCACAGCCAGGCTCTCATCACCTCACACCCTGACGGCTGCAATCTTAGCCTGCTTGCAGACAGCCAGAGCGCTGCTGCCCAGGTCATTTTCCTTGCCTGTCATCTCGACTGTGCCATCTCTCTCTTTGCAGCCCTCCCTTGGCTTCCTCTTCTTTTGGATTTCAGCCCTCTCCCTTGCTCTCAAATGCAGCTGCAGCACATGCCACCTCACACATCATCTCTTGTTCACTGCTGAGACTTTCCATCACCCCATCGTGACCTGCTCTTTTCCATGTTACATTTTAGCTAGCAGTTCCCTCACACTTTCCCTCCTGCTGGATTTCATTTTTGTGAGCAGACTTCCAAAATCATACAAATCTGACCCTGAGCCCTGCCTGGAATTTAGTAGAAATTCCTGGCTCCATGATGTCCAGCAGTCTCTTCTGTTTCCTTGTACTCCCTGGTGTGTCAGTCTCTCCGTGTTAGCTCTTATCGCACACTTGGGTTGGAAGTATTGGGGGGGTGGGGGAAGGGGGCAGGGAGGAAATCTATTTACATCCTCTGTCTGCAGGGGACAGAGCATGATGGCACTCCTAAACTGTGACTACAACTCAGAGGTGCTACCCACCATGGAACAAGAAGTTGTAAACACAACTTCAATCTGCCCACAGACTAAATAGGATAGGATAGGATAGGATAGGATAGGATAGGATAGGATAGGATAGGATAGGATAGGATAGGATAGGGTAGACCAGGTTGGAAGAGACCTTTAAGATCACTGAGCCCAACCCAGCATCCAACACCATCTAATCAACTAAACCATGGCACCAAGTACCCCATCCAGTCTCTTCCTAAACACCTCCAGTGATGGTGACTCCACCACCTCCCTGGGCAGCACATTCCAATGACCAATCACTCTCTCTAAGAAGAATTTCTTCCTGACATCCAGCCTAAACTTCCCCTGGTGCAACTTGAGACTGTGTCCTCTTCTTCTGGTGCTGGGTGCCTGGGAGAAGAGACCAGCCTATCTATAACCTCCCTTCAGGTAGTTGTAGAGAGCAATAAAGTCTCCCCTGAGCCTCCTCTTCCCCAGGCTAAGCAACCCCAGCTCCCTCAGCCTCTCCTCATAGGGCTGTGCTCCAAACCCCTCCCCAGCTTTGTTGCCCTTCTCTGGACACCCTCCAGCAACTCAACGTCTTTCCTAAACTGAGGGGCCCAGAACTGGACACAGGACTCAAGGTGTGAGCACCAAGATTTCAACGTGCCCTTGGCTCCACTTCTCCTTTTACAGCAGGATGAGATCCCCCGCGCCGAGACAGCCAGGAGCTGCTAAGTTACAGTTCCCACGGCAATTGCAACTCAGCCTCACGTGGTGAGGCACAAAGGTTATCACCACGGACAATGACAGAGGGTGCTGAACACATGCAGAGTGACCAAATCACTGCTGTGGCAGACAACCAGGTCTTTGAACTTCTGTGCAGGTAAAATCTCAGCCATGTAGCGGGCATTTAGCAGTTCATTCCGGAAAGGTGAAGTCAAACGCCCTATAAATACAAGTCAAAACGCTGTTGAAGAGCAAGCAACTGGCCCCAGCTTGGAGCCCTCCTTGCAGAAACACAGCTAATGGCAAGAAGAAATATTTCCATTGCTTTCTGAGCTCTGGTAGCTGTCAGCTGAGAGAGGGATCTGCCGATCAGAGAAATCTGGGAAGACATCAGCATGTCAGAACAAGTGAAAAGACTTGACACAGAGGGCACATTTTTGTTGAGCAATTTGCATTAGCACTTCTGGACAAATTCTACATTTCACATGCAATTCACAACCCAACAGCAGCACTGCTAATTGGTGCAGTTGCCACTCAACTGCAGTGTCTTGTTTGAGCTATCAGTGATGTGAATGAAGACTACAGACTTCTCTGAATAAAGAAAGAAAGGGGGGGGGGAAAAAAGGCAGCAATTATTTTTCAGGCTTTGAGTTGGGTTCCCCCTGCCCCCACTTTCATCCTTATAATTTCATTATCTCCTGGCATGCATCAAGAAAAGTGTGGCCAGCAGGAGCAGGGAAGCCATTGTGCCCCTGGACTCAGCACTGGTTAGGCCACACCTTGAGTCCTGTGTCCAGTTCTGGGCCCCTCAGTTTAAGAAGGACATTGAGATGCTTGAACGTGTCCAGAGAGGGGCAACGAGGCTGGGGAGAGGCCTTGAGCACAGCCCTGTGAGGAGAGGCTGAGGGAGCTGGGGTTGTTTAGCCTGGAGAAGAGGAGGCTCAGGGGAGACCTTATTGCTGTCAACAACTATCTGAAGGGAGGTTGTAGCCAGGTGGGGGTTGGTCTCTCCTCCCAGGCAACCAGCACTAGAACAAGAGGACACAGTCTCAAGCTGTGCCAGGAGAGGTTTAGGCTGGATGTTAGGAAGAAGTTCTTCACAGAGAGTTGTTAGCCATATAATGGGCTGCCCAGGGAGGTGGTGGAGTCACTTTTTAGCATTAGACAGACTGAGGTAGTTTGGGCTGGTCAGTCTGGAGAAGAGAAGGCTCTGAGAAGAATTTATTGTGTCCTCCCAGTATTTTAGGGGGGGCTACAAGAAAGCTGGGAAGAGACTTTTTAGGGTCTCAGGTAATGATAGGACTGGGGGGAATGGAACAAAAATAGAAATGGATAGATTCAGACTGGATGTTAGGAGGAAGTTCCTCCCCATGAGGGTGGTGAGGCACTGGCACAGGTTGCCCAGGGAGGTGGTGGAAGCCTCATCCCTGGAGGTTTTTAAGACCAGACTGGATGTGGCTGTGAGCAACCTGACCTGGTGCGAGGTGTCCCTGCCCATGGCAGGGGGCCTGGAACTGGATGATCCTTGAGGTCCCTTCTGTCCCTAGCAATTCTATGATTCTATGATTTAAGTGAAAACAGGGCAGATCTCTCATCCATCATTCTTTATCCTTTGTAAAACCCAGTCTCTGGAGAAAAGGGAAGAGCTTCCACACCTCAGCTTTCTATCCCTGCCGCTCGAAGCGCTCCGGCAGCTGCGGCGCGGCTGAAGGAAGGTTTGCCTGGCTCCTTTTCATAATTTGGACAGCTATTTTTAGCCCACAGCTCCTTTAGGCCCCTACAGTGCCAAATCCAAAGGAGCTAATGGGATTGGCAGGTGCATAGATTATTGGTGACCTCCTCTAGCCCAGCAGTTCACATTTCCTTGCTGCTTTTTTTCCCCCCCCATAATGAACAGTGAAAAAGGGAACGACCTACAATTAAAGATCTTCCTAGCTGGCCTCAGTACCTTTTACATTCAAATGCTCAACGAGACACCAATGTGCAATGGCTAAAGATGGAACAGCACAAAACTCCCCCCTCAACAACCTATATAGATGAACCTAGAGCTAAATAAATCTGAATCTGCAGAACTTCATTTTTTAAGGGAGTATTCTGGGTGCATCTCTGCAGCCAAATACATGTCTGCAAGATACAGGACACAGAATTAACCAGGCTGGAAAAGACCTTGGAGATCATCAAGTCCAACCTGTCACCCAACACCATCTAATCAACTAAACCATGGCACCAAGCACCCCAGCCAGTCTCTTCCTAAACACCTCCACTGATGCTGACTCCACCACCTCCCTGGGCAGCACATTTCCAATGGTCAATGTCTCTTTCTGTGCTTTCATTCTGACCCTGATCTCTCTGCAGCTGCAAGAATCCTGTCCCCTTTCTTGCTTCCCTTGGTATCTCCCTAGCTCCATCCTCCTGAGAGTCCAGCCTCACTGTTGTAGGAGTCCCTAGCAGAAGCCACAGCTTATCTCTGCTCCCAGCTGTGCTCTGCTTGGAAAGAACATGAGAAACTACAGCTAAGCCAGTGTCACTCCCAACCCTGATCATGAGTGGGCTTAAATCCTGGATGTGGATGTTATTTCATTTTCTGCAGCAAAAGCACAAACCAGATCGCTGGCCAAACTCCTGTAATACATCTCCATGGTGTAAATAGCTCAGCTTGGACCTTTTTCTGCCACACCCTGGGTTATAGGCACAAGTCTTGATGTGCAGGCCAAATTATTCTGAGTACAATTGCACAGCCCTCTTACAAATTGGAGCCACATACGTGTGTCCCCACTCCCTAGGCTGATTCTGTGGTGTTCAGGGAAGCAGGGGCTGGCTAGGAGCTGTGTGCCCTGTCCTGAATGTGGGACACCCAGCACTGCCTCTGCAGGGCTGCTGTAAAGGGCACTTCACCCACTGGGGCTCCCTGAGCATCCTTCCAGTATTCAGCTGGTGAGGCATGACAACAGAGAGCTCCAGAAATCTCAGGGATATGGGATGCCTCCTTCTTCCCAGCTACTTCATCCCCTCTCTGGGCTTACAAATAAAACCAAAACCCCACACCAGAGAGCTGATACCTCCAACCCTTCACAAAGAGGAGCAAATGGTGCCTCTGTGAAACCACAGGCTGTACTTCCCGACGGTAGTGCAGGGCTCCAATTGACCAACACATGGCGTGGCTGTCAGCTGTGACTACAAAAACTGCAGAAGATATCCAGGGACCTCTTAAGATCCCGTTTCTGGCATATGGGGGGACTGGAGACTTTGCAGCTTCCCACCTGCTTAAGTGTAATTCACTACAAAACATCAAACAGAGGCATTCAGCCCTTTGTAGACATATCATTACCTTATGTGTTCATGTAAGGCACATCTGTAGCACATTGGCAGTACACCCAGTTAATGTGTGGGAGACTCCGAGGTTCAAAGCCTCCAGTGTTTCTTTTGTTCTCTAATGAATCCTTCTTTTGTTTAGCTCCCCCTCCCCTAAGGTTGTAGCTGTAACTCTGTCATTAGCATCTTAAAAAAAAACCCATCTTATCCTCCAAAAGTCCTTACAGCCCTGCAATAAGCTGGGAACACACTAGGAAGCACCTAAATGAATCACGAGTCTTACTTAAGACGGGTTTAGCAGGTCTGGGTCACTGTTTTCGGCAGCTCTCTTGCTTAGTTGGCAAACTCAGTAATCAAATATTCTCATAAGACCAGGTGAAGTGAGGTCCTTAGTGCTGCCTACAACTACCTGAAGGGAGGTCGTAGCCAGGTGGGGGTTGGACTCTTCTCCCAGGCAACCAGCACCAGAACAAGAGGACACAGTCTCAAGCTGCACCAGGGGAGGTTTGGGCTGGATGTTAGGAAGAAGTTCTTCATAGAAAGAGAGATTGGTCATTGGAATGTGCTGCCCAGGGAGGTGGTGGAGTCACCATCACTGGAGGTGTTTAGGAAGAGACTGGCTGGGGTGCTTGGTGCCATGGTTTAGTTGATTAGATGGTGTTGGGTGATAGGTTGGACTCGATGATCTCTGAGGTCTTTTCCAACCTGGTTAATTCTATCCTATCCCATTCTATCCCCCATTCTATCCTATCCTATCCTATCCTATCCTATCCTATCCTATCCTATCCTATCCTATCCTATCCTATCCCTGTGCTGCATTCCAGCTGGCAAGCTAGCTTCATGATGTTTCAAGTAAAAGATCCATCCATGGCTACTAGCAGTGTCCTGAGTTTTGTGACTCTCTGCAGAACTATGTCTGCTTTGTACTGCCCCCAAACTGCAGGCACCTCCATGGCAGCCCACCAACAAAAAACCACAAAAGCTGAGTTGCATCCTTTCTGTGTGGAAATATTTTGTTGAGTTTTCACTGGGCTTCACCCCAGTGACCCCCAAATCTGATTTTCTAGACCTCATGCATGAAAACACAGCAGTAACACAGAGAGATCACCTGCAAAACAGGCTGGCAGGTGTGGTGTCCACCAGATTCACAGAATCACAGAATCACCAAGGTCGGAAGAGACCTCAAAGATCATCAAGTCCAACCTGTCACCCAGCACCTCAGGACTAACTAAACCATGGCACCAAGCACCCCATCCAGTCTCCTCCTAAACACATCCAGGGATGGTGACTCCACCACCTCCCTGGGGAGCACATTCCAATGGGCAATCACTCTGTGAAGAATTTCTTCCTAACATCCAGCCTAAACCTCCCCTGGCACAGCTTGAGACTGTGTCCTCTTGTTCTGGTGCTGGTTGCCTGGGAGAAGAGACCAACCCCCCACTTAGCTACAACCTCCCTTCATGTAGTTGTAGACAGTAATAAGGTCTCCCCTGAGCCTCCTCTTCTCCAGGCTAAACAATCCCAGCTCTCTCAGCCTCTCCTCGTAGGGCTTTTCCCAGCCAGTCCCAGCACTGGCACCTTCCTGGGCTTCACCTAATAGGACTTAGGTACCATTTGAGTTCTGGGAAACAGGCAGCAGGAGATGCTGCTAAGGAAATGTTATCACAGATAGACACAGAGAGAGAAAGGCTTTGCTCATGTTCTGCCAGCCATTTGTCTGTGAGTGAAACGTGGAAGGGAGGCAGAAAAACGCCAAGCTGACGCTCTCCGAGTGCTTTCAGTGAACTGACTCCAGTTCCTAAGTTGCCAAAGCTCTCCTCTGTGGGCACCTAGGGACTGTGAGAGATGGCCAATGGTCAGGGTGTGATCTGGGGAATTTCCTCTGGGAGAAGCCCAGCAGTAAGGGCAGGGAGGCCACGCCACCGGCAGAGAGCACCAGGACTGCTGAGTGCCGCGCTGCTTACACCCCGCCGACATCCCCAGCAACTTCAGTGCTCACACTTCCATGCACTGCTCCCTGAGTAATTCTGCACCCTAGCAGAACACTGCAGCTTCTTACCAAGGTTTGTGATCCTCAGCCAGGAGGGTGACATGTGGCTAGCTTTGCCTGGCAACTCCAAATTGTAACGGAATCAACAGATTTCAGCATTCCATTTGTCACTGCAAAAAAACACCCAACCCAAACCCACAGACCTCAGCTCCTTAAACAAGCACATTAGCAGTGTGTATTGTTGTCCTATACTCAGCAATTAGCATTATTATCTTTATTTAACTGTAAGTGGCATGTTTTCTTTGCTGGCTTCCTTCCAAAATCATCTGTTACTCCTTGCTGAGGTACAACTGCATGTTCTCACTGCTTCTGATGAGACATTTCTCTCTTGAAATGCATAAACATGCCATCACCTGAGGAATGGTACACTGACAATGCCCAGGAAAAAGACAACCACAAATCAAATCCAACCTTCCTCTCAGGCTTGGCTGAGACACCTGGAGGCTGTGCAGCCATGCGGCAGGACCTGGACGGACTAAGAGCTGGACAAAGAGGAACCCAGTGAGGTTCAATGAGGGCAAGTGCAGAGTCCTTCATCTGGGGAGTACAGGTTAGGAGAGGATGGGATAGGATGGGATAGGATGGGATAGGATAGGATAGGATGGGATAGGATGGGATAGAATAGAATAGAATAGAATAGAATAGAATAGAATAGAATAGAATAGAATAGAAGCGAAGCGAAGCGAAGCGAAGCGAAGCAGACCAGACCAGACCAGGCTGGAAAAGACCTCTGAGATCATCCTGCAGCAAACTCCTACTTCTTTGCCTAGCCACTAAAACCAGCAAAGATACAAGCCAAGGTAGAGCCCCAAGCCTTCAAAAGCTTCTGGGCAAAGTGCTAAAGGGAGCTCCTGTGGTGTGGTGGTGGTGGGAGTGCCCCTGCCCCATTCTCCCTCACAGCAGAGTGGGAATCGCTGGCCCATAGCTCCCTGCAGTGGCTCTAAGTGCAGCACCAGCCTTAGTCAAAGTTCATCAGGTAGCAAGCTCCCTTCTGAAAAGCAAGCAGCACTCTGCTCACACAGATCAACAGCTGAAGGCAGCTGCAGTGGAGCAAGACCTGCTGCACCTCCACCAGGTGCTGGGCACCATCACAGCTGCTAACAGGAGGAAATGGCCAAGCATTTACAAAGGCAAAACCACGCTGTACAACCTGGAAGAATCATCAGCCTTCTCCCTCCCCTCAAAACATCTCCTTACAGCCTAAAAATACATCCCATATCCGACAAAGAGGAGTGCCTTGACTGTTAGAAGCCACATCACAACAAAGCTCAGGAAATTCCTGTCCCCAAGCTCGCGCTCGGAAGAATCCCTCCGAGCGTGTAACACCAGCCTGGCACTGCAGCCAGGAAGAGCAGCAAGCCAGTGCTGTGTCCTCATTTAGGGTTTCTCTGCTTTAAAGTTCATTTCTGCTCTCTGTCAAAGGCTGTGGCCGTGCCAGCTCGAGCAAGTGAACAGCTGCAACGTTTTCCTGAAGCCCAAGTGGGGATGGAAACCTTCATCTTGAAGTTGTCCAGAGAAGGGCAACGAGGCTGGGGAGAGGCCTTGAGCACAAGCCCTATGAGAGGCTGAGGGAGCTGGGATTGTTTAGCCTGGAGAAGAGGAGGCTTAGGGGAGACCTTATTGCTGTCTACAACTACCTGAAAGGTTGGTCCCTTCTCCCAGGCAACCAGCACCAGAACAAGAGGACACAGTCTCAAGCTGTGCCAGGGGAGGTTTAGGCTGGAGGTGAGGAGAAAGTTCTTCACAGAGAGAGTCATTCATCATTGGAATGTGCTGCCCAGGAGGGTGGTGGAGTCACCATCCCTGGAGGTGTTCAAGAGGGGATTGGATGTGGCACTTGGTGCCATGGTCTAGTCATGAGGTCTGTGGTGACAGGTTGGACTCGATGATCTTTGAGGTCTCTTCCAACCTTGGTGACACTGTGATCTCCAGCAGGCTTGGTAGTCAGAGCTGAGTGCAGCGCTGCCATTTGGGTCACGGAGCCTTTTCTACAGGAACACAAACAAGCTGAGCACAGAACGAGGTCCAAAGACGATTCAAATGCCCAAACACGCTTAATTGCCTAATTAATTGAACGGCTCTTAGGCTCCCCCTTCTCCAGAATAAACTTGACCAGTTCAGCACTGGAAAAAACCTCCTGTTGACACTGCCCCTGTTTGTTTGGCAGCTTGTCAGCCCGAGAGGGTATATTTAGCTCCAGCACACTTGCAGGATTGCATCTTGCAGCTCAACAGGAAATCTCTGGAGTCAAAGCTAAAGATACCACTGAGCACTCCCAGATTTACAGCCAGCTGTAAAAGCGGAGCCGTGGTGGTCAGAGCGCTCAACAGCCGCCTTTCAAACCAGCAAGGAGGCTGAGTTAGACACTTCACTGTACTGAGGTTCATGGCAGGCAGGGTGCACCCACCGGGCTAAAAACAGCCCTCGAGGAGGCTCTTCTCTTGTGGGATAATACAGACACATCGTGTTCCCATTCCTCAGCTTGTGCTCATGAGTAGGTGGGAGGGGGAGAAAGCTGAGGAGGGGGAGCTGGGGGGGACTGCGTGCAGGTGAAGGGTTGCTGTAGGAGCACTGAGAGCTCCTCCTCCTCCTCTGAAGCTCTCAGGAATTCAAACAGCTGCTGGATCCATTTCAAAAAGAGAGAAGACACAAAAGAGAACACCCACCCACCCTCCCAACACAGGTTTTCTTTTCCATTAAAAACACCTAGACAGGAGCTGTGGCACCAGTCCCAGGGCAAGGGAACACAGAGAGAATCCTTTTCTTATGGTCTATGCCTGTCCTTAATGTTTTTAAGTGCCATTTTGCCTGATGCTATCGTGGCACCTGCACTGGCCCTGGCAAGCAGGGGCACCTCAGCTGCAGCTTCACATAATGCCTCAGCCTCTGTGAAATTTGTTATTCAAGGGAAGAATCATAGAATCATAGAATTGTTAGGGCTGGAAGGGACCTCAAGGATCATCCAGTTTCAACCCCCTGCCATGGGCAGAGACACCTCACACTACAGCAGGTTGCTCACAGCCACATCCAGCCTGGTATAAAAATCTCCAAGGATGAGGCTCCTACCACCTCCCTGGGCAACCTGTGCCAGTGTCTCATCAGCTTCATAGTGAAGAACTTCTTCCTAACATCCAATCTGAATCTACCCATTTCTATTTGTGTTCCATTCCCTCTGGTCCTACCAATTTACTGGGTATGGAAACTCACACCTCTAAGGTCTCTCTCAGGAAGTCAGAGCTGACCGCCTTGTAGATGTCCCACAGCAGCAGCACAGCAGGCAGGGACCTGAAGGGGCCTGTGGCACTGTGAGACAATGCCAGACATGTGCCCAAACTAGTCGTGCTGCCTCGCTTGGTTACCCAGCAGGTGGAGAAAAAACAACCACCACCACAGACAACCACCAGGGAAGACAAGGCCTTAGAGCAAACTGTGACTCACGAGGAGCTGCTCTGCAGCATCTTGTTTGTGTGACCTGATTGTATGAGCTTAGGAGCTTAGAATCACCAAGGTTGGAAGAGACCTCAAAGATCACCAAGTCCAACCTGCCACCACAGACCTCATGACTACTAAACCATGGCACCAAGTGCCATGTCCAATCCCCTCTTGAACACCTCCAGGGATGGTGACTCCACCACCTCCCTGGGCAGCACATTCCAGTGACAACAACTCTCAGGGAAGAACTTTCTCCTCACCTCTAGCCTAAACTTCCCCTGGTGCAGTTTGAGAGCTTCCTACGGCACTGTGTAAAGCACTGGCCTGGGCTCACCCAGCAAAGCTCTGAAGGCTCAGACCCTTCCCTCTGCACCACACCTAAGGCATGAACACGACCCAGGACCAGTCTCTCCTGAAATAGAATAGAATAGAATAGAATAGAATAGAATAGAATAGAATAGAATAGAATAGAATAGAATAGAATAGAATTAACCAGGTTGGAAGAGACCTTCAAGATCATTGTGTCCAACCTATCATCCAACACCACCTAATCAACTAAACCATGGCACCAAGCACCCTATCAAGTCTCCTCCTGAACACCTCCAGTGATGGTGACTCCACCACCTCCTCAGGCAGCCCATTCCAATGGGCAATCACTCTCTCTGTGTAAAACTTCCTCCTAACCTCCAGCCTAAACCTCCCCTGGTGCAGCCTGAGACTGTGTCCTCTTGTTCTGGTGCTGTTGGTAGTTTTAGGCCATGCCTTTAAATTGTTGGGGTTTTTTTTCCACAGATCTTGAACAGAAAAGTAGTAAAATGCAAATAAATCCCTGTTGGGTGTAAAAAGGAAGCTAAAGGTAATTCTAAACCACCCCAATGGAGAGATAAGGAACTAAAACTGGTTGTACCAAAACAATATTCCTCTCTTCTTGCTTCTTCGCTCTGGGAGAGATACTGACTCGCTTCTGCCTGACCTTGGCTGCATTGTTGTGGTATTATTGACTTCCCTGCTTCTGTCTCTTCTCCCTATTGTACAAGGGGTAAGGGTTGGGGGGGAGCAGAGAGGGAGAAGCTAGTAGCTTCCCCTGGTCTAAGACCAGTGTGTGTGTGGGGTTGTGCTGTTTATCAGTTGTCAATACCTGTAAATATTGTATATACCCTATATTTGTACATATTCATTGCATTTCATTCTAGACTGTGGTTTGGCTTGTAAGTACAGCTTTCATTTGCTTCCAACTGAGCTGGTCTGGCCAATTTAATGTAGGGGGGGAGGAAATTTCAACCCCCCACGGATAATAAAAAGGCAGGCTGCAAAACCAGCTCTTGTTTTCTGCTACCGAGTGCTTTCTTCCTGTCTGATCATTTTCTCTCAAGTGATGGCCAGCTGACTGTTGGCATTTCATCTCAGCTTTGGGAATGCTTTGTAAAGTCCAACTAATCCAAGTAAGCCAGAGCACACCTCTCTTTGCTCAGGGACAGGACAGCTACAGCTGTTGATGAAGCAAAATCAAAAAGGAGTAAGTGTAAACAAGCTGTCCCTCTCTGAGGAGCTCCTCAGGGTACAAAGTGTTCTAGTCAATAGCTCTGTAAGCCTTAGAGTCTTGCATGCCACTGATACCAACCCCCCCACACACACTTTGTTCAGCTAAATATGATCAACTTGTTTTCTTCCAAGCAAGAAGCCACTGCTGCCACCCTGCCTACAGCTGACTGGTCTCGCAACAACAGACTCCTTTGCCTCCACACAGGTCACTAACTAGTGGAGAGGGGGTAGGTAGGTAGGTAGGTAGCCTGAGGAAGTGTGCAGCCTTTGGTTTTATCAGACTTGCACAAGAGGAGGCCAGCTGACTGGTGGCTGAGGGCCTGCTGCATTTGCAACCCAGCCTTTGGACAAATCACTCCCCTGGCTCATACCTCAGCGTCCCCACTTTTGCAGCCAGCATGACAGTTCTGATTTCAGCAGGCTGCCCTGACCACAGCAAGACAGCCAGGATCCAGGGAGCTCCAGTGCCAGCATGCTCTATGCCTTAGGGAACACATTTTCTCAAAAGCAAAAAAAAAAAAGAGTCCAGAACTGTACATTTTGTCTGCAGGGTCCTGAACAAACCAACAGGCAAAAATCTTACTCAGAACATAAAGAAATGTACCTGCTCTATTCAGCTCAACTCCTGCTCTCCCCTGAAAACAGTACTTAGAGGAGCAGGCTGAAGGAGGGCAGGCTGAAGGAGGGCAGGCTGAAGGGCAGCAAGGCTGAAAGGCAGCAAGGCTGAAAGGCAGCAAGGCTGAAAGGCAGCAAGGCAGAAGGGGAGCAAAGCTGAAGGGGAGCAGGCTGAAGGGGAGCAAAGCTGAAGGGGAACAGGCTGAAGGGGAGCAGGTTTCTTGGCTACAGACATGGGATTTGCTGTGGCCCAGACAGCACAAGCTTTTCAGGATCCTGAGACAAGCCTCCCTTTACTTCCAGAGCTGGGTGAGATGGAGCAGCAGAGCCCCATGTATCTCTCATGGCTGTTTGGAGCTGACAGCTGTGCGCTCCCCTTAGCAATGCTGCTTCCTATTTGTCAGGTGTAATTTGGGTGCTATACACCACCAGGCATACATCTGGCCCCTCTGTTCTTGCTCCTGGGATGTGCCAGGCTGTTCCACTACCAGCTCCAGCTCACTGCTGCATCCACCAAAGGAAGCAAAGTTCCTATGCAGACAGACTGAGAGAGTTTGGGCTATTCAGACTGAAGAGAAGGCTCTGAGGAGACCTTCTTGTGGCCTTCCAGTACCTGAAGGGGGCCTACAAGAAAGCTGGGGAGGGACTTTTCAGGGTCTCAGGTAATGATAGGACTAGGGGGAATGGAACAAAACTAGAAGTGGGTAGATTCAGATTGGATGTTAGGAAGAAAGTCTCCACCACGAGGCTGGTGAGACACTGGCACAGGTTGCCCAGGGAGGTGGTGGAAGCCTCATCCCTGGAGGTTTTTAAGGCCAGGCTGGATGTGGCTGTGAGCAACCTGAGGTAGTGTGAGGTGTCCCTGCCCATGGCAGGGGGTTGAAACTGGATGATCCTGGAGGTCCCTTCTAACCCTAACAAGTCTGTGATTCTATGATTCAGTGGTGAACAGGTGAGCCCTCAGCAGGGAGGAACGCTGCACAATTCCGCAGCAGGGTGCTGGCCCAGCAGCCCCAGGGCACACCAGGGGACAAGGCTGCTCAGCTGCCTGCTCTTCTGGGGCCACTCTTCACGATGGTGACGGCTCTGCAGAGCCACAAGCCCAGGAACTTGCTATGCCAAGTCACGACCCGATTGGCAGATGATGGGAGTCAAGCCACAGTCCCCTGAGCACGCACCAGATGCTTAGCCTGCAAAAGTGCTGCTTTGCTTAAGCTGTCTACACGTTCTATTATGTGATGTACTTTGAGCTAAAAAGGCTCTCCTTGGATAATCCTGGCATTTGAGAGCTTTACCGCCGGGAGAGCTCTCTAAGGGCACTGTTTAGAGCAGTGTCATGTACAAACGAGGGAATCACAGGAGGCAGAGATGGAGAAGATCACCTAGCCCAGCTCTCAGCTTGTACAGGGTTGCTCCCATGAGGACCTTTTAGTCCAACCCGCAGGAATTACTGCAAGGAGAGAATCTCACAGCACATCAATGCTCCTTAACAAACAAGGAAAAGCCTGGCAAGAGGAGGTGATCAAGAACTCTGTGATATATGCCCCTTAGCAGACAAGGTCCTCCTAGGGACGGCCTGGAGACTGTTCTTGTTAAAAGCCAATTGGATGAGTGGCATTTAGGGGAAAAAAAAAGATGTATGTGTCACTTTTCACCAGCTTCCCCCTGGCTCAGTTCAGACAATTACAGCTTAACTACCAGGGTTAAGCTGGGAGCCTTCTGCGGTGCCAGAGTGAAAGGGGGCGGGGGGTACCCTGTCAGCTTCTTCAGGTGTTGGAATCTCATTTCTGAGAGGGGGAAGCATTCTCCCATCAGCTCTTTCTTTCACCTCTGCAAGAAGTAAGCCAAAGTAGTTACAAAGGAAGAAATGTTTTGGGTGTTTCTCACAGTAGCCTTTACCTGTGGTCTTTCATTCACGTGGCTGCTGCTGCAAAAAAACCCACTCAGCAGCTCTCTGGGGTAAAACCATTTTGCTATTTGACAAAAGGGGAATGGTGCCTTTCCCTCAAGCCTCCTCCTGATGAGCTCCACCAGAAGTTTCCCAGCAAGTTACCAGCAGAGCCATCACAGTGCCACCCACAAGCTTGCTGGCTCCATGCCTATGCACAACACATGCCCGTGGGTACAGGCTGAACCGACAGCGTTGCCACCCTTGAATCACAGAATCACCAAGGCTGGAAGAGACCTCAAAGATCATCAAGTCCAACCTGTCACCACAGACCTCATGACTAAAACATGGCACCCAGTGCCATGTCCAATCCCCTCTTGAACACCTCCAGGGATGGGGACTCCACCACCTCCCTGGGCAGCACATTCCAATGGCTAACAACTCTCTCTGGGAAGAACTTTCTCCTCACCTCCAGCCTAAACTTCCCCTGGCACAGCTTGAGACTGTGTCCTCTTGTTCTGGTGCTGGTTGCCTGGGAGAAGAGACCAACCCCTTCCTGGCTACAACCTCCCTTCACGTAGTTGTAGACAGCAAGAAGGTCTCCCCTGAGCCTCCTCTTCTCCAGGCTAAACAACCCCAGCTCCCTCAGCCTCTCCTCACAGGGCTGTGCTCAAGGCCTCTCCCCAGCCTTGCTGCCCTTCTCTGGACACGTTCAAGCATCTCAATGTCCTTCTTCAATTGAGGGGCCCAGAACTGGACACAGCACTCAAGGTGTGGCCTAACCAGTGCTGAGTCCAGGGGCACAATGACCTCCCTTTTGTTTGCCCAGGATCCACTATCAGATCCTGAACAGAGCTGTACAATGGGGATAGCATTTCCAGCCTGCTGAGACACATGTGCAAAGCAACATCACTTCCTCCTCATACAGTTCATCACGTTCAAAGCAAGATTTGTTCTTGGATGCTTGCACAAAGGCCATGCCAAAAGCAATGGACATGCACGTACACTTTCAAAACCCAGGCCCTGGCTTCCTGAAGGGAAAGTTTTTGTTGTTGTTTGGTTTTCAGCAGAGGCCTCTTTCCAAGGGCACAGGGAACCACCCTTCTGCAAAACAACAAATTACAAGTGTTTCCCTCAACCACACAGGGCTCTGTGGAAAATCAAGAGGATTCACTTGGGAAAGCAGGGAGGGACGGCACCAAGCTCTGGGAGGAAGGGTTTGTTTCTTTTTCTCATGTTTCCTACTGTTCCATGATCAGCCTCCCCTCTAGGCCACGGGACACAGAGCATAGCTTCAGCTTTAATTGCTGTCCATATGCATCTCTGCTTGTGAGGTTCACTTGGCCACTTCATTTCATGAAGCACACCCCTGACTTCTCAGGCTGCCGTGGGACCTGAGGGGGATGTGTCTTTAAGCACTAACCCTCCATGAAGAAGTGCTGCTTGTGAGGAATTTTACTGCTGTGTCCACTTCCATCCAATGCAAAGAAAGGGAAGGAGCAGCTGGCAGGAGCAAGAGGGAAGGACAAATTTATACCCTCTGGGGCAGCAAAGCCACAGTAATCTTCTGTTTCCAAATCTTGTACAAGATGCCTCTTTATGCTGACTACTTTCCACCCACCCTCAACAGCTCCCTGATTGAAGGCATGGCCCATCCTTGCCCTCTCCTCCTTTCCAAAATTAGCCTGCAGCAGTGCAGAAAGCACTCCAGGATTCCCAGCTGCAACATGCTCCTCTTTCTTTTCTTTTCACAGAAACATCTGTTTCCAGGGACTTGCCATGCAGGCATGCACATGGCCCTCTCCTTCACACCAGCTCTGCACTGGCATCTCCTCCACTCCACTCGATGAACTTTGCACTGTACAAACCAGCCTGGCCAAAAGTTGGCTACCTCAGACACCAGAGATCTCAACCAGAGCGACAGTGGCAAACGACCGAGTAACACACAGCCGCTGCTGTCACCAAAAAAGTCCTGACTCTCACCAAAAATGCCTCTCAGAAGAACTCTACCTGTGTCATTGGGACACACTGTGAAGAATCTGGGCCCCTCAGTTTAAGAGAGATGTTAAGATGCTGGAAGGTGTCCAGAGAAGGGCAACAAAGCTGGGGAGGGGGTTGGAGCACAGCCCTGTGGGGAGAGGCTGAGGGAGCTGGGGTTGCTTAGCCTGGAGAAGGGGAGGCTCAGGGGAGACCTCATTGCAGTCTACAACTCCCTGAAGGGAGGCTGTAGCCAGGTGGGGGTTGGTCTCTTCTCCCAGGCAACCAGCAGCAGAACAAGAGGACACAGTCTCAAGCTGCACCAGGGGAGGTTTAGGCTGGGTGTTAGGAAGAAATTCTTCACAGAAAGAGAGATTGGCCATTGGAATGTGCTGCCCAGGGAGGTGGTGGAGTCACCATCACTGGAAGTGCTTAAAGTAAGACTGGATGAGACACTTGGTGCCATGGTTTAGTTGATTAGATGGTGTTGGGTGATAGGTTGGACTTGATGATCTCCAAGGTGTTTTCCAGCCTGGCTAATTCTGTATTCTGTACTTGCTGAAGGTAGTTTCCCATGCTCAGCACTTTCAGATCTTCTACACCAACAACTGACACCTCTTTCAGTAGAAAATGTGGTTTTCCAGAAGAGGTCATCTCAGAATTTGGGGTGCTGGGACAGGTAGGACAGCTCAAAGTCCTGATGCAGAGATGACTGAGGTCATCTCTGACCTGCCCATTTTGAAATGAAAGTCTCAGTCATCATTCATGTTTGCAGACATCCTTAATCACCAGGTACAGTGTCAAGGCCTTTAAACAGGCACACGTGTCAGAAGACAGACTTAGGCAGCACTGTGGTCAGGGTGAGGTTACTGAAAGGTTCAGCAGCCAGGCAAAACAAGCTCCACCATTTATCTACAGATCCACATCTCCACTGGGTGGGTTTGATTTTCGCCCACAGTGGGATCTTCCATCTATACAGCCTTTGAAATATGAATCTCTAAGTTTAGTTTGGGGGAAGAGTCTGCAGAATCATCTGTTATCAAATGTCATGCTCTCGAGTTTGATTTCAACTACTGCTCCTTCCTTGTGCTAAAATACTGCAGAATAAATAATGGTGGCAGCTGCAGAGAGACTTCCAAACCCAATCCATAGTACAAAAGGTAAGCAAGTCATCCCTATTTGTCTCCTTCTCCTTTAATTTCTTCTCCTATTTTTTAACCCTGGATTCTGCTGTCATTACTGCCCACTTCATCTTTTGCTTTCCTTGCTTCTTCCTGCCAAGGAGTGTGGATGTCTCCAGGAGGGGCAGAAGACTGCACAACATCACCCCCCACTTACTTTAGGTAGTGACTGTTACTGGAAGAGATGATTAAATCCTCAAAGCTGGCCAAGAAGGTGGTGTCCCTACCAGCCCCTGCTCTTATTTTTCTATAGATCTATGCCTTCTGGGCCCATCCTGGATAGGGAAGATAAATGTCTGCTCAGATAAATGTTAGTCAGCATACCTACCCCACTGGACATCAGTTTAGTTTATTATTCTTCCCTCTATCACCTCAGACTCTGCTGAACTGGAAAGCACAAGTTAAACAGTGCCTGAAGGATGAACACACACACACAACGCCATCAGATTCCTCCTCCCATGAGCACTGGGTCTGCTCTCCCAAGTGCCTGGGCTGCTGACAAGTCACTTTTCCTTGGCTAGTTACACAGGAAACCACCAAGGTTGCATTGTGGTCTCTTCTGGCTGACTTATCCCTCACACCACAGTAGGACCAAATGTCTCCTACCAAGTTAATGAAAACCACTGCATACATGCACGTTGGAGCCCTGAGAGAGAATTGCAGCCTGTGGAGGCAAGGCAAAATACTTAACAGTGCTGAAAACACTGGTGGAAGAGCAAAGTAAATAGTAGGAAAGATGGATCTGTCGTGATCAGAGGCTGCTCCAGCCCTGAAAAACAGCCATCTATCTGCTGGACCCCTCTCCAAAGCTGACTTAAAAAGCAAGGTTTAAGACAACAGCTCAGCAGGGCTTTTTAGTGACTGAAAAGCTAAATCTGAGACTTTGATAGAGGATGCAGGAACAGCCCTGTGGGATCTGTATGTCAGGCTGACTACCAGATCTCTTTTCCCTAGAACAGCCATGTTAAGGAGTGCTACAAAGCTCACCTCTTGGAGGCAAATGGATGATTCACTCTGACCACCTCTGACCACCTCTGACCACTAAAGGGGCTCCACTTGTGGCACGAAAAAGGCACTGCACAATCTTGTTGGCTGGGAAAACAACAACAGGATCTCTAACCCATGGCCTCACAAAGTCCTTTCACAGATGGGCAGAACCTGAAAACACACACACACACACACACACACACACACAGAGACACAGACACACAACACACACACACACACAGAGACATATACACACGTGCACACGCACGCAAACGCGCACACACAGAAACACAGGCACACACACACAGAAACCCACAGAAACACACAAACACACAGAAACAGACACACAAAGACACACACACAGAAACACACACACACAGAAACACACATGCACACACACAAACACACATAGAAACACACATGCACAAACACACACACAAACACAGACACAGAAACACACAGACACAGAAACACACACACAATCACACACAGATACACACAAACACACAGACACAGAAACAGACACACACAGAAACACACATGCACAAACACACACAGAGAAACACACACAGAGAAACACAGAAACACCCACACACAAAGACACACACAGAGACACACAAACACACACAGAGAAACACACACACAGAAACACAGAGAAACACACACAAACACATATGCACACACACACACACAAACACACACAGAAACACACAAACACACAGAGACACAAACACACAAAGACACACACACAGAGACACACAGAGAAACACACATAGAGAAACACACATGCACACACACACAAACACACAGAGACACAAACACACAAAGACACACAGAGAAACACACATAGAGAAACACACATGCACAAACACACACACAAACACACATGCACAAACACACATGCACAAGCACACACACAAACACACATGCACAAACACACACACAAACACACATACACAAACACACACACAAACACACATGCACAAGCACACACACAAAAACACACACACAAACACACATGCACAAACACACACACAGAGAAACACATATGCACACACACACAGAGAAACACACAGACACAGAAACACACAAACACACAGAGACACACAGTCACAAACACACATGCATAGAAACACACACACAAACACACACACAGATGCACAAACACACACACAGAAACACACACAAACACACATGCACAAACACACACACAAACACACACAGATGCACAAACACACACACAGAAACACACACAAACACACATGCACAAACACACAGACACAGAAACACACAAACACACAGAGACACACAGAGAAACACAGTCACAAACACACACACACACAAACACACACACACATGCACAAACACACACACAGAAACACACACAAACACACATGCACAAACACACAGACACAGAAACACACAAACACACAGAGACACACAGAGAAACACAGTCACAAACACACACACACACAAACACACACACACATGCACAAACACACACACAGAAACACACACAAACACACATGCACAAACACACAGACACAGAAACACACAAACACACAGAGACACACAGAGAAACACAGTCACAAACACACACACACACAAACACACACACAGAAACACACACAAACACGCATGCACAAACACACACACACAGATGCACAAACACACACACAGAAACACACACAAACACACATGCACAAACACACAGACACAGAAACACACAAACACACAGAGACACACAGAGAAACACAGTCACAAACACACACACACACAAACACACACACAGAAACACACACAAACACGCATGCACAAACACACACACACAGATGCACAAACACACACACAGAAACACACACAAACACACATGCACAAACACACAGACACAGAAACACACAAACACACAGAGACACACAGAGAAACACAGTCACAAACACACACACACACAAACACACACACAGAAACACACACAAACACGCATGCACAAACACACACACACAGATGCACAAACACACACACAGAAACACACACAAACACACATGCACAAACACACAGACACAGAAACACACAAACACACAGAGACACACAGAGAAACACAGTCACACACACACACAAACACACACACACACTTGTACTTACATACTGTGACTGGGTAAAAAAACTTTCTTATGAGACTTCTTTTCCCTGGAAAATTACCATTCAGGCTCCACAACATTCATCACAACAGGTTCCTGTTTTCAGGGGAAAAAATTAGCAAGTTTTGCCAAATACTGGAGGGGGGAAAAAAAGTGCTTAAAAGCCAGAACACTTCAGACAACTCTTCCAATTTTCAGCAAAAGGCTTCCACATTTTTCAGGAAGACTTATTAGTTTTTACAGAAGACAAAAAACCAAACAAACAAATCTACCCTCTGCCCAGCAGTCCTCAGTGCCAGGTTTTGACCAGTGACACTCCCTTAAAGGCAAGCATCTGAGCAGAGCCAGCTGGACAGCTTGGCTGATGGCTCAGCAGTTAACTTCACAAAACCAATCAAACAAAACATCCCGGCACCAACCAAGCCCTACGTGCTGGCTGCTTCTGGAGGGTACAGCTTCTTGGCAGCAGCTGATTCAGTTTTGTGACAGAAGTGCATCTGTTGTGTAACAATTTATGTATGCTGTAAGTTGCCTTGGCTATTGTAATGCTTACTATAGAAGTGAACTTCCATTGCATTAAAGGCTACCAAACACACACCCCCCCCACCCCACCCCCCCCAACCTGGAAGGAAACAAGTAGTCCTGATAAGCCATCCATTGGTAATCATGGGTCTGCTGAGAGACAAAGCTTGCACTGCCAGCACTGAAGATCCTGCCTCTAGCCAGCTGACAAGTGGTTTGGAAAGGCATCACACAAATCAGGTGAGAAGAAGAAAGAGAACTGAGGTAGCTCAGAAAGACACAAGGCAAAAGAGAAATGGACTTGCTGGGGAAAGGAGGCTGGGAAGGACATCTGCTGAGATGTGCTGAAAAGTCTACCTAAGGCAGCATCTGCATGTGCATCACTGACTTAAAATGTTTTCTCCATAAGGCCTTCTGTTTGCCACTGGCCACGTGCTCCTACAAGGCAGAACCACATTTGTCCAAACTCAGTCCAGCCCCATTGACTACAAGATAGTGTTTAAGCTATGGCCCAGTGTAGGGATAGGATAGGATAGGATAGGATACACCAGACCAGGTTGGAAGAGACCTTTGAGATCATTGAGTCCAACCCAGCATCCAACACCATCTAATCAACTAAACCATGGCACCAAGCACCCCATCCAGTCTCTTCCTAAACACCTCCAGGGATGGTGACTCCACCACCTCCTCAGGCAGCCCATTCCAATGGCCAATCTCTCTTTCTATGAAGAACTTCTTCCTAACATCCAGCCTAAACCTCCCCTGGTGCAGCTTGAGACTGTGTCCTCTTGTTCTGGTGCTGCTTGCCTGGGAGAAGAGACCAATCCCCACCTGGCTACAACCTCCTTTCAGGTAGTTGTAGAGAGCAGTAAGGTCTGCCCTGAGCCTCCTCTTCTCCAGGCTAATCAACCCCAGCTCCCTCAGCCTCTCCTCACAGGGCTGTGCTCCAGACCCCTCCCCAGCTTTGTTGCCCTTCTCTGGACACCTTCCAGCAACTCAACATCTCTTCTAAACTGCGAGGTCAGACATGAGTCCTGGGAAACACAAAGGCCTGTGGCTCAAGTCTTGCAAGACAGACTTGGGAGAGTCCAAGAAAGGAGCAGAGGACTTCCTAGCTGTCTCTGTGCCAAGACTCACTTAAGATTTGGAAATTTCCAAGAGCTGAGTTTCATGACCACCTTTTACTTAATAAACCTACAGAATCAGTCAAAGCACATGGATGAAGGGAGACACTGGCCACCTTCTGAGGCACATAAGGGAACCAGAGTCCAACCTTCGCCATCGCATGTGGCTTTCTTTGTACATTAGTGAGACTCAAAGGGGAGGTTCCTTCTGGAGGCACTGAAGAGCATTATTTGTGAGGTGACTGTTTTCCAGTGACAGTGTCTGGAATGGAGTCATGGTGCTGATAACTTCCCTTGTTACCCAAGCAGCACAGACACGACGAGCACACGTTCTGCTGCCCTTTGCTCCCCTACAGGCGCTGTTATCTAGAGACACCCAGGCGTGGGCAAAAATAAAGCCACAGAGGCTATCCTGAACAGGGGTTTGCTAACCACTGAGCTGGGGGACTTGTCCAAGAGCAGCATGCTCATCAGATCCAGATTCCTGAGAGGAAAATGCTGTAGCTGTTTGGGGGTTATTAAGGAGGAGAGGGGGAGAAGGGGATAGGGGGAGAGAGGAAGAGGGGGGAAAAGGGGAGAGGGGGGAAAAGGGGAGAGGGGGGAAAAGGGGAGAGGGGGGAAAAGAGGAGAGGGGGGAAAAGGGGAGAGGGGGGAAAAGGGGAGAGGGGGGAAAAGGGGAGAGGGGGGAAAAGGGGAGAGGGGGGAAAAGGGGAGAGGGGGGAAAAGGGGAGAGGGGGGAAAAGGGGGGAGGGGGAAAAGGGGAGAGGGGGAAATGTGGAGGGGGGGGAAAAGGGGAGGGGGGGGAAAAGGGGAGGGGGGGAAAAGGGGCGGGGGGGGAAAGAGGGGAGGGGGGGGCAACATGGGAGGGGGGGGAAACAGGGGAGGGGGGGGAAAAGGGGGAAGGGGGGGAAAAGGGGAGAGGGGGGGAAAAGGGGAGAGGGGGGGAAAAGGGGAGAGGGGGGGAAAAGGGGAGAGGGGGGGAAAAGGGGAGGGGGGGGGAAAAGGGGAGGGGGGGGGAAAAGGGGAGAGGAGGGGAAAAGGGGAGAGAGAAGCAATATTCCTGTGCAGTAGAGATTATAGACAGTCCCTCAGAGCAGACAGCGAGAGACCTGGCAGTTCTGTCTGACTGTGTAGCTCAGTGTGACTAACACGACCAAATGTCAACAGAGGCTCCCTAAACCCTGGCCTGGACTAATCTAGCAGTGTCCCTGGTGATGGGGAGTTTCTTAAACCAAAGCTCCGAGCAGCAACTTGATGGATGCGCCGCTGCGAGCGGAGCGGGGCTGGGCGAGCTGGTGAACAGCCGCGCGGTGCTGAGCAGACCTCCCCATCCTCTGCTCTCAGGACGGTGTCGCATCCGTGGTTCACAGCCCAGAGCCTGAGCCTGCACTGGCCGCCTCCCGCCTGCAGCAAGAGGCTGTAAAAATCACTTTGCCTCCTCATTTGCAGCCAGGCTCTGCTTTCCGCTGCTGAACACCTACACCCCTGCCTCCTGCCTTTCCAGGGCGGGACGGCCAAATTGACAGGCACAGAGGGGAGCAGCTCTCAGCTGCCACTAGCTACAATTGCCGGGGAGTGTTTGTCAGGGTGGCTGGTGGCAGGCTTGTATGCAACTGGACGTGAATGGGGCTTCTGTGCGCCTTTCATGCCATTGTGTACAACCCGAGTGCAGGACAATGAGAATGGAAACATTTTGCCTGTTGTTGACATCTAACTGCCTCCTGGAGGATACAGTCTCCACCAGACAGATGGCTAATTTCTTTACCCTAACCTCCTCCTCCAGCACTCCAGTGTTAGCATGATGTTCTGCCCCTGGAGTGAAGCCCTAATTGCTGTCAAACGTTCAGAGACAAAAGTGGTGTCTACATATCATTCATGCAAGTGTTGTTACCAGGGTGTGAATTAAACAGCAGAAGCCGCTCGCTGATTGACTCCAGCGTGCGCCGCTTCGCCCAGACGCTGCCTCCCATTTTAAGGGATCAAGGTTGGCGATTTCTGTTCCAGCACAGGCAAGGCCCATGTGCCCCAGAAGAGGCAGCACCTCTCCCTGAAGGGCCCCCAGCCGCTCAGCCCCCCTTAGGCTTGCAAAGGACGCAGGGCGCTCTTCCCCCCACCCCGGCTCAGTCAGAGACCCTCCCACGGAAGAGAAATGTTCCTTCTCCTTTGTCCTTGCCGGCTAAAGCCAAGCGGCTGCTCGGCAGGGAACGGGCGCCGAGCGCAAGAGCCAAGACACAGGGTCCCTCATTTGTCTCGTTCACACATCAGACACATTTTGGGAGCGAGGAACTTCTTGCTTCCCGGGGATGCGGCTGCCATCGAACAGCCAGGTAATACTAATGGCCAGCCGGTGACAGCCAGCTCGTGGTAGGCTGATTGGATGCACATTCATCTTCAAATTATGTTGTGTGACAGCACAGGCTGCTGAACACCGCTTTAACATGCAGAGTAACTCCTCAGGAGGCTCTTCATTATGCATTCAGGGGGCTATTTTCAGACTAAACAGCATGTCAGTGGCTGTGTTTATCCCTTTCCACCTGGGCAGAGGAAACAGTTCGATGTCCCTCCAGGGAATTAATAGATATTACAACCCACACGTCGATTCTCCTCAACAGACAGAAATGGCCAGGAATATTACATGTTTCCAGAAAATACTGAAGACCTGACAATGAGGCATGGCAAGAGGTGTGTGGGGGGGAACAACCAACAAAAAACCAAACGTCTTTGAGCAGAGATCTTCAGTTAAAAGGAAGCCAAATTCCCTGGGATCAGCGTGAAGCGCTCCCCACTCCCACTGCGCAGGGAGGCATGCAGGCAGGACACGCACACAGCCACAGAGCCTCTCACACAGCCACAGAGCCTCTCACACAGCCACAGAGCCTCCCACACAGCCACAGAGCCTCTCACACAGCTGCTTCTGACAGCACACAGAGCAGGGCACGCTTCTCCTGTGCCCACAACGGTGTCTGCAGGCAGGGCACACGGATCCCCTGCAGCCCAGTCAGCCGCCCCAGCGGAACGCCTCAGTGTCTGCCCCAGGATGCTGCTGGCCACTCCCAGACTGAGCAGGCAGCATCTGCGATGAGGCTCAGGGGGCCCTTCCCTCTCTCTCTGTCTCCTTCCCAGCATGATTTACCTCCACCTGCTGCAAATACTTCATCTCATGCCCTTTAACAAATTCTGCTGGTGGCTTCCTGGGAATGGATTCATGCCCATGCCTGTACCTCCACAGCAGTGACTGAAGAATGCATAAATGTGTATTCTTCCTCTGCTTTTTCTTGCCTTAACCCACACAGCTTTGAGGAAAAATGGCACCTGCAAGGAGCTGCACCCTCCAAGCCTCAGATAACACCTGGGGCTTTTCCTGGGCCTAGCAAGACCAACAAAAGGCAATGCAAATGTTATGGGAATGCCTGTGTTTTTCTTGCTAACAGAGCAGGAGTGCAGGAACCTGGCTGGAGACAGCGATGATAGGGACCATTGGTGCTAGAAGTGGCAGGGAGAAGGGTGGGAGATGGGCAGTGAGGCCTCATGGCAAGAGAGCACTGCTGGGCACAGAGCTCTTCTGTTGAGTGCTCACAGTCCAGCACAGACCTGGAACTGCAGAGAGGTACCTGAGCCCTAAGGCAATATCCCAGGTCTCAGCCCACCTGAGTTCCAGGCTCCTAGCAGGGACTGAAGCCAAGATGCCAACTCTGCCATTTACTCACTCCCAGTCTTGAAAGTGGTTGTGCTACGGCACTGAGCCTTAGCAAGTTTGCCACAGCAGAGTGTGACCCAAACAGACTCAGTGCTACTTAAACTCCTCCAATTCAGCACAGAGACACAACCAACGGCTCTGGAAGTCCCTGAGCCACACACTGCTGAAAGCCCAGACAGTCTCTCTGCTCCACAACCCTCTCCTACTCTCATGCTGTCCCTGAGGCATCAGCTCACCCCCACTGTCCCAGATGGGACACCAGGTCCCTAGACTCAGGCTCATTGCTGTCAGGCCCTTGATGCTGTCCCCCACCCATTTCCAGCACGACAAACGGGAGGGTGGCAAAGGAGGAAGTTACATGTGTTCAGTGAGGGACACAGGAGATCACAAGGTCAGCAGCCCAGCCCTCCACTGGCAAAACCCAAACCCAATTTGAAAGGAAAGGCTCTTCATTAACATTGACATGTCCATGGTGCCTGCCCAGCTGATTAGAAGTAGCAGCTGTGGAGCCAGCAGCGAGGAGCCCTGATAGCCCAGAAGCTGCAGAAGCACTTTATATCCTGCTTCATTACTGACTTAACAAGCACAGGGAAAGATTTAGAGCCAGGTTTCTGCAGCCTGTGAGAGCTGTGCTGCTCTGCACAGCCACCTGCAGCGCCAGCTGCCTGCCCAAGGGGAGCTTTGTCACCGCTGTCCCGGCCTGGGGCAGTTGTACACCTCAGAATCACTGGATGTTAGGGGCTGGAAAGGACCTTGAGAGATCATCCAGCCCAACACCCCTGCCAGAGCAGGTTCACCTGGAACAGGTCACACAGGAACTCATCCAGGTGGGTCTTGAGTATCTCCAGAGAAGACTCCACAACCCTCCTGGGCAGCCCTGTTCCAGTGTTCTGTCACCCTAGAAATAATTCACAGAATCATAGAATCACCAAGGTTGGGAAAGACCTCAAAGATCATCAAGTCAAGCCTGGCACCCAACACCTCAGCACTACTAAACCATGGCACCAAGTGCCACATCCAATCCCCTCTTGAACACCTCCAGGGATGGTGACTCCACCACCTCCCTGGGCAGCACATTCCAATGGCTAACAACTCTCTCTGGGAAGAACTTTCTCCTCACCCTGAGCCTAAACTCCCCTGGCACAGCTTGAGACTGTGTCCTCTCATTCTGGTGCTGGTTGCCTGGGAGAAGAGACCAACCCCCCAATTCTTCCTCCTGTTTCCATGGAACTTCCTATGCCTCAACTTCCAGCACCACCCCTTATGCTGTCATGAGGCATCACCCAGCAGAGCCTGGCTCCATCCTCCTGGCACTCACCCTTTACATCTTTATCAACATGAATGAGGTCACTTCTCAGTCTCCTCTTCTCCAAGCTAAAGAGCCTCAGCTCCCTCAGTCTCTGCTCATAAGGAAGATGTTCTACTCCCTTAATCATTTTTGTGTCTCTGCACTGGACTCTTTCAAGCAGTTCCCTGAGGTCCTTCTTGAACTGAGGGGCCCAGAACTGGACACAATATTCCAGATGTGGCCTCACCAGGGCAGAGTAGAGAGGGAGGAGATCCTCTCTGGACCTACTGACCACAGGCCTTCTAATACAACCCAGGATACCATGGGCCTCCTTGGCCACAAGAGCACATTGCTGGCTCGTGGTCAACCTCCCATCCACCAGGAACCCCAGGTCCTTTTCCCTATCACTGCTCTCAGGACATGGTTTAGTGAGCATGGTGGTTTGGGGTTAATGGTTGAACTGGAAGATCATAAAGGTCTTTTCCAACCAAAACTCATGGGGTCCAGCAAGTGCCTGTAGGGAGCTGCAGAAGGTGGAGGCAAGCAGAAATATTGTGTGTTCTCCTTCATGAAAAGGTGCCTTCATCCTTGAGGGACTCAAGGCAGGAGTCACAGACATGGACCTGGAACTGAAATCCCATGAAGGGGTAACTCAGCTGTTTTGTACTGCACTTGCCACATGCTGCTTGCCCACATTTTCTGTAGTGATGCTGTCTCACAGAATGGTAAGGCTTGGAAGGGCCCTCCAGAGATCATCGACTCCAACCCTCCTGCAAAGCAGGATCACACAGGGCAAGCTGCACAGGAATGCATCCAGGCAGGTTTTGAAAGGCTCCAGAGGAGACTCCACAACCTCTCTGTTCCAGTGCTCTGTCACCCTCACAGTAAAAGAGTTTCTCCTCACATTGAGATGGAACCTCCCGTGTTCTAGCTTGCACCCACTGTTCCTTGTCCTATCACTGGGCTTCACCAAAAAGAGCCTGGCACCTTCATCTTGACAGCCACACCTCAGGTATTTACAGACATTGAGGAGATCACCTCTCAGCCTTCTCCAAACTGACTCAGGTCTCTCAGTCTTTCTTCACAGGAGAGGTGTTCAAGTCCCTTAGTCACCCTTGTGGCTCTCCCTTGGACTCTCTCCAGCAGATCCCTGTCTCTCTTGACCTGGGGAGCTCAAAACTGGATACAGTATTCCAGCTGTGGTCTCATCAGGGCAGAACAGAGGGGGAGAAGAACCTCCCAAGACCTACTGGACACACTTTTCATGCTGCACCCCAGGATGCAACTGGCCATTTGTGGCCCCAAGGGCACATTGCTGTCCCATGGATAACTTGCTGTCCCCACAAGGACACCCAGGAGCTGCTTTCCAGCAGGACCACCCCCAGTCTGTACTGGTGACTGCTGTTATTCCTCCACAGAAGTAGGATTCTGAACTTCAAGAGGTTCTCAACCCCCAATGTCTGTGTCCCCCACATTTGCTTTATATTCCAGGAGAAAAGGTGTTCACCCCTCTGACAGGAATCACCATCAGCCTCTTCTTGGCTGATAATCAGTGTTCCAAACACCAATTCCCCCATCAGCTGAACAAGACACTAGAAGGGCCTGGCAGCTGTTGCATTGCTCCTAACAGTGACAGTAAAACACATTCAGGAAGGCTTTCTGTGGCACAGGAATATTGAATTCATTATACTGCAGGGAAAAACTGGGAGGTTAAAATAAAATGGCAGCAGGTGCATCTAATAAGATTACAAGGTCCCCCCTGGGATGTGCTGGGAGAGCAGCTTCACTGTGTATTTTAAACCAGACTACACTGTTGAAATCAACAGGATTTTAGTTGCAGAAGGCAAGCTAATTGGGAATTCAGCCCATGATTATTCAGGTATAAGGCATAACACAGCCAGAGATGTGCTCAGATAAAAATCTGCTTGATCTAAGCTAGGGAGAACAAAGTGGATGTTCCTCCTGAGTACAAATGTATGAGACCCAAGTAGGGAGATAGAGGTGGAAGTACACCTCACAGAGATCTCTCTACTGTCACTAAAAAGGCATTCCAGCAAAAACAGGACGCAATACACTGTGCTAAAATCCCACCCAGCCTCTGGGGCTTTCTGTTTTAATCCTTCAGCCTCAGAGGAGGGGCTGGAAGTGCCAGTGTATCGCCCTGAACTAACCAAGCTGTTCTCAGACCTGTAGCCTGCAGGTGACCTTACACAACGAAGCGAAACAAACCTTCAGCTTTATTGTAATCTATCTGTACAAAAATTAGGGCCAGGCTGCCTTGCTGCATCTCAGCAGCACCTGTACAGCCAGCTTTCAGGCGTGCTCATAAGGCAGAACTGACAGCCTGAGCAGAGGAGATGCTCCAAAGAACCCACATGACCCTTCAGATAAATCTCTGCCTTCCTATTTGAGCCAATCAATCTGGTGCTCCAAGTGTCAGCTGGTAACACACACATCTGTCAGCATCCAAGTGCTGCAGTCACAGGGTAAGCTGTGTTCACAGCTGGAAACTTAGCTCAGCAATTGCTTACATTTCAGGCAAAGCTAACCCTGGATTATGCATTTCACACAGCAGAGGTTAAAAACAACACTGGGGTTTGGGTTAATGCCAGTACAACGTTTCTGCCTGACCCTTAGCACGTATAAGGTTGCCTTTAGTGACACCTCCTCTCAGTTCCCTCTTCTGTGCTGCCCAGGAGAAAACAAGGGAGGTCCCCCCCCACTGCAGCTGGGACTTACCTGCACAGCTTGTAGACTCAAAAGGAGCCAGCCTTTATTATCAAAAAGCCCATCCTGCTCTCTGTGGGCAGCTTCCAGCTCTGGCCTGGGAGCATACACTTGCTCACCTTTATATGAATCCATGTTGACAACTGCTATCAATGTCTACAGAGATAGCTACACACCCTATGGGATACTACCAACCCTTGTGAGTCTTCACCTCCAGGGCTCAGGTTTAGAAAACATCTCAATACATTTCACCTGAAAAGATGGCAGCACCACAGACATTTCAGCTAGTGAAGCAGCAGCAAAAGGGTTTCTCAAACAAGCTCCACCTGGGCCATCCAAACAGGCCAGCCACATCAAGAGCTGACTGGGAACAGACCTTTCAGTGGCTAATGGATATGGAAGCCTATTCTCAACCTGTTGAACTCAGCTTCCCAGGGGGTTAAAGAGATGTACCCATTTCTCACCTGGCCCTAGAAATGGGCAAGGAGCTGCTGGCATGCAACTGAGAGCACAGCATGCATCCTGCCCTCTCTGCTGGCATGCAGGCAGACCGCTACATGGTCCTAATAGGAAATGACAACTCACTCCAATCACCTAGTGCAGAAACTTCCCTAAGTGCTTTCTACTCCACTGCAGTCCAAAGCAAAAGGGGTTAAATAGTGCAAACAGCAAATCTTTCCTAACCTGCTCCCTTTAGCTGAAGCAGGTGAGGGGTTGCTCACCAGAGCAGCACAGCTGGCACACCTGAGGAGAGGAGGAATGAACTCTTCTAATAACCACAGCCCCAGAGTGGCAGGATTCAGCCAGAGCTGCTGCCTGCACCCTTCCCCAGAGTGGCAGGATTCAGCCAGAGCTGCTGCCTGCACCCTTCCCCCGAGTGGCAGGATTCAGCCAGAGCTGCTGCCTGCACCCTTCCCCCGAGTGGCAGGATTCAGCCAGAGCTGCTGCCTGCACCCTTCCCCCGAGTGGCAGGATTCAGCCAGAGCTGCTGCCTGCACCCTTCCCCAGAGTGGCAGGATTCAGCCAGAGCTGCTGCCTGCACCCTTCCCCAGAGTGGCAGGATTCAGCCAGAGCTCCTGCCTGCACTCTTCCCCAGAGTGGCAGGATTCAGCCAGAGCTCCTGCCTGCACTCTTCCCCAGAGTGGCAGGATTCAGCCAGAGCTCCTGCCTGCACCCTTCCCAAAAGTGGCAGGATTCATCCAGAGCTGCTGCCTGCACCCTTCCCCAGAGTGGCAGGATTCAGCCAGAGCTCCTGCCTGCACCCTTCCCCCAAGTGGCAGGATTCAGCCAGAGCTGCTGCCTGCACCCTTCCCCAGAGTGGCAGGATTCAGCTAGACCAAACCATCTGGACCTTGTGTAAGAAAGGGAGCTTAGCTTAAGTGCAGATCTTGGGCAGGATAAGAGAAGTTGAAATGAGAAAGATGTGTATGTTTCTAGTAGCCTGGAGCACCTTTGCCAGGAAAACTACCAGCACCTTCCTTTGGAGTTATTTCTTTCTCAGGCAAGAGCAGCAGCACTTGAAAACCTGTGAGTCAAGCCCTTGACTACACCTGATTAATCCCTGCTTCTGCTTCCCAAAAGTAACAAAAGCAGAAGGGGAATTATTTCTGGTGCCTCAGAAATGTCACTGCTCACACAAGACTATCCATTACAACTGACATGTGTACAGCGTTGCATTAACCCCTTCGGTGCCACCCCCATCTATCACATCTGCAACACTGCTGTAATCCAGTCATGGCTTGTTGGAGCTTCTCTACCCATACATTTCCTGTGCTTCTCTCACAGAAGTGTCTGTGCAAACCAGCAAATTCCACTGGAAAGCACCAAAAACCCCAGAGAGATTAGTTTCAAGTCAAGCAGTTAAGGCAACAACTTAGTGCTTCAAGGGGCCACAATGAAGGAGTTAACAGAAAGATGAGCACACATCTGTGCTCCTGTAACATCCCTGGCCAAGCTGTCAGCCCATGGCTTGGATGGGAGCACACTGCATTGGGTTAGGAACTGGCTGGAGGGCTGAGCCTAGAGAGTGGTGGTGAATGGTGCCACATCCAGCTGGCAGCCAGGCACTAGTGGTGTGCCCCAGGGATCAGTGCTGGGCCCCATGCTCTTTAACATCTTTATTGATGATCTGGATGAGAGCATTGAGTCAATCATCAGTAAATTTGCTGATGACACCAAGCTGGGGGCAGGAGTTGATCTGCTGGAGGGTAGAGAGGCTCTGCAGAGGGACCTCAACAGGCTGGACAGATGGGCAGAGGCCAAGGGCAGGAGATTGAACACATCCAAGTGCCGGGTTCTGCACATTGGCCACAGCAACCCCATGCAGAGCTACAGGCTGGGGGCAGAGTGGCTGGAGAGCAGCCAGGCAGAGAGGGACCTGGGGGTACTGGTAGATAGTAGGCTGCAGTGTGCCCAGGTGGCCAAGAAGGCCAATGGCATCCTGGCCTGGATCAGGAACAGTATGACCAGAAGGAGCAAGGAGGACCCTTGAGGTCCCTTCCAACCCTAATCATTCTGTGATTCTGTGATTTTTTTCCACCAAGTCAGCAGCTTCCTTAGAACTCAGAGCTGCCATGACACGGGGTATGGATGCAGATATTTTAATTCCACTTGATGATTCTTAACATCTTCACCTCAAAGGCAAGGTGCTTTTTATCTCTGGTTCATTTTTAAACAGCAGGAAATGTAGTTTAATATGTTCTTCAAAGGTGGCAAGAACAGAAAGGGGAAAATATAGGCAATTGGGAGAATAAATGGAAGAGGAAACTGGATGTTGTATCTGCAAAAGTGTAAGTGCTTTTCCCACAGCTCTGATTAGCATGAAAAGGTTTAAGAAGGCAAGCAGCATGGTAAAAGAGAGAGGAGGATGCCAGTGATAAGACAAATGTCTTTATCCTTAGCACTTCATGTCCCTTCTTTCTCACCCTTGGCCTTTTCGGTCTTTGTGTCTCAGTTTCCCTGTGGGCAATGGCATCCTGGCCTGGATCAGGAAGAGTGTGGCCAGCAGGAGCAGGGAGGTCATTCTGCCCTGTGCTCAGCACTGGTTAGGCCACACCTTGAGTCCTGTGTCCAGTTCTGGGCCCCTCAGTTTAGGAGAGATGTTGAGTTGCTGGAATGTGTCCAGAGAAGGGCAACAAAGCTGGGGAGGGGTTTGGAGCACAGCCCTATGAGGAGAGGCTGAGGGAGCTGGGATCGCTTAGCCTGGAGAAGAGGAGGCTCAGGGGAGACCTCATTGCTCTCTACAACTACCTGAAGGGAGGCTGTAGCCAGGTGGAGGCTGGTCTCTTCTCCCAGGCAACCAGCACCAGAACAAGAGGACACAGTCTCAAGCTGCACCAGGGGAAGTTTAGGCTGGAGGTTAGGAAGAAGTTCTTCATAGAAAGAGAGACTGGCCATTGGAATGTGCTGCCCAGGGAGGTGGTGGAGTCACCATCCCTGGATGTGTTTAGGAGGAGACTGGATGGGGTGCTTGGTGCCATGGTTTAGTTGATTAGATGGTGCTGGGTGATAGGTAGGACTCGATGATCTCGAAGGTCTCTTCCAACTTGGTCTATTCTATTCTATTCTATTCTATTCTATTCTATTCTATTCTATTCTATTCTATTCTATTCTATTCTATTCTATTCCATTCCATTCCATTCCATTCCATGCCATTCCATGCCATTCCATGCCATTCCATGCCATTCCATGCCATTTGAAAAGGGTAATCACAACTGCTGAATTCCTAATGATTAGGAGGACAAATTCCTCTGTCACGGACTGGCACTGCCAGCACACCTGCCCCTGCCACTGATGGCAGTGGGGGATCTGGGCCAGGAGGGCTCCCCCAGCTTGGCCCTGCTGTGTAGGAAACACAGCAAAGTCCCTGCACTTCCCTGCAGCAGGCAAACTCCCTCATCTGCAGTTTGACAGCTCTCAGGCGCTGACGGATGAAGCTGGGGCTGTGTCCATCCCACCGCACTGCCACAGCAGGCTCCTTTGCTGCTGGAAAAGCCTCTCTGGCAGGGCTGCAGTCCATTAAGGCAAACTGCAGTCCGTGCCAGTTCACCTTAATGTGCTGGGCTGTGAGCTATGGCAGCTCAGGAGCTGATTCAAAAATGATTAAGCTGCTCCTGCTGCAAAGGAAGCTACTTCAGGACCAGGGGCGGGTGGCAGCTGGATGCAGCAGCCTCCTCCCCTGCTGCACATTAACTCAAACACACCTGCAGGCCAAGCCTGGAGGAGGAAGGAGTCACTGAGGGACTCCATGTGTCACAGTCTGCTTTAATGCAGCCCCTGCCAGGCACACACACGTGTGTGGCACGTACATGTGTACATCCATGTGCCACAGAGTCACAGAATTGTTAGGGTTGGAAGGGACCTCAAGGCTCAGCCAGTTCCACCCCCCCTGCCATGGGCAGGGACACCTCACACTACAGCAGGTTGCTCACAGCCACATCCAGCCTGGCCTCAAAAACCTCCAGGGAGGAGGTTTCTACCACCTCCCTGGGCAACCTGTGCCAGTGACTCACCACCCTCATGGGGAAGAGTTTCTTCCTAACATCCAATCTGAATCTACCCATTTCTAGTTTTGTTCCATTCCCCCCAGTTCTATCACTCCCTGACACCCTAAAAAGTCCCTCCCCAGCTTTCTTATAGGCCCCCTTAAGATGCTGGAAGGCCACAATTAGGTCTCCTCAGAGCCTTCTCCTCTCCAGACTGAATACTCCACCTCTTTGTGGTGTTGCTGCCACACACCTCCTCCCATTCCCACCCACATACAGGGCTTGAAGCACAAGGACTGTTTTTCCCTCACTGTTGCAAATGCTGTTGTGCTCACTCCAACTTAGAGAAGGGGAGGAGTGCCTGTAGAGCACGGAATGAGCAATACGAAGAGGGAAGAAGGATGCTGCTGGCGCTGAGTGCCATGCCCAGGGCCCAGCACTTTGGCACCTGGAAGCCAGCAGCAAGAGACTACATGGTGGGCACACATTCTCTCTTCCCAGCTCAGAGACTGCTGGAAACAGTGCAAGCAACTTGTCAGTGAGCCTCCAGCTGCCAGTCAGCCACGGTGGCTGCACTCCTTTGTTTCTCAGTCTTTCTCTTAGAGCTCTGCACAGAGGGAGGCTGAAGCGTGTGCTCAGCAGCTGGGCTCCATGCCCACAAAGAAAGGAGGGAAGGAGATGTCTGAAATACTGGCAGAGCAGCTTGTTTGCAGCAAGGAAAAGAGGCCAAGTCAGCTATGGTGCTGCACTGGAAATGGAAGCAGGCTTCCCCAGTGGAGAGCAGCAAAATAAGTGGGTGCTGCAGAATGAAATGGTGCGGGTTGCATTTCAGCACTAACAGGTATCACTGCTGAACAGCCCTTACAGCAAGCACATGACTTGCCAGCAAGGCAGCAGGCACAGGCTCACACAGAGCCAGCCTGTGAGATGGTGTGAGCTGGCACACTGCTGAGGCCCACAGCAGCAGCAGCTCTCATGCCACAATGCAGCTCTGCTGCCCGGCTCACGTATCCCCCGCACACAACCCGGGCTGCAGAGGCTGCCCTGGCCAGGCTCTGAGGGATGGGGGGGCTCAGGAGAGAGAAGCCCACCATGGCTGAGCAGGAACACAAGCCAGACCTCTGGGCTCCTTCTCTGGCCCTTCGTGCCCCTGGCTTTTAGCCCCCTTGCTCGTAAGTACTGCACTATATATATGTATTACATACATATTGACTCTTAGCTGCAGCTCTGCCCCCAAAACTGCTTGGACCACTGCTGTTCAAGGAACTGTTAAGAAGAGATCATTTGGATAGCAGCAGTTCCAGATCTGTATTAAGCTTGCTAACAACTGCACCCCACTGCTTCTGCTGTGAGAAGTGAAGGGGTGAAGTGGCCTCTTGGTTCGGCTTTGTGGCCGGTGGCTGCTCCTGCCTGGGAGTCCTGTTATTTCATTAGCACCATCTTTATGACTGCCCAGGGAAAGAGCAATCGCAGCTCTGTGGCTTCCCGGAGCAGCTGTCCTCCTGCACTGCTGCAGCCGGCAAGCTGACACCGGAGCCCAGCGCTCTGCTTTTTATGGCCATTCGACTCCTAATAGGAGCGACCGGGAGCATGCGGAGTCATGCACCGACCCGAGCAGATATTAGCTAATTGAAATCGTGCCGCCAGTGCGCTAAACGCTGGTCGCTTAAATCAATCTCTTGCTTCTTCCTCTCACCTCCATCTCGTTTTCTCCCCCAATCCTTCCCTCCCCCTCTCCTCTTTCTCAGCCCCACCCCTTTCCCAAAATCCCCCCCCCCCGTCTGACTCCTAATCCCTCCAGGGCGATTGAGGCAGGACCAACAACAAAGGGAAGGCGACAGGAAACCCTATTATTTATCCTCTGCAGCACATTCTCCCTTTGGGCTTGCAGCACCCACCCCTGCTGCAGGTAGGTAGCTGCCTCCCCGCCCCCCCCCCCCCCCCCCCCGGCGCAGCTGCAGATGGTTCTTGCCAGCTGGGGTACCTGGGGTGCTGTGCCACTGGAGTGGGCACCTTCCCCCCCCGCCTCCCTGCACCTAAGAGGCACTCCTCTTTCTCTGAGCAATTACCACAAATGATTTATGTGGCCAGTCAAGAGGGCCTGCCAGGGTTCTTATTTCATCTCTGAGAGGAAAAAAAACAAGGAACTCTGCTGGAATTTTATCAGGGAGCTTGGATTAAAGTGACAGCTGCCTTTTGTTTTGTTTTTAAAGACCTTCCCTTCGGAGCACAGCGTTCTGCCTGGATCTGAGCGGGGTGGAGGGAATCCAACACCACGCAAAGGGCACAAGCCCCTCCTGTAAGAGAACAATCCATTTTCTTCTCTCTATGTACATCCTAAGTGAGGCCATTTTTAAGGAGCTGACATCCGAGAACGATCCCCACTCCCACCGACTCGAACCAGCGTTTTATTTCACTTCACTGAGGCCACCAAGGCAACAGCTTTTCCTCCCCAGTACGAGTCTGTTAGGCTGCCAGAGGGAAGGGATGGAGTCTCCATCTCAGCAGAAGCACAGCCACCACACTCAGTTTAAAGCACTGCCAGCCCCACCACCCACCAAGTCCCCGCACACCGTCCCATGGCCAGGCACACCGAGGCACCGGGAACGATGCGTGCGGGTGAGCTGGGATGCACGCATCCTGACCGGCCGGCACCGTGCAGGGAGGCTGCACTGGGATGCACGCATCCTGACCGGCCAGCACCGTGCAGGCAGGCTGCACTGGGATGCACGCATCCTGACCGGCCAGCACCGTGCAGGCAGGCTGCACTGGGATGCACGCATCCTGACCGGCCAGCACCGTGCAGGCAGGCTGCACTGGGATGCACGCATCCTGACCGGCCAGCACCGTGCAGGCAGGCTGCACTGGGATGCACGCATCCTGACCGGCCAGCACCGTGCAGGCAGGCTGCACTGGGATGCACGCATCCTGACCGGCCAGCACCGTGCAGGCAGGCTGCACTGGGATGCACGCATCCTGACCGGCCAGCACCGTGCAGGCAGGCTGCACTGGGATGCACCCATCCTGACCGGCCAGCACCGTGCAGGCAGGCTGCACTGGGATGCACCCATCCTGACCGGCCAGCACCGTGCAGGCAGGCTGCACTGGGATGCACGCATCCTGACCGGCCAGCACCGTGCAGGCAGGCTGCACTGGGATGCACGCATCCTGACCGGCCGGCACCGTGCAGGCAGGCTGCACTGGGATGCACGCATCCTGACCGGCCAGCACGGGAGGCCGACAGCAGCACATCGGCTGCCTCGGAGGGGCAGGGGCAGGCATGCCGGGACATAAGGTGCTGGGACTCAGCAGAGCTCGTGTGGAGCTCGGCAGGCAGACACACTGCGAGGCGCAAGAGCGAGAGATGCCAACAGGCAGGAGCTACAGACAAAACCACGCCTCACACAAACGTGCCGACAAAGGCAGAAGGCAGAGACAGACACACAGACAGAGCTGATTAAAACTCCAGGCTCTGCCAACAGCGAGAGGTTTTCACAAGTATTTAACAAAGTCAGCTGCCTCCTGCCTGCTTTTGCTTCGTGGCTGGGTCTTTGCACACCCTCCGAACATGTTTGAAAGCATTTGTTCCCTAGATAACACAATTTGGGCTTTGTATGTATAAATTTGTGAGGCAAAGTCTAACACGAGGACACAAAGTTATTGAAGGTGCCAGCAGAGATTACAGCATCAAAGCTGGGAGGTCTGGAGTCGGGTGTATTGCCTTAAAAACAACACCTCCACTTCTGGGGGCTGATACCAAGCAGCAGCCTCCCTCTGTACTGCAGGGTGGGAGTTGGGGGGGAGGAGGAGAAGAGTATGTTAATTTTCTATTAAAAAGAAAGGGGGTGGGGGGAAGGAAGAAAGGTTACAAAATAGAGATGAGCAGTCCAATAACGACACTAAAGAGGTGACAGAAAGAGGATGCAGGGCGGTATGGTTCACACAAAGGAGAGGCGTGTCTCACTGCAAAGGGCCCTGTCAACCTGAAACCCAGGCATCTCCCAGGCACAGGTTATCTGCATTTCCAACAAATCCACCTACCCAGATGCCTGCTCTAGCTTCTGTGACATTTCATAGAATCATGGACTTGTTGGGGTTGGAAGGGGCCTCAAGGATCCTCTAGTTCCAGCCCCCCTGCCTCGGGCTGGAGCTCATCTCCTATGAGGACAGACTGAGGGAGCTGGGGCTGTTCAGTGTGGAGAAGGCTCCAAGGAGACCTAATTGTGGCCTTCCAGGATCTGAAGGGGGCTACAAGAAAGCTGGGGAGAGACTTTTTAGGGTGTCAGGGAGCAATAGGGGGAATGGAACAAAACTAGGAATGGGTAGATTCAGATGGGATGTTAGGAAGAAGTTCTTCCCCATGAGGGTGGTGAGAGCCTGGCACAGGTTGCCCAGGGAGATGGTGGAAGCCTCATCCCTGGAGGTTTTTAGGGCCAGGCTGGATGTGGCTGTGAGCAACCTGCTGTAGTGTGAGGTATCCCTGCCCATGGCAGGGGGTTTGGAACTGGCTGATCCTTGAGGTCCCTTCCAACCCTAACAATTCTATGATTCCATGTATTACAAACCAGCCACATTTGCTTACTTGCTCTTTCCTGCTTCCCATCACTACTTTTCCCCTAAGTGGGCACGTTTACAGCAGCTTAGGAACTCCCAGCTCCTGTGCCCTGGCTTCACTTTCCCAGCTTACAGGCTTTCTGCCTGTCCTCAGGCAAACTTGGCACTGGAGGAGCTGTACAGAAAAAGGACCCAGGAAGCAAGACAGATAGAGCCTCTCTGCAAAGTGGCACCATGCCTCTGTCAAGTCCCTGCCTCGGCTGTGGTGGTATCTCCCTCTTCCCAATGGAGCGGCGGTGAACGGCGCAGCTACAGCTGCACTGCACGCTGGGTGACGCACACAGGCATCCTCCTTGGCTGTTGCTGGGGGGGAATAAAGGCTGACACGGGCAGGATGTTCACTGCACTTGCAGAGGGAAGAGGAAAACAAAATCAGTAAGAAGATGGTGGAAGTGGACTGCTGAAGATCTGCCCCTCATGGTGTTCTCAGTAAACAGGTTTGCCACACCAGGTCCTTTGGTCAGCCTTGTGAGATGCTGGGAGCACCATTATCCCAGTGAAAGCCAAGCATTCAGCGGTGGAGCCTGGATCCAAGCCCTGCTCTCAGAGCTGCCACAAGAGAAGTCACATCTCACAGCCTGTAATTAAGCACCTGAGGAGAAGTGGTGGGTTTTTCTGAGTTCTGACTGATAAAGACATCGCTGCTCCCAGGACTCGCATTCCTGACAAATCAGGCTGCTTACACAGAGACAGCAATGTGGGAGACTGGTGTTTGAAAACACGAGTATCCATCATCTGCTGCACAACAATTGCTACCCAAGAGTGCAGCTGGCAGAGACACTCTGTTCCCCTCTTGAAGTCAGGGTGAACACTCTGGCATTCAAAGCCCAAGCCGGCATCTTCACCACAAATCTCTTACAGATCTCACCAAGACCAGTCACTTCTCTGTGCCTCTGCTAAGATCTCTTGGACAAAGGAGGAGAGCTGGATATTCTCTGCTGAACAAAGAGGGTTATGTTAATTTTATGCTAATTAGGTGCATCCATACAGCCACGCTGTAGAATTACTTCCCTCTGCCCAGGCCTTCTCCGTGCCACAGGGAGGATGACAGGGAGAGGTGACAGGGGGAGCACAGGGAGGATGATGAGTGTAATGCAGGGAGTACAGCATTACTGACAGAAAGAACAAACCCCTGTTCCCTCCAGCAGCTTTGCTCTCTTTGTGGCTCAGTCCCTCGCAGTGCAACCCTTTGCAAGGCTGCCAAGCTCTCAGCCCCAGAAATAGCATGTCAGGCAGCAGAAAAACCAGAGGGGCGGGGGAGATGCAGATAAAAATAGGAGAGAAACGTTGATTGCATTGTTGCTGCTTCAATTAAGCTCAGACACTTCAGCCTGATGAGTCAACAGCAATGACAAGAGGGCACAGAAAACAAGAGCAACGGCAACAGGCAACCAGTTTGCCAGTCCCGTTCATGTGGAAGGCACCAAATTCCCCAGCCAGTCATTTTGATAGGGAAAGGAGGAACAGCTCTGACATTGTCCCCTCTGCGCAAGTCTGACAGCAGCAGCAGCAGCAACAACAAAAAGGCAGAGAGTTAACAATGCCCAAGAGCAGGAGCTGCTGCCTCTGTGGCAGTGGCCCTGGGCAGCCCGGCCGGCAGCAGCCGGGGCAGCGAGAGCCGAGCGGGAGAGGCCAGCTCAGCTTGTTCAGATGAAGCCATTGTACTCTCCAGGGGCTTAAATCACACTTGTGATGCTTTGTGTGCTTCTTCCCTGGTGGAGGAGACAGGAAAGTAACAGATGGGGATAATTACAGGGACCAAGGCACAGCTCCCTCTCCGCTGCCCGGTGCGATGCACGTTCTCTCTACAGGAACAGGCTGCCCTGCACGTCTCAGGAGTGGGGGTGATCCTGCCCCCTCTCCCTGCACCACCACTGCTCCTGGGAGCTGACAGAGCAGGGGGTTTGGTCAAGGCAGAGGTGCAAATGCAACATGTGCCGAGCGAGGGGGAGGGCCAGCAGTACTCCAGGAGGAGAGAAGGCTCCAAGGAGACCTTACTGTGGCCTTCCAGTATCTGAAGGGGGCTACAAGAAAGCTGGGGAGGGACTTTTGAGGGTGTCAGGGAGTGCTAGAACTCGGGGGAATGGAACAAAACTAGAAGTGGGTAGATTCAGATTGGATGTTAGGAAGAAGTTCTTCACCATGAAGGTGGTGAGACACTGGCACAGGTTGCCCAGGGAGGTGGTGGAAGCCTCATCCCTGGAGGTTTTTAAGGCCAGGCTGGATGTGGCTGTGAGCAACCTGATGCAGTGTGAGGTGTCCCTCCCCATGGCAGGGGGTTTGGAACTAGATGATCCTTGAGGTTCCTTCCAACCCTGACAATTCTATGATTCTATGAGAGGACCCTGTGGCTGAGCCACCGCCAGCTGCCCCTACTGGTTCCTCTCCAAGTGGCAGAGGACAGGCATGGGGCTGAGGCAGGAGACAGCAGGGTAGAAGATGGGCAAAATCTCTTGAATAATCTTTGGACTAAGAAATTACTGTTGTGGTTGTCTGTCACCCACTAAAAGAGTTGTGCCAGAAAAGAAAGGAAGAAAAGCAGTTGGTCACAACTTCAAACAGTCTGTCCCTCAGCCTTGCCACACCACACCCCAGGAAATGTTCACCTCTCTCTGTGAAGTGGTTTACAACGCTTACAACATCAGCACTTATTGCACTGTCTGCCAGCACTCCTCCTCAGACTGTCCCCATCAAAGGGATACTGAGGAAGTCAAGTATGGGACTGCTTATGCCCAGCAGCAGTTCCAGAGAGCTCTGCTCTGCAGCTCAGGCTGCCCAGGTTATCCCACCACGTCCTGAGCGCCCTTGTCCTGCTGGCCTGAGGTAACGGTCTCACACAGAAAGGTTTTCTTAGCCCTGCATCCTGCCTTTGTGACAGTAGCCAGCCACAAATGCTTAGGGAAAGTGTGGAAGGAGGAAGGGTGAATACACAGTGAGCCTTCCCCTGGGATCCCCCTCCCAGCTTCCAGCAGTCACAGGATTAAGAGCATCCTGTGCTGGAGACTGTTGATCTAGCACACTCTCACTCTCCACTGCAAACCTCTCCTTCATGCACTTATCCAATTCCTTTCACATGCAGCCTTTGAAACAGCATCCAGCAGGGAATTCTGCACATTAAGTAGATGTTGTGCAGAAAACAAAACAAAACATCCTTTTGCTTTAAGCCTGCTGCCCACTCCTGTGCTGCTGGAGTGCTCCAGAGACACTACAGATCTCATGCTCTTTTTAACTTCACAATGGGGAAACCTCATGTTCAGGGCAGGTCCCTGGGTACCTGGCTGCCTCCTGAAGTTTCCCCATGTCTCCTTTGCTGAGTGGCTTTTCAAGTGACTCCCACCTGTCTGTAAGTGACTAGCTGGCCATCAATCATGGCAAGGATACACAACTTCTAAGATGATGCTATGGTTAGGTTAAAAAGGTCCCTTTTGAGCTTTGAGGCCCATTATTTGGTGTGCTCCAGGCTTGCTGTGCCCTCCTGGTGTTTGAGAAGGCAAAGTGGCAAGCAGCACCTCCAGCTGCCTTTGGCTTCTTCACCCAGGGGAGAAGGTGCCCAGCCAATGTTGGGCTGACACTTGGTAGGAGTCTGGGAAGGGGCTCCCAGGCCAAGCATGGCACAGCCTGGCCACCACCAAACACCCCAAAGGCCATGTAGAGCACACCAAACTTTGAGCTGAAATGCTGACAGTTTAGAATTAGAATTAACCAGGTTGGAAGAGACCTTTCAGACCATCGAGTCCAACCTATCATCCAACACCATCTGATCAACTAAACCATGGCACCAAGCACCCCAGCCACTCTCTTCCTAAACACCCCCAGTGATGGTGACTCCACCACCTCCCTGGGCAGCACATTCCAGAGGCCAATAACTCTTTCTGTGAAGAACTTCTTTCTAAAATCCAGCCTAAACTTCTCCTGGCACAGCTTGAGATTGTGTCCTCTTGTTCTGGTGCTGGCTGCCTGGGGGGAAGAGACCAACCCCCACCTGGCTACAACCTCCCTTCAGGTAGTTGTAGACAGCAAGGAGGTCACCTCTGAGCCTCCTCTTCTCCAGGCTAAGCAACCCCAGCTCCCTCAGCCTCTCCTCACAGGGCTCCAAACCCCTCCCCAGCTTTGTTGCCCTTCTCTGGACACCTTCCAGCAACTCAACCTCTTTCCTAAACTGAGGGGCCCAGAACTGGGCACAGGACTCAAGGTGTGGCCTAACCAGTGCTGAAACACCAGACTCAGCTTAGCTGGGCTAGATGCTGCTGCAGGAGCAGTGAAATGCTAACATACTGCAAGCCCACTCCACAAGTGCACCTGGGAGTTGAACTTCAGCTTCTCTCTGGGGCAGCATCTGAGTGAAAGGAGAATAGCACCTCGGGTGAAAGGAGAATAGCACCTCGGGTGAAAACCTGCCCGCCCCACTGGGTGGTGGGGACACAGTTATCTGCTTCTGAGACAGGAATCTGCCAGAGAGGAAAAGGGCTGGCATGGGATTAGAGCAAGCTGCTTTTGAAAGTCCTTAGATCCTGTGTTTGCACATGCACGGGGCCAGAGCCAAGGTTCACAGCCTCTCTGGTAGCTATTCAGCAAAACATTTGCATTGCCAATTTGGACAACGCTTGTTAAAAATCCCTGTTTAGTTTGCAAGGCTCATGCCAGACTATCCAAATAACTGACCCCCCGAATTAATCTCTTTTCCTAATGTTATCTCCTGATATTTAGGATGACTTCGTGCCAGATACCCTGCTCCAGGGAGAGCCGGGCTGGGGGAGGAGTGGAATGGGGAGTGCTCAGGGGAAGAGCCCAGCCGATATTCATTCCCTTTCACTCCCCTGTGAGTCCCTTTCCATCACACTACCGAGCACAAGACAATTAGTGAAAAGGGCCCATTTTTCCTCCAGGAGTCAAGGTCCCAAAAAGGTACAGCTTCAACATCATTAGCAGTTCATCTTCTTAAACCTCCGGGCAGCCCCTAGGCAGATCCCCTCATGCAAACCCCACACCCCTCCCCCTTTTTTTTTGGTGTCTGCTTATCAAACTAATGAAGCACATCTAGACTGAAAGGTCTTGGGGTAGAAGACAGCAGCTTAACCATGATTCAGTACATGTCCTTTCCCCTCCTCCTCTTTATCAAATAAAGCAAGCAGAATTTCCTACACTTAAATGGAAAGGAGGAGGAAGGAAGGAGGGTAAGGGGAGGGAGACGTTTGTAATTCCCTGCAGAAGGAGATGTCTGTTTACTTTCTTTGACTGAGCACTTGCATATTAAAAAGGCTCAGCTCCTCGGCGGGCAGGATTTATCAGTGCCACATTTTCTACTCGACAGGGCAGAGCTGGCGATGCCTGCTGCAGGTAGGCAGGGAATAAAACAACTTCTCGCGACCTTCCCCTTGCCCTTCTCCGAGTCCACTCTGCTGGGGGAGCCAGGAGAAGGTGCAGAGGGAGCTGAAAGGCCAGAGCTGTGCGGCAGGGAAGGATGCCTTGCGTGCCATAGCCCTAAAACAAGAGCACCACTGCAAAAGCACTGAAAGCACAAGGAGGTTCCATTAGCTTGTTTTCCATTCAGAGATATCCGGAAAGGCAATTTCCAGCTTTAGGTAAAAACACATCAACATCTTTCATCATGTCACTGACCTAAATATAGATGATTACTTCAAGGCAAGTGAAAGAAAGGAAAGGAAAGGAAAAAAAAAGAAAGAAAGGGGAAAAAAAAAAAAAAGAAAGAAAGAAAGAAAAGAGAGGGGGAGGGGGGAAAAAAGGAGGAAAAAAATGCCCTATTCTTATACCTTCAAAAGCTATGAAGCCCCACAAGCAGGCTGCAGCAAAGAGGAGCAATAGATAACCAGTCAGATGTGAAGGAGGAGACAGAGAAATGCATGTTCTCGAATGATTGTCCTGATGGACCATTATCCTGTGCCCAGCATTCCCCACCCCGCTGACACAGGCCTGCTCTGTGCCTGCCCTTGCTCAGCTGGCTGCTGGGCTGCCTCCTCCTGGCACCCGCACCCTTCACTCGCTGCCAGCACAGCACAGCAAGCAGGACCTTTGCTTTGGCATAAAGCCTCCAGAGTTCAGATTCATGTTAACCCCACCTTAGCCAGGCCACTCCACTGACCTCAAGGGTCAAGGCCACGTTTTTCAAAGGAACATGAAGCTGCCCTCAGACCTAGGGGCACGTTCTTGAACATGTGAAAGCTACACAGAAGCCCCAGTCACGCCAGCCTTCAGCAGCACTTCAGCACCAACCTAAGAGCACCTCAGCATTTTTTTTCCTTCTGGGTCACCTTCAAACCAAAGTAAGGTTGCACTCCTCTTGTCAAGGGTAAGTGGTTTTGCTCACAGTACCTGTACTGGTTCATGGCAGCAGCACCAGGTACCCTGCCACTAACAAGCTAGAGGGTCCCAGCATGCATAGACACACAGCCTGCCAACCTGGCAGGCAAGCTCTGCCCACTAACACAGCCCAAATATTTAATGCCAGTGACAAGCCATGATAAAACACCTCCCACCATTCAGAAGCACACTTCATGAACCTCACAGCTACATGCTGGGGATAGAATTAGGTACTTCATTGCCTCCTGCCTCAGTTTCCCCCCGGTACAGAAATGGTGCACCAGCAGAGTGTACAGCAAAACTACCATCTGGGGATGGTGTGAACTAAGTCCTAGGGGTCTGCAGGCATCTGTGCTTGCTGGTGACAACCTGCTGCTGGTTTTAAATCAAGTAACACTGAAATACTATGTGCTATGAGTCAGCTGTTGTCTCAGTTTCAACTCCCGTCTTCATCCCCCTGGGTCAGCAGGAGCTTTGCCTGAGAAAGGACTGTGGGAGCAAGGAAGCTGTTGTCTGCACAGTGACAATTTTTTTCTTGTCAAATAAACTGGATATTCTCTTAAAAGCAGTTTAGTAAGGATACCTCACTGCCATAAGCAGTTGCTGCTGCATGGTACCTTCCCAAGTGCTGGGCAATTGCCTGCTGCTGAGGGACTGACAAGCTATTTCGAGTTGAGGCCGCAAGAAACTTCCTTCCTTTAGACCCAAACGGAAGCTCCTTGCTCCCTCACATTAGACCATCCTGCCTTTGCAGCACTACACTCAGTCCTTCTGATACAAGGCAAAGGAAAAGCTCAATCAATTTATTGCACCTACTTTGGAATCTTACTGTATTGGAAAAGTACTTTGCAAACCCTGAGTTTGTCTCTTGAGAGGCAGAGACCAGATGAAACCAGCCAAAAATACCATGCACTATCAACCTCATCACAGACCAACCAAACAGACTACAATGTGGACTGAAACCCAAGGATCCTTTGCTAAGCAAGTGAAAAAAATCCTAACAAATAACAATTTTTTCTTAACCCACTCCTCCCATGGGTTAAAAGTTGTTTCCATCAATGCAGGTGAGATCAGCATGTGAATTTTGGTGTCAAAAGGAAAAGCAGAAGAGAGGAGGAGAAGGAGAAAGAAAGGAAGGGAGAAAGGAAGGGAGAAAGGAAGGGAGAAAGGAAGGGAGAAAGGAAGGGAGAAAGGAAGGGAGAAAGGAAGGGAGAAAGGAAGGGAGAAAGGAAGGGAGAAAGGAAGGGAGAAAGGAAGGGAGAAAGGAAGGGAGAAAGGAAGGGAGAAAGGAAGGGAGAAAGGAAGGGAGAAAGGAAGGGAGAAAGGAAGGGAGAAAGGAAGGGAGAAAGGAAGGGAGAAAGGAAGGGAGAAAGGAAGGGAGAAAGGAAGGGAGAAAGGAAGGGAGAAAGGAAGGGAGAAAGGAAGGGAGAAAGGAAGGGAGAAAGGAAGGGAGAAAGGAAGGGAGAAAGGAAGGGAGAAAGGAAGAAAAAGGAGACAGAAAGAAAGGGAGAAAACAAAGAAAGAAAGAAAAGCAAAATAAGTTGGAAGTGGAAGGCTGAGGGAAGTAGTCCTTAGTGGACATGAGATTTGCAGGGAGCCACCATTGACAGCTCTTAATGGAAATCTGCCTGCAGACATCAGTAGCTGTGCTGGAGAAGGGTACTTGCACACTCAATCCTGTTTGCAGATCTTCAGGTCAGTTGGTTTAACGAGGTCACAGGCTGGGGCTGCACCCTCATGCCTTCCCCTCTTGGCTGTCCATTTGCTACGCAGAAATAAGCAGGGACCAAAAATAGCAGCACAACAAAACCCAGCGTGGCCTCAGCAGACAGCAAGTCATCCATGGTAGCTGCACTAATCTTTCTCTTCAAGGGACCAGTTCAAATGTGGGCTGTGCCACAAGTGAAACCAAAGCTTTTGTTGTCCAAACCACTCCAGAATTAGTCCTGGCTGGAACTGGCACCCTCCTGAGGGCTCCATGTGTCTCCTGCTGGGCCCCCATGGTTTGTTGGGATCCCAGAGCTGGAGATAAGAGCAAGCAGTGGCAGAATGGAAACATAATTACACTAGAAATCACTAAATACACTGCACTGGAAGTGCTGGGAAGTCCTGGGAATCACTGGGCCTCTTCCATGGAGGACCCATGCGCTGTGAAGAGACTCTCAGCTACCCTTTCTCTTTCTGATGCTGCTTTCAACCATCATCTCAGTTGAGAGATGAAGGCTACAGTGTTGAAACCCCATATTCTTTATCTCACAGAATAACTACTGCTTCAACTGTCAGAGGGAATGAAAAGCCACACTCTCAACTTCATAACAAAACTTGCTTTGATTTTTTTTTCCCTTGGAAAAGCACAGATATTCTTGCAGGGCAGGCTACTTTTCACACTCCATAATGTGGGCCTTTGACACTGAAGAATCCATGCAGTACCATGCTTGTAAAATTAGCTGCCAGCCTGGTATGCCACAGAAGACTTCTCCAACAGTGTCAATCCTGTGCACACACGCCAGGCTGACCTGAATGCAAAGACTACTGAAAAGCTCTGGTTCCCTCCATGATGGGTGCTTACAGGGCTGGTAGGTTCTGTGCTTCCTGACCTTCAATGCACCGTGGGAGATGTTCAGGGCATGTATCCACACAAGTGAAAAGAGCTTCACAAGCATATGGTAGGGCAGAGAAACTCACTGCTTGAGGGATTTGCTTCTGAGGGCTGGCACCACCTGCACTGCTATTTCTCCCTCATGTTTCTCTGTGACCCTTCCTTCTAAGTATATGTGAAGCTGCAGACCAAACCCAAATACCTGTGTCCATTGACATCCTTAAACAACCACTCTATGGGCTGAAGAGATGCCCTGATGACAGCACCAAGCCAACACCTTGCCCACAGCGTTAAACACTGCAGAAAATTATTCAGAGTTACAAACTTGTTCTCTGGGGCTTAACATATCCAGCATATTAACACCTCGCTCTCCATTATAGAATCATGGAATCGTTAGGGTTGGAAGGGAACTCAAGGATCATCCAGTTCCAACCCCCCTGCCATGGGACACCTCACACTACATCAGGTTGCTCAGAGCCTTCTCTAGCCCCAACTCCCTCAGTCTGTCCTCATAACAGAAGAGCTCCAACCCTCTGATCATCCTCATGACCCTTCTCTGGACACATTCCAGCACCTCCAGATCCTTCCTGTACTAGGGGCTGCAGAACTGGATGCAGTACTCCAGGTGGGGTCTCACCAGAGTGAAGTAGAGGGGGAGAATCACCTCCCTTGCCCTGCTGGCTGTGCTTCTCCTGATGCAGCCCAGGATGTGCTTTGCTTTCTGGGCTGCAAGTGCACACTGCTGGCTCATGCTGAGCTTTTCATTCACTAGCACCCCCAAGCCCTTTCCTTCAGGGCTGCTCTCAAGGCAGTCACTGCTTAGCTTCTTGATCATTTTAGCTCAAGGGAAAACAAAAATAATCTTACTCCTCCCTACAGAAGAGCCCTGCTTTTACCATTGTTATTGAAGGTAATCTCACCATTCTTAACACTCAGAAGACCTGCAATTTGAAGGTAAGCTTGCTGGGCCAAAATCAGAGGAACTAATGGGAACCTCATCATCAAACACTGCCTTGGGGAAGCAGTGCAGCTCCCCAGGAAGTCTGTGTGCAAATAAACCATGAAAGCACACAGTCATACAAACACATGCACAGAGGGACTGCACACACCATTTGACTATGAGTGCACCCCCCCCCAAACTTGTTTGTGCAATGAAAACACCCAGAGGCTCCAAGAACACAGCACGTCTTGTCTTTAAATGACCTCCCTCTTCATGCCACCATTAGGTTTCTGCCAGTAGTGGCTGGTGTCTGATGGTGGTGTTTAGCTCCTCCATGACCTGGCTGAGCTGTGAGTGAAAACTTGACACTGGAGGCCAAGAGCCACCCTGCCCCAGCAGCAACTTTTGGTCTCACCCGTGGTGTGAGGCACTGGCGGGAACCCTCACAGCAGGAGCAGCTAAAGCAGCACAGCTGGAGAGCTGCAGGTGGTAAGATGCACAGGCTCCAGGAGCTGCACAGAAGGAATGGGAAACCAGCACAGATATATAGCCTGCAAACACATCTCAAGAATATTAAGGGAGGGGAGGGAATTCCATGAATTAGACAGTTATCCATTGCTGTACCCAAGAGAGGCAAGCTGGCTGTGCAAAATGAAGATCCAGAAGATAGGTGGCTACATTCTGACCCTTTTAAGTTGGGATTGCAGCTCCTAGCTGAGCCAGCCAGGCAGCTTTCTGAGAGCAGCCTGCATTTGTTGATAGCTTGTGTGCATTATCACATTGTAATCAGTTCAATAAGCCCATCTCTTATCTAAAATGTAAATACTAATTTGAGGGCTCAGGGAGAACAGCTATTTTATTTTCATTTAAAATAAAAAAAAGGGGGGAGGGAAAAAAGAGAGAGGGAGAGAGGAGGAGGCTTGGCATCATAACAGTAATTTATGATTTTACTGGTGTATTATCATCGGGTAATAAGAGCAACTTGAAACTGCCAATTATCTCATAAGAGGGGTATCACCTTTTCTATTTTGAATGACTCCATCGATAAATGCAGGTTCTGCTTGCTAACACTCCCTCACATAATCAGTGGCCTTGCAGCAGGAGAGAGGAGCGCATGAGAAAGGGAGAAAAACAAACCGGCAAACACACAAACACTTGATGGGAGCTAAGCCCTTGGCTCAGCAACAGAGAGAGGGGAGGGGGGCTGGGAGGAATCGCCCGGAGCAGTCGGCAGGTCACACACACAGAGTGTGCAACAGCAAACTCAGTTTACAAAGAGACATCTGTTCCATTACTTCGAAGCATTGTGGCTAATTACATCCTGGCCCGTCTGTGAAATGACAGCCACTTATTCTCCAGTGAACCGTAAAATCTGTACATGTTCCATGTGGGCAGTGGGGAGTACCGGGAGTGCCGGGGAGCAGGGGAGGGGGGCGGGATGGAGAGGGGAGGGCGGCACGGGCAGGGAAGCGCCAGGCGAACGCCGCACCTCGCCTGCCGCTTGGGTGAGGGGAGTCGGGAAGGGACAAGAGGAAAGAAGCTGCTGGGGAAGAGAGGCCCCTAACAAAGCACTGCCGTTTTCATGCAGGGCTGCAGTGCCTGCTCCAACCCGAAGCTCCTCACTCCCCATCTCTGCCTTCACAGGGCGAGCCAGGGGGTGCCAGCAGCAGCAATGACACCAGAGCTGCATCCTTGTGCTCTACCTGCAGATTCCCACAGTGCTGCTGCTGCTGCCATTGCTGTTGACAACTTCCTTACCTGCTGGTCTTTCAGCTTTGTCAGAGGCTATTCACCTACACACCAATTTCATTTCAGACTTGGGTGACTCAAAACCAAGGAGTTCTCATCTCTCACCACCTCCCAACAGATGCTTAGAAATCTGAAGGAAGCTGCAAGAAAATGCATCTTGCCTTTTCTACAGCACCAAGTGGGCCTTGCATTTGAGCATGACTGCAAACCACCAAGTCGAGTGTAACAGGGCCAATCCTATTGCCAGACCTAGAGAGTGTAAGCCAAGGTACAGCATTCAGCGCTGCACCAGCTAAGAAGGGTTAGATTCTGATCCAAGCCTTCATTAAGGCTGAGTTAAACATCAAATGAGCCAAAAGCTGCAAGGGTTTGAAAGTGTGCACTTGCAGCCCAGACAGCAAATCACATCCTGGGCTGCAGCAAGAGAAGCACAGCCAGCAGGTCGAGGGAGGTGATACTCCTCCTCTACTGCACTCTGGTGAGACCCCACCTGGAGTACTGTGTCCAGTTCTGGAGCCCCTAGTACAGGAAGGATCTGGAGGTGCTGGAGTGTGTCCAGAGAAGGGCCATGAGGATGAGCAGAGGGCTGGAGAACCTCTTCTATGGAAAAAGACTGAGAGAGTTGGGGCTGTTCAGTCCAGAGAAGAGACTGTTCCGAGGAGACCTTTTTGTGGCCTTCCAGTATCTGAAGGGGGCTACAAGAATGCTGGGGAGGGACTTTTTTAGGGTGTCAGGGAGTGATAGGATGGGGGGGATGGAACAAAACTAGAAATGGGTAGATTCAGACTGGATGTTAGGAAGAAATTCTTCCCCATGAGGGTGGTGAGACACTGGCACAGGTTGCCCAGGCAGGTGGTAGAAGCCTCATCCCTGGAGGTTTTAAAGGCCAGGCTGGATGTGGCTGTGAGCAACCTGACCTAGTGCGAGATGTCCCTGCCCATGGCAGGGGGGTTGGAACTGGATGATCCTTGAGGTCCCTTCCAACCCTAACAATTCTATGAGTCTATGAAAGAAACTTTTGTTAGTGTCTTTGCTTGATGCTAGGGCACAGATCTCTTAGAAGGAGCTCCAGCTCTACCAGCAGCTATCAGCTGGTGACTTCTGATGCTGTGTCCAGTCACAAGCACTGCTGCAGAGATTGCAAAGTGCCATGGTTTGGTGGCTCTGGAGAACAGAGCACTGGGATGGTGTAAGTGGCTGATCAAACTGCTAAGGTGGCAATTAAAGCAAATAGCTCTGTGGTTAAGACAGTGGCCACAGGCTAAAACCAAAGACTGGCTGCCCAATGCCCACTGGTCAGCTCTGTAACTGGGGCCACTGCTTTTGTTCCAAGATTTCTGGTGGAAAGCATCACTGCTCCATTAATGCAACCACAGCTTGTGGATTTGGACAGAATCCACTCAGTGTGATGAGCTGCTCACTTGCAAGATACAAGCAAAACTAAGAGTATGGGGAAGAAAGGTAAGGAGGATAGCTCAGACAGTCTATAAGACAAAGCTGTAGAAACCTGATGAGGCTAAGACCAGTGTTGTGACAGTCAAACTAAAGAAACCAAAGATGCTTTGGGATGGGATTTCTTCTTACACTTGGCTATGGGATAAAGGCACTGGAGCTCTCAACACAGCAAGGACATGGACCTGATGGAGGTGGGTCCAGAGGAGAGAAACAAAAATGATGATGGGGCTGGCACACCTCCTCTACAAGGGACAGGCCGAGGGAGCTGTGGTTGTTCAGCCTGGAGAAGAAAAGGCTCCAGGGAGACCTAATAACAACCTTCCAGTACCTGAAGAGGGCTACAAGGAGGCTGCAGAGGGACTGTGTACAAAGGCCTGTAGAAAAAGGATGAGGAGCAAAGCTTTGAAATTAGAGAAGAGAAGATTTAGATTGGATGTTAGGAACAAGTTCTTTACCACTAGGGTTAGTGGAACACTGGAAAAGCTTGCCCAGGGAGGTAGTTGAGGCCCCATCTCTGGAGACATTCAAGGTCAGGCTTGACAAGGTGCTGAGCATCCTGAGCTAGTGGAGGATGTCCCTCCTCACTGCAGAGGGGTTGGACCATTGGAGGTCCCTTTCACCCCAAACCATTCTATGATTAATCCATCTGAATCGTTGCCTGTACCATGTCCTGCAGGTGTTATGGCCATCCAAGATGGTCAAGTCTAGGGAGGAAGAAAAACACAAATAATCTACATTCACTTACACAATACACAAACAGATGAAGAAAAAGGGAAGCACTGCAGGCAGCTGGTTTGTGTTCAGAGCTTAAACCAAAACCACCTGAGGCTGAAGCATCAGGAAAAGCAGGGCGAGTGATGTTTTTTGCTCCAGCTTTCCACGTGGCCTCTGTAGCTGTTGGCAATCCAGTATCACAGGGAGAGAAGGATCAGGACCTGGTTCTGTTTTAATCACACTTTCCTGACAAAAGGCTTCAACACTTCGTAAGCCCAGAATGAGTGTTTACAGCCACCTTGCTTGTAAAATGCAGGTGTCAGACTCTCTGGCAGTCACCTTTGCATAAAGCTTGGAGTATCTGGTTGTGGTCAAGCAGGGATCCTCCAGCGCAGCCTTGCAGAGCGCCTGGTGCACCATGTGGGGCATCTCCAGCTGTGGGCCTTCTGCTGGGACGTGGGGACGCTGGAAAAGCAGTGTCTCCAGGCCAGTCTACCTCTCCTGCAGGAAGGCTACAGCAGCAGCACCTTAACTCTGTGTGGAAGAGAGGGGTCTTCATAGCAAACAGGGTGACTGGCCAGGGTTTGAAGGGTGTCTCCGTGGGAAATCCCTACACCTTTAAGCTCTGCCAGCCGTCGGCAAAACTTAAAGGTGAAGCCCAGCTCTTTCAAAACACCTGCTTTGACTGACAGATTTAAAGCACAAGGCTCAGTCTCACTGTGCTTGACATAACCTGCAAAGCTCTTGAAAGGCATCTGGGCAAGTGAATGGTGTCACTGGAACTCCGAATGGATGATACATCCATGTTACCAATTTCACTGCACAACAGGCAACCGGAGAAGGCAAACCAAGAGGAAGGAGAGGGCTGAGTGAGCTGAATTCAATCTTGCAGCGGTTCCTCTGCTGGAACAGCTGGTGCTTAGTCCATGGATAAATACAGGATTTCATTTTCCATGGACATCAGGCTGCCTTTCCTCACCAGCACAAAACACGGCCTTACAAAAGGAAAGATTAACAGAAAAAGAAGCTCACAGAGTGTAACTCTACAAAGGGCTTACAGCAAGGATTTGTAGTAAATTAATATCACCAGCAACCCTAGAGCTCACAGAAGCTCACCACCTTTTGGTGTAAACTGTGATTTAGTCGGCTAACATGCGAGGTGCAAGATCCAGGAACCTCAATTACGCTCTTCGTCCCCTGCCCACACAGAGGGACCTCCTCCCCACGCTGCCTTGATGATGAACTTCATTTCAGCCATGCTTTTGGTGCACATATTGACCTGTCACTTCTGATCGTGCATCTGGGCCTGATGGTCTGCACAGCATCTCACCCTGCTTCTGTGTCTGAAGCCTAAATGTTTTGCAGTAGGTTATCAGGAGTTCAACCTCATGAGAATCAAGGAGGCCTTATCAGGCGCAGGCCCAATGCTGATCCCGAATTCACTCGGCTCTACAAAGACTAAAAAGATATTCCCCCTCCTCTACTTTCTTTTCCACTTGCCTTTCACACAGTGCATGGACACCCAAGGTGAGTTTCTCCTCTCTTCTCCAGCAAAAGCTACGACAACTGGAGAAGAGCAAATGGGTGACATGACAGGAGCCAGAAGTGCAAAGTGGAGCAATGGGGGGAGGCAGGGGTTTTTAATCATCTCACTTAAAATGCTGCTTCCCCCTGAGTTTGTGTGGCTTGAAGCCTTGCTCGTATCCATTTCAACAAGGAATGGAACATTTGTAACAAAGGACATCTGTTCTGCAAACGTAGAGCTTCCAGCCCTTCAATAAAGATGAAAAACACGTCTCCCAGACTTTCAGGAGTTCCTCTGTCACAAGGCAGAGATATCCTTGAGGCCTACACGGCAAAGTGAAACCTGCCTGCTCCCTTTCAGAGCCCCTCCCTTCTTCCCCTACTGCTGCCTGATGTGAAAGGCTTTTTAAACCATCTTCCCCCAACTGCAAAATAAAGGTGACCAGCTCAGGCTTTCAAAGACACAGCTCTGTGCTTCCTCTTCGGCACATCCTTCAAAGGCAAGCGAGGGATGACTTTGCAAAAGCTGAAAGCATTCGCAACCAGCAGCTGGAAAGAGCAAAGTGCTAAATTCCTCCCCTGAGAACTTTCCCTGTTCACAGAGAGATGCCACTGTCAGGAGCCTTCCTGGTTCTACCCTCCCAGATTTCCTGAGCTGATGACGCTCAGCCCTAAAGTAGGGCAGATGTGTGCGCTGATTTTCCTTAGGGGAGACCCAGCAAGCCAACTGCTACTTATTCTCCCATTACCTGGTTACAGTCTTGCTACCAAGGTGATTAGACAGCAGTGCATTAAGAAAGCAGATGAAAAGAAGGAGCCAATCATTTTGCCTGCACAGGAAGGACTGGAGGGAGATATTTGTCTCGACGTTTGAAGGCTGACAGAAGCAGCATTGGAATCAGTTTTAAAATACCAGCCCCTCACCTGTCAGGAGTTATGCTGGTAGAGAACTGGCTAGCTTGGGCTTGGGCCCCTGATAGCTGAGTATAAAAGGGACAGAGAAGAAAAGAAAGCTTTGGGAATCATCTACTAATTAACAAGCCAACAGGGGAAGAGTTTTTGGTGAATGAATGCCATACTAAACAGAGACAACAAAACCTTGAAGAGGCACTAAGAGTGCACATACACAAAATACACAGGACTGCTCCATGCAGAGCTGCTTGGGTCTCTGCAGTCGGATGCCAGGCTTTCTGTGCACACATGCCACCTGTCAGGAAGCACATGCTACATGCACACATGCTACATGCACACATGCTACATGCACACATGCTACATCTGCAGAGGAAACGCCTTGGAAAACGCAGAGCAAGGCAAGTGGCACGTACTTTAGAGGCAGATGCAACAGTGACAAGTTCCAGATGCTTCAGCAAAGCTATCCTGGGGAACAAACAAAATGCAGACACAAGCCACAGCAGAAACACCACTTGGCAGGTGAGCCTGCGTGTCCTGAGCGGGGGAAGGAGGGAGGAAGGAAGCAGAGGGGCCATGTTTCGACAGGACAGGCGTGGGTGCTTTTCAAAAGTACCCATGAAACTGAACTGCAAATCAAGATTACAGATCACAGGATGCTAGGGGTGGGAAGGAACCTCTGAAGGTCATCGAGTACAACCCTCCTGCCAGAGCAGGACCACAGAATCTAGCACAGGTCACACAGGAACACATCCAGATAGGTCTTGAAAGTCTCCAGAGAAGGAGACTCCTCTCTGGGCAGCCTGTTCCAGTGCTCTGTGACCCTCACAATGACAAGTTCCTCCTCATGTTGAGGTGGAACCTCCTGTGCTGTGGTTTATATCCATTACCCCTTTTCCTATCACAGGGTGGAGGTGAGCAGAGGCTGTCCCCTCCCTCTTGACCCCCAGCCCTCGGATATTTATAAACATTTATTAACCCCCCTCCCAGTATTCTCCTCTCCAGACTGAACAGCCCCAGGGCTCTCAGCCTGTCCTCTCTTAATCATCCTTGTAGCCCTCTGTTGGAGCAGCAGATCCATGTCCCTCTTGAACTGGGGAGCCCAAAACCGGACGCAATATTCCAGGTGTGGCCTCCCCAGGAAAGAGCAGAGGAGGAGAAGAACCTCAATGAACACTCAGTGCAAATGTGGCACTCAGCTCTGACCTGTGCCTGCAACCACATGGCACTGAGAGATGCCATGGAGCTTCCTTTGGCCTGTGGCAGGGTAGAGCAAGGCTGTTAAGTGGGGTCTGATGGGAAGAGCTTACCCATGGGGAAGGTCAAGCCTTGTAAAGCAGGTTTCAAGGCTTCAGCTGACCAACCCAGCATGGAGCAAAGGGCCCTGTTTATTTCTGATGTGCACACCGGGAAGCAGGGGCAGAGCTGGGCTCCCCAGGATGCTTGAAGAAGCACAGGGAAGAGAAGCAGGGAGCTCTACCTCCCAGTCCTTGGCCGCTGACCTTGGCGCTTAGGCTTCCAGAGCGTAACACTCAATTACTGAAACGATCACTGGCAGAATAAAAATCATGAGTTTGAGTCCTTCCTTGAGGCTGGTTTACAGCAGCTGCAAGTGCTGCTTCCTGGAGATGGAGCAAACATGCAGCTGGAGCCTGGGGTGTGCCAGGGCTGCTCCTCGCCTTGCCGGGCAAGCACATCAGTGCCACCACAGCAGCCCTCCCGGCCAGTCACAATTAGTGGCGCTCGCTTGCAAGAGACACGAGTCATTAGCTGGCATGGAAAGTTAATCACCTGTCCACCATTACAAAAGGGATGGTCCCTTCAGGAGAAAGGTCGGTGGCTGGGACCACTCAAGGGACAATGTCTGTCCTCTAAATAGTGCCCTGTGAATAAATCAATGTCCAAATCCCAGGGCTTCTGAGCCTCGACAAGCACAAACACTCTGAAAGTACACACAGTAAAAAACGATTCGGCATAAAAACGTCTCCTCCTGAGCCCCAGCCTTCCCACCTTAACCCCTCCCTGCCCAGGCCATCCTCTCTGCCTCACAGGGTGTGTTTTGTTGTTCCCATAGTACATTATTTGTTGAAATAAATATGGAAATAAGGCTGAGCAAGACAGCCAAGACAGCCAGACTGAAATAAATTCATCACTCAGGGGCTCTCAAGGGAAGAGAGCCACGCATTTTTTTCTAAATGATTATTTCTGAAGCACTGAAGGAATGGCTATATCACTAATGAGGCCAGTGCTCCATGACTGCTGATTATAAATGACCTAAAAAGAGACAAGGGGATGGTGTATGTGTGGATAGGGGGATGGGCAAAAGGAGGAGCTGTTCTTCCTTAGGATCTGGAATTGTCTCCCCAGGCTCCTCAAAAGTCTGAGAGCATTTGTGGCTCACCACAAAGGCAGGGCTGGCGTATTTACAGCCACAAGAGGAACTTGGGGCTGCAGTGTTGGGCTATTCTAACAAGTAGGCATGCAATCGCTCTGCTCCCTCCACAGGTCACCATCTCTTCACTGCAATAACAATTAAAAAGGAAAACGAGCTCTCTCAGTTGCCCCCAGCTCCAAATTACAGGTCCTGCAGGTGGCTGCAGCCCCACTCAAGGCAAAAGGAGGCTAACAGGAGGAATGAGATTCACTAAAGTCTTTCTCTCACTTGCTAATTCCCATGGAAACAAGCAACTCACGACAAATGACTCAAATACGCTTGCAAAAATCTTACTCATATGTTTTGCTGGCTACCTTCCCCCACACCTTCAGGCTGAACGACTGCAGACACGCCACACATGCAGAAGCCCTGGAGCAGGGCTGCCTGGGGAACTGGGCAGCACAGCCACCCGTAAAGGTGGGCAGGGTGTGAGCCAGGAGCAGCGGCATCAGCAGTGTGAATGCAGAGAATAGCACAGCAATTTGGCCATGCAGAGCTGCAGCTTGCGGATCCCTTGCAGCATTATTTATAGCACAAGAGCTCTTGGACTGACAGCATCCAGAGGTAAAAGAAAATCTAAGGGACAGAGCCAATACATAACGTGACCTATTAGCCAAATCTGAGGGTGCTGAGAAAATGAGATTTGCTTATTTATTTAATGGCTTGGTTTATACACAGAATTACCCAGGACACCTTGAAGAGCAGAGATCTGAAAATGAGCTCCTGCAGAAGCTCAGACAAAGGAGCCCTGACAGACATTAGATGGATTATAGTCATGCACCACTGCCAGAGGTTTCTGAACACTTTCTGAAGACTGTCCCCGTTTGCAGGCAGCAGCAATGTCCTCTTGCCAAAGCTGACAGGGTTTGGGAGATGCAGCTTTGCTCCCATCAAAACCCTTCCAATTTGTGTGTGGGCTTACAGTGGATACATCCTCAGCACAGAGGCTCAGGCCAGGGCTCCTACTATCACCTATAGTTTGTTTCAGCTGACTGGGGTGGCATAAGAATTATTGCAGTCTCAGTGGGGCACTCCAGAAGCTGATTTTCTCTCTCTCTCTCTCTCTCCCTCATGGGAGAGGCCCTTTCCTTGGGGGATCACTCGCTGATGCCCTCACAGGTACCCATCTTTACAAAGACCGAGGGCACGCCTAGACTTGGCACAGCTGCCAAGTTTGAGCTGGGGAAGAAAAGTTGAACTAAGTTTCCCTCTTTCTCCCAGGTCATTTGTCACAACCCTTTATAGCTAATAACCTCTCTGTAATATTTATAAGCCAAGTTAGAGAATTACAGAGCAGGGAAATAATTCACTAATAGCCTATATGAGGAAAGAACTCCCATGTATTACATGCCACAGGTTTCAGAACTAAGAGCTGCAGTCGCCACCCTTTTTAACCCTATCAAGTTCAGCAGGCCTAAATCTACACAAGACCTACTTGAGCCTAGCCACCACTGCAGCTCTTCACTTGGAAATGTCCCCAGCTGAGCTGGTGCCACTGGCCAGCCGCACACAACCCACGCTGGAGCCTCTTTCCTCCTCCTTCCTCAGGCTACAAACAAGGTTCCCCTCCCTCCCCTCCTGTAAGCACACCTACAGACAAATGGACTACTTCACAACAGAAAGTAAATCAGACAAGCATGTGGAGAATGTCCACTGAGTTTCAGTAAGCCCTGGGTTACTCTCACCCTCCTGCTTGGAGCAGGGAGCACAGAAGAAATCAGGCCAGAAGCGGTACGGGTATCGCCTCTCAGGTTCTCTAATGAACCTGACCCTGGGCCGAGGCTTTAAAAGAGCCTAGTGGCGTGTCAACGTAAACAGCTAAAGCTAGTGTCATGTCAAGTGGCAACAAGGCCACTGCTGTTTTTACAAGCACTGTGCACTTAGCAGATAAAAATGAGCATCCTATCAAAGCCTGCCACAAGCTGCCCTTATCGCCGGCGAGAAGGAACAATGGCCCCGCGCGATCGCTGCTCCTCGGTGCCGCCGATAGCAAGTCCAATTTCTTACCAGCTGTCCATTAGTATGATGAAGAGACTAATAACTACCATACACAGGGGTTTTATCTCCTCTTTCTCTCGTCGCTGGTCCACTGGCAACTGGCTAATAGCTTTCTGGGGCTCCTTTAAATAAACAGAACTAATTACTCGGCACAATGACACCGCGGCTTACAGACAACTAATTACGGCACGGAGGGGGTTTCGGACGGCGCGCGGCTAGCTGAGGAGGGCCACGTCTAACACGAAGCAAATTTATTCAGCCTTTATGCTATCAGCTGGTACCAAAATAACAGTGAACACACAGCAGACCCAGATTGCAGAACTCGAGCAGGCAAAGCTCTCCCAGGAGGCTGGAAAACACCACATGGAGCAGGCATATTACAGAACATGTGTAGCCGCCGCGCCGCTCAGCCTCCCGCACGCCGCGCGGAGCGCGTGGCGCAGACTGAAACTGTTGTGTAAATAAAGCTATTGCTTTCCTCCCCTCCCATTTGCTATATGTTGAACAGGCAATCACCACTCGCTATGTCTTATGCCCTGACTACACGCCTTGCTGGAGGAATAATGGAAATCCTTGTCCAAAAGAAATAAAAGGCACAGAACTGAACAGATGGGCAGCATGAAAGACAAGATACACGGGGAAACTGCTCCACCAGCAAGAGAAGAAGAAAAGAGAGAAGTGACTCACTGTATGTCATGTGGTCAGCTGTGTTAGAGGCTGGAAACAAGCTCAGGGTTTCCTGACACCCCCCTCCCTTTGTACGAAGGAGATGGAAGGCAGAATATAGAATTAGCCAGGTTGGGAAAGACCTCTGAGATCATCGAGTCCAACCTATCATCCAACACTATCTAATCAACTAAACCATGGCACCACGCACCCCATCCAGTCTCTTCTTAAACACCTCCAGTGGTGGTGACTCCACCACCTCCCTGGGCAGCACATTCCAAGGGCCAATCTGTCTTTCTATGAAGAACTTCTTCCTAACATCCAGCCTAAACCTCCCCCGGTGCAGCTTGAGACTGTGTCCTCTTGTTCTGGTGCTGCTTGCCTGGGAGAAGAGACCAACCCCCTCCTGGCTACAACCTCCCTTCAGGTAGTTGTAGACAGCAAGAAGGTCTCTCCTGAGCTTCCTCTTCTTCAGGCTAATCAACCCCAGCTCCCTCAGCCTCTCCTCACAGGGCTGTGCTCCAAACCCCTCCCCAGCTTTGTTGCCCTTCTCTGGACACCTTCCAGCAAGCCAATATCTTTCCTAAACTGAGGGGCCCAGAACTGGACACAGCACTCAAGGTGTGGCCTAACCAGTGCTGAGTACAGGGGCAGAATCACCTCCCTGCTCCTGCTGGCCACACTGTTCCTGATCCAGGCCAGGATGCCATTGGCCTTCTTGGCATGAAATTAAAACTAGTATTTGATTATTTTTTTTGGCAAATAGACTTTGCAGACAGATCTCTGACTGACAAGATGTGACCAGATCCAATCATTCAAAGGGGATGTGACTGAATTGCCTTTCTGAGCTCCTGCAGATCCCTAAAAGGACTTTGTTCTTTAAAGCAAGGTGCAGGGTGAGAGATTTTTTTTTCTCTCAGGGTGTGCAGCCCCCCCTCCTCTTCTCCCCCTGCATGAAAAGCAATTGAAAGCATTTGATTTGCAAGCATCTCTGGACAGCCATGTCGCACAAACAGCAACTCCTTCTCCTCAGAGACTATATCCTGAAAGGATGCAGCAAGGACACCTCTCCACACACTCTCATAACCATCCTTAGCATTAACAAGAGTTATATGCATAAAAAGCAGCATATATCTTGCTGAGCATGTCTGAGTGGCAGGTGAACTGATCTGAGAGGGCAGAGCATCCTATTTGGAGCTATTAGCTGAGTCTCTGGTCAAAATACCTGTGCGGAATGTATGCCAAATTATAAATGCATTCAACTCTCACTCACGTACCCAGGGCACCCACACCTCTGCACAGATCCCAGTGGAAAGCACTGGAGTCAAAGGGTTTCCTGAGAAAATGGTAGGCTTTGCAGAAGGGCTTAGAAAATCTCCTTTGAGATGTGGGCCACTGCTTTCTGCAATGCTCCGAGGGTCTACCTTCCCTCTCTAAACGAGAGGGTCCTTTTCACAGAGAGCAGACTGACGTACAGATTGCAAGCTGGCTGTAAAACCACAGCAGAAACAGAAGGCAGTTTTCTCAGAGACCAGGCTGACCTTGACAAGCAAAGCAATGTTAAGATAAAAGCTACAGCACTTGGTTTCCCACTATGGTTTTGCTGAGGTGGGTCACCGCCGCTACGTCCCTCCCTGTAGAGACAGCCCTAGCAGAGATGACGCTCTCAGAGGGCTCCCTTCTTTACAAAGGGAAGCATTAGAAGATGACAAGATAGGCACAGAAAGCTCTGACAGGGAAGTCAAGGGGGGGCAAAAAATGGTATGAACAAGACAAAGACTAAAGGTGCATCACAACCTTGGTCCCTCAGGGTGCCCCTGCAGCGCAGCGCTGCCTTTGGAGCGATGGCTGAGCGCTGCTGCAGCAGGTCTTGTATTGATTAACCAGGCAGAAGGTGGCCGAGCAAACCTGTGGAGAATCATGTTATGTTAAGCACAAGGAGGTCATGTAAGGTCCTCATTAAGGGTATCATTTTGTGCTGCCCAACTTTGGGCTAGTGCCAAGTGAGAACAAAAAAGGAAGAGAATTAGGACAAACAGTTCACTTCCCTTAAGACTGGACAACCAACTTGATTAAAGGAAGGAAAACCATATCCATCCTGAAAAAGAGCTTTGCTCAGAACCATCTCCTCTTCCTTTACGCCTCTGGTTTTCAGCTCAGTTTAAAGGAAGCTCTCTGAACCTCCACAGCAAGCACAGACCCATGACCTAGTTACCATTTCCCATGGGAAACCCCAAGGTCTTTTATAGCATTTTTCTTACTCTTGTGCTAGGGAGACAAAAGATCATCACAGAGCAGCCAACCCTGAATGTTTAAACATCAGGAAGCAAATCCCTAAAATCATGTCACTGGTGTTCATATTTCTTCTTAGTATCATGAAGTTTGGTGGCTTGCTCCATTTGCCCACTGTTGCAGGGACCAGGTTCAAGCCTTCCTTCCCTAGATGATGCCTGTTTTTGAAACACAAGCATGAAGACTCTTGATAAGCTGGGGCTCTGGGATATGAAGACATCAGATATCAATTCCATGCTAAAATATGAGCTGGAAAACAAGAGTTGTGCCCTGTAGATCAAAGCATGATGCTCACTCATTCACCCTTCTGAGCCTCAGGAAAGGATTTCACAGAATCATAGAATAAACAAGGTTGGAAAAGACCTCAAAGATCATCAAGTCCAACCTATCACCCAACACCTCATGACTAACTAAACCATGGCACCAAGTGCCACATCCAATCCTTTTTTTGAACACCTCCAGGGATGGTGACTCCACCACCTCCCTGGGCAGCACATTCCAGTGGCCAATTACTCTTTCTGTGAAGAACTTTCTCCTCACCTCCAGCCTAAACTTCCCCTGGTGCAGCTTGAGATTGTGTCCTCTTGTTCTGCTACCAGTTGCCTGGGAGAAGAGACCAGCCCCCACCTGGCTACAATCACCTTTCAGGTAGTTGTAGACAGCAAGAAGGTCTCCCCTGAGCCTCCTCTTCTCCAGGCTAAGCAACCCCAGCTCCCTCAGCCTCTCCTCACAGGGCTGTGCTCCAAACCCCTCCCCAGCCTCACTGCCCTTCTCTGGACACATTCAAGTGTCTCAATGTCCTTCCTAAATTGGGGAGCCCAGAACTGGACACAGTACTCAAGGTGAAGCACCTAGGTCTCTTGAAACCACACTGCCTGAGCTCTCAAGACCAGTGGCCACACAGAGTTAAAACCAGAGGGGCATTAGTAATTTCACACAGCCTGGTATTATATTCCTGCTGTTAACATTACTGTGTTAGTAGCACATATATACACACCTCTCCTAGCCTTTCTTGCTAACATTACCTGGGTAGCAATTTACCTACATGCTGAGTTATCTTAAGCAAATGAGTGCATTTTTCCCCTCCAAGAATAAAGATGTAAGGGGCACAGCAAGACACAGGAATGAAAATCCTCTGCTTTCTGCTATGGCAGGCTGAAGCATGCTGTGGGCTGACAGGAGGACTGGCATTTGGTGCCTCCACACTTGCAGGTGCACCTGAGTGGGTGCAGAGATGCACACTCCGCTCACAAGGCAGCACTGAGGATGTTAAAACTGCGGAAGAACCTCATGCCTGCAGGCAAGCAGTGAGTTCCCTCTGCCCTCTCTTCCAGTAGCCTGACTGTGTCAGGTCATCTCCTGTGTGCAGCTGCAGCAGGGAAACCAGATTCCCCACAGGATGCAGATCCACATGGGTGATTGACATGTGTGGTAACTGCTGACAGGCAGCCTGAAACTTGGGGATTTGTTCCACGCTTCAATTCCTCAAACTTCAGGACTGTAGGATTCAGATCTCGAAGGCTGAGAGTTCTGGGGACAGCATATGATTTACAGTGGGGCCCTGCTTACAGAAGGGTCCTCTCACCCTCCTCTTCTGGATAACTATCTAGGATTTCTAATACTTCTTTTCTTTCTTTCTGTTTCTTTCTCTTTCCCCTCCCCCCCCCCCCCCCCCCCCCCCGACTGTATGCAATTGATATGGGAGAAAGTAGAGGTCACAGGAAGAGTAAAGACACATAATCTAATTTTCATTTTATCCATTAATCATGCACAATTTCATCCAGTCATTTAACAAGGTGGAACTCTAAAGCAATCTCTCCGCTGATGGGGGAAAATTCACTCTAATTCACTCGCTGCTCCACTCCCCTGTTCAGGCTGCGCAGAGCAGCCTCTCCTCCTGACCCAGAAAAAGGGAATCCACATGTCCAGGAGCAGGTACACTGTGTCCTGGATGTCTTCTCAAAAGCCTTTTACTCAATCTAAAAAGTGTCCAGCTGAAGCTGCTGGTGCTTTGTTTGTGGGTGGCTGGTTTTGGGGGGTGGGTTGATGCAAGCTAAATAGGAAGCTCTGTATTGCAGTATTTGGACATGAAGGTGCCAATAATGCCACACATGACCCTAGCTCACAAATAAGAAAGCTTAGAAGAAGTTCCCTGTGTCTGTACCACTCTCATGTTGTCTGCTGTTTGCCAGTCTCCCAGCTAGCCAGGACCAAATCTCTTTCCATGGAGAAAGATGATTCTGGACATGCAAAGGATGTGCAGCCATCATAGGTACAGTAGGAAAAGTCATAGAATCATAGAATTGCCAGGCTTGGAAGGGACCTCAAGGATCATTCACTTCCACCCCCCCTGCCAGGGGCAGGGACACCTCACACTACAGCAGGTTGCTCACAGCCACATCCAGCTTGGCCTTAAAAACATCCAGGGATGAGGCCTCCACCACCTCCCTGGGCAACCTGTGCCAGTGTCTCACCACCCTCATGGGGAAGAATTTCTTCCTAACATCCAAATTGAATCTACCCATTTCTAGTTTTGCTCCATTCCCCCTAATCCTATCACTCCCTGACACCCTCAGAAGTCCCTCCCCAGCTTTCTTGTAGCCCCCTTCAGATACTGGAAGGCCACAATTAGGTCTCCTTGGAGCCTTCTCTCTTCCAGACTGAACAGCCCGCACTCCCTCAAGTCTGTCCTCATAGCAGAGCAGCTCCAGTGCTCTGATCATCCTCACAGCCCTCCTCTGGACACATTCCAGCACCTCCAGATCCTTCCTGTACCAGGGCCTGCAGAACTGGACACAGTGCTCCAGGTGTGGTCTCACCAGAGCGCAGTAGAGGGGGAGAATCACCTCCCTTGCCCTGCTGGCTGTGCTTCTCTTGATGCAGCCCAGGATGTGATTGGCTTTCTGTCATCTTTCTCAGCTGGGATTTGATGAGTACTGGAAGATGCTGTCTGGTTCTCAGCTCATTGACATGTTTCATCTATGTTTAATTCCTTGCAAGAATTACTTAGTGTGGGGAGGGGAAGAAATCTCTTTATAGTTTAAAAAAGGTACTTAGCAGCTGTATTGGGAGTGAGGGCTGAGGAGCTCAAGAGGAACTGTAGCACACTTCTCAGGAATGCTCTGTCTACTCAGAGGGGATCTGACTCACACTCATGGTGAGGCCTGTGGAGAATGCCTCAGTCTCCCTCCATTCACTGTGTTATCATCAGACAGAGGAACAGAGCAAAGGCTTATCATGGGCTGAGAGGCAAGCAGCTCAAGGACATTCCTATCTAGCAGGGAACAAAAGGGCCTTCCAAACCAAAATGATGATATGCCCGAGAAATGTTGTGTCTTTCCCTCCCTCCTGAGACACTCAAGGGCACCATGCAGCAGAAAATAACAGTTAGCAGTGGATTCCTTCAGCCTTTCAAGGTTTCAAGAAAGCAGTGAGATGTTTAAAGAAAGAGAAGTGCAGATGCACAAAACCAGGATAAGATTTGAGTAAATCAAAGACTGCACTGCTGACAAACACTTGACCTGTTTCAGAGGGATCCTGAGCAGTTATGTTCCATGACAGACAACACATCTGCCAAGACAACATTGCCACCAGGAGCCTTCTTGCTCTGCTCCAATGACCACTAAGTGCTTGTGTGTTCTAGGGACAAGCTCTGTGTTCTGCAGCTGGCTGCCCATCTTTCTCTACAAATGACATCCTTATTTCCAGGAGCAGCTGTGATCCTGTTACATTCATTTTCAGCACTCCCAAGTAGAAATACCATGAAGTTCAGAAAAGCTCTTCTTTGACAGGCTGAGGGAGCTAGGGGTTTCAGCCTGGAGAAGAAAAGGCTCCAGGGAGACCTTATAGCCACCTTCCAGTACCTGAAGGCGCCTGCAAGAAGGCTGATGAGGGCAACAAGGCTGGGGAGAGGCCTCGAGCACAGCCCTGTGAGGAGAGGCTGAGGGAGCTGGGGTTGTTTAGCCTGGAGAAGAGGAGGCTCAGGGGTGACCTCATTGCTCTCTACAACTACCTGAAAGGTGGTTGTAGCCAGGAAGGGGTTGGTCTCTTCTCCCAGGCAACCAGCACCAGAACAAGAGGACACAGTCTCAAGCTGTGCCAGGGGAAGTTTAGGCTGGAGGTGAGGAGAAAGTTCTTCCCACAGAGAGTTGTTAGCCATTGGAATGTGCTGCCCAGGGAGGTGGTGGAGTCACCATCCCTGGAGGTGTTCAAGAGGGGATTTGATGTGGCACTTGGTGCCATGGTCTGGTCATGAGGTCTGTGGTGAAGGGTTGGACTTGATGATCTTTGAGGTCTCTTCCAACCTTGGCGATACTGTGATGTGGGACTGTTTACAAAGGCCTAGAGCGATAGGATGAGGGGCAATGGCTTGAAATTGGGGAAGAGTAGATTGGATTGGATGTTAGGAACAAGTTCTGTACAACGAGGGTGGCTGAGCACTGGAACAGGTTGCCCAGAGGTGGTTGAGGCCCCATCCCTAGAGATATTCAAGGTGAGGCTTGATGAGGCTCTGGGCAACCTGATGGAGTGGAGGATGCCCCTGCTCACTGCAGGGGGGTTAGACTGGATGACCTTTGCAGGTGCCTCCCAACCCACTGCCTCTGTGATTCAATGACATGGAAAAACAATCACATACAACAACTACAAGAGGTTTCACAGTGCCACTATGGAGCAAGCCATTTGTATTACAACTTCACCAGGTGCTGAGCCAAACCAGGTTTCATGGGGCAAAAACCCGATCAGAGACCACCACAGCTGCAAGGTGGGGGTTATGCAGCATTCTCTTGATCTGAAAGCAGCAGCACAGAGCTCAAATCTTGGCTGTTTGGTCTGGTGGGGTTTTTGTGTCATTTCTGGTTTTGTTTTGGCTGTGTGTTTAGTAAATTCCATACTGCAAGCAACTCCTGGGTGTGCAATCCCATTCCCTGCTAATAGACTTTTATATTCTGACAGGGATGCTCAACAGCATGAAATAATCCTCTTCCACTTACAAAAGAAGTTCCCAGTCTCTGAGTTTGAAACCATGAGTGATCTATCGCTTGCAACACAACACAACACAACGTAGCTGCTCTCTTAAGGGGCTGGATTTTAAACATGCAGAGTGGCTCTCTGCCTGCATGTGCAGAAATGACTAACCCTGTGTTCCAGGGATGCCAGCAAACACAAGAGGGGATTGTAGAAGGGGATTGTTTCCTGGTGAAGTATTTTAGAATAGAATAGAAAAGAAGAATAGAATAGAATAGAATAGAATAGAATAGAATAGAATAGAATAGAATAGACCAGGTTGGAAGAGACCTTCAAGATCATCGTGTCCAACCCATCATCCAACACCATCTAATCAACTAAACCATGGCACCAGGCACCCCATCAAGTCTCCCCCTGAACACCTCCAGTCATAGTGACTCCACCACCTCCTTGGGCAGCCCATTCCAAAGGGCAATCACTCTCTCTGTGTAGAACTTCCTCCTAACCTCCAGCCTAAACCTCCCCTAGCGCAGCCTAAGACTGTGTCCTCTTGTTCTGGTGCTGGTTGCCAGAGTTTTAATGAGTTTCATCTTTTTCCCCCAGCTCATCATGCATTATTCTAAGCAAGAGAATGTAACTGTTACTTGCAGGGAGGTAAAAAAAAGGAGAGGCAGCAGATGATGTGACAAGAACGAAGATACAGAGATGTACAGGGGCCAATTAAAAAACCACAACTCGTCTTTTCTTCTTTTTAACTACATCACCATTTGAATGCAAAACGCAGAGACAAACAGCAGTTAAGTACCCAAGCTTGTTTCTAAAGGAAGGAATGAAGCCCAACATTCCCTGCTGCCCAGGAGCTGGTGGAATCACTCTCCCTAGAGATGTTCAAGAGGGGATTGGACGTGGCACTTGGTGCCATGGTTTAGTAGTCATGAGGTGTTGGGTGACAGGTTGGACTTGATGGTCTTGGAGGTCTCTTCCGATCTTGGTGATTCTGTGATTCTGTGAACTCTCAGGCTGTGCCAGGGAAGGTTTAGGCTGGAGGTTAGGAGGAAGTTCTACACAGAGAGAGTGATTGCCCATTGGAATGGGCTGCCCGAGGAGGTGGTGGAGTCACCATCACTGGAGGTGTTCAGGAGGAGACTTGACAGGATGCTTGGTTGCATGGTTCAGTTGATTAGGTGGTGTTGGATGATAGGTTGGACACAGTGATCTTGAGGGTCTCTTCCAACCTGGTCCATTCTATTCTATCCTATTCTATTCTATCCTATCCTATCCTATTCTATCCTATCCTATTCTATCTTCCATTAAACAGATAAAGCAGTTCAGCTTTGGAGTGGCTGAGCCATCAACATTGTCTTACCCTTCATTTTCACTTGGATCCAGACACTATGATGACAAGGTCATTAGGAAAGATCATAGAATCAATAAGGTTGGAAATGACCTCAGAGATCAGGTTTGCCAGGAGCAATCCAAAGCACTGATATAGGTTGGGCAGTGACTGCCTTGAGAGCAGCCCTGAAGCAAAGGACATGGGGGTGCTGGTGGATGGGAAGCTCAACATGAGCCAGCAGTGAGCACTTGCAGCCCAGAAAGCAAATCACATCCTGGGCTGCATCAAGAGAAGCACAGCCAGCAGGGCAAGGGAGGCGATTCTCCCTCTCAGCTCTACTCTGGTGAGACCCCACCTGGAGTACTGCATCCAGTTCTGCAGCCCCTAGCACAGGAAGGATCTGGAGGTGCTGGAGTGTGTCCCGAGAAGGGCCATGAGGATGATCAGAGGGCTGGAGCACCTCTGCTGTGTGGACAGACTGAGGGAGTTGGGGCTGTTCAGTCTGGAGAAGAGAAGGCTCTGAGGAGACCTTATTGTGGCCTTCCAGTATCTGAAGGGGGCTACAAGAAAGCTGGAGAGGGAATTGTAGGGTGTCAGGGAGTGATAGGCCTGGGGGGGATGGAACAAAACTAGAAATGGGTAGATTCAGACTGGATGTTAGGAAGAAGTTCTTCCCCATGAGGGTGGTGAGACACTGGCACAGGTTGCCCAGGGAGCTGGTAGAAGCCTCATCCCTGGAGGTTTTTAAGGCCAGGCTGGATGTGGCTGTGAGCAACCTGCTGTAGTGTGAGGTGTCCCTGCCCATGGCAGGGGGGTTGGAACTGGCTGATCCTTGAGGTCCCTTCCAACCCTAACAGTTCCTTGACTCTATGACTATGCTGTTGGCTTTCTTGGCCACGGTTTCTGCAGTAGCAGACATGAACTTTGAATTATGAGAGAGCATGCACCTTCCCCATGAGCCATCTGAGCACTGAAGCTTTCCTAAACACACTGTTCCCTGGTCAAACTACACGAGTCTGCTTCTCCTGCTCAGGACGAGGCAGGATTTTGCTGTTTCCAAGGCTGCAAACCCCAAATGCAACACAGCTAAGGGCTGAACTGCCCTGTTTCCAGAGCTAACACAAGCTCCACATGCTAATTCTTTGCTAAGCCAAAGCATGGGGCTTTGATTTCCTAACCTCAGGATGTTATCTGGCTCCAGGAGGGGATTACCATTAGCTCTGTCCGTCTGTCCTTACAGCAGGGTCACTCTCATGCCATATGCTGCTTGGACAGTCTTGGTTCTTTCTAGATTTCTGGGGTTTTGTAAATCACACTGTTCATCTGTAGGAGCCTGCATTCCCTTGCCTTTCCAAATCTGCTTTGCATTGCTAATGCATGGGGCTGTAGGCAAAGTTGCATTAGAGAGACAGAGAAAGACAGAGAGGGAGAGATGCTAAAAACCTGTTAAGATACAAAATGTCTTCAGGGTGCTCTTCTCTTAAACACTAACAAAAAAAGCAGAGGAGGTTTACTCAATTTCCATTTACCAAACAAGAGAGCCTTTCTAAAATGGCTTTTGCATAACTTCATTAACTTCAGTGAATGCTCCTGACTTGCACCAGTGTTAACCAGAGAGAGTCCAACCTACAGAAAGCAGGTCAGGCTCCTGCTACATGGAAGCCACAGCAGGGTGGGGAGTCACAGCATCAGTACCCACCAGGTATCCTGATCATTTGCTACAGCAGGAGAAACCTCCTGCAAAATTCATGGGCAATTAATTCTCCCTCTCCCCCCCTCTGGTGCTGTGGTAAGAGAAAGGGTCATCAGTCTCCAGGTTGTCACTCCCTCAGTAGAACAACAACAGAAGGAGATCAGGGAATCTGGAGGGAGAATTGAAATGGCTGTTCCAAGATTGATGGCAGCCTTCTGGGACACTAAGAGGATTTTCTACTCACATAGTACCTTTCATCCCAAAGGAACTCAAACACCTTTCTAAATGATATACTGATCTCAAGTGAGGACTACATCCATTGAAAGCAAGCAGAGAAAACCACTTCCACACAGGTGACAGTGAGGGGCAGCCACAGTGCTGCAAGGAGCACAGATAAGCACCCCCAAGAGAGTCAGATCTCTCTCCCAGGGGTTTAACAAGCCTGGGCTTGACTGTGCAACCACAGCCTTGTGAATCCCAGGAGAAGAGAGATGTGAGATCTTCTCTGTCACCAGGGACTCACAAGCAGTCTTCCCCATGCCTGGACAAGCAGGTCAGGACAAGCAGCTCAGCAGAGGCTGCTCAACCCCTGTGTGGACAGCGCAGCACTGGAACCTGAAGCAGAACAGGATCTGCAGTGCTCTCTAACACCCCTCCCTGTGTTCCTATTTCCTTTTCCAGTGACTCTAAAGCTGAGAGAGTTTACTATGGTTAATAGGGAGAGGTGAACAGAGAGTCTTTTTGGCTGACAAAAGGGAAGGAAAGAAGGGTGAAGGCATGAGTGAAAATGAGAATGGACAAAGACTGCAGAGGGGCTCAGGGAAGGAGGAGATGACCAAAAGATAGGGAAGCCACCAGGTAAGGAAAAAGAAAAGACAGTTATGGCTTGCTTCAGTGAGGAAGAGCATCAAGTCAGACCACGGATATAAGAAGCAAATGGAAACACTCCACAGCCATTCACGTACAAAAGCAAAACTGAAGCTAGAAGGGGGGTCCAGGGCACATTCAGTTGTGGATGAAGACTTTTTCTACCAGTTTAAGAATGAGCAAGTCACAACAGAGTTTGGACTCAAGAGCCTGTCCCTCACTGAAAACTGCCATGGTTCCCTGCCTCATTTCTACACCTTCTACTGCTTTCCACTGAAAAAGTTCATCGTGGGCTGCAGATCAAAGAGCAGCACCAGCTGCATCCCTACCAGAGTATGCAGTGGAATAAAGGTGCTCCTGCAGCCTTGATAGAATGGAATAGAATAAACCAGGTTGGAAGAGAACTTCCAGATCATCAAGTCCAACCCATCATCCAACACCACCTAAGCAACTAAACCATGGCACCAAGCACCCTATCAAGTCTCTTCCTAAACACCTCCAATGATGACGACTCCACCACCTCCCTGGGCAGCACATTCCAGTGGCCAATCACTCTCTCTATGAAGAATTTCTTCCTAACATCCAGCCTGAACCACCCCTGGTGCAGCTTGAGACTGTGTCCTCTTGTGCTGGTTGTCTGGGAGAAGAAACCAGCCCCCACCTGGCTACAACCTCCCTTCAGGTAGTTGTAGAGAGCAGTAAGGTCTCCCCTGAGCCTCCTCTTCTCCAGGCTAAGCAACCCCAGCTCCCTCAGCCTCTCCTCACAGGGCTGTGCTCCAAACCCCTCCCCAGCTTTGTTGCCCTTCTCTGGACACCTTCCAGCAACTCAACATCTTTCCTAAACTGAGGGGCCCAGAACTGGACACAGGACTCAAGGTGTGGCCTAACCAGTGCTGAGTACAAGGGCACAATGACCTCCCTGCTCCTGCTGGCCACACTGTTCCTGATTGAGGTCATGATGCCATTGGCCCTCCTGGATGCCTGGGCACACTGTAGGCTCATGTTCAGCCTACCATCGACCAGCACCCCCAGGCCCCTCTCTGCCTGGCCTCTCCCCAGCCACTCTGACCCCAGCCTGTAGCACTGCGTGGGGCTGCTGTGGCCAGTGTGCAGAACCTGGCACTTGGATGTGCTCAATCTCATCAAACCAGTTAGCTAAAAAGTGTCACTGGAGAGCTTGTGCAAACACTGTCCAAGCAGAGTCAGGTACAATCAGAGGCAAAGATACAGCAAGCAAAATCTGGTGGTGTTCCACCTGGAGCCTAGGCATCAGCTGCTTAAAACCTATCCTAACAGCCTCTCTTCCTGTGTTTCCTCATCTTCATCCAGCCTGGGCCACCCAGTTATGGCAGAGATCTTGTCCATGCCGGGATGGAGAGATACAAATGACAGGGGAAGAGCCTACAGGTTGACCTCATTGTCAGATAAAATCCATTATGCATGATTAAAACTTAACAAAATGCAATCACATTAAAAATGACTATCATGAAGTGCACCATGATTTACTGACTAAATGAATGAGAAATTTATCTGAATAAAATAGTCCTAGCCCCACTGCATTGGCAATGCATGATAAATTGCTGATTGTGAGGGGATCATTGCTTGCTGTTGGATGACATACATCCATTGATTTTTCCTAACAACACTAATTAGCATAATAGCATCTTCACATACATTACATAAAGTTTCCTCTCAGCAAGCAAAAATGGTTTCAAGCTTCCAGGGCCCAAACTGCAAAGAATAAAGAGGGAAAGGAAGGACTTACAAACTGCCTCCATGTCCTTTATTATGCAGACCAAAGGTCCAACCCACTAGATCTTGATCTTGAAGAGATGAGGAGGAGGCTCAGGGGAGACCTTATTGCTCTCTACAACGACCTGAAGGGAGGTTGTAGATAGGAGGAGGTTGGTCTCTTCTCTCAGGCAACCAGCACCAGAACAAGAGGAAACAGTCTCAAGCTGCACCAGTGGAGGTTTAGACTCGAGATGAGGAAGAAATTCTACACAGAGAGAGTGATTGCCCATTGGAATGTGCTGCCCAGGGAGGTGGTGGAGTCACCATCATTGGAGGTGTTTAGGAGACTTGATAGGGTGCTTGGTTGCATGGTTTAGTTGATTAGGTGGTGTTGGATGATAGGTTGGACTCAATGATCTCAAAGGTCTCTTCCAACCTGGTCTATTCCATTCCATTCCATTCCATTCCATTCCATTCCATTCCATTCCATTCCATTCCATTCCATTCCATTCCATTCCATTCCATTCCAGAACATGCAGGCACTGTGCAAGGAAGCTGTGATCACAGGGGGTTGAGTTTTGCATAGTAGTGATCTAATTTTGTGAGGCCAAAAAGAAGCCTTTGAGGAACAAGAATCTAATCCTGAAGAGCTAGGACCCAGACACACATTTCTCCAGTTTCCCTAGGATGCACAGGGGGCAGGCTGAGCAATCCCTTGGGAAGTGCCTCCATTGCCTCAGGCTGTGTAGGTGAGGAAGCACTCACTCAGCTAAGGGGAGGGTTAGCACCGTACACAGCACACAGAGCAGAGGACCTGAGCAGAAGCAGAGGCAAGCACACAACTGAGCTGCACTGGTGGAAGCACCCACCCAGCCACTGGCCACTCCACAGCTGCTGCTGACTGTAGCAGTCACAGTGCTGGGAGCTCTGCTGAGGTTATAGCCCTGGCACTGCCATTCTGCTGGGACCTGTGCTGCCCAGAGCCAGCCTGCACCCTGCTCTGTCACAAGGCTCTCGGGGGTGGCTGGGAGGCAGAGTGGGTGAGCAGGACGCTCAGGAGCAGTGAGTGGGTAATGAGCCATAAGAGATGGGGGTTCTGCTGGTCCTTATTCAGCTCCCCCTGCCCAGCTGCAGTGGGAAACATCCCCCTCACAGCAGCACATGCACATGTGCAGGGCCACAGGCACAGGGGAGTCAGGAGGTGTGAGCAGTGCAGCTTCTACTCCAAGGCAGTAGAGCTTAGGGGCTCCGCTCTTTGCACAAGCTGCTTCCTCCCTAAGGGCTGCAGTGCTCCCCTTGGCTTTACCCCTCCTGACCCCCAGTCATTGCCACTGCTGCACTGGTGACTAACTGGAGCCTTTCCCTCTGCTTTGTTAGCACTTAAATCCTATGCTGGCAGTGCACCTGGTGTGCTGGCCAGCCCTAGCCAAAACAACCTCCCTCAAGCTGTGAGTGTGTCTGCAGGTGACACCTGTGTCCCTTTCAGCAGGGCTCTTGGAACACAGCCCACCCTTTATGTAACCAGAGTCAAGGATTATGTTTTGGGTAGCAGTTTGCACTCTTATCTGTGGCCTGGGAGGAACTGAGGATGTAATCCCTGTGCTGTCTGCAAACCAGGTGCAGGAACTGGGCAAGTGCAAAGGGAAACTACATGGTGTGAAATCTTTGTCATCTCCAGGTGCTGCTTAGAGCTTCATCTGCTACTGATGCACAGGCCTTTGGTACTGTCCTCACCCTGCTCTCTTGTACTGCACAGGGTAAGGTTGGTGGGCATGAGCAGGCTACTTGGTGCAGCCAGTGGTACCACTCAGAAACACAGAAATGAGTCTTCTTAATCCTAGACTAGCAACCTCCATGTGTTCAGCTGAATGAGGTGAGTACTGCCTCAGAGTAACCACACACATCACATTTTGCTGTACATCTGTGTGTGTTGTCTAGTTTGTGATAGGCATAGGAACTATTCCAGAAATATCTTTAAAAGCTGTAAATATTTTGGCTCCATGCATCTCTCTGTGCAGATGTCTTCACAGGATCACCCAGGTTGGAAGAGACCTCCAAGATCACCACGTCCAACCCATCACCCAACCCTAACTAATCAACCAGACCATGGCACTAAGTGCCTCATCCAGGCTTTTCTTGAACACCTCCAGGGATGTTGACTCCATCACCTCCCTGGGCAGCACATTCCAATGGCCAATCTCTCTGTCTGTGAAGAACTTCTTCCTAACATCCAGCCTAAACCTCCCCCTGCATAGCTTGAGACTGTGTCCTCTTGTTCCGGTGCTGGGTGCCTAGGAGTAGAGACCAACCCCCACCTGGCTACAACCTCCTTTTAGGTAGTTGTAGAGAGCAAGAAGGTCTGCCCTGAGCCTCCTCTTCTCCCGGCTAAGCAACCCCAGCTCCCTCAGCCTCTCCTCACAGGGCTGTGCTCCAAACCCCTCCCCAGCTTTGTTGCCCTTCTCTGGACACATTCCAACAACTCAACATCTTTCTTGAGCTGAGTGGGCCCAGAACTGGACACAGGACTCAAGGTGTGGCCTGACCAGTGCTGAGTACAGGGGCAGACCTTGAGACCAGTTTCACACACCATGAAGGACAAGAGAAGGCATCATAAATACACCTTGGGGGTGACCTTAGAAGTCACCCCCAAGAAATCACTTGAAATGGCTTTTCCATCTGTTAGAATGCAGGGGCTTGTAAGACCTAATTTATTGCCTTGTGCTGCCAGAGGCAAATCCTCGAGGTGTGGGAAGCCACAGGTCACCACTGGCAATTTAAGAGCACAAAACTCCTGCATTTAAAAAAAGTTTTGTATTAGCCACCTGTGATCAGGGCACACCACAAACACTCCTGACCCACTGAAACTGCTCCACAGCTTGGCAAGGAAAGGCCTGGTTGAGATGGATTAGTGGGCAGAGTGAAGGTGGAGCGGTCACATTCATCACACTGATGGTGCCACCACATGTGTAAGATTACAGCCTAGATCCCCAAGATCTGTCCCCTGACTGGTTCAAAAACCATTTAATATGACAACAAATATTTCATATTGTTTCCATCTGCCAGAGGTATACAGACCACAAAAGGCCACAGTGTCTACACTGATTTCCTGCACACCCTGACAGCACCAAACACCAGCCCTGTGCTAAGAAGGGGGGGAAGACAAATAAAAGCTGGATGAGGGGAAACAGAGGGTAAACTTGAGCAGGGAGCTTAGAAGGAGAGAAAGAAAAATGGCACATGGAGCAGCAAGAGAGAGAAAAGGAACAGACACATAACACTGGACAGGTTTAGAAAAATACACACACCCCAGCACCCCCCAGCCCACTGGACTCAGAGGGAAAGGAGAATACAGAATTAACCAGGGTGGAAAAGACCTTTGAGATCATTGAGTCCAACCTATCATCCAACACCACCTAATCAACTAAACCATGGCACCAAATGCCTCATCCAGTCTCTTCTTAAACACCTCCAATGATGGTGACTCCACCACCTCCCTGGGCAGCACATTCCAATGGCCAATCACTCTCTCTATGAAGAATTTCTTCCTAAAATCCAGCCTAAACCTCCCCTGGTGCAGCTTGAGACTGTGTCCTCTTGTTCTGGTGCTGCTTGCCTGGGAGAAGAGACCAACCTCCTCCTGGCTACCACCTCCCTTCAAGTAGTTGTAGAGAGCAGTAAGGTCTCCCCTGAGCCTCCTCTTCTCCAGGCTAAGCAACCCCAACTCCCTCAGCCTCTCCTCACAGGGCTGTGCTCCAAACCCCTCCCCAGCTTTGTTGCCCATCTCTGGACACCTTCCAGCAACTCAACATCTCTCCTAAACTGAGGAGCCCAGCACTGGACACAGGACTCAAGGTGTGGCCTAACCAGTGCTGAGCACAGGGGCTGAATGTCCTCCCTGCTCCTGCTGGCCACACTGTTCCTGATCCAGGCCAGGATGCCCTTGGCCTTCTTGGCCACCTGGGCACACACTGGAAAAATAATTACCTGGAAAGTGCCTGTTGGGCAGGCTTAGGAACTTTGCTTTCTGCAGGCAATGTTGTGTACCAAAAAATACCTTTAAATGCAGATTCTTTGAAGGATGCTAACTCTTAAGCCTACAAGGAGCATCGTGTCTGAAAATGGGAGAGTCATCTTCTCAGGGCAGCCCTTGAACTGTTTCTGAGCTGACCCTTTCAAATTACTTTTCTTGGGGCTTTTATTTTTTTTATGGCACTGCCTTTCCCTCAGCTTCTCCAAGCAGCATCAGGGAACAAAAGGCAGCTTACAGGCCTACCTCTGCTTCTCAAAAATGAGATTTTAGCTAGCAGCAAGGAACCTGGCAGAACAGATTTTACAGAAGGATGCTCACATGAGCAGCCAAAGACTGAGCTGCTGGAGTGAGGAATAGGCTTTAATACTGCACCTGTGTGAAGCAGAAATGAAGAAGAGACAGAGAAAGCATTCCAACATGGGTTTGTGACAGTGCTGCTGGACTTGAGCTTGCTCTCTTATGAGATACTTGACCCTGTCTAGATAGCTCCCACTCTTGCTGTAGAACAAGAACTACTAACAAGCTCCCACTGGGTGCAAATGAAGAAGGCACCTCTTTGGAAGATGTGTTGACACAGAATGGGTGGTTTCCTCTCAATGTGTAAGATAAGCTTGCAGGCTAATGCATGCAAAACGTTCCTCACACAAGGGAAAGGGAGCTAAATAAGAGCAGGATGAGTCAGGAGTGCTTGTACACATGCACTGCATGAGGGTGAAGCACTCAGGTACCAACAGACTGCCTTTCCTCCTCAGTAACAGAGTTGGCTGCCTCAGACTTAATACTAAGCTGGTGAACAACAGCATAAAAAGGGCAAGCTCCCCACTGCTCATGAGGAATGAAATCTTTGCTGAGAGAGCAGAAGCCACATTCTTCAGCAAATTAGATGCATCAGCTGGGATTTGGCAGAACCTCCTGAATGCAGGACTTCAAATCTGCACTTAACCACTTACTGGGACAGTCTCTTAAGAGGTATTAAGTGTTCCTGCTATGGGCACAAACACATCACAGACACAAGGAAATCTTTCTGGAGGGAACACACGTCCTGACAGCACAACGCTGCTGGGAGGCACCGGCCTTAAATACCCAGAAGCGGCTGTGGAAAGCCCCAGAATAAGAATTAGGAAGAAGTTCTTTGCCATGAGGGTGCTGAGAGACTAGAACAGGTTGCCCAGGGAGGTGGTAGAAGCCTCATCCCTGGAGGGTTTTAAGGCCAGGCTGGATGTGGCTGTGAGCAACCTGATCTAGGTGTCCCTGCCTATAGCAGGGGGGTTGGAACTGGATGATCCCTGAAGTCCCTTCCAACCCTAACAATTCTATGATTCTAAATCAGAAGTGCAAGGCACAGCTCTCTGTTGAGCTGGAACATCACAGCCAGCTGGCTAGCACAGACTGCTCAAAGAGCAGTGCTTCACACAGACACAGATTAGGCAGAGGGAGGGAGAGCAGAAGTTGAGCTGCAGGCTCTGAATGCACGCCGACAGCGGGCACAGCACCATGGTGCTGCTCTGGGATCAGGTGGCCAAGCCCCCCACTGATGGGGAAGGAGCAGGCTGAAAGTCACACTGCTTTGGAGCTGGGATACAGAATACCCCCATAGCTCTTTCACAGTCTATTTGCTAATTCTTGAAGGTGACTGCCCAGGAGCAGGCAGCAAGACAGAGGAAGGGTTTTGATTTTATAGAGAACTCTTGGTGTAACACTGTTACAGGAAGAAAAGGCTGTGTGGATCTTTCACAGAATCACCAAGGTTGGAAGAGACCTCAAAGATCATCAAGTCCAACCTGTCACCACAGACCTCATGACACCAAGTGCCATGTCCAATCCCCTCTTGAACACCTCCAGGGATGGTGACTCCACCACCTCCCTGGGCAGCACATTCCAGTGGCTAACAACTCTCTCTGGGAAGAACTTTCTCCTCACCTTGAACCTAAACTTCCCCTGGCACAGCTTGAGACTGTGTCCTCTTGTTCTGGTGCTGCTTGCCTGGGAGAAGAGACTAACCCCCTCCTGGCTACAACCACCCTTCAGGTACTTGTAGAGAGCCAGAAGGTCTCCCCTGAGCCTCCTCTTCTCCAGTCACCATCTAGCAATGGAAGCATTGGTCTTTACATGCCAAATTACTTATGCTGATGCTCAGGGGGCAGCAAACTAGCTTGTGGAAGAGTACAGTACTGGGGAGAGCATGGTGTGCTCTTCTCAGTTGCACCCTCTGATAGGACAAAAGGTAATGGATATAAACTGCAGCACAGGAGGTTCCACCTCAACATGAGAAGGATCTTCTTCACTGTGAGGGTCACAGAGCACTGGAGCAGGCTGCCCAGAGAGGTTGGGGAGTCTCCCTCTCTGGAGACTTTCAAGACCCATCTGGATGTGTTCCTGTGTGACCTGTCCTAGGTTCTATGGTCCTGCCCTGGCAGGCAGGTTGGACTCGATGATCTTTGGAGGTCCCTTCCAATCCCTAATATCCTGCAAGCCTGTGACCCCAGGATGTTCAGTGGTGCTGTCACCAGCTTAATACAGACCCAACTATAAAAGTGGGTAGAAAGAACAGAGTTTTCCACCACCTGTATATTACCACTAAGAGCACCCACAACAGACAAGAAGAATTAGGGAGGCTCACGCTCAGCAAGAAATGGATTATGGATAGTATTGCTTAAAGCAGGTACAATGGGTCACAAGGCTGGGAAACAAAAATTGATGATGATAACCTGGATTTCAAGGAGCAAATGGCCCAAAAAACCCCAAACCACAAAAACTAGCCAGGAAAGAGCAGCACTGTATGTAAAAATATGCTGCTGCTGGCTATAGGCATTTCAGAATCACAGTGCTTCATGACTGCAGTTGTAACTAATGAAAGCAAAGGAGAGCTGGATGGCACAGGTTATATCATCAGACTAAACAGGAGGACAAACTGCTCTTTACACAGCAATCTAGATCATGGAGGAAGAAAAAGTATGCTATCACAGCAACTTAGAACCAGGGGATATTTAATACACTTTGTGCAGTCAGGAACACAAATCTTCTGCTTCTAACAGTGCCTTAGAGTTTGAAGGGGGAAACTTTAGCTGAGTCCCTGACTGCAAAGGCTGAAAATAAAATTGGAATGGAATGGAATGGAATGGAATGGAATGGAATGGAATGGAATGGAATGGAATGGAATGGAATGGAATGGAATGGAATGGAATGGAATGGAATGGAATGGAATGGAATGGAATGGAATGGAATAGAAGAATAGAATAGACAATGTTGGAAGAGACCTTCGAGATCATCACGTCCAACCTATCGCCCAGCACCATCTAATCAACTAAACCATGGCACTAAGTGCCTCACCCAGGCTCTTTTTAAACACCTCCAGTGATGGTGACTCCACCACCTCCCTGGGCAGCACATTCCAATGGTCAATCAGTAGAGTAGAGGGGGAAGAGAAACTCTCTGCCCCTGTACTCAGCACTGGTTAGGCCACACCTTGAGTCCTGTGTCCAGTTCTGGGCCCCTCAGTTTAGGAAAGATGTTGACTTGCTGGAAGGTGTCCAGAGAAGGGCAACAAAGCTGGGGAGGGGTTTGGAGCACAGCCCTGTGAGGAGAGCCTGAGGGAGCTGGGGTTGCTTAGCCTGGAGAAGAGGAGGCTCAGGGGAGACCTTATTGCTGTCTACAACTACCTAAAGGGAGGTTGTAACCAGGCGGGGGTTGGTCTCTTCTCCCAGGCAACCAGCACCAGAACAAGAGGACACAGTCTCAAGCTGTGCCAGGGGAGGTTTAGGCTGGATGTTAGGAAGAAATTCTTCACAGAGTGATTGCCCATTGGAATGTGCTGCCCAGGGAGGTGGTGGAGTCACCATCATTGGAGGTGTTTAGGAAGAGACTGGCTGGGGTGCTTGGTGCCATGGTTTAGTTGATTAGATGGTGTTGGATGATGGGTTGGATGCGATGATCTTGAAGGTCTCTTCCAACCTGTTCTGTTCTATTCTATTCTATTCTATGGTCCTACTAACCACACCCCTTGTAATACACCCCAGAACAGCACTGGCCTTCTTGGCCACAGGAGCACAGCGTTTCCATTCCAGGTTGCGTGTGCCCTAAAATCTGGTGAGACAGCTGTGTTGCCGTCACGCTGTCACGCAGCAAATACAAATGTGGGCTTTCTTCTTTGTTTCCAGGTAGGCTTTTAAAATGCCCAAATCCCTGAACATCTACAATCTTTTTTGTGGAAAGATAACCTTCAAACCAGCACAACACCTCTTTTACAATCCCAGCGAGAAGCACACCTTTTTTCACTTGCAAAGGACAAAGCCGCTTGCGTGTGGGAAGCGTTCTCTGGACGCCCATCTCCCCTTTATCCTTCACATGCAAAACCAGACTGAGCAGATGATGCATCTTGAATTTATGAGATTAAAACAAAAGGCAGAGAATGTGAAGATATTCTTCCAGTGTGGTGCCATTTCTCCTCCTCATTCACATCCCTCCAGTTTCAAACAACATAACTACCGGTTTCAATAGGATCTATAATTGCAGCATCCTCACAGTCCCATGCAGGCAAAGAGCTGCAGTCTAGTTTTATTTTTCCTTACACCCACGGAGAATTCTGTTTTGTTTCAACCTCTCATTACTCTCCCTCCCTCACTTGGCTCCAACCATCAAATTCTGTCTCAGCCATTCACCATCTATTCCATTGGGCTGCGTTTTTTTCTCTCTTACCATTACGCATCCTTACTGAACAGCTGGAACCGAGGAAAGGCACAATTAATGATCCTGAAAGTTCCCAAAGACAGTCTTCTCACTCTTCCCAAATTTGACATCACTTCTTTGGTTGAATAGGGGACAGAAAAAAGAAAAGGGGGGGGGGAAAGAAGGAAAAGGGGGGGAAAAGAAGGAAAAGGGGGGGGGGGGGGACGACGGGAAAGGGGGGGGGGCAAGGAGGAAAAGGGGGGGGAAAGAAGGGAAAGGAGGGGGAAGAAGGAAAAGGAGGGAGAAAGAAGGAAAAGGGGGGGGAAAGAAGGAAAAGGGGGGGGGAAAGAAGGAAAAGGAGGGGGAAGAAGGAAAAGGAGGGAGAAAGAAGGAAAAGGGGGGGGGAAAGAAGGAAAAGGGGGGGGAAGAAAAGGGGGGGAAAGAAAAGGGGGGGAAAGAAAAGGGGGGGAAAGAAAAGGGGGGGAAAGAAAAGGGGGGGAAAGAAAAGGGGGGGAAAGAAAAGGGGGGGAAAGAAAAGGGGGGGAAAGAAAAGGGGGGGAAAGAAAAGGGGGGGAAAGAAAAGGGGGGGAAAGAAAAGGGGGGGAAAGAAAAGGGGGGGAAAGAAAAGGGGGGGAAAGAAAAGGGGGGGGAAAGAAAAGGGGGGGGAAAGAAAAAGAGAAAAAGAGCCTCTCATAGAACCTTAACTCACATCTCTCACTAGCTAAATGGAACATTTTAGGTTAAAGAAAGCTCTAATTTTCGAGAGGAGGCTGGTTCAGGCTTGCTTGCTTTTATTCCTTAAAACACATTAAAAGCCTGAAGAAAGCCCCTGTTGCATCTTGGTGTGAAACCAGTTTCTTTTATTTTCATATGGGAACCAAAATAGCAGAGGACCCCTAGCTCTCAAATATCTAACCAGTTACCAGCCCCAGTGGAAACCTTCACTTGCTGTTTCAGCCTATAGCTTCAGCCAAGCAAGAATGAAAGAACCACCCAGGAAAAACAAGAGGCTAAAGGGCATCACCTGCCACATACTCACAAACTAACACCTGGGTCTGGGGCAGATTAGGGACAAGGCAAAGAGCGGGGATTTCCATGTACAAGCCTGACCAAGTGGAGCACAGTCAGGAATGATGGAACACTAGTAGTAGGACAGCACCTTGCTGAAGGTAGATGGGTCAGGATCTGACCAGGTTTGCAACAGTGAGTTCCTCAAAAAGTGGTCTGAATTACCTTCAAGTCAACCCCAGAAAAACCCTGACTCAAAAATCCAAACCAGTTTCTGCTTTGTGGGAAACCAGACAAAGAGCCATCCAGTGCTCCTTTGAAAAGGGCAGACAAGCTGCAGCAGAACCCAGAGGGTATCACAGATGACATGGATAGTCTTTTCTGTCCTCACTTAAAACTGATTCTCAGTATGTTTTGTAGCCATGAACAGAGGGCTAAGGTAATGAAACCAAGTGAATGAATTTGCACCAAAACTCAGCATCAACAACACATCCCAAAGCAAGCAGTCAAGCAGTTGCACTGCAGCTGTTCTTCAAGAAGCTTCTAGAAACCTTCCAAGAACAAATCAGAGAGTGTGTTTAGCATGTTTAAATTTGGGGTCCAGTTTAGAATCATAGAATTGTTAGGGTTGGAAGGCATCTCAAGGATCACTCGGTTCCAACCCCACTGCCATGGGCAGGGACACCTCACCCCAGGCCAATGGCATCCTGGCCTGCATCAAGAACAGTGTGGCCAGCAGGAGCAGGGAAGTCATTGTGCCCCTGGACTCAGCACTGGTTAGGCCACACCTTGAGTGCTGTGTCCAGTTCTGGGCCCCTCAGTTTAAGAAGGACATTGAATGTGTCTAGAGAAGGGCAATGAGGCTCAGGAGAGACCTCAAGCACAAGCCCTATGAGGAGAGGCTGAGGGAGCTGGGGTTGTTTAGCCTGGAGAAGAGGAGGCTCAGGGTCCAGTTTAGAATCATAGAATTGTTAGGGTTGGAAGGGACCCCAAGGATCACCCAGTTCCAACCCCCTGCCCTGGGCAGGGACACCTCACACCAGGTCAGGTTGCTCAGCACCACATCCAGCCTGGCCTTAACAACCCCCAGGGATGAGGCTTCCACCACCTCCCTGGGCAACCTGTGCCAGTGCCTCACCACTCTCATGTTATATAACAAGTATAACTTTGTCTTAAGTTTCTTCTTTATATGACACAGAGATGACTTAATATCTGGATTTGGTTTTGGAAGGCTGTGCAGTTGGATTTAGTTTTTTCCTACAGGAGTGAAAAAAAGAAGGAACTGAGTGAGATTAGATATTTGATACCCTGGCTTCCTGTTCCCACTGGAGAAGTGCAGTGAGGTACTAACATGAATTTCTCAGCTTATGAAATGGAGGAGCTGACATTAACTTTCTCATAGGCAGTGCATCTTCTCAACTGTTTGACGGGTCTTAGAGTTCAACAGACCTAACAAAACCAAAGAACTGAAGCACTGAACAGCATGACCAAACACCCCCTGCCCCTCAGTTGTAACCTGGCAGATCTGCAACTCAGATTGCAGCCTCACTTTTATGTCATTATCATGGTGTTCCTCTGGAGAAGTCTTCCCCATAAGAAGAGGCTTTAGACCACCTAGTTCTAATGCAGAATGAAAATAAAGATGTGAACATCTGAGCTGCCACCACACAACCTCAACAGAAAACAGGAGGCACATCATAGAATCATAGAATTGTCAGGGGTGGAAGAGACCTTGAGGATCATCCAGTTCCAAGCCCCCTGCCATGGGCAGGGACACCTCACACTACAGCAGGTTGCTCACAGCCACATCCAGCCTGGCCTTAAAAACCTCCAGGGATGAGGCTTCTACCACCCCCCTGGGCAACCTGTGCCAGTGTCTCACCACCCTCATGGGGAAGAACTTCTTCCTAACATCCAATCTGAATCTCCCCATTTCTAGTTTTGTTCCATTCCCCCTAGTCCTAACTATTCCCTGACACCCTCAAAAGTCCCTCCCCAGCCTTCTTGTAGCCCCCTTCAGATACTGGAAGGCCACAATTAGGTCATCTCAGAGCCTTCTCTTCTCCAGACTGAACAGCCCCAACTCCTTCAGTCTATCCTCATAGGAGAGGTGCTCCAGCCCTCTGATCATCCTTGTGGCCCTTCTCTGGACACCTTCCAGCACCTCCATATCCCTCTTGTAATAGGGGCTCCAGACCTGGAGGCAGTACTGCAGGGGGGGTCTCCTTGCCCATTTCTTTTTGGTTTGCAATTAATTTTAGAGAATATGGGGTGGGCTCTGAGCCGGTAAAGCTCCTACTCCTCCTGTTGGTGGGTGCCCAAACTCCACAAGCTGGAGAAATGACAAAGTTTGCTGTCTTTCTCCATGCATTGCAGTGTGAGTCATGGTTAAACCATGCTCAGAGGGAAGGACTCCCTGTAGGTGGTGTGGAAACAGCTAATTTGGTAAAAAGCTGTTACACTGAAACCATCAACCAACAATTCTATCAGTGTACTATTAGATCACAATCCCTGACATGCTTTGGTGGCACACAACGTCTCTGAAGGCATCACCTACTTTGTGAAGGGATTATTAACTTCAGTTCTCTGAAAAAAAACAACCTTAAAACAACATTCAGAAAATGTATTCTTGAGCCTTTCCACGACGCTGGGGTGCAGATCTTTACAGGAGCTGCACAAATAAGAGTACCCAGGAGGCAACTGGGTATTAGGATAGGATAGGGTAGGATAGGATAGGATAGGATAGGATAGGATAGGATAGGATAGGATAGGATAGGATAGGATAGGATAGATTAGAGTAGGATAGATTAGAATAGAATAGGATAGGATAGAATAGAATAGAATAGCATAGCATAGCATAGCATAGACCAGACCAGACCAGACCAGACCAGGTTGGAAGAGACCTTTGAGATCACCGAGTCCAACCTATCATCCAACACCATCTAATCAACTAAACCATGGCACCAAGCACCCCATCAAGTCTCCTCCTAAACACATCCAGTGATGGGGACTCCACCACCTCCCTGGGCAGCACATTCCAATGGCCAATCTTTCTATGAAGAACTTCCTAACATCCAGCCTAAACTTCCCCTGGCACAGCTTGAGACTGTGTCTTCTTGTTCTGGTTGCCTGGGCGAAGAGACCAGCCCCCACCTGTCTACAACCTCCCTCCAGGTAGTTGTAGAGAGCAATAAGGTCTCCCCTGAGCCTACTCTTCTCCAGGCTAAGCAACCCCAGCTCCCTCAGGCTCTCCTCACAGGGCTTGTGCTCCAAACCCCTCCCCAGCTTTGTTGCCCTTCTCTGGACACCTTCCAGGAAGTCAACTGAATTAATTCCAACCACTGCCCAGGACTGGCAGCTGCCACTCCAGGGGTTAAGCAATGCCAAGTCATTCAAGCCAACATGGCTGCTGGAAAACTCTAGAGATTCACAACAATAAAGCACTTTAGGCTGCTAAAGGCTGCTCGAAAGTCTCAGAATAAACCATCTCATTCCACACACGGTTACAGCAGCACTAAAAGCATTTGGTTGTGCTTACTTCTTCCAGTGGAAGCTAAATGCACTCAGCACCCAGAATGTCCTTCCTTTGTTCCCTGAGCCAAAATGCCAAACCTGCTGTTTAAAGTTGGCTCAACCCCTGCACCAAAAAGAAGGGGCTAACCACCCTCTCCTTTTGCTACAGTGCTAACTGCACCATGGAAGCTTAGCCATGCAGTGGTTTGGGATCTGAAACCATGAAGTCTTGCAGCACGAAAACAAAAGGAAACAAAGCATCCCAAAAGGAGTGACTTCTGACCCCGAACTTGCCACTGTCCCCAAGCACTCATCAGCAGAAGCACAGGGAGTGAGCACTACTTCAGAGAAACTGCTGTTTAACCACACTTCTGAAGCCTAACATGATGGCATTACAGTCATTTCTTAAAATCACACCTCCAAGATCATCAAGTACAACCATCCACCCAGCCCTAACTACCCAGAGCTAGACTAAGTGCACTAAGTGCCTCATCCAGTCTTTTCTTGAACACCTCCAGGGATGTCAACCCCACCACCTCCCTGGCAGCCCATTCCAATGGGCAATCTCTCTTTCTGGGAAGAACTTTCTAAGATCAAGCCTAAACTTCCCCCTGCACAGCTTGAGACTGTGCTGTTGCTGGCTGCTGATCAAGTTCCAATACCACACAAAAGGTCCAAGGGGAGTCTGCAATAACTTTGCAGGACAAAAAGAGAGCAGACCTTGCAAGTTCCAAAAGGTCCCAGGAGAGCCTGCAATGCCAGTTCATACTTTCCAGGAGAAAAAGAGAGAAGGAGACCTTGCACAGAGACACCAAGCCCTTGTATCAGCCTCCTCGCGCGCGCTGGGCTTACCTGGCCGAGGGAAGGGAGCGCCGTGTACGCCATGGGCTGGTTCATCATCCCTTTCTGCTTCATGAGGAGCATGCGCTTCTGCTCCTCGCTCAGGTGTGCCATCTGAGCCTGCAGCTGTGGCTGCTGGGACTGCTGCTGCTGCTGCTGCTGCTGGATGTAGGGCATCATGGGGTTCTTGCTGGGATTTGCCATGGGCGGCGTCATCCTCTGACTCAGCTCGGCGTTGAAGTGGGTCAGGGGCTTAGTGTTGCCGTAGGACAGCATGTTGGGCTGTTTGCTCAAGGAGTTGGTGCCCAGGTTATTTGGCTGCTGACTGATCATGTTCAGGTGGTTTTGAGGGAGGTAGTTATTCATCGTGGTCTTCTGCGGATTGTTTGCCATAGGAGGCACTATTGGGTTTTGGTTGTTAAAGGCTTGGGGATACATCATTGGACTATTTGGTTTGTCTGCGCTGAAGGGTCCTCCGTATGGACTAGATGGAGGGCCCACAGGTGACCAGCTTGAGGGTTGGTTTGGATGCTGCTGCTGCTGCTTCTGCTGCATGAGCTTAGCTCTTTGCTGCTGCTGGGCCGCCATCTGCTTGAGCTGTTCAGCTGGAGACAGGTCGGCGCTCGGCATACTCACAGGCCCAGGCCCCGACCCCGCCACTGGTGCCGCTGCCGGGTTCATAAGATAGCCGTTCCCAGCCCGGGCCTGCGTCTGGCCCGGGGTGTGGGCCTGGCTAGGGGTCTGAGGGGACTGAACCACACAGTTTGCTGGTGAGCCGGCTGGGATGGGGGCTGGCGGGGCGCTGGATGCGGAAGCTATGCTGGAGGCGGTGGAGACGTTTGAAAAGGGAGGACCAGAGGAAGATGGCCGCACCTGGGGTGACCCTAGGGGGACATGAGCGAAGGGAGAATGAGATGGATCGCTCTTCACACTTGCACTCTCTTGAGCCTCTGTGGAAGGCCTGGGATATTCTGGCTCCTTCTTCTCTTCAAAGTCTTCATTGAACAAATCTTGTATGTCATCCTCCGGGACGGTGTTTGCCAGTTCATCTATTAGCTCCTGCCACTCTTGGTCGTTCAGGTTAATGTCTGAAAAGAGCTTATTCTGATTTGAAAGAGATGTTTCAGAAGTGTCTATGCAGCTAGGGTCATCCAAAGGCTCTTGCTTTAGCTCCTTGCTCTGCAGGATGTTAAAACTATCCTCTAGCTCGTTGCAACCGTTAACGGGGAGCTTTATCTCCGAAACTCCACCGTTTTTACCCAAGTCTTCTAGACCACTACCGTGAGTTCCACTGTTCTGCAGGGGCAGGGGAGCTTTCATGTCAAGCTGGTGAAGAGGAGAAACAGCAGGCAGGGGCAAATTATTGGGCAAGCTGTTGATGGCCTCGATGCCCGGTACGTCCTTCCGTAGCCTCTTGCTGGTGGGCGAAAAGCTCCCGTCACAAACTCCGTTCTGCTGCTCCCCATTGAGAGGTGAACGGGCGCCTTCCAACTTCCTCTTGACTGTCTCTTGAAGCTTCAAGAAAAGCAAGAAAAGAGAACCTAAATTAACCAGCTGCAGATGCAAACTAACCCCCCCCAAAACCCACTGATGAGCCTTGTGGCAGACAGCACTCATGAGTATCTGTCACAAGACAACTAATGACAATACTTTTTAACACCCAGTTAGGGAGTTGCCTGGGTTTCATTCTTAGGCCTTGAGCAGTTTGAGGAGAGAGGCTAAACCAAACAAAACCCCTAACCAAGTCAACAGCCAAAAAAACCCCCCACCCAAACCAAACAATAAAAGCAACCAACAAACCTGCCCCTGAAGAAGAGAGCAGGCCTGCAAAACCTATCTGCTCTCCAAGCTGCTGGAATTTTATGGAGCAAGTTGACCAATTCAGTTTCTGGTGCCTGACTCAGGAAAGAGTCTCAAACATTGTTCAGACACTGTGAGAAGTCTGCTCTCCAGCCACTCTGACCCCAGCCTGTAGCTCTGCATGGGGTTGCTGTGACCAAAGTGCAGCACCTGGCACTTGGACGTGTTGAATGCCATCCTGTTGGACTCTGCCCATCTGTCCAGCCTGTCAAGGTCCCTCTGCAGAGCCCTTCTACCCTCTAACAGATCAACTCCTGTCCCCAGCTTGCTGTCAACTGCAAATTTACTGATGACTGACTCAATCCCCTCATCCAGATCATCAATGAAGATATTAAACAGGATGGGGCCCAGCACTGATCCCTGGGGGACACCACTAGTGCCTGGCTGCCAGCTGGATGTGGCACCATTCACCACCCACTTGAGGAAGAAGGAAATAACCTGTGTGCTAGGAGCTGACATAAAAAAATGAGCAACTAACAAATGACAGCAAGAGACACCTCCAAGAAAGCAATGAAATGATAATGTAAGGATGTTACAAAAGAAACAGTGTGTTAATATGGGCTTTAATTCAGATTAAAAGAAGCAGAGCAGAGCGCTGTAACAACCCTACAGGCCTCTTCTATCACACCAAACATCAAACCCTCTGCTTGTGTACCAGGCTAAAAAAAGCATCCCTCTTTGGGTAAGGCAAAAAAACAATAGTGGGGAGGGGAGGAAGCAAAGAGGTCACAGCTCTAGCAAATGCCTTCAGGACACACTTGCATCCTTGATACCAGAACAATAGAAGATAAAATACTGAAAGATTTTATCAGTTTTTGGAAGTCTTTTTACTGGTGTTAAAGCCCCAGACATGCAGCTCCCACCCCTTCCCTTACCTAGAGGTCCTCAACCTTCTTTCTTCACACAATCTAGATCCCATTTATGTCTCCCACCCTAGAGGGCTAGTTCTCTTTTCATCCCATGTGTGAGATGGGCAGGCAAATCCATCTCTCATCCCCCCCTTTCAGAGGGAGTGGTGCTGAGGAGGCTGCACCCTCCTCTCACCCTTCAGGCTTGCACGGTCGCTTCAGCACACCATGCTGAAGGACATGGCCCAGGTGATGTATTACTGCAGGCCCAGCTGACCACAGGTGGGACACTAAGCTATGTGCTGGTCCTCTGCAGAGATGTGATCCTTATTCCAAAGCAGCAAGGCAACTCCAGGAGTCCTCCTTGATTTGCATTGGAGCAGAAGAGCTTTTGACATGTGGGAAAATGACTAACAGGTGACCGAGTGACCGGAGGGCCCCTGCTGGCAGACCTACTAGAGACTTCTCTGCTTGTTCCCCCTGCACAAAAGGTTCCCACAGGCTGAAATTCCTTCTCTTCTTGGCTTCTGTGGTGCTACACAGAGATCAGCCTCTGTCACTCCTGCTCTGCCCCTTTGGCAGGAGATGCCCATGCATCTCCACAGGAGCTGTCCTTACCCCAAGTCCTTCCCCACCCCTGGTTTCTAGGGTCCAGGGAACAGCAAAGGCCAGTGGTTTCCTCTCCTTGTGCCACAGACCGTGAAGGGGAACCCAGCTGTGGCAAGGCAGGGTCAGGAAGGCTGTGAGCATGTTTCCAGCCTCCTCTTTGCCTCCTCTCTCTTCACTTCACTGCAGCAGCTCCTGAGCCTATAAGCTCTGCAGGTGCCCAGGGATGGGGTCCTGTGCATGGTGACAGATGCTGGAAGGAGCCTCTCAATGAAAGCCCAGCACAGCCAAGTGCAGCAGCCATGGTCTGTAGGAGCACACCAGGCTACAGAGCAGGAAGCCTCACCACAGAGACATCACCTTTTCATCTCTCCAGGACATGACAGCAGCAAGCTCTAGCAAGAGGCAGCTGTCCAGGGGTGGTAATTGTCTCATGTGTTAACAGTGGTGTGGAAGGCAAGTCAGCACCCAGGACTAGTGTGAAGGATTAAAATCAGATCCCCCAAGGAGGCCTGTGTTGTAGCTCTCACCTCTGCTTCTTCCCTCCTCTAAAGATCTGCGTTAAGCTCAATACCACTGCACAGCACTCCAGCTCCCTGCTGCTTTTTGACTGGTGTCACTGGTGAGTGGCAGAAGACCACAGCCAAGCCACTGAGCTTGTTTCACTGATCTTTAGTTCAGACCCTGGCAACAAGGAAAGGATGATAGGGATGTGGTAACTGCACCACTTCACAAGTACTGCAGCACAGTCACTTCCAAGTTCCCTTTCTTTGGAGCAAGAAAAGAAAGAGCAGTTTGACCTCAGGCACAGGTGGTCAGTAACACAGTTGATATAATGGCTTCTTGAACCAGCATATTTAAATGCTGTCCCTAATGAGCCACTCACACAATTTACAGCTGAAATCCCCCATTCCTGCTCCTAAGCCATCCCACTACAAAGTCCCTATCCCTCTTTGCCTTCCAGCTCAGAAAAAAGTCACCCAAGTGACAAGCACCAAGAGCAAGTTCAATGGGCATGCACATGCAAGAACAGCGCTCAAAGAAACATCCAAAGCTTCTGATGACCCTTTGCCAGGCTTGCACTGGCCACCTGCTGGTCTAAAGGAAGGACAATCATACACCAAAGGACCCACTTGACAGGCTCCTAGTTATGAAGACATTTCCTATGAAGAAGCAATGGGGGGAAATGGTCTTAATGACAAGTCAGAGATTAGTGAGAGAGATGTCCCAGGGAGGTGGTGGAGTCACCATCCCCGGAGGTGTTCAAGAGGGGATTGGATGTGGCACTTGGTGCCATGCTTTAGTAGTCATGAGGTGCTGGGTGACAGGTTGGACTTGATGATCTTTGAGGTCTCTTCCAACCTTGGTGATTCTGTGATTCACAGCAAGCTTCTACCCCACAGCAGAGGAGAGTGAAGCAGGACTCACTGTTCTTTATGTGCCTTTGGAGACACTCTAGTTACAAGGCAAGAAGAGGTCAGACTTTGGCAGGCTGACTTTTTAAATGAATCTTTAGTGGGGGATGGATGGGGAGACAGAGGCTATGTGTGCAGACACACCTGGAGCTGAGCAGTCATAGATTCAGAATTGGTAGGGTTGGAAGGGACCTCAAGGATCATCTAGTTCCAGCTCCACTGCCATGGGCAGGGACACCTCACACTACAGCAGGTTGCTCAGAGCCACATCCAGCCTGGCCTTAAAAACCTCCAGGGATGAGGCTTCCATCACCTCCCTGGGCAACCTGTGCCAGTGTCTCACCACCCTCATGGGGAAGAACTTACTAATATCCAATCTGAATCTACCCATTTCTATTCTTGCTCTATTCTCCCTAGTCCTTTAACTACCTGACACCCTCAAAAGTCCCTCCCCAGCTTTCCTGTAGCCCCCTTCAGATACTGGAAGGCCACAATAAGGTCTCCTTGGAGCCTTCTCTTCTCCAGACTGAACAGCCCCAACTCCTTCAGTCTGTCCTCACAGGAGAGGTGCTCCAGCCCTCTGCTCATCCTCATGGCCCTTCTCTGGACACACTCTGGTACGTCTGATAGAACCTGCCCTGAAATCTGGGGCAGAGCTGCTTGGACAACACCACAACAGACCGAGTACACAAACAAGAGAGCGTTGATGCTGTCAGCAGGGCTTTCATCTGTGGGGAGAAGCTGCTCTGCTTCATCCCACCAGCAGCAATTCATTTTTCAAAGGAAATGAGAGCGAGGTGCTGTTGTTATAGCAACAGCCGAGCCACTCGCCAGCCCATCCTCCACCCTGCCTCCGGTGGGTGGCTGCTCCAGCCATGCACAGGGAGTGACCTGGGCTGCCTCAGTCCTCTCATTGCTCTTTCTAAAAGATTTGAAACAACAAAACCCACAACAAATGAGGAGGGGGAAAAAGCCAAGAGGCTAAACTGTCTTTTTGCCTGTAGAGACAGCATGATTCTAGCACAGGTCCACTTCCACTCAGTGGCGGGATGATATGTGAACCCACAGGCAAGGAAGCTGGGGTCACTGTCACAGATGCTTTCCTCCCCAGCTTTGGTGCCCTTCTCTGTCTCATTACCCTTCTCAAGGGGCCCAGAACTGGACACAGGCCTCAAGGTGTGGCCTAACCAGTGCTGAGTACAGGGACACAATGACTTCCCTGCTCCTGCTGGCCACACTATTTCAGATGCAGGCCAGGATGCCATTGGCCTTCTTGGCCACCTGGGCACACTGTTGGCTCATGTTCAGCTGCAGTCAGCCAGTAACCCCAGGTCCCTTTCTGCCTGGCTGCTCTCCAGCCACTCTGACCCCAGCCTGTAGCTGGAGGTTCTTCTTGCCCCTCTTTTTAGCATTAATATATTTAAAAGCATGCTTTTCATTGTCTTTCACAGAGGTGGCCAGCTTAAGTTCTAACTGGGCTTTTGCCTCTCTAATTTTTCTCCTACATGATCTAACAACATCCTTAAATGTATCACAAGTTGCCTCCCCCCGTTTCCAAAGGTAATACACCTTCTTTTTTCCCCCTTAATTCCTTCAAGAGCTGCTTGCCCATCCAGGCCGGTCGCCTTCCCCAGCATCTCCCCTTTTGGCACATGGGCACAGCCTGTTCCTGTGCCTTCAAGAGCTCCTGTTTCAAGTAGGTCCAACCATCCTGGACCTCTTTGTTCTATCAACAACTTAGCAAGTGTCCCAAGGGTTGCTGTGAAGTAACACTAAGCAACTGGATGTGATGACAGCTCTTTAAGACAAAGATGTAATGGCCATAACCACCTCATCTGAGCTCAATCTAGAATCATCAGCATTGTCATTTGCATGCCAACAATTCAGCTTCAGCATCTGAAAGGATTCCTCCTTCCTTGCACATCCTTCCCTGCTGTAACACTTCTAAGGCTGTCATTAAAAAGCCAACAGTGCCAAAGGGTGCCACTGCCTGAGGTACAACCACATCTTGTGACCAGTGTCTGAAGTCCACCAGCTCCACGGTGGCCTCTTAATGACACTTGCCAGAGGTGTCATGCAGGGATGGTGGGGAGCGCAGGACAGCGTTTCAAGAGCCAAGCAATAGCTGAAGTCAGACAAGTGGCCAAGCAAAGCAGAGGTGGGTTTCACACTGCTGCTTCCAATAAATGAGTGTTTCATGCATCAAACCGCTCCCCAACTACTTGCACTTCCTCACAGTGCTGAAAGCACAGCACTGATGCCTGCTAGCTCACAGGGTGAAGCCTGACGTAGCGAATTGATTTTGGATCGCGATTGCTCGCTCGAAGCACACGCTGTGCTCCTTCCTGCCCAGCTCTCCTTGGCCAGGGCAATGTTTCAAAGTATGCAGGAAATTCACAGAGTGAAATCTGTTTGAAGTTGGGAAAAATCTCAATCTGCCAACCTACCCAGTAACCTGTTCAACTCTGCAGGCTCTCCCAGTAACCTCTGCCCCAGGAAGGAGGTCAAACCTCTTTGCCTGTTACCCAAGCTGCTAAGAGCTCTGTCATCACCCTTGTTCTTACAAACAGTAATCAGAAGCAGCAAACCAACCAATGTTGAGTAGTAAAAGATGCTCATGGCACCAGGTAAGCTGAAGGAGCTGCCTGTGAGGAAAGCGATCGCTCTCCTGGCGTGTCAGCTGGGCTGGTCAGACAGGAAGGGCTGCCCTCGCCTGCAGCAAGAGCAGGCAGTACCAGTAGAGAGCACTGGCTGGCTGCATGCAAAGCAGGCACTGCAGGGGCATCGGGGCCCTCACAGCTGACAGAATCCCAGCCACCACTGGGAACTGGATCATGCTGGGAGGTCAAGTGGAGGACAGGGAGAAGGGTAACAAAACAGGCACTGGTTGGGAGCAAAACGGCGACAGCACCGGCAAAATCAAACCAGGCAAAGGCTGCGGCTGCCTGCCCTCAGTCAGCTAGGTAAGGACGCTGCTGTGTGCTAAAACAACTCTAGAACAGCAAGAACTGGCATGAACTCCCATCAGAGCTGTGAGAGAGGGATGAACAAGAGAAGGGAAGAAGCCACATTTCTGTAGAGACAGAGAAAGACCTTTACCCATGGCTTGACTCTTCCTGATCACATCTATGTTCCTCACAGACTGAAGAAGTTTTGTACTTCCCTTGCCTGTGTGGTAAGGAGGAGTTCCAGCTCTATGTGTATTAATTTCATCCAGAGAAACAAACAAACAAACAAAAAGATAAGCACATATATGTTTACTGGTGTTTAGTGCAGTCTCTTAAACCACCCCATTGCACTGCTGCTGGAAAGACATTTCCTGCTGTAGAACTGAAGGCTGTGGAGAACGCCTGCCTAGGGAGGGATGCAGGAGTGAAGAAACCTGCATCAAAATTAGTGGAGAAATACATAGTAATTAAAAATGAATAGAAATAATCAACTATGCTGCTCAAATTGTGTGTCCAGAGCAAGCTGGGTGAAGTCTCCTGCACTGGGGACTTTCAAGACCCATCTGGATGTGTTCCTGTGAGAGCTGCGCTAGATTCTATGGTCCTGGACTTGATGATCTCTGGAGGTCCCTTCCAACCCCTAACATCTCAAGCTGTGCCAGGGGAAGTTTAGGCTTGAGGTGAGGAGGAAGTTCTTCCCAGAGAGAGCTGTTAGCCATTGGGATGTGCTGCCCAGGGAGGTGGTGGAGTCACCATCCCTGGAGGTGCTCAAGAGGGGATTGGACGTGGCACTTGGTGCCATGGTTTAGTAGTCATGAGGGGTTGGGTGACAGGCTGGACCTGATGATCTTTGAGGTCTCTTCCAGCCTTATTGATTCTATGATCCTGTGAAAAAGTGTGACTCTTCTGAAGCCTCAGTGCATGGCTCATCTATCAACTCCAGGGTGCTTTTAAAATACTTTTCTCTCCCTGTACATAACTCCAACTTCAGCTTGAATGCAAAGACATTAGGTGACGTGCTTCTGGGGAGATTTGGTGCGCAGGGGCCCTGGGGAAGTAGTTGAGTAAGACACAGGCAACAGATGCAATTAATTTTCTCAATACAAAATTACTGGTGAGTTGAACTGGACTTTAGAGCACAAATTATTTCATGGATGAGATGCTGTCCTCATTGTTAAACAGCCTTCCTGCCCATGTTTATGATCTATGTGGCTTCCTCCCCTTCAGGTCCATTCAATTTCATCCCGCTGTAGCCCAACAAGGCAAATCCTGGTGAAGCAGTAACCTCATCACCTGGGGAGTGCCCAGCATTCCTCAGTTTGTGCAACAGTCTTAATGAAGGTGCTAAGTGTCTGAGAGCTCAGCTGCTTGGCTGGCTTTGCCTCCTCCTGTCTCTCACAACCCACAGCTGAGCTACACTCCCCCTGCAACCGTCCTTGCAGGCGGCAGGAGCTACAATTTCAAAGCGCGTTATGAGGATTTAGTCAGCAGCCTCTAATTGACTTGTCTGGGAGTTGTGCTGATAAATCTTCACCCTTTGAAAACATTCCCAGTCTGCTTTGTAAGTGGACAGGAGGGAAGCTCGTGATAAAAAGCAGACACTGCAGATTATTAAAGCTGGACCTCCTGAAGAACTCCTGCAAACAGGGGTAGAAAACAAAGGCAGGAACCTCTTGTGTTTCACACCAAGCGGCGAAGCAACAGATCCAGCGGTGTTGCATGTGCATCATGGTTACTCATTCACTACTCAGTTGCTCTTAGAACTCCATATGTGATACTAGAAATGGTCTTCTGGGGAAAATCTTGCCCTGATTCATCTTTGGATGGGCACAAGTCGTAGCAAGCTAGTGAAGTACTCCTAGTGGCACTTTGCCTGTCTGGTGAAGGGGCTTTTGGGACAGGAAAGCATCTTGTGCTCTGCAAAGCTCTCTGAAACAGCCTCTCCTTCCCTTCATCACTCAGGCCCTGGTAGGATATGAACTCTGTTTATGACTTCACAACCAAGAGCCTAAAATCTTGACTAACTGCTGTAAGGGAAGCGCCCTTCCCATGCTCAGAGAGAGCAAATTGCCTTGCTGTTGCATGCCAAGTGCTGCTGCAGCACAATCTACATGCACAATGTAATATTCCAGAATATTCCTGGAGAAACTCCAGAGAAGGAGCTGGAAGAGACAATGGAGGCATGACAGTACTCCCCTGATGACACTGTTGATTTCCATGGACTATGAGCTTCTATTCAACCTCTTTTATTCCCTTTCAAATACACAATACAGAATTAACCAGGCTGGAAAAGACCTTTGAGATCATCAAGTCCAAGCTACCACCCAAAGTCCAACCTATCATCTATACATTCCAGTGTATGAGAGGACACAGTCTCAAGCTGCACCAGGGGAGGTTCAGACTGAATGTTAGGAAGAAATTCTACACAGAGAGAGTGATTGCCCTTTGGAATGGGCTGCCCAGGGAGGTGGTGGAGTCACCATCACTGGAGGTGTTTAGGAGGAGACTTGATGGGGTGCTTGGTGCCATGGTTTAGTTGATTAGATGGTGTTGGGCGATAGGTTGGACTCAATGATCTTGAAGGTCCCTTCCAACCTGGTTTATTCTGCTCTATTCTGCATGCTAATGAATGAATACTCTTTTTTTAACCCCAAAGTGCTAATTCTTATTATGCTCCTGAGCCACATCTTTTTGGGGGGGAGGGGGGGGAAGAAAACAAAAAAGCCAACCATGGGACAGATGAGTTTGGCAACAGAATTGTGCTAGGCTACAGAAAAGCAAACCAACCAACCCCCCCACCAAACAACTAAGTGTAAATCCTCAAATAGCAAGGATGTCAGAAATGTGTGAAATGGATCTGGCTTTTTCATTCATCCAAACAGTTCCCTGAACAGCACAATCAGCTTGACCCATCTCTAGGAAAGAGCAGCAATGCTGGAGCTGCTTGCTTTGCTTTGCTTTTGCCTATCTCTTTAAAAGAAGGCAGGCAGCAGCAGCTTTGTGAGGCTCCTTTACAAAGCCCCCAGAGCCCAGTGGTGAGAGATGCTTAAGCCTTCGAGCTGCCCTTAAGTTCACTAAGAGTTAGAGGTCCACAGCTAAGTTCACTCCTTCTGATCAAAATTTCTTCAGAGATGGGCACTGAGTCTGATGGAACAGCTCTTTACATTCCTTTTTGCTTTCAATTCAGCTTACATCCAGCACTGTAAAAAGAGTGCAGGGTCACTGAAGATCTGCAAAGACTCAGGGAGCTGAAGGATTGCGCAGGATGTCCCAGACGTGTTCTGAATTATTCTGAGCACAGTTTGAGAGCTATTTGCCATGGGCTAAAGGCCAGGCAGCACTGAATAGCAGTTTTCCCCTAAATATGGCCAAGCAAACCATACCAAATTTACTTCTTTGTTGCCTCAGTACCTTCACCTCAAGCTGACCTTGGGTACCACAAAGGCACGCAACAGCTACTAATGGAAAAGTATCTGTCTGGTCTCCCAGATCCCAGCAATTATCAGAGCCACAGAGTCCCAAGGCTGGACCTGCTGTGAACTGCAAATGTACTATTTAAGTCTGCTGATGAAGTGTAAAGAAGAAGAAAAGAGATTTTAGGCAAATCAAGGCTCTCACTCAGCACAGCATTCAGAAGCACATGCTTCACTTTCAGTGCCCTAAGCAACCCCAAGCACAACAAATGGTTTATGCAGCAAACAACATCTGACCTTTGCTCAGGTCTTACCTTCCCTATTTAATCTACAGATGCTGTTTCCAGCCTAGGAGAAACTCTCCCCCATCACTAGCCTGAGTATACATACACAGTGCAGATGATTTGCATATGTGCACTGGCTTCATGCTCTCCTAGAGGACAGGGCCCGAGAAGGTTGCACTTCCTTGCAGCCTGGTGAATCCCTTTGCTCCCTGCACACACCTGGAGCACTGAGGAAAGACCATGGCCATGGGAAACCACTCAAGCAACTCATACTATTTGGTCCTGGCTTTCATGTCCTTCCAGTGGGCAGTGTGGGCCATTTCCCCCAATGCCTCCAGCATCTTCCTTAGCAGGGTGAAGCCACATTTTCCTGTGACATAACAATGCCCAGTGTGGGCACAGGCATGGTATGTGTGTCCAGTGTTGGGGCATGGGCCACGAGGCACCTAAAAAAGATGGATGCCAGGAGCAAACACTAGCAGTAACAGTAAAATCATCTGGCTTAGAGCCTTCCTTCTGTTGAGGTCTGTGACATCAAGAAATAAAGATGGGCTTGCTTAGCCTGCAGAAGAGGAAGCTCAGGGGAGACCTTATTGCTCTCTACAACTACCTGAAGGGAGATTGTAGCCAGGTGGGGGTTGGTCTCTTCTCTCAGGCAACCATCACCAGAACAAGAGGACACAGTCTCAAGCTGCACCAGGGGAGGTTTAGGCTGGATGTTAGGAAGAAGTTCTTCATAGAGAGAGTGATTGGCCATTGGAATGTGCTGCCCAGGGAGGTGGTGGAGTCACCATCACTGGAGGTGTTTAGGAAGAGACTTGATGGGGTGCTTGGTGCCATGGTTTAGTTGATTAGATAGTGTTGGGTGATAGGTTGGACTCAATGATGTCAAAGGTCTCTTCCAACCTGGTTAATTCTATTCTATTGGAGCCCATGCTCAATCCAAAGGCAGCACACTGACAGGCAGGGAAGAGCCCACTTGAGCAGTAACCAATCCTCTGAATGAACATCCCATATTTACCTGCTCTGCCCTCCTTCTAAAGCTGTGAAGTTGGCAGATACCTTAAGCAGATACCAGAATATCTCAGCATCAAGCAGTTTTGGAACAGTCTTAGGTAGTGTCAGGAGGGAACCACACCTCTTCCTTCTTCAGCCACCTGTTATGAAGGTGCTTGTTTGTGCTCAGAGCTTGTCTAAAGCAACAGTGTCCCCAAGAACAGCAGCAGCAGTCTGTAGGCAAATTCTGTTGCAGGCTTAAACTCACCGTAGCAAAGGCAGGAAAAGCCTGCCAAAGTCCTAAAGCCACAGAAGGCTGTGATGCCTCCACACAAACCAAGATGACCAGGAGAAAGGAGGTCAGTGCTCTGCTGAGCAGGTCCAGTTCCCAGTTAGTTGTGGCCATGCACCAGGATACCACTGGGCACTTTTTATCTACCTGTGTATTTTGGAAGTGGCTCTCTCCAAGGGAAGGAATTGCAACTCCTTATGCTACATGTGTCTGTACATGTTCAGAGTGCACAACACAGGGGAGTTTTATTTTCCCCTTTTGCTGGCAGAGAGAACTCCTTGCATTTTCCACATGCACATGCACACATGCACTAGTAGCTGCTGCCCACCATACTCACACAGCTTTTCAACTCAGAATGGAATAGAATTAACCAGGTTGGAAAAGACCTCAGAGATCATCAAGCCCAACCTATCACCCAATACCATCTCATCAACTAAACCATGGCACCAAGTGCCTCATCCAGTCCCCTCTTAAACACTTCCAGTGATGGTGACACCACCACCCCCCTGGACAGCCCATTCCAATGGGTAATTACTCTTTCTGGGAAGAACTTTCTTCTCACCTCCAGCCTAAACTTCCCCTGGTGCAGCTAGAGACTGTGTCCTCTTGTTCTGGTGCTGCTTGCCTGGGAGAAGAGATCAACCCCCTCCTGGCTACAACCTCCCTTCAGGGAGTTGTAGACAGCAATAAGGTCTGCCCTGAGCCTCCTCTTCTCCAGGCTAAGCAACCCCAGCTCCCTCAGCCTCTCCTCACAGGGCTGTGCTCCAAACCCCTCCCCAGCTTTGTTGCCCTTCTCTGGACATCTTCCAGCAAGTCAACATCTTCCCTAAACTGAGGGGCCCAGAACTGGACACAGGACTCAAAGTGAGGCCTAACCAGTGCTGAGTACAGGGGCAGAATGCATGCAGCATTCTATGCATACTGAGCACACAATATCAGCTCATCCAAATGAAATCCAGACTCCAAGTCCTATTCACCACTGAGAGCTAGTTTGGGCCTTCAACACTGTCAAATAAACAACAAAGACAACAAAAGCATTTGCTGTAGCCAGATGCTGTAGGTAAGATCGAGGCACTGAGAGCACTACAGTTCTCTCCTCAACCCCTCAGAGGCATGGAGCACAAGGCATTAGAGTTTGCTGTTAGATAAGCCACAGAAATGCACCATAAGCCAGCTGTGCATTCATATCATGGGCTTCCCCTAATCTTATTTTCCTTCTTAAAAGGCTTCTCATTCCCACCTTTTTCTCTTGTTCCAGGAGTGATCTGCCACCTGGTATTAAGACACACTTAATTTCTTAGTCTGAAGATAAAGTACTCTTGGGCTACTACCAGAATCATGGGGATTTTGGTCTCCCAGAAAACCAGGGATGGGTTGAATCTAAAAAGAAAAGAAAGGGGGGGGGAAGGGGGGGGAAGCCCCAACCACCCACCCCTGCAAACCATCACTTAGCAATTAAAGGGTGCCTGTCATTCAGATGCAAACACCCCCCAACCCTCTGCATTTCACTTAAGAAAACAGAGCAGAAGCTTGCCTAAAGCTGTATATGAAGTCAGCAGCAGGGTTAGAATTGGACTCAAATCTCCTAAATCCTCTGCACAGCCAATGGGAATATAAAATACCTTCTATCTTCTCAGATCAATAAGTGCTTTTGCTTCTTTTTCTTTTCTTAGTCAGTAAAAAAAGAAGGGGAGAGAGGGAGCTGTGAACAGGACAGAAAGGCTGGGAGAGCTCCTGTAGGCACTGTAAGAAAGTTGCAGGGATGAACAAGTCGATTCATTCCAGGCTTAAGGATGCAATTCATATCCCCTATGTCAGGCTGAGATAGGAATGAGACAAATCATGCTCTAGAAGCATCTTTTTCTTTTCACAGACCTTAAAGGCAGCCTTGGTAACTAGCTCAAAGAGAGGCATCCACAGTCTGGCCTGCATCTGGAGCCTCCCCAAGCCACCAACATTATTTGCCCAGTCACAATTAGGGCACTAATTACATGCTGCTGCTACTGACATCTGTGTTGAGTAAAGATTTCTGTCTGCTGGGTCAGGTCCTTCCCTCAGTTTTACTTCCAAAGGCTTCAGTTTTGTCCCACTAAGCTCTTAAAAAGAAAAGAAAAGGAGAGGGGGGGGGAAAGGCTTGAAATCTTCATAGTTTGGCCTGTAATTATGATATTACATTTGCTCTTGGAAAGAGTCTGAACTTTCTTGTAGTGCCAAGGTTGGGCAGCTTCAACTTCTTGCTTAGTTACTTCCACCCTTGATCGCTTGTGGAGCATTTAAAAGAGGCGAGGATAGGGGGAGAGGGAGCAGGAGGGGCTGAGAGTTGAAATTCCAGATAGAATAGAATAGAATAGAATAGAATAGAATAGAATAGAATAGAATAAGAAATAGAAATAGAAGAGAAGTAGAAGTAGAAGTAGAAGTAGAAGTAGAAGAGAATAGGAATAGAATAAGAACAGAATAAGAATAGAATAAGAATAGAATCGACCAGGTTGGAAGAGACCTTCAAGATCAAGCAGTGTCACAACAACAACTTTCTATGCAAAATCTACAGAGAAGGAAAAGTAATCAGAATGAAATGCCCAGGCAGGGAAGTACAGACAAGCTTTGGGGCAAGCCAGCACTTCTTCCTTCTTAAGTAACAGTTGTAGTAACCTTCCTAACCACTTCAACAGGGAGCAAGCATGCTTAAGAACTGATGGGGAATCCTGTAGGTGTGGGGCATATAGGGACTGGGTGCAAATCTGCTGCCTGATAAAGCTTCCCACAGTATGAAAGTTTGTTTTGAAAGGAAATTACAGGGGCAGCAGGTTGAGGTTTTTTTTTTTCCTAGGGCTATTTACAATACTCTCTTATTTTTCCTTCTCTCTTCCAAGCTTTCCAAAACTGTCAGATGAAAACAAAAGGCTGGCAATTAGCATATTTCAGCATTACATTAAGGGCCCAGCTTTAAAATGCACAGCTGCCCAAGGCTGACTCTTTTTTTCTCCAATGCCAGGTGGAAGACACGAGGCCAAGAACCAGCCTTGGATACTGTGGGTCATGGTGACTGCTGGGTGTGCAGGAGCTCGTGGTCTCAGTATGTCTGGGGACATCACTCACTACTATTCCCTTTTTTAATTGCTGCTTTTCCCTTTTTTCCCAAACCCAAAGCTCTCTGGCATTGCCAAACTCCAAATTCAGACCCACAGCAATCATCTTAGAAGCATTTGACACTGCAAACAGATGATTCTCCTGACTCATCAGTAAAGTAGTGCCAGCCTTCTCCTCTCCCTGCTAATGAGAAAAGACTGCAATGCCTGAAACTGGAGCAGAGACTTTTCCCCTCAAGTGTTCCCTGCGTCTTTGTACAGCAGCACAAACCACCCAAGGGTGTTGCCTCCACACAGGGCCTGGAAATGTTACCAGCCAGGGAGCTCCTGAGGGAAGGGCTCCCCGAGGAGCTGTGGGGGGAAACACAGCAGGGCACAGCGCCCTTCGTGGGAGCTCCATCTCTCCACGCAGCCACCGTCTAGCAGAGGTTCAAACCACAAGGATTCAAACTAAACCACAAACCCACACAGATTTGCCTCTTGGTCCCTGCAGCACAGCAGGGCTGCAGACAGCCTGCCTGCTCTGGCATTCCCAGCTTACACTCCAAGGTCTGTCACTAAAGGCGTGCAGGCAGGAGTCCCTGTGGATAAAGCTGCTTTCATGCTCTTGTCTCGAGAGGGTGTGGTGGGTTGAAATTTCCCCCTCCAACATGAACTTTGCCAGACCAGCTTAAGTTGAAGTTCCTTATCTCTCCAATGGAATTGTTTGGAAATCTCTGCATTTCCCTTCTTACACCCAACAGTGATTTACTTACATTTTACCACTGTTCTGCTCAAGATCTGTGAAACATTTTCAGGGCACAGCCTAAAAACACCAGAGTGGGGCTAAGAGCTGCAACTGCTTCCTGCCTCTTCTGCTCTCCCACAGCTCTGCCAGACCCCTGAAACTCTCATCTGTGTGGTAGCAGTCATCAGAGGAGGTTATGAAAAACACGTGGCAAGCTAGCAATAGCGGCAGCAGCTCCCTGTGGTGATGGCAAGCCTCAGGGAGCTGGGTATGAGATGTGCTTGGGGCACATTGGGGAACCTTTGCTTCCAGCTTGCACAGCCCTGTCTTTTTTTCCCTCTCCTGTCAGTTTCCCAGTTGAGATCTCACAGTCTTGCCCATAACTTATGAGGCTGCAGAAGGCAAAGTGGCTCTAGACCATTAACCTTCCTCTTGACAGTTACAAGGCCTCTTCTTGCTTCCCCCCTCAGTGCACATTCATACTCTGCAATCAGCTTCTCCCCATCTGACTGCTTGCTTCCCAGCTCTGCTGGTGAAAAAGCCATGAGAAAAAACTCACTTCTTCAGCACTTTCCTCACAAAGTCTGTTGGAGCTGGGCATTCATCTCCCTCACTCCTATAAAGAAAGCAAACCATGAAAGGAAACAATGCCCAGAGTTGCTCCAGGAATTCTAGCCACTGCTGATGAGAGGAAATTGCATGACTATAGCAAGAAAGATCTGGAGGTGCTGGAGTGTGTCCAGGGAAGGGCCATGAGGATGATCAGAGGGCTGGAGCACCTCTGCTATGAGGACAGACTGAGAGAGGTGGGACTGTTCAGTCTGCAAAAGAGAAGACTCCAAGGAGACCTTATTGTGGCCTTCCAGGATCTGAAGGGGGCTACAAGAAAGCTGGGGAGAGACTTTTAAGGGTGTCAGGGAGTGATAGGACTGGGGGGAATGGAGCAAAACTAGAAATGGGTAGATTCAGATTGGATATTAGGAAGAAGTTCTTCCCCACGAGGCTGGTGAGACACTGGCACAGGTTGCCCAGGGAGGTGGTGGAAGCCTCATCCCTGGAGGTTTTTAAGGCCAGGCTGGATGTGGCTGTGAGCAACCTGCTGTAGTGTGAGGTGTCCCTGCCCATGGCAGAGGGGTTGGAACTGGGTGATCCTTGGGGTCCCTTCCAGCCCTGCCAATTCTCTGATTCTATATGCATTATGGGATCCTCTTAGAAAAAGCAATCTACATTTAATTGATTTAAACAACCAACTCATTGAATTCCTGATGATCTAGAAGAATAAATAGATGGAGATCCTAGACATGCAAAGGAACTAATTCTTTCCTCCAGCTTGCCTTTCCACAGATGATGCTGTGACTCAAACTCCACATCCATTGTGGATACAAAGAGATCACAAAATTAGTTTGGGATTTGTTTGCTATGGTTTGGTTTTTTTTTTTAACAAGGGAGGCAACAAGTTAACCTCCTTGACAGAACTTGAACTCCACTCCTCAGAATGATTAGTTTGGCCACTGGAGGGCTCCAATATTGTTCCATAAAAGTGAAAAAGAAAGTTTACTGGGATGGATAAACACCTAACAAATAGCCTGGGCAATAAAAGTTCAAACCCAATGTGCAGTCTGAACGAAGATCTATGGGCTTGCAAGCATTTCATTGGAGTCAAAGCTAATTTAACCATTGTTTTGCTTTTGTAGCACAAAGGGAGTTGGAGGAGAATGATTTTCTTACTGTTTGGCTACAAAACATCTCCTCAGACACAGCACCTACTAATAAAACCGTTTTTCTATGCAACAGCAGGAGGCCTAGGTGCCTGCAGAAAAGCAAACCCCCCCAAAGGTTTCACTGGTACATGTCAGTAAAACACCTCTGCACCGAAGCCCAGTGCTGCTGAGCACCACAGAAGCACGCTCTCTGCCCCTCTCATGCCTCCAGCCCACTCAACAACACAACTTTGCCTGGATAAATCATGCAGCTCAGCGACTGGGGAACGCTGGGAGCGGACTCTGCTACGGAAAGTCCTTGATTGTTTGTTCTCTCTCGGATAAGCCCTTGTTGGGAGTTGCCTTTTAAGGGGATTTATGTGTTCAAGGTATAGAAAGCCAAGGGATGACTGTCCCCTAAAACTAATGGGTATTTTCCCAGGAACATGGCAGGCAAGATTTTATCAGAAAAATGTATGTGGTCCTGCAGAAGCCAGTAAGGGCGCTGATGTCAGCTGATAAGCTAATGACTGCAGCTTATCAGCTGATAAGCTAATGACTGCAACGCTCCAGTTAAGGATAAAACAAAAGCTATTTCAGTACAGAAGCATGAGAAAAAGTGTTTCTGACAGCAGCCTATCTACAAACTCAGAGAAGGCAGAGAAAGGTGGAAGTACCCCCTGCACTCCCCAGTCCATGCGGTTGGGGGTGGAGGGAATTGCTCCCGGCCTGAGATCCTGCCCGTTGGAAGTTCCACACCGAGCCAAATTTTACAGCTGAGTTAAGCACTCCTGAAAATAGAGGAGGTTTATTAGAAACACTGAAAGATGCTAGTGGCTCCTATGATAAGGCCAACTGAGCACTGTTCTTGTTTGATGAAGTGCACTGTGCTGGGCTGCTGCACAAATCATTGTGCTTTGCTGGCACCCTGCCCTGCCTGCACTATTTTTTTCTGCTTCTTCGATGCAGAGGGGGGAAAAAAAAAAAGGGGGGGGGGGGGGGGGGGAGGGAAAGAAGCAGCAGCCTGCTTAAAATATCCCTGCTCCTCTCCTGTAGCCCCTTCCTCCAGCACATCACACATTAATGCCAATCTGCTGGGAGACAGCAATTTGAACATAATGAGATATTAATGAGCTTTGCACATGTCCCCAGTCGCAGGCTCCCCCTCCCACCCCCCCACACCCCCCCCCAGCTCATTTCTCACAAACCTACAGAGATGCTTTGCTTGTTTTCCTGACAGTGCATTTGTGCCTCCCCCCCCTCCACCACACACACCCCCCCCCACCTCACCCTGCCCCCCTCAAGCAAAGCCCCGCTGCAGCGCTCCCCTTAAGCTGCCAGCTCTAAAGAGCACCAAATGGGCTGGCACTGCCTTGTTTCCTGGCCTAATGGATGCTTGTTTAAACACTGGAGCTGTTTGCATTGCTGCGGCTCACTGCATGTTAAACACAGTCCTCTGAAACCCTACGCCAATCCAATAAAGGTATCAGCAGTTCAGCGTGGGGAGGCAATTACTATAAAGTCCCAAGCGTGCCTTCTGAGCTCCAGGAAGGCAAGATCTGATCGAACAACTAACAGCAAAAGCTGATTGGGTTCGGCCTCACGTGGAGGACACAAGGTCTAACTGCAGCCAGGCCTGGGGAGGGCAGGAGGAAATCGATGGACGAGCTGGGGAGAGCAACTGCACCTTGTTAAGAGGGCTTGAAGCTGGCCTGTTAGCAGCGCTCTCCCCTGCCTTCACAACCACCTCTCTTCCCCCTTCGTCTACAGAATACAATCACAGAATCAACAAGGTTGGAAAAGACCTCAAAGATCAGCAAGTCCAACCTGGCACCAGAGACCTCATGACTAAACCATGGCTCCAAATGCCACGTCCAATCCCCTCTTGAACACCTCCAGGGATGGTGACTCCACCACCTCCCTGGGCAGCACATTCCAATGGCTAACAACTCTCTCTTGGAAGAACTTTCTCCTCCCCTCCAGCCTAAACTTCCCATGGCACAGCTTGAGAATGTGTCCTCTTGTTCTGGTGCTGGTTGCCTGGGAGAAGAGACCAACCCCCTCCTGTCTACAACCACCCTTCAGGTAGTTGTAGAGAGCAATAAGGTCTCCCCTGAGCCTCCTCTTCTCCAGGCTAAACAACCCCAGCTCCCTCAGCCTCTCCTCACAGGGCTGTGCTCAAGGCCTCTCCTCAGCCTTGTTGCCCTTCTCTGGACACGTTCAAGAGTCTCAATGTCCTTCTTAAACTGAGGGGCCCAGAACTGGACACAGCACTCAAGGTGTGGTCTAATCAGTGCTGAGTTTTGAAGTATAGGAAGTCAAAGCTCAGAGGGCTGGTTTTGTTCCCCCTGCTGCACTGCACAGCAGCAGCAAGGCTTGGGACAGAAACTTTGGTGCTCAATTCAAAGCATCAGACACTACTCCCTCAATATTACATCAAACCTTTTTATTCTGATCTTGTGCATAAAGTTTAACCTAGCTAATGTCTTCCCACCAAGGTGTGCTGTCTTTCCTTCTCTCCCCTCTTCCCCCCCTCCCCCTTTTTTTAAATGATATTCTGCCAATTTCTTTTCACCCTTCATCAATTCTTGAAACAATTCCTCCTCTGCTAGAGGTCCTTCCCCTGTACAAAGTCATTGCCATATCAAAGGGGAAGCGTTACATGGGAGCAGCTAGGACAGAGGGTTGATGGTAAGCCAAAAAAAAAAAGAGAAAAAGATCTGTGCTTCATTGAGAGATGAAAAAAATTCCAAACCTCAGACAAATGACAGTCAATATTTCAATGGGCCAGCTTTCTACCTGGCTGAGGGCAGGAAATCAAGGGAAGAGGCAGCTTTATTTCAATTCATTTAATCCACAGAAACAAAGCCACTTGAAAATGTTCTACTTCCTTTACTTTTAAGTGAGAGATAAAGAGATGGGGGAGTGAGAGAATGTTTCTATTTTATAGCCTTTTTTTCCCCCCCTCCTCCTTTAATTTAAACAGGCTCTGTAAGATGGCCTCACTCCCAGAGCAGCTTTGCAAATGATGTATTAAGTTTTCCAAGCACTTGCTGTGGCCACAGGTACCCCCAGGAACCTAGGAAAAGGGCATTTGCCACACCAGGCCAAAGCAGCAAGCCAGCAGGGTTGGCACTGGGCCCCTGGCTCTGTCCCACAGACCTCAGACTGCTGCAGGGGCTAAAACCTGCCTCTCCTCTCAACACTGCAGGGAAGGCTGGAAATCAGGATGGGGTGCTTGGTGCCACGGTTTAGTTGATTGGATGGTGTTGGATGATGGGTTGGACAGGATGATTTTGAAGGTATCTTCCAACCTGCTCTATTCTATCCTATCCTATCCTATTCTACCCCATTCCACTCTACCCCATTCCATCCCATCCCATCCCATTCCATCCCATCCCATCCCATCTCTTGGAAGGAAACTGCCATCCTCAGAGTCGAGTCCCCAGTCCTGGGGGGACAGGTCTGTTCCCTGGAAGGATGTAGCTGGCAGTTTCCAACTAGCAGCTGCCTGTGCCCAGAGCTACCCATCATCACCCCACCCAGGGCTGCCATGTCACTAATGGGCTTAAGGATCAAGCTGTCCCTTCAGAGCAAAGTTCTCACAGGTCAGAAATCCAGTGTGATCCTAAGAAGGGCAGGCTGAAAGGCAGAGAGGCCCGTGCCAACTAACTGATTACCAAGGGACAAATGCCAACGGGCTGCCATCACTCCTGTCCAGAGACACTGCTGCTGGCTACACTGAAACAAGGAGGGCAGGGAGAGGAAGCTCTGCCTACTACTGTTAAAGCTATCTGCGGGGGGTGGGAAGACTGCTTCCTTATTTGTTTGGAGGGTTTGTATTTTCAGTTGAAGAGAACAACTTGTGAGGAAAGGATGGAGTTAATCCCAGGATCTAGCCTTCCACGCTCCAGAGTTGCTCCGGGAGCTGCAAACCTGCCGGGACTCAAGCCGCTGGTGGCATCCTGTTGCCTGCACCGAGTTCTGAGTACAGCTAGTTAAAGGGTGACTGCCTGATAGGTGTTTTGACAGAAATCAGGAGCTTTCAACCAAGAGGGTGAGGGAAAAAAAACCCACCACAACTGCTGGGAAACATCTGGTTTGCTTTGAAAAACAACTATCTCAAAACCAAACCCAACCCAACAAACAGCACACTACCTTCCCTGTTTTCAGCTCTAGAGCAAAATGCACACAAACAAACAAACAGCACTTGTTTTTGCTGGCATCCCTCTCCCAAGGCTGAGAGGTGGGGGGGAGGATGAGCTGGAGACATAATGTCTAGGTAAAGGGGGAATCCTTCCACACACTGCGCCCTTCAGTGCAGGCTTTGGATCCGGAGATTTAATTTCCACACCTTACAAACAAGGACGGCTGCTCAGAAGGCAGGGCAAAGAGCACCGTCCCCGGGGGTGGAGCAACGCAGCAGCCGGAGCTAACCAGCACCGAAACAAACAACCACCAGGCTTGTCTTGAAAGCATCAGACCCAGAGATCCCTGAGAGTCTTATCACATTACACTCCTTCCCTCTCCCGAAGCTGAGAATGTGTCTTCTGTGAGGGTTTGAGAACCCCACTCAGCTCCTCGCCAGCGCAATGATTTCCTGATGAGGCTGGGGGGGAAAGGATGTGGCTCTCAAAGCCCTCGGCTTCTGCAGAACCTTGCTTTTAATTTGAATGAAAACAGACCAACAACAACAGCAGCAGCCAGCCCCTGTGACTGCAAAGATAACTTCCCAAACATGACCCAGCGCCGCGCTGGGTTTCTGAGCCTGCAGACAGGATTCTCCTGTTGTTCCCAAGAAGCTGCAGAGTGGAATCAATAAGGCTCATTAATGGTAATCAGTACTCTATGGGCAGCAGCAAAACTGACAAGAACCCTGCCAATTTTGTCCTCCTGCTGTTACTTGAGGACCTCTGATTGACAGGAAAGCTAGATTTCCCACTTGCACTCACTAGTAAGAGAAAGTTGAAGGCAGAGTCCTGTGGGAAGGTCCAGCCACAGTATCCACTCAGAGCAGGGCTTTGCATGCTCACAATCACCTAGACATGAGAGGAGGCTCTTGCTTCATTTGCACACTGCTCAGCCCTCAACACCACCACAGGAGGCTTTCCTGCCTCCTGACCCCACCAAGCTGGTGAGCTGATCAGCTTTGGGTGCTGACATAAGCCATGCCCTCACTTTTGGGATGCACAGGGAGCTACTCCATGAAAGAGAGACCAGGCTTCCAAGTAACTCAAGGTGTGCTAGATGCTATTTTCAGGCTACAGGATCTGCCACCTGTTGTCTTCCCATCTGTTGGTGGCAAACCAGTAAGGAGATAATTTGGGACTCAAGGAAGGGACTCAATAGCCACCTCTTCTTCAAGGTCTGCCTACCCCCAGCCCTCTGCCCACTTCAGGGACTTCCACTTTTTGCTTATTCCCTGCAGATCAGAATCTCCCTGGGCACTAAGCTAGCCCTGAACCCTGCAATACCCTGTGGACCCTGAACCCTGTGGACCAGCACAAGCAACAAAAGAGATATGTAGACAGTGCCACTGAAGATGAGCTCCCATGGAGAGGTGTCCCTGCCCATGGCAGGGGGGGATGGGAACTAGATGATCCTCGAGATCCCTTCCAACCCTAACAATTCTATGACTCTATGAAATCATTACTAACTGCTAAGATACTGTTACCTGAATGCATGTAAAGCACACTTACTTGTTGAAAGCATTTCACAATTTGATTTAAAATGGAGCCCCTGAAGGGACTGACTGGTTTCCACCTGTGAGCTCTGACTCAAGGAGATACTTTAAACAAAACCCCACAGCAGCAAGAATTGCCTCATTCCCCTGCACCATGATAGCACAGCTAGGCATTTGTGGTGTCACAGAATCAATAAGGTTGGAAAAGACCTCAAAGATCATCAAGTCCAACCTGGCACCCAACACCTCGTGATTACTAGGCCGTGGCACCAACTGCCACATCCAATCCCCTCTTGAACACCTCCAGGGAGGGAGACTCCACCACCTCCCTGGGCAGCACATTCCAATGGCTAACAGCTCTCTCTGGGAAGAACTTTCTCCTCACATCCAGCCTAAACCTCCACTGGCGCAGCTTGAGAATGTGTCCTCTTGTTCTGGTGCTGGTTGCCAGGGAGAAGAGATCACCCCCCACCTGGCTACAACCTCCCTTCAGGTAGTTGTAGACAGCAATAAGGTCACCCCTGAGCCTCCTCTTCTCCAGGCTGAACAACCCCAGCTCCCTCAGCCTCTCCTCACAGGGCTGTGCTCAAGGCCTCTCCCCAGCCTCGTTGCCCTTCTCTGGACACGTTCAAGAGTCTCAATGTCCTTCTTAAACTGAGGGGCCCAGAACTGGACACAGGACTCAAGGTGTGGCCTAACCAGTGCTGAGTACAGGGGCACAATGACTTCCCTGCTCCTGCTGGCCACACTGTTCTTGATGCATGCCAGGATGCCACTGGCCTGCTTGGCCACCTGGGCACACTGCTGGCTCATGTTTAGGCAGGTATCAATCAGCACCCCCAGGTCCCTTTCTGTTTGGCAGCTCTCCAGCCACTCTGACCCCAGCCTGTAGCTCTGCATGGGGTTGCTGTGGCTAAAGTGCAGCACCCAGCACTTAGACTTGTTGAATGCCATCATGTTGGACTCTGCCCATCTGTCCAGCCTGTCAAGATCCCTCTGCAGAGCCCTTCTACCCTCTAACAGTTCAACACCTGCTCCCAGCTTGCTGTCATCTGCAAATTTACTGATGACTGACTCAATCCCCCATCCAGATCATCAATGAAGATATCGAACAGGATGGGGCCCAGCACTGATCCCTGGGGGACACCACTAGTGCCTGGCTACCTGGATCATTCCTGAGAATAAACCAGCCTTTTCCAGAGCCCAGGCCTACACAGTGGAGATAGCTTCCTATTAATCAACAGTGGGGAAGCAAAGTGTAATAAATTGATGGCTGTACATCCAGTGTCTGTAATTTGCTTAGATAAAAAAAAACCCACCCTGAACGTTCTTATAATTCACACTTCCAAGGGAAATAAATGGAGGGATTGACAGGACCTACATCTGTCAGGAGAAAAACCTAAAGGGGGGGGGGGGATAAAAATCCCCTAAGTGTTTCTCAAGCACAGTATCAGCTCATCAGCTGATGCACAGGGTGACGCCGAGGTAAAGGAAATGGAGAAAATGCCATTTCCTGCTTCATTTCCTCCAGGGAGGATCTGGAGCAAGGTTTCATCAGATTAGAAATCCTAACAGCCACATGTAGACAAAACGTTTTCTTTGCAGTTCCAGGCCTACAAGCTGCAGTACGTTAGCTCTGCCCCCATGCTGGGGCAGCAGAAGGCAGAAGGGAAGCCTGAAGAGCAAGGAGTGGCAGCTGTCATCTCCAGCCTTGGTTACTAGGCCCTGAATAGGGCAAGTACAGGCTCCCCCCCAGAGAACAAGGTCACTGGCCTGGGGGGTGGAATTTCAGCCTGCCAGTTACAAAAACAGGGGAGAAAAACACAACACAACCACCCAGCTTTCCATCTCCAGAACTGTTCAAATGCAAAGGGTACCTCAAAAGACACCCTACAAAGGAGTCAGGGTTTGAAAAATGCCAAGCATCATAGAATTGTTAGGGTTGGAAGGGACCTCAAGGATCATCCAGTTCCAACCCCCCCTGCCATGGCCAGGAACAACTCACACTACAGCAGGTTGCTCAGAGCCACATCCAGCCTGGCCCTAAACACCTCCAGGGATGAGGCTTCCACCACCTCTCTGGGCAACCTGTGCCAGTGTCTCACCACCCTCATGGGGAAGAACTTCTTCCTAACATCCAATCTGAATCTACCCACTTCTAGTTTTGTTCCATTCCCCCTAGTCCTAACCATTCCCTGACACCCTCAAAAGTCCCTCCCCAGCTTTCTTGTAGGCCCCCCTAAGATCCTGGAAGGCCACAATTAGGTCTCCTGGGAGCCTTCTCTTTTCCAGACTGAACAGCCCCAACAGCTCCCTGAGATCTCTAAAGGTCAGACCTTTGCACATGGAAGCACCCCAGAATTTAAAGACCTTCTTGGAAATGTTTTCCATTCCTGCCAGTTCCCCTCAACACTCATTGCCTTCAAATCAGCCACCCTAAGTGGCTTTTGCCATCACTAACCACACAAACCTACCATGAAACGGCAAAACACTCAGCAGCTGCACTTTGTTTCAAAGAAGTTATCTACTAGAAATGTTTTTATGTGCCAAACACTCATAAACTAATAAACCAGGAGTTGCTGGCTACCTTTGTTTTCAGTTGGCATCTTTAAGAAGCCTGAAGAAGGGAGGCACATTCGATGCTATCCATGTCAGAAAGCACTATGCAGAGCCACCCTGATAGTGACCCCAGAAACAGAAGCTGGAAAGCACACAAGGGTTTGAGGGCACTGACACCTAAAGGAGGCCAGTTGGGCTTCAAACAGCTGAAAACATCCCCAGTGGTGGTGAGTTGCTATGTCCCACGCTGGAACCTTTTGTGCTACACCTCAGCCACCCCCATGAGATCCCCACAACTCACAGCACAGCACTGAAAGCACACTGAAAACTGGGCTAGCTTTACCTCAAAATGTCCCCCATGAAAGCTTTCTGCAGTTAGTTCAGGGCCTGACAAGGCCACCAGCTGCCTCTGGGACAGCTCTGCCAGCAGTTTCAAACCAAGAGGCCCTTTGCTTCTCTAGCACAGTCCTCAGCCCTGTTTCCACAATGGATTTTGGTACTTCCCCAAATAAAATGTGTAGAGCCAAAGCTTCCCTTGCAGAGAGTCTGAGGATGGCTGGTTTGGGGCATAAGGACTGGATCTGGCCTGCAAGGGCCATTTATAATGGTGCCCACATCAGCAGGGCAAACAAATTCCATTTTTCATCATAATTCTATTGTCTGGGGGAGTGATGGTGGGTTGAAAGGATGGACAGTTATGCAAAGGGTTGTGGCTGATCAGGGTGCCAGGCAGCTTTCTACCAGCTAATGGAACCATGGCACTAAGTGCCTCATCCAGGCTTTTCTTAAACACCTCCAGGGATGGTGACTCCACCACCTCCCTGGGCAGCACATTCCAATGGGCAATCTCTCTGTCTGTGAAGAACTTCTTCCTAACATCCAGCCTAAACTTCCCCTGGCACAGCTTGAGACTGTGTCCTCTTGTTCTGGTGCTGGTTGCCTGGGAGAAGAGACCAACCCCCTCCTGGCTACAACCACCCTTCAGGTAGCTGTAGACAGATCTCAAAGCCATTTCTCAGAGGCCATGCTGTTCACAGACAGCTAAGGCTGATGCTCACAGGAAACCTCTCCTAGCTGTGACACAGCTAGCCAACCCCCTCCAAGTCACTCAGACCTCCAGGGTGGCTAAGAGAACTCCAGCTTACACCTCCCTGGAGCTGCTGCCAGGGTGCTCTTTTCACTCAGGAAACACCATCACGTATCTCTTTGCTCCTAACAGCCTCCTCCCTCTGTCTCAGTGCACAGTGCAGCATATGGATGTGCGAGAAACTCCACCACACACTTCAGATCACTGCTAGTTACACCATTTGCATCTGCTCAGCTGCCCTTGCACCTTGCATTTGTTCTGCAGAAGGAGATACTGCAGAAAGCTTCGGGAAAGGGAAGAAACCCAGACAAGTATAATGCTCCTCTTGGCACTGCTACATTAGCAGCCAGGTTGATAGCTCTGCCTATGGAAGTGACAAGTTTTGCAATGTGTGTACGTGTTGTGTTGTCTGCCATTCTCCTTTGCAGGCAAGCACACAGACTCTAGCAGCAGCAGTGCTGTGCAGATTGAAAGGAACAGTATAAATCTGTTCAAGGTCTTCCCTTGAAGCCCTTCCAATAAAAGTTGAGGGATTATTTTTTGTGCCGTTTGAACGAGCGATCACTCAGAACCACAGCTCCCAGAGCTGAAATGTTCCTGCCCTGAATGTATTTCCAGATTCTGATCTACACTTCACATAAATTCCCCTACCTGAGGAACAGCTGCAAATCAAAACCAATACAGACATCATGAGTGGGCCCAGCAAGGTTTTTGGCAGTGAATTCTTAGAGCAGTTCCTGCCTGCCCCACTCCTCGCTGGCCAGAAAGACCTCAGGAAGCTGGCAGACTTTGCAAGCAGCACGCAGTGGCAAAGGCTGGGATCCACCAGGAGTCGGTTGTCTTGTGTCAGCCACGACCACAGCCCAGCTGTGAATGCCACAAAACTATAGAAAACTTGAGCTGTACTTTGTGGGTAAGCCCCCCTGCCTCATTTTGATTACTTGGTCTTCCGGGACTTTATCTTCGTTGTGGCTTACAAAGCATCCCCGCTGGGGAGCTGACACAAAGAGAGCCAGTAGCAAAGGAGCCTGCCATTGTCTTAGTCAGAAAAGTCTCCTCAGAAGAATTAAGTGACTGGAGGGAAGAAGAAACCCCACGGAGCAAAAGTACACAAAGACTGTGCTGGTGCTTCTAGCTCTGCCTCTCCAGCTCCAACTGATGTTTGTTTCTCAAACGCGTCAGAAATAACAGGACCATCACCCAGCCTTGCTTCTAAGAAGGCAGAGAAAGGAGAAGGTCCTTTTCTTCTCTGCCCTGTTTGGCTCAGGAGGCCAGCCCCCTGCCCAGCCTGGCTACCCCCTTGCATCCTCTATTGCAGCTGGGGCTCTGCCAAGGAGGCCATGCCCCCACAGATCAGAGGAGTGAATGCCCTGCACTGTTACGCTTGCATGTGCTGGGCCTTTGGCCAGCTAGTGGTGGTTCACCCTGCCATACATCATACACTCCTGATGCTTACAGGCCAGGCAGCCTGTGTCTGCTCAATATTTACCTGATCTGATTTGCTCAATCAAATTTGGGGTCTGATAAATGTATTCTAGTAACAGGCAGTTCCTGACCTCTCTGCTTCCTGAGGTCCATCCTGGGTGTGTTGTGGAACCAGAGCCTTGCTCTCACAGGGTCTGGGGAGAGAAGACTATGGAAGTGACATCCAGCTGGGGCACATTATGATTTTGGTCTCTGATGAAGAGACTTACACCCTAAACTGACTGAAGTTTCCAGCACTATCAACTCATAGGAAGGAGGCAGACCAAATGTTGTTCTCTCCAGTGCTTCCCTGCTTCTCCTTTCCACCCACCTACACTTCTCCAGGGAGAACAGGCAGCCTCAAGGTGCCTCTGTTCCACTTGGCTGTTCCTGCCAGATCAGCCTCTGGGGTGCTGGAAGTAACCTTGCAATAAAGCAGGAATACAACGAGGAGACAATGACCAGCATTAACAAAGCTCACCTTGAAGCAGCACACTGGTGCTGAGATTAGGAATAAGATTTTCTTTTTTTCAGAAAAAAAAATAAAACACAGAATTCTGACTTAAAACTACCTCTTAGAGAGATCCTACAGAAGCTTCAAAGACCTTATATAGGATGGAACGTGCCCAGTTCTGGGCTCCTCAGTTTAGGAAGGATGTTGACTTGCTGGAGTGTGTCCAGAGAAGGGCAACAAAGTTGGTGAGGGGCTTGGAACACAAGGCCTATGAGGAAAGGCTGAGGGAGCTGGGGTTGCTTAGCCTGGAGAAGAGGAGGCTCAGGGGAGACCTTATTGCTCTCTACAACTACCTTAAGGGGGGTTGTAGACAGGCAGAGGTTGGTCTCTTCTCCCAGGCAACCAGTACCAGAACAAGAGGACACAGTCTCAGGCTGTGCCAGGGGAGGTTTAGGCTTGAGGTTAGGAAGAAGTTCTACACAGAGAGAGTGATTGCCCATTGGAATGGGCTGCCCAAGGAGGTGATGGAGTCACCATCATTGGAGGTGTTCAGAAGGAGACTTGATGGGGTGCTTGGTTGCATGGTTTAGTTGGTTGGGTGGTGTTGGATGAATAGGTTGGACATGATGATCTTGAAGGTCTCTATCAGCCTGGTCTGGTCTATTCTATTCTGTTCTACTCTACTCTATTCTATGGTAAGTAAAAGTGTTTGTGAAACCCTCTGCCCAGCCTGCCTCAGTAAGCCACTATTGTTCAGCAGCAACCAGCCCAACTCATAGAGGAATTACCTTCATGCAAACAGAACTGTGGTTAGCAAAGAAATTCTCTGCTTTGCTATCTGCTTGAAGTCCTGGGCAAGGTATTAGTCAAAACATTTGTTCTATGGAGACAGTGTCAATCACCCATTTCAGTTCCTTCCCTTCCAAAAGCTTTGGTCCTCTGTGGAAGAACTTTTCTCAGCAAGGATGACAGAAAGACAAGACATTCAGTCTCCTTTTTTTCCCAGCCACATCTTCTGCTAATCCTGATGAGTTTATTATTTTGACCCATAACAATCATCAGATTGTTATGCAATGCTTAATTGCAGCAGGAATTATCTGGAGACCAATGCTTAGATCTCACTGACAGAGAGGGTTTTTCTTTAAACATAATCTCAGATATTTTAAACTTCACACACCAAAGATGTTCCAGACAAAATACTCATTATACTTTCCCAGGTGATGCCACTTCTGCTCAGGCACACTGTCAATAAAATGAAAATAGAATAGAATAGAATTAACCAGGTGGGAAGAGACCTTTGAGATCACTGAGTCCAACCTATCATCCAGCACCATCTAATCAACTAACCCATGGCACCAAGCACCCCAGCCAGTCTCTTCCTAAACACCTCCAGGGATGGTGATTCCACCACCTCCCTGGGCAGCACATTCCAAGGGCTAACAACTCTCTCTGGGAAGAACTTTCTCCTCACCTTGAGCCTGAACTTCCCCTGGTGCAGCCTCCTCTTCTCCAGGCTAAACAACCCCAGCTCCCTCAGCCTCTCCTCACAGGGCTGTGCTCAAGGCCTCTCCCCAGCCTTGTTGCCCTTCTCTGGACACATTCAAGTGTCTCAATGTCCTTCTTAAACTGAGGGGCCCAGAACTGGACACAGGACTCAAGCTGTGGCCTGACCAGTGCTGAGTACAGGGGCAGAATGACCTCCCTGCTCCTGCTGGCCACACTGTTCCTGATGCAGGCCAGGATGCCATTGGCCTTCTTGGCCACCTGGGCACACTCCTGGCTCATGTTCAGCCAGATGTCAATCAGCACCCCCAGGTCCCTTTCTGTTTGGCAGCTCTCCAGCCACTCTGACCCCAGCCTGTAGCTCTGCCTGTATCTCTGTTGTGGCCTCAAAGACATCTGGCCAATTATTTGATTTCCCTTTTAGAGACCAAGAGAGGAGAAATAACAGCCAGGTTAACATGCACATTAGTATTTGCAAAGGCAAGAAAAAAGGATGATTCTTCCAGCCAGTTAGGTCATATTTAGCTTCTAGGGTAGCACCCTGGCAAATGACATTTTTTCAGGAAAACTTCTCCACTAGCATTTAGAAAAAAGATGAAGTGGGTTTTTCCCTCAGTTTGTGACAGCTCCCAATGATTGAAGAGGAAGGGGAGGAAAAGGAAGGGAGGGAGGGAGGAAAAGGGAGGGAGGGAGGGAGGAAAAGGAAGGGAGGGAGGGAGGAAAAGGAAGGGAGGGAGGGAGGGAAAGGAAGGGAGGGAGGGAGGGAAAGGAAGGGAGGGAGGGAGGGAAAGGAAGGGAGGGAGGGAGGGAAAGGAAGGGAGGGAGGGAGGGAAAGGAAGGAAGGGAGGGAGGAAAAGGAAGGAAGGGAGGGAGGAAAAGGAAGGAAGGGAGGGAGGAAAAGGAAGGAGACATTGATTGATTTCAGCTGGTGAGAAGTTAGGAGCTGGAACCTGCACAACTGCTCTCGGTGGTTTAGTGCGAGAATCCTTCTCAAGTTTCACGGAGCCCATGCTGCCGCTGCTCTTACAAAAGCATCGCCAAAATAGCAGCCAAACTGTGCTTTTTTGAAGCAAGCAGTGCAGGGGGAAGGAAAAAAAAAAGTCTCCTTGACAAAAGCAAAGTTTGCAGCACGCTGTAATTAAGCTCACATCCTGACAGCGGGAGCACGAAGTTTGAGTCTAAATATAGCCGCAGCCTCTCCAAGGTTCCAGCCCCCTTCTTTAATGCAAGGTTTACTAAATTAGTCATTATGTGCCAGCACCCTCCCAGGAATTCTTCAAAAAATATTTGGGCTTTTAAGGCAGGGAGCTTTACAGCAGGGATTCAGGGTAATCTCCAGTGTCAAGAAACAACTAATTTGGGGGTTTGTTTAGGTAGTGCCTGCGCGGCGCCTGGAGCAGGCTCTGCGCGCTAGGCGGGCAGGAAGACGCGGCCCCGGCCAGGGCGGGCAGCTGGAGCAGGCAGCAGCACAGACAGGGGCAGGCAAATCCCTTGACTTTTCCCCTGCTATCAATCTCTTCTCCCAGCTTTCAGCAGCTGCTTCTCGTGGCGTTTCGCCTTGAGCTGGCAAAGCAGGAAAGACTCCGTCGGCTTTGGGTTGTCTTAGTTCGGTTCAGACTCAAGGAGAGATTTAAGCCCTGGGCTAGCTGAGACTAAAAGGCAGCTTGGCTGGCTGGTGGCAAGGAGACCAAATTTCAAGTGAGCTTGGAAATCATGTTCTTAACCAGGCATCCTCAAAATAGGGCAGGTTCAAAACCTGATCCTAGCAGCATCAGCTGAAGACAAAATAATTGGTAACTTCCACAAAGAAGTTGTCCTGTCACTGCAGAGAATGAGATTCTGGCCTGGGATTTACCTTTGTGTTTCTAGTTTGGCTTCACCTGTGTCCTGCATCCCTTTTGCAGTGGAAAGGGAAGAGGAAGGAAGCTCCTGCATCACCCTCACAGCAGTGCCTGTGTTGCAGGAGCTTCTTGTGGGTGGGAAAGCGGTCTGGCTCCTGGCAAGACCCTCTGGAGAGGGGACTTGGCTAGGAGGTAGCATGACACCAGGTAGGAAGAGCACCTCCAGCAAGGTGTGCACTACAACTGCTTCAGACAGCTGCAGTAGCTCCAAAGCAGCTGAGTCAACTCCTACTAAAATAGCAACAGGCTCCCAGCAAAACCCATTTTTGACTGAGTGCAGCCTCCCCCCTCCCTGTGTTCTGTGCAGAGCCCAACTGCTGCTAACAGGCAGCTCAAAGCCGGGCTCTGGGGCTTGTGTCCAGTCCCATTGGTAGGTACAGCACCTGGGCAAGTAGAAGTAGAATCCCACTCCTCAGCTCCATGCCTGCTGGCTAAGCAGACCACAGAGAACCTACAGAAAAAGCAGCAGGAATGTGAGGGCACCTGGTGACACCAAAGGTGTCAACACACTCGAGTTCTTACACGAGAAGCCTTGCTCCCTAGTCTACACTGCCCCAGCTGAGCCCAGCACTGTACCTTCTTCTATCCTCTCCTGCCCAGCACTTCAGCAGTGTGAAAAGCAGCACACAGTACTCAATACTGAACAGCACACTGTGCAGTTCCTACAGTGTTCACCTTCCTGAAGGTGGGCAAGGCAACACCAGACTTCCTAGTCCCACTCTGATCCCCAGGCTCTCTCAGGGATGGCCAAATCATGGGATCCCAAAGCACAGGATCTAGCACCCCTATGGCTGCTGCTCTGCCTGGATGCCTTTGTATTTCTCCTGTTCTGTACAGTGTGATGCACAACAAACCTCTCCTCCTGCAACACACCAAAACTCACATGGAAAAGCAAACAATGTCACAGCCTGCATCAATCCTCTTTGAAAGCAAAATTCCAAGCCCTGTATTTTGTGAGAGGCTGCAGACTGTGCCTGGAAGCTGTGAACATGGAACAGTGAGCAAATCCACCATTTACCCAAGGCTGTTTTCCTTGTGGCTTCTTCTTTTTCTTTTTCTTCCAGCAGCATGCATGCATGCCTTCAGTGTTTACTGTCAGCAATTTCCAGTGTGCTGACACAGCTAAAAGTGACCACAGAGCCAAGGCAAAGCGGGCGAAGAGAAGAAACCAGTGTAAAATGTGAGGTGATACAGGCTCAAACTTTGCAATCACAGAATCAGAGAATTGTCAGGGTTGGAAGGGACCTCAAGGATCATCCAGTTCCAAGCCCCCTGCCATGGGCAGGGACACCTCACACTACAGCAGGTTGCTCAGAGCCACATCCAGCCTGGCCTTAAAAACCTCCAGGGATGAGGCTTCCATCACCTCCCTGGGCAACCTGTGCCAGTGTCTCACCACCCTCATGGGGAAGAACTTCTTCCTAACATCCAATCTGAACCTCCCCATTTCTAGTTTTGCTCCATTCCCACCCCCCAAGTCCTATCATTACCTGATACCCTAAAAAAGTCCCTCCCCAGCTTTCTTGTAGCCCCCTTCAGATACTGGAACACCACAATAAGGTCTCCTCGGAGCCTTCTCTTCTCCAGACTGAACAGCCCCAACTCCCTCAGTCTCTCCTCACAGCAGAGCAGCTCTATCCCTCTCATCATCCTCACAGCCCTTCTCTGGACACACTCCAACACCTCCAGATCCTTCTTGTAACAGAGGCTCCAGACCTGGATGCAGTACTGCAGGTGGGGTCTCAGCAGAGTAAAGGGGGAGACTCACCTCCCTCAGCCTGCTGGCTGTGCTTCTCAGCAGCAACAACTTCCTAGGTAACCCTGGCTATCACAGGCAGCAACGTGATTAGCACAACTTGGAGCAGCCTCACCTTTTTCCTCCTCTTTCATTAACCAACAGAGCTTTGTTCCCTGCCTTGCTATTTTTGTGGCTGACGCATGCAAAGAGCGAAGGAGAGCAGCTTCACACTACAAGTGTTGTATTTCTTTCCCTGCTATTGGCTCCTTCAGGGTGGCTGGGTTGTTTTTTCCAGCAGCTTCTTGGACTTCTCTGCAGCTTAAACTCCAAGAGCAAATTCTTTTTTGCTGTTGTTGTTTGCTTGCATTTGCTTATTCCTGAGCAGCCGTCGAAAGCTACATCAACAATGCAGTGTCTCAAAACATCCTGGGACTGCTCAATAGGAACTTGACAAACACCACCACAAAGTTCAGCTCTCCAGCTTGCCATGCCTTTAAGGTAGAGGAATATAAAACTAATGTAAGCAGATTCTAAGTGTTTTCTACCTGACTTTCAAAAGCCCTCTGTGCAAAAGCAAAACTATTAAGGAACCAGGACAGGCAGGCAGGCAAAAAAAAAAGCACCTCTTAACCTGAGATTATGCAATAACAACTTGCTCTCAGCCTGACAAGCAAAACTTGTCAAGCTCTCCTCTCTGGGTTGCCCTGCTGCAGCAGCTGGAACAAGCAGAACAAAGCCATGCAGGTCGTTGCTTCCTGTCACTCCCAAGTGGAAAGAACCAAATGAAGATTTTCTTAGCACTCCCCTGGAAAAAGCCCATCTCTGTGGAAAAGCTTCACTGGAGGGACTTGTAACAATACACATGAAAAGCTGCCCTTCTAGCTGCAGTTTCCATTACTCCTGAGGTTTAGCAAGAGGCTGAGGGAGCTGGGATGGTTTAGCCTGGAGAAGAGGAGGCTCAGGGGAGACCTTATTGCTCTCTACGACTACCTGAAGGGAGGTTGTAGCCAGGAGGGGGTTGGTCTCTTCTCCCAGGCAACCAGCACCAGAACAAGAGGACACAGTCTCAAGCTGCACCAGGGGAGGTTTAGGCTTGAGGTGAGGAATAAGTTCTTCACAGAGAGAGTAATTAGCCATTGGAATGTGCTGCCCAGGGAGGTGGTGGAGTCTCCATCCCTGGAGGTGTTCAAGAGGGGATTGGACATGGCTCTTGGTGCCATGGTTTAGTAGTCATGAGGTCTGTGGTGACAGGTTGGACCTGATGATCTTTGAGGTCTTTTCCAACCTTGTTGATTCTATGATTCTATGATTTCTCCCTTTTCTTCACATAGGAGTGCTGAACTTTGGATGAGCAGAACCCAGGCAGCCAAGACAGGAGAGACGTGGCAAGACAGACAGGTGACATGCTAACATATCATGAGTAATGGGGTGGGGGTGGAACTAGATGATCTTTAAGGTCCTTTTCCATTCCATAATTCTATGAGTCTATTTAAAAAATAAAACATGCTGATTAGCTTGCCAAAGCCTTGCTCTGAATTAAACAAACTTCCTTGATTTTCCTTATTTGAGTGGTGTTTCCAACACTAATAGGCCTATATACATTAGGACAGAAAGGCTTGGGGTCACTGTACCCAAGATCCAAGTACACACTATAGAGCCTCCAGACAATAAGCACTGAAAAAAGCACTGGCACCTGAGCATGTCTTTACAGCCCTGCAACCAATTACAGATTCCATCTATAAATAATGGCAATGACTGCTCAAGTGTCAGCACTCTTGCAAGAGACATCCAGCCCTTTGGAGAAGAAAAGAGAGTGAGGAAGCAGACAAGGGAAGCACATTCCTCTGCACACTGCTGCTTTCACAGAGAGCACTCAATCTCTCCTGTGTTTAACTGCCTGGGTTCTGCTCATCCAAAGTTCAGCACTCTGTGTGGCTCCCTGTGCAGGGCTGAGTAACACATCCAGCTACGGCGAAGCACTTGGTGTCACGGAGCTCCTGGATGCCTGTGTCACGATGGGTGGAACTTGTTCAAGCGAGGAAGGAGCACGGGAGTAGAGCTCACACTGCCTGCCTGCCTGTCCTGTGAGGTTGTTTGTCTAGAATCAATCATTTCCCCTGCCAGGGGCCGATGTCCCAGCCCCCAGGATCAATCCAGAGCCATGATTTGATAGTTCTGCTGCATTGAACTCCCTGCAAATCCCAGCGGTGACTTCAGAGCTGTGCTAACAGCAGAGCCGTGAACTCTCCTGACCGCAGGCAAGATCTGAGTTTCCCTGGAGCAACATTCAGCCCAAGTCTTTTCCTGGGCTGTGCACAATCACTCCTGTCTGCTTACAGATGCCAGGCTGGGAGTGCAACCAGGCAAGTGCAGCCAGCCCCACACAGAGGGGACTCAAGCAACTGGGCTGCCTAAAGCATTGCTCACAACCAGTCCAGTTCTGGGCTGATTCTCAGCTGCCCTCGTGTCACATCCCTCTGCAGTGGCTGTACAGCTCCTTCCAGCTCTGGATCAGATCCTGGCCTCCATACAGCTACCAAGGGCTCAGCCTTGGGTGAAACAATGCAGACTAAACTCCAGCACAGAACAGGGACAAGGGGAGGCCTTTAAAATGTACCCAGAGCCTGATAAACAAGACAGCAAGAAAAAAATGCTTGGAAAGAGCAAACCCAAGGTTGTTGTATAGGCACTTTCCTCTGAGATCCCCATCACACACAAGATGAATTTTAGGCTTCTCAGGAATTTCCTTACATGTCCAGTTGAAAATATTAACAAGAGTCTTTTTTCAGTCCAGTGCAGATGCAATTCCCAGGACCTGATGGACACTAATTGCCTTCAATGGCCCTGACCAGCCCCATCTGGGCCCAAGACACCACATCAGCCCCTTGGGACCACCAGACCCTGCCCCAGCAGGACTGATTTCCAGCTTCCCATGTCCCTGCCCAGCCACCCATAGGTCCACATCCCAGCTCAGCCTCAGCCCAAACCCAGGGAGGTGCCCAGTGCTGCCTTGACAGACCCCCATGGGGAGCCCCCTGGTGCCCCCAGCCCAAGGAAACCCTTGGCCAATGCAACATCCTTATATGAAGTGCTGGAGGGTTAGAAACAAGCTTCCATTAATTAGCTGATTAAAGTATGCTTTTTGGAGGTCAGTAAGTGTATGAAATGTGTCAAGCTTAGATTCCCACACCCCCCCCAGCTGCTTTCAGTCTGAGCTACCAGAGAGACAGCCATAAAAATAACTGACCCTGTCCATTTTCCTTTGTCCAAAGCCCAAGAACTGCAGATTTGGATCAGCTTCAATCCAAGTCCAGATCACAGCTGAAAAATCATGATTTTTATTGATGTCCTCTATAATTATGGAAGGTAGGATGATTTATGCAGCAAAACCTACTCACAAGCCATAACAAAATACTTTGTGAATCTTTGACTTTGCCATGAATGCAGACCTTTCTTTAAGGGGAAGAGGAGAAATCATGGCTTTGTGAGGAGCTCCCAGCACCACTTCACTTCAGTCACTGGTGCAGCAAGGTATCACAGTACATTAGAGGTTGGAAGGGACCTTAAGAGATCATTGAGTCCAACCCCCTCTGTCAAAAGCAGGATCACTTAAGGTAGTCAGGATCATAGAATCAACAAGGTTGGAAAAGACCTCAAAGATCATCAAGTCCAACCTGTCCAACCAGACATCCCCTCTGGCACCACCAGATTTGCACAGTACCCCTTGCTTGAGAGATCCCTAACCCTTTCCAGCTAAAACTGCTTCTGCTTAGTAAACACCAAATGCTTCCCTCTCAACTGCAGCCAGCTGAGTTTTGGCCAAAGTGGATCGAGAAGCACTCAGATGAGCAGTGCCAGCACAGAGTGGTGGGGACACTGATCTCCTGCAAGGGTCAGTGAGAGGTGCAGGTTAAGCTCTTTATAACTCATGACAGCTTTCTGAAGATCCAACTCCTACCTTGAGCTTACATATGCTGGCTGTGAACACAGCTCAGAACATCTTGCATCTGCAAAGGCTGGAGGAAGAAGTCATAGAATCAATAAGGCTGGAAAAGACCTCAGAGATCATCAAGTCCAAGCTGTCACCCAACACCTCATGGCTACTAAAGCATGGCACCAAGTGCCATGTCTAATCCCCCCTTGAACACCACCAGGGACAGTGACTCCACCACCTCCCTGGGCAGCACATTCAATGGCTAACAACTCTCTTAGAGTAGTCCACACAGGAATGCATCCAGGCAGGTTTTGAAAGTCTCCAGAGAAGAAGTATAGTGAATATACAGCATGGATATATACTACAGGTAGAGTGAATATAACTCCCTGAATAGCAGACTGGAATTGGTGAGCTCTTCAGAGTGCTACTTGGTTTCTCCAACCCTGTTCCTGCTCCAAACATGCCTCTGGAGCAACCTTTGACACCTCTGAGAGTGCAAAACTCCACCTTCCCTTACAGAATCTGGAATTTGCCTCTGCCCAACAGAAGATGCTGATGCTGATGATCTTCATGGAATCTGAGTTCAACCACTATGAAGATGAGCTCACAAAGCTCCAGCACAGGAACAAGGACAGCCTGGCACTTGCTCAACAGAGCTCCCAGCATCTGTCAGCACAAGCCAACGTGGCACACGTGAAGCACATCACATCCCCTGCAGTCAGGTGGACTTTGTTGTCTAGTCTGTCAAAAGCAGCTCATCCCACTAAACCTGAGGCCCTTTCACTAGAGATTGAGACCTTTTCCTTTGCATGACTGCCAGTGGCAGATGTGAAGACAAGCAGGACCTACCTGGTTTTGACTGATCAGCACAGCTAGAAAGCTGTTGGGCTCTTTACAGCTGCCATTCCCATTTCCATTTCTAAAACTAAAAGCACATCAGAATGCCACATCAGCTGCAGTGGTGAGACATTAGCTAACTAACTGTGGGTTGATTTGTTGTTCAGTCTCTTTTCACATCCCTTCCTCAACTGCAGCAGCAACATTCCCCCCCAAGTGAAGCCAGACAGGGCAACACAATTATGAGAAGAGTCGCAAAAGATAACCATTTGCATATCTGTGACTGACACAGAAGATCATTAATTAGGCATTCTGAGTATAAGTATATATGTATAAATTAGCATCTATTCATCATTTAAACTCTAATAGTTTGGGTGTTGAGGGTTGTGGGGTTTTTTTTTCCCACTATATCTGAATATTAACTGCAGAGGAAAATGACTTCGTTTCCTATGGAAGGGCATTCAACCAGAAATTCCACCAGCAAAAATAAAGTAAGGACTGGAAAAATAAGCCAAACACTGAACAGTGAAGAATCCCCCCTCAGTGGCACCTATCACTGCTCTGCTCCACATCACTTGTTGCAAGCTCCCTGCTACCTCTCTCACCACCAGATGCACACACAGCCCCCAACAGTTCTCTGGTAGGAGCATTTCAGGAGTGCTGTCTTTGACTGCATTTAAAAGGCAATGTATCAGCCTTCAGGATTTCACACATCTGCTCTGCAAGCAATCCCTGCACCTCATTAATATTAAAGATGACACAGACTGAGAGCAGAACTTTTAACTGCAAGTCTACCTAGCAGAGTTCTAGGGTTTTTAAAAAGCTGGGTGCAACCCCTCTGCCAGGAAGAACAAGACACTTCAGTGGCTGTACTTTCACAAAGGAAAGCAAGCTGGTGATGTGGGGAGGGGGAGATGACAACTTGGAAAATTACCAAACCTGACAGCTCTTGAGAAGTAAACAAGACAGGAGTGCTGGAGAAATGATAGGCAGGACAAACTAATGAAGATATAATTGCCAGCGATGATATTAGCAAAGTTTGCTTGGAGCTAGAAAATGCACAATGAACAGAAGAGGAAGGGGAACAGAAGAGGAAGGGGAACAGAAGAGGAAGGGGAACAGAAGAGGAAGGGGAACAGAAGAGGAAGGGGAACAGAAGAGGAAGGGGAACAGAAGAGGAAGGGGAACAGAAGAGGAAGGGGAACAGAAGAGGAACAGAAGAGGAAGGGGAATAGAAGAGGAACAGAAGAGGAAGGGGAATAGAAGAGGAATAGAAGAGGAAGGGGAATAGAAGAGGAATAGGAATGGGAATAGGAATGGAATAGACTAGAATAGATTAGAATAAACCAGACCTTTGAGATCAAGCCCAACCTATCATCCAACACTATCTAATCAACTAAACCATGGCACCAAAAGGGTAGATTTAAAAACAAAAGAGAGAGAGAGGGGGCTCCTCAGGTGCCATTAAGTGGAAGCAGCTGCTTTGCTGTGCTGGTTTATCCCTTTCAAGCATCTGGCCTGAACTTTTGAGAACACCATCACCTCCAGTCAGCCAGGGAAAAGGAAACCCAACAGACACAGCATCCTCCAAAGGGTGAGTATTTATCTAGTAGAGAATGGAGATGAACTTCATAACAGAGAGGTTCTTACTGGGCTACTGATGTAACAGAACTAATAAGAGACAGGAAGTGGAATGCACACTGGTAAGAGACCAAACTAAACCCTCTGTTTTCTTCTGTGTTTTTCCCCCTTAAGAAACAGGGCACACTGTTCCCTTTCCATCACAGTTCCCTTTCCTTTTACGTGCAATGGTTTGGCAGTTGCCGTCCCAGCATCTACTGCATCGGTGGAGATGGAAAGTCCATAACCACAGCATTGCAATTTAGTTCTGTGTGATATCACTGAGAGCAACACAGCTGTGTGACTGATACCTAAGTCATTTCAGCTGGACAATAAAAATGAGCAGCTGGAAAAGGGGGGGGGGGGGGGGGGGGGGGGGGGGGGGAATTAAGGAAAATTTGATTAAAAGGGGGAGTTGGAGGGGGGGAAGTGTGGGTTCCTTTGTGATTCAAGCTTCCTGAATTCGTCTAAATTTAGATTCAGGGCCAGCAAGCACAAAGAATGTGCTCTCACAAGCCCTCCTCATTCCTCCCACTCTTTGGCTTCATCAATATGCCAGCCCACTGACCTTGCCCAGCATCTCTGCCTTACCCTGTCATTACAATATCAGCTTATCCATATCTTTAAAAGTATCCACTTACAGAAGCCACTCCAAGACTGAAAACTCTTTGAAATGCGCAGGCAGGCACAGCCAAAAGAAGCAAAACTGGTACCAGAGCGTTCAGTGGCCTGGGCTTCTCCCCTTTGACTTCAATAAAAGGAGGAAGAAGACTCTGGGCTTAATTTTCTGCCTTTCTGCAAATGTAAATCTGTCTGTCATAACATCATCTCTGCGTTTTGGGGTTGTTTTCAGCTCTCAGGCTCCGGGTCTGATCTAGAGAGTTGTAGAGCTCTGACAGCTCCCACTAAACACATGCACGAATGACTCCAGCTATGCCAGAACTAAGCTACAACTTTCTAGAAGTCCTTCAGCACAAACAGGAAGAACTTGCAGCTCTCTGCATGCCAGCTTTCGAGCTCGTGCCTGCTGAGCATGATCCCTCAAGTTGCAAGGCTCATGAGGGCAGGGAGAAGATGGATCATACCGACGCCTGGGGGTCAAGCAAAGCTGCGCTGAATGGTACGTGGATGAAGATAGAAGAGGATCACAGGTAAGATACCAACATATAGACAAGCACAGGCTGGAGATATTCAAAGTGAGGCTCAGCAGGGCTCTGGGCAACCTGATCTAGCTGAAGATGTCCCCTGCTGACTGCAGAGGGGGTTGGACCAGATGACCTTCGCAGGTCCCTTCCAACTCAAGCCATTCTGTGATTCTCCTGGTGTCAGGGAATGACTTACAATGACCAAAGCTAAAAGATCAATTCCAGTGACAAAGATCTTAGTGCCAGGAACATCCATTCACCATGCCAGATTAATGCCTGCCATGCCACAAGCCATAGAAAGCACACAAAGAAAACAAGAGATTCAGATGATAGCTAAAGGAAAACTGAGAAGGCCAATAGCATCCTGGCCTGGATCACGAACAGTGTGGCCAGAAAGGAGCAGGGAGGTCATTCTGCCCTGTACTCAGCACTGGTTAGGCCACCCCTTGAGTCCTGTGTCCAGTTCTGGGCCCCTCAGTTTAGGAAAGATGTTGAGTTGCTGGAAGGTGTCCAGAGAAGGGCAACAAAGCTGGGGAGGGGTTTGGACCACAGCCCTATGAGGAGAGGCTAAGGGAGCTGGGGTTGCTTAGCCTGGAGAAGAGGAGGCTCAGGGGAGACCTTATTGCTCTCTCCAACTACCTGAAGGGAGGTTGTAGCCAGGAGGGGGTTGATCTCTTCTTTCAGGCATCAGCACCAGAACAAGAGGACACAGTCTCAAGCTGCACCAGGGGAGGTTTAGGCTGCAGGTGAGGAAGAAATTCTTCACAGAAAGAGAGATTGCCCATTGGAATGTGCTGCCCAGGGAGGTGGTGCAGTCCCCATCACTGGAGGTGTTTAGGAAGAGACTGGCTGGGGTGCTTGGTGCCATGGTTTAGTTGATTAGATGGTGTTGGATGATAGGTTGGGCTTGATGATCTAAAAGGTCTTTTCCAACCTGGTTAATCCTACCCTATCCTACCCTATCCTACCCTACCCTATCCTATCCTACCCTAAACAGGCAGAACTTGGTACAGGTGGGTCCTTCCAAATGTCATGCTGAACACGAGCAGGCCAGGGAAGGGAAGTCTATGGGATCCAGCACTCAAAGCAGCCTCACAGAAGTGCAAGATTTCCATTTCATCGGTTAATGAAAGAGCAAAGGCAAGTCCGGGTCATGGCCTTGTAGATTTTTATCACAAGGACCTGTTCTTCTGTGCCTAAGAAGCTGCTAATGATCTGGTTGAATGGGCGTGAATCCCTGAAGGAAGGCTCCTTCAAAGATGGAGCAGAAATCTTTGATTGAGGCTTTGAATTAAATAAAGCAGCTTCAGACAGTTTGGGACAAATTCGGCTCTCAAAGCTGAACATAATTCAAGCATTCATCCCAAGCTCTTGTAACATCCACTGGCTACAGAAAGGCACTGATTTCTTGAAAATGACTGTTCTGGCAAGAGCATGAGGGACAAAAGGGGTGGGGGTGGGAAGCAGCTCTACCATTTACATGGAAGAAAAAGACCACCCTTGGTGTGCTAGACTGCAGCACCAAGAGGACACGGTCTCAAGCTGCACCAGGGGAAGGTTAGGCTCAAGGTGAGGAGAAAGTTCTTCACAGAAAGGGTTGTTGGCCATTGGAATGGGCTGCCCAGGGAGGTGGTGGAGTCACCCTCCCTGGAGGTGTTTAAAAAGGGATTGGATGTGGCACTTGGTGCCATGGTCTAGTAGTCATGAGATGTTGGGTGACAGGTTGGACTTGATGATCTCTGAGGTCTTTTCCAACCTTATTGATTCTATGATTTCTAGGAGGACAACTAGACTGCCTTGCTGCTGCAGCAGAGACAGATGTTCCTCTGGGGACAAAGCAGTTGTTCCAGTGGCACATAATAGCCCAGACCTCACTCACACCTTCTGCTGGGGGTGGACTGGGGTGAATGGTTCACAGCAAACAACCCACAGTGCCTGGACTCAGCTGGAGGACATCACAAGGATGATTAGGGGACTCCCCTATGAAGAGAGACTGAGATGCCTGGGGCTCTTCAGTCTTGAGAAGACTGAGAGGGGATCTCATCAATGTGTACAAATATCTAAGGGGTGGGTGTCAAGTGGAGAGGGCCAAGTTCTTTTCAGTGGTGTGCAAGAAACAACAGGTTCAAGCTTGAACACAGAAGATTTCACCTCAACATGAGGAGAACCTTCTTTACAGTGAGGGTGACAGAGCCCTGGAACAGGCTGCCCAGAGAGGTTGTGGAGTGAGTCTCCTTCTCTGGAGACTTTCAAAGCCCACCTGGAAGCATTCCTGTGTGGACTACACTAAATGATCCTGCTTTGGCAGGGGGGATGATCTCTTGAGGTCCCTTCCAACCTCTAATGTACTGTGATACTGTGATCATCCTGAGGGGAAAAAAAACCAACACAACAAAACAAACCAAAGTGAAAGGAAAAGGGAACCACTCACCAGGGTTCAGCAGCATTAGAGGAGGAGAATGTTACTCAAAGTCCGTGGTGAAAAAAAGCCTCAAACCCAACCCAGCTATCAGTTTGCTTGCTGGCTCCTGCCAAAAGGTACCCTTTTATGAGCCTCAAAAAAAAAAAACCAACCCTCTGAATTTACCAGAATTCTGCTCCAGCTAGAGCAACACCAGTTATACAACTTGATCTTAATTGAAATATTTGGAGCCTGCTGATATGTTCAAACAAATTCACCAGATCTTGATTATGCGCTGGCAATTAAAGCCATTAAGTCAGTAGACAGACAGCAGGTTATTTCATTGCTGTTTGACAAAGCCAGCCCTGGTTCTTTCCCCCTGTCTCTGTGACAGCACTGTAATTAGCAGTAATCAAATACTATTTGTGCTAGGTGTTGTGAGTTTGCTTCCTCAGCTAGCAAGGCACCTCTGCTAATTGCAGAACGCAGACGTCTACCTCTGCTTAGACCTTGCCCGGGATACAAAGAGGAGCAGAAAACAATGAAACGTGAGGAAGGAAGGAAGGATGATTGCTAATTTCAGGCTGGAGGGAATTTGGGTTTGAAAGCCAGGTTCAAAATGAAGAACTCCTTTTTTTTCTTCTTCTTTCTGCAAATTATATATTGGAAGTTCAGCTAGCTTACAAAAGCCTGATCAAGTGATGTTGTGAAATACAATAATAATTAAGATTATATTTAGCATTTATGTATTTCCTGGCTGAGAAATGCATGCTACCTCCATTAGCATTAATGGGTGTTCTACTCATGCATCAAGCAGAGGCTGGAGCCTAATAGTGCATTACATCTTCAAAGTGCTGTACAAACATTAACTAATTAATCCTCATAACCACCCTGCATGGTAGGTAAGTGATACATGAAACGTGTGTCTGAGCGAGCCCAGGAGCAAGACAGCACCACTCTGTGCCCTTCAACACACACCAGAAATCCATCACATTTATACTGCTACTGAATTCAGATGTATTTTACAAGAGCAAGAGAGGGACCCATGGTGAGTCAAGTTCACTGAAGCCAGAGAGTAAAGAAGCAAATTACGCCTCCCTCTCTCTTCCTTCCTCCCTGGGCTCTGGTGGGCTGTTCACATCTTGATGAGCAGGAAGTATTAATGACCACTGCTTCCCCTTTGGATTTCTACTGGGGAGAGAGAGCTCTTGAATCCTGGGAAGGAGAAAGGCAAAGATCCGTGGGAGCCTCATCACTGCAGACTTCTCCTCCCTCAGTACCATCCCCTTTGATATCTTGATCTTCTCCCCCTTTCTGCTACTATTCTTCCTGGCAGGTTGCTGCCTTCAAAACCTTTTGAGCAAGTCTGCATATCAAAGTTGCAACAGGACCCCAGGAGGAGGAAGTCAGCCCACGATTTGGGTATTCCAATTACAGCACCTGAGTGATCTATCTTTAAATAGTAATCTAGCAATGAACAGGTTTCATCTTCCCCTGATGAAAAGGCACTGCATTCTCAACACCCATTTTGCAACTGGCCATGGGCTGGAACTTCGATGGGACACCTTCATAAGCAGCCAACTATTTTATTTGAGTAGAATAGAATAGAGTTAACCAGGTTGGAAAAGACCTGTGAGATCATCAAGTCCAACCTATCCCCCAACACCATCTCATCGACTAAATCATGGCACCAAGCACCCCAGCCAGTCTCTTCCTAAACACCTCCAGTGTGACTCTACCACCTCCCTGGGCAGCACATTCCAATGGGCAATCTCTCTTTCCATGAATAGCTTCTTCCTAACATCCAGCCTAAACCTCCCCTGCTGCAGCTTGAGACTGTGTCCTCTTGTTCTGGTGCTGGTTGCCTGGGAGAAGAGACCAACCCCCTCCTGGCTACAACCTCCCTTCAGGTAGCTGTAGACAGCAATAAGATCTCCCCTGAGCCTCCCCTTCTCCAGGCTAAACAACCCCAGCTCCCTCAGCCTCTCCTCACAGGGCTGTGCTCCGAACCCCTCCTCAGCTTTGTTGCCCTTCTCTGGACACCTTCCAGCAAGTCAACATCTTTCCTAAACTGAGGGGCCCAGAACTGGACACAGGACTCAAGGTGTGGCCTAACCAGTGCTGAGTACAGCCTAAAACTGTCACAAAGACCCATCTGGATGTGTTCCTGTGTGACCTGTGCTGGATTCTCTGGTCCTGCTCTGCCAGGGGGGTTAGACTCGATCCTGTGATGTGGGTCTCTGACAAGCCGGTCTTCTCCATGGAGAGAAGCCAAGCTCAACCTCTGCCTCTGCACCTGTAGTCCTAAACTCACCAGCAGCCATGGGCACTTCTCCTTGGTTGCCACTTGCCTGTGTAGTGATGTGTGCCATTCACAACCCCCAAAGCAGATGGGTGTGCAGGGAGAAGCACAAGCATGAGCAGAACCACACACTCGAGAGAGAGAGATGCTTTTACAAGCGTGCTCTGCTACCTTCTGGTGTCACACCAAACACAGGAACAGCCAGGAGGGGAGAAGAGAAACTTTCTTTGAGGAATGCTTAGAATTTTGCACGGAGGTAGCCCCCACAACACAAATTAAACTTCATATGCCAAAGCTTCAGCTAGAGGTGGTGCTCCAAACCGGCTGACTACTTCAGCACGCAGAGTTCAGGGCTTGGATGGCAACAGGAGCTGTAGATGGCTCCAGCTGGTGTGTTTGGTCTTTAAAGACAGAAACACGTTTGGAGCATTCTGTTTTCATTTGCCACAGGCTGCCTGGAAAGTTTACAGACACATATCCTAAATACATATGTACTTGCTTATATCAATCCACAGTATCAATCAGTTTTCAACAAGGCTATGTATAAATCCTCTTGGAAAATGAACTTTGAGCTTCCTGGTTAGTATTTCAACAGAATGCATCTTGTTACAGAGAGGAAACAGTGCTGACAACTGTGAAGCTCCTGGTGCCTGGGGAGGAAAACAGCTCTGAAGTCTGGCTAGAACAATTAAAAATGGAATGGAACTTTCCAGGTCCTGCATTTCTCTTGGTTAAAAAAAAATCAGGTGAAGACTTTCAAAACTGGGTGTCACAACTAGGGGCAACCAAGCCCTAAATAGGGGTTATGGTTCCCCTTCCCTTTATTTAATATGATTCAAAAAGCCCAGAGGTAGCAAATGAGGCTTTTGCCCCCAGTGGGTCTCCCTGCTCTGACCACTTTTGTTCTCCCAACATGAGGCAAGCATGTGTCTGCAGAGGGGAGCAATGCATTTTTTCTGCATCAGAACTAAGAACCTGTCTATCATTTTTACTCTGCTTTTCTTTCAAGAAGAAGAGGTCTCCCTAAAATCTTGCCTTGGTGAGAAATCAGTCCATAAGGATGAGGAATATAAGGCACCCTCCTAACTCTGGAAGCTTCCTCGAATACTGAACAGCCTGCTGTGAGCTCTGCCCTTCCAGGTCTTACAACTTCTGGGGCAAGTGTGTGCTGCCAGCTCCCTCCACCTTCCCCAGCCCATCCCTGACCAAGCACCTGGACCCATCTTCCCTCCCCTGAGCTAATGGAAGCCCTGAAAGCGTCCCCAGGCACAGCTCCTGCAACACCAACTTCACACTGCCCTGTCTTCCCAAAACGAAGCAAAGGAAATTTCTTTCATGCCTTCCCTAATCCTGTCACTTGATATGGAGAGAGGGAGAGAAAGAGAGAGAGAGAGAACAGCAGAGAGAAATGAGATTGTGAGAAACTGGTCTCATTTCAAAGGAGCCCTCCCTCTCCGCTAGTAAATATTCAGCGAATGTTGTGACCATTTAATTTCTATCCTCTCTCTTCCCCTCCGTCAGTAACTATATAATTTCCAGAGATGTTGAGGAAATATCCCCTGATCAGCTGAAATTTAGTGTAGACAAATGCAAGGTAATGCACATAAAGAGAGGCAGCTTCCTCATATACACTGATGGATGTTACCTTAACTCCGACCGCTCTGGAAAATTCCTCAGCATCACTGTAGGCAGCGGAGCGAGAACACCTGCTCCACACAGAAGAACAGAGTGGCAAAGAAACAAGACAACAGGGTGGGAGAATGTGCTAATACAGAGAGAGGGGAAAAAAACACCCCTCAAATGTAAAGCCCTGTGCAAAGCCTTCATGCACACTCAAGCTCCAGCGCTCGCTAGCTCATTTCGAAAAGGATCCAGGAGAACAAAATTCATCGCAGCCAGGGAGAAGTCCTCATCTGAGGAAGGCTTTGAAAGTTTATCAACTAGGAAGTTCACAGAGAACTCAGGTTAGAACTGACATACAACCACAGGATGGCAGGGGCTGGAAGGGACCTCCAGAAATTGAGTCCAACCCCCGCTGCCAGAGAAGGAAACCTAGGGCAGGTCACACAGGAATGCATGCAGATGGGTGACAGACGTGATAAAAGGTATGACAAATAACACATGCTTTAGAGAAAGCCCCAGAAATGTGCCTATCTCCCCCTCCCCCCCCCCCTTTTTATTTTCTCTTGAACAGAAGAAACTGAGGAGCCAGTTATTTAATAGGAAACATACCTAAAGGGCAGTGTGTAAAAATAATGCTTGATGCCTTCTTGATGCAAAGGTCTCAAAGGTAATTTATGTACCTGGCTACAGAGGCTTATAGTTTTGATAATAGCTTGTCCATGTTATCAGTCCTTCTGTTTCAGCCAAATGATAATTGATAACTAGGTAAGGGGAAAAACTAACCCTCCTTGGAGACCTCACTGTATCATCCCTCAGGACTTCCACAGCACCTGTGCAAGCTGAGCCTTCTGAAATCCATGGGTGTTATGAGCCCAGATCTCACCAGTGTGAGGAGGCTGACAGCCCCCTCACCTCCCTGAACACACAAACCTACATCTTCAAACACCTAGAGCTATGCCTAGGTGGGCCAGGAGGCCTGAGCCTGGGAGGACCAGACCAGCTCTGGACATGGAAGAGCTCAGCTCTATGGTTTGTGATGCTGGCCGGCAGGGTCTGCGTGGTCAGCGCCTCTGTTCAGCAGGCTGACAGGCAGGAGGGGCAAATCTCTGCCCCAAAGCACAGCCCCTGGCTGGATCACCTCTGCAAATCCCATGGCTCTGGCCACTGCTGGGGTGGCTGGAGAACCAGGGGGCCCAGTCCAACACTGTAAAGCACAGACCTGGTTGGGTCACCTCTGCTCTGGCCACTGCTGGGGTGGCTGGAGAACCAGGGGGGCCCAGTCCAACCCCAAGGACAACCCCTGCCCGCAGTGACACACAGCTAGTGATGTGGATGATGAGTCAAAACCAGCCACATCTCTGAGCTCACAAGCAGCATGCCAGGCTTTCAGTGAAAGCTGAGACCGAGTTGCATCAGATATGATCCTGGCTTGCTTTTCAAACAGGCCTCCTTCTGCTCTGGCTCTGACTTTTTCACTGATGCAAATGAATTAACTCCAGCTATATGCTAATGCCGCTAAGAATTCAATTCAGAAATTACAGAAGGCTATTTTGGGGGTTTCCTTTTATTTCCTGAAAGCCCCTTAACTCTCCCAGCCTTTCAAAGCAAGCCAAAGCATTCAGATGTTGCCGCTACGAACTGCATCATGCGAGAGACGCAGACAGAAAGAGCAAAACAAGTGCTGCAATTTAACATTCAGGCAACTGCTGCAAAGCCCCCCTACCTATTGTTGCAGAGGAACAAAAGTTGAGAGTTGACTCCTCTTTCCAGAGCAGGAAAGGAACCCCCTGCTGGCTTTTTGTTTGGGGGTTTTGCCGCGGTGTTTTTGTTGCTGTCTTTTTTGTTCAATTACAGTCTGGCGGTTTGTGCCATTACAAGAGGAATGTACAAAGGGAGCTGCTTGGCCTAAGGAATTCCTCCCAGCACAAAGCAATCCAAAACACTGCGATGCTTGCTTGTTTGTTTGCTCTTCGCGGTACCGACCGCTTCCCACCCTTTGCCCAGTTGCTCACTGCCGCAGCTTGCCAGGCCCCCTCTGCTGCACTTCAGCACTTCCAGGCTGAGGGAATCACAGAATCTTAGGGGGTGGAAGGGGCTTCGAGAGATCATCTAATCCAACCCCCCCTGCCCCCCAATCACAGGAAGACAGAAAGGTCTCACCCCAGCCCCACCAGAACCTGGGGTTCACAGTGACCATTCTATTTACAGAATGAACCAGGTTGGAAGAGAGCTTTGAGATCATTGAGTCCAAACTATCCTCCAACACCATCTAATCAGCTGAACCATGGCACCAAGCACCCCAGCCAGTCTCTTCCTAAACACCTCCAGTGATGGGGACTCTACCACCTCCCTGGGCAGCACATTCCAATGGCTAACAACTCTCTCTGGGAAGAACTTTCTCACTTCCAGCCTAAACCTCCCCTGGTGCAGCTTGAGACTGTGTCCTCTTGTTCTGGGGCTGGTTGCCTGGGAGAAGAGACCAACCCCCTCCTGGCTACAACCTCCTTTCAGGTAGTTGTAGAAAGCAAGAAGGTCTCTCCTGAGCCTCCTCTTCTCCAGGCTAAGCAACCCCAGCTCCCTCAGCCTCTCCTCACAGGGCTGTGCTCCAAACCCCTCCCCAGCTTTGTTGCCCTTCTCTGGACACCTTCCAGCAACTCAACATCTTTCCTAAACTGAGGGGCCCAGAACTAGACACAGGACTCAAGGGATGGCCTAACCAGTGCTGAGTACAGGGCAGAATGACCTCCCTGCTCCTGCTGGTCACACTGTTCCTGATGCCCTTGGCCTTCTTGGCCACCTGGGCACACTGCTGGCTCATGTTCAGCCTACTATCAACCAGTACCCCCAGGTCCCTCTCTGCCTGACCACTCCCCAGCCACTCTGACCCCAGCCTGTAGCACTGCATGGGGTTGTTGTAGCCAATGTCAGGCCTGCTGTGGCCAAGCTATGTACACTGCAGGCCTCTGTCCTCCTAGCTTGTGTTCTACAGTCACCCAACACCTCTGGCACTTCAAAAAGGTTTCCAGAAAGATGTCAATCAAAACACAAATCTCTGTGGAAAGAAACCAACTCCCCCTCCCTGTGGGCAGAAAGGCAACTAGCCCTGTCATGGGGAACCGACTGGGGCTCTCTGCATTCAGTGCCAGAGCATGCACAAAGAAGCAAAACCCATCTCCTGTCCTTTTGTGTAACATTTGCCTCATCACCAGCACCCAAGCTGCCTGCAGCACAGCCCTCCCCATGCAGGCTGAGGGAGCTTCAGAAGCAACCTCGTAACTGTGGTCCAAAAGGGAGGTCTGAAAGGATTTGTGCGGGGTCTCTGCAGGGCAGAGGGGTGACGCTGCTGACCACAGCATCCCAAATGTTCACTGCAACTCGAGGCTGTGCTGCAGAGACAGAAGCTCCTGCTCCTCTGGGCACAGGTGGTGGCACGAAGCACTGGCTCCACTCCTCTAGCTTGACACCATTCTGCCCTCTGTGACTGCGGTCAGCGTTTTTCTCCCCTTTGTGCTGGGACTGAGAGCAGAGCACAGAGCTCATTGTTCTCAGGGATTTACAAGCTGGAAAATCATGTGTGCCCTCTCTTTCCCTCCCTTCCTCCCTCCCGCCCATCATCTCTCTCTCCCTCCCTCCCTCCCTTGCATGTGCACACCCCGAGCAGCCATCTCCTCCTCCTTTCCGTTCATCCCGGGCGGCTGCACCGAGCCCTGGGAGCGCATCTGCACTGCCAGCCACACCTGCTCATTAAGCCAGACTCCAGTGGCACTCACAGCAAAGAAAGTTGCAGTTCAAGGGGTGAGAGGTGAAGAGATGCCTGGGGAAAATAAAAAACCCTGGCAAAGTGCTGGGATTCAACACCAGCAACACTCTGTAAATCAGGGGACTGCTGTGGGTGTCTCTTGGCTACTCACGCCAGCTAAGAGCAATAAACCAAGGCATAAACAAGACCCCCTCCCCCCGTTCAGACAGGGACTGACTGATGCTGGGGCTGTGCTGGGAATTGCATTACTTTAATGCAGAGTTGCAAAATTTTACTCATCCACTCAAGGCACATCATATTCTGAGGGACAAGCAAAATAAATAGATTTTTCATTACAAGCCTCCTCCTAAAAAGGCTGACAAATAAATCTTCCCGCAGTGGGACTGCCTTCCCCGAGCAGCTTTGGTGCTACTAAGAAGGCCAGGGAATATACAACAGGTATGCAAATGCATTTGTTCATACTCATCTAGAATTGCCCTTTCTTGCATAACACTAAAAGCTCAAGTTTGAGGACAGAATGAGGGAGTTGGGGCTGTTCGGTCTGGAGAAGAGAAGGCTCCCAGGAGACCTTAGTGCGGCCTTCCAGGATCTGAAGGGGGCCTGCAAGAAAGCTGGGGAGGGACTTTTGAGGGTGTCAGGTAGTGATAGGGTTCAAATAGGACAAAATGAAATGGAACAAAACTAGGAATGGGTAGATTCAGATTGGATGTTAGGAAGAAATATTTCCCCAGGAGGGTGGTGAGAGCCTGGCACAGGTTGCCCAGGGAGGTGGTGGAAGCCTCATCCCTGGAGGTTTTGAAAACCAGGCTGGATGTGGCTCTGAGCAACCTGCTGTAGGGTGAGGTGTCCCTGCCCATGGCAGGGGGGTTGGGACTGGATGAGCCTTGAGGTCCCTTCCAACCCTAACAATTCTGTGATTCTAAGTTTTTCCCTCAGCCATACTGGTGTAAATCCCAACTGAAAACTACTGGTGTTTCCTGTCTAGGAAGAACAAGCTTATTGCAAGGACATGTAAGAGGACAGTCAAGAGTCAGCCCACTAACATTTCTTGGTACACTCTGATTTTATCTGCTCTTCTGCTGGAAATAAAATGGAAAAAGAAAAAAGGGAACCACTATCAAAGAGGCTATGCTTTTGCTTCTCTGTTTTCTGGGTGCATCTGGAATACACAGGGATCTCAGTAGTTCAAGAATCACAGAATCACCAAGGCTGGAAGAGACCTCAAAGATCATCAAGTCCAACCTGGCACCACAAACCTCATGACTAAACCATGGCACCAAGTGCCATGTCCAATCCCCTCTTGAACACCTCCAGGGATGGGGACTCCACCACCTCCCTGGGCAGCACATTCCAATGGCTAACAACTCTCTCTGGGAAGAACTTTCTCCTCACTTCCAGCCTAAACTTCCCCTGGTGCAGCTTGAGACTGTGTCCCCTTGTTCTGGTTGCCTGGGAGAAAAGACCAACCCCCTCCTGGCTACAGCTTCCCTTCAGGTAGTTGTAGACAGCAATAAGGTCTCCCCTGAGCCTCCTCTTCTCCAGGCTAAACAACCCCAGCTCCCTCAGCCTCTCCTCATAGGGCTGAGCTCAAGGCCTCTCCCCAGCCTCGTTGCCCTTCTCTGGACACCTTCAAGAGTCTCAATGTCCTTCCTAAACTGAGGGGCCCAGAACTGGACATAGGACTCAAGGTGTGGCCTGACCAGTGCTGAGGACCGGGGCACAAGAAGGTGAGTGTACAATTTACAGCAATGAATTTGCCATTTCCAGCCAAATCTGTTGTACTGATGGGGACTTCTTCCCTGATCATGCTGTAGGACAAAAATATTTCTGAAAGGCTCCTCAGCTTTCTGTACCTTCCTGTTTATAGACTCTTTCAGAGCTGAACCACAGTAAATTACTGCTTTGGAGCCCTGTGTCTTGCCCCTAGTTATGCACATTGATAACTGTAACCCAGGTACAGTCAAATTCCAAGGGCCTATATGCTTGCAGAAGCTGAAATGCAGGGTTTAATTGAATAAAGAATAATCCAGCTGTTCAGTTCAGGGATTTCTACACTCCTGTCCTCCCAGCACCTAGCTGGCTACCTAAACAGAATTAGACAAAACAAAAACCTGCTTCAGTGATTAACTACCATCAAAAGATTGTTTTATCCAGCTTCTCCAGAGAACAAAGAATGTAAAGAGGATTTAAGCAGGAAACAAGTCTCACTCTCTCCATTGCCAGCGGCACAGAAAAGGGAATGCAGACAGCAGCGCTATCACCTAAAGACGGTGTGTAATAGATTCCCTATAAGCAGGTCTGCTCACTCACACCGAAGCATCTGCCAGCAGAACTAGCTCAGGCACCAGCCAAGGACTATTTTCAAAGTGCAGCTTAGGGAGCATTTCCTCAAACCAAAAAGCAAAGCCCGGAAAAGGACTTCCTGGCTGGCACAGCTACAAGTACGCTCCGGCTCGCACAGCGTCGCCCGCAGCGACACCCCAGAGCCAAGCGACCCTGGCCGGCTCCTCACCAAGGCTGCTGGTTCAGCTGGCCGTGAACCTGCAGGTGACCCCCCTGCCAGGCATCCTGCTGCCACACTCTACCCCAGCAATGCTCAGCTCCAGCCGCTGGGAAGCCCTCCACAGCCCAGTTTCATCTGCAGCCAGCTCCCTCAGCCAGCCTGCACAGCCAAGTTTAACCTACTTTCATTGCGTGCTTGGGGAAAAAAAACAAGGAGCAAAAATAAAGACAGGATCATGCTGCCTCCATTTCAAGAGCACAGTGTCAGCCACTGAACTTCAGAAAAACTCCCCTGGGACTGTTCAGACTAGGGGGGAAAAAATGCTGTTTCCAGTGAACTGCCTTAACGCGATTGATTAGCCCACTTTACTGCCAGTACAGACACATTTTAGCCCCTCTCACACAATACCAGCAGGCCAAGTAAGCAGTATGGACTGACACACTGTTGCCAACATGGCTTTACTGTGTGGGCCCTGAAGGAGCCTGAGATAGAAGTGGCTCTGTTTTGTCACTAGACTCAAGCTGGAAGCTAAATGTAGGCACATACAGTGCCTTTAATGTCACCGTTGGTTGCTCATTCACATGGAGCATACACACATCCAGCCTCTTAGGTGGCTGCTGAGATACAAACCTCAGTGCTTAACTGCAGGCATGTTAAAAACCTGTTAAAAAGAAAATGTACTTCTCTTTCCTGCCCCATTGAGACTGGATGGGGTGCTTGGTGCCTTCAGGTAGATGTAGAGAGCAATGAGGTCTCCCCTGAGCCTCCTCTTCTCCAGGCTAAGCAACCCCAGCTCCCTCAGCCTCTCCTCACAGGGCTGTGCTCCAAACCCCTCCCCAGGTTTGTTGCCCTTCTCTGGACACCTTCCAGCAACTCAACATCTTTCCTAAACTGAGGGGCTCAGAACTGGACACAGGACTCAAGGTGTGGCCTGACCAGTGTGGTGTACAGGGGCAGAATGACCTCCCTGCTCCTGCTGGCCACACTGTTCCTGATGCAGGCCAGGATACCATTGTCCCTCTTGGCCACCTGGGCACACTGCAGGCTCATGTTCAGCCTAACATCAACCAGCACCCCCAGGTCCCTTTCTGCCTGGCAGCTCTCCAGCCACTCTGACCCCAGCCTGTAGCACTGCATGGGGTTGCTGTGGCCAATTAGTAACACAGAAGACTGAAAGAACTCTGGAAAAGCTACTCAGAAGTCTCTAAGACTGAGACAGTTTCCATCAGGTGCCATGAACCATCCTGCAGGACTCAAGAGCCACGTCAAGTCATCGACTCTGGGCAAAACCTGAGATGCTGCAGTGGCTTGTGTCACCCAAAGAAGATGCAGTTTTTATTAGGTTCAGAAAAACCAAGGGAAAAAAAGTTGTAGGCTTCTGTGAAAGTGTTAAAGACTTCAGAATATCCTGCCTCTCTGTTATATCTTCCTGATAATACAGGTGTGTGCTTCTGCATGGGCAATGCTGCAGAGACCTCACAGAAAGCTGCCTGGTATTGCTTGTTGAGGAAAAGGCTCAACCTTCTGCAGAAACCAGAAGTGATTCATTAAAACACTTCTGAAGTGGAGAACGTAATTGCTGATGGAAAGTTTGCTAGGACAACTGCTCTGTCTCTTGAGCATAAACACCCACATGTCCTTACAGCAACACACTAGACCTGTTTCTCAGGTGAGGGTTACCTGGATGCTCCACCCATGCTCTCCACTTTCTTGCCCATGTCAGCAGTCTTGTTCCTGCAGTTGCACAACAGGCTGCACCAGAGGGCTCTCTGATTCTGGCTTCCTGGGCCCCCAAGAGAGTTAAGTTTTCAGCTGCACTGTTCCTCAGCCAGCTCTCCTGAACACCACTACCAGCAGATGGTACCTGAAGGGGGCCTACAAGAAGGATGGGGAGAGTCTGTTTGCAGGGGCCTGCAGTGACAGTGCAAGGGGCAATGGCTTTAAGCCAGAGAAGAGCAGATTTAGACTGGATGTTAGGAACAAGTTCTTTACCATGAGGGTAGTGGAAAGCTGGAACAGGTTGCCCAGGGAGGTGGTTGAGGTCCCTTCCCTGGAGATATTCAAAGTGAGGCTTGAAGAGGCCCTGGACAGCCTGGTCTGGCTGGGGATGTCCCTGCTGCCTGCAGGGGGTCGGACTGGGTGAGCTTTAGAGTCCCTTCCAGCCCAGACCATCCTAGGATTCTATGATGGGCAGTGGGACCACAGAGCAAAGAGACACAAAGAGCAGTCTGTCTTGTTTCACCAAAGCCTGATGCTGGACATAAGTGACTGGAATAACCTTGGGCTCAGGGTACTCTTTACCCCACTACTCATTACCAACATTAGCTTCATTTAGAAACCACGCTGCTCACTGCAGAAAGAGGAACCTCATCCTCTTGGGCACACCAAGCTCTGTTCTGTGGTGTTACTCGAAGACAAAATGTACAAACTAGCAGCTCAGCCATACATCAAATGACAAAAGTGGGTTTCTGAAACCTTTTCTCTTTTTTCCCTCCTTTTCCCCAGCAGATAGGCAGGAGGCATCTGCAGAGCCTCCCTGGGGGCACTGAAATGTGTATGAGAGCCTCAGCAGCCAAGGCCAGTTTCTTTCTTCGCTGTCCTTCCACAAGCAGTCTCACTGGTGTCAGTGGAATTATTTGTTCAGCTGCAGGGAACACACTCTGATAACAAATGTGTCCAGTGTCAAAAAAAACAACCCCAACAAACTAAAATGCATGACCTGAAGAGCTGGTGGGGAATATTCTCTCTCTCCTCAAAGGCTCTGGCACACAGCAGACACACAGAGACTTGACATGGAGATGCCTGCCTGTGATTTGAGAGGCATTTTCCAAGGCTGACACTACCCCAATTCCTGTGTGGATAAGGATCATTCCTGACTGGGGTTCCAGTCCAGGAGCATCTGATGTGTTTCAGATTCTTTCCTACTCCAAAGAGCAAATTCATCACACAGTTAAACGAGGACGTGCACAGAGGCAGAGGACTGCCCGGATTCTAGCAAAAGAATTATTATAGCCTCTCATCTTTAAGAAATGACCTTGATCAAGGTCAGAAAATATTGGAAACAGAGGGGGGGGGGGGAGGAAAAAAATGCACTGCCAATGCCCCTGTGGTGCCAATTCCATGAATAAAGGACTCCAGTGTTCAGTGCTGTCATTTCTGTAGCTGTTGTGAATGCAGAGAAACCCAACTTATAAATAAAAAGCCCAGAGATGCCATAACAAGCCTCGAGTCTCCAAACAGTTCCAACTATTAAATGCTACCCTAATTTTAAAGGCTGTAATTGGCAACTGGTTATTTAAAATGAATCTTTAAGCACTGCTGCAACAAAATCTGCTTTTCCTGTGGCAAAAAAACTCCAGACCTCTAGCCGAGCCAAACGCTTCTTAAGAGATCTTGCCACCCTCCGCTGCAGCGCTGGGGGAAGGAAAAAATGCATTAGCAGAGATATAGGTTGACTTCCTCCCCCTTTTCTGCTCATTACCATCAGTTTTGAGAACTGATTAGCTGTGGTTGTTATTCATTAGTCACATCTCTAAAATCTGAATTATAAACACCTCTGTGAGGTCTTATTCTAATCAACCTATTTTGAGTCTTGCAATTAATACCAACACCAGGAGAGAAAAAAAAACACCCCACCATAATTGAACAGCACACATTTAAAAGACCAGCCTTTCTTCCCACCAAAAAAAAAAACAAACCCATATCTAGGCTTAGATTTGCATGAAAAGGGAGACTAAAATAAGATCTGCAAACTCTGCCATCCCCCACTGCATGCCTTCTCCCCTGTACACTGCAGCCAGTCCAGGTGGATAACACAGGTGACATGATGGGTACACGGTGAGTATGAAGCTGCCAGCAGTTGTTTTCCTGATGGGGTCAGATGCTGCACAGCTGATAGATCTGATAGAGCTCAGGGAGAGAAGAACACAGAGGCATGGCAGATGAAGTGACTGCCATTGGCTGTATGCTTGCTCTGCATACTCAGCTATGGACAATAATCAATTGCTCAGAGCTGCTAATGATACTGATCAAATGCACTTAGCACTCGGCAGCTTGAGGGCTGCCATCCTCACGCTTGGCAAACAGACAGGCTGCCCATGGGCATGATGATGTCAGAGGCTGGTACCAGCAAAATCCTCAAAGTCAACAAGCAAAGCAACCTCCTTCTTTGCCCCTTCCCTCCTGAAATTCCATGTTTAAACTAAAATGATTAGGAATAAGCCCAGTCTTTCTCACAAGACAACACAGAGATGCTACGGCCACCTGGGAAAGGCTGGGGCCAGCAGCTTCCATGGAGGGACCTCACCACTTGAAGGATGACTTGTTAGAGGAAAGGCAAAGTGTATTGTCAGCACATATGTCTGCTTCCAGAGGTCTAACAGGCTGCCTGGCACCCTGACATTGCTTCCCAGGACTGACCTATGAGCCAGGGGGATCTGGTGTCCTCATCATTATCATCAGCAGAAGAGAAGACTGAGAAGGGATCTCATCAATGTGTACAAATATCTAAGGGGTGGGTGCCAAGAGGAGGGGGCAAAGCTCTTTTCAGTGGTGTGCACTAGTAAGACAAGAAACAACAGGTTCAAGCTTGAACACAGAAGATTTCACCTCAACATGAGGAGAAACTTCTTTGGTGTGAAGGTGACAGAGCACTGAAACAGGCTGCCCAGAGAGGTTGTGGAGTCTCCTTCTCTGGAGACTCAAAGCCCACCTGGATGCATTCCTGTGGGGACTACCCTGGGTGATGCTGCTTTGGCAGCGGGGTTGGACCTGATGATCTCTTGAGGTCCCTTCCAACCTCTGATATACTGTGATCAGCTCAAGATGTTGATCTCTTCCCAGATTTTACAACCAGGGAAAGTAAGGAAAAAAAAATCTTTGCCACTGCTTTCAGAGAGCATAGGATGAGGGCAAACATTTCTCAGTTTGTCTCAGGCATCCTGAACCACAACTCCCACTTTTGAGGGCTGGAAGAGGGGTGGATGTTTGGGGGTTTTGGTTGTTTATCTGTCTTGCTGTTTAACAACTAAGGCCTCATTCATGCACAAAACAATCTGCTGCTTTAACTGTACACATTATATGCTCCCTGTTCCTGCACAGAAAAAGGATTCCTTGCACAGTGACACAAGGTAGTACAAGGTAGAGGTTATACCCTTAATTTTAGGGGATTAAAACAAAAGTGTTAGACTAAGTGACAGGAAATCAGTTCTTCAACAAGCAAGAAACACACTAAGTTAGACCAGACCTGACTGGGTCTTTGCTCTCAGCTCACAGAACTTGGATTCTAGGCATCTGAAACCAATGTTGTATCCCTTGGGAATCACCCTTCCTTCTGTTGTACAGCAGACAGTCCCATAGCAACACTTGGCCCCCGTGGTCAGTCAGCAAGATGGAACGCACCCCAAAGCATCTTTAGAATAGAATAGAATAGAATAGAATAGAATAGAATAGAATAGAATAGACCAGGTTGGAAGAGACCTTCCAGATCATCAAGTCCAACCTATCATCCAACACCATCTAATCAAATAAACCATGGCACTAAGCACTCCATCAAGTCTCTTCTTAAACACCTCCAGGGATGGTGACTCCACCATGTCCCTGGGCAGCACATTTCAATGGCAAATCTTTCTATGAAGAACTTCCTAACCTCCAGCCTAAACTTCCCCCTGCACAGCTTGAGACTGTGTCTTCTTGTTCTGGTGCTGGTTGCCTGGGAGAAGAGACCAACCCCCTCCTGGCTACAGCATCCCTTCAGGGAGTTGTAGAGAGCAAAAAGGTCTCCCCTGAGCCTCCTCTTCTCCAGGCTAAGCAACCCCAGCTCCCTCAGTCTCTCCTCATAGGGACTGTGCTCCAAACCCCTCCCCAGCTTTGTTGCCCTTCTCTGGACACCTTCCAGCAAGTCAACATCTTTCCTAAACTGAGGGGCTCAGAACTGGACACAGGACTCAAGCTGTGGCCTTTACAAGCACACTCAATTTAATCACCACAAGAAAAATAAATGTTGAAGACATCACCAAACAGAATTGTCTGAGGAGAACTTGGAACAGTTAGTCCTGCAGGTAACTCTACATCCCCTGGCAGCCTTTCCTCTCTGTGCAGGAAATGAACTGCAGAAAATGTCTTATATTTCAAGTCATAACAAACCAGCAAATGAGCACAGTGCAGATCTGTTACCACCAAACTGCTTTTGCAAACCATGTGCCAAGGCGACTGCTCATCTCTTTCTGAGGCTGCCTCCTCAGCAAGCATCAGCCTAGGCCACAAGGCAATGTACACCATCCTTGCTTGAAGAGCTGGGGGGAGGGGGGGTGTTGAGTTTTGACAAGCAGAATGCACTAACTGTTTGGATTTTTAGCTAACATTTGCTCATTGTGCAGAATGAAAAGAAGATTCCTCACCACAATGCACAGTGAAGATTCATTAACTTGTTAAGAAAGCAGCCTGTACTAAGAGCCCTGCTTAGTTAGTAATTATTCATTACTGAAAGAGCTAGCTCTAAATATGCCAGCAATGATGGTTAATCCCTTCTTCCCCTCCCTTGTTCCTACAGACAGTGCCACACAAATCCTTCACAACTGCTGGGTTTCAAAAGCTCAGTTGTAGGGCTCAGGATGGCCCAGGAGGACGACAGCTTCTCCTCTCTCCAGATGTGCCAGCCCTTCAGTAAGTGCTGACAGTGCCTGACAAGTTCATGACATAAAGCAAGGCTGCTGGGGGCAAATACACTTTAGCCTGCACAAATAACCTTGTCATAGAATCAACAAGGCTGGAAAAGACTTCAAAGATCATCAAGTCCAACCTGTCACCACAGCTCCCATGACTACTAAACCATGGCCATGTCCAATCCCCTCTTGAACACCTCCAGGGATGGTGACTCCACCACCTCCCTGGGCAGCACATTCCAATGGCTAACAACTCTCTCTGGGAAGAACTTTCTCCTCACCTCCAGCCTAAACTTCCCCTGCAGCATCTTGAGAATGTGTCTTCTTGTTCTGGTGATGGTTGCCTGGGAGAAGAGACCAACCACCTCCTGGCTACAACCTCCCTTCAGTCTAGAGAGCAGTAAGTTCTCCCCTGAGCCTCCTCTTCTCCAGGCTAAACAACCCCAGCTCCCTAAGCCTTTCCACCACCTCCCTGGGCAGCCCATTCCAATGGCTAACAACTCTCTCAGTGAAGAACTTTCTCCTCACCCTGAGCCTAAATTTCCCCTGGCACAGCTTGTGCAGCATCAGGTCCAGGAGGTCCAACAAGGGTCCCCACAACTCAACCTGTTAGATCCTCCCTCCTCATTACTGCCCACAAGGATGACAGAGAACTGGCTTTGTGAAGCCCTAAAAATACAGGGCAAACCCCCTCCTGCTTTCTTGCTGTCTTCAATAAATGGAAGAGTGTAACCAGCCTCTCAGCAGATCCCACAGTGGCACTCAAACACTGGAGCAGGCTGTCCAGAGAAACTGTGGGTTCTCTGTCCTTGGAAATACTGAAAGCCCAACTCAGCATAATCCTCAGCCAGCTGAAGCAGCTGACTGTGCTTGGAGCAGGGGCTGGGCTGAGTGATCTCCAGAGCTTCAGCTACATTATCCTTATTCTGCAATGCCAGTTTTAGGAGGAGGACCTACATAGCAGTAGGGATTTCTCCTCCCCTCCTGCTATTTAGCCCTGGAGTACAGCAAAACAGAAGAGCACTAGAAGGTGAGGATGTAGGAACAGGCACTCTCATTACTGATATTCAATTAATTATTTCAGCTGGGAATACTGAAGGCAGAAGGGTATCTTTTTGCTGCTCTATCTGTGCTGCCCAGGTGTGGTTACAGTGGATTCTGATACGTGGCTGGGGCTTACAAGCACTTCCACAACAAACATGAGCTTGCTGCCAGCTTGAAGGATAAGGTCAGGTGCTTTCTACTATATATGCTGTCAAACATACACAGTTAAGAGAGAAACTAAACAATGCAAAACAAAATGCCCTCTGCTCAATTAAAACACATTAAAAGGCAGAAAACAGGGAGGTAAATCCTATCCTCCTTGGGAGCAGACATTAAACCAATGAGGTTTGGATTGTGCAAGCTGGAAGGATTTCCCAGCCAGCCTGCTGGTCACAGACTTCTGAGGGAATAGAATAGAATAAACCAGGTTGGAAGAGACCTTCAAGATCATCCAGTCCAACCTATCATCCAACACCATCCAATCAACTAAACCATGGCACCAAGAACCCCATCCAGTCTCCTCCTAAGCACCTCCAATGATGGTGACTCCACCACCTCCCCAGGCAGCACATTCCAATGGCAAATGACTCTCTCTATGAAGAATTTCTTCCTAACATCCAGCCTGAACCTCCCCTGGCACAGCTTGAGACTGTGTCCTCTTGTGCTGGTTGTCTGGGAGAAGAAACCAGCCCCCACCTGGCTACAACCTCCCTTCAGGTAGTTGTAGACAGCAAGAAGGTCTCCCCTGAGCCTCCTCTTCTCCAGGCTAAGCAACCCCAGCTCCCTCAGCCTCTCCTCACAGGGCTGTGCTCCAAGCCCCTCCCCAGCTTTGTTGCCCTTCTCTGGACACCTTCCAGCTAGTTAACATCTTTCCTAAACTGAAAGAGGTTGCAATTTGTTAAGGCCATGCCTTAAACTATTCTTCTTACTCTCTGTTCCACCTCAGGGCTGCTTTGAGGAAGTTACTAGCAACTTGTTGCTGGTTTACATCATACAGCTCAACCACCATACACTAACTCTTTTCTGTGACCCACTCAACCTCCTGGCTATTCCACATCCCCAGCTACAGTACAGCACCAAAACCCATCAGTACCTTTCTCCACAGCATCAGGCAGCAGACACCCAGGTATGCATCTTCAGTGATCAAAGAGATTACCCTTGATGGATTGTCATCTGGAGCAAATAATTCAGAAATGAAATAATTCCTGTCATTTGAAGTCCTCCAGAAGACTTAATTCACCCTGTCATTCCAATTCTCCCTCCCCTCATTCATCTGAAGGCTGCTCTCAGACATGTGCCTCTCTTCCCTTTCTCTGGGACTAGCAAACTAGTTTTGCATATGGAATCGTTATTTCCTTCCATGGATGTCTCTGGGTTCCTTTGACAGCTTTATCTTCCTGATGAGGATAAAATGCTCTTTCAGAAGCTGCTGCCAGGCTGCCCCCATTCTCAGATGTCAAAGGATGCAGTCAAAGGAATCTGTCAAAAGTAACTCACATGGTCTGGGGGGGGGGGGGGCTGAACAATTACAACTGATAGGTTTGAAAATACAATTGGTAGGGGGCAGGCTTTGGGTAGGTTCACTTCAACACTAGCCCCCCAACTCCTCCTTGCCTCTTCATTCCTCCTGGGTGCCATGGGAATTCTTCACTTGAAAACCAAATTAAGACAGAAGCAGTGATATGACTTCAGTATTCCTGGAAATGAGATTGCCTTTTCTCTTCAGATGCTGCAGGTACTGGAGACTTTCTGAGGCACCAAGGAAACAAACTAAAGGATGACAATTTGAATCCTGTAATGAACTGGGGGTTCTGCCATGACTTCTTTTGCTGACATTCAGATGGACTCTGCAAGCTGATGTCCATTTGTCAAAGCTAAATGCAGGAAGTAGCAGCTGAGGAGGGTTAGCAAAGGCAGCTAGACTGACCACTCAAGTGCATACAGGATCTCCAAGCCAGTGAGGGCACACCAGCTCTTCCACCCTACCCTTCACCCACCCTGTGGAGAGACAGTGATTGCCTCCAGGTGATGCCAGGCACAGGGGCTCCTGTGCCACAGGGACTCCTCATCAGTGGCAGAACCAGTTAATTCATGTGGTCCCACTGCCACACAAGCAGTGCCAGGAAGCTTTTAGAGCAGCACCTCAGCTTGAGCCTTGCCTTCTCTGGGCTCCCAAATCAGACACAAGGGAGCAGGTTTGCTACCAACTTCCATTCAATGATGATGACATCATGTTTTAACTTCACAAGGACTTTTACAGGAAGGAAGATGGCTCTTCCCAACCCAGGCTCCTACAAGTACCTGAGCAGCACAGCAAAGCTCAGTAGTAAGCTCCCAAGAAACCAGTTCCTTCACTGACAGAATAGAATAGACCAGACCAGGTTGGAAGAGACCTTTGAGATCATCACATCCAACCTATCATCCAACACTACCTAATCAACTAAACCATGGCACCAAGCACCCCAGCCAGTCTTTTCCTAAACACCACCCTGGGTAGCCCATTCCAAAGGGCAATCACTCTCTCCATGAAGAAATTCTTCCAAACATCCAGCCTAAACCTCCCCTGGTGCAGCTTGAGACTGTGTCCTCTTGTGCTGGTGCTGGTTGTCTGGGAGAAGAGACCAAGCCCCACCTGGCTACAACCTCCCTTCAGGTAGTTTTAGAGAGCAATGAGGTCTCCCCTGAGCCTCCTCTTCTCCAGGCTAAGCAACCCCAGCTCCCTCAGGCTCTCCTCACAGGGCTGTGCTCCAAACCCCTCCCCAGCTTTGTTGCCCTTCTCTGGACACCTTCCAGCACAGAATCACAGAAACATTCAGGTTGGAAAAGGCCCTCAGGATCACCAAGTCCAACTGATAATCCTGCTCTACCAGGTTCACCCCCAAACCATATCCCCAGGCACCACATCCAAACCACCTTTAAACACATCCAGGGCTGGTGACTCAACCACCTCCCTGGGCAGCACTTTCCAATGCCTGAGCACAATTTCCATGAAAAACAGTTTTCCTAATTTCCAGTCTAAACCTACCCAACTTGAGGCCATTTCTTCTTTTTCTGCTGTGAGAAGAGACCAGCAGCAGCCTCTCCACAACATCCTTTCAGATAGTTGTAGACAGCAATGAAGTCTCCCCTCAGCCTCCTCTTTTTCAAACTAAACAGCCCCAGCTCCTTCATCAGATTTATTCTCCATGCCCTTCACAGCTTCATTTAGTCATGAGGTCTGTGGTGATGGGTTGGACTTGATGATCTTTGAGGTCTCTTCCAACCTTGGTGATTCTGTGATTGCCTTCCTCTGCACTGGCTCCAGCACCCCCACATCTCTCTTGTATTGAGGTGCCCAAAACTAGACACAATACTGATGGCTACAGACCTAAAGCATACTGACCTTCATGGTTTAGTGTCAGGCTTTTGGCTGGGTAGCACAAGATAATGGTGGCCAAGGAATGCAGTGATGGGCAGTACAGGTACTTGTGTGTGCTGCCCAGGTGAGCACCGTCCAGCAAGCCAGTTTATCTGTTTATACCCACACAGAAGGTCCAGAGCCCTGGAGAGGAGTGTGAGCTGCTCAGCTCTTGGCAGCCAGCAAGCCCTGTGTGTATGCATGCACAGGCACACACAATGCAGCCTTCCTACAACATTTTATCATCTTCACAAGTGAGAAGATCAAGTGGCTGCGGCACTTGAGAATTATCCAGTGCCTCCTTCCCAGTGAAGATAAATACAATGCTCATATCAAACCTGAGCCATTGTGAGCTGCCTGCTGACTGACAGCAGCATGCTGAGCTGGTGTGTTTTCCCAAGGCACTGCCTCACCACCCTTAGTTTAAAAAAGAATGAAACAAAATGAGTCTAAAGATCTCCTCTCAGGCTTTTTATTCCCCACCCCCCCCAGAAGTGCCCCATTATACTGGATCACAGATCCTCTGAGCCTGAGATCCTTCCATGGACAGTGCCCAGCAATGGGTGCTTAAAGCCTGCAAGAAGCAAGGCAAATGAATACAGAGGATGCCTTCCCTTGTGTAACCTACCCAGCTTCCTACCATCAGCCAGCAGCTCAGGAGCCCTTGGACCTGACAAAAGCATCCATCACAGCTTGACATGGCACTCCCAAGGATTTGCCCAGCTTCTCTTTTGATCCAGTTTAGACTTTTGCCCATTATTGCAGCCTGTGGTGAAGCTTCACAGCTCCACTGCCTGCTCTGCTTCTCCTGTTTGCACTGCCTGCCCAGGGTTCCTGCTGTCTCTGCGTGCTCTTTTGGCACCCATTTGCAATGCTGGCACAACTCTCACACCTCCTCAGCTCACTCTTACCCAGGCTAAAGAGGGCTCAGCTATTTGCAGTATTCCATCAATGGAAGTCTTCAGGCAGCAGCATTTGTCTCTGAAGGCCCTCATCTCACATTTTAACTGTGGTTTTACTGTCTGTTTGTACAAAGAATAGAAGTGTTCCTGTGAACACTTTGTGACCTCTTGCTTGCAGGGTGCCTGCAGCTTTGGCAGAACTGGGTGGCACTTCTGAAGACACTTCCTCCTGAAGATATTGCCTGCCTTTCAAACACACAGCCTTTGCTGAAGCTCATCTCAAATGGGGTAGTATGCTGCCTGCAGTGATGTAGCCCCTGCCAGAATACACAGCCAGCTCTCGCTCCCAACAAGCAGAAACACCAAAGCAATCAAAACCTGCAATGAAGAAGCTATTGCCATCATGTTCAGTGCTCTGAAGCATGTTTCAGATGACACCAGCACTCCTGAACCCCACATTGCTCTGCTCAGGCTGATCTCTAGTTGCTCCAAAACTCAGGAGAGCCCAGCAGCTCAGGCACACACAGAACAGAATAGAGTAGAATAGAATAGAATAGACCAGACCAGGTTGGAAGAGACCTTTGAGATCACCATGTCCAACCCATCATCCAACACCATCTAATCAACTAAACCATGGCACCAAGCACCCCATCAAGTCTCCTACTAAACCAGTGATGGTGACTCCACCACCTCCCTGGGCAGCACATTCCAATGGCCAATCTCTCTTTCTATGAAGAATTTCTTCCTAACATCCAGCCTAAACCTCCCCTGGTGCAGCTTGAGACTGTGTCCTCTTGTTCTGGTGCTGGTTGCCTGGGAGAAGAGATCAGCCCCTGCCTGTCTACAACCTCCCTTCAGGTAGCTGTAGAGAGCAATAAGGTCTCCCCTGAGCCTCCTCTTCTCCAGACTAAGCAACCCCAGCTCCCTCAGCCTCTCCTCACAGGGCTTGTGCTCCAAACCCCTCACTAGCTTTGCCTGTGCTGCCTGAACCCGTGCTGGTGGCCCAAATGGCCAGGTCATGGAGAAGTGCCTGCAGCATCAAGATTGAGGTGGGACCGGCCAAGATCCAAGCCGCTTCCAGGCATGGCTCCTCTGAAGTGCTGCCCAAGCACAGGTCTCACTGGATGCTTCATCCACCTCACTGCAGCAGGTCTAGCTAAGAGAGTGCTGACAGCACACAGATGTGCCTGCCTGCATTCCCCAAAGAACCTGTTAGGGAGATCCTGAGCTGCCCTTGCAAATGAGCAATTACTGCTTGCTACCGGTGATACCTTGAGACCTCTGTCTGCAGCAGGTTACTTGGCAAGACTGCAGCTGAGGAAGTATTTTTCAAGAGGCTGTTTTGGGCTGCAGCCAGATCTTTACAAGGTCCTGTAATTTCAATAATGAAATTAAAGCCAGAAGTTAGCACTTGTGGGACTGAAGGAAATGAAAGGTAGCTAAGTATTGCTCACTCTCTTTTTTTTTTTCCTCTTTATGACATCTCTCAATCTGCTAAACAAAAAAAATCACACACCTCTTCATGAGCAAGAATGCAAACCATCAGACCAGCTTCCTGAGCAGGCAGCAAGCATAAGGCTGGGAAGCTTAAAGGGACGTGGCTAAAAAGAGAATGTGCTAGGAAAGTGACCTGAATGCTCTTGTCCTTGGGTCTAGCCTCTGCTGTGCTCAGTGGCTCTGGACTGGTGCATTTAGCAAGAGAGAGGAGTGAAAACTGAAATGTTGCCTAAATACTAAACAAAAAATAGTCCCACAAACCACAGTACTTTGGTCCCAGGCTGGAGCAGAGTCCTGTAGAGAGATCTGGGGATACCCACTGGTAAAAATGAAAATAATCACTAAAATGAGTAAAATAATAATAAGAAGGGGGAGGAAAAGCAGAGGGAGGAAGGGGAGGAAAAGCAGAGGGAGGAAGGGGAGGAAAAGCAGAGGGAGGAAGGGGAGGAAAAGCAGAGGGAGGAAAAGCAGAGGGAGGAAAAGCAGAGGGAGGAAAAGCAGAGGGAGGAAAAGCAGAGGGAGGAAAAGCAGAGGGAGGAAAAGGAGGAAGGGGGGAAAAAATGAGGAGGAAGGGGGGAAAAAATGAGGAGGAAGGGGGGAAAAAATGAGGAGGAAGGGGGGAAAAAATGAGGAGGAAGGGGGGAAAAAATGAGGAGGAAGGGGGGAAAAAAATGAGGAGGAAGGGGGGAAAAAATGAGGAGGAAGGGGGAAAAAATGAGGAGGAAGGGGGAAAAAATGAGGAGGAAGGGGGAAAAAAATGAGGAGGAAGGGGGAAAAAAATGAGGAGGAAGGGGGAAAAAAATGAGGAGGAAGGGGGAAAAAAATGAGGAGGAAGGGGGAAAAAAATGAGGAGGAAGGGGGAAAAAATGAGGAGGAAGGGGGAAAAAAATGAGGAGGAAGGGGGAAAAAATGAGGAGGAAGGGGGAAAAAAATGAGGAGGAAGGGGGGAAAAAAATGAGGAGGAAGGGGGAAAAAAAATGAGGAGGAAGGGGGAAAAAAATGAGGAGGAAGGGGGAAAAAAATGAGGAGGAAGGGGGAAAAAAATGAGGAGGAAGGGGGAAAAAAAATGAGGAGGAAGGGGGAAAAAAATGAGGAGGAAGGGGGAAAAAAATGAGGAGGAAGGGGGAAAAAAATGAGGAGGAAGGGGGAAAAAAATGAGGAGGAAGGGGGAAAAAAATGAGGAGGAAGGGGGAAAAAAATGAGGAGGAAGGGGGAAAAAAATGAGGAGGAAGGGGGAAAAAAATGAGGAGGAAGGGGGAAAAAATGAGGAGGAAGGGGGAAAAAAATGAGGAGGAAGGGGGGAAAAAATGAGGAGGAAGGGGGAAAAAAATGAGGAGGAAGGGGGAAAAAAATGAGGAGGAAGGGGGAAAAAAATGAGGAGGAAGGGGGAAAAAAATGAGGAGGAAGGGGGAAAAAAATGAGGAGGAAGGGGGAAAAAATGAGGAGGAAGGGGGAAAAAATGAGGAGGAAGGGGGAAAAAATGAGGAGGAAGGGGGAAAAAATGAGGAGGAAGGGGGAAAAAATGAGGAGGAAGGGGGAAAAAATGAGGAGGAGGGGGAAAAAATGAGGAGGAAGGGGGAAAAAATGAGGAGGAAGGGGGAAAAAATGAGGAGGAAGGGGGAAAAAAATGAGGAGGAAGGGGGAAAAAAATGAGGAGGAAGGGGGAAAAAATGAGGAGGAAGGGGGAAAAAAATGAGGAGGAAGGGGGAAAAAAATGAGGAGGAAGGGGGAAAAAAATGAGGAGGAAGGGGGAAAAAAATGAGGAGGAAGGGGGAAAAAAATGAGGAGGAAGGGGGAAAAGAAGAAAAAAATTAAGAAAAAAAAATTAAGAAGGGGGAAAAAAAAGAACAAGAAGGCCCCTCTGCCTCATGGGCCTTTGAAAACCTTCCCTTGAACTACAAATAAATACATTCAGTGGAGACCACAAGTTTAAGTGCCACCTTTTCATGCATGGGGTTTATATGGAGTGCAGACACCAAGTCAGTTCAGCTGCAAAGCCCTGAAAAGCAAGGCTCAGAGGAAATCAGAACACATCTGGCCCCAGCTCAGGCTTGCCATCAGTCGTAGGCCAAACGTTGATGCAAAGAGCCACAATTAGTTCTCAGTTCCTAAATTCCAGCTAATAGAAATTTTAACTACCAATTTATTATCCCTTGTGTCACTCCAGTGAAAAGGAGCAAGGAATGAAAACCAAATCTGCAGCAGACCCTTCTGTAGGAGGAAAAAAAAAAAACCAAACCCTGGAAATGGCTGCTGTGCAAACACAAATTATATTCCTAATGTGATCTGGCACTTGGACTTGAGTCCCATAGCTGCAGCTTAATCATCTCTTTGACACAGCTAAATTGCTAGGATACAATGGGACCTGTAGCTGATAATGCTGCTTCAAAAACCAAACTCACTCCTGTGTTGCTGAAGTGATGATGAGGAACTCCCATATATATCTGAGATGGACTGCATAGAATCAGTCAGGGTTGGAAGGGACCACAAGGATCAGCTAGTTCCAACCCCCCTGCCATGGGCAGGCACACCTCACAGTAGAGCAGGCTGGCCAGAGCCTCATCCAGCCTGAGCTTAAACACCTCCAGGGACAGCACCCCAACCACCTCCCTGGACAACCCATTCCAGGGCTTCACCACTCTCATGGGGAAGAACTTCCTCCTCACATCCAGCCTGAATCTCCCCACCTCCAGCTTCATTCCATTCCCCCTAGTCCTATCACTACCTGAGATCCTGAGAAGTCCCTCCCCAGCCTTCTTGTAGCCCCCTTCAGATACTGGAAGGCCACAATTAGGTCGCCTCAGAGCCTTCTTTTCTCCAGACTGAACAGCCCCAACTCCCAGTCTGTCCTCACAGGAGAGGTGCTTCAGCCCTCTGACTGCATCTGCCTCACCATCCTGCTCTGAGGTGACACCATGAGTAACTGACCTGGTTTCTGTCACTATGGTGGGAGGGGATCAGGCAGTGCTTTGCAGTAGATATTCTCACTGCTGCTTTCCAATGCTCTCTTGCTTTACACTGACATTTAGCACAGCAGCCACAGAGAGCAGGAAGATTTTGTTCTTACTTTTAACAAGAGAAAACAGGATGGTGTAGGTAGCAAAAATCACAGCTGATAGGACACAGGGCAGATAAAAAGGAGGAGGTTTAACCTCTGGGCAGAGCTTGCAAAACAACATGATGCCACGGAACAATCTCAGCCTCAAACTTCACAACTCAGTCATGGAGAATACTGCATCCGAGCGTGGCCAGGCTCAGCAAGGCACCAGCTGGCTGACATCCCCTCTGGCACCACCAGATCTGCACAGCACCCCTTGCTTGAGAGATCCCTAACCCTTTCCAGCTAAAACTGCTTCTGCTTAGTAAACACCAAATGCTTCCCTCTCAACTGCAGCCAGCTGAGTTTTGGCCAAAGTGGATCGAGAAGCACTCAGATGAGCAGTGCCAGCACAGAGTGGTGGGGACACTGATCTCTTGCAAGGGTCAGTGAGAGGTGCAGGTTAAGCTCTTTATAACTCATGACAGCTTTCTGAAGATCCTACTCCTACCTTGAGCTTACATATGCTCAGAACATCTTGCATCTGCAAAGGCTGGAGGAAGAAGTCATAGAATCAATAAGGTTGGAAAAGACCTCAGAGACCATCAAGTCCAAGCTGTCACCCAACACCTCATGACCACTAAACCATGGCACCAAGTGCCACGTCCAGTCCCCTCTTGAACACCTCCAGGGACAGTGACTCCACCACCTCCCTGGGCAGCACATTCCAATGGCCAACAAGTCATTCTATCACACAGATTGGAAAATGTTAGGGAGTGGGATCTTTTTGAGCAAGATGACATGAACAAGAAGCCAACCCTCTTCATCTGCACCATCCAAATTTATGCTGGAGACATCCAGAATCGTCTGTGTGACATAAGAAGTTATAAAACCAGCCTGCTTGGGATTGCTTAGCCTGGGCAAGAGGAGGCTCAGGGGAGACCTTATTGCTCTCTACAACTACCTGAAGGGAGGCTGTAGCCAGGAAGGGGTTGGTCTCTTCTCCCAAGCAACCAGCACCTGAACAAGAGGACACAGTCTCAAGCTGCACCAGGGGAAGTTTAGGCTGGAGGTGAGGAGAAAGTTCTTCCCAGAGAGAGCTGTTAGCCATTGGAATGTGCTGCCCAGGGAGGTGGTGGAGTCACCATCCCTGGAGGTGTTCAAGAGGGGATTGGATGTGGCACTTGGTGCCATGGTTTAGTAGTCATGGGAGCTGTGGTGACAGGTTGGACTTGATGTTTGAGGTCTTTTCCAACCTTACTGATTCGTGATCTCAGTATACTGCAGACCCTCAGCGTAAGGTAAGTGAGTTTACCTTCTCTGTGGGTACAACAGTCTCTTCTCTTCATCTTACTCACTTCTGAGAAGCACACAGGTGAAAGGACCTTTGCCAACTATCCACCTGCACAATGATGCTAGAAACTGCAGATGCACTCCTGCCACTAATGACATCACACCAGTCCCACAACCACCTTGGGTGGGATGAGGCTTTTCCCTTGAATTTCCTTACTTTGTTTCCTCCTTCCTTAAATTATGACCTTCACTCGAAGGCTTGTTAATGTCAAACTGGCATTTTGGTTGCATCTATTGCAGTGGCAATTCTTCTTCCTGTCAGGGGCCAACTCTTTTCTGTTGGTGAATTTTTAATGACCGACAAAGAACAAATATTTAAGGGATTCAATCGGATCCAATCAAGGTCAGCACAAGCCTGGAATCTCCTCCCCATTTTTAGTGCTTATTCAGACAGGCATCAGACTTCACATGTGCATCAAAACCAGCTCATTTCAATGCATTTCAGACAACACAGGTACTTCACAATGGGTTTGTGGTTGTGTTCTTTTCTTTATTAACCACGGCACGTAAAGTAAAAGCACAAAGGCAGCTCTCAAGGAAGGGGGGGGGGGGGGAAATATCCCAGAATTCTTTGGGGGAAGGGGGGGGGAAATATCTAAACAACCATTCTGCTGTTCTCTAATGTGTTACTAAAGACACCATCATCCCTCATCCCTCCAGAAGTGTTCTTAATTAAATAAGAATCTATTAAAAAATGCAGTGCCCCTCAGCGTACACTCCCACCCCCACCCTTCTCTCTTCATTCTGAAGATGATCTGTCTCGCTTCTCCCTGCCTAGGAGCTCATTAGGAACAGCCCCTTCTGCACATATGCATCACCTCACAGATTTGGAGGGAGACAGACAGAAGAAAGGGAGAGAAAGAAATGAGGAAGTGAATGGAAATAGTCGGCCTGCAGAACAAGAAAGCAACGGCAGACAAAGAGCACCCAGGACCGGCAAGGGAACAATGGAGGCTGAGAGGGGAATGCTGGTACCATGGGATCAAACCAAAAGCCATTGCTTAACTTTGCAGCAGTGTTGTCCTAGCTAAATTCAATGATCAACAATAACCAAGGCAGATCAGACAGATCTACCAAAGCTTTGCTCTGGGTGGCAAAGAGTCACCACTAAATGTGTCTTACGCTTCAGAGGGAAGCTCCAAGCACAGCTCCCATCGCACGCACGGCTGCTACCTGTCCATTGCCATGTGGAGCCCAAAGTACCGTTCCCTGCACCCACTCCCAAACATCACCCAGCTCACCTGCTGTCTGAAAAGTCCAGGCTGGTCAGAGCAAAAAGAACAATGACCAGATTCCTCCCTGAGAGGTGACAAAACAGCAGCCCAGCAGCGGCTGATTCTTCCACCCGTTTTTCTTTAGCAGAGTTTTGCTGGAGGAAGTAAAATCCTAACAGTTCACCTTAAAATCACTTTTCCATCCTGCAAGAACTTTTCCCACCTTGAGCCAGATACCCCAGGGAGCAGTATGGCATTTGTTGATGGCAAGCCACTCCAAACAAGAAGTTCCCTTTGACCTTCACTCTATGGCAGGATAAATGATAAACAAGTATTTCCTCAACCTCTCTGACACCAGGAAGGACAGGGAGGAGGCAGCAGGCACCACAGGAGCCCTGCCATGAGACCAGTTCAAAATGCAGTGGGATTTGCTTGCCCTGATGCTAGGAGAGGCTGAATTCACATCTAACCTTCAGCCACTGCTAAAAAATACCTGCAAAGAACAATCTGAATTCCAGGCCTGAAAGGGATTTTTTACTGAACTTCCCAGACACATCTGCCAAAAAGGTGGCTTTGCCCTCAAGAGAGTCTCTGCCTTTCCTGCACTGATCTCTGAACATAAACCTGTCCTTCCTGATACTTCAGGTGTAAAATTACATGAGCCACATGTCTCCAGTGGATTATTTGTCTTCTTTTTTCAATAAGTAGTTTCTGCAATGGATTTTAAGCAACCTCATACAGCAGCCTGGCAGTCCCTTCAGTACTGTGCTGAGAAGATCCTTCCAGCAGCACTCTGCACTGGGTGAGGAACTGGCTGGAGGGCCAAGCCCAGAGAGTGGTGGTGAATGGTGCCACAGCCAGCTGGCAGCCAGGCACTAGTGGTGTGCCCCAGGGATCAGTGCTGGGCCCCATGCTCTTTAATACCTTTATCGATGACCTGGATGAGGGCATTGAGTCCATCATCAGTAAATTTGCAGATGACATCAAGCTGGGGGCAGGAGTTGATCTGCTAGAGGGTAGGAGAGCTCTGCAGAGGGACCTTGACAGGCTGGACAGATGGGCAGAGGCCAAGGGCATGAGATTGAACACATCTAAGTGCTGGGTTCTACACATTGGCCACAACAACCCCAGGCAGTGCTACAGGCTGGGGTCAGAGTGGCTGGAGAGCAGCCAGGCAGAAAGGGAGCTGGGGGTAGTGGTTGATAGTAGGCTGAACATGAGCCTGCAGTGTGCCCAGGTGGCCAAGAAGGCCAAGGGCATCCTGGCCTGGATCAGGAACAGTGTGGCCAGCAGGAGCAGGGAGGTCATTCTGCCCTGTGCTCAGCACTGGTTAGGCCACACCTTGAGTCCTGTGTCCAGTTCTGGGTTTCTCAGTTTAGGAAAGATGTTGAGTTGCTGGAAGATGTCCAGAGAAGGGCAACAAAGCTGGGGAGAGGTTTGGAGCACAAGGCCTGTGCTCCATCCTCAAGTTTTCATTAAACAAGTACCAAGCCTCCCTCTTCAGGACCAGCGCTTTCAGAAGCTGATGTGGTGTTTCGTTTGAGGAGACTCCTAGGAATTTCTTTGCTTGTGTGTGTCGAAACAAAGGGATGCAGCCTGACAAAATGTCTCACTGATCTGAGGTATCAGAAAAGATTTTTGTCTTCCACCAAAACAATACAAAACAAGGAGTTTGATATCTGTTCACCTTGGCCTTTCTTCTCAAGCTGCAGAGTCACCCCCTCGCCGAAACTCCATTTTCATCTGATGGCTTTTTCCCCACGACGCTCTCCCATGACAGTTTGGTTCTTTTGATTGCTAAGCTCACATTTGTGAGAAAGGACAGATAGCAAAAGCTATAAACCAGACTGAGGTACCTGCAGTCACCCTGAGTAGCAAGCTTCATTAGATTTTTAATAAGGCCAGCGTCTTAAGCAGAACTGTGACAGGAACAACAGGCTCCAAGCAGCCAAGGAGGCACCTACAGTTAAAATAAATCATTTGCTGGCCTGGGAAGCAGGAGGGTGAGAGAGCACTGATCTCAGCATGTAAAACTGAGGCAGCAGCTTAGAAATTAGACCTGGAATGTCACTGGACTACTGCTAGGAAGCCACATAGAAAGACATAGCTTCACATTCTACAGATGGAGACACTTGAAGGTGTCCAGAGAAGGGCAACAAGGCTGGGGAGAGGCCTCAAGCATAAGCCCTGTGAGGAGACGCTGAGGGAGCTGGGGTTGTTTAGCCTGGAGAAGAGGAGGCTCAGGGGAGACCTTATTGCTGTCTACAACTACCTGAAGAGAGGTTGTAGCCAGGAGGGGGTTGGTCTCTTCTCCCAGGCAACCAGCACCAGAACAAGAGGACACAGTCTCAAACTGCACCAGGGGAAGTTTAGGCTCAAGGTGAGGAGAAAGTTCTTCCCAGAAAGAGTAATTACCCATTGGAATGTGCTGCCCAGGGAGGTGGTGCAGTCACCATCCCTGGAGGTGTTCAGGAGGGGATTGGACATGGCACTGGGTGCCATGGTTTAGCCATGAGGTCTGTGGTGATAGGTTGGACTCGATGATCTTTGGGGTCTCTTCCAACCTTGGTGATTCTGTGTAATTTCAGTTGTCAGCTCTCAGTTTCTAATGTCTCTTCCTGAAAAGCATTTGAAAAGATACTAATATAAACTAGTTACATCTCAGACAGGTTTACAAAGCAACCCCAGATCTGCAATTGGATCTATAGGACCTGAGACTACAGACTCTTGAGTTGTGCCACACAGAGAGTTATTTCAAACCAGAGATTATACACCAGAATTTTGCTTTAAGCCTTTCAGCCTCTGCCAGGCTGCACTCAGACCACGGCACTGCTGTCAGCTATCTGCTTACAAACCATCTGGGCAGATGCTGTGCCTGACTGCCAGGCTCAGCTGGGCATCTTAGGGATGCTCCCTTTTGCCTGTCCCTGACTACCTCCTCCCTGCGTGGACTCCCTGTCTTCCTGACACTGGAACAAAGAATATCAATAACATCAAATAGGATCTTGGCTTGTGCTTCTTCTTGGTCTCTGCCCATCCTTTCACCTGGCCCTGGGGAATGGTCCAGCTTTTGATTTCTCCAGTTCTTGATCTTGGCCCATCCTGACTGCTTGCTTTTTGTTCTGTTGAGGGCTCAAACGGATCGAAGCGAAGCAAACTTCTCTGGGATGAACTAAGGCAACCCTATGCCAAGCAGCCACAGAGCAAATCTCCTTGCATCAGGAAAAAAATGCAAGATCAGAAAGTCTGCCAGTAAGGTAGAATGTTTTGTTCAGCCTTTAATAATGGGGAAGCAGAAGGAAAAGGATAGAAACAAATGCCAGCAAGAATTAGGAGTCATCAAAAGCGAGCAATATGCACAAGTTTGCCAATGCCCACTTCCAGGTCACAGAGAAAATACCATTGTATTTTATCAGTAGCTTAAGATGAAGGGGATACCATTTCCAGGGGGAAAAAAGGGGGGGAAAAAGAAAGCAAGGTGAAAAAAAAAGAAAAGGCCTTCAAAGACACATTTCTCCCTCTAACACACAGACCTGCTACTGCATTGATGGAATTCTGAGCTGAACAACACTTGGATACAAACTGCATCAGGACCTCCAATGGATTCTCCAAGTAGCAGTCTGAGTAAGAGATGTTGCTCCTCCTGTCTTTCATGCATATAAACCTTGTCTTTCTTACAAATCACACAGAATCACCAAGGTTGGAAGAGACCTCAGTGATCATCATGGAACAGTTACTGGAGTTACTGTGATTCAATGACTGCCCCAGGACAGAACTGCTCCTTCTCAGAAAGGCATCTAGGCATTTGCATGTATTTCAGAATGAAGGTAACAGAAAGCATCTTGTCCAGGTACAGAATAACCCTGCTTCTAGCCTCCCTGGCTTGTTAATGCACACAAGCAGTGACATCCTCCCCTGATATCCAAGGCGCAGCAAAGGGGCTCCATGTCCCAGCCACCCACTGAAGGCAAAGGAAGAACACTTAGGCACTAAGTTGAATATTAATGTGCATGATAGTTATTGGAACCTTTGCTATTTAAATTACTTGGCTCTGTGTTACAGTGATGGCCAACTGGCAGAAATAAAGCATCTCTTCTCGTGGTACTCTCCACTTAAACGGCAGCAGTAAATATCTTTAAAGAGTAGTGTTGTCAAATCTCAAGTACAGGTTCATCCCTCCAGATTGTACATCATGCAAGCTTGTTATCTACCATTTCATTATGAGCTTCCATAAATAAAGCAGGGAGCTACCTCTCTGCACAGCTAGCTATTTCCAGAGTTTGTTTCAGCAAAAACTCCTGCCCTTCTAATCTTCCCACACACCAAACAATCGCTTTATTTCTGCTGAAAGCAAACTACCTCCACATACCTGCCCGCCCTGCCTGCCAGGAATGGTGCAGTGACTACAGAGATCCAACTTCCTTGCATTTCACAGCTTTAAAGGAAAGGTAAAAGCCTGTTTCTTACCTGCTTAAGAGAAATGTGAATCTTTCATGACTCACTTTTCAGAATAGGATAGAATGGACCAGGTTGGAAAAGACCTTTGAGATCATCGAGTCCAACCTATCATCCAACACCATCTAACCAGCTAAACCATGGCACCAAGCACCCCATCCAGCCTCTTCCTAAGCACCTCCAGTGATGGGGACTCCACCACCTCCCAGAGACCTCAAGGATCATCTGGTTCCAACCCCCCTGCCATAGGCAAGGACACCTCACACTACAGCAGGTTGCTCAAAGCCACATGCAGCCTGGCCTTAAAAACCTCCAGGGATGAGGCTTCTACCACCTCCATTAATGTGACTCCACCACCTCCCTGGGCAAATCAACTCCTATTGCCTTTCTTCACAAGAGAAACAACAGCCATGGTAGATCAAACCCACACACGTCTTCCATTTCTTAATCAAAAAGTGGATGAAACCAAACTGCTTCCCAACCAAGCCAGAGAAAGGACGACGAGCAGCAAGCGGAAAAACCACAAATCAGGCTGCCCCTGCTGCACTCAGGCTGTCCCTGGTGCACTCAGGCTGTGATTACTCAAGACAATTTCCCTTTCAAACCTCTCCATATTCCTGTGAGTCACAACCATCTTCGGCAGCGCTTTGCTGACAGTCTCCCATATGCTGGTTGTCTCCAAAACGCGCACAGCTTGTCCAGTGAAGTGCTAAACCTCAGCATTTTGCAACCCCCTCTCCCCCCCCCCCCCCAGTTTATCTAGCAATTACACTTCCTACCACCAAAAAAAAAAAGCACAGAGAAGGGGAAAAAAAGCTGCTGTTTGCTGAAAGACATTTACAATCATTTCAGCTATTTCTGAGCACACACAAGAACAGAACGCCCCAGCATCTACAGTAACTAAAAGCGAGGGACAGCTCTGTTTTGTGGTTGTTCCGTGTGCTGCTGACAAAGGAGATGCTGGTTGGTAACTAAATATATCTAAGATTGATATTGGCCTTTATTTCTGCTTTCTGATTTAACTTTTGGTTCAGAACATTACTGCCTCGGCTTCCACGCTTTGGCTTGCAGTAAATCGCAGCACGCACTTCCTAACGCAGAGGGAGTCTCCAGCCTTTCCCAGGCGCTCCAGTGGTGATTAGAAACTCCTCCTGTATCATAAACTGCAGGTCTGAACCTGAGGAGTGACACAGAGGCTGCAGAGCGGAGGCAGCCGAGGGTGAGAAAGGGAACTGTGGCACAGAGCACAGATAGATTTATTGTCTATTTAATTACTTTCTGTGGTTGGCGCTGGCAGAGGAGGCTTTAACTGAAATTATTACAGGTTTTGAGCAGGCAGGACTCCATAAACATGCAACTGTCCAAGCAGTGACACAAACTCAAATCACAGTGCAGACTGACTAGCTCTTGGAGTTTTCCATTAACTGTTGCCTGCTCAGGGCTGAAGGGTACAGAACTGCACAGATGCTAACCTGGTGGTGCCGCGGAACAGTTCAGCCCTGTATCCCTCTGCTTCAGCAACAGAGGACAAAAATAGACTCAAGTTTTACAACTTGCAAACCCAGCTCCTCAGCCCTTTCCTCCAAACCTCTTCCTACACCTTTAGATCTTTCTAAGATGTTTACCCATCTCCCCCACCCCCAAGACCTTGCCTGCAGCAGAGCAGTATATGAATTTGCCTGGCAACATGACATAAATATCCAACCAACCAGCAAATAAAGCCTGGCACGCTCTTAGCTACATGTTTCTGTGCACAGCCTTACAACAAATCAGAGCTGTCCACTAGACAAGGAATTAATTCATTTTCTTTAGCTCATTTTGTAGTCTAAAGTTGGAGGGGAGAGGTGGACATCTGCCTGGTTGTATTTCACTTTGCTGTATACGATGTTCCGAGCTCGGCTACAGACATCTCTCTCCATGGCTGTTCAGAAAACACAAAGCACTGTATCTTCTCTACTCATTTTAAACCAGTTAGATAAGTAACTCCCCCAGGATGAGGTGAGATAAAGGGAGGAAAGGTGGGGTGTGGGTGAGCAGAGACACACTGGAAAGCATACAGAAATGAACCGTGCTTGACTGACAGCCTGGGACCCTGCTGGTGACTGGCACCCAGGCTCTCTTTGCCAAAACCCACCACGAGACCTGAGCCATGCCCAGTGCTGAGGGCACCCCCCAAGGAATGGTGCCAAATGGGATCATCTCAGAAGCAGTACATCACAAAAGGGATTGGTGTGGGGCAGAAAGGCTGTGCAGAACACCACTGACAGCCTTTCTCCAGATTTTGGTTACTGGCAGTCTTTGTGGAGCCCTGAGCTGCCTCGGGAGAGAGGACTACCTGCCCTGCATGACTCCCTGCGTCTAGGCTAGTAGCCAGTGGCCTTTCACAGCAGTTCCAGCAGATAATGGGAGCCAGCACCACAGGCAAGAGCTGCCAGCTCCATCCATCCATTCTCTGGGGACATGCAATACACAAATGGGCATTTCAGAGGTCAGCATCTCCTCTGGACTTCAGGCACTGCACTCAGGATAAGTACATGGCACGAAATCCCCATCTCATTTCTTTTAACTTATAACCATGGGGAAAATAGATGAGATCTGTATCCTCTATCAGCCCTGAGCAGAGCTGAAGAGAAAAGGGCGGCACTGATACTTCCACTGTAATTGTTACATTCCATCCTGCCCCACAACACAGATTACTTGAGACTAGAAAACAAAACACAGGACCAAGTCAGAAAGCAGGTTTCCCTCCATCCTTATTTGCCACCAGCTTGCACAAAGGTCTGAGTCACTTTGAGCACACAGGAGTCCATCCCCCTGGTCCTGCTCTTTATAGGTGCGACAAAGAACCCCAGTACAAGATCTACCCTAAAAGGAGTAGACGAGGAAGGCTGATGTGTGGTGCCACGCTTTGACACATCATAGAAGTCTTTTTTACCCTTTGTTTAAAATAAAGCAGTGCTAATGCACATAATTCTTCCTAATAATGCAGTGTGAGAACACTGGTTTGTGTGGGATGGAGGCAAATTTAAATGGCATGCCTCGAAAAAAAGAACAACTGGAGGCTAGCAGCCGGCGGCTGCTCCACGCATGCTGCTCTGCAGAGTGGCATGGCTGGAGTCAGAAGGGAACAGAAAGCCTCAGCCCCCAGCCTGCTCTTGTCTCCTCAGCTCACCTGCCAGCTGAACACTTAGCAAGAGTGCACCTCAAGAGAGTAGGGTCAAGAGAGACAGGGACAGCTCAAAAGCTGGGGTTGTTTAGCCTGGAGAAGAGGAGGCTCAGGGGAGACCTCGTTGCTGTCTACAACTACCTGAAGGGTGGCTGTAGCCAGGTGGGGTTTGGACTGCTGTCCCAGGCAACCAGCAACAACAAGAGGACACAGTCTCAAGCTGTGCAGGGGGATGTTTGGGCTTGGTCTTAGAAAGCAGTTCTTCACAGAAAAAGAGATTGACCTTTGGAAGGGGCTGCCCAGGGAGGTGGTGGTGTCGACATCCCTGGAGGTGTTTAAGAAAAGCCTGGGTGAGGCACTTAGTGCCATGGTCTGGTTGATTAGTTAGGGTTGGGTGATCGGTTGGACTTGATGATCTTGGAGGTCTCTTCCAACCTGGTTGATTCTGTGATTCTATAAAGTATGTCTTGAGAGCAGTACAGATACTACAGACTTGAAAATCCAAAGGACAAAGGTAGCTTTGCCTTTCCCTCACTACTTATCTTCCTCTTGCAGGGTCAGGCCCTTCCATTTGTGGCTGGAACCACTTAACGCTTTTGTCTCCACTCCTGGAAAGGGTGATGGAATAACTCATTCTGGAGGTCATCTCTGAGCACGTGGAGGAAAAGGAGATTATCAGCACAGATTCACAAAGGGGAAAATCTGTGATTCTGTCTGGCTTAGCTGCACCTGATCCTCACTACAGCATAACCTGCAGTAGGTGTAACACACAAAACCCCTTCCAGCCCACAGGCTTTGCCTAGCAGCTCAGCTGGTACCAAGGCAAATGCTACATCCTTTGTATTCTCCCTCTGATCTGATGCCTTCCACTGCTGCCACAAGCAGGGCCCAGGCTTCACAGACAAGCAACAAGATAGTTATCTTGCTCTTTCAAAGTCCCTGGTTTACTTGACATGGCTTCTGGCTTATGCAGAAGCCAGAACTAAGCCCACTGAGGCATCACCAACATCACTCTCCATCCTCCCCACAGCAAAGAGCGATGGGAAGCAAAGGCTTTCTTCTCCTGGGCTTCTACTCAGCTAAAAGCTTAGCTGCACAGAGCATCACTTCCTTCCTTGATGTTTTTAATCTGTTTTTCCATGTTAGTTTAACTTCCCAGAGCAAAACTGTCTCAAATCTGATCACTTCTCAGGCTAACTGACGGTACACTCCTTGGGTAAGTCTCTCAGATACTCAAGCTTTGCCTATCTGGAAAAAAAAACGAGAGTGAGCTTGTTGGCCACATCAAATGCCTTCATGCTTTGTCTTTCCCCACAGGAAACAACAGGAGCTGAGTCAGACTTCAGAAGGAGTTAGTGAAGAGTCAACAAAGTAGAGGTAAGCAAAAGCAGAGACTCACCCACCACCCCCATGTCTAAAGGCAGATGGATATAAACAGACAACAATTTTTACAGCAAACCATCTTCCTCTGTCCTCAAAAGCTTCATTTCACACAGTATGGTGGTGCACACAACATGACTTCTACTGCTGCTGAAGGCACATGCTGCATACTTGGGGAAGGGGGTGGAATCAGCATACTAAGTGACATTTGGATTCTTATTTTCATAACCAAAGGAATATAAACTTTCCTCCCCATTTTTGTTTTACTTTCTAAAACAAAAGCTGACATTCAGCGAGATCCTGGAGCACTTGGGAAAGAGGCTGGTGACACAGAACATTCCTGAGGTACAAAAAGGGGGTAGCATTGTTTATTCTTCTGGGGAAAAGGGAGGGGGAGCTCATCCAAACGAAGCATGCTCACTCTGCCTTGTTGGTCAGGTATGGAGCAACCACATGTCAAAGCACCCAGATTACCCAGCCTGCCTTCTGAAACCTGACACACCAGCCCCTGGGTCTGAGCAAGCTGGTTTACAGCCTCACTGGATAAACTAAAGAAATGAATGCTTCAGGCAGTTACCTAACACAGATCATTTTGTCCAGACCCCCATAATTAAAATAATGCTGTGAAACTGGATAAAAGGAAGCCCTGTTTTGATCAGAGCCCACAGAAACACAGCGCTCAGTGTCAGCCTCCAGAGCCATGCACTGTGCCCAGGCTCCGGGCTTCGCTTCATCCCTGCCCTCTCCTCTGAGCCAAGGCAGAGCTAGGCTGTCCTGAGCACGGGCACCACAATGCAAACAAGGTGTAACATCTCACCTGAGGGTCTCAGTGGGAACACACAACAGCTAAAATGAGTGAAACCAACGAGTTTTAATCCAGACCTCTCTGCAACTATCTCAAACTGTGCTTTAAACTCCTCAGATAGAATTGAAATGCTCATTAACACCACGGCAAAGAGAAGCACATGGATTTCACCCTGCTCACTGGGGTAACCCTCTCAGCCTAAAAATTCCTTGCTCCAAACACCTCAGCACTGAGGTTGTTGGAGTTCTTGACAGTTTGTATTCTAGCAGGTACTCACAGAACGGTGGGAAATGGAAAGGAACTCTGGAGATCATTTAAGTCCAACCAGCCTGCTAGAGCAGAATCACCTAGACCAGGCTGCACAGAAACATGTCCAGGCTGGCTTTGAAAGTCTCTAGAGAAGGAGACTCCACAACCTCTCTGGGCAGCCTGCTCCAGCACCCCCAATGTAAATAAGTATCTCATTAAGGTCAAATGAAACCTCCTGTGTTCTAGTTTGTACCCCCTGCCCCTTGTCCTGTCACTGGGCATCACTGAAAAGAGCCCAGCCCCATTCTCATGATCTCACTAGCACTGTAATAGTCATCAGTATTATCTCAGTTACTACTGGAGAGGATAGATCTCTATGGGTTTTAGGTATAGGGTTGATCTTTTCCCCCCAGAGATAAGCAGAAGAAGTTGCACATTTAAAGCATATGCATGGAACACAGTCTCTTTGAAGGGGCAACAGTGACAGCAGCAGCGGCGCTGGCAGCAGGTTAGCATTTGGCTAATTGAGCCATTCAGGTTAATGAGCTCCACAATTGTGAGGATCCATTGGAAGAAGAGAAAATCTTTAACATTATAAGCACTGAGAGCTTGCTCATGCAGGTTTCTAGAAGAATCTTAATTGCATCAGAGGGCAAAGAGAGGGACACAAATCAGGGACCGAGAAGAGCCCCTCCCACCCCCCCAGAGAAAGCAGGACTCTCCCAGACACCACCTCTGTGAGAAGCCAAACCGGAGCACCAAAACAAGACCCTTGCTGATAGCAAATCTCGCAGCCTCTCCAAGCTCCTTCCTTCCAGAGGAATAATTAACAATGCTGGCAAGCACATTATCATCAACTTCAGCGTTAACACCCCCACTGCAAGGAACAAAGGCAGTTCACAGCCCTCCCTGAGCTCCTGCTGCAGACTGGGTGCCGCTTCTGACAAGTTGCTCTCTGCCAATTTAGATTCCGTTCGCATTTGGAAGGTGATGCTCGCAACCACCAGCTAGAGAACGCTTCTGAAACCGTGCTGGAAAGCACAGCAAACAGCTCCCTGAAAACCTGCAAGCCAGCCCAGGTCACCTCCTGATGACACTCTTGGTTTAGCTCCCTAGATGCAGAACTCAAACCCGTCATTTAAAAGAACGACACACGGCTGCCTTTATCCCAAAGGATCCCGAAGCACTGCTAGACTGAGGCCAGGTCTTGCACACTGTTTAGCAGGCACCCTCTCCCCAGAGAGGCCTACAAGCTGCAAGCAGACAGACAGCTGCAAAAATAGGTCCTAAACACTTACTGGTAGATTGTTTGTCTTTCCATCTCTGATACACAGCCAGGAGCTGACCCAAGTCCTGTGAGGAGCAGCTGAGGCAGCTGGAACTGCTCAGCCTGGAGAAAGAACAAGCTGAGGGGAGACCTCTTCACTCTCTACAACTACCTGAAAGGAAACTACCCAGGTAACAAGTGATAGGATGAGAGGAAATAGCCTCAAGTTGCACCATGGGAGGTTTTGATTGGCTATTAGGAAAAGTTTCTTTGCCAAAAGGGTCATCTGACATGGAACAGGCTGTAGGAAGCAGTGGAATAGCCATCCCTGGAAGACGTTTGGATGAGGAGCTTAGGGATGTGGTCTAACAGGTGTGTACAGGGAGATGTTAGGTTATGGTGGGACTCTTAAGGTCTTTATGAGGCTGGGGAGAGGCCTTGAGCACAGCCCTATGAGGAGAGGCTGAGGGAGCTGGGGTTGTTTAGCCTGGAGAAGAGGAGGCTCAGGGCAGACCTTATTGCTCTCTACAACTACCTGAAAGGTGGCTGCAGCCAGAAAGGGGTTGGTCTCTTCTCTTTAGCAACCAGCACCAGAACAAGAGGACACAGTCTCCAGCTGTGCCAGGGGAAGTTTAGGCTTGAGGTGAGGAGAAAGTTCTTCACAGAGAGCACTGTTAGCCATTGGAATGTGCTGCCCAGGGAGGTGGTGGAGTCACCATCCCTGGAGGTGTTCAGGAGGGGATTGGACATGGCATGTGGTGCCATGGCTTAGTAGTCATGAGGTGTTGGGTGACAGGTTGGACTTGATGGTCTTTTCCAACCTTATTGATTCTATGATCATTTCATCCAGGCAATTCTATGATCCCTACATAAGCAACATTTCAGCACTGGGCAAAACCTGAGTGCTGGTGAGAGTGAGGTGTCTGACACCCACACTGAGCTGGACAGAGGTGACTGGGAGGACTAATTGCATGCAGCCTGTGTTAGCTGACCAACTGGAGCCTGCTCATCACTTCATTTGTTAGCAAGCTCCACATCCTGAAAATCTAATGAGAACCTGAGTTGTTTTGGAGGCTCATTTCAACACACAAGCAACAAGGGAAGTTTCCTCCTCATGTCTGGTGGCCGTAGAGCTTTCATTTGGATACAACAGCATCAACACAATCCTCTCCAGGCCGTTCTGAGACTAATGAAACACGCTGAGCAAGCTGTGCCCTACACTTCTGTCAAGGCTGCAGATGGTGTGAGGTGGTGATGCAGCTGAGAAAGGAGCTGCAAGTGGAGTTTCTGGTATTTCTCATCTACAGTCCTCAGGCTATTATGCTTGTTTTACTTGATAAACTCCTGCTGGTCTGAGAGTACTTTTGCACACCTCAAACTTCTCCTCCATGAAGGAAACAGAGGAAACATTTCTGTACAGGGCCTTGGGGATGAGACTCTGTCATTTTTTCCTCTCACTGGTCTGCCCCATAGCCAGTACAAAGTCTCTGGGTGTGGGGCTGATGCTAGTTTCTTTTGGGATAGTTAATCATGGAAGGGGGAAAGCTGCTTGGTGTTTTTAATGGATTCCATCAAGCAAGCCTGGATTTGCAATGGAAAGGCAAGACACACACAGCACCATGAGAAGTACTTGCTGAAACAAGCATGAAAAATCCCCCAGCCAAGGTGCTTCACTGCAGACACTAAGTTCCTGGGGCTGTTAATTTATTCTGCAAAGTTCTCTCTCAAACAGCTGTCACAAACTCTGCAAGTGTGACAACAAAAGCTGACATTTCTAGGAGGCAAGCGATGTCAAAGAGCAGCAACCTCATCCGGGAGGCGACGAAACAAACATTATCCTGCACTGGGAAAATTAGATGGCACATCCAGAGACAACTGCACCATAAAAACAAGCCAGACAAGCTTCCAACCAAATCAAAGCAGGTCAACCCCTCACCTCTTCTCCCCATTCCAAACAGCTCTGGTTTCCAGCCTCCAGAACGAAGCGTAGCACCAGAGGGTCTCGCTTTACCTGGTCGTTAGCACACAGAGCCCCTCTCTTTGGCAGCATGCTCTGCTTACACAAAGCCACACCTCAGAAGTTTGGGAATCTTGTGTTTCTGCCTCGTTTACAGCACAAAACAGTCCCTCTCACACACAGCAGCTCTGTCTTTCACCTGACCTTTGTCAGCTGAGGATGCTGCACTCCATTTGGACGGGAGCAGTAACAATGGATACGGCCTGCCCTGTGTAGTCGTTGTTAAGTATTAACCAGGTCTGTGCCATCTCAGCCACCACTGCCTCTCACCAGCAGGATCTGCTGCACCAGGGGGCAGGTACTCCCTCCACTGTGGCACTGCACACATGTCTCTGTGTGAAGCATCTGATGTACTGTGGAGGTGTTTTACAGGCAGAGAGGCTGCATGTTTGCCATCACAGGCAGCAGGTCAAGAGCATGAAATGGAACACATCGTTGGGGCTTAGGAAGAAATTCTTCACTACAAGGGTGGCAAGGCTCTGGAATGGATTGTTCAGAGAGGTTGTGGATGCCTCCTCCCTGGAGATGCTCAAAGCTAGGTTGGACGGGGCCTTGAGTAACCTGGTCTAGTTGAGAGATGTCCCTGCTCATGGCAGGGAGGGTAGATTAGATGATCTCTAAAGTCTCGTCGAGCCTAAGCCATTCCATGATGTGACACAAGCACAGAGAGTGAATCCCAGGAACAGGGAAGAGAGGACAAAGGGGTTTTCATGATGCTTAGAAGAGCTGAGCAGTAAAATAAAGAGGGGAGAGGGGAAATAAACCAAATCCATGTCTGTAGAAAACTCAGCTGTTTATCAGTCCCAGACAGCTTATTTCCACCTTCAAGAAAGACATAAGATTTAACCCTTGGTGCCACTTCTGGGTTTCTCTCACCAATACCTACTTCTCAGCAGCCAAGGAAACAATGGGCCTCAGACTCCAGTCTGTAGGGATTCATCTTTCCAGTTTCTTGGACACAGTGGAAATGTAAATTTAGTTATCTGCTGCTGTGGAGAGGAAAAGCCAGCAAAAGTTTATTGCAGCACATTCTCGGGATTCTGAACATACCCTATCACACACACACTGTAATGAGTTTCATTTTAACTGCTTTTGGAGATTGCTTTAGTGGACACTGAAATTGAATAACCAGCTCTGCTATGAGGACAGGCTGAGGGAGCCTGGGGTTGGTCAGCCTGGAAAAGAGGAGGCTCCAGGGAGACCTAATAGCAGCCTGCCAGTACCTGAAGGGTACAGGAAGGATGGAGAGAGGCTGTTTGCAAAGGCCTGCAGTGACAGGATGAGGGGCAATGGCTTCAAACTAGAGAAGGGCAGATTTAGATGGGATATCAGGAAGAAGTTCTTCACTATGAGGGTGGTGGAACACTGCAACAGGTTGCCCAAGGAAGTGGTTGATGTCCCTTCCCTGGTGATATTCAAGATGAGGTTCAACAAGGCCCTGGGCAGCCTGGTCTGGTTGGGGCTGTCCCTGCTGACTGCAGAGAGGTCAGACTGGATGAGCTTTGGAGGTCCTTCTGGCCTGGACCATTCTATGATTCTCATGAAGTACTTCAACCATGGTGCAAAGGCAGCATGGTTACAAACCAGCAAGTCACCAAGCAGCACTAAGGTGGCTTCCTCCCCAGCAGCACTGTGATATCCTTATGGGCAGACATCTGCCCTTGGAATTGACATTTTCCCTGCTCCGCTTTCGCCTCCTTCCCCAGGTATAACCTCTCACTGATAATTTCAGTCTGGGCAACTGATGCATCAGGAAAACTCTTCAGCTGGCTCTGAAGCAATGAGAGAAGATGACACTCTGCACAGCTTGAGGAAAGTCAGGCATAGTCTCCACACTTACCATACCTCATTACTTGGATCTCAAATGCTGACCTGTCTCCCAACTTAGTTTGTTTATGGGGGATGGAACAAATAATCTACCCAGTAAGAAAATCTACAGTGACCTCTCTTTCCACCACCTCATTTTTGCCTCTGCTTTCAAAAGGCAATTCAAGTTCAATCACACTTTCAGTGATGTCAGTGGAAATTGTCTTTGTCATTTACCTCAGTGAGAGGAAAAAGAGGTTGCACCAGAGGCCTGATCCTGGCTTGTCTATATACAGAGTTACTAAGCAATAAGCCTGAGGGTGAAACCAATCCAAAAACAATGTCACAGAGAGCACCACCAATCCTATTGACTACAATTTTCATAGCATGGTAATTAAGAAAAGATTAATATTTTACAACTTCATTTTTTCCCCTCCTAAGTTCCTACTACACATGAAAAACTACTTTTGCTGACTGCCCTGAGCCTGCCCTGTTCTCTGTTGTTAGCCCATGCCCAATATTTCACTAACACACATCTAAGCCAGTGCTTGACGTTGGCAGGTCCTCACAGAATCACCAAGGTTGGAACAGACCCCAGGTCTCCCCAGAGCTGAGTAGAGGGAGAGAATCACCTCCCTTGACCTGTTGGCCACACTTCTCTTGATGCAGCCCAGGATCTGATTGGCTTTCTGGGCTGCAAGTGCACACTGAGAACTCTTGTTGAGCTTCTCGTCCACCAGCACCCCCAAGTCTCTCTCCTCAGGGCTGCTTTCCAGCCAGTCCCTGCCCAGCCTGGATTTGTGCCTGGGATTGACACGACCCAGATGCAGGAGCCTGCACTTGGCCCCTAAAAGTTTTTCAGGAATGTTTATGCAGCATTGTTACTAGAGGTTAAAGCCCCTTGACTGCTGGCTATCACCTGACAGATGTTAAAAATAGCAGGAAGTTGGAAGCCAAGACCTTCCTTGGTAGATCTTAAAGCATATCAAAAAAAAAAAGAAAGACCTCAGCCACCCCCAAACCACACACTAACAACATCTTCAGATGTTACAGGCCCACACAGCCCTCTAGGCAATGCTGCAGACAGCCTGCAAAACAGTCTTTTCCAGCAGCTCCCCAGCCTCTACCGTGCCTCCTGCCTTCAGCTGGTCTCATACACTCTTCAGTACATAGAGCTGGCAGGCCTGCATTTATCAACTCTCACTTTGCAAGTGCAAAACCTATTGAGCTTGAGCTTTCTGCTGTCTGGGGAGGTCTGAGTGGCAGAGCCTCTACATGGAAAGTCATCTGTCGGGTGAGGTTTGTTTGCAGGGGTGTACAGTACTAGAGCTTCTCTCATCTTTCTTCCCTGGACTTCGTTAGTACTTAGAATGAGGCCACTTAGCCATAGAATAGAATAGAATAGAATAGAATAGAATAGAATAGAATAGAATAGACCAGACCAGACCAGACCAGACCAGGTTGGAAGAGACCTTTGAGATCATCAAGTCCAACCTATCACCCAACACCATCTAATCAACTAAACCATGGCACCAAGCACCACATTCAGTCTCTTCCTAAACACCTCCAGGGATGGTGACTCCACCACCTCCCTGAGCAGCACATTCCATTGGCCAGTCACTCTCTCTATGAAGAACTTCCTAACATCCAGCCTAAACCTCCCCTGGCACAGCTTGAGACTGTGTCCTCTTGTTCTGGTGCTGCTTGCCTGGGAGAAGAGACCAACCCCCTCCTGGCTACAACCTCCCTTCAGGTAGTTGTAAAGAGCAATAAGGTCTCCCCTGAGCCTCCTCTTCTCCAGGCTAAGCAACCCCAACTCCCTCAGCCTCTCCTCATAGGGCTGTGCTCCAAACCCCTCCTCAGCCTTGTTGTCCTTCTCTGGACACCTTTCAGCAACTCAACATCTCCTCTGAGCCTCCTCTCCTCATCTCTTGCACCGTTTGTCACTTCTCTCTTTGCTATTTGATCCTGCTCTGGCAGGGAGTTGGAGTAAACGATTTGCAGAGGTCCCTTCCGCCCCCTACCATTCTGTGATCGAGATTTGCTACGCTGCTTTTACTAATCCATCACACACACTGCATTGCCTCCCTCACCCCTCCTGCTCCAGGAGTCTCATTTTTGTTCCTTCACTCTTCCTGCCAGCTGACCAACCAGTGAGGAGCCTCTCCTCCAGCTGCACTTCCACCCACCCGCCCAGCAGGCAGCACACGTCCACACACGTCCTCCCCAGCCTGCGACAGCTCCGTTTTGTTCCGTGCCTCTGCTCCGCTTAGCCTCTACAAGCTCACAACACCCACCCAGCACCGAGGCACTGTGTGCCCAGGGCACACAGCACTGTGGCAGAGCCTGACCTGGCAGTGCTCTTGGTCAGCAGCTGACTACCCAAGGGGGACACAAAAAGGCTTCAGAAGCAAAAGCGTGGAGGAAAGGGAAAAACCAGAGGGGGAGAGAACTGTTCATTATTACATTAGCAAACCTCAAGTATTTATAAGCACTACATCTATCTATCTATCACTTCAATTACATGTTTCCAAATGAGGTTGAAGCAAGATATCTATAATTATTAGTGAAATGCCATTTTTACATTAGCCCAACAGTTGTGAGAGTTCCTCATAAAATGGAATAAGCAAACCACCAATTTATTATTTGCTGTAAATTACAGATAAATCAATCTAAATACCTCTTTCACAATGCATTTGCCTTTTAGCCCAGAATTCCTCCTTCCTTTGAACAGCAAGAGCTGCACAAAGCATCCATTTCCCTTTTATCTCCTCTTTTAGGGAGCTTTTTCCTCCCCCATCCTGTTTAGTCTAATGATGCTCAGAAGGAGAAGGGACATTAGAAAAGCTTGTTTAACTTGATCAGGCTGTGTTATTCTTTGCTCCTCTTCCCCTTCCATTTGTCCTTTTGTGAGGCTCTTTCTTCCAGCCCCTTAATGCTACCTGCTCACTCTCTGCTTTTCTGTCACATTATCCTTTGCCTCTTGCTTCCTTAGCTGTGACATACTCTGGTGGTGAGGTTTGCAGCCCAGGGATGTGCTTCCTTCATTAGGAAAGAGCAGGAACAGAGACCCAGCCCCAGAGCTGATCCTGGCCATGCCATGTATTTGCAGGCTCACCCAAGGCAGTGTGTACCATGATTTGAGGACCATCCAAATGATCACATCCACATGGCCACAAAAAAAATCACAGAAACATTCAGGTTGGAAAAGACCCTCAGGATCACCAAGTCAAACCAATAACTCTACTCTGCAAGGTTCACCCCTAAACTATATCCCCAAGCACCACTTCCAAACCACCTTTAAACACCTCCAGGGTTGGTGGCTCAACCACCTCCCTGGGCAGCACATTCCAATGCCTGGCCACTCTTGCTGGGAAAAAAGTCTATGCTGGAGAACCTCTCCTACAACGAAAGGCTGAATGAGTTGGGAGGGTTGTTCAGCCTGGAGAAGAGAAAGCTCTTATTGCAGCCTTTCAATATTTAAAGAAGGGCTATAAGAAGGCCAGGGACAATCTTTTAAGCAGGGCCTGTAGGACAAAGGGTGATGGTATTAAACTGAAAGCAAGGAGATTTAAACTGGACAGAAGGATATTTTTTTTACAGTGAGGGTGGTGAAACACTGGCCTGGGTTGCCCAGAAGGGTGGTAGATGCCCCATCCCTGAAAACATTCCAGGACTATGAGCAACCTGATCAAGCTGAAGATCATAGAATCATAGAGTCAATAAGGTTGGAAGAGACCTCAAAGATCATCAAGTCCAACCTGTCACCACAGATCCCATGGCTACTAAACCATGGCACCAAGTGCCATATCCAATCCCCTTCTGAACACCTCCAGGGATGGTGACTCCACCACCTCCCTGGGCAGCACATTCCAATGACTAACAACTCTCTCTGGGAAGAACTTTCTCCTCACCTCAAGCCTAAACTTCCCCTGGTGCAGCTTGAGACTGTGTCCTCTTGTTCTGGTGCTGGTTGCCTGGAAGAAGAGACCAACCCCTTCCTGGCTACAACCACCTTTCAGGTAGTTGTAGAGAGCAATAAGGTCTCCCCTGAGCCTCCTCTTCTCCAGGCTAAGCAACCCCAGCTCCCTCAGCCTCTCCTCACAGGGCTGTGCTTGAAGCCTCTCCCCAGCCTCGTTGCCCTTCTCTGGACATGTTCAAGTTCTCAATGTCCTTCTTAAATTGAGGGGCCCAGAACTGGACACAGCACTCACAGTACTCTCTGCTCCCCACAGCAGGGTTGAACTGGGTGACCTTTTAAAGGTCCCTTCCAACCCAAACCATTCTATGACTCACATTGCACTCTTGTGCCTCACCTCTTCTCCAGTCTGCACATCCCTCATGCCCAGGTGTTGCTGCCATGCTCATTCTGTCCCTCCCTTGCTGGGCAGCTTTTTCCCCTGGGCTTCCTTTTCTCCCTCATCACTTCTAGAAACTTCTGAGCTCTTAAAAGGTCAAGCTGCATACAAAGTAGAATCTATTCTAGGGCAAACCTTATTTATTTTCAAATTAAACTGTTACACCAACAGAAGCTGTTTGAAATGGTTGCACAGAGCCCACTCTTCTCCCTCTCCCCCCCCCCCCCCAACAATTCTTGCTATCAAACACTTCTCTTCCATCACTCTCTGCACAAAGAGCAGCAACAAATCCCTGTATCAGATGATTGCTTTTTACCAAAAACTGTATTAAAACTAATTATAGAAGTTGATGAAATTTTAATCAGTCAAAATAAAGACTAAAATTCTGTATCTGAGTGACAACAGCTCTGTAATTCACTTGTCATTTCACAGACAGCACTGGCTGCAGTCAGAGAGGCACAGAAAAATGTGTGACTATCCTGTGGTTAAGGCTACTGCAAGCTTTCACCACTGCCCACAGTGGTTACTGGTTACCACCAGTAACCTAGCAGCCCACAGCCCACTGGCTTACCCAGCCCTTGTGCTGGAGGGGCACCATCTGAAGACAGGAAAACAATGATCAGCCTTCAACCCAGATCCTCTCTCAGCTTACCACAGCCCTCTCAAAAGTCACAGGGCAGCAGCCCAAAGCACCCCAGCCCCATACACTTTTAAATAAGCTCAGAAGAAATGTGCTGTCCCTCTCACAGCTGCTCCCCTCAGCCTTCCCTCAGCCCCACCATAGCCCTTCACAGTATGCTCAACCCTACACAGCACCAGCAAGCTTTGTCCCAGCCACCACCCAACCTTTTTGTCCTGCTTCAGTGGATTAGGCACAGCAGAGAAGCAAGGAGAGAGGAGTCCCACCACTGGTGGCACCTTCCTGCTCAGCTAGTCAGGTGCCTGGCAGGAGCCTCCTGCTCAAACACCTCTCTGGGGGAGGATGGGGGATTTGAGCTGCAGTTTGCAATCACCAAACATTTCCTTCTCAACATCACTCTCCAGCAGAGAATTAACCACTTCCTGATCCTGGGGTTCCTCTAGAACATGGCTGTGGGAAATGTGCTGATGGCATGAGAAGGCAGCAGGAGCAAGGGTTCAGGAGGATCTCCACTGCTGGCAGTGCAGATTTGTACTGGAACAAGTGAAACAGTGACTGCAGCCAAAAGCCCGAGGAGCTTGCCCTGGAGTTAACAGCACTGTTCTGAGTTTGTACTGAAGAACAGGACACCAAGTCTGACTGCAAATGTGGAGGGAAGACAATGTAATTTTTACATAGATCTTTTGAAAGAGAGAATTCTTTTCAAGCCACTTTCAGTGCTGGCATGTTCTGGCTCTCAGCACACCTCCTTCTGCTGGGTCTTTTTTCACCTGAACTGACCAGGGAGTCAAGGATGATATCTGTTCTGCTTGTTCTGAGATTACTTGAAGGTGTAAGCTACACATCTCAAGGACAGACACTTTCCTATTATTCCAGGAAGGTTCAGTACATGGCAGAGGTGCTGAGAGCACAGAGCCTTATCCCATGGCATGGGCAGGTCCTGGATGTAATCATATCTAACATCAAGCCAACAACAGACCTCTTAAAATCTAAACTTAATCCAGTACAAGCTGGAAATGGCAAAAAGAGGTCTGAATGCCTCAAAGAGGACATCATCATTATCTGTTCCACTAATTGCTATTTTTAACTATTTGTGACAGAAAATACAGATAATGAACAGTCACAAGGCACACACACACACAGTGGAAATGATTAGATTCACATAAAGGCAAAGCACAGAGCGTGTAGCAAGAGGTGACCCAGGCTCAGCAGCAGCAGGGAAGTCATTGTGCCCCTGGACTCAGCACTGGTTAGGCCACACCTTGAGTCCTGTGTCCAGTTCTGAGCCCCTCAGTTTAGGAAGGACATTGAGACTCTTGAACATGTCCAGAGAAGGGTAATGAGGCTGGGGAGAGGCCTCCAGCACAGGCCCTACAAGGAGAGACTGAGGGAACTGGGATTGTTTAGCCTGGAGAAGAGGAGGCTCAGGGGAGACCTCATTGCTGTCTACAACTACATGAAGGGAGGTTGTAGCCAGGTGGGGGTTGGTCTCTTCTCCCAGGCAACCAGCACCAGAACAAGAGGACACAGTCTCAAGCTGTGCCAGGGGAAGTTTAGGCTTGAGGTGAGGAGAAAGTTCTTCCCAGAGAGAGTTGTTAGCCATTGAAATGTGCTGCCCAGGGAGGTGGTGGAGTCCCCATCCCTGGAGGTGTTCAAAAAGGGATTGGATGTGGCACTTGGTGCCATGGGTTAGTAGTCAGGAGGTGTTGGGTGCCAGGTTGGACTTGATGATCTTTGAGGTCTTTCCCAACCTTGGTGATTCTATGATTCTATGCAGCTGTCAGGCAGCAGCTCTCTGTGCCTGGCAGGTGAGACATTTGCTGGGACACTGCAGCAGCAGCCTGGAGCCACTGCACAAGCCAGAGCTCCAGCTTCACACTAGGGCTGGAGAGACATGAAGGGAGCAGCACTTTGACACTTGGGCAGCTGGCACTCTTAAGATCTCCCAGAAGATTTATGTCATGAACCCTTGAATAATGCTTTACATGCAACATAATTCTCTCAACCCTGAAGGGCTACATATGCTAGAACCAGGGCAGGCTGGACAGGAACTTAGAGTGAAAGTTGGACATTAAAATTCCACATACAGCAAAAGGTGGGATGGCTCAGGGCTGAGCAATGAGAAGCAGATGTTCACAGGGAATAAAACCCCCACTTTGGCTGGCTAACATGTGGGGAACAGCACTTTATTAACAGGTGAAAGAAGCAAATGGATACTTCTCTGCTGACTGCAATTTCAGCCTTGGCCCAAACTATCCTTTCCCTTACCCAAGAGTGCAATCATTGCATCTTGGGCTGCATCTCTTAATAAAATATAGCTTTTTAAGAGACAGATCATTTCTTTACCTTTAGGGAATGCCTGGGTAGTCTTTTCATTAAAATGCTAATAGAACAATAAAGTTTAACACCGAATTTCCCCCATTTGAGTTTGAAAGCAAATGCTTTGGTCTAATTCCAATCAGAACACTGTCTATTTTTTCATTAAAGTTTTATTCTGATGTATTTATTATTGAGGAGCCTATGAGGAGCTGCATTATATTCCAGAATGAACTGAAATGAACTTTGAAGCAAGAAACAAAGCCCGTCTATGCAAGGGAGCGAACTGCATAAGGAATTAAGACACGGGGCTTACTGCATTGCTAAGTGGTTTGTCACTGTATTAGAGCAGCATTTTGTTGCTCTTGGGGCTACCAACTGCACTTACCCCTCTGGTCCACTTTATTTGGTGTATTCATTAAGCAACAAAGCGTCAACACTTGGCACGCACGCTCACGATGCTTCCTAGCCCGGCTCTCGATTAATCTCCATACTAATGCAAGAGGACACGTTCTGCAATCCAAACAAGCCCTGTGTCACGTTGAGTTACATGTTCCCTGGCTTTCCCCACTGTGTGGGAGGCTGCAGACTCTCCACAAAGCTACTGCTACCCAACAGAAAAAAAACCCCCAGAACAGGGCGAGAGTGCTCCCAGCTCCCAGCTCCCAGTGTCCTTGTCAGTCAATAACAACTGAGAAGGAAAGAAATGCTTAGGCTTCAAAGTTGTCCTTCTCAAAATAGCTGCAGATCAGCAGAGCCCAGTGCTTTTGACTCCACTGCTGCAACGGCCCAAAGATATAATTTGTGGGCCAGCCATGCAGAGCCAGAGCACATGATGAGAGTCAAGGCTCCAAAGTGTTTTCCCCTAGCTCCATTCGGCCTTCCCGGAGCGCTCCGTAAGAGCCAGGGGTTAGACGCTCTCAATAACTGAACACTTCAGAGAAACCACAAGCCATGCACTTGGGTGCACACAGCCACGTGATACTCTCATGGTAACCCTCTCTCTCTGCTCCTCTGCCTCTTCTCCCATTCTGTCCATTCAGATTAGAGCCTTAGTGGCTGTCATGGGTTAAGTTCTGGGCCCCTCAGTTTAAGATGGACATTGAGACACTTGAATGTGTCCAGAGAAGGGCAACAAGGCTGGGGAGAGGCCTCGAGCACAGCCCTGTGAGGAGAGGCTGAGGGAGCTGGGATTGTTTAGCCTGGAGAAGAGGAGACTCAGGGGTGACCTTATTGCTCTCTACAACTACCTGAAAGGTGGTTGTAGCCAGGAGGGGGTTGGTCTCTTCTCCCAGGCAACCAGCACCAGAACAAGAGGACACAGTCTCAAGCTGTGCCAGGGGAGGTTTAGGCTGGAGGTGAGGAGAAAGTTCTTCCCAGAGAGAGTAATTGGCCATGGGAATGTGCTGCCCAGGGAGGTGGTGGAGTCACCACCCCTGGCGGTGTTCAAGAGGGGACTGGACGTGGCACTTGGTGCTATGGTCTAGTCTGAGGTCTGTGGTGACAGGTTGGAGGTCTCTTCCAACCTTAGTGATACTGTGTGAATCTGCTGTTGAGCTATTAAACTGCCGTTAAACCAGCACAGGGGGACAGAGCCCAGGCTCTCTAGAATCACAGAATAGAATCAACCAGGTTGGAAAAGACCTCAGAGATCATCAAGTCCAACCTGCCACCCAACACCTCATGACTACTAAACTATGGCACCAAGTGCCACATCCAATCCCTTGGTGAACACCTCCAGGGACAGTGACTCCATCACCTCTACCTGCTGTCTCTGCTATCCCACACTACGAAGGAGCAAGAATATAAAGTTCAGGGTAAAAAATCAGGGGGGGAATAAAAGGTAATCCAGCATTCACATGCTTTTCATTCTGTCTGTGAAATAGAATCCACATCCTCCTGTGTCACCTGCCCTTATTTGAGAAATTTCTTTTCTTCTGGTTCTCATTATAGTTTTAATGAAGCAAGGAAAGCTTATTTAAAATCATTCTGCTACAAATGAGCTGACTTTCAAAGAAAAAAAAAAAAGTAATGCATTACTGAAGGTGAGTTTGCCAGCCAACACTCTAAGAGGGTGTTCTTACAGCATCCATGGGGAGCAGGGTGCCAGAGAGGCAGATCTGCGCTTCCGGGAGACACCTGAACAGCACCGAGATCCTGACAGGAATACTTAGCTTTGGCTGCGCTGGATGAAGAGGAGGGCAGCCCTGCATGAGGGCTACAGGGCTGAGGATGGAGAGAACAGTATGAGGAGAGCAGTCTGACACAGCTGCTCCTCCCAGAGCAACCCCACACAGAGGCAGTGGCCTTCCTGGCATCTTCTGTCCTGCTCATGGATTCTTATCAGTCCTCAGGTCCTCTTCAGACTTCATTGAAATTCCTAACAAGGTGGCCAAAATTCAAGCACATGAAGCACCTCTCCTTTCTCTTACCAGGTCAGGATATTGTCAGCAATACCAGGAGTGCCCAAGAGTTGGGCTGCTCCCAGCGTGACTCAGTCCACAGCAGGCTGGTGGCATTGTATCATAGTATCAGTCAGGGTTGGAAGGGACCACAAGGATCAGCTAGTTCCAACCCCCCTGCCATGGGCAGGGACACCTCACACTAGAGCAGGCTGGCCACAGCCTCATCCAGCCTGGGCTTAAACACCTCCAGGGACGGGGCTCCAACCACCTCCCTGGACAACCCATTCCAGGGCTTCACCACTCTCATGGGGAAGAACTTCCTCCTCACATCCAGCCTGAATCTCCCCACCTTCAGCTTCATTCCATTCCCCCTAGTCCTATCACTACCTGAGATCCTGAGAAGTCCCTCCCCAGCCTTCTTGTAGGCCCCCTTCAGATACTCTATATCCCTCTTGTAATAGGGGCTCCAGAACTGAAGGCAGTACTCCAGGTGGGGTCTCACCAGAGCTGAGCAGAGGGGGAGAATCACCTCCCTTGCCCTGCTGGCCACACTTCTCTTGCTGCAGCCCAGGATCTGATTGGCTTTCCAGGCTGCAAGTGCACACTGAGAGCTCCTGTTGAGCTTCTCGTCCACCAGCACCCCCAAGTCTCTCTCCTCAGGGCTGCTTTCCAGCCAGTCACTGCCCAGTGCCAAGCTATGGGGGTTCCTGGGATGGCAGCAGCACTGTTGGTGTGCCACAGGCTGTGGGTGCTGAGGGGCACAGGCCAGACACTCCAGAACCCACTCTAGCTTCTTGGGCAAAGAGAGCAGGAATTTTAGCTCTGCCACCAATGCTGGGAAAACAGCAAATGTTCCCAGAGTGCTGGGAGCTAGGGCTGTGAGGGAACAGTACAACGTGCTCTCCCTTTCTCTAGAACACTGCCTTTCCATTTCAAGAGAAGACTTCAAAATTAAAGCACTAACTACAAAGGGGGAAAAAAAAAATATCCAACCCTTTCCATCTCAATTACTGCACAAACATTCCTTCAAAACTGCTAGGGCTACATGAAAGGAAAATAAGCACAAGAAGAATTTGAATAATGCCTGTGTCTAAGGGTTACTATCTAAATAGCACATACCCCAGCACTTATGAATCACAAGGCTCACTCAGGTAATAAATCTCTCCAGACTATTGTCTTTTAACACCTCATGATGCCTCCATTTGTTTTTTAACCCTCCACACCCACTTAAGGTCATGCAATGTCAAAGCACTAACACCCCAACCCTGGATCAGTACAGGGCTTGCCTGACTTACAGAAGTTTCAGGCTCTGCTCACTTGCACCCTGTGACAGAACAAGGGGCAATGAAGATAAACTACAGCACAGGAGGCTCCACCTCAACATGAGGAGGAACTTCTTCACTGTGAGGGTCACAGAGCACTGGAATAGGCTCCCCAGAGAGATTGTGGAGTCTCCTTCTCTGGAGATTTTCAAGACCCATCTGGATGTGTTCCTGTGTGACCTGTGCTGGATTCTCTGGTCCTGCTCTGGCAGGGGGGTTAGACTCGATCCTGTGATGTGGGTCTCTGACAAGCTGGTCTTCTCCATGGAGAGAAGCCAAGCTCAACCTCTGCCTCTGCACATGTAGTCCCAAACTCACCAGCAGCCATGGGCACTTCTCCTTGGTTGCCACTTGGCCTGTGTAGTGATGTGTGCCATTCACAACCCCCAAAGCAGATGGGTGTGCAGGGAGAAGCACAAGCATGAGCAGAACCACACGCTCAAGAGAGAGACATGCTTTTACAAGCGTGCTTCTTCACTGTGAGGGTCACAGAGCACTGGAGCAGGCTGCCCAGAGAGGTTGTGGAGTCTCCTTCTCAGGAGACATTCAGGACCCATCTGGATGTGTTCCTGTGCGACCTGTGCTCGATTCTGTGGTTCTGCTCTGCCGGGGTGGGGGGGTTGGACTCGATGATCTTCAGAGATCCCACCCAACCCCTAACATCCTGTGACCTTCTGAATTGTGCTCTTACCAGGGGGAAAAAAAAAATAGAAAAAGAAAAAAAGACAAAGAACCAACCCCAAAGCCATTTAATAGTTTAACAAAATCCCAGCTGGCACCGACTAGACATAATCTTATAAGGGTCTTTTGTCTCTGCCTGAACTCTTCGGGTATATAGCACTCTTTGCTGTGATAATTGGTTTGGCTGTCCATTCCACCCATCAGGTGATAGAAAACTATCAATCAGACTAAATGCAATGCAAGAGAAGTCTCTTTAGCCAATTAGTTGGTAATGAGAACATTAGCCACGGTATCTTCTGCAGAGGGCACCTTAGCAATTCCAGCCGAGCCCACAAAGATGACAGTTCTATCTGTGTGATTAATAGCCAGCCTGTGACACTATAGGAATTCTACACAGTTGTGTAAAATCAGAGAGGAATGAAGCACTTTATGCTGTTAAATATTTTAAGAGCCCACAGATGATTTTATATTACATTCTAATACACACACTTATTTTGTGTCTCGAAATTAACTCTCCTCCGCACCAAGGAGAGGGTTTTGAAGCCTTTGGAGTTCTCCAGGCAAGAGGAATTGGATAAATTCGAGGAACTGGGAGCAGCAGTTATGGAGTGAGAGATGCACCGTGGGTCTGGACACCAGGAGGGCAAAACTAAGTAATAGAATAGAATAAACCAGGTTGGAAGAGACCTTCAAGATCATCGCGTCCAACCTATCAACCAAACCATGGCACTAAGTCAGCCTGTCTCTCCACTTTCACCTTAAGCACGTTCTCCTGACTGTGGAAAGGGGCTTAGCCCATCTGGCAGGGCAGAAACAACCACCTGTGTAACACACAAGGCAAGGGGAAGTCAATATTTGCTTTTCCCAGAAAGACTTTCTGGGGACAGAGAGTACTCTCCGTGTGAACACGCGTGTGGAGCCACACTCAAATGTGCTCTGATCTCGAGGGGCCCACACCCCAAAGTCCTCCACATCAACCACAGAATCATAGAATCAACCAGGTTGGAAAAGGGATCATCAAGTCCAACCTATTACTTAATGACAATTCATGACAACTAACCCATGGCACCAAGTGCCACGTCCAATCCCCTCTTGAACACCTCCAGGGACAGTGACTGCACCACCTCCCTGGGCAGCACATTCCAATGGCTAACAACTCCCTCTGGGAAGAACTTTCTCCTCACCTCAAGCCTAAACTTCCCCTGGTGCAGCTTGAGACTGTGTCCTCTTGTTCTGGTGCTGCTTGCCTGGGAGAAGAGACCAACCCCCTCCTGGCTACAACCTCCTTTCAGGTAGTTGTAAAGAGCAAGAAGGTCTGCCCTGAGCTTCCTCTTCTCCAGGCTAAACAATCCCAGCTCCCTCAGCATCTCATAGGGCTGTGCTTGAGACCTCTCCCCAGCCTCGTTGCCCTTCTCTGGACACCTTCAAGCATCTCAATTTCCTTCTTAAATTGAGGAGCCCAGAACTGGACACAGGACTCAAGGTGTGGCCTAACCACTGCTGAGTAGAGAGGCAGAATGACTTCTCTGCTCCAGCTGGCAACACTACTTCTGATCCAGGCCAGGATGCCATTGGCCTTCTTGGCTACCTTGGCACACTGCTGGCTCATGTTCAGCCAGCTGTCAACCAGCACCCTCACATCCCATAAGGCAATGAGAACTGTGTACCCTCAGCTGGACTGTGGCACCAGTGAAGAGGGCATTGGAGGACCACCACACTCCAGCCTGTACAACCAGCCACAGGCACCGCTGACCTCTGAGCTGTCTTTAAAACACCAGGAGGACGCTGCCGGACGCCAGCACCCTAAGCTGATAGACTCTGTGATCCTGTGCCAAGTTTCAAACCTCACATCTCTGTTACTGGATTGCTCAACAGCTTATCTGTGCTTCAGAAAAAGAAAGGAGGGGGGCAAAAAAAAAAGACCCAAACCCCCCAAAACAAACAAACAAACAAACTCTACACCAGCACCTGGATTGACTGAGTTAAATCAGTGGAAAAAAAAATCATTAAACTGGCATGCTGCAAGGCTATATTCCAGATCAGCCTAATTGGAGTTAATTACCAAACCAGCTTCGACAATTGGAGCTTCCTGTTGTGCCAGGAGGGTGCTTGTACGAGAAGTCAACAATGGGGCAGCTATTGATACATCAATTTATTTACACTGCAGACTTGACTAACGTGAACAAAGCCTGGGAGAACTCTGTCAGGGCAGAAAAAGAGGGCAGAGGCAGAAGAGGTTAGTGAATGGTGTAGTTATGGGAAGTGACAGGCAATCAATAAACTCCAGGTTCAGAGGGTAAATTGAACTGACAAAAGTCAGCCTTAGCTTGCACACCCAAATTTCATTTGTGTAAATCCTCTGTGGAGCAGGAAGGAGTCCAGGGAACCACAAGGGTGAGCTGAACCTGTTTTTTTTTCCCCTTCTCTAACTACTCTTCAAAACTGTTATTGCTTCCTTAGCTCTTCCTCTTATTGAAGCTTTTGTTGAGCTCGAAACACGTGGCAAATTTCAGATGGAATGTATTAAAAGGTGCTTAGATACCATGGTGATAGGCACATTGGGAGCACCACACAACACAACAGCTGAGGCAGACAAATGGGTTTGCACAAAGTGAATTTTGTACAAGAGAATTTAAATAAATCTGCAAAACTGGGGGGGGGGAACCAAACAGTCTTCAAGGGAATTCTACAAAGGCAGTAAAACATAACAGGCCTATGGTGCAAACTCACACCTTTGGAGAGAGAACGAGCCAAAGCAATAAGGAATATGCTCATGCACCATCCTACAGAGATCTCAACTCAAAACCAGCAAAAATAACCTTTCAGAAGCATCTAGGCTTTCCTTTGCAAGCTCTACATATACAGCGATGGTTGTCCTGAGGCAGGGGAACAGAGAGGGTGCTCAAGGCACAGCAGTGACCAAGCTTCACCCAGAAGGGCAATAGATGCCTGCTCTGCACCAGCTTACCCAGCACCAGGACTGCCAAGGCAGCAAGCAATAGAATAGAGTAGAATAGAGTAGAGTAGAATAGAGTAGAGTAGAATAGACCAGGTTGGAAGAGACCTTCAAGATCATCGTGTCCAACCTATCAACCAATCCAATCCACCTAAACAACTAAATCATGGCACCAAGCACCCCATCAAGTCTCCTCCTGAACACCTCCAGTGATGGTGACTCCACCACCTCCAGAGAAGCCTAGTGCTGGTGGCCTTGCTGCCAAGCCACATGAAGGAATGAGACAATGAGAACCCCTTCATGGAGCAAGGCTCTCCCAGCCTTGGCTACAGGCTCTGGTACCTATCACACTCTGCACAACTTGTAAAAGCTTTGCAGGAGGGGAGAAAACCACTTCTGAAAGCAGAGTCTGCAACGCAGATTTACCCCAAGTTATCCTGTTTGCTGTCTCGAGAGCTAAGGACCAGAACTATATTTGTTTAAACCAAGTGTGCAGCCATGCTTTCATGCAAATTCTTTTTGCTGTAAGGACAGTGAATCTGGGAGCACTGCAGAAGGGAGCTGTTCCAAACTGGGAATTAAAATTGCATTGACAATTGTGGATTGACAACGTGTCATCTGTTAATTAAAGGTAAGTGACAGCTGTAACACTGTGTTTCACTGTACAATGCAGAAATCATCCACTGTGGCAAAGCTCCTCCGAGTTTTATCGCTCTCTTGCAGTAGTCAGCAGGGTTAAAGAGGCAAGCACAGTATTAGTTCTGTAAAGCACTAAACAAATTTGCCAGGCACTTAGCTAACAGACTGTTTCTGTTGGCTTGGAAAGACCAGTGTCATGTCAGCAGCTGTGCCATGTCAAAGCAAAAGAGGTGAGTGATTCACGCGGTACCTGACTGCAAGCACAGAGGCTCGCGGTTTAAAGGAGCGCCCGGTGAAGCACTGCTGACCCCGTGTTAAACTACTGCATCACATGGATTCACTCAAAGTTCAGGCTGCTCTTCCTCAGCAGACAGGAGAACAAGTCTTTGCCCCCCACATCCTTGCCTTGGCGCCGATACCCTCACCAAACACCACCCTGCCTTTGGTTTCCCCACTGCAGGCAGAGATGCTGAAGCAGAGACACTCCAGCACCTCTCCACTCCAGCACCTCTCCACTCCAGCACCTCTCCACTCCAGCACCTCTCCACTCCAGCTCGTTTCTCCTTCAGTCCAATTTCCATGTTCTATTACCTTGCCCACAAGCTGTAGGTTACATTATGCACTGGGACATATTGTGGACTTCACTGTTTGCCCATCCCCTGCTGGTGACAGCTGAAGGAAAGGAGAGGTCTGTGCCGATCCTTTTAGATTATCAGGAAACCCTTCACTGCCACTGCTCAGAGCCATCAATAAGCTGCCTGTTAATGATCATGATATGGCTTAAGTGAGTCAGTTGGCATTTATAGGTAAAATCTTTGTTAAATACATAATAAATCTCATTAATGGCATATTTGAGTTTTACAGCCTTACTCTGATCACCAGGCCCAACCACCAGTTCTGAAGGGTGATTCTCCCCACCCAACTACTGTCCTTCCACAGATATCCTTTATCTACCCACCCCTTGTCCTGAGGTTTGTCACCAGCAAACCTTGGCGACAGTGGCACCCAGAGAGGAACTGCTGAACACGCTCCTCTCATTTACACTTCAGAAGGTTATGTAGGGCAGCCTGACCTGGTTGTGAGGATGCCTCTGCTTTCTGCAGAGGGGGTTGGACTAGATGACCTTCGGAGGTCCCTTCCAACCCAGACCATTCTATGACTCTATGTCCTTTTTTTCATCCCAAACTACCTGCAGTCATCCACACTGCCGTTTGGAGGCAAGGCAGGTGCCATATTCCCCACGCAGAGCTGCACTCAGGACAAACACAGCTACTTTACACTGCTACTTTGTCACTGCTACCCACCGTGCCACCGGTTTACCGATAACATTTGCTCGCCTCTTCACCGTGCCTAGAAAGCTTTGATCAAGATGCAAACATATTTAAACAGGGAGAACTTCAAACACAAGAAAAAATAACCTACAAGAAGGCTTCCCAGCAGGTTAACACTGAGCATTAAGCTCTCGAGCACAGCTCTTAGCTTATCACTTGAATTGCAAAGATCCTGCGCTCCTTTTGTGGGAAGGGAGCCACAGCCTACTGCTTCTTACAAAACACGACAAGACGGTCAGCTCCTGCGGCTGCTGACCCTGCGCCTGATTGCTCCTTGGGACTGCAACGACCACACCAGCGCCTGCAGTGTGCTGAGCAGCCTCCCCTGCCTCAAACACTTAGGAAGGAGAGCCGGGAAACAATAGGTGTGAGGCGATCAATATATCCTAATAAGCGAAGGGAAGGCTGAAGCCCGGTTTCTCTGATTGAGGGAAAGATGAGCCTCACAATATATTCGAGTACCAGTGATTAGTGGAAGATTAACAGCTCTGAAGAGCACAGCAAAATAACTTCACAGCATTAACTCATTTCCTAATCACAGCTTGGGGCTCTCGGCACAAGGAAAAACATTTTTGCCTGTGTGTGCCTACAAAGGAGCATCATATTCTCTTTCTTTCCCCAGGTATTACTGCGTTTATCTCCAGAACATGAATGGCTATTATGAATTATCTCCACCATCCTGTGCTCTCCCCTCTCCCCTCCCCGCTTCCCTTGTGTAACGGGGGTGGGAGGAGAGCAAAGAAAAGACAGCACCGTTGGATTCCCTTTCTTCAGCTTTTACCAGCCTTCGGAGGTCAGGTTGCTATTGGCTCTGCTCTGTGTGTGAGCTGGAGCTGTTCACTTAGCAACAGAGAGCAGAAGCAGCTGACAGAACTCCAGCTACGTGTGCGTGCGCCTGTGTGAGAGAGGAGGCGAGAGCAAGAATGCTTTAGAGGATGTACTGGTGTGCTGTGCTGCTGCATGCAGAGGGTCCCCTCCACAGAAGGGCTCTGCACCTCCGGGGATGGCAGCAACAGGTGCTGGTGCTCTGCAGCCCACCGGCTCCCACCCACAGAAAGCAGCTGGACTGCTCAGCATACTGCATTTTTAATACAGGAGCTTAATTAGAGCCTACCAACAGCATCCACAGACATTCTCCATAAAGCCTGTATTTAATACAAGTCATAAAGGGCATCTTCTGTGCCCAAAACGACGAGGAGAGCACATGTGATGTGGTAGAAGAAGAAAGGTGAGGAAGGGATGAAGCCTGAGCTAAGGTTATGCAGAAAGCACAAATGAGCTCTTTACTTTCAGCTACCTTTTCTCCCACCGTTTAAGGCAAAAAAAACCCAACCCATTAATCAAAACTTAATGAACTTCAGAAAGATGCTGTCTGTAGCGTTTTCCAAGCTCCAGAAGGATGAGCTTGTATTCCAGCTACTTCTAAACAACAGTTTCTTAGTGAGAAGGAAAAGAAACAGCAGAGGAAGGTGTAGACAAGGCGCAGAGGGGGGAAGTATTTCTCAGCTCTTAGTTCCTTTTATGAAACACAAGAGACTTGTGCTGAGAGATTACTGAGTCGAGAGATTATTTCAAGCTGCCATTCAGAGTGACATAAGAGATTTCATGCAGATCATTCCACAGGGAACATACAGCCTGCAACCCTCCTATGCAACTGGCAGCAGATACTTCCCTTCCCACCACTATGGAAGAGCTCAGCACACACCAGGGAAAGCATCATTTTCTTAGATGTAAGGCTTGTCTCCCTCCTCCCCACCCCATCCCCAAGTAAATTCATTATCACAGAAACATTCAGGTTGGAAAAGGCCCTCAGGATCACCAAGTCCAACCAATAACCCTACTCTACAAAGTTCGCCCCTAAACCATGTCCCCAAGCACCACATCCAAACCACCTTTAAACACATCCAGGGTTGATGACTCAACCACCTCCCCTGGGCAGCACATTCCAAGGCCTGATTATGGGGCTGACCATATTCTTTTCCTCTCAACTGCTCTACATTTCTGTTCAACTTTAAATGCAGCTTCCTTGGCATGTGGAGCGCAACCCTGCCAGCCTAACTCTGAACACCTCACATCTCGAATCAAATCCACTTCGCACCCTGCCAAAGGCCTACTGGCATGCGGTAGCTGAACAACTACTTCAGCTCTTCAAAAGCTCTAAACAGATGGGGTCAAAAGAACCAGCCAGGACCCTCTTTGCTGTTTAGAATGGGGGGCTTAAAAGCAACCAAGTGTGTTGTTTTATCCTTTTCACCTCTTTTGTGTGGCTATTCTATTAGGCTTTCCTTATATTCAACCATACAATGGATATGCAATAAAGGAAAGGAAATGGTACTTCCCTAGATTCAATGTATCCAAAATGTATATGGAATGGTTAAAGAGGAACACATATTTTTCAAGGAACAGAACTACAGGGTGGGTTACAGGCTTGGTTCTCCTATTATTTCCTCCTTAGAAGGGTTTTGCGTTGCCAATAAGACCTACAGCCTATGGGAACTGGGCAAAGGTGGAAAACGTTGGCTGTTGAGAGCAGCCCACTGGTGCTATGAGCAGCAGCCTGGTGTTATAAATAACACAAGAAAAATAAGGAAAATTGGGGGGGGGAAGGAAATAAGATTTTAAAAAGGGGGGGAAGGAAAAGAGGAAAAAAGAAAAACTCAGAAGAAAAAAAAAGAAAAAAAAGAAAAAAGAAAAATTGAAAAAGGAAAAAATACTAAAAAGAAAAAAATTTAAAAGAAAAATAAATTTAAAAAGAAAAATAAATTTAAAAAGAAAAATTAAAGAAAAAATTTGGGAAAAAGGGAAAAAAGGAAAAAGGGGAAAAAAAGGACAAAAAGGAAAGGGGGGGGGAAAGGACAAAAAGGGGAAAAAAAGGGGGGGGAAAGGACAAAAAGGGGAAAAAAAGGGGGGGAAAGGACAAAAAGGGGAAAAAAGGGGGGGGGAAGGACAAAAAGGGGAAAAAAGGGGGGGGAAAGGACAAAAAGGGGGGAAAAAGGGGGGGGAAGGACAAAAAGGGGGGAAAAAGGGGGGAAGGACAAAAAGGGGAAAAAAGGGGGGGGGAAGGACAAAAAGGGGGGAAAAGGGGGGGAAGGACAAAAAGGGGAAAAAAGGGGGGAAAAGGACAAAAAGGGGAAAAAAGGGGGGAAAAGGGGAAAAACAGGAAAAAGGGGGAAAAAGGACAAAAGAATTTTTTAAAAAAAGAAACAAATAGAAAAAGTAGAACAGAAAAAAAAAAGAAACTGGGAGGTGGTTAGGCCACACCTTGAGTACTGTGTCCAGTTCTGGGCCCCTCAGTTTAAGAAGGACATTGAGACACTTCAACGTGTCCAGAGAAGGGCAACGAGGCTGGGGAGAGATTAGACTTGATGACCTTTGAGGTCTCTTCCAACCTTGGTGATTCTGTGATTCACCAGCTGCTTGTTTTTTCTGTCTTCTTTTACAACCTCTTCCCCTCTTCTTTCAATTCAGATGTAATTTTGCTCACTGCTTCTCTTTAGGGGAAGATCTTCCTCATTCCTGTCATTCTTCTGATTTTCACTGCACCTCATTCTCGTATTAACGACGGGTTTTAACCTTTATTAGTTTTTGAATCATTGCTAATAGACACAAATAAACTACAGGCACTATAGGAAGAGGTGTGAACATTTGTCCTGAGGATGCAAACATCATTGATCCTCAGCTTCCTGCTGTTCCTAAAATTGATGCGTTTGTTTGCATTAGATCCACCCTTTTAGCAGCTCTTTAAGAGTCAAAGAGCATAGCAGACTGTGCCTCAGTCAGTCCAACTCTTTACCAAAGTCAGGGGGAATGTGAATGTTCCCTTGCTGAATATTGCTTAATTCCTCAGACTTTTGTAATCTGAAGAAAAGAAATAAAACTATTCACTCTTACCACTAATACAAAAGGCATAATGTAGAAGTCAGTCCCATGGATGCTAACCCTGGACACAGATGAAATACAGAAAAACATACAATGCTTTGTAAGTAGTTTAGGCATTAACCAGAAGATGCTCTAAGGCATCACAAATGTGTCTTCTGTTGGGTCTGCCATCACACACAGTTGATCCCCTGCATCCAAAAGGGATGCCAGAGGCATATTCCATTCTCTCACGATCTTCTGGGACTTCAGTTCTGCAACAGCCCCTAACAACTCAGGCTGCAGCCTGCCATCATCTCACCAAACACAATTGCCAAAGGGGTTTTCCTGGCTTGCCCTCTGCAAGAATTGCCCTGGGAATGCACAAACGTGTGGCACTGAGGACAAAGCTGCCAGGCTCCAGGGAAAGGAGCAGGGATTTCAGGACTGCAAAGAATCTGCCTGGGAGTTAGGAGGACTTTTTCGAAGGTGCCTTTTGACAGGTTTTGCAAGGAGGTTACTTGAGGCATTTGAATTCACAGTTGTCTTCCACTAATGCCTAAAGAACTGCCTGAAAATCTAAACTTAGGTATTAGATAGCTTTGAGGATTCCCAATGGGATACATTCATAACTTTAAACGAAGTCATGGTCATTGTTATAATCTCTCCAATGTGAAATCTACTTGCCATCTCAATGCAGTGAGCGGAGATAAAAGCTCAGAGCCAATAATACATTTAGGCTTCTGACATCCCATTTTCATCTGTCTGCACACAGTGCCTTAAGCAGAGAAGAAAACAAGCAGGGCTGTGATACTGGAGCTCCAAGTTTAGTGGCACTGGGACCCTCCACCTGTCACTATGTCTGAGGTTTTTTCCTTATCCCTCTGCAGCAGCCAGGAGCTGGAAGTCGCCTCTCCTGTCAGAGACCCACTGCTCACCTTATGTGTAGCACTGAGATCCCAGAAGCTGGGAGCTAGCAGCAACAGCCCTGCTGAAGACAAGGACTCTCTTCTGCTGAAAGCATCATCTATTTGTTGTTGAGCTCTGAACTCAGGAAGAGCTGGGAGCCAAAAGTAGTAACCTGCCTTGGCAGACACCATCCCCCAGGGCAGGCTGCTTCACAGTGCCTGCAGGAATCGTGGTGCTGAACGTATTTCAGATGGAGTGGGTCATTCACCCTCACTGGCCTCTAGCCTCCTCCTCCTCCCCTGACTGAGCTCCAATCCTCAAAAGATAAGGTGGGTGGCCTAGTAGATCAGGGTGAATCACTGCATGCTGAGGTAATCATCTGCTTTACATCTCCAGTCGCTTTTCCCAGCACCAAGCCTTGTGCCCACAGGCCAAGCGATGCCAGGACCAGACTGCAGTGTTCATCTATCTTCCTCACAGTGCAAAGAGTGCTTTCATTGGTGAGCAGCACACAATCACAGAATTGTTAGGGTTGGAAGAATAGAATAGAATAGAATAGAATAGAATAGAATAGAATAGAATAGAATAGAATAGAATAGAATAGAATAGAATAGAACAGAACAGAACAGAACAGAATTGACCAGGTTGGAAAAGACCTTTGAGATCATCAAGTCCAACCTATCACCCAACACTATCTAATCAGCTAAACCATGGCACCAAGTGCCTCATCCAGTCTCTTCCTAAACACCTCCAGTGATGGTGACTCCACCACCTCCCAGAGACCTCAAGGATCATCTGGTTCCAACCCCCCTGCCATTGGCAGGGACACCTCACACAAGATCACATTGTCCAGAGCCACATCCAGCCTAGCCTTAAAAACCTCCAGGGATGGGGCTTCTACCACCTCCCTGGGCAACCTGGTCCAGTGCCTCACCATGACCCAAATCCTTTCTGTATTCCAACCACCCTGATCCTGTATTCCAATAACCCTGATCCCACAGAGATAATCTGGCTGAATGACCTGCAGGTTTTGTCCCCTTTTGAGCTGACTGCAGTCACACAGCTGTGCCCAGAGGGGCACCAAGCCCAGAGGAGAGGCAGAGCCCATGTGCCAGACTTTGGGTCAGCTAACATAGCCAGGATGGTTGCAAGCAGCAGTGCACTAAAGGAAGCTGTAGGGATACCAACCATACCCCACAGTGCCTGCACAGGCTCAGGGCAGCTCCAGGATACAAGGCTGGGGATAGGCCTCAAGCACAAGCCCTACAAGGAGAGGATGAGGGAGCTGGGATTGTTTAGCCTGGAGAAGAGGAGGCTCAGGGGAGACCTCATTGCTGTCTACGACTACCTGAAGGGAGGTTGTAGCCAGGAGGGGGTTGGTCTCTTCTCCCAGGCAACCAGCAGCAGAACAAGAGGACACAGTCTCAAGCTGTGCCAGGGGAAGCTTAGGCTCAAGGTGAGGAGAAAGTTCTTCCCAGAGAGTTGTTAGCCATTGTGCTGCCCAGGGAAGTGGTGCAGTCACCATCCTTGGAGGTGTTTAAGAGGGGATTGGACATGGCACTTGGTGCCATGGTTTAGTCATGAGGTCTGTGGTGAAGGGCTGGACTTGATGGTCTTTGAGGTCTCTTCCAACCTTGGTGATTCTGTGATTTCCACATCATACACACACAGTTTAAAAGCTCACACTTTGAGGATCGAGTCGTACGCCCAGCTCTGAATTGACATAACCTGAGGAAGCGCTGTGTCTGCTAGCAGCCCATCTTCTAATTTGGACTTCAAGCTACCAGAACAAGCAGGGGGGGTAGGGAATCATTAAGCCATTTTTTAATGTTATTTCTTTCAAGCAACACAAACATCCCATTTCCTATATGCTTCAGCAACTCACTCTGAGAGACAAATCAATACTCGTCTCTTTGCAGTTAAAGATTCGTATTTGGTAAGGGAGAGTAGGGGATTTGCCTTAAAAACAATATACACTTCTTTAAGGGGGGGGACAAAAAAAAATCCTCTTCCTTTTGACTAGTTTGGTTTTCTGATAAAAATTAAGCACACTGGAGAAAAGGCTTCTTTCTTTACAAAACAACAACAAAAAAAGGATTTTCTACAACAAACCCAGCCCTTCCAGCACATTGAAGGAAAAGCAGAAATGCATGCTCAGAACAAGGAAAAGCCTACAGGACAAAAATCAATTTAGAAAGGGCCAGGATTGCTCTCTCAAAACCCAGCTATATTCTGTCCTTCCTGAGCAGCTGGGGAGGAACAGCTCAGGCCAACAGGACACCACAAGAAAGCAACAACCAAAACATGTGTCATGTCCTCACCCTCTTTCACAGAATCACAGAATTGTCAGGGCTGGAAGGGACCCCAAGGATCATCTAGGCCCAACCCCCCTGCCATGGGCAGGGACACCTCACACTAGATCAGGTTGCCCAGATCCACATCCAGCCTGGCCTTAAAAACCTCCAGGAATGGGGTTTCTACCACCTCCCTGGGCAACCTGTTCCAGTGTCTCACCACCCTCCCTGTGAAGAACTTCTTCCTGAGGTCTAATCTAAATCTCCCCTCCTCTAGCTTGGATCCATTCTCTCTATCCCTATCACTACCCAACATGCTAAAAAGTCCCTCACCAGCTTCCCTGTCAGCCCTCTTCAGATATTGGAAGGCCACAATGAGTTCTCCTCTGCATATGGTTCAGTTGTGGTCGTGTTTTGGAAGGCTTTTTGGAGGGCTGCAGTGAGGCTATCATTCTTCACCAAAGCCCTAGTCTTGTTCACACTTACACATGACAGCTAGCTTTAAGCTCCCACCTTTCCACACCACTCATTTTAGCACAACTGGGCTTGTAAACTAAATGGGAAGGTTTATGTGAAGGTTTTCCTAGTGTAAATAACCTGGAATTCCTAACAGCCAAAGGAATTCCCCACTGCTTCCAAAACTGAGCTCTACTTATATTGTATATAGAGACTCTTTAAGCAACAGCTTGCTTTCAAAATGTCCACCCTGGTTTTGATAACAGAAATCAAGCCAATACACACAGGAGGATGGTGTTCTGCTGTCAGACAGACAGCTGGTAAGGAAAACACCAGGATGTGATCTTGCTAACTGGCACACCCTATACATAATCACTGAGGCCTTCTCAGTAAACATCACCTGGCACCAAACCACTGGCTTTTTGCTTTTGTAATGGACTTTGTTGCTTCTTCATGGGGGGCCTTTCCTCTGCCTCATCATATCAGAGAAACTCTAGACACTTCAGTGGGGTCACATCCTTCCTTCACAGGGTGGGTCACCAGGACCTATATAGTCCGAAGTACTTTACTGTTTGGCCAACTCTCACAGCACATTTACAGCACATCTGGGGCAGAGGATCTGGAGGAATCTTCCCTTGTCTCCTGGAGGTGACAACTGAGGCAGCTGACAACTCTGCTAAATCAGACAACAATATGCAAATCCCCATCCCTGGAAGTTTTTAAGGCCAGGCTGGATGGGGCTTTCAGCAACCTGCTCTAGTGTGAGGTGTCCCTGCCTGTGGCAGAGGGGTTGGGGCTGGAAGATCCTTGAGGTCCCTTCCAGCCCTGCCAATTCTGTGAAATAGCAGCACTGCCATGAAAAGCTCAACTGGTCAACTCCTGCCCTTAAACTTGTTCTGACTACATCATTAATTACCTCTTAAAATACATCACAAAATCCTGATGAAAAGACATGTAGAAGCCACTGTGAAGCATTTAGTACAAGTGCTGCTTTCTGTCACTGGAATCACTGGTAACAGAACGCCAGCTGAGAATCTCACTGCCGGTGTCAAGTGGCTCCACCAAAAACCCAGGCTTCTTTTTCAAAGCCTCAGGGGAGTGATGGCTCTTATCATGGAAAGAGAATTTCACAAGGTGGAAGAATAATGGCAAAATGCTCTGTGACTGGCAGAGCGAAATCCAGTCCCACAGCCAGTCAGGAAGGCAGCAGCAGTAGGTGGTTATCAAGACAGTTTCATCAGACAGTCGAAGGCCATGCAAAGCTTTATAAATCAGTGTGAGGAGTTTACAACTGACACACCACTGAACAGAGGAACAGTAAAGACTTCTCCTGCTCTGAAAAGCTGGGGTGTTTTTTTTTTTTTGCATCAGCCTTCCTGCAGCTTTTAAGATTTTGCTTACAAGAGTCAAAGAGTGGAAGCAGATAGAATCGAATAACCCAGTCTCAGACTCGGAAAGCATGAATTAAAATCTGTCTCCATGACTGAGGGAAATTATCTGCTGCTGATAATATTCCTCAGATAATAAAAGTCAGGATGTGAAACAGCCTAAGTACTGCAGGGGAACCAAAACAATAAATCAGGGAGTTAGACAAGTGTGATGTCCTCTACTACCTGAAAGACACTTAGGCCCACCTGAGGCTGAACCTCACTGCCAAGGTCCTATCCCCTGGTGAGAAACCAAGGGGGAAGATCTGACCACAGGTGCAGGTACCCCAGGCAGCCCTGCCTGGGATTCTGACAGCCAAAAGTGGCAGAATGCAGGTGAGAGGCTTGCCCCTGAAATCAGTTTCACATAGAGCAAAACAACACCTGCAAACAACTGCTAAAATATTTACAAGGAGACAAAGATCCTCCTGCAAGCCCCAAATGTGATTCCAGTGACAACCACAACAATTCAGTGGCTGCCCTTGTAAAGTTTGGAAAGGCTAGCCCTTGACAAAGGCACCCAAAGAGCATCTACAATTACACATTTCACCAGTCTAACATTACTGAGCAGCCATTGAAACTGGAAAACCCTAACTGATAGATGGCAAAACACGCAGGAATATTCTACACTACAAAAAAGTAGAACTCAACTTGAATCACCTTGACCCCCAACTACCTGACAATTCCATAGTCACTGGAGAAGAAAACTTAGGGGCAAAGAGGCTAGGGAGAGGCCTCGAGCACAAGCCCTAGAAGGAGAGGCTGAGGGAGCTGGGGTTGTTCAGCCTGGAGAAGAGGAGGCTCAGGGAAGACCTTATTGCTCTCTACAACTACCTGAAGGGAGGTTGTAGCCAGGTGGGGGTTGGTCTCTTCTCCCAGGCAACCAGCACCAGAACTAGAGGACACAGTCTCAAGCTGCACCAGGGGAAGTTTAGGCTGGAGGTGAGGAGAAAGTTCTTCCCAGAGAGAGTTGTTAGCCATTGGAATGTGCTGCCCAGGGAGGTGGTGGAGTCACCGTCCCTGGAGGTGTTCAAGAGGGGATTGGACGTGGCACTTGGTGCCATGGTTTAGCAGTCATGAGGTGTTGGGTGACAGGTTGGACTTGATGATCTTTGAGGTCTTTTCCAACCTTGTTGATTCTATGATTCCTCTCCACCCATTTAGTACCAAATGGAGGTAACAGAGGCACAAACAAGACATCCACAGACTGGGGATGCAGGAACTAGAGATGGGCTCAAAGGCCTCGTTTATATATCACGAGCTGAAAACTATCCCAGGAATGAAGGGGGGAGGACTGCATTTTCCAGCAAAGACAAAGAAGCAAGAGGAACAACCATCTAAGGCAGCACTCACATCCTTTTTAGCTGTGCAGGCAAAAAAACTTGTTAATAAACCCCAAAGAGAAATTTACAGACCATTTTTTTAACCTATAACTCCAAAAACTCCTCCTCTACTTCAAACAACATGCCAGGTTTCTCATGCCCTGTGCATTGTGGTTTCTTTCTAGGGGAAAGAGAGAGAGAGACAGACAAGAAAAAGCTGAGAGACAGTCAGTTCTCATTTTAATAACCTGATTCTTGGAAAGACTGACCCTCCAGAGAAGATAATTAGCAGCCAGGCCAGTAATTCTCTTCAGCCACACAAGTACAGCTGTTAACCCTTTCTGTACAGCACAGATAAAACACCGAGAGGAAGGGCAAATGGAACTGCACTGTGGATCTTGTGCAGGAGATTCCAACAGCTCAACATTTTCTTTTTGGTCATTCTGCATCAAGCAGATGATGTAATGGAAGAGTTTAAGATGTCACCCACGTGCAAGAAAATCCAAATGAAGATAAGAATGCAGTAATTAAGGTGGGGAGGAACATTAAAACATCATAGAATCAGTGAGGGTTGGAAGGGACCACAAGGATCATCTAGTTCCAGCCCCCCTGCCATGGGCAGGGACACCTCACACTAGAGCAGGCTGGCCAGAGCCTCATCCAGCCTGGGCTTAAACACCTCCAGGGATAGGGCCTCAACTACCTCCCTGGACAACCCATTCCAGGGCTTCACCACTCTCATGGGGAGGATCTTCCTCCTCACCTCCAGCCTGAATCTCCTCACCTCCAGCTTCATTCCATTCCCCCTAAAATAAAATAGAAGAAAGTTGGAAAGAAGGAATACAAAGAGGTTCCCTGTACATTAAACCCATTTTGGAAGCAAACTGCACCAGACAGCCACCTCAATGTGCTAATCACATGATGCCAAGAAACAGAGACGTCACAGCAAGCAGATCTATGAGCAAACCATGAGAAGTCTGAAAGAAAACCTGAAATGAGACTGAGAGAGCCATAAATGGCCAAAATTAAAAGAGGATTTATGGTGTCACAAGAAACAGTAATGTGTTCAAGAGAATTACTGGGAACTGACTGCCAGATGGAACAATTTAAAGAACAGAGAAGTGTTACCATTGTACCTAAGAAGCAGAGATTTATGGGCAACCCAGACATCAGTTGGACTATGTTTTGGCCATTATAAATCACTATCTCTTCAGCATTTAAAAAGCATTCTGGATTTCACAGTGATCTGAAACACTCCTAGGGCCAGAGGGAGCCACACTGATTTACATCTCTGAGGATAACAGCATATGATGCTGATGAAGTGAGAGCACTTTATGCCAGCAAAGGGCATGCTCCAGTGACTTTAGAGGAGCTCTGTTCAGTCTAGACCACTTGAGAGGCTTCTTCCCTTCTCCTCCCTTCCTATTTAGTTTGCAGGTTTGGACCTTGGGACTTCCCTAAACACTAAGCAGCTCAGTGTCCAGCAGCAAGCCATGCAGACAGACTGCTTACTGGGGAAAGAAAGTCAACACACTCTTTTTCATACTCAGACTGATCCCCACACTCCCTTCCTGGGTCAGTCCTCATTAGGGTCCACATTTTGCCCAACGAAATAAAGGCTTCTAACAAGAAAAATAATTCTCATTAGACTTGAAGGAAGCAACTCATAAAACACACACAAAAAAAGTAGCATCAACACAATGAGATATGTTCCTACCCAATTTAACCCCCAGAACAGATGAGAAGTGCTCCAGAACTCACAGGGTATATCCCCACCCCAACCACACCTTCATATCCATGCTGAGACTTTCTAGAACAAACCTACTGACCCACTCTAAGTTCCTCAGGCACTACCAACATTTTGGTCCCACCTTTGCTGACCTGTTCCTGTGTCATGCAGCAGCTCTCACTGATGACTGCAAGGTGGAACCATTTGTTACCAAGCAGTTACTTTAGCCCCTGGTTACTCTGGCCAGTGACAATAATCTGAACCCATTCCATACAGGGCGGGGTTGTGGTTCATTAACAAACCTGTTTCTCTGATCCCCTTGGAGAGCTACGTGCCCCTTCTAGTGCTGTTTTGCTAGCAAAGAGCATCTTGCCTGAATTTCTGGATCAAATCCAGAAAAAAAATGCATGGTAACTGAAAGCCTTTACCATCTGGTGACTGTTCAACATCCTATGTGGATGCTAGCCTGTGTCCAGCGCTGGGTGAACAGGTGTCCACATAATACCAACAGTCACAGTTGTCACTGGTTTGTAATCCCATTTGCAGACTTGACACTTGGGTGGAATACTGAAAGCCTGGCATCCTTCAGCTGATCCCCTCCATCCTTCAGCTGATCCCCTCCCCAGCATGCTTGTGAAGAAACTTCCTTACTGCCCTCCTCTGCCTCATGCCATTGAGTGGCTGCTGGTGAGTTCTGTGCTGAATTTCATTGGCTCACATTCCCTTGCTTGATGGCTTGAAAAGAAGGAGCAAACAGCAGTAGCAAAAAGAAACACCCTTGGAAATCTGGGGCTGTGCAAATACACAGGGACTAAGACCTCTCTCTCCACATTTCAGACACCAGACAAACACATTTACTCCCCACAAACCGGGACTCCTTCATGTAAGCAGCAGTGAAATCAGGTAGTGAACCAGGCAGCAGAAAAAGCATTTGCTATCTGCAACTCCAGAGAAAAGGAAACTACAAACTCCTTCCCTGGGTTCAGTGAGCATCTTTCCATCTTCTTGGAAAATGGCGGAACCCAAACATGAAGTCTTCTCACTGTCCTCAAAAACATCTACATCTGACTGGCAGACAGATGTCAAGGCAGTTCAAACACACCCAAAAAACCTTCCCCCAACCTCAAAGAAAACAAAACAAGGCACACAGAATGAGGCAGGCTGTGGATGTCACTAGTGTCTATGAGTTCACAGAAGTAAGCCAGGTTTATGAGCATAACAAATTACCAGCACTCTGATGAGCTGCAGTAATTGTTTGTGCATTCCCAGATCATAGCAAATGCAAGGTAAAGGCTCATTAACTGACAACTTCCCCACTGAGGTATAAACTAACACACTGTACCTGGTATTTTCTCACCCATAGCCATTTCACTCTTCAGCTGAGGCCAGGAAGCCTGTGGAACCATGAATTTCCCTCAGGCACAGGACCCCTGAGCCTAGTGCTAATAACTAACCCCATGCTCACAGGTGGAAGTGTCCTTCAAGTGGAAAATCCCTTACTGGAAGCCACCATCACGATGGCAGTCAGCACAGCTCTGTGTTAATCAGCTTGGTTATGGTCACTGGAATCTCATTGTTCTGCCTAACAGAAGCACTCTGAACCTTTGACTAGACTAGACTAGAATAGACTAGACTAGAATAGACCAGACCAGACCAGACCAGACCAGGTTGGAAGAGACCTTTGAGATCATTAAGTCCAACCTATCATCCAACACCATCTAATCAACTAACCCATGGCACCAAGTGCCTCATCCAGTCTCTTCCTAAACATCTCCAGTGATGGGGACTCCACCACCTCCCTGGGCAGCACATTCCAATGGCCAATCTCTCTTTCCATGAAGAGCTTCTTCCTAACATCCAGCCTAAACCTCCCCTGGTGCAGCTTGAGACTGTGTCCTCTTGTTCTGGTGCTGGTTGCCTGGGAGAAGAGACCAACCTCTGCCTGTCCACAACCTCCCTTCAGGCAGTTGTAGACAGCAAGAAGGTCTCCCCTGAGCCTCCCCTTCTCCAGGCTAAGCAACCCCAGCTCCCTCAGCCTCCCTTCATAGGGCTGAGCTCCAAACCCCTCCCCAGCTTTGTTGCCCTTCTCTGGACATTTTTCCTAAACTGAGGGGCCCAGAACTGGACACAGGACTCAAGGTGTGGCCTAACCAGTGCAGAGTACAGGGCACAATGACCTCCCTGCTCCTGCTGGCCACGCTGTTCGTGATAAGGGCCAGGATGCCTTCTTGGCCACCTGGGCACACTGCTGGCTCATGTTCAGCCTACTATCAACCAGTACCCCCCAGGTCCCTTTCTGCCTGGCTGCTCTCCAGCCCCTCTGACCCCAGCCTGTAGCTGTGCCCCAGCCTGTCCCGTGCCCCTCTACATCTGTCTGTGTGCACACGTGCCCGTGACCATGCCCATTACACTGAGCTAGAACACTGACAATGAGGGTTTTGCCAACTTTAAATCCAAGTCCTGTTATATATAACCTTGCAGCTTAAATATAAGTTTAAACCTGAATCTCTCACATGTATATACTTATTTATAGCCACAGCAATGGGGTGGCTGCTGAGGAAAGTAGAACAGCTTTGGAAAAAGTGGGTGGTGAGAATGCAAAACAGAATCTGCTTTTTAACTTGACTTGGTATCTCTGGTCTATGAAAACTGTGAACTTGAATCTCCTTTCCCTGCCCAATGTAATTCTTTGAATCATCTAACATATATCCCCACCCTCAGGCTTTCTCATCTGCCCTGTCCCTGTGTGCTTCAGGAGTTTGGCCACATTCTGGCCATCGGGAGATTGCAGCAGGAGGAATGTAAATGGACCCCTTCACACTTTGTGTTCTCCTAGAGGTGAAAGAGCAACACAAAGCAGGCAGTGCTGGGCATGAGGGTAAGCTAAGTTCAAAGTTACCTTGCCCCACACTGAGTGAAGATCTCTGAACTCCACTGCCACTGCTGGAAGTCCTGGGGCACCGCCTCAGAGCTGAGGGTGCCTTGCAAAACACAGAGCTGCCCAGCCTCCCTCGCTGTTTAAATACCTCTGGCATAACTTTTGCTCCCATTTCACAACTCAGAGGAAGGGAAGGGAACAAGTTCACTGTTGGGAAAGTTGGTCACTAGAAATATTCATGACTCAACGTTTACTACTCACCAAAAGAGAAGGAGCTGCTTGAAGAGAAGCCATAGAGCACTGGGCTGTACCCAGGAGCACCGTGGTGCATGTACCAGGAGCACCTTGGTGTGCATCACAGAATCATTCAGGTTGGGAAAGACCCTCAGGATCACCAAGTCCAACAGATAACCCAACTCTACAAGGTTCACCCCTAGACCATATCCCCAAGCACCACATCCAAACCACCTTTAAACGCATCCAGGGTCGGTGACTCAACCACCTCCCCGGGGCAGCACATTCCAATCCCTGACCACTCTTTCTGTGAGCAATTTTCTCCTAATGTACCAGCACAGCAGCATCACAGCACAGGGCACAGCCTGTCTTCAATAAAGGTACATTTGACTGAAATTGTGTCAAGCTTGATGGCAAAGGCACTGTGGTCTGTGGCTTATTCAGCTCCATCTTCATCCTATTTATTTGTCCTTTTTTTTTTCCCCCCTCTACCCTTTCATCTTTACTGGTCTTCAAGGAAAAATCCTTTGTTCTCCACCATAAGGTTTGGCAAACAGCAATCCAAGATGTTTGCTACACACAGTTGCAGAGTTTCTCAGAGCTGGTAACCCATCATAGGTTGTGGTTTCACATGCCTATCCTGCCTATTTTGCACATCATGTCATATATTTCTACATGTAACTGCACAGACCATTTGGAGGCTCTTTTCCTCTGTCTTCAGCCCTCAGTTATTCCTCCCAGCTCACAGCAACTGCACCCAAAAAATGAATCTGCACCTGCCTCCTCACAACAAAGATGAGGGGAAATGGGAAACAATGAAGGGCCCAGGCCTGAAACTCAGCTTGCTAAACGTTGCAGGTAAAACTGCATTTCACTGCAGTCACCACAAAGCCTGCCACCTCCTTCAGAATGTCACCTGTGTACATGCTGTCCTGGCTTTACACAGGCACTTACATCATACCAGCCACACCAGTTTAAACTCCAGCTTTCAAATACCGCAAGCTGACTTCAACCTTTAACACCGCACGGGAAAGGCTCGGCGAATGCTAGGAGCAGAGAACAGACCTCCTGCGCCTGCCCTGTGTAGGCAGAGACTTTGTAAAGGCAGCTTACACTTGGGCAGGCTGTGCAAATTGTTCAGCTGCTCAGACACTTTGCTGACCTCTTGTTTAAGTTAACTGCAGACTTAGAGGGAGATTTGTAAAACACCACCAGCTCCTAACATGTTCGGTTTATCATCAAGCGACTGCCTCACGGCTCGCCCAAATTGGTGAGGCATGAAATGTTTTCTGTGGGTAAGGCAGATAAAACAGCTGTATTCACTCCTGTTCCCTGACCTTAGCTGGGCTGTTGGGATTTTGCATGTGGAGTCAGGCAGAGAGAGTGCTTGAAGAATGGGGTTAAAACTAAGTCAGCCTTTCTGTTCTCTCTCAATGATTTTCGATCGATCCTAACCTCTGCTATTGTCAGCTCAGCGCTGATCCACTGTGAAGTTTGCCTTCCCTGCCTCTCACATTCCAGCCGCCACCAAGGACTTTGCAGCACTAGAACCATCACCTGACAATTTTGTTCAGGCAAAAGAGACTCAACACTGCTGCACCAGCGACACAGCAATGCTAATAGGGCTAAAAATCTTAAGGTTGAGTCATTTAAATGAATAGTTATGACTCGCTGGCTGTACCAGGGAGAGAGCTGCTGAGGCGGAGGGAGGCAGCCAGGTGGTTTCACCTCGGGAGCTGCTGTATTCCAGTCTGGAAAGCCTGCACGTTGTACTGAGGCTCTGAGGCACTCATCTGTGGGGCCTTGCACACATACAGGAGGAAGGAAAAGTCCCTTAGAGGTGGCACAACAAAAGCTGGCTTCCAAGACAGCGAATCTGGGAGGAGGTGTTCCCCCAGCCCCTGGAAGAAGTGGGAGGCCACCCAGAAGCACACCATGGGGCTAGTGCAACACGCAGACCACCAGCTGAAATGTTTCATCCCCAGTGGCAGACTGGCAGCGTGACATATCATGTTATCATGACTGTGGTGATAAAAATATATCTGGGGGAATATATGAGTTATGTCCTACTGTCTGAAATCTCAGCAGGCCCAGTAACTAAGCAACCTCTAAACCTTTGCAGTCCTCATTAGAGTAATGCAAGCCCATTAACTTCACTTGGACTGATCAGGGTCAGGATTTAACCCAATCTTACCAAGCTGGCTTTTTATCCAGCGCTGCCAAAAGTCACACATGGCTATCCCACAGGGTGCCAACAGCCAAGTGAACACTCAGAGGAGCCAAACATTAGAAGAGACCCAGCTTTTCATGCCTCCCATCTATATCAGAACTAACACAGCTGGGATCTTCACCTAGTATGGTAAAAAATAAGCCGAGAAATGCCAATTTTCACTCACACCTCTGCCATTCCCCTGTAGAATGGCCTGGTGTCCTTCACCTAGCACAGGATGTTAGGGTTGGAAGGGACCTCTGAAGGTCATCAAGTCCATCCTTGCTGTCAGAGGAGGACCTTAGAATCTAGCACAGGTCACACAGGAACACATCCAGATGGGTCTTGAAAGTCTCCAGAGATGGGAGACTCCACAACCTCCCTGGGCAGCCTGTTCCAGTGCTCTGTGACCCTCACAGGGAAGAAGCTCCTCCTCATGCTGAGGCTGAACCTCCTGCACTGCAATTTATCTCCATTGCCCCTTGTCCTGTCACAGGGCACAAGATAGAAGAGTCTGTCTCTTCCCTCTTGACACCCAGCCCTCAGGCATTTATAAATATTTACCAAACCTGCTCTCAGTTTTCTCTTCTCCAAACTAACCAGCCCCAGGGCTCTCAGCCTCTCCTCATAGGGCAGTGCTCCAGTCCCCTATCACCCTGGTAGCTCTCTGCTGGACCTTCTCCTGCAGACTCCTGTCCCTCCTGAACCTGTGTCACCCTTTTGCTTCCCCTCTCCTCCCCATGGCACTGGTGCTATCTGCATGCCTCCCTCCAACCCACTAGACACTAAAAACTGGGATCAGTCGAAACAAAGCAGAAGATGGAGTGAAATGGGAGCAGCAAAATGCCTGCCAAGCATCACCAGGTGTTTCTCTAATACACTCCATACCTTGCCTGCAGTTTTGCCTGTTTCAGCCCCATTCACCAAAGCATCCTTATTGGGGTACAATCCAAGCAAGTACTTCAATGCCTACTTCAAGGCTGCCATTAATACAGATGGCTTAAATATTTCTCTGAATGAAACCCTTTAACTCTGAGCTCTTCAGGACAGGAAGAATGCTTCAGTTTGGGGCTGAATTGAAAAATCAGCTAGAAGAAGGCTCTTTGTGGCTGCATGGTGCCTTGCTGACAGCACACATTGGAAAACTGTAATTAAAAAGGAAAGGGAAAAAAAAGAAGGAAATATTATTTTTTGCTTCCTCTCAGCTTTGTGCTTTGGATGGTAAAGAAGGAGCAGGCAGCAGAAAACACAAATCTCTTCAGACAGGCCACTAAGCATATGCTCAGAGAAAAATCCATGGAGCTGCCATTGCTGGAACAGAATTACAATCACTCAATGTCAGAGTCTTCACTTGTACAACAGGGAAAGTGCTGCTCAATCCATCTCAAAATACATTAATATGATTTGTTGCTTGACCAGTGCTCTGAGATAAAGAGTTCTCTTCATGGCAATACAAAAGTTCCAATGCTCTCTTTCCCTGAGTCTGAGTGCTGTTCACAGCCTCCTGCTGTGGATGGAGCACCTCCTCCTGACAGCAGCCCGGTGCAACTTCAGCCTGCAGAAGGCCAAGGGGCCACCACACAGCAAAAAGCAACCACAGATGACCCTGCAGTACTCCCCAGCATCACTGCCCTTCAGAGGGAGTGTGCTCAAGTCAGCTTTTTTTTTCAGCTAGGAATTGCCTTTTCCCCTCCCTTGCCTTTCAATCGTTTAATTAAAATCTTGGGTAAAACACCACCAAAACAATAAACCAGCCCCCAGCCTCCCATCTTCTGTGTCCAGGGCAGCAGGTTTGACGTGGCAGGCTCCCTCCCAGCTGTGAACTGAGTGAACTGTGGTTCATGAATGCAGTGAGGCCACGGAGAGTACGTGCAGGTTGGACACACAGGACGGGGACGGTGGCAGCATGGTTTGTGTCATGTTAATGACGCACAGCCCTGCCAGCTTCCCCCCCACCACCCTCTCCAAGCTTTATGTAGGAGGCATAATTATGTAATAAAATCCCTGTTTCTGCAGCATTCACCCTGTACCAACAGAGAAATGCTGGCTTTATTATTCCTCCCAGCTGGTAGGCACTGAATTACTAGTGTTTTAACCCTCTTTGCACTAAACCCTCACTTTGATTTCTGACTCGCAACAGCGGGAGCAACAGCCACTGATCATTTCTATTCTCTCCACTTGGTGAGGTTGATTCTTGGCCTTTGAGATCATTTTTATCAGCTCATAAAACACCTGCTTGTTAAGGATCCAATCTATTTCCTGGGGAAACTTGCAGTCAGCTGGGTTGAGTTGCTTCCAGAACTGGTATGCCTCAGCCCGAGGACAGAACTGCTTGACCTGGTTTTACGCTGCGACTGCTCCTGGGAGGGATGGCACGCACGCTGCAGAAGGGCAAAGGTACAGCTGAGCAGTACCTTCTGCTGCTCTGCCTCTGTACAGGCAAGACCCTGGCTATGTGATGGATCCTGAGAGGGGAACTTCCTTTGACATCTTGGTTTCATTCCTTGAAAGAGCAGGGGCCGTGCACTCGACATCTTCCCTTGCTGCGAGGCGCCTGGTTGCTAGGCAGTCTGTTTGTCTGAAGAGCAGGGCATGGGTTTGCTATCAGAACCCTGCTTGCTGTTAATTCAGGGGTGCAGGAATTTTTGAAGAGCTCTAAAGCAAAACATGGACTGAAACTGAGGCACAGGAAGTGCCATGGAAACAGAAGTAAGAATTATTTCACTGGGAGGGTGACAGGACACGAATACAGGCTGCCCAGGGGGATTCTGTAGTTTCCCTCTCTGGAGATTTTCAAGACCTGCCTGGATGAGTTCCTGTGTGATCTGTTCTAGGTGATCCTGCTCTGGCAAGGGATTTGAACTAGATGATCTCTGAAAGTCCCTTCCAGCCCCTAACATTCTGTGAAACTGACTGAGACTAGAACTTGTGGCCAAAAGACATTATCAGTGTCTTTCAGACCAAATGGAGCAACCTCTAAGGCAGAGGGAGCATCCACACCCAGACAGCAAGATGGTGATCAGCCAGAAAGAGAAGGCCTCTTACATCCCCTGATTTATGCTCTTTCAGCCAAACCATTAAAGACTCCTTACAATGAAGGTTTCTGAGCCAGCTGTTGCCAAGCTGATGTCTGAATGGGCATGCATTTACAGTTAATTACCAAATAACCCCTCTTGAGGTACTGGAACTCCCCCAGATGATGGAAAGCAATCAGGTACCTGGGAGCATGTATGCTACTAGAGTGGCCTCAAGCAAGATCACATCTTGATGAGTCCCTCTAACACTTAGCACCAAAGCACAGCCCAGGACAACTGGTCAAGGAGGTGCAAGGGTGCTCACATGGCTTCTCTCCCCATCCCATAGAGCGGAGCCTGTTCCAGCCCTGATAACACTGTGCTGGAGCTCCAGTTCTTCCATGCCTAGGAGAGTAAATGGCCAGCTGATCTTCAGTCCACCTGACTTCTAACTCTCTTCACAGCACAGCAACTGTCAGAACCTTCCCCTGCACCTTTCCTCATGGCAGGGATTCTGCCAGCTCAGGCAGCAAGACACAACAGGACTTGGTCCCTCAATGAGGTACTTGTTACAAAGAAAACTGGCCATCAGCAGGAGCACACAAAGGAGCAGAACCTGAGCTCTGCAGGCTTCAGAGCAGAATGATGTCCCAGTGCTGTGCATCTGTGTGTATCATTTCCACAACTCCAATTCACAGCAGCTTTCTCACCAGAGAACACGGCTGTCTCCAACAATCCTCGTTCATCAGCCCTGACCGCCCTTCATTCACCGTCTCCCCAAGCAAGTATTTCCTGCTCCCTGTCTGTGGTGGACTTGAAACACCCAGCAGCCCAATTCTGGGACACAGATTCCTCTCCAACCATTTATTCACACAGAGCTGTGAGCATGATACATCATCTTCCCAATAATCTGCACTGAGCAAGGCCTGCTGAGTCACTATCTTCGTTTTCCTGTAGGCATAAATTTTCACAGCCCACCACGAGCACAGAGCAAGCAGCTCCACAGCAGCACAAACCAAAAGAATAACCTTAACATGAAGGAAGGAGGAGTGCTTTATCATCATGGCCTGAATGCCTAAAAAACAAGACCAGACCATCTTTTCCAACTCCACCTCCCTGCACTCTGACTAGCCTGGTCACCCTTACTGCTCCAAGAGGGCTAATAGGGAAGATGATCCCTTGGTGGTTACTGGCATCTGCTGTCTACAACTACCTGAAGGGAGGTTGTAGCCAGGTGGGGGTTGGTCTCTTCTCCCAGGCAACCAGCCCCAGAACAAGAGGACACAGTCTCAAGCTTCACCAGGGGAGGCTTAGGCTGGATGTTAGGAAGAAGTTCTTCATAGAAAGAGAGATTGGCCATTGGAATGTGCTGCCCAGGGAGGTGGTGGAGTCACCATCACTGGAGGTGTTTAGGAAGAGACTGGATGGGGTGCTTGGTGCCATGGTTTAGTTGATTAGATGGTGTTGGATGATAGGCTGGACTCAATGATCTCAAAGGTCTCTTCCACCCTGGTTAATTCTATTCTATTCTATCTGGGGGAAATTTCTGCTGCTAGTGAATGGAGCTGTCATCTGCTTATCCTAGACCAGGTGTCATAAATACATTTTTGCTGTCATCAGCTGCCTCAGTTAAAGTTCTCCTCTGCATGCAAGTCCAAAGAAATTCTCCCCTCTTAAATAAAGTTAGGGATGGTTGTAAACCTTCAGCTCCCCTCTCCCTTGATGCCTGTGACCGTGTGTTCTTGTTAGGCAAAAATGTTTATGTGAGAGAGGAAGGAAAGAAAACATTTATAACAGTTAGGAAGACAAATTCTGCCCTTTCTCATTCCCCAGTTTCTCCTGCACACACACACACAAAAGAGGTGGTTGGGGTTTTTGTGAGCCATGCCACGAGAGATCATGGGAGACCAGTGAACACACAGCACCAAAGATGTTCTGACCTTTGCCTATGAACAGCTTGGGAGGGCTGGGGGACAGCTCAAGAAGGTTTTTCCTCTTATGAAGCTTCAGGCAGCCACAGGAATGTATCTCTAGGAACAGGCTGGCTGCTAAACTGGCTAGAACAAGTTCAGAGCAGCGTTGCAGCTTGCTCTGACGCCGTGTCGGAGGGGGAGAGGGAGCGCGAGGTTCAGCCGCAGAGGTGAGCGGCTGCGGGGGGCTGCCACTCGGCCCTCAGCCGCAGCATGGGGCAAAGGCTGGGGGGCTGCTGCAGGAAACGGGGGGACAGCCCCAGAGAGAACAGCAGGCTTCTCTTGCCGGAGCTGCTGCACCCTGAATCCCTGCGCTGGAGCCAGGTTTGTTGCCAAGGCTTGGCTGTGGACACGAAGAAGCTTGGGCAGGGCTAGGATCAGGCTGAGACATGAAGCTGTGTCCCTCAATAAGCAGAGCTGGGAGAGCAACGTTTCCACTTTCTAATGATAAGTCTTCTGAACTTCGTGTAACAGGAAGATCGGTGTGTGGGTGTATTTATGTTGAAATTAACTTCAGTTTAATCACATACAGCCAACAGTTGGTTTTCTGTCTACTTGAACAGTCTGCTTCCTCCACCAGAAAGACTTGCCTGAACTTGACTGTTAATTCTGATTAAGGTAGGACGTGAAACTACAGTCACAAGCCTAGATCCTGAAGAACTGCAACTGTGGGTAGCCATCCCCCTGTGGAACAAGAAGATCTTGATCCAGTTGGGTTTAGCATAGCTAAATTGGGTGGCAGTGTAAGTCACACTTCTGAGAGGTCCCCAAAACCATCAGCTCCTTGCATGAATAAGTTCTCATTAAGAGATGGAGTTTCTATTATGTACAATTAATGAAGGAGGATTTTTTTCTTTTCTTTTGAAGTGGTAAAGAACAAAAAAAAAAAAAAGGAGATTTGACTGTTTTAACAATTTACTGTAGAAGTCCAGGTTTACTTTGTTGGGCTTCTGTGTGTGTGTGTGTGTGTGGTGGAGGGCTTTTTTTAGCTGAAGAGCTGCCCACACTTGCAAGCGCAGTTGGATGCTCTAAAAGGGCGCAGTTGGTGCCGAGTTTGGTCAGGGCTGAGATCACTGTGCAAAGACAGCAGCTGACATCCATGGCTCTGCTCTGGGATGTCTAACCTCAGCAATTGCTGGCCAGGCCCAAGAGTGCCTTTACTTGACCAGCTATTGGGTATGGAGAAGAGAAGGCTCCAAGGAGACCCAATTGTGGCCTTCCAGTATCTGAAGGGGGCTACAAGAAAGCTGGGGAGGGACTTTTGAGGGTGTCAGAGAGTGACAGAACTAGGGGGAATGGAACGAAACTAGAAATGGGTAGATTCAGATTGGATGTTAGGAAGAAATTCTTCCCCGTGAGGGTGGTGAGACACTGGCACAGGTTGCCCAGGGAGGTGGTAGAAGCCTCATCCCTGGAGGTTTTTAAGGCCAGGCTGGATGTGGCTGCGAGCAACCTGCTCTAGTGTGAGGTGTCCCTGCCCACAGCACAGGGGGTTTGGAACTAGACGATCCTCGAGGTCCCTTCCAACCCTGACAATTCTATGATGCCACAGAGATAACATTATTATAAACCAGAAAGTGCAGAGTGAATCAAACGCAGCAGGTCTCAGGTGGAACCCAGTGGAATAGTTTTCACTCTCAGCAGTGCTAGAGAAACCCAGGAGCATCCCTGCACAACTGGCTCCTGCAGATATGGACTTATACTTGCTGGTACTAACAACTTTCACCTTGGTCCAGATGTTTAAAACACCCTCCAGGGAGATAAATTTGTATTCATACTATAGATCCCATTAACAATAAGACCTGATGCACCAAGAACCTAAATGACACGGCCAAAACTGTAAAAGCCAGTCAAGGGAAGGTAAGAAACATCAAGGCTCTTACAGGAGGCAAGAAGAGTTATCTGAACTCTCTATGTTGTCATTTCTATGCATATTCCATACCAAAAAAAGCCAGACCCCCCACCATACTGCATTATTTTCATAGAATCAACAAGGTTGGAAAAGACCTCAAAGATCATCAAGTCCAACCTGGCACCCAACCCCTCATGACTACTAAACCATGGCACCAAGTGCCACGTCCAATCCCTTTTTGAACACCTCCAGGGACAGTGACTCCACCACCTCCCTGGGCAGCACATTCCAATGGCCAACTACTCTTCCTGTGAAGAACTTTCTCCCCACCTCAAGCCTAAACTTCTTCACCTGGAAGAAAAAAAAATAATCTGATCTTTCAAATATTCTTTTGCCTTTCAATTTCCCAATGTTAAAGATCTGATTGAGTAGTCTACAGCTGTAGTTGTAAGCAATGCTTAGCTTTTTCATTAAACAGGACTATAACCACAGTTGTTGTACACAGTCTCGAGCCTAAACTTCCCCTGGCACAGCTTGAGGTGAGGAGAAAGTTCTTCCCAGAGAGAGCTGTTAGTCTTTGGAATGTGCTGCCCAGGGAGGTGGTGGAGTCACCGTCCCTGGAGGTGTTCAAGAGGGGATTGGATGTGGCACTTGGTGCCATGGTTTAGCAGTCATGAGGCGTTGGGTGCCAGGTTGGACTTGATGATCTTTGAGGTCTTTTCCAACCTTACTGATTCTATGATTGTTAGTATATTTGTGTGCAAGCACACTTCTCCTGCAGCAGTGGATCTGCAGGAAAGAAGAAAGGAAGATGTGCAATTAGCGCAAATGCAATCGGCATAAAACAATGGGAAGGGAAGACAAATAGAAGTGCTTTAGAAAGGCTGTTGGTAATGGTGCTCTAATTCAGAGAGTTGCTGCTTTCCCCCCCACCCACCCAATGCTTCCCCTCCAGATTAGATTGCAATTTTTCCTCTCAGTAAGTTTAGAAAGCCTGGGCCAAGCTCTTCCTCAGTGTAATTCCACTTGGATTGATTGCAGCAGGAGGAATTTAGCCCTCGTATTTCAAGATGCTGCTTGATCTCTCTCAGGTAAATCTGAATATAAAATATCAAACTGAAGAACGAGATAGAGCAGAGCTAAGTAACTTCAAAAACAAGGCAGCTCATCTTTCTGGCTGTAATCAGGCAAAACTCCAACACAAGTTGTACCTAATCAGAGGCGGGGCTTTTCTTCCCTTTTTAAGGCCCACACTGCAAGTTCCTTTTTTCCTTCCACATTTTCCTCTTCCTACAATTAACACTGATAATCACCAACTCATGAAAATACATTAGAAATTTAAAATAAATAAATAAAATCAATAAAGCTGTTTCAGGATGTTGCTTGTGGCTTTTCCTGGCTGTTTGTGAATTGCCAGTTTCTCTGTCGTACCACAGGCAGCTCTCCTCCTGTAACTGCAGACTCACTGCAGAGAGCAAGCAGCTGTAGCTCAGTGGCACTGTGGTTACAAAACACTCACTGGCAGGCAGGTTTGGGCAAGTGCTGTCTCCAAACCAACTTTTAGTACTTATTACTACTCTTTTCTTTTTGTTCTTCTACTCAGCTCTGGTGAGACCCCACCTGGAGTACTGCCACCAGTTCTGGAGCCCCTATTACAAGAGGGATCTGGAGGTGCTGGAAGGTGTCCAGAGAAGGGCCATGAGGATGATCAGAGGGCTGGAGCTCCTCTCCTCTGAGGACAGACTGAAGGAGCTGGGGCTGTTCAGTGTGGAGAAGAGAAGGCTCCAAGGAGACCTAATTATAGCCTTCCAGTATCTGAAGGGGGCCTACAAGAAGGCTGGGGAGGGACTTCTCAGGATGTCAGGTAGTGATAGGACTAGGGGGAATGGAATGAAGCTGGAGATGGGGAGATTCAGGCTGGACATGGGGAGGAAGTTCTTCCCCATGAGAGTGGTGAAGCCCTGGAATGGGTTGTCCAGGGAGGTGGTTGAGGCCCCATCCCTGGAGGTGTTTAAGAGCAGGCTGGATGAGGCTCTGGCCAGCCTGATGTAGTGTGAGGAGTCCCTGCCCATGGCAGGGGGGTTGGAACTAGAGGATCCCTGTGGTCCCTTCCAACCCTGACTGATACTATGATACTATGAATACAGTTCACAAGATTTTATGTCATCTAGGTCTTCTTAAAGACCACAGCTGGCAGCTTGTTTGCCTTCTCCTTTTGTCTGGTTTATTTTCCATGCTCTGGCTTCACATTTTCTCTAATGACCACTTCCATAGCTGGAGTTTCCTATCTTACCAGAACTGCAAAAAAACCCCCACAATTCAGCAAGGCTTTAGCCACCACAACAGAGCTCTTTCCAGCAGTGTGAGGATACCCCACCGACAGCCGTGTGTCTAACAACAAAACCCCAAAACAATCAGGCAAAAGCAAAGCAACAAAACACAAACCCCACTCATGAAAAGAAAGTATTTACAGACTTCAAAAGAACTGCTCCACTGAGAATCAAAAGGTGCCCCACCACCACTTTTAACCTTGAGTTCTTAAATGATGGATGATGTACAGCTAGATAATGAATGAACCTGGAATCCCTAAAACTGTCCATTAAGCCATTACAGAACAACCATGAAACGAAAATCACTTCTGAAAACCACCTCCCCCAAGTCACTGAAGTTTCTCCTCAGTGTTATGCAATATTTTTCTCTTCCAAATGGACACAACCAACAGAAATCAGACATGCAAAAGCAGCCTCTGTAGGAACCAAGATGAAAACTGAGACCACAGGAGGCGGACAGCAGCACTGAGAGCACAACAAAGAAACGGACTGGGCTAACGATTGCCCACTGCTACAACCCAAACAGGTGGCTCCTCACTCTGAGGCTGCATTTTGTTGGTTGGGCTGAAGTGGATAAAGCCACATGCCCAGACAGACTTCTGCTGGTGCTGCTACAGACAGTGGTGGCAGGGAGGAACCAGCTCTGCTGCAATGTACACGCTCTGGGAAGGGAAAGCCTCAGAGAGGCAGAGAGCGGGAAGGGGATTAAGTCCCTAATGCTTCTGCTTGGTAGAAGTACACACCAAGTTGTGACAGAGCAGATTTCATCAGTGCTCCAGTAAACAGGGCCTGTATTTGCCATTTCACCTAGGCAGAAGCCTAAAATACAGCATGTACATTCTGCAGCCCCAGAGATGGGGCATGTGCCCTTCCCACCTTAATAAACAGGGCATATCATCAAAGGCCCTTCTGAAATGGGGCTGAAGTTGTTTCAACTCTGGCTCCTTCTATCAGATTTACATTTCCCACACTAACCCTCACCTAGTTTGTTGCCAGGTGCCTCTCTGCAAAATGAGAAGTTTTGCTTTGAAGGCCCACTCTAAGAAACCTAGAGGGGCAGTAAAGTTAAAGCAGAAGCCATGGCAACAAAGGGATAAACTGAAGTGACTGCTCCCACAGGAGAAAAAAAAGCAGCCTGAGAGTAGCTGTCCAATGAGGTTTGCTGTGTGAGCATAAGGAACGGGCTGGGAAGCTGCAGAACATAAAGCATTCCTGCTGTGTTTCCCCCAGTGTGTCTCCTTTATATTCAAGAGTCCTCACTAAAACAGTTTCTGAATGCATTAGCTTTTCACATCTGGAGACGTGGGTTCACTTGTGCGGCGGCCTGCACGGCTCCATTCCTTCCCCAAAGGAAAACACGTACCCACGGGCCAGCAGGCATCCAGAGGGAGCCCACAACACCAGCCAGAGAAGACAATGCACCTTAACTTCCAACCTGACAGAACCTTGCTGCAGGCTTTCAAGCATCTCTCCTGTTTTCCTGTGAGCTGCACACGAGCTGTAAGAAAATAATCTGCTGGTTTCTGGAACAACTCTTTTGCATGTGAGAACATACAGCCTCAGACAAGCACAGATGAGCATTTAGGAGATTTGAAGTCACACTTGGGATGTGAAACCCCTTACCAGCTCACAGCTACTGAAAAGAGCAGCTCCCACGTTCTTTTGCCATCTCCTGCCTCTCACTCCTACCAGCCACCGCTCAAAGTTTACTGTCTTGCACTGATTTGTTGTCATATCTGCAAATGAGCCATTTTAACTTGTTAAAGGGCAGAAAGCTGGGGGAGCAGGCAGGAGAGTTACAGAGATTGTCAGAGGTTTAGGGAACATACAGTAAAAAAGCCAGCAACAACAAAAAGTCTCCTGAGTTGACTTTGACAAAGGTTGACAATTAACAAAAAGGTGAGGAGGGGAGGATAGGAGAGGATAGGAGAGGATAGGAGAGGATAGGAGAGGATAGGAGAGGATAGGAGAGGATAGGAGAGGATAGGAGAGGATAGGAGAGGATAGGAGAGGATAGGAGAGGATAGGAGAGGATAGGAGAGGATAGGAGAGGATAGGAGAGGATAGGAGAGGATAGGAGAGGATAGGAGAGGATAGGAGAGGATAGGAGAGACCAGGTTGGAAAAGACCTTTGAAATCATCAAGTCCAACCTATCATCCAACACCATCTAATCAACTAAACCATGGCACCAAGCACCCCATCCAGTCTCTTCCTAAACACCTCCAGTGATGGTGACTCCACCACCTCCCTGGGCAGCACATTCCAATGGCCAATCACTCCTTCTATGAAGAATTTCTTCCTAACATCCAGCCTAAACCTCCAAGCATGGATCAAAGGTAGGCATAACTGCAGCTGATTTTTTTCATGCCAAGGGGACTGAACCTCTTGTAAAGGCTTTTACACAACTGTGCCACAAACGCTTGAACGTCGCCAAATATTTATTGTACGCCTGGGTTTGTTTTATCTTTGGGCACCGCCACCTAAGTCCTTGCACTTCAGCAGATCGTTCTGCACACCGAGGGTTCAAGCCAGAATAAGTGCTTTGGAAACTCCTCTTGGAAGGTTTCCCAGTTCCTCTATACAGCCCTGATTGACAAAGCCAATGTTGTATCTCTTTTAAGGGTTGGTAATCAGGCTGCTTAACCTCTCTTCCAGACCATGTAACCTCTTCCAGTGCTGTTATCACTCAGTGCAGTAGCATGACCCCCAAGGTGCTCTGCTCTTCCCATTTTCCCAGGATGACAAACCAGCCTTTTCCTTGGTCAGAACAAGAGAGTTTTTAAACCCATGGTATGGCTGTAAGACTCACTCCATGATCACCAGCTTTGCCTAACAGCCTCTTCTGAGAAACTTCAACCAAAAAACACCCACACCTTCCAGGAGTGTAAGTAAGTTTCAGTGTCTCCAACATGCCTCCCATTATTCACTATTTCAACTTTTCCAAAGGATTCTAATACATTAGATGAAGTTTCCACTCACAGAAAGCTGTCCTGGTTGGTGCCTCAGGTACTTTATAATGGCATCTGTAATGGCTTTCTCAACAATTTTCTTAGGTACTTAAATGAGGGTCATGAGTTTATAATTCCCTGGATCACCCTTATCATCTTTCCCACCTCCATGTGAAGAACATTGGCAATCTTCCAAATTCTCCTTATTATAGCTGCAGGGATAAATTAAATCACATTTATTTTGGGGGGGGGGGGGGGGGGGGGGGGTTGTTTTTTATCCTGAGAGGCAATTCAGCTAACACTAAAATAAATTAACTACTGGCTGCGTAGATTACCACAGTCTAAATACTCAAAATATTAATGCTCCCCACATTCACATACAGATGTCAGCCAGTCTCAAGCTGCCTTAAAAACAAAGCCAGCATCTTTATCTCCAGTTTCAAGGGAAATGAAGCAGAGGCTGGGGCATAGAATAGAATAGAATAGAATAGAATAGAATAGAATAGAATAGAATAGAATAGAACAAACGAGGTTGGAAGAGACCTTCAAGATCATCGTGTCCAACCAATCATCCAACACCACCTAATCAACTAAACCACGCAACCAAGCACCCTATCAAGTCTCCTCCTGAGCACCTCCAGTGATGGTGACTCCACCACCTCCTCAGGCAGCCCATTCCAATGGGCAAACATTCTCTCTGTGTAGAACTTCCTCCTGACCTCCAGCCTAAACCTCCCCTGGCGCAGCCTGAGACTGTGTCCTCTTGTTCTGGTGCTAGTTGCCTGGGAGAAGAGACCAACCTCTGCCTGTCTACAACCTCCCTTCAGGTAGTTGTAGAGAGCAATAAGGTCACCCCTGAACCTCCTCTTCTCCAGGCTAATCAACCCCAGCTCCCTCAGTCTCTCCTCATAGGGCTTGAGTCCCAAGCCCCTCACCAACTTTGTTGCCCTTCTCTGGACATGCTCCAGCAAGGGGCAAAGCTACAAGCAGAGTCCAAGCCTCATACTTGTATCACTGGATTCTGAATTATGTGCTTTAAGAGACAGGGTTTTAACAATGATTAAAGTATTCCTACTCCTGCCAGCTCCTCACCTTTACCAAAAGTAATGCTAAGCTCAAGATGTATCCCTCTTGTATGGAAGACCAATGTAAAGACTATTTTACATTCTCATTTTCTCTTCTTAATTGTCCCTTGAGCCTCCAGAGCTATTCAGGCTCATCAGCTCTCCAGTGGATTTCTAATATAATTCTGGAAGAAATTACTTAAAAAAAAAAGAAAGACAAAAGTATTTGCCCTTTTAACTTCCTTTCATCCATCTTAGTGTCTCACTTTCCTACAGAAGCATACAGTTAACTCTCCTTGAGTCCTGTGTCCAGTTCTGGGCCCCTCAGTTTAGGAAAGATGTTGACTTGCTGGGGGAAATAAACTTACCACAAATAGAATAGAATATAATAAACCAGGTTGGAAAAGACCTTGGAGATCATCAAGTCCAAGCTACCATCCAACACCATCTAATCAACTAAACCATGGCACCAAGCACCCCATCAAGTCTCTTTCTAAACACCTCCAGTGATGGTGACTCCACCACCTCCCTGGGCAGCACATTCCAATGGGCAATCACTCTTTCTGTGAAGAACTTCCTCCTAACATCCAGCCTAAACCTTCCCTGGCACAGCTTGAGACTGTGTCCTCTTGTTCTGGTGCTGGTTGCCTGGGAGAAGAGACCAACCCCCACCTGGCTACAACCTCCTTTCAGGTAGTTGTAGAGAGCAGTAAGGTCTGCCCTGAGCCTCCTCTTCTCCAGGCTAAGCAACCCCAGCTCCCTCAGTCTCTCCTCACAGGGCTGTGCTCCAAACCCCTCCCCAGCTTTGTTGCCCATCTCTGGACACCTTCCAGCAACTCAACATCTTTCTGGAATGTAACTTCAGTGTCTATAGAATCTTTTCTCTAGTAGGATCCCAAAGAGAACTCTACAGAGTTTCATTCACTGAAGTGATTCATCCATGGACAGGAGGAGGACATAGAGCTGCTGATCAGCACAGGGGAACACAGTGCACAATAGACTGGGAGCTGCAAATTGGCAATGGAGGGAGAAGTTAGGTGAATCAAATGTAATTATTGCACCTGGACTTGGACTTGGGTTGGACATTACTGTTAGCTCCCTCCTTCTAGGAAAAGGGTCATGGGAGTGCTGCTACTTACAACATTTTTCAGATTCTTGAGTAAATATTTAAACCAAAACACTGAAGAAGAGTTCTCAGAATGCCAGGTTGGAAGGGAGCCCAAGGATCATTTGGTCCAACCTTTCTAGGTTATAGTAGAGTTGGAATGAGATGGCCTAGCACCCTGTCAAGGTGAGTCTTAAATCTGTCCACTACCTTCCATGTCTCACTGTTCTCATGGTGGAACATTTTCTTCTGGAGTACAGTTGGGATTTCCTCAGTAGTAACTTGCAGCCATCACCCCTTATCTTTCCAGCTCTTGCTCCAATGCTGGTGCATCAGGAGGAACAGGAAGAGAAGCTCCCATGGTACAGCAACAGGAACAGCCAGCTCTACAGCTCACGTTGTGCTCCTCCTCCACAGTGTGTTCCAGTGGTGATATAGAAAAAACATCCCCAAAAAATGCATTTCAGTGGGCCCCTACTATGCAGAATTGAAGACCCTCTAGTAGTGCTGTGGTCCTCTGGCCAATGCAAGGGATCCCCAGGCACACACTCACTCATGAGCAGGCGGTTTACCTGGGGCAGCTGCTCAAGTTACTTGCTACAGGAATGGCTGTGCATCCTGACTGGTAATAACAACCAATAATAACCACCCCAATTTAACGTGGACAGACACAAGATCCAGTACACCCAAGCCATCAGGGCTGTAAACCAGATCCAAAAGCTATCCTGAGCAGCTCATACAGCAGAACTGCAGCAAAGAGCCCCAGCTGACATCCTGGCCAGCGACCCTCGTGCAAGTCATTTCTACTTATGTGTCAGACCACCAGGCTGTGTAAATAACCTTGAAGCTGCTTCAAGCTGCAGATCAGCCCAAGATCAGGAACATGCAAGAGCAGCTTTATTCTGTCCCATCCCATGCCTTTTTTTCAAAGCAGGCATTCCATGTAAGCTATTCTTTTCCTTTTTTACTTCATCATGGAGGCAACACTAACACACCTGCATGTGGACTCAGAGCATTTAAGCTGTAGGCACCTGACTGCTAAGCTTTGTAAGACTGTCATGTTTATCAGTAAAATTATCACTTTTCTCTCTCTACCCTACAATTAGTCATATTAGTGCCTCCCTCCAAACAGTGACCTGCCCAGCCTAGCAATTTAAAGATGAGATGAGACAGCATTTCCCAGCACAGTGCAACCACATCCCCTTCTGAAGGGAGCTACTGGAAGGCATAAAATGAGCCACTGAAACGAGCCAGCCATATTCTAGAATGAAATCTTGTGTTAAAACTCAAGAGAGAGGCTTTGCCTCTTGAACCCTTCAGCAAAACTGAAGCCAGCCCCTTTCCCAAAGGTCATTGTTGGGGGTCCTGACAGATTCCTTACCCACTCCAACAAGCTCTGGCCCATACCATTTACAACCTGTTTACATTAGTAGGCAGATGGAGCCATTATTGCCCTTCTGGCTGATTTTGCTGGCTCCTTTAAATTCTTCTTGAGATGCTGCACTTGCTATCACTGCTTTGATCCAGAGACTGACAGCACACTACTTACTGCTGCAGCTTTTACTGTCTGTCCTGGAATTTTTATCCCTGCCATTTCTCTGCTTTACAGGTCCTTCATGCTGAAACACTCCTGCAAGGGACCTCCTGGAGTCTTTCATGCAATGTGTAACTTTTCTATGGGTAAAACCAACCTGCACTTTCTATACAGCTGCTTATATGCCAGTATCACAATATTCGTTGCCCACAGTGTCTCAGACACGTCAGCCAAGTCTGTGCTGTGACAGCATCAGGCTCTTGGACTCTCTCCTACTCAGCCTTTAAAATGCAGTAAAAAAAAAAGAAGGAAGTTTTGGCTGTCATTTATGACCATCAGTGAACTAACCATTTTCAGCCATCTATGCTGCAAGGCAGGATGGAAGCACAGTGGAGAAGCCCAGTCAGAGCCTTCCACACTGTAACTAGTGTTGAACCTCGAGATGTGAAAAAAGGATTTCCAAATTGAAGATAAATTATGCATACATTGAAAAACAAACTGCTCAGTAAATAAACATGTGTATCTTCCATGCATTTCAGTTATTTCTGCCAGAGTTTTCCTTCAGATGTGAGGGAAATCTGTCACTCCCTAAACTGGTCTGTGGGGAAAGTGCATTTTTAATTTGCAAGCATCAAGATCAACAGCTTTCAGGAATATTAAAACCCATTTCGATATTGCAGCTCATACTGCATCTACATTGCCTTGTTTCTCTCCTACCTTAAAGGGGAGAAGAGAAAAGAGGAAAAAAGAGGCAGCTAGTCAGTCTTAGGAGCCGACATGACAAATGACACATTTCAATAGGATTTAACAATAAACAGCCAGCTCAACAAAGAGGAGCCTTCCCCCACCTCCCCACTAAACCAGAATCAGACAAGAAGCTAAGTGAGACATGTTAACAGAGCAGCACTCCAATTAACGTGTTACAGCTCCTTTAAAGCAGAGACCAAAGGGGCTGCTGCTCAGGATGCTGGAGGATGCCGAGCAGTAATTGTCACTTAGGCACTTCCCTCCCAGCCCGGGTTATCTCTCGCCAATTACCGCTGCCATTTGCATTTCAATGTGGCCAGCGGCAGCCGGGGCACAGGCACCGGCCCCACCAAGGGCTGCAAAGCCAACCGGTTCTTCAGGCAGGCTGATGCCTCACGATGGAATCTGGGTACAGGACCTGGCAGCAGGCTTTGCTCCAAGGTGGGCTCACGGAGACGACAAAGCCGCTGCGGCCATGCTCCGGGTTGTTGGCATCGCAGGGGATCATAGTATCAGTCAGGGTTGGAAGGGACCACAAGGATCATCTACTTCCAGCCCCACTGCCATGGGCAGGGACACCTCACACTAGAGCAGCCTGGCCAGAGCCTCATCCAGCCTGCTCTTAAACACCTCTAGGGCCAGAGCCTCAACCACCTCCCTGGACAACCCATTCCAGGGCTTCACCACTCTCATGGGGAAGAACTTCCTCCTCATGTCCAGCCTGAATCTCCCCACCTCCAGCTCCATTCCATTCCCCCTAGTCCTATCACTACCTGACATCCTGATATTCAGAAGTAGAATACAGAAATAGCCAGGCTGGAAAAGACCAAGATTATCAAGTCTAACTCATCACCAAACACCATCTAATGAACTAAACCATGGCACAAAATACCTCATCCAGTCTTTTCTTAAACACTTCCAGTGAGGGTGATTTCAACACCTCCCTGGGCAGCACATTCCAATGGCCAATCACTCTTTCTGTGAATTTCTTCCTAACATCCAGCCTAAACTTCCCCTGGTGCAGCTTGAGACTGTGTCCTCTTGTTCTGGTGCTGGCTGCCTGGGAGAAGAGACCAACCCCCTCCTGGCTACAACCTCCCTTCAGGGAGTTGTAGACAGCAATAAGGTCTCCCCTGAGCCTCCTCTTCTCCAGGCTAAGCAACCCCAGCTCCCTCAGTCTCTCCTCATAGGGCTTGTGCTTCAGACCCCTCCCCAGCTTTGTTGCCCTTCTCTGGACATGTTCCAGTAACTCAACATCATTCTTAAACTGAGGGGTCCAGAACAGGACTCAAGGTGTGGCCTAACCAGTGCTGTCTACAGGGGCACAACGACTTCCCAGCTCTGCTCAGTGAGCCCAAAGATCCCACAAGCAGCCATGAAGGACGGTTTCAGGAGGAGTTCATGTGTGGAAGAGAGACACCAGGTTCAAACCTGCAAGTCTTGTTTCTGGAGCATCTATTATGTTGGGTTTTGCAATTCCTACTCAAAGTTCATGCTTGCTGCAAAGCTGCAGGAGAGGCAGGATGGGGCTACTTCACTGCTATCACTCTCTCCAGGACATGCACCAGCACTTGCTGGGCATTAAAGCCTATGGTGCTGGGTGCTGTATGGAAGCAGAAGAGAAGCAGCTCTACGCTCTACACAGTACGCTCTACATATATCAATGACACAGGAGGCACACAGGTCACACTCAGAAAGTTGGCTTTGCCACCATGAAAGATCTCCCTCAGAGGATGAAGCTGAGAGGTCCTCTCTTGAAAACCTACCAAGTGAGAAACACGTCCTGCAGCATGAGTCCAGTGGATGTAGCATGCAATCTAATGAACACAAGGAGGGCAAGGCTGGGAAGGTCCTTGGTCATAAAAGCAATAATTGTGTGCCTGATGTGGACAGCAAAGGGAGCACCCAGTGAGGTTATTCAAATATAGCATGGGTCACGGTCAGAGGAAGAGGACAGAGAGAGATCCCTGCTGCTGCATTCTGCGTGAGAAAATGGCAAAGGCAGGGAGAAGTATGACACAGTAATTTAGCAGTGACATGATGAGATGCTCATCAAGAGCTTGTTGAGATGTCCAGAAACAAAACTAGTATCCTCATCAAGCTGAAAGTGTATCAGCTCAGTTGTCTTCAAGAGGAAACCACAGGCTGTGGATTAGAAGGTTTTTTTTCCTGCACAGATGATTGCCCTGATATGAGGTACAGGAGAAGATAAAGGATACTCTTACAGAAAACTTGAGTGGAATGAAGAGGTTTCTCTAAAGCAAAAAAAACCCACCCAAAAACCTTTAAAAAAATTCAATCAGTGAGAGAGAGGAAGAACAAGGAGTTGACAGAGTTAGAGGAATGGAAAGTGTACTTGAGTGGCTTGAGGTACTGAATCAGTCAAGGAGGAACAAGGATGGACAAGAGCTTTCAGCTTTCTGGCCAGAGAATGGGCATGAGATACATTGGTGGTGTGCCATTACTAGGCTGCACAGAGCTGGGAGGGGATGTGAGAGGGGCTGGGATAAGACTGGTGAGGCTGGAAAACCAGAAGACATCTGCTGACTGTATCCTCAGTGGAGGAGATGAAAACACAGCACTCGCAGCTACTCACCTGTTGCGCTGCTTCCTAGACAGTGCAGCTTACTATCAGGCAAGTTCATCAATACTTAATGGATTCCCTCCCTCAAAGGTTGAAGCCTGCCTATTTGCAAAGTATCACAACAGCAATTTACCTCCCAGTTTTAGAGGGGTTTCAGCTCTTTAAACAATCCATGCACTTAATAGTATTTGGAGCTCAGGGATCAGTCTTCCTAGCTGACAGAAAAGTCGGCGCTGCCTCCATTTGTCAGCCTGCTCTGTGACATCTCATCACCACGGGAGGTACGGCACATACCCCTGAGGAGAGGGAAGCACCACGCCAGCTAGATCTCATTCAGCATGGCCTCTGTAACTCAAAAGGATTTCTTCTGATTTCTGCAGTCAAAAAGAATCAGATGTGCAGAAGCCTCATTTTATTTGCTGACAAGATGCATTTCCATGGGCTTCCCCATGAGTGAGAGCATTAAACAAACCACACACACAAAAAAAAAAGAGGGAAACATACTGTGGGCAACTCACTGTCCACCCACTGCACAAATGGAGTGGGATACAAATAGCCAGCAAGTGCAGAACAAATGCTGCCTCCTACTTGAGAGTGTTAAGGAAAGGTTGTTTGTCACCGATGAGCTGCAATTACAGGGCTATAAACTATCCACGCCGCATCCCAGCAGCATTCTGCTCCATGCTAACCACAGGGAAAAAAAAATCAAGACAGAAAACATCAAACCAAAACAAGAATACACTGCGTGTCTTTTCTTAACTAGCTACCAGAAAAGCAAGGCAAGACTAACATTTGCTGTGGCACCTAGACTGTTGCTCCCAATTAAGCAAGGCGTGTGTGTGTGTGTAAAGCTCACATATGCAGGGCTCACGTCCCCCTGCCATCCAGACCTCTCTCTTTGGAGCAAAAAGGAAAGGATATTTAAATAAATAAGCCCAAGCAGCTTCTAAAAATTAAGTACCCAGAGCGTGAACTATGGTTAATTGAGGGCCAACACAAAAGCAATTTGCCCTTTCTTTTGTTTCTTTTTAAGTGTGTTTTAAATGCTTTTTTCCTTGGCTGACTATGCATTTGAAACCCTCCTTATTAATAAGCTGATCAGTTACTGGCTCCCTATCTGCTGAACTGAGCCAACAAACTGCTCTTTTCTCTTTTGTCTCCAAGCCAAAAGAAACTTTTATGGGGAGTTAAGTTCTCTCCCTCCCCCTGCAGTGAGTCACAACACAATGGTGATTTGGAAACCTTGCATTTATCACCAGGAACAAAACTGCTAAGCCAGACAGCAAATAAGGGTTTGAAAGGGGGGGTCTTTGGAACAAAACCTTCCACCACCACAGTCTGCACAACTCCTGACTCAGGCATTCTGCCTCTGAACGCCACAGCTGCAGATAGTGCTGTCCTTCAGTCTCACTTCACATGGGCTTGGCTGACCCTGTGTTCTCCCACAGTTCTATATTATTAAAGTATGGCTTTTTCTCTTTTTTTTTTTTTCCCCTCCCCAGGCTCCAAAAATGTAATGCAGCCTTTTGTTTCTTGATTTACCAATCTGGCTCTGCCGAACTCCAAATCTGCATTTGCAAAGCAGGCACTTTCCCCTGTGCTTTTAGGAGAGGAGCAATGGTCTGATCCAGGCATCAGATCTCTTTAAGTGCAGAAGAAGTTCCACAGAGGGAATTTCTGAAGACAAGCTGATTGACAGCTAGGGAAGAAGAGTCTGCTGGAATCATCTGGGATGAATTCACTGACTGCCACTGCCTCTTCAAGTGACACCACAAGACAGTCTGGACAGCGCGCTGCTGATGACCGAGGCTGGCTCTGCATGGCTCTGCCCAAATGCTCCACTTCAGCCTCACCCTGCTGGCCCTCTAGCAACAGGTCCAGCCAGCTCTCAGACAGCTAAAACATCTTGGCCATGGAGGGCTCAGCTCTCCATCACCAGAGCAGCTGAATTAATGCACATTTCTGGGTAGCCTCTTTGGGAGCTTTGACTAAAACCAGCTGCTGCTCACCTTTCAGTGTCCTTACCACACAGACAGATGCACAGGCTCCCATCCTACTCAAGAGATGACTGCTCCCAGACAGTATCTACCTTGCACATACTATGGATGAAACACTTTGCACAATTAGTTTTCCAGAAGGATGTTTGATCTTCTCTACATCAGCCTAAACCATTGTTTCAGTATCCATCACCACCATCTTCAGATGCACAGTCCCCCTTCACACTGAATTACGCTATCTAAACAGCAGGCAGCAAGAACGACAGACAAAACAATAGCTTGACTGGCTAGGTTATGACAGCTGTATACTGGGTCCTCCCAGCTGAGATGGACTATGGCCTTGGCTGAGGACTAGCAATTATTTGAATGTTCAACTACAAAAAGCAAGACAAATTCCACTGAACTCCTGGACCACTTTGAAGTAGAACGCACAATACAGCCAGTTTCCTTTCTGCCTGCCCCACATCCCCAAACAAACACAGTGAGTCAGACAGTATGAAACATCCAGCTCTCAGATGAACAGTGCATATATTCTTCCTCCAAGTCCATAGAAAGAAAAGCACAGGCAGAAACAAAACAAAAGGACATGGGTTTTTAACCCATAGAGGACAAAACTGCTCTCTGGGGACTGTGATCAGCGGCAGCGTGCTTTCTCCTGCGTGTCGTGAACATGCACACTTCAGTCTCCCTCCCACAGGTCAGTTGATTTAATTAACAGCAATCATTAATTACTATAGCATGCCCAAGCAACCTAACTGTAATTTACATCTTGCCAGCCAGATTTCCAGAGGCAGACAACATTCACCCATCTTGGAACTGACGTTTGGGTGCCTGGCACTTACTGGGCTACATTTCAATGTCAGACTTGGCCTGGTTTCCAGGATTGCACACACACACTCATCTTCATTTTGAGGATCATCAGCTTCTTTTGGTTGAAGTGCCCACCACAGCCATTTTCTAGTCTTCTACATCTATGGTTCACTTCTACCCTTTCAACATCTGCTGCTGAAACCCTTACAGCTTATCTTCAATGCTCAAGCTGCAACTAATACAGCCTGATGACACGATTGATGTGGGACTCCAGCCTGAGCTAGGTGCTGTAGTTAGCCAAACTATCTGGACCAAAGCCCACCAGATAGCATGTTACAAACATGTTATGGAGATGATCTAGCTGTTCACTGCAATTAAATGCTTCAGCTGATGAATAATATTTTACAACATGGCACTGACAAGGACCAGGCCACCCTTGGAGCAGTCAGCAACTCAGAACATAGGTACCATGGGCTCCACTGCAGTGAAGAGCCAGTCTGAATGTTGATCTATGTAATTAAACCCTTCTTTCACACATCCTTCCAGTTCTGCACAAATAGAATCACAGAATCACCAAGGTTGGAAGAGACCTCAAAGATCATCAAGTCCAACCTGTCACCACAGACCTCATGACTAAACCATGGCACCAAGTGCCACGTCCAATCCCCTCTTGAACACCTCCAGGGATGGGGACTCCACCACCTCCCTGGGCAGCACATTCCAATGGCTAACAACTCTCTCTGGGAAGAACTTTCTCCTCACCTCCAGCCTAAACTTCCCCTGGTGCAGCTTGAGACTGTGTCCTCTTGTTCTGGTGCTGGTTGCCTGGGAGAAGAGACCAACCCCCTCATGGCTACAACCTCCCTTCAGGTAGTTGTAGACAGCAATAAGGTCTCCCCTGAGCCTCCTCTTCTCCAGGCTAAACAATTCCAGCTCCCTCAGCCTCTCTTTGTAGGGCTGTGCTCAAGGCCTCTTCCCAGCCTCGTTGGCCTTCTCTGGACATGTTCAAGTGTCTTAATGTCCTCCTTAAACTGTATCAGATGAAGGTGGAAGACATTGATGCTTATGGAGCATATGAAGGAGGTACAGAGACAAAAGAGTCACTGAACACAAGTCTGTGCTACGTGCTTCAACTCCCTCACTGCCAATGTGTTCACTTCAAGCAGTATCTGTAGCAGATGAAACTTCTCTTCAATCCCAACAGATAATGCATGCTCATAGATGAAGAAGAGATGCCTTAATAACTCCAAATCCCACAGGCAAAGAAGCACTACACTGTACACCTTATTAAAAGAAAATGAAGGACAAAGCCAAACCTAGGGAAAGGCTCTTCTGTCTGCACAATACTTGACTACAGAATCTGTGAAGCAGCAAGTGCACCAAAGTACACCTTTTTAAAGCTTTTTACTTGTTTGTTTGTTTCCCCCCCAAATGCACAGTTCAGCAGAGAATGCTCCTGCTTTTCATCATTCAGTTCCCTGTTTCAAGGGAACACAGGAGAATTATTTCTTCCTAGCAAGCCCAAGTCCATAAGAATTTCCAAGTCCACCATATATGGTACACCAACTTGCCTTTATTACAGAAGAACAATCCCAGCATTGATATTCTACCATAAAATGCTTCTTTCAGTTATTTTCAAACCTGGGTGCCTGAAGTCAGGCTTCCAGAAGTTCCCAGAAGTGTACTTAAGCACTTAGAAAGTATTTGCCTGGAAAAAGTATCCTGCACTGCTGGAGCAGGGAGAGGCAATGAAGTGCAGCATTCTTTTCTTCTGCCTTCACAAACGGTCCAGCCTCACTACCCCCATCCCAACTGCACTGCAAAGGGCTTGTATTAAGGCATGGGCTTTCTATTTGTTCACTGCATCACAGATCAGCTTCACTCTTCTCAAGCACACCCCTTCTCTAGGAAGCTGCTTCTCTTCACATTCAAGGCTCTTCATAGCCTACCTCATCCTCCCAAACCACATTCAGGCTTTCACCTCTGAGCCTTTGACAGACACTGACCCTTGCCCACTTGTTAAACTGTCACACCTCTTCAAGCTCCTTCACCTTCCCTCCCTCATGCCTGCCAGAATTTCTCCATAATTCCTCAAATTCCTGCAGTGTTGGGATGGAGAACATAGTGAGACCACTGCTATCATGTTGTTCAGCATCCTGTCATTATCCCTTGGCTTTCTGCCTGCTTTTTCCCTCTTGTCCCCTTTAATACCTGCAACACAACTGTCTTTGTACAGCACCTAACACTGGGGAGCCTTGGGCTTTGGCTAAGCTCTTGACAGTTTGGTAACACAAGGAAGTTAAAAGCAGCAGTAAGAAGGAAACTGCAGACAGGTTTAGCAGATTGGACCACTTACACCTCTAACCTCTGGGAGCACATACTAGTCCTGTTTCCCTGTGCTGGCCTTCCTCAGAAACAGCTGCATGAAAGCTTTGAAATCATCACTGTCATCATCATCATCACCTCTAGCACTTGTGCAGTGGCCTTCTTCACTTTCTTCCATTATTGATAGAAGGGAAAACACTTCTGGTGCCAGAATTCTTTACTCTGCTCCCTGAAGGCAGGTGTGTATTAGGAAGAAATTCTTCCCCATGAGGGTGGTGAGACACTGGCACAGGTTGCCCAGGGAGGTGGTGGAAGCCTCATCCCTGGAGGTTTTTAAGGCCAGGCTGGATGTGGCTCTGAGCAACCTGATCTACTGTGAGGTGTCCCTGCCCATGGAACTGGATGATCCTTGAGGTCCCTTCCAATCCTAACAATTCTATGACTCTTCAGCACATTTATTATTTCCCCTGCTAGAGCAAGGGTATTTTCCAAGCAGACAGGAAGAGCTGCCCTCCCTAGCAGATGATAATCCAAAAGGAAATGGAAGACACATCCAGCTGGCATAACAGTGATGGTCTACAAAAGCCCAAGCTTCAGTAGGAGTTTCTGAAAACAAGTGAAACTCTCAGAGCCACAGAACATCTGTTGGTTCTGGGCATGGGCTCCCATCTTCACTGCAGTTTTCAGCCAGGATATACCATGCTAGCCCATACCTCAACTACCCCTTCTTGCTAACATGGCTTTTCCTCCTGCTGGGTGGGGGCACATGCTGATCAGTAGGATCATGCACATGTGAAAAAAGCACATGCTCTGATCCCCTTTGTTTTGTGGCACAGCTGCACTCAGACCCACAGCGTGTCAGCGTTGGCATCACTGGCAGAACAAAGGAGACAAAGGCTGACACGGGGGAGGAAGACTTTGCTGGGCTCCTGAAGCAGCCATGGTCAAAATATTAGAGAATAAAATAAGTCAATCCAACTTGAGGAAAGGCTGCACCTGGACCAGGAGTCATTTTTAAAAGGCAGAGGCTCTGCCCATTCAGCAGCTGTGAAACCGAGGGCTCGTCAGCCGTACACCCCAAGGTTTCCTTAGAGCTCCGTGTGAGCAAGCATGGGTTTGGGGCATGGAGACGGACCCAGGGGCTCATCCCCTGTGGCACTACAGCCCCAGCAGTGCCTGTGTTGCCTTATCTCTTTGTAAACAAGCTAAAGCAGGCCGGGCTAGGTGCAGAGGGAAGTACACCAGCCGTGAGTGGATTTAAGGCTCTTGGCACCAGCCAGAGTCACTGGGTTTAAGTGGCACGTGTCTCAGGACCGAGGCTCAGGCTAAGCAGCTGCAAATGGATGTGGCAGGCACACTATGCTCACAGTTTAGTGCGGGGAAGCGGTGTGTGCTCCACTACAGCAATGCACTGCGTGATCTCAGAGGCTAAAAATGCATGTTGGGAATTGCATCTCTGATCTTCCCCACCCTCCATCCCCAGTTCAAGAGTGCCCAGAGCAGCCTGCATGTAGGCTCACCTCCAAACATACCCTGATCTGCACTTCTTTCCAAGACTATCTACCATGCCAGGGGCATTTTGAGGGAGACACAAGGCTGGATCTCCATCCCAAGGACCTCACAAGCTAAGGATACACAGAGGACCGATGTACCACTTCAGTCTCTGCCTCTGCACAGCACCAGAGCCACAACTTACCTCCACCCACCCCCCCCCCCACCCCCCCAATTAAAAGTAGTGCATGGCCGCGTTTCTTTGCCTGTTAGTACAGCAAGAGACATCAGCAGCTGCACTGAAGCCCTGCGAGTGATTTTGCAAATGCCATTGTTCTTAGACATAGGATTTCACTACCGAAAGCCTGCCCACTGAGAACGGTCGGGGGAGGTGGGGGACGACAGGAAGGAGGGGGAGGGAAGGAAAGGGGAGGGAGGCTTTAAGCAGAGGAGGAGGGAAAGAAACCCTCAGAGACCCAAAATAAATGATTCTCGATTCACAGGGAGGCAGGAAACACAGCTCACACCCAAACAGAGACACTCCTCCACGGCAGAGCAGCATCCTGACGGTTGTTGGCTTTGTTGTTCCAGCAGGAAACCCCCCGCCCCGCTCCACCCCACCCCCCCCTCCGCAGCCCGGGAACGTCCCAGGCAGCCCTGGGATCCGTCCTTGCTGCCTCCCGCAGGGGCCATCGGCTCGAAGCTGCTGAAGAGATGCAGCAGCTTTCAACTCGCTCCACAAACACCAGCCGGACAGGGAACAAAACACTAACCCCCCCCAATAGAATATAAACCCGCCAAACAAACAAAACAAAACCCACCCCAAAAAAAACCACCCCAACAACCAACACCAAAACATTTCCTGTGGGTTAACAGAGAGCACAGCACAGCACAAACCTTACACAGCACCCTATGGCTTCTGCATTTGTACTAATAATGTAAAACAAGCTGTGCTGCTGTAACTGCAAGAGCCACAGCACTGCCACTGCTCGTTTGTGCTGGGATTGAAGTGGCTTCTAATTAATTGTTTTGGTCTAGCACTGCATCAAAAGACCCGAGGATGGGATAATAGCATTTTGTTTAGCTGGGTTTGGTTTTTTTTCCTTTCACTTCAAATATGATTAGGCTGTTTTCTGAGAGCCAGGAGTCCCATTTGTCAAAAGAGCTGCTAGGATGTGACAACGCTGCTCACTTTCAAAACAGAAAGCACTGGGTTGGCAACCCGATAAAACAGCTCCTGAAAGGCATGGGTTCATACCTAGCAATAGCTGCAGTCACTGCTCTGTGCTGAGCACTTGAGACAGAACCAGAGAGCTCTGTCCAGCTGCAAGGACCTGCCAACTCAATCGGGATCCATACCGGTTTGAAAGGTGCAATCTGTGCTGTCCGCTGCCCTCCTCCCCTCTGCCTGCGCACAGATGGTCAGAACCTTGCAGCTAACCCTCAGCAATGGATAATGAGGTAATAACTCTGCCCAGCCCTACAGCCTCCGTGGTTGCTTCCAAATTAACATCCAAACTGCATTATCAGATTCCCAACACCAGAAGCAAGAGCCTGCTTCACCAGCCAGCCCGTCTCGTTAGTCAGGAAATGGTTACAGCCAGCCACCTTGCTGCACCTATTTCTGCTCTTGAAAGTTGTGTACCAGCACTGTAAACACATACATCAGACCATCTCTGTGATCCAGCCTCCAGAGGAAAAAAAAAAAGAGCAACAACAACAAAAAACACACTGGAAAAGGAAAATCAACAAAAACAACCCCCTCCTCCCCAGACCTTTCCTGAATACTAATGCTAAAACTATTACAAATGCTAATCTGGTACCAACAACCTATGATTAAAAAAACAATGAGGCACCTCCAGCACATGAATTAAGGCATCATCTTAAAGCAGGCTCTTTTCAGCTCAAGAGAGAAAACCCTTAGATATACCCAACACATCTGGACCCCCTTTTTATTTTTGCTCTCAGTCTCAAAACTGTATCAGAGATGCAGGTCTTCAAGGAAGATAACCCAAAGCATTTTGGGGTCTGAATGAAAGCTGAGGACACCAAAGGACTTTGGAAGAGAACCACAGATGAAGCCAACATCTTGGGTTTTTTTTTTGTTTTCCATCCATAAGCACAAGCTGAAAGCAATGCCATGGGTTACTGGGATGCCTACTGAGTTACTCAAGTGCCATCACCTAACATTCAGCACTTGAAAGAAGATCATTACTTCACATGTGCATTCAGTCTGTAAAGCCCTTAAGCAGAGGTGAGGATGCACTTTCCTAGAATCATAGAATCAACAAGGCTGGAAAAGACCTCAAAGATCATCAAGTCCAACCTGTCACCCAACACCTCATGACTACTAAACCATGGCACCTAGTGCCACGTCCAATTCCCTCTTGAACACCTCCAGGGATGGGGACTCCACCACCTCCCTGGGCAGCACATTCCAATGGCTAACAACTCTCTCTGGGAAGAACTTTCTCCTCACCTCCAGCCTAAACTTCCCCTGGTGCAGCTTGAGACTGTGTCCTCTTGTTCTGGGGCTGGTTGCCTGGGAGAAGAGAGCAGCCCCCTCCTGGCTACAACCTCCCTTCAGGTAGTTGTAGAGTGCAATAAGGTCTCCCCTGAGCCTCCTCTTCTCCAGTCTAAGCAACCCCAGCTCCCTCAGCCTCTCCTCACAGGGCTGTGCTCAAGGCCTCTCCCCAGCCTCGTTGCCCTTCTCTGGACACGTTCAAGAGTCTCAATGCCCTTCTTAAACTGAGGGGCCCAGAACTGGACACAGGACTCAAGGTATGGTCTAATCAGTGTTGAGTTTTGAAGTATAGGAGGTCAAAGCTCAGAGGGCTGGTTTTATTCCCCCTGCTGCACTGCACACCAGCAGCAAGGCTTGGGACAGAAACTTTGGTGCTCAATTCAAAGCATCAGACACTGAGAGTGGTGAAACCCTGGAATGGGTTGTCCAGGGAGGTGGTTGGGGCCCCGTCCCTGGAGGTGTTTAAGCCCAGGCTGGATGAGGCTCTGGCCAGCCTGATCTAGTGTGGGGTCTCCCTGCCCATGGCAGGGGGATTGGAACTAGCTGATCCTTGTGGTCCCTTCCAACCCTGACTGATACTATGAAACATATTGGCCATTTAGAGAGGTACCAACAGATTGCTTGCCCAGAGCTAACTGTTAAACTGCAGGACCTCCCTTTCCCACCTCACCCTTCACTTCTTAAAACACTGATGTATAGAACAGGGGCAAAGACATAACCTTGGTCAAGTGCATGGCAAAGAATCAGTCACCCAAAAAAATGAAAGAACCCAGCAGGTCCTCCACTCTTGCCCAGGTCAGAGCTTCCACTTATACAAAGTCTCTTTCCAGATCTGGCCTTCATTTTTGCTATTTCATTATAAATATTAGATAACATCCCTACATCAACAGTACCCCTGACAGATTCCTAAGTCACTATTTGATTGTGGTGAAAGCCCCCAGAGGGACCTTTGGTGAAAAGGACAAGCTCCTTCTACTATCAATATTCGTATCACCTAAAAATCCAGAGGTAGATCAAACCAGAGCACACAGTGCTGGGTTCTGGAGCGTGGAGAAGCTAAAAACTAGGTCAGAAAGCACTAAGCCAGGAAGTTAAGAAGCAATTTGATTTGTTTTTCCATTTGAAGATTGTAGCCACAACAAAGTGGCCAAACTCTGCAACTGATGAAACATTTACATTGCGTGGCTGATGTTTGCCAGTTCGCAATTCCACGCAACTAACAAGTCCAAGCAATTTCAGCCTCGCTGCTGACTGCTAAGCTTACCCTAAGAGCCCTTCTTAGTTGTTTCATTTTTAGTGCTTTTCTGTCTGTGATCTTGCAAAAGGCACCATGATGCCAAAGGTGATGATACAAACCCAACCAGCCAAGTGCAAGATTAGAAGCACTCTTTCAAATGCTTGCCTGCCTTCCAGCTCTGTTTTTCCCTGGCAGTTTCAGCCTTCAATATTCACAGCATTAGAGAGGCTCAGGGGTTTGAGGTTTCCCCCTACCCCTTCATAAATGCTTCCCATGCCTGCCTCTGCATTTGAAGTAGTGAGATCTACCTTGCTGAGGCAGGATGAGTAGATGAGAGTGAGGCTAGTCAAGTGTTGGCTGCCCCTGTGAGATGAAGCGACTTTCTCTCACTGTGTTACCAGTGTCTGACTAGCAGTCCAGCAGAGCAACTGAAATGTAGGCTATAAAGTTGGAAACCAAACTATTGTGTGCACTCTGAGGCAACATTGATTTTTCCATGTACAGTTTAGCCAGAGAAAAAACTAAAAGAGTACAGAGGACATTAATTTCTGCTTTGGACAGACCACTGTTGGCATATCCAAACTAACAACTAACCTACTTTCAACCAACAATGGAAAGAGGAAGGCAAATCTTCCACAGGATCTCCCATAACTAGACAAAGTAGTATTTCTACCTCAGGTTAAGAGCAAGCTACCCAGTTAAATTCCCATGGGCAAAGCACTCCAGGAATCAAAGGCTTAACATTTGACTGGAGTGCAGGTTGGGAACGTGTGTGATTCTGTGATTTCTCCTTTTTACCATCACTTTCATCTCCATTAGCAAATGAAGGTAGGTCAATAGCCAGCACAAAGCAGTGCTACTTAGCAGAATTACACAGAATCACTCAGTTTCAGCGACTACTGTAAACCTCAGCAGCCTGAAAGGTGCTGCCAGCTGGAGAGAGAAGGGGATAAGAGGCAGAATCTCCTTGGAACTTTGTGGAATACAGACTACAAGCCCCTTAGGAAAGGCAACTGCTCTGAAACAGACATGATTTTGTAGCTAAGTCTAGCAGATATTTTCGTGACTTAAAGATGCTATTTCACAGCTAGAAGTTTTGATACCCCTTTAGCATCTCTACACCTGGTCAGCTTTCTATTAGCAATTACATCCTGAGATACAGTAGTGAATAGATCCTGTTTTCCTTAATTAGTACTGAGGTGATAGAGTTTGCTCCAGTTGTCAGCTAGAAGTATTTGCCTGCCTCCCCCTTTCTTTTCCATCTCAGCCTAACACCATCATCACCTTGGCTTTGAGAAAGCAGCAAAGACATAATAAAGACATATATTTGTATATATATATATATTCCCCCCCTCCTCTTAAAACTGTTTTTGCTCATATGAAGGCATAAACACTCTAAAGAACCATCCCCAAGCCATCTAGAGCTTTCACAGAAAGCTGCTTTTATAGCTGTCTAGCTCTCTTCCACCTGATCCTATAAACACTGCTGGCAATTTTTCCCCCATGCCTCTAACATATTTTCACTTAGCACCAGTTTGATGTATAAGATCTGACAGCCAGGCAGTTATAGGCCACCTGCATCACTGTCGCCATGACAACAGTGAAAGACAATCCATGATCCCATGCCCTGGTCACACGTTTCAATACAGCTTATCTGTCCAAAGCCACTGAGTCTAATGGAAGAGAGTAATTACAATCTTCCACTCATTGTCAAAATTCTTACCATAGAATGCCTCCTCAAAATTATTTTATTCCTTCCACAGGGCTGCTTTAAAAATAAAAGCAACAAACAAACCAAGAAATAATGAAAGAAACCTTGAGTGGGGTTGGGAGGGAGGGAAAGAGAGAAAAGCAAGGCTGTGACTGATACAAAAACACAGCAGTGTGAGCATACTGTCTCTTCTCAGTGTTAAAGGACTAATCAGGAGCAGAGGAATGTACCACCAACCACTAAGAGGGATAAATGAAAATTTCTCTTCTATTTGTAGAGCATCACTTGAGATCCTTTCAGCTTTGTGCTGAAGGTGAAGAGAGGATATCAGCCACCCTCTTTCCCCCTCCCCTTCCTGGAAAACTTCTCCCTAGCAAAATGAGCAAGCACCATACTGCACTGTGTAGCAGCCACAGCTTCACTGAGCAGCATGGCTCTTCAGATGAGCGTGCCACTATAAACAAGGAGAGACCCCTGTGTCCCAGAGAGCTGACTAGCAGCTCCTCCTCTCCATTTCACCCTCTTTAACAAGCTCCCAGCCTACCCCTTCATTTCTCATTTCTAAAGCAGAGGTGCAGGGAACAGCTTCAGAACGGTCTCCTTTCTGACACCATCCCTAAAGGAGCACTGTGTTCCCTCCATTTCCCACAGAAAATGCCAAAGCCTCATTCCTTTGTCTATGGCCACAGCCCTAATTAGGGTAGACTGATTGAGCATGTTGCCCCAGCACAGGAGGTCAGGGGAAAATTAGACTCAGTTTGCATCTGTAAAACGGAGACACGACTTCCCTGCCTCGCAGGCAACTGAGAGGATAGCCACACCAAAGAGCAGGACACAACAGTGACAAAGACCAGCAGCACCTACTTTGAACTATGGCAAATGCTGGGCAGCAGGCCCCCTGGACCCTCATCCTGCAGTAGACAAGTCCAATACATCTATGTGCCAGGTTCTACACACTGGCCACTGTTGTGCTACAGGCTGGGGTCAGAGTGGCTGTAGAGCAGCCAGGCAGAAAGGGACCTGGGGGTACTGGTTGATAGTAGGCTGAACATGAGTCAGCAATGTGCCCAGGTGGCCAAGAAGGCCAATGGCATCCTGGCCTGGATCAGGAATAGTGTGGCCAGCAGGAACAGGGAGGTCATTCTGCCCTGTATTCAGCACTGGTTAGGCCACACCTTGAGTCCTGTGTCCAGTTCTGGGGCCCTCAGTTTAGGAAAGATGTTGAGATGCTGGAAGGTGTCCAGAGAAGGGCAACAAAGCTGGGAAGGGGTTTGGAGCACAGCCCTGTGAGGAGAGGCTGAGGGAGCTGGGGTTTTTTAGCCTGGAGAAGAGGAGGCTCAGGGCAAACCTTATTGCTCTCTACAACTACCTGAAGGGAGGTTGTAGCCAGGTGGGGGTTGGTCTCTTCTCCCAGGCAACCAGCACCAGAACAAGAGGACACAGTCTCAAGCTGTGCCAGGGAAGGTTTTGGCTGAATGTTAGGAAGAAGTTCTTCATAGAGAGAGAGATTGGCCATTGGAATGTGCTGCCCAGGGAGGTGGTGGAGTCACCATCACTGGAGGTGTTTAGGGAGAGACTGGATGAGTCGCTTGGTGCCATGGTTTAGTTGATTAGATGGTGTTGGATGATGGGTTGGACTCGATGATCTCAAAGGTCTCTTCCAACCTGGCTAATTCTATTCTATTCTATTCAATACTTTCTGGCACTGCATTCAGTACTGAAAGATCAGGTCACAGCCATGATCAACGAGAGAAGGTTCAAGCTCTTCTTGGTATTCCCTGTCCCAACCCTTCCTTCTCCTCCAAGCACCTTAATGCAAGGCAGTCAGAACGTCAAAGCTCCGATTCATTAGGGCAAGGAATCTCCCTTGAATTAGCAAAGTATGATAAACACCCAGACAAAATGATACAGCAGTAATTTATTAGAATGTTTCCTCCACCCATGTCCAAACCACACCAGTAAATAAAACTGTCAGCTGACTGCCCATTTTAGAGACATATTTCTAGCTGGATGCTTTAGGCCCCGGTGGCAGCAGCAGGAGCTGAATGCCTCATTCACAGCACATCCCTTGCGTTTGCCATCCACTGTTACCATGGATCAGCTGACACACAGTGTCTCGACTGTATGCTTGGGCCCCAGAGTCCTAGCTCTCAGCTCCCAAACCACAAAGTAAATAAAAAGCCAGCCTTTTTTTTCTTTTTGGTCTGTGCTTACAGGAACACAAATAGGTCTGAGGACCTTCCCCCTCTCCCCCAGCCCTAGCGGAGCTCAAGCAGGCATCTGAACGCTCGTGTCACCTCCAGCATTCGTGGCAAAATGAAAGAGAAGCGACGCAGCGATTTAGTGAGGATCCTTTGAACACCTCAGCCAAGTAAAACCTTGCAACCAGTGAAGGGAAAGGTATCTTTAAGATTCTGTAGAGCTGCATCTCCCTCCCAAGGTAGGCTACAAACCCGTGTGCCTGCGCACGCAATGCTGCCCACCACAGAAACGCGGCCATCTCGATGGCCCAGTGCCACAGGCACCCAAAGCTGCCTCCAGAAGCTGCTTTTAAAGGGGCATGGTCTGGCATGGGGCTCAGCCTAAGCAGCAGGTCCCAGAGAGCATGAGTTGTGGAATCCCTACTGCTAAGTAGGCAAAGCTCCTCTCTCAGCTGGCGCTTTCAAGACGGAAGGAGAATCTTTTCAGCTGGCGCAGGTCAGGCCCCTCGGCAGACCTGAGTGGATTTCCACCAGCGAGCACCTGGCCCAGGGCCTCTCTTCACTGAGTGCCCCCTGCCCCTCCTTCTGGCACTGGTTCAGCACCATCTCAAAGGGAAGGGTGCCACCTACAGCACTGCGAACAACGCTTCCTCCAGCACCATGGCTTTCCTTGGACGTCTCCCAGTGAAGAATTAATCAGGTCCAGCCACCTTAAATGGAAGCTTGGTGATTCTTCCATGAGAGAGGCAGGCAACTCCCTCAAACTGGGGCACTTTATTTCTGATGTGGGAATGCAGAGGTGCAGTCTGCCAGATAGCCTCCTCACACCTTGGTGTCTTACTGTGGCAGCGTCTTTCCTCTTCTACTATACTTGCGTGTCAAAACCACCACGCTGTCTTAAAAACATAGAAGCTACCTTAGAGAGTGTCAAACATGCTTCACTTCAGAACTTCTTCAAAGAGGATTTGGTCCCTGCCCCTCATATTTATGTCCTTAATTCCTTTTGTTCTCTGCCTCCCATGAGAAGGATCAATTCGAACAACATTTCCCCTCTTGTACGAGCCACGTCTTTTGGAGCTCCTGCGTGTGCAACATCTGACCCCTGAAAAGGCATTAGAAGCGAGGTGCCACTTCCTGTTTTCAGCCTTGCTAAGCCACTATTAATTCATACAGGAGATGCATAGCTAATAGGTAGCTTCTGAAAACCAATTCTCGCTCTCACAGAAGCATGCCAGCTCTATCCATCAATGCTAATCTGAGACAAATATCCCCGTGCAGGATACGTGACACACGCTGTCCAGAAGGAAGACAAAGAACTTGAATTAGCCTGACAGAACCCACCTGCCATCCTTGATGAAATGGTGGCTAAATGAATCAGAATCCACAGCCACAAAAAAAAAAAAAAGACCCCAGTAAATAAGAATATCTAAAAAGCATAACCCAGTAAGGCAGAACAACGCTCCAGCTAAACGTGAGGATTAGGTTCTCCTCTTTCCTTCACGCTCTGCTCTTTTGTTATGCAAGAATGTTTCTAATTATTACAAATTTGCAATGAAAAGCAAGCTCTGGTCACAGTGTTGAGACTCTACAAAGTCAGAACATGGTGGGGGGGGAATAAAACTCAGAATTAATCACTGCTTAATAGCTCTAAAGGACAGACTGTTTCATTTGTAATTGCCTGCGCGTTCTCTCCCTGCTCGGGGTGACTTTAGGAATGACCGTTGAGCCAAGGGCCACAACAGCATGCTCCACTGGAGCTTGATGTGGTCACAAAGCATCTTGTCTAGCAAATTCTGGATACCAGGAGGTGAAATCTGCTGCTGATGCACCAGACAGAGCCTCTCCATGTTTAGAGGCCTATGCTCAGGGATGGGCTGGAGCACCACAGACCAGCAGCACACAGGATCATAGTATAGTATCACAGAATCAGTGAGGGTTGGAAGGGATCACAAGGATCATCTAGTTCCAACCCCCCTGCCATGGGCAGAGACACCCCACACTAGATCAGGCTGGCCAGAGCCTCATCCAGCCTGGGCTTAAACACCTCCAGGGATGGGGCCTCAACCACCTCCCTGGACAACCCATTCCAGGGCTTCACCACTCTCACAGTGAAGAACTTCCTCCTCACGTCCAGCCTGAATCTCCCCACCTCCAGCTTCATTCCATTCCCCCTAGTCCTATCTCTACCTGATCATTGCTAGTAGTGTATGAAACTGGTCTGGAGTGAATAAATCACACTGGAAACAGGCCAGGAAAAGATCACAAATCTACCTTTGCACGAATCCAGCCATTCTGGCTGTGGCTCTGCTGCAGTTCAGCTACTAGGAGGAACAGCAGCAGGAAAAGCTCCTTCTCCAGCTTCCATATCTTCCACATACCCACTGTCCAAACTGGGCTTTTACATAATGATGTGTCTTTTGCTCCCCAAGCCTCATTCACACCTACAGCTGCTGGAAACATCTAACTCCTTATGTGACATGGGATAGGGGAGCAGGACAGCAGGACATGCAGTGTGTGCCGAGATCTTGTGCATGCCCAGATCCCTAAAGACTTCACACTGCAGCTTACTGGCAACGAGCCAGTTGGAAAGGACCAGATGGAGAAGCAAGTCTGGTGGCCTGACAGCAGAAACTCAGGGCAGAAAAACAAATGCTCAATACCAGAACTCTGCTGTTCTGCTCCTCTCACACTCTGAGGCACGCAGTCTGTTAACACTCTTACTCCTGTGGCTAAGAGCCATCACAGTCTTTGAACCCACATGGAAGCCAGTGTGACCCAAAGCCTTCAGAAGAGCAAAAATCCTACCACTGAATATGACACAGGTCAGAAAAATCTTTGATAAGGTCCCATCTGCCTGGATTTTTATGTATCTATGGCTGTGGATAAAATTAAAGACTACTGGAAGCTAAAATGAGATGAGTACAGCAGGCAGGAGAAAAACAACGACAACAAGAAAGCCCACTCAGAAGTCAGGGGAAACATGAAAGAAACACCAAAAACAGTGACCAGAGAGTCACCTGCTTCCACATCTACCATGCCTCTCTTCCACACACACAGCTGTCTTCAGCAGGCAGTTTGAAGCAGCTGAAGCTGCAGGCCAGTGCTCTGGCAGGCAGCACACTGAAGAGGAGAGGTATAACACTCGGTATTTGCTTTGCCAAATGAGGTGTTTCCAGACAGACACAGCAGATATGGATGTATCTGCAAGCACTTGCATACAGTGACTGCTTCTGTATTAGTGAGCCACCAAGTTCACAAACACCAAGTCATATGTTCAGCTGATCATTCATGTTCAACTGGACAGGTCAGTTCGACACCTCCAGCTTCACTGTCACCACAAGTGTTAACAAGTCTCCAGTGCATTTTCATTCGGGTATTTATTTATCCTCTTGGGACTAGTTTATTCAGACTTGGGGTTGTACAGGTGCAGGATTCTGTACTCATAACACCTGTCTGCTAGGCTTTACATCAACCCAAAGACATGCTGAACTTTTTTTTGTCTGAAAAGGTTCTCACCAGGTTTAAACTCTGATTGCGCAGGTTGCCGTGAGCTCACCTCAGGTCCAGGGGTGGTGTGGGCTTGCAGTATGTGGAACAGAAACCTTACAGCAGCTGGGACTAATCCCACCAATACTTCCCTAAGTGTGTTTCACAGGGAGCATGTGCTGTTCACAGCCCTGACCTCCTGCTTGAAAAATCAAGGGACTTTGAGCCATATTACAACAGCTCTTGAAGTAACAATTTAGTAGATAAGAACTCAGATGAGTGAGATTCCCTTTCACTACTTCTTTCTCCGCTGTGTGAGGAGGATGGGTTTACCAACAGTATGAAGGAACAAAAATTAATAAGAAAGGTGTTTTCATTAACCATCTGCACTTGCACACAGCCTGGTGAGTGTCCAAGCCACATCACTTTGAATCAGTGTTCAGTCTTTCCTCAGGAATAAACACGAGAAATCCCCTAACAGATCTTTACCTTCCTGAAAGGCAAGCCAGAGCATTCCTTCCCTGGCAGTATTTCCCTATCTTCCTACAGCAGACATCAGACTAATCCTAGAGAATATATGCAGCAGAGAAGGATTAATAGAAACATTTACTTTTCCACGATGTACCAACAGATTTGCCAGATGAAAACAGAAGCTATGTCACCATCAAAAATCCTCAGCCGCGTATGGCAACGAGTAAACTAAGAGTAGTTGTAAAGACAGCCACAAATCACAATCAACTGCATCTTCTAAAGTGAAGCCTGACTAAAGAGAAACACCTACAAGGTGAACCTGGATGCCTTTGCTAATGAGTAATGAGAGGTATTAAATTACAGGCTGCCACTGACACCTCCCCGGGAAAAAAAAACCCAGCTTGCAGGGGAGGTAAAGACTTACACAACAAGCTACCCACTATGGAGAACCCAAGAGAACCTTCTCCAGTGCTCAGCAATGCTCCAAGACTCCTCCAGCAGTATGTGCTCTGTTTTTATTCCTAGTGAGCCACAATTTGCAAAGCCATGACCATAAATTTTCATAGATAAATCTGCTGAATTTCTCCTGCCACCCCGTCCTAATGAGCAGTCAGACGCTATTGACATCAGAGCCATTACCACTTTCTTCTCCTTCCCCTCTCATAACAGAGTGCCCTCTCAGTGCCTTTTCCATATTCCTCATTAACATTTATTACATTCAACCCTAAACTCACCTAGAGGCTGAGAGTACTGGGTCTAAGCTCTCTTTGGAATGCACTGAGCTATTGGTACAGCCTGCTCCAGGCCCTTGCTGGACCAGGTCCTCAGACCAGATTATTTGGGAGTTACTGAGCCTACCAGTAAGGTTACATCCAAACTGCAGGAGAAATGTTTTCTAGCAGAGACTGCAATCATTCCTCACCAAGGGGGGGGTGTGGGGAGGAAGGGTGGTGGTTCTTCTTTTTCCAATTCTCTCTGTTAGAGCAATTAAGGAAAAATAATTAAGATTAGAGTATAGATTACTTATGCCAGCATAACTGAGGGGGGGGGTTGGGGGGTGGGGTGCAGAAATTTGGTCTGGATTTCACAGATCTTTGAACCAATTGTGAATGCCAGTCACATCTGGGCTGAGCATTCCAGATATCATTAAACACAGAATTAACTCTATAGGCATTTATTTATTAACAACTGTGACGCATGGCAGCCCACTTCTACTCTTGTGCTACTCCATTAGGCATCCATTGTTATTCCTGCAGAATAACCAAGGAAGACTCATTTTTCAAAACTTCATTAGAGGAAGAAGTTTTGTGCTGTGTGGCTCTGCAAAGAAATGGCCTGGATGTATCTCACTCTGGATGTCTCGGGTGTCTGATCTCGTGCCAGGCGTCCCCGCACATGGCAGGGGGGTTGCTACTAGATGATCCTTGAGGTCCCTTCCAACCCTAACAATTCTGGGGTTCTTATAGAATAGAATTAGCCAGGTTGGAAAAGACCTTTGAGACCATCAAGTCCAACCTATCATCCAACACCATCTAATCAACTAAACCAATGGCAACAAGCACCTCATCCAGTCTCTTCCTAAACACCTTCAGTGACGGTGACTCCACCACCTCCCTGGGCAGCACATTCCAATGGCCAATCTCGCTTTCTGTGAAGAGCTTCTCCCTAACATCCAGCCTAAACCTCCCCTGGCACAGCTTGAGACTGTGTCCTCTTGTTCTAGTGCTGTTTGCCTGGGAGAAGAGACCAACCCCCACCTGGCTATAATCACCTTTCAGGTAGTTGTAAACAGCAATAAGGTCTCCCCAAGCCTCCTCTTCTCCAGGCTAAGCAACCCCAGCTCCCTCAGCCTCTCCTCACAGGGCTGTGCTCCAAACCCCTCCCCAGCTTTGTTGCCCTTCTCTGGACACCTTCCAGCCACTCAGCATCCTTCCTAAACTGAGGGGCCCAGAACTGGACACAGCACTCAAGGTGTGGCCTAACCAGTGCTGAGTACAGGGCACAATGACCTCCCTGCTCCTGCTGGCCACACTGCTCCTGATCCAGGCCAGGATGCCATTGGCCTTCTTATGTCTCCATTCTGACAAAATGTAACTGAGGAAAAATAATGTGGTTTTTTTTTTCAAAAACAGAGCTCAAGACACAAATGTTTCTACATTCATCTGTTGCATGTCATCCCTTTCCCATTTTTCCCACAGGCCAATTTTAGAAAGTCTATTTTTAGTCTATCAGAATTTGATCTTTTTCCATGGTCAGAAAGGAAAGGTTGGTCACAGCTGAGTTCTGCTAATGTTTTTCTAATCACTGAGCCTAGTGGGGAAGGGGGGGGGGGGGGGAAGCATGCAAATACATTCTACTACTCTACATTCAATCCCTAACTCCAAAGAGCAGAAGAGAAAAGAATTGCCCCTCGCATATGCACCTCCAAATTAACCATTCTGATGCTTTCCCAGCAGTCTCCAGCTTAAGCACTTTCCAATATGCTCCACCAGGTTACAGAGTTAGCAAACTACACTTAAAACTACTCCCAAGATAGAGAGGTCGTTTTTCTCTGCAGAAAAGCAGCAGCATTTACTGCATTTGCCAGGAGCTCTCTACAGGCTGCTGCACTGACAACAGCATCACTTACATTTGCAGTAGGCAAACACAGATTCACATTAGCATTTTTGGCAAACCTGCCTCTCATGCTATGCATTATTATATAATCTTTAACTGCTCATTTCAGTGGCTGCTAGTAAACACCACCTCAAAGTGGGCTGCTTGTCTCTGAGCAGCTCCAGCCACTGCCATGAAGCACATTTCTCAGTCAAACCCACGGGGGAACCGTGCTGCTTAGTCACTCTGATCAATGCTGCATCCCAGGTGTGCAAGGTACTTTCCATAGTCACAGACTCCTTGCTCCAGGAACTACTGGGAAAGGTTAAAACCTCACAGCTTCCCCTTTGTTTTCTACTGCAGTAAGATCAGACAAGTACAACATCTGCCATATAACCTCTCTTTTAATCCATACATATACCCATTTCCTCAAGGAATTTTGCTGTCAACCACCCTTGTACTTCCCCTACTCATATGTTTCTAAGGGTAAAGAGCCATCAGAATCAGGTGCCCTACAAATCCAACACAGGTTGAAAGCTCACTGGTGATGGAAATGTGTCTCAATCTGCACTCATTTTATTGCCATCTATATAACTGTTTATAAATATGTAAAGGGTAAGTGTTAGGAGGTCAGAACCAGGCTCTTCTCAGTGACAGGACATGGGACAACGGGTGCAAGCTGGAGCAGAGGAGGTTCCATGTAAACATAAGGAAAAACCTATTTACTGTCAGGGTGACAGGGCCCTGGAACAGGCTGCTCACAGCCTGTGGAGGCTCCTTCTCTGGAGACATTCCAAACCTGCCTGGATGCATTCCTGTGTGACCTACTCCAGGTGATCCTGCTCTGGCAGGAGGGTTGGACTCCATCTTTCAAGGTCCCTCCCAAACCCTAATATTCTGTGATGGAGATAAACAGATGCATTACAACCATGCTCTCAGACACTCAGCAGCAGCTGAGCAATAGAACCTGGAAGCTTGAACTTGCCTCTACTTTCACCTCAAAATTCTTGATTACACTTGATTTTTTCCCCCTTTAAGAACATGAAAACTAGCCATTGAACAGTCTAGGCACTGAAGCTAAGACTCTGGAGATGATACCAGCATCTCACAACTAATTAACACTAAATATGGTGGGAATTGAATTCAAGAGCAGTGCCTTGAACACAAGTATTCCTTTGGTCACAATGTCTGCACATTAGTTATTCAACAGGGGAGGGAAGCCCCTTTCAGCATCCTCCACCAAAGCAACTTGGCATTTCCAACAACTTCCAAGATAGTAAACCACCAGTTAAACCAGTTTACAAATCAACACAATTCTGCAAAACCAACTGCTGTGTTTTACTTGAACATTTCGTCTTTCTTCAGGGATTTTTGGTGCTTAAACCAAAAAACAGTACCAAAATTGCCAGTTGGCAAGTAAGAAACCTTCCCATCATGATCTAGCATAGAACAGTTCAGTTAGGTAGATAAAAGCAATTTGCCCCAGCTCACAGAACTGTGCCTTCATTAGGGCTATTTGCTCTGAAGAACACAGCATGCACCTGCACCACCTGGCAGCTGAGCACAGGCAAAGCTCACCTGATCTGGAGAACGGAGTGGGGAAAGCACCGTTTTCTCCAGAAGGAACAGGGAAGAGGAGGCTCAGGGGAGACCTTATTGCTCTCTACAGCTACCTGAAGGGAGGTTGTAGCCAGGTGGGGGTTGGTCTCTCCTCTTGTTGCTGGTTGCCTGGGAGAACACAGTCTCAAGCTGTGCCAGGGAGGTTTAGGCTGGATGTAAGGAAGAAGTTCCTCACAGAAAGAGTGATTGGCCATTGGAATGTGCTGCCCAGGGAGGTGGTGGAGTCACCATCACTGGAGGTGTTTAGGAAGAGACTGGATGAGGCACTTGGTGCCATGGTTTAGTTGATTAGATGGTGCTGGGTGATAGGTTGGACTTGATGATCTCAAAGGTCCTTTCCCACCTGGCTAATTCTATTCTATTCTAAATCCAGAGCTTGCTGTCCTTAGCCAAGAAAATGCTCTCATCAAGGTCTCACTGAATATTAACCCAGTAAAAATGAAAAGAGCACAGTAAAAACTTCAAAGACATTACCTGTATAGCACCAAGTTGCCTTACAATACAAAATATTTACTGGTGATGGACACCTGTGGAAATTCCACACTTGTGCTGCACTGTCACCTACATTACTGTTCAGCTACTCAACCCCTGCCTTATACCTGGCTTGTGTTAGAATAAAATCACAAAGGAAGACATTTGAGCTGAGAGCACAGCAAAGGAAGGGCAGGTAAGGTACCAGACAAGCTGTGTCAATTACTTAAAAGAAGAAGATGGAATAAATGATGCTAAAGAGTAGAGGGTCTACAGCCCCAGCCTGCTTCCACTCAGGCTGAAGGCAGAATGGCTGCTGCAAATCGAAGCGATTTAAATTGCTGATTTTAATTAGGATTTAAATTATCAGGCAGGGAAGTCTGATCAGAATAAATCAGTTTTGAGGCCTCTCTGGTTTGGTTTTTTTTTTTTTTCCTAAGGAAGGGGCAATTCTCTCTGGTTGGCAGCTATTAAAACATGTTACTTGGCAACTCCATCTAGCATTGCATCTGATACTTTGTCTTGCAAGGACCACAGCCTTGGTGCACCACGTAGGCCTCACGCTATCAAGAAACTCTTTCTCTTTTCAACTTTCTGTTCCTGATTGCTACAGAGCCACAAAGTGAAATCCTGAGAAAGCACAGAAAAACACTGCTTTGGAAAAACTAATGAAATTAGGACAAGAGGTAGTGGATATAAACTACAACACAGGGGGTTCCAACTCAACATGAGGAGGAACTTCTTCACTGTCAGGGTCACAGAGCGCTGGAACAGGCTGCCCAGAGAGGCTGAAGGGTGTCCTTCTCCAGAGACTTTCAAGACCCATTTGGATGTGTTCCTGTGCAACCTGTGCTAGGTTCTGTGGCAGGGGGTTTGGACTCAATGATCTTTGGAGGTCCCTTCCAACACCTAACATCCTGTGAGCAACACCACCTTCTGTGTACCTGTTATGTAAGAACAGAAGTTCTCTGTATTTAGAAAGACCTAACTGGAGTAATGAACTAATTGAACTGAGTGAAGCAAGGCAGACAGACACGATGGCAGTATCAGCACAGAAGGCTCTGACCATTTTGGTTAGAATTTTACAGAATCACCAAGGTTGGAAGGGACCTCAAAGATCATCAAGTCCAACCTGTCACCACAGACCTCATGACTAAACCATGGCAGGCTGCCAGTACCTGAAAGGGGCTACAGGAAGGATGGGAAGAGTCTGTTCACAAAGGCCTGCAGTGACAGGAGGAGGGGCAATGGCTTTAAGATGGAGAAGAGCAGATTTAGATTAGATTTCAGGAACAAGTTCTTTACTATGAGGGTGGTGGAACACTGGAACAGGTTGCCCGGGGTGGTGGTTGAGGTCCCTTCCCTGGAGCTATTCAAGGTGAAGCTCAACAAAGCCCTGGGCAGCCTGGTCTGCTTGGGGATGTCCCTGCTGCCAGTGGGGAGGTCAGATTGGATAACATTTGGAGGTCACTCCCAGCCTGGACCATTCTATGATTAGCAGCATAACCTACCTGGTGCTTCTCACCATCCTGGTGACTCCTTCCCTCCCTGCCTCTTGTCTGCTTTCTGGGGCAGAAGCTGAGTGAACAGGGTGGGCAGCGACACTCACATCTAGAAGCCATAGCACACAGCCAACCTGCAAGCCTTTCCCCACAGAGCAGCCCATGCCAAACCAGGAAAAAAACAAAACCAAATGCAGAAACACTGTATGAAGCTTGCTTTAAAGCTCTTGTCAAATCTTTCATCCCACTGCACAAAAGAAGCGAGACAAGCCTGCACAAAGTGCCCTGAACAAACCACTGCAGAACACTGTTAGGGGAAAAAATGAAATTACATGAAATCAGAACATGCCAGATGGACTATGGAAGGGACACATGCTCTGCACAGCATCTTTTGCACAGCATTTGCTCCTCTACCACAAAATACTTCTCTGAACAGTTGCATTTTAGGCCCAGAAGGAAATACTAGTGCTTTGGTCATTACTTGGATTTAATAAATGGCATTTTAGCACCTGGAGCAGACCTCAGCTGGTTCATCACCCACAGCATGTATTACTTTATGAAATTATACAGAATTAACCAGGTTGGAAAAGACCTTTGAGATCATTAAGTCCAACCTATCATCCAACACCATCTAAGCAACTAAACCAATGGCAACAAGCACCTCATCCAGTCTCTTCCTAAACACCTCCAGCGACGGTGACCCCACCACCGCCCTGGACAGCCCATTCCAATGGCCAGTCTCTCTTTCTGTGAAGAATTTCTTCCTGACATCCAGCCTAAACCTCCCCTGGTGCAGCTTGAGGACTGTGTCCTCTTGTTCTGGTGCTGGTTGCCTGGGAGAAGAGACCAACCCCCACCTGGCTACAACCTCCCTTCAGGTAGTTGTAGACAGCAATAAGGTCTGCCCTGAGCCTCCTCTTCTCCAGGCTAAACCACCCCAGCTCCCTTGTACATATATATAGAGAGAGAGACACATATATTTTTAAAGGAGACATTTCAAACCTTCACCTCCAGTTAAAAAACAGTTAGGCATTACCAATCATCTTAGAAAGGCCTCTGCAGAAACATGCAGAAGTGAGGCAATGTGAATTAAAATCGTCACATTCTTAGCAGCTTCACAGGACTCCCCACAAGCTGGAAGGGAGCCAGAAGGACCTCTTCTTGGCTATTCTGTTTCCTTCAGCTTGCAGAGAAGTTTGTGCTCTTTCTCCTTTGATGCAGTGGGTAAAGACTACATAAATAGCCAAGCTAAAGAACAAAAGAGAGAAATAGAAAACTTTCCTCCAAATTACAATTGCTGCCTTTTACACAAAACTCATCTCTTGCTTGTGAGCCTGCTGACCAGCACATCCAGCAAGGAATAACAAAGACTGCCCATCTCCTCCAGCCCCCTAAGCCTCCTCTCAGCCCTGCCAGAGCCTGCCCAGCTGGCTATTTTTATGTCCAGGGTGGCATGTGAGCTCAGGGCTTATTACCAAGGTTTCCCCCTGCACACAGCAGTAATCCCAAGGGCTTTTTGGAATGTTTTAGTCTATAATTGTGGGAATGGGCTCCAGGTGTTCTACACCTACCACATCTTACACTGTGAGACATTTGAAGCAACTCCTTTATTTTCCTGAAGTTACACTTGAAGAATAGACTTAGTCCCAGCATTTATAATTGCTTTGGTTAATTCTTTAAAGTACCTAATGAATTGCTCTTAGGAATGTATTGAACTAGTGAGAGCTTTTAATATTAAGTGTGGAAGAAAATGGCCTCCTCTTTTATTTTTTTCATGCTATCATTTGTCCTCCAGGGGAAAAAGAAGAAGAAGAAAGGCCAAAACCAAATCACAAAACCCTCAAATCACCAATGAGTGAATAAACCTAGGGCTCAGCACATGCTGATATGGGACCAGTGGGATTCTGCCTTTCCACATGATTCCTCTCCAGCTTGACCTGCAAACTGGGTGGCTTGGATGGATCTGAAAGGAAACAGGGAACAAGCTAGCAGGGCAGCTTTCTCATTCCTTTTTACCTCATGCTGGTGGGGGCAGATTAATGCCCTTTCCCCAGTGCTTCCTCATTTGCTAGACTAACACAGACAGGTGTCACTGCTTAAGCCCTACAGAGCTGGCCCCACCTTGAGGACAGGCAGCCAAAGGAAACCACCTGCCAAGTTTTGCCCACTGGAGTCTCCACACCATGACAGGCTGCACAGGAACAGAATGGAATAGGAATGACCAGACAAGACCAGGTTGGAAAAGACCTTCAAGATCACCACATCCAACACCACCTAATCAACTAAACCATGGCACCAAGCACTCCATCAAGTCTCCTCCTAAACACCTCCAGTGATGGTGACTCCACCACCTCCCTGGGCAGCACATTCCAATGGCAAATCACTCTCTCCATGAAGAATTTCTTCCTAACATCCAGTCCAAATTAGCCCTAGAGCAAAGCAGCTCTTTGCTACTAAAATATTGAGACCTATTTCTTCAGCTGCCCCCTCCCCCCTAAAAAAACACCCCAAACCTGTAGCTTTCACTACTGTCTGGGTCAGAAGATATTCCTCCCAACATCACACCAAATAAAAATAGCTTCACATACCACCAGTGGGAAAGAGATTGCCACTTCCCACGCACTCTGCTCAATGAGAGGACTAGATGACAATCCAGTTTTCACAAAAGCAATGGTCTACCTCCCAGAAGTTGAGCCAGAAAGAATAGTGTCAGTGTTAAACAAGTGTTTAAATATAGCCCAGTTCTGAAAATTCATCTCCCCTAACGTGAGCTACTGTTGAGACAAATCCATATGCCAGTAAGAGGGGAGTCCAAACTGAAGCAGCCAGTGAAACCTGTTGTAGAAACAGAGAGAGTTGTGTGGAGGGCTTTCCTCCCCACACACATACACACACCACTTCCTTTGGAGGAATTAAACTAACTTGGCAGTGCCAGGATGAAAGCCCTTTACAGTAAAGAACCTTATTTTAGAGGAAATGAAGACTTTTTCCCAATCACATAACTTTCTTGAAGGGTCAGAGCCCTTCCAATTCTTCAAGCTTCCACCTCACAAAGGGAAATTGAAAGCATGGTCCCAGTTGTCAAAACACACATTTACCATAAACAAATCCATTAGTCACTCTGAGGTTCTCTCTCTCTCTAGGAGTTATTCTGTCTTCTGAGCAAGTCTGGTGTGAGGCTACTGCACTGAGGACTGGCTGTATGCCTCTTCCCTGTGCTTAAAGCACTAAAGCAGCATCCTCTGCTACAAAGAATGATGGCCTTGGAGCAACGTGGTGCATTGATTACCAAAAAGCACTTGTGAAAGTATCATAGAATCAATAAGGTTGGAAAAGACCTCAAAGATCATCAAGTCCAACCTGTCACCCAACACCTCATGACTAGACCATGGCATCAAGTGCCACATCCAATCCCCTCTTGAACACCTCCAGGGACGGTGACTCCACCACCTCCCTGGGCAGCATATTCCAAAGGCTAGCAACTCTTTCTGGGAAGAACTTTCTCCTCCCCTCCAGCCTAAACTTCCCCTGGCACAGTTTGAGACTGTGTCCTCTTGTTCTGGTGCTGGTTGCCTGGGAGAAGAGCCCAAAATACGTTTTTTCTAGTAAGAACTGAAATCATCAGCGGACATCATCTTACGCTGAATGAAACCAATCACATGGTGGCCACACAGAAATCTAGACACACATGAAATGGACATAGAGGAATCAGAAATGCAGTATTGAGGTGGTTTTTTTCTTTTACCTCAGTTATACCACCCAGACAAATACAAACACCTAGAATTCTGAAGATTTGGGACTCTTCCCCTGGAAGGGCAAGCACAGGCCCCTGCCACTGGCAGTAAAAGAAGTGGTGAGGTTTGCACTTAAAAAACCTGCATCCTCCTCCTTCCAGCTAGACCCCAGCCCACACACCTCAGCAATCACTTGAATCTCATCTCTCCTAAACTTGCAATAATATCTTGCATTTGACATGTGCCTTTTAATGTCTGTATTAGTCTTTAGTAGCCTGCAGTTTGTGGATCCTCAGCTTTCAGAGAGGCAATGGGGGCTTCCCAGCAGAGATGCAGATGGCCTTGGGAGATTTCCCATACACAAAGTGCTTTTGCTTGACTGCCCTTCATTGAGTACTGCAAACTCTATGAGAAACTACAGCTCAGGGTTTCTGAAGACTGGAGTTTGGAAACAAAAACTGTGCATAGGGAGTACTAGGAAACAGAGCCATGAAGTTTTGACATCTGACAGAAAGAGAGTCATCAATAAAACCATATTTATAAACAGCTCAAATATAAGAAATGAAGCTGTTTGGGTTTTTTTAATGTGTGTGTGTGTGCAGCTTGCCAAAACTCAGTTTATTACAAGAATCAGCCCAGCTCTTTATGCAAGTATTGCGTTCAGTCTGCCAGTAGTAACTTCCCAAGATATCCCCCCAGATTTGTTCTAAACATTACCACAAGGCTCCCACTTCTGTCTCCATGGCCACAACAACCCCATGCAGAGCTACAGGCTGGGGTCAGAGTGGCTGGAGAGCTGCCAAACAGAGAGGGACCTGGGGGTGATGATTGACACCCGCCTAAACATGAGCCAGCAGTGTGCCCAGGTGGCCAAGAAGGCCAATGGTATCCTGGCATGCATCAAGAATTGTGTGGCCAGCAGGAGCAGGGAAGTCATTGTGCCCCTGTACTCAGCACTGGCTAGGCCACACCTTGAGTCCTGTGTCCAGTTCTGGGCCCCTCAGTTTAAGAAGGACATTGAGACTCTTGAACGTGTCCAGAGAAGGGCAATGAGGCTGGGGAGAGGCCTTGAGCACAGCCCTGTGAGGAGAGGCTGAGGGAGCTGGGGTTGTTTAGCCTGAAGAAGAGGAGGCTCAGGGGAGACCTTCTTGCTGTCTACAACTACCTGAAGGGAGGTTGTAGCCAGATGGGGGTTGGTCTCTTCTCCCAGGCAACCGGCACCACAACAAGAGGACACAGTCTCCAGCTGTGCCATAGGAAGTTTAGGCTGGAGGGGAGGAGAAAGTTCTTCACTGAGAGAGTTGTTAGCCATTGGAATGTGCTGCCCAGGGAGGTGGTGGAGTCACCATCCCTGGAGGTGTTCAAGAGGGGATTGGACGTGGCACTTGGTGCCATGGTTTAGTCATGAGGTCTGTGGTGACAGGTTGGACTTGATGATCTTTCAGGTCTCTTCCAACCTTATTGATTCTATGATTCTAGGATCTTTTACTTTGCTGGTTCTTTCACATGTTCTGTCTCAAAGACGAACTAAATGAAGTTAAATGACCCCTTCAATATCACATTATGTAAACAATGTCCTCAAAGGTAACAAGGAAGAAGTAATTGATTTATACTAATATTTAGAACACAAAAAAAAGGAGCAGAAGCACTACATAAAAACACACCTGTCAATAAGAAGAGAGAAAAATAAGCACACTATTACTTCATATTACCAAAGTTCATGAGACTTTCCACACAGTTCTAAGAGAAAGAAGGGAAAAAATAAGAGATGAAGTCCTTTGGCTAACATCTTATTTGAGATTATTGAGCACCTCCCCTATGAATAGGGACTGAGAAACCTGGGGCTGTTTAGTCTTGAGAAGAGATGACTGAGAGGGGATCTGATCAATGCCTACCAACATCTGAGGGGTGGGTGTCAAGTGGAGGGGGCCAAGCTCTTTTTGGTGGTGCACAGTAATAAGACAAGGAACAACAGGTACAAGCTTGAACGTAGAAGAGCTCACCTCAACATGAGGAGAAATTTCTCTACAGTGAGGGTGGTGGAACACTGGAACAGACTGCCCAGGGAGGTTGTGGAGTGTCCTGCCCTGGACACATTCAAAGCCTGTCTGGACTCCACTAGGTGATCCTGCTTTGGCAGGGAGGTGGGACCCAGTGACCTCTGGAGGTCCCTTCCAACCTCCAATGTTCTGCGACGCTGTTATTTGAGATGACCAGCACGGTTTGCCCCTTCCGTTACCTTCGTGGCTAAGCTAGCCAGGCCAAAATCTGCTCTGATAAACTCTTTATGTGGCTTCACAAACATATGCTCACCATGTGTTCACTATCCACAGCAGATAAGAGACAGGCTTGGGAAGTAAATAGTTTTGAAACCAGCAGCAATGTCTCCTCGAGAAACCACTAGTGAAAACTCGACATATGGAACACACAGCATTAGGAGTACCGACATTGCTAAGGCTCTTGTTTACCTGCTGTGCTAACAAGTGAGCTAATTCTGAAATGAAACATCTGAGAAAAGGAGGACAAACAAACAAACACACACCACACACACACACACCCCCCAAATGAACCTCCCATCACTAACTTCTTTAAGAATTAACTCAAGCACCTACGCTAATCAGCATTCAAAGGACCATTTCAGGACAAAAAAAGCCATTCAGAGTCTTAGAATTTGCATAATCTTTACTAATTCTCATATTACAAAGCAAGGCTGGCAGAAGTTCCTCGCTCCATCTGTGATAGTTCTTGTTGTTTTTTTTTTTTCCTGGGCTATTTGAATAAAAATTATTCTCATGTTCCTTTAGAGAGAAGGAAAAGAGAACCGTGCAAGCGCCTTCCACGGACACAGTAGCTCACTTGAGTATTATTCTCAAGTCCTGGATGGAAGTCAAGGCATCCCATTCTATGAATGCTGATACTCTGCACCACTCTTTTACCTAGTTTATTATTCTACATAGAATTAAAATCACAGAATCACCAAGGTTGGAAGAGACCTCAAAGATCATCAAGTCCAACCCGTCACCACGGACCTCATGATTAAACACATCTGAGTAGCTTGGGGGGGGAAGTGCAATTACCACACTACCAAATCATGTTTTCCCTTGTTTTATCAGAGAGACATAAACAAAGTTGATCAGGTTTCAGAAGAAAATAAGGTAGCAACAGAAATACAAAGACAAGCACTTGCTGTTCCTCACAGCAAAGGCAGTGGTCACCTACCTGATAATAGCAGGAGCAGGGAAGTCATTGTGCCCCTGGACTCTGCACTGGTTAGGCCGCACCTTGAGTCCTGTGTCCAGTTCTGGGCCCCTCAGTTTAGGAAGGACATCGAGACTCTTGAATGTGTCCAGAGAAGGGCAACGAGGCTGGGGAGAGGCCTTGAGCACAGCCCTGTGAGGAGAGGCTGAGGGAGCTGGGGTTGCTTAGCTTGGAGGCTCAAGGGTGACCTCATTGCCCTCCACAACTACCTGAAAGGTGGTTGTAGCCAGAAAGGGGTTGGTCTCTTCTCCCAGGCAACCAGCACCAAAACAAGGGGACACAGTCTCAAGCTGTGCCAGGGGAGGTTTAGACTCGAGGTGAGGAGAAAGTTCTTCACTAAGCAAGTCATCCATCATTGGAATGTGCTGCCCAGGGAGATGGTGGAGTCACCATCCCTGGAGGTGTTCAGGAGGAGATTGGACATGGCACTTGGTGAGGTCTGTGGTGACAGGTTGGACTCGATGATCCTCGAGGTCTCTTCCAACCTTAGTGATACTGTGATAGTCCACATTATGGCCAGCATGATGATGTCTTCCTTGCACCACTTTGGGGTCAAAAGATACTCTCTTCAGCCTTCTTCACACTTTGGATCATCATCACCTCATCCTAACAAGTAACCTCACTAGCATTCCCAAAGCCACTTCCAACAATGTTCTGTCTGCTAGTCCATAAACTGTTTGAATATTTCACTCCCCAAGTCACTACAGCAATGCACAACTATCAGGCCTTCAGCTGGGCCACAGAACTTGAGGAGAACAAGGGCACAGTCACAGGGGACAGGCAGACCTTATTTCACAGCTTTGCTGACATGGAGCCTTCTGCCTTCCCTTTATTCCCTCTTCCCCAGCACCACACTACGCAGTTTCACCTTCCACCAAAAAATAAACACCATTTTTCTCCTAGACAGGTAATTTTCCCACTAGTTTAGTACTACAGATGGGCTCAGCAGGCCAGCCCCAGCACAGGTACACAACTGCAGCAGGGAGGGAAGAGGAAAAGACCACCCCACTTAATGGCAGCAAGCTGTTAACTGGCTTCAGCTGCCTCACACTACCCTAAGGCAGTAACCAGTGAAGAGACCATTAAAAGGTTAACTAGGGAGGTTTTCCAGTGACTGCAATGTTTTCAGTCCCTGCATAATGAAGTTCTGGCATTGTATGCAGTATGCTATGAGAACACAGGTATTTCACGTGGGTAAACTACTTAAAAGACAGGTGAACACACTTGTGTCCTTACTACTGGCTTTAAGTAGCATGGCAGTTTAGAGTAAAAAGAAAGAGACAAGCTTGCTATTCCTGAGAAATTCATTACCTATTCAGGATACCTCTGTCCTAGTTTCAGCTGGGATAGAGTTAATTTTCTCTCTAGCAGCTGGTGCAGTGCTGTGCTTTGGATTCAGTATGAGAATGATGTTGCTAACACACTGATGGTTTAGTCACTGCTAAGCAGTGTGGATACCAAGTCAAGGACTTTTTAGCTCCTGGTGCCCTGGCAGCAAGAAGGCTGGAGGCAGGGACAGCTGACCCCAACTGCCCAAAGGGATGTTTCATACTACAGAATGCCATCCCCAGTATGTAAACTGGGGGGAGTTGGTCAGGAGGAACTGGCTGGGCAGGGGTCAGTGAGTAGTCAGAACTGTCACTGTGCATCACTTTTCTTTTCCTGGGTTTTAGCTCTCTCCTAGTTGTCTTCATTACTGCTATTATTATATTTGGGGTTAATTGCAGTTATTAAAAGTGCTCTTATTTCAATCTACAAGTTTGACTTGCTTTCTTTTCTCTTCCCCACTCCACCAAGGTGGGAGAGAGGAGAGAGTGGCTACCTGGTGCTTAGGTGTTGGCTGGGGTTAAACCACAACAACTTGGTATTTTTTGCACAAAATGAAACACACCAAATACTGTGTTTCTTGTATTCAAATATCCATAGCAACTATAAAGAAAGATGGTCTGTGCCAACTTCCCAGAACCCCTCTCTGTCTGTAACTAGACTGCCATACGCTTTGTCACAGTAATAGGTGAGGAAGAGGTGAAGGTTTTAATGCCACCAGTCAAGATCAGGTTTGGTTTTGCTATTCTACACTCACAAATCTCCATTATCCCTACCTGCTGCTGGCATTTCCCTCAACAAAAACATTACTGAGAAGGGCAGCAAACCCCTAGCACAAGCATAATTTTTTTTGGTTTGGTGTAAAAGAAACAGAGGAGAGAAAATAAATGGAATTTTGGGGGGGGGGGGGGGTGTTTTGCACGAAGTAGGATACACATTAAAAAAATGGGTTAGAAAAGGCAGCCCTGGGGTGAAAAAAACATACAGCCAAATTCTCTCAGGTGAATTTTCACAAGTGCAGCAATCCAGCCCTTCAGTAATCTTTTAGTCTACAAACTAGCCAGCACAAATTAGACCGGGGTGGGGGAGTGGTTGGGGAAAAGAGAGAGAGCGCACTGCAACCTCAGCACGGTATCTCCTCTTTTAATGGAATGCATAAACTGCAAGCTCAGCCCAGAAATATGCTGTAATAGAAGAACCTACAGATTATTTTGAACCATTACTTCATATCCAGCCATGGATTACATGCCAGAATGCTCCAGCCAATTTGGACCTCAAACAACGTGGCCACCGCTCGGTTACAGAAGCCTGCAGTCTTCTGTGTGAGTCCACTGAAGTCTTCAAAGCTACATTACCTGCTGCAATGACAACTAATAATATGCATAATAAATAGAGATACTGCCTGCCAAAAACATCATTAAAAATAGTTTCTTTTAATGTCAGCAGCAGTTCTCCCTGTGCTGCCTCAGTTATGCACTGGAATGCAATCCAGAGAAATCAGAACAACAGCCACTAGCTTCAGAGGCAAAAAATGAACAGCAGCAGCAGCAAAAAGTCACAGCTGAAATGCAGCAATCTTTTGAGCAGTCTAAGGACAACTACTTCTAGTTAAGGCAGTCCTGTTTTAAAGTCACTTTCTCAAACCATAATATTCTGTATAAGCAGAAGTGGTAGGAAATGCTACAATCTGTCTTCTGGCTAAGTGCTGGTCTGTCCTCCTAAATGTAAGGAAATGTTTTAAACTTAAAAAGCAAACAAACAAACAAACAAAAGCACACAAACACAAAACACCCAACCCCCCAACCTTCAGGGCTTGCCAGAACTCTTCCAGCATCTCATCTGCCATAACCATCTCCTCTAGATTAAACAAAGTGCCAAAACATCACAGTGTATGACCCAAATGGAAGAGGAAGAGGCTGCAAATACAGACAAAAGGCTGCAACCAGTGGTTGTTAAACTTCTCCGAGTAGTTGACCACTGAAACTGATCATAAATCCTTTCCCTTTGTCTTGCCACGCTGTTTAAAAACCAGTGTGTATGTAGGTGTACTGGTTTATATAAACACACACACACACACGGGAGTATTGGCTTCATGTTGTGATAACGCCCAGGGTCAGGGTAAGGTTAAGGACGGGTTCTCTGCTCTTTACCTTGGTACACAAAATCTGAAGGCTTTCTGAACAAGCCCGAGATTTTCACAAGCAGCACAAAGATGATGCAGAAAAGCTACACCTTCTTCACTGCAGCACTTCACAGCTGTTCTTCTGACTCTTAAGACCAGAGGAAAATGAAGTCGAATTGTTTTATTAAACCTGAAACGCTCCTGCATGGCTCATAGTTAAAACAAGGCAGGGAGGAGAGTGAAGTGTGAGGAAGGGAGGAGGGGAAGAGGCACGTTCTAAGAGCCCCACCTTCCTTGAGTCGAAATGCAAATCCACCAAGCTGAAGTTGCTGAGAACCTTATAGAATAGAATCACAGAATGTGAGGAGCTGGAAAGGACCTCGAAAGATCATCCAGTCCAACCCCCCCTGCCAGAGCAGGATCACCTATACCAGGTCACACAGGAACGCATCCAGGCGGGTTTTGAGTATCTCCGGATAGGGAGACTCCACAACCCCCCTGGGCAGCCCTGTTCCACTACAGAGGTCTATATGAAAGCCTTCCAGAAAGTGGCCTCGGTGAAAAATAAATATGGAAAAGAACATCCTTGAGCTGTTGGTCTGTTTATTACTTTGGTTATTCTGAAAGTCATAAATTCAAACTGCTTTTCTGCTCCCTGGCTGCTGTGGCTGTGCAGAACTGACAGCGAGCAAACAGCAACAGATCACCTCTGCTACCAACAGCACTGCAGCATTAGGCTGAGCAGTTACCCCCAACACACAGAAAATGCAAAGTTCCTATGGGTGGACACACTTCTCTCTTCTCTCAGGTCAATTAAAGATTAAAGAATTCTTATCTCCTTGCCAATTTTAACTGCATGTGGCTGGCAAACAAAATCAATAAGAGGGAAGTCTTGAAAGCAAGCAGCTCAACCCCTTCCTGCCAGCACATTTCAGCAGCTGCTATCTTATTAACTACTGCAAGTTTAAAAAGACATTTTCTCTTAATCCCTCAGAAACCGGGTTTTAAGTATTCAAAAAGCAAAGAGAAGCAGCCTGTGATGACTTCTGAGCCACAAATATTGTGAAACCCAAGTGTGTGAGGGGGAAGCAAAGGAGCAATCAAAGTTATATGATTTTGTGATTCACCATCTTGGACAAACTAAGAGAATAAATACTTCAAGTCTCTAAGACTCCCAAATTCCCCCTGAATGTACAAGTACATTGCTTCTCTGAGCTGCCTGAGAGATCCCAGACTGGGGAACTGATTACAGGATCATAACTTCAGTCAGAGGCTGCACCTCACATTTCAATTCTCAAAACAATACACTTGAAGGATTCCAGTCAGCAGTTCCTGACTGTCAGACCTGTCCTTAAACCTCTGCTAATCCAAGCACATCTCTCACATGAATTATACATATTGGAGTAATATGCAACCAAATGTCATATACATGCAAGGATTTAAGTAAAAATTAACTCTGACTCCTCTGCTACTTACAGCCTTTCCTGCTTCAGCCTCTGCAGCCAGGAACAGAACCATGTGCTCAGGCACCAGGTGCTACTTAGCTCAGGTAAAGTGCATGCTACCAGGTGAGCATGTTTTAACTAATAGGTCTCAGATGTTTATCCTGGGATAAGGGTGAAGTTTCACAAGAGGCTTAACCTGTTGGTAGACTGTGCTGCCCATGGGAGGGACAGTCAAACAAGTCACAGATCAGATCCAGCTGAAAACTAACCCAGATGGAAAGGAAGAAATGTGTCTGTCCTCCTCCCCACCTGCTGGGTGAAGTGGCTGATGGTGGAGGTACATGAGCAAGGGTTAGCATTAGCATTACCGAAGGGCAGCAGCAAGAAAATACAGCCACTGACAAGAACATGAAAGATGAGACTTCCTCTGTGGTGGCAGCTCAGGTTTGCACCAACTTCAGCCACATCTGCAGCCTTAAACTTCAGGTCAAGTTGCTGTAAATTTTGGTTAACATAAGAGCAACCAATTGTCTTAGCACACTCAGATGTTAATGGCTTTGGCTCTGCATTAGCAGAAGGAGTTTTGGACACGTTCAGGCCAAAGTTGTTCTTCCTGACCTTGGCAATGCCTAGGACTGCACTGCAAGAATTTCAACACTCACTGTGTGGTCAGTCTGGTGCTTAGATTTCACCAGGACTGGCTACATGTCAAAACACAACTCGCCCTCCTCCAACTATGGCTCATAAGAACCCAACCCACTATCTTTTAAAGGGACACACTTTCCATCAGAGCATATAAAGGTCACCAGAGGCGAGCAGTGCTTGAAGAGTCTCTCCATTCCTTTCAGTTTGCTAAACTGAAACCTATTCTGCTGACTAGCTGCAAAAGGAGGTCATCACAAAAACTCCTTGTCCTAAAGGACAGTAATCACACAGGAGCAGCAAGCGTGAGTTGGTTTGAAAAGGAGAAGAAAAAATGGGAGAGGCTGTGGAATAAGACAGACACAGATCCACCCTTATAGGAAGAGCAAAATAAAAAGGGTTGCACGATGACTCCTCCTATGATGCATATGAAAGAGAAGGAGCATTGCTGGCCTGGGATTGCATTCTGGTATCATCCTAGTTTCGCATTTACTACTGACTTTACCCCAGCGTGAGCAAGATCAGACATAGCTTATTAACTGAAGAGATGCTTAATCCTACTTAGTCATCAGGCATGCGTAAGGGCTACAGTATTTGACCTCTTGAGGAAAAGAGAAAGAAACATCTGAAAAATCATCCTTGCTGTAGTGTAACTGAGGAGCTGCTGAGCACCTGCCGAGTAAGCAGGGTTGCACCGGAATGAAGGCAAGCGCTGTGCACAGGATCATGGACATACACACAGGTTATGCATTCAATACAGGCTATGCATTCAATACAGCAGGTGGAAGCTTCACAAAACTGCTCACAAGACTGACAGCATTCTTCAGCACTCCAGCTCATTAACAGCATTAACCCTGACTCACTAAGACAAATTAAGAAGTTACACTTTTTGCTCTGGATACTTGTTTCCCCAACCCCCCCGCAACAAAAAGGGAGAGACTGGAGTGAGGGAACTACATTTCTGTGGTGGACTATCTGCCAACAAGGAAGAGATGTAACCAGATTTGGTAAGAGATGTAACCAGATTTGGTGAGAGATGTAACCAGATCTGCCCAGGGAGGTGGTGGAAGCTCCATCCCTGGAGGTTTTTAAGGCCAGGCTGGATGTGGGTCTGAGCAACCCGATCTATGTGAGGGGTCCCTGCTCATGGCAGGGGGGGTGGAACTAGATGATCCTTGAGGTCCCTTCCAACCCTAACAATTCTATGACTCTATGATTCCTGTAATTCTGCACATGTCATTCTGTCTCTACACAAAGCGAGCCGAAAGGACTGGCCTGCCCACCTCCCTTCCCTCAGGTAGAAGGGCAGTGTGACCATCAACTTCCATGAGGCAGAGCTCTAGCCCAGAATGGGTAAAAAGCAGTACTGGAAAATGCTGTGTTTGCCAGCATGTGTTTTCCCTAACTTTAAACTACTTCTGCACTGGCACAGCGTGCTTTGGCGGGGGAACAGAAAAGATGATCTAATAGGTCATTGGACTTCCGTCACTCATTTCTGTGATCTAAACAACATTTCATGTTTATGGTGTTTAAAACTCAGTTTCCTAAGGCTCACTTTTAAGGGTTGGAAATGGTCACTGGGACAGGAGCTATCAAACCCAGGATGCTAAGTAAGAAAAGTTCTGAAGAGCTTTTAAAACAGGGGAAAGGAGGCTCTAGCCCCTTTATACTCCACAGCAGAGCTCGGATGAAGAGAAATGTGCATCAAAAGGTCACTGTGGTAACTCAAGGTGCATCACTGGGGGAAAAAGGACAGACAAAACCTCACAACAAGACCAGTGGCATCAAGGGTAAGAAACAGATGATATAACTTGCAATTTGGTTGTAGCTTTGGCTATTCATTATATACTTGGCTGTTTATTATAAACTGGAGGTACTCCGAGGTGACCTAATTGTGGCCTTCCAGTAGCTGAAGGGCGCCTCCATGAAGGCTGGGGAGGGACTTCTCAGGATCTCAGGTAGTGATAGGACTAGGGGGAATGGAATGAAGCTAGAGGAGGGGAGATTCAGGCTGGACGTGAGGAGGAAGATCTTCCCCATGAGAGTGGTGAAGCCCTGGAATGGGTTCTCCAGGGAGGTGGTTGAGGCCCCATCCCTGGAGGTGTTTAAGCCCAGGCTGGATGAGGCTCTGGCCAGCCTGCTCTAGTGTGAGGTGTCCCTGCCCATGGCAGGGGGGTTGGAACTAGATGATCCTTGTGGTCCCTTCCAATCCTGACTGATTCTATGTTTCCATTTAGTATTTGCTTCATATATTTTCTGTGTGCACACATACAAAGGCATGGTATCTCTGAGCCACACACAGTGACATGGATGCAGAGCCAGACTTTTGCTCTTAAAGGAGGAAAGAAGAAGGCAGATTTAGCTCACAAAGAACCAAAGAACTGAAATAATGTGTTGATATTTCCTGGAGCCAGTCCGAAGATCAGCAGCAGAGTTTTGGATGGGCTGCAGATTTTCCCCATGCTTCCTTTGAAAGGCAAGCTGGTGCAGCATTCTAATAATCCAGCTCAAAGGCAGGGAAAACAACTTTGGCTTTTGCCAGGTTGAACTGGGGCGGGGAGGACAGGGACAGAAAAAGGTCCTCCCAGACATTTATCACAATCCTAATTTTTGTCCAAGTCCCAGTCAATGCCTGTATGGAAGCAAACTTGTTCTGAAACCTACTGTTCTCCTCTAGTAGAAGAGACTGGAATAGCTATAAACCCAGATATTCCAAAACTGAGCAAGGGAAAACTTGGTCAGCAATACCCAAACTGAGAGTAGATCAGCAATTCATGAAATACAGCCAAGCCTTTGCTCCTGCACCCCTTCCCTGGAAAAAAAGAAAAGGCTCCCATTGATAACTGCTTGTCAGTTGACACAGAGTCCTAAACAGTGGAAACTGCATAATCCCTTTCATGAACTCATGGAGTGAGGGTGTAAACTGTGGGGGTGGGGCCAAGGAGCGTTGTACAGACTGCAGAGTTCCTGCTCCATCAAATGAAGAAAAGCAGCCTGCCTGTCTTTAAATCATCTCCTGAAGATGTTTTTTCACCCAGCTTGCTGAAGGACACCTCAACACACGTGTCAGCACCAGCTTCTAGGAGGGTTTGTGGGTGACTGCTGCCCAAACACATCTCCCCACCCTTCTCAATGTCTCTCAGTTTGGGAGAGGGACACACACACACTGATAACACTTTCTTTTCATTTGCCTTAATAATAATCATAGCAATAAAAGAAACAGTATTTCTGTCTATCCTCATTGCATTTGCTGTCATTTAATCCCCACTACTTCATCTCCAAATTGTGTGCTTTAATAATCTGAGGGAAGGATTTAATAATGATCTTAGGAGACTAAAGCAGAAGCAGATCCATATGACTGTTTGACTGCAAACCTCCCAGCTGGAACTTACTACAGAATAAAGAAGGGGAGAAAACTCCAAAACATAGTTCAGAAAATGTTAAATAGAGCTGAACTCTTTTAGGAGATAAAAAACATAATCACAGTATCACAGTATGACTAAGGTTGGAAGAGACCTCAAAGATCATCGAGTCCAACCTGTCACCACAGACCTCCTGACTAGACCATGGCACCAAGTGCCACGTCCAATCCCCTCTTGAATACCTCCAGGGATGGGGACTCCACCACCTCCCTGGGCAACACATTCCAATGACAAATGACTCTCTCAGGGAAGAACTTTCTCCTCACCTCCAGCCTAAACTTCCCATGGCACAGCTTGAGACTGTGTCCTCTTGTTCTGGTGCTGGTTGCCTGGGAGAAGAGACCAACCCCCACCTGGCTACAACCTCCCTTCAGGTAGTTGTAGAGAGCAAGAAGGTCTCCCCTGAGCCTCCTCTTCTCCAGGCTAAGCAACCCCAGCTCCCTCAGCCCCTCCTCACAGGGCTGTGCTCTAGGCCTCTCCCCAGCCTTGTTGCCCTTCTCTGGACACGTTCAAGTGTCTCAATGTCCTTCTTAAACTGAGGGGCCCAGAACTGGACACAGGACTCAAGGTGTGGCCTAACCAATGCAGAGTACAGGGGCACAATGGCTTCCCTGCTCCTGCTGGCCACACTATTCTTGATGCATGCCAGGATGCCATTGGCCCACTTGGCCACCTGGGCACACTGCTGGCTCATGTTTAGGCAGCTGTCAATCAGCACCCCCAGGTCCCTCTCTGTTTGGCAGCTCTCCCGCCACTCTGACCCCGGCCTGTAGCTCTGCATGGGGTTGCTGTGGCCAAAGTGCAGCACCCAGCTCTTGGACTTGTTGAATGCCATCCCATTGGACTCCACCCATCTGTCCAGTCAGTCAAGGTCCCTCTGCAGAGCCCTTCTACCCTCTAACTGATCAACAACTGTTTATGAACACAAACAGTGAAACTTGCCAAAGTGTTGTGACTGCTAGAAACTAAGACTTTTTTGTTTGCTTCCTTGCTTGTATGGGTTTGGGGTTTGGGTTTTTGTTTGGGTTTTGGTTTTTTAATACTAGAAAAGGCATAAATGTCTTAAAGAAAATACTTGTCAGTTGCTTTCAAAGCAGCAAATAACTTCTCAGGGTTTAAGCATTACTTTCATGTAGCCATGAATATTCCCTAACACCCTTAGACACTGGATAAAACCCCACCATTAACACTCTCCAAGTGAAACAAAGCAGATAACGCTTCTAAAGTTTTGGCCACATCTGTGTACAGGTTTCCTAAAAGAAAGTACTGGTGGGAATAGGTCTTTTTTTAGAAAGTATTAGAATTCCTCTTTTTTAAGACAAAAAGCATAGTGCACATGGAGTGCATTTAAACAGCATGAAGACTGCAGCACAACAAATCCAGGCTGATGAATTTCACAGCACACTGCCCATTAATAAAGACCCCCTCTTAGATCTTCAAGTGTCCCAACATGGAACAAATTAGCAGGGAGAGCTAGCACTGTGTTTCCTCCTTTTGTTACTTGTTTCCCCAACTTTCACATTATAGCATGGCTTGGTGTATCTCTTCTAGACCTTCAAGGGAAGGCCGACAAATGAGCTACTGAACTAGAAATCCTGGCCTTCAACGCCTTAGGTTTGGGAAGAAGGGGACAAACCATCACGAGAAGGGCCTAGAAGCACTGTGGCTGTTCTGCAGCTGGATGTGTACACAGGGCACCAGGATGCTTCCCTGGAAAGAAGGAATTCTGAGGTCTCCTGATCCTCCAGTTTCTTTCCTGCATCTTGTGGAAATGCCATGAGATGTGAAAAGGGACTTAAGGACAGTTTGGCTGACAACAGATAGTCCCTGCTCATTGAGTTTGATTAGTGACTCAGATCCTGCCCCAGGAGTAGCTGCAAGCCAAGGCAAAACATTGCGGTGGCGGGGGGAGTGTGCATTTAAACCCCTCGGTCCAGCGGAAAGGCGAGAGAAGGAAGAGAAATACGGTTCTGCCTTGCTGGCAACATCACGAAAGCAACGAGATGTCAGTGAGGTTTTGCTGCTTCCTGTTTGCGAAGCATCCCCCCCCGGCACACACGCACACAGACACCCCCCGCCGCTTTGTGTGGCTGCCGTCGGCGATTCCCACCCCGATCCCTGGTCCCGCTCCCCTCTCGGCCTCGCCGGGTCTGGGAGAAAGCGAAGGGGGAGAGGGCAAGGGGGCAGAAGGCAGGAAGACGGCAGCCGCGCTCCGCTCCTCGGCTGCGGGGCGGGAGGTGGGGGACTGCGCTCGGCGCTCAGCTTTTGTCTGCCGCCGGCGAAGCGATCCCCGCCTCCTCGCCCTCCGTGACGAAGCCGGGGCCGGGGGGCAGACAAAAGCGCCTGGTGGGACGGCGGCGAGGGGCAAGGTGCTGCCCGCGGGAGTTCGCGGCAGCGCGGCCAGAAGAGGACAGGCTCGACGCGGCCCGAGAGAAACACAGTGCTCCCTTCTTGAGCATACCGCGGTGGGGGGAACACACGGGAGGGAAGAGCCGCCGCCTCCCCGCCGCTTTGTCACGGAGATCCGAACCCCCCCCCCTCCGAGGCGGGGGCCAGCGGCAGCTGCCGCCCCGCAAGACCCTCCCGCACGGCCGCGCCTCCCCGCGCAGCAGGGGAGGGCGAGAGGGAGGGACGTGCGAGGCTTGTAAACCACACGCTACCATGGCACCTCCCCTCCCTCTTTCCCTCCTCCTAGCCGTCCTCCGCCGCCCATTGTGCGCCGGGCAGACGGCGAAGCCCCGGCTGCCCTGCGCCCGCCCCCGAGCACCGGGCACTCCCGCCCCGGCGCGGCGGGACACGTCAGGACACACACGCGTTCCCCCCGCGGCCGGGTCGCCCCGGCTTGCCGAGACGAAGGCGCCGGCGGCCCCCCCACCAGAAGGCCGGGCGGCCGCGACCTGCTATAAATAAGGCTCAGACGGAGCGCGGGGCCCGGCTCCCCCCCGCACCTCCCTCCGTTTATTATTCATCATCGGTGCAGCCTGGGAGTGGGAAACTCCGCTTCCTACTTGCCGCTGCGCTGCTGCCGGCTCAGCCCCCGCCCCCTTCTCCCCACTCCGCTCCTCGCTAAGCTCCTTAAAACCCCAGGAAACTTTGGGAAGCGGTTCAGCTCGCGTGAAGAGCCGGGCTGCTGCACGCCGGGGCAGCCGGGGCGAGAAGCCTGCCCGGCTTCTCACTCATGCCGCCACCCCTAGCCCGTCGGGCCGGCCTCCACCGGCGGCGGGAGGGATTCCGAACGGCCCCCGCACGGAAAAGCCGTGGCCAAACACGCACGCAAACCCCTCCTCTGGCTTTCGGCAGCCCACGGCGCACGCCCGGCACCGCTCTTCCCTCTTCCCCCGGGGCAGCTCTTTCCTTCTGAAAGAGACCGGGGAGAGGAGGAGGGTGGGGGGAGTGAAGAAAAGTTTGTTCGCTTCCCCCGCCCCTGCCCGTGAGAAGTTGTGCAGCCACACACACAGCCCCCGGCCGCTTGCCCAGCCTGCCCGCGGCCTTGCCACCACCAAAGTTGAGCCGAGCCCCGGCTCCCTCCGGAAAACAAGCGGGGGGCGATCTCAGCCTCATCCCGGCCAGAAACTGGAAGTGGAGAGCGCACCCCAACCCCGGCCCGCATCCCCTTACCATGATCAGCGTGTGGTTCCTCTGCTCCGCCGTGGCAGGCTCGGCATCTTGCTGCTGTTTGCTCTGATGCTGCTGCTTGCTGCCGCCGGTGCCGGTGCCCGTTTTCTTGGCCCTCTGCTCCAGGGTCCGCTGGTAGAGGCTCACCGTGTCCCTGCGCTCCAGCTCCAGCTGCTCCGCCTGGGCTTGCTGGTACCTGCTCTCGCAGTTGACATGGTGCCGGCGGCAGCCCTCGATGCGCTGCCTCAGCCGCTCCACCACCGTGCTGTGCTTGGGAATGCCGCCGCTGTTCGCGTTATTGTTACCGGCAGCGGCGGCGGGAGGACCGTGGGGAGTGCTGTTAACCCCGATACCGGCCCCGCCGAGGCTGCTGTTCAGGTTATTGTTGATGCAGATACTGCTGCCATTCGCGGCGGCAGCGGGGGCTGCAAAATCCCCCATCCTCTTCCCCGTGCACACTATTTTGGAAGAACTTTTTTATCCTACCCTTCACACACACACAGTCTCCTGCGGGGTCCTGATGGGATACTTTTTAGAGAACCGGGGGGGTGGGGGGGAGGGGGCACCACCATGTATCAGGCAAACAGCGATCCCAAGCAAATGTTTCTCTTTCCCCCCAGCCAATCCCTCTCGAGAGGCTCCAAAACATTAAAAAGAGAGAGGAGGGGGGGGAAGGGAAATAAAGAGAGAAGGTGCTAAAAGGTTATCACCGGCAACACAACCAACAAACGCCAAGGAAAAGGAAGAAAAAAAAAAAAGGGAGGAAAAAAAAAAGGGCAGGAGAAAAAAAAAAAAAGCAGCAGCACAACAAACTAAGCAGCAGCGATTCGGGAAGCAAACTCCAGGAGCTATCAGACCAGTTCCTTTCCTCCTTTTTCTTTCTTATAATCCATTATTTCAAAATAGATTCCATGAGATTTCCGGCGGTTTTGCCAAAAGCCTTCTCTCCCCATGGATAAAGAGAAACACACGCGTCCCTCCACATGCACACACACACACCCCGCTCGCACACACACATCCAAGCACACGCCGGGCACACTCACTCGCACTCCCCGGCATCAAAAGACAGGCACAGCCGCTTTCGGATTGTATTTTCCTTCTAGAAAAAAGTTTTGGTGTTTATGCCGCACCGTGTTCGCAAAGTACTTTGGCTGCTCAGTTGCATTTCAACAGGAACCTAAATAGCAAATCCTCGGGCTGGGGGAAGTAAACACATGAACAATCCGGGCCGAGCTGGAAGGCAAAAAAAAAAAAAAAAAAAAAAAAAAAAAAACAAAAAAACAAAAAAAAAAAGGAAAAAAAAAAAAGGAAGAAAGGAGAAGGAAAAAAAAAAGGAAAAAAAAAAAGAAAAGTAGAGCTCTGAAGTCTTTGCACAACGCCGAGCTGCTAGAGCCTAACGCTTTGCTCTGCTCTGCTGGCTGCTGCTCCTCCTGCCACCATCACAATGATCAAACGCTCTCCTCCTCCACCTCCTCCTCCTCCATGCCAGCGGAGTGATACCAGGACAGGAGCGCTCGGCAAACACCGCGGCACCGGCAGCAGCAGCGGCGGCTCCTCCAGGCCGAGAGGCAGACCCGGGGACAAGGTGCAAAACCCGGCACGGACGTCCCCCAGCAGGAGCGGACATGGCGCTTCCCCCCCCCCCCCCCGCCTCCCGCCTCCTCCGGCGCCTGCCGCTGCGCTCCCGCCCGGCAGCGCTGCGGGGCTGCCCGCGGGCACGGCGAAGTGGAGGGGAGGAGGAAAGCGGAGCGGGGGCCGACACCTGCCGCCCCCGGGGCTCCCCGTGCCGCCGTAGCCGGCCGGCAGCCGGGCCCTCTAGCAGCGGCGGCTGCTGCGCGGCTCTGCCGGAGCTCGACGCTGCGGCGGGGCGGGTGGGCAGCGCCTGTCCTGAGCCCCGGTGGTCGGGAAGAGCGGGGGCCGGGACCGGCGGAGGGAGCAGCCGGAGGCGGCGCTGGGCGCAGCCCCGGGGGTAGGGGGAGCCCGGGGCCCGCGGCGGAGCGGCGTGTGCCGTGTCCCCTCCGGTGTCAACTGTTGCATAATGAAGGCACGGGCAGCTCGGAGCCCCGCGCCTCCCGGCACCGGCTGAACTTTCTATTTTAGACAGCGGCAGAAACATGACACGTTGGGCAGGAACATTTTTCCAGGCTGAACGGTGGCTGCCTCCATATAGAGCGCGGGTGATTAATGGATCAGGAATACCATCCCGGGAAGCCAGCTCAACACCAGGCAGAGCTGCTGCACGCACCAATTTAATGGATTGTTATTGTCTCACCAGCACTCTGAGCTATGCACTCCCCATTGGGTTTGTTGGTTTTGGTTTGGGTTTTTTTAATGGGTCTGTATAAACCAGCATTAGCCCAGAGACACCCTTGTTCTCCAACGTGCAGAAAATTGGGAACTCGTACATTAGTCATGAGATCTGATTTAAACCATCTTCATTTCTGCTGCTGGAGATTAGCATAGGATACTATTTTGAAGCTACTGACAGAGGGAAAGAACTGGCTTTGTCTTCTTTAAGTGCTCAGCAAGAGGAAATTGGGTTAATTTCATTGCTATTGCAACAATTCCTGACTCTGCCCAGATGGAAAACAGGACTGGACACATAAAATTAGCAATTAGTACCTTCTCTGTGTTGAGATTAACAAGCATGTCTCTGTCCCCCACCTGCCCCCAACCTCCAATAACCAAAACATACACCAAAGAAACCCTCCAACTGTTCTTTACTATCAGTCTGAGAAGTTACTTACTGTTCTTCATCATCACCTATCAAGACTTTATCACAAACCAGGGGGCAAACTCTGCTCAGAAGCAGCCTGAAAGCAAGGGGAAATTCCAAGTCCTGCCTCATTTACAAGGTCCGGTCCCTCTGCTAATTTGAAGCCAAGGGACACTGATGTAAGCACTGCAGTAACTCCCTCTCTGACTCCACAACAATTTGCTTGTACAAAAATATCTATGAAAAGACTGAGTGTAAGAACTAGGGGGGGGAAGGAGGAGGGGCTTCTCTTGTTTGTTGTTGTTTGGTTTAAATTCTTCTCATCGATTCTTTGCTGTTTTAACTGAGATGGAGAGTGTCAGCAGGCCAGAAGGGGAGACAGCTGGGAATGAGGTGCAACTTCGAAGCAGTACTTTTTGGATTCCTCCGCAGTGCCCCCTGCAGCCCGCTGCCTGCCCGTTCCAGCCGGCTCCAAGGACTAACCCACCCAGCACTGGAGCCCGCAAAAAGAGACGTTTTTACACCCGCAGAGTCAGAATCGCCTGTCCCAGCTGAGGTTTTTCAGTTCGTTTTGTTCTTACAGGCTGCCTTTTGGTGCATTTTACTTAAGTTCTCTTCCCACGACCAGAATAGATGCTATTTTGCAGGAGTCACACAAACTTATCTTACCTGTTGGTGTGGCACTCTGGCAGCAAATGTGGTGTTTCTTCAAGTGGATTGTGGTAGAATTAAATTCCAGCCTGTGTAAAAAGGAGGAATTTTTCATCTCCCAGCTGCAGACTCTGGTTCTGCTGGGCTGCACTGCCCAGGGGTGATGATTTGAGTAAGAGAGTTTTGTAATAGCCTGTGCTCAGTGTCAGGATTTGGCAAATAGATCAATCACCACCTTTGTGGGAAAAAAAAGTGAAATAAAATCTGAATACATTCTGAAAACAGCTGGTCCTGATCAAAAGATACTTCTTAACTGGCTGAGGTTAAAACAAAGCTGGGCATATCTGTATCCATCTAGTTCCCCACCCATTTGAACAGCAACAGTGGTGATAGTTGCCTTATTCTACAGTACAACCTTTTCTAAGAGAAAGCACTATCCCTTAAAACCAAACAGCAGAACCAGCATTTCACAGACAGTGTTATTTTACAACTCTCATCCAGCACCTAAGAGCTAACTGAAAAATGTCATCCAGCAGAAGAGTTTTGGTTTAAGTAGGATAGGATAGGATAGGATAGGATAGGATAGGATAGGATAGGATAGGATAGGATAGGATAGGATAGGATAGGATAGACCAGACCAGACCAGACCAGACCAGACTGGAAAAGACCTTTGAGATCATCGAGTCCAATCTATCACCCAACACCATCTAATCAACTGAACCATGGCACCAAGCACCCCATCCAGTCTCTTCCTAAACACCTCCAGTGATGGGGACTCCACCACCTCCCTGGGCAGCACATTCCAATGGCCAATCACTCTATGAAGAATTTCTTCCTAATGTCCAGCCTAAGCCTCCCCTGGTGCACCTTGAGACTGTGTCCTCTTGTTCTGGTGCTGGTCGCCTGGGAGAAGAGACCAACCCCCACCTGGCTACAACCTCCCTTCAGGCAGTTGTAGAGAGCAATAAGGTCTCCCCTGAGCCTCCTCTTCTCCAGGCTAAGCAACCCCAGCTCCCTCAGCCACTCCTCATAGGGCTTGCGTGGCAATGGTAGAACAGCATAACAGAGATGAGATTTCGCAGCTCACTTTTGCATCACTTTTATTTAAGGATGCTGACACAACCAATTACCAGCTTCTGAAACACTAAGGCCAAAACTGAGCTATTTAAGGGACCTATTTAAATTCAGGTTCTGTGAAGGACCACATTTCTGCAAAATAGCTGAGACTGAATAAATAAAAATGGGGAAACCCCCTCAGATTATAGCTTGGGCAAAGAAAGAAATGGGAGACATCTCAGCATTGCTCTACTGCATTGTCATTAAAAGAGATGCCTTGACCAAACAACTGTGTTCTGTGATCAGACACAGGCACATGCTCACTCACGGTAGCGAGTTACGTTTATGACCATGGGCTTAGGCACACTCACCTTTTGGTCTGTATTAGCCCCTATACCTTTTCTTCCCCCCTGCACATCAGCTTCAGAAAATGATCTTCACAACTGGAATTTCAGAAGAATCCAACCTATCAGAATTCTAAGTGATGTAGGACGAACCTGCTGATGCCAGCACTCGAGCACTAATGCCTACCGATATCAGCTGACAGGACACTAATTACTGGTTACAGGAGCTGATTGCTTGGTACAGGATCTATTCAGTGAGTTCTGAATTTGAGAAATTATAAAGCAGAGGCCTGATCTGTGAAAAGATACACAGCATGAAAATACAGCATACGTTCTCAAGATGATTATCATGACAGAGATCTGTCTAATTAGGAAGAATCTATTTTAATGCTAAGATATGAAAGAGCCCAGCTGGGAGAGGAATTTAGAGGAAGACACAGAAACATGACTGTTAAGCTGACAGCAAGTGCAGCCTAAGCATGTTCCAATGACAGCTTCTAAAAAAAAAATTCATCTCAGCATTTAATCAATAGTGGCTTCAGAACAAGCACAGCCCTACAGATCTTCTAGCCGGTTGTATTAGTGGGAGGAGCCGCAGAAGTGATACAGAAAATATGCCTTTGCAGAGCAACATACTGAAACCCTTTTCCTTTTGCCAGCTGAGCTGGGGGTTCTCCAGTGGATGGGCAACATGAAAAAAATCTCACCCTGAGGAGAAACGTGAATCCCACTCTGTTAGGAGCCAAGCGTCAGCTCCTGGCACTGCCAGTCAGCTTGGAAAGCTCAGTCCTTGTGGCAGCAAGTTTCACAGTATCACAGAATCACCAAGGTTGGAAGAGACCTCAAAGATCGAGTCCAACCTGTCACCACAGACCTCGTGACTAGACCATGGCACCCAGTGCCACATCCAATCCCCTCTTGAACACCTCCAGGGATGGGGACTCCACCACCTCCCTGGGCAGCACATCCCAATGGCTAACAACTCTCTCTGGGAAGAACTTTCTCCTCACCTCCAGCCTAAACTTCCCCTGGCACAGCTTGAGACTGTGTCCTCTTGTTCTGGTGCTGGTTGCTTGAGGGAAGAGACGAACCCCTTCCTGGCTACAACCACCTTTCAGGTAGTTGTAGAGAGCAATGAGGTCACCCCTGAGCCTCCTCTTCTTCAGGCTAAACAACCCCAGCTCCCTCAGCCTCTCCTCACAGGGCTGTGCTCGAGGCCTCTCCCCAGCCTCATTGCCCTTCTCTGGACACCTTCAAGTGTCTCGATGTACATCCTAAACTGAGGGCCCCAGAACTGGACACAGTACTCAAGGTGTGGCCTAACCAGTGCAGAGTACAGGAGCACAATGACTTCCCTGCTCCTGCTGGCCACACTATTCCTATTTCAAACCATCTTGGGCAACAGCTTAATCTTCAGAGTAGCCACCTGGGTAGAAACCTCTCTGAAAGCTCAAACTGTAATTAAATAGTTTACATCTAAATTGATGGATGACTTGGTGACATCTGCTGGAAGGCCAACCTAGAGTCAACCACACAGTGTGTTCACTGAATACAACCTTGAAAACCAGCTAACAGACACTTGAGGTCTACAAGAGGCAGCAAAAGGGTTTCAGAGGATTTCTGTTGAAGGTTCTCCTGAATTCAGTGCTAACTGGGCAAACTAGATGTACCTCAGCTACTACCACCAGCCATCTAAGTGCCTGTTGCCTAACACATCTGGAGACTAGTTAAAGGAAAGCCATATAGCTGAGGATTGACTGAGAACTAAAAACTGCACAGCCTCCATGAATGTATCTGTGAAATCCAACTACAGCATGGCAACAATTCTCAGGACAGCTGGGGTGGCTGTCAGAATGTCCAGAGCTGCAGGAATTCTTCAAGGGTGAACTGTGTCTGGTGCAAAGAAAGTTGCTTTAAATAGTTAAAGTTATTGAGGCTGCAAAGGAACAGAAGAAGAACATAATGAAGGTAGAGAGGGGAAGCAACAAAGAAAATCAGGATGAGTTGAAATTGCTGAAGTCAGAGCTTTAAGGCATTGCAGGAAGTGGAGTAATCACTATGTGTAAAAACAACCCCAAAACACCCTTCAAAGTACACACTCAGGGCCTATACATTTTGAATCATAGAATCAGTCAGGGTTGGAACCACAAGGATCAGCTAGTTCCAACCCCCCTGCCATGGGCAGGGACACCTCACACTAGAGCAGGCTGGCCAGAGCCTCATCCAGCCTGGGCTTAAACACCTCCAGGGATGGGGCCTCAACCACCTCCCTGGACAACCCATTCCAGGGCTTCACCACTCTCATGGGGAAGAACTTCCTCCTCACATCCAGCCTGAATCTCCCCACCTCCAGCTTCATTCCATTCCCCCTAGTCCTATCACTACCTGATATCCTAAGAAGTCCCTCCCCAGCATTCTTGTAGGCCCCCTTCAGATACTGGAAGGCCACAATTAGGTCACCTTGGAGTTGTAGAACGTTGGGAATCCAAGCCAGGATTTTTACTAAATCTTCCCAGCTGTGAACAGTGAAGGCTACAATTAGCAGGGCAGCACATGGGTTGAGACAGACAGACAGCCTCCAAGCATTCTGCTGCATCAGGGCTGTAAAAGTATGGGGAAGGAAAGCAAAAGGTGCTCTCTCCTGTCCTGATTACAGACTGCCTACAACAAGGACATGAAAGAAAAAGTGACTGCCATGACTTGGCACCGTTACCCAGGCACTACCCTGTCAGATTAGTGTTACTGAAATACATCCTAGTTTAGGAAGCAGAATGAAGGTAATTAGTCCCAATACACCACAGGATGTCTTTCTGTAATTCTGAAAATCTGGTTCTGGAGCTACCAGCTGCAGGAGACATCCACGGAGAGAGCTAGCAGAGAGCTTGAAGGGGGGGAAAGGGAAATCATTGCTTGGGCCCCATCTGAGCCTTTGATCTGTCACACTGATCTCAAGAGAATAGCAAGGCTGGAATGGAGGAGCCAGAGGGGTGGGAGGAAGAGAGAGAGAGAAGAAAGGACATTAGGAAAAATCCCAGAGAAATGCTTCTGGGGGTTCCTTGCAGCTTAGACTAGAAATACACAGGAAGGAACTTAACACTCCTGTAGCCATTCTTACACTGCTCCTCAGTGAAGCCTGCCCACATTTCCATTTAGCTTGAATTAACAGGGCATCAAACAAAAAAAACCCCTCATCAATAATACCAAGTGCAAAATTTGGGGATGTGAAAGCAACTAGGGGAATGTTTTTGGATGTTATTTTTCTCCCCAAGGCAATTGCTGTTTAGATGTCAGCCATTTATCAGAGTTTCAGAGCCAACAGGATCACTTGGAATTGTCTGAGCTGGGAGAGAGACTGATCCTAGTGAAAACTGCTGTTCATCCTTCTTCATATGGGAGACTGATCTGTGAGCCTTGGTGTGACCAAGTTCAAACAAGAGTGGTTTTGAAAGTTCTTAAGTCACAGGGAAACAGAAATAAGGGATAATTTTCCACAGGGATAGTTTTTGGTAAGATACATGCAAGCTCAGTCTCCAAGACAGAGTATTCTCAGTCCTGTGCCAACGTGCTGCTGACACCACCACTATTTCATTGACACTGCTGTAGCTCACCATCTCCAGACAGACCTGTGCAGAGCATCCATTTAAGAGCCTATATTAAAAGTACATTGCTGAGGTTGTGGTCTTGCAGTCAATGAGGGTAAAACCACGAAAATCAAAGCACTTGAGCAATCTTCAACTTGGCTTCCTTGCGCCATCCCCAGCGTGATGAAGCCTTCAAGTACACCCTCACATGCTGTTTTTCCACAGGATGTTTGCTTGGTGCTGCACACAGACTTGTCAGTGCTCACCAGAGAACAACTTCTACACATCTGCTGCCTTTTGTGCCACAGATCACCTCATGTCTGTTTGCTAATTCAACCCCTGTCTCTGCTCAGGATGGCCCCCACTGCTGCTCCCAAGTGTTCCACATTGCACCAATAAACTGATGTTCACCAGTCACTGCCAAGTGTGAGGACACTGCACTTAGTCATAAGGCTGGAGCACCTCTCCCATGAAGACAAGCTGAGAGAGTTGGGGTTGCTCAGCCTGGAGAAGAGAAGGCTCTGAGGAGACCTTATTGTGGCCCTCCAGTATTTGAAGGGGACTACAAGAAAGCTGGGGAGGGACTTTTTAGGTTGTCAGGTAGCAATAAGACCAGGGAGAATGGATCCAAGCCAGAGGGGAGATTTAGATTAGATGTCAGGAAGAAGTTCTTCCCCATGAGGGTGGTGAGACACTGGAACAGGTTGCCCAGGTAGGTGGTAGAAGCCCCATCCCTGGAATTTTTTTAAGACCAAGCTGGAAGTAACTCTGGGCAACCTAATCTAGTGGAGGGTGTCCCTGCCTATGGCAGAGAGGTTGGAACTAGATGATCCTTGAGGTCCCTTCCAACCCTAACAATTCTGTGATTCTACAATTCTATGTTAAGAGACTGGAAACTGAAACAAAGAAATGAAGCTTAACATGTTTTGCCAAAATGCCTCATCTGTGCTGACTTTTTAAAACGCTCAAACAACTTACAGTGTTTTGTAAGAGCAGCCCACATCAAATTCAGCTGAATCTGTAGGTGTGTGGCATTGCTGCTTGGCAGAACCCCCCTCTCAAGGTATCTGGAAAACAAAGAATACAATTAGTGATCATCTGCAAGAAGCAAAGTTGATGCAAACTGAGTAGCACCACTTAAGACAGCTCAAATGGGGCTGAGGCAGCTGGGGTTGTACAGCCTGGAGAAGAGGAGGCTCAGGGGAGACCTTATTGCTGTCTAGAACTACCTGAAGGGAGGTTGTAGTTAGGAGGGGGTTGGTCTCTTCTCCCAGGCAACCAGCACCAGAACAAGAGGACACAGTCTCAAGCTGCACCAAGGGAATTTAGGCTCAAGGTGAGGAGAAAGTTCTTCACAGAGAGAGTTGTAGCCATTGGAATGTGCTGCCCAGGGAGGTGGTGGAGTCACTGTCCCTGGAGGTGTCCAAGATGGGATTGGACTTGGCACTTGAAGCCATGGTTTAGTAGTCATGACTTGATGATCTTTGAGGTCTTTTCCAACCTCATTGATTCTATGATTCTTTGATCTCAAAGATCTATAGTTCAGTAAATTACAGGCAAACCCAGAAATCAGGCCTTACAATAAAAGAAAGAAAATAATACAGTCTGGCTTTCAGTAATGTTTTAAAAGAAAGCTTTTTGCCCCACTTTCTTCTGTAGACACACCTTTCAAATAGCCTTTGCTGAGGGAAAGTCAAATCAGTCTGGGTTTAGAAAGCACTGCTCACAGAAACTTTACCTGAAGGCAGGAAATGCTGAAGAGATAAGACATTAAAATCACATGAAAATCCCTAAAATGGCACAGAAGAGCTCTCACTTTGTGCTTCCTCCTACTAACCCAAACACAAAGCCCAGTAACTGCCAGCCACAATCAAAACCAAGCCTGCATTCAGACTATTTCCAGAGTCCCTAAAGTTACTGGACAACATTCATGGGAAGTCTAGGACGCCTCCCCTCTTAGCTCAGGCTTGCAGTTAACCAGAGGTTCACAGCAAACAACAGCTGATTAGATTCCAGTTAGACAGGAAAAGAAAAACAAATCCTTTTCATAGCACAAATAGTGAGACTTTAAATAGATTACTCATGGAGGCTGCTGAGTCTCCACCACTGAAAGCTTTAGGAGCAGGTTAAACAAATTTGTCAGTGGGGACACAAATGTAATTGATTGTGCTGTGGAACAGGGTGATGGATTAGGTGACTTTTAAGGGTCCTTCTGGTCTTAACTTTTAATAACATTACAAACATTTAGGAAGCTTTAAAGTTATAAGCATATTTAAGCAGTTAATACCTTCATTTATTGAATTCTGATCTTGCTGTCTAATGAGAAGGCTACATATGAACTTATGTGTGGTTCAGACCACAGGTCCTTCTAGCACCAGGTCCTTCTAGCACCAGGCTTTATCTCCTACAGCAATCATGGGAGTGGACACTCAGGAAAAATAAGAACAAGGTAAGCACAGAGTGCCTGCCAGCCTTCAAGCATTTTGAAGTTAGATTACACTGGGACCTCGACTGACTGGACAGATGGGCAGAGTCCAATGGGATGGCATTTAACAAGTCCAAGTGCCGGGTGCAGCACTTTGGCCATGGCAACCCCACGCAGAGCTACAGGCTGGGGTCAGAGTGGCTGGAGAGCTGCCAAACAGAGAGGGACCTGGGAGTGATGATTGACAGCTGCTTAAACATGAGCCAGCAGTGTGCCCAGGTGGCCAAGAGGGCCAATGGCATCCTAGCCTGTATTAGGAACAGTGTGGCCAGCAGGAGCAGGGAAGTCATTCTGCCCCTGGACTCTGCACTGGTTAGGCCACACCTTGAGTACTGTGTCCAGTTCTGGGCCCCTCAGTTTAAGAAGGCCATCGAGACACTTGAACGTGTCCAGAGAAGGGCAACAAGGCTGGGGAGAGGCCTTGAGCACAGCCCTGTGAGGAGAGGCTGAGGGAGCTGGGGTTGTTTAGCCTGGAGAAGAGAAGGATCAGGGGTGACTTCATTGCCCTCTACAACTACCTGAAAGGTGGTTGTAGACAGGAAGGGGTTGGTCTCTTCTCCCAGGCAACCAGCACCAGAACAAGAGGACACAGTCTCAAGCTGTGCCAGGGGAGGTTTAGACTCGAGGTGAGGAAGAAGTTCTTCACCGAGCGAGTCGTTCGTCATTGGGATGTGCTGCCCAGGGAGGTGGTGGAGTCACCGTCCCTGGAGGTGTTCAAGGGGAGATTGGACATGGACATGGACAGTCTCAGGCTGCGTCAGGGGAGGTTTAGGCTGGAGGTTAGGAGGAAGTTTTACACAGAGAGAGTGATTGCCCATTGGAATGGGCTGCCTGAGGAGGTGGTGGGGTCGCCGACGCTGGGGGTGTTCAGGGCGAGGCTTGACAGGATGCTTGGTTGTATGGTTTAGTTGATTAGGTGGTGTCGGATGATAGGTTGGACACGATGATCTCGAAGGTCTCTTCCAACCTGGTTAATTCTATTCTATTCTATTCTACTTGGTGCCATGGTCTAGTTGTGAGGTCTGTTGGGACAGGTTGGACTTGATGATCCTTGGGGTCTCTTCCAACCTTGGTTATACTGTGATACTGTGATACATGATTTATCTAGTTACAAGGCTCAACAGCATCTCTTCCAAGATTTTTCCCAGTCTCTCCTTCCATCTCTGGAAACTCCTCAGTCCAGAAAGTCATTTGAAGAGGAGCACCACAAGTCAGCATAGGCTGTCTGCAGAACTGGTTCCTCTGGTTTGTTCCGAATGAAGCTCTCATTAACTATTTCTGACATCCCTCATGTTTGCATTAGAGACAGAAAGCTACTTCTCCCCCCGACCTCTCAGTTCTTCAGACTCTTTGGTTTCTTCTATGTCATGCTTTTTCCCCACATGATGATTCCTGGCTGTTCAATTGGTGGAGTTCCTTGCACGTTGTAATGGAAGTCACGGTATACCTCTGGCCATCCCCACCACCTCTGAATACTTTTCAGTTCTAGCATGTCCTATCCAAGGTGTAGGGACCAGAACTGCATGTAGTCTTCAGGTGTGTGCAAACCTTGGACTTCTATAGTAGCACATGGACTTGAACAGTAAGCAGACTGGTTCTTCCAGTTTTGTCCTCTATTTACTTCTTAATCATTCCTAACCTGCTATTTATTTTTTTCTTCAACTACTACTATGTGAGATTGTCATGGAGCTGTCTATCATACCCCAAAGGTCTTGTTTCTGAAGACCTCTGGGCCAGTTTAGATAAATGATCCAAGATGTGATTTTTTCTTCCCCAAATGTATCGCTTCTCAGTTATCTGCACTGACCTGCAGTGACTCTGCAAGCTCTGCAGTCTCTCTTGTCCTTACTACTTCACATAAACTCTTAACCATCAGCAAAACTCTGTCACCTCACTGGTCACTTCCCTTCTCCAGGTTATTTGTTGATCTGGTGTTGATCTGTTAGAGGGTAGGAGAGCTCTGCAAGCGACCTTGCCAGGCTGGACAGATGGGCAGAGGCCAAGGGCAGGAGATTTTGCACATCTAACTGCCGGATTCTGCACATTGGCCACAACAACCCCAGGCAGTGCTACAGGCTGGGGTCAGAGTGGCTGGAAAGCAGCCAGGCAGAGAGGGACCTGGGGGTACTGGTTGATAGTAGGCTGAATATGAGCCTGCAGTGTGCCCAGGTGGCCAAGAAGGCCAATGGCATCCTGGCCTGGATCAGGAACAGTGTGGCCAGCAGGAGCAGGGAGGTCATTCTGCCCTGTACTCAGCACTGGTTAGGCCACACCTTGAGTCCTGTGTCCAGTTCTGGGCCCCTCAGTTTAGGAAGGAGGTTGACTTGCTGGCAAGTGTCCAGAGAAGGGCAACAAAGCTGGGGAGGGGTTTGGAGCACAGCCCTGTGAGGAGAGGCTGAGGGAGCTGGGGTTGCTTAGCCTGGAGAAGAGGAGGCTCAGGGGAGACCTTACTGCTCTCTACAACTACCTGAAGGGAGGTTGTATCCAGGTGGGGGTTGGTCTCTTCTCCCAGGCAACCATCACCACAACAAGAGGACACAGTCTCAAGCTGCATCAGGGGAGGTTTAGGCTGGATGTTAGGAAGAAGTTCTTCATAGAAAGAGAGATTGGCCATTGGAATGTGCTGCCCAGGGAGGTGGTGGAGTCACCATCACTGGAGCTGTTTAAAAAGAGACTGGATGGGGTGCTTGGTGCTATGGTTTAGTTGATTAGATGGTGTTGGATGGTAGGTTGGACTCCAGGATCTCAAAGGTCTCTTCTAACCTGGTCTATTCTATTCTTTTCTATTCCATTCTATTCTCTTTAAGAACATACAGAACAGTACAGGTCCCAAGGTAGACACCATCTGGAATTTCACTACTTACCTCCCTCCTATGCAAGAACTTCCATCTAATAATGGTCTACCCTCTCTTCATATCTTCTAAGTCAGGTTCTCATCCATTCCAGCACCTTCCCTCTTACTCCAGCAACGTTCTTGTGTTGCTTGGTGTTCCTAAAACACTTTGATGAAAAGTTCTGTCAGAAGTCTTCTGGAAATCCAAGTAGACTGTATCAGTCAGATGACTATCTGCATATCACTGACCCCTTTAAAGAACACTTGAGAGCTTTGTTAACTCTCATTTATTCAAGTTGATATTAATTCTCTCTCTTATTACAATATCCACTGATTCACCTGGAACAGATGCCAATGTGGAGGTTTTTGGCTACCCTTGGAACCTTTCTTAATGACTAACATCACATTTGACACCTTCTGATTTTCATGTACTGAAGAATATTGAAGAGAGAGATCACATGCTGCATTTAGTAGATATTTCATCCCTGAGTTCTCTTAGAATTCTGGGGTGAATCCTTCAGATGCTGGAGATTCATCTGTACTCATCAGTCTTTTGTACCATTCCCCTCGCTCAGAAACTTCAGTTTCAAGGCCATTCTCTGTCAATTTCCCTGAATGCCCCAAAAGGGATTTCCATGTTTCTTCCATAGTGAACAAGGATGCAAATGCTCACCTTCTGTCCAGTGATTCTGGATCCCTTGAGAGTTAATTTTAGACCCTTGTCATATTCAGACTCACTGAGAGTGTTTTTTTCCCTCCTGATGCATTGATTCTTTGAGCAGCTGGGTCTCAGACTCACCTTTCATCCGCCTAACAATAATTTTAACAGTATATCTGTCAGCTTTTATGCTACTTTGGATGTGCCTTTAGCTTCTGGAAGGACACCTACTTCTTCTTCTTAATAACTTCTCTTTGCTGTTTGGCCATGACTGTTTCTCTTCACTTTCTCAGACAATGTCCAGTAAACTGAGTGCACTGTGACTCTGCTTCCTCTTTGGTGTCCTCCTGTAGTCTTTCTGCCCCTTTCACAGATGGAGTTGTCTTGGGGGCTGCTCTTTGTTTATTCTTGGCACACTTTCTCATACTGGTCTGTAGTGATCTGGGGTCGCCACCATCTTCCCAAAGCTCTAGATCAGTACACTGTCAGTAGTTTAATTGTGAGAGCAGAGTTCCTTGCTTCAGCAGCCCACCCATTTGTCTTGTCAAGACCTGCAAATGATAAACATAGAAAGGCAGTACCTTTTCCTCAGAGGATGGTGGGGCTTTTTGGACTGCATTTTCTTTCTGGAAGAGGAAAGACATGCTGCCTCAGCTAGTATGGCACCAGAAACTTGGTGTTTTTCTCTTTGAATTAATTGCTCTCAGCCATTAATTGTTAATTATCAGTTAAAGCAGGGTCACAGACTTTACTTCCATGGAGAAGAAAAAGCTGAGCATACTAGCAGGGGGTAATATTTAGCATCCCTTTCAGTGCTCTCACATACTAGGTATAGTTTTATTTAGCAATGCTTTGGTGTTGTCAAGTTCTGCATCACAGATCATCTCAAACTGGAATACCCAGAAGTTACAGTATCACAGTATCACTAAGGTTGGAAGAGACCTCAAAGATCATCAAGTCCAACCTGGCACCACAGACCTTATGACTAAACCATGGCACAGAGTGCCACGTCCAATCCCTTCTTGAACACCTCCAGGGATGGTGACTCCACCACCTCCCTGGGCAGCACATTCCAATGATGAATGACTCTCTCAGTGAAGAACTTTCTCCTCACCTCGAGCCTAAACTTCCCCTGGCGCAGCTTGAGACTGTGTCCCCTTGTTCTGGTGCTGGTTGCTAGAGAGAAGAGACCAACCCCTTTCTGGCTACAACCACCTTTCAGGTAGTTGTAGAGAGCAATGAGGTCACCCCTGAGCCTCCTCTTCTCCAGGCTAAACAACCCCAGCTCCCTCAGCCTCTCCTCACAGGGCTGTGCTCAAGGCCTCTCCCCAGCCTCATTGCCCTTCTCTGGACACATTCAAGAGTCTCCATGTCCTTCCTAAACTGAGGGGCCCTTTAACCCCATCTTCCCACTTTTGTCCCAAGTGTAGCTATGCATGTTGCCAGCTGCAAAAAGAAAATGCTTTCTTGGATGGAGTTTCTTTGGTGCTTGGTAGCATGCTGCTTCTCCAGTTCCTGTGTCAGTGTCACACCATTCAGTTGCTGTACTGATTACAGGAGGTTAGGGTTGGAAGGGACCTCCAAAGACCATCGAATCAAGGCACCTCTATGGAATCAGTAGGCACCTATAGGTGCATGAGGGCATCTCACCATCCATGAAAATCAATAAAGATGAATTCTGGATTGATGAAAGCATCCAACTTTACAGAGTTAATTATTCTTCACCTGTCCACACCATTTTGCTGCTAAATGAACAGTCCCTTAGAGTGTATATTACCCCTACAGATTTATTTCTTTGTACTTGGCTGTTTGATATCATTTGATAGCAGTGACCCTAAGGAGCCAAAACCTGGATACAGAGTTTCTTTCATTTTTCTGTACTCAGGAAGAGTACAGCCATAGCACGTTGCCTGGTACAGTAGCTTAGCTGGGGTTTCATCTCAGAGACACAGTTACAACAGAAGTTTGGTGCTCAGATTTATTCTCCAGGCCCTTCCCAGCTTCCTTGCCCTCCTCTGCACTGGCTCCAGCACTGCCACATCTCTCTTGCATCGAGGTGCCCAAAACTGGACACAATACTTAAGGTGTGGCCTCAGCAGAGCTGGAAAGAAAGGGACAATCACCTCCCTACTCCTGCCAGACAGCATTTCTGACACAAGCCAGGACTCAGCAAGGAAACTGCTTCTGTTTCCATCCAGACCCCCCTCATGAAACCCTGTCAGCTTCACAGCATAACCCAACCTGTAGTGTAACGACTTCAATGTGCAACTTTCTACCTTGCACAAGAGTCATCTATATTTAAACCTCTAGCACAGACATCCTGAGCTGGGGTGTGTTGTAGAAAATTGTTCAGTTCTACAAATGTTCCAATGATTCTTTTCCCTCCACTTGGATGTGCCTTCTGCATCCAAGACTGGAGAGTTAGGTTGGTCTCAGTGTATTTTTTTCCCTCTCTGGGTTCTCTGACAACGTGCTCTGCTTTTGGGAAGAGACAGTGCCACTACTACCACTAGTGCAGTGCCCTGACATACTCCATGTTGTAAGATAAAGACAGCCTTTTAGCCCACCTCTCACTTCTCAATCCTACTTTAAGAGCTGTCACTTAACAACAAAAAACAAACAAAGCAAAAGCATGCCAGCACAACCTAATTTAACCACCCTTTGGCTACATCCACCAGGCACATTAGAACCTAATCCACCACAGTCTCATGCAAAAAATGGGTGGCTGAAAGGTGCTGCAGGCTCTATAAAAAGAAAACAGATTGTCTCAGAGCCTGATGCCAAATAACTCATTGCCTGAGTTATCACTCTTCAATCAAAAAGCATGTGAAGAAACTACGTAAGTCATTCAGACAGCAATCACCACAGAGTTAGGCTGGCCTCTCATGTCAGTGATGAAACAGCCAAATTCCCTGCCAGTGGTGAGTTATTCCTTTTATCACTGGCAGAGCTGCCAAAAGAATCATCAAGGCTACAGGCATGGAAAACACAAGGCCTCTCCAAATTCGATTGATAAAAAAATACAATGTGTTTTACTGCTTCACTTTCATCCTCATAATTTAACCTCAGAGGGGAAAATAAGAGAAAGAAAGATCACATCAGCCATAGTTAGGCAACAAAGTCCAAGTCAGCATTTCATTCCTGGGAGGAAGTTTTCTTCTGGGCCACGATGTTGAGGATTCTCTTCCCACACCCCTCTGCCCCCAGTTTCTCTCACAACTAAACATAGCTAGAGGAGAGTGCATTTAGATTAGATGTTAGGAAGAAGTTCTACACCATGAGGGTGGTGAGACACTGGAACAGGCTGCCCAGTGAGGTGGGGGAAGCCTCATTCCTGCAGGTTTTTAAGGCCAGGCTGGATGTGGCTCTGGGCAGCCTGGTCTCGTGGAAAGTGTCCCTGCCCATGGCAGGGGGGGTTGGCACTTGATGATCCTCGAGATCCCTCCCAACCCTGACAACTCTGTGGTATTTCAGACCTGACCAAACTAGTAAAACAATATTGGGTGTTTTACAACAAAATGCAGTTCAGTCACTTTGGAGGTGGATTTTCTTTCTCTAGTTGTAGTAATGACTTACTGTAGGAAGTTGATCACTTTCCGTTGCACTTCAACATTGTTAGAGTAAAGGTGCTTAGAAGTAGTTCTCTGCCTGCCCTGCATGCCTTTAGAAACCCTAAGGAAAGTGAAACAGACATTCATTCTCTGGCATAGTCTTAAATGCTTGTCTTAAAAACCTGGCATACCCTGCAGAAAGGCAGCTTCTTGGGGGCCTGATTTCAATCTGAGCAGAAATTCAGCTAATAATGTTGCGCACATAAACCCTCTTTTAACAGCCCATAATATTCAACTGAAGACAGGTTTGCTAAAGAACTCTTGTTATTTTTTCCCCCTATTAAGCCAGTATTACACTCTGGGAGCAGATGTCTTTAATAGACACTGTTATTTTAAAAAGTATTACACAAAATACACTCAGGGCCACTTCTGCAGCACTGCTTACTCAGCAGAATTTCTCTCCTGTCTTCTAATGATGCCATGCATACCTGGTGCAAACAAACAAACCCTCTTCTCCAGCCATTAGAAAGCTCTGTCAGCATCCCTCTCTTTACAAACTGTCATTGCTTCCACTTACAGTCACCCTCTATTTTCACAGGTTTAAAAGTTGGCCTGAAGAAAAAGTTTCTTTCATAAGCATTTCCTCTCCTCTCCTTCCCCCTCTCCTCTCCTCTCCTTCCCCCTCTCCTTCCCCCACTCCTCTCCTCTCCTTCCCCCTCTCCTCTCCTCTCCTTCCCCCTCTCCTCTCCTTCCCCCTCTCCTCTCCTTCCCCCTCTCCTCTCCTTCCCCCTCTCCTCTCCTCTCCTCTCCTTCCCCCTCTCCTCTCCTTCCCCCTCTCCTCTCCTTCCCCCTCTCCTCTCCTTCCCCCTCTCCTCTCCTTCCCCCTCTCGACTCCTCTACTTCCCCATATCCTCTCCTATCCTCTCCCTCCCCCTCTCCTCTCCTCTCCTCTCCGCACTCCTCTCCTCTCCTCTCCTTCCCCCTCTCCTCTCCTCTCCTTCCCCCTCTCCTCTCCTCTCCTTCCCCCTCTCCTCTCCTCTCCTTCCCCCTCTCCTCTCCTCTCCTTCCCCCTCTCCTCTCCTCTCCTTCCCCCTCTCCTCTCCTCTCCTTCCCCCTCTCCTCTCCTCTCCTTCCCCCTCTCCTCTCCTCTCCTCTCCTTCCCCCTCTCCTCTCCTCTCCTTCCCCCTCTCCTCTCCTCTCCTTCCCCCTCTCCTCTCCTCTCCTTCCCCCTCTCCTCTCCTCTCCTTCCCCCTCTCCTCTCCTCTCCTCTCCTTCCCCCTCTCCTCTCCTCTCCTCTCCTTCCCCCTCTCCTCTCCTCTCCTCTCCTTCCCCCTCTCCTCTCCTCTCCTCTCCTTCCCCCTCTCCTCTCCTCTCCTCTCCTTCCCCCTCTCCTCTCCTCTCCTCTCCTTCCCCCTCTCCTCTCCTCTCCTTCCCCCTCTCCTCTCCTCTCCTTCCCCCTCTCCTCTCCTCTCCTTCCCCCTCTCCTCTCCAGTTGGGAATAACATTCATTTTCTTATTAAGGGTTTGGGTGCCAAAGAGGTTTTAGAGTGTCAGATATTTTTCTGAGCTTTCATAGCTCAAAACTAATTCACAGCCTGACAGATGGCATTGGGTTGGACCCCAAAGGTCATCTTGTCCAACCCCTCTGCAGTGAGCAGGGACACCTCCAACTAGATCAGGCTGCCCCGGGCCACACCAGTTCTGATCTTTAATGTCTCCAGGGACAGGGCCTCGACCACCACCCTGAGAAACCTGTTTCAGTATATTACCACTCTCATTGTAAAGAACTTCTTCCTTATGTCCAACCTAAGTCAAGCCTGCTCCAGATTAAAACCATTGCCCCTTGTCCTATTGCCACAAGTCCTTCCAAACAGTCCTTCCCCAGCCTTCCTGTAGGTCCCTTTCAGATACTGAAATGTAGCTCTAATGTCTCCCTGGAGCCACCTTTTCTCCAGGCTGAACAGCCCCAATTCATTCAGCCTGTCTTCACTGCAGAGGTGCTCCAGCCCATTGATCACCTGCATGGCCTTACTCTGGACCCACTCCAGCAGGCTCATGTTTCTCTAGTGTTGGAGGCCCCAGAGCTGGACACAGTACTCCAGGTGAGGTCTCACCAGAACAGAGTGGCAGAATCGCCTCTCTGGACCTGCTGGCCACACTTGTTTTGATGCAGACCAGTTTTCTGTTAACTTCTTGCAACATATCAGCTAGCAATAGGCATCTTTGCATTTTTACTGTTTGGGAAATGTTAGTAAGTACAACTGTGGTTTGTTTCATGGCAAAAAGCCCACCAGAGGTGATGTCTCTGGGTCAAACTGTCCATAGCTTGAGACAAGTACATGAAGTCACGTTTAGACTCCTGCCATAAAGTAAGCCTTGTTGCTCTGATGTGAGCATACAGCCCTTTATCTCTAACAATCAGGCTACTTATTCACCCAGGTAAACACAGATTTATGAGCCACACATCTCCCCTCTTTCCCTCCATCTGCACAGGTAACCTATCTATATATAAACTGGGAGATGTCCAAGTACTACTGAGCTCCTAAGGCTAGGCCAAATCTTGTTTCATGTGGCTATCAACCTTCTCCCTCTCCTGACTGATCTTCATAGAAACCTAATGCATGATCAGATGAGAACAGCAGCAAGTTCCTGGTCTAGGTAAGTAGGAGATAGGGTCTAGGACAACAGCATCACAGTATCACCAAGGTTGGAAGAGACCTCAAAGATCATCGAGTCCAACCTGGCACCACAGACCTCATGACTAGACCATGGCACCAAGTGCCACGTCCAATCCCCTCTTGAACACCTCCAACCTTAAGAAACACCTGAAAACACAATGGGCTCTGGAGTTAGGATTCTCTGGAGTAATTCTACTGAAAGCAGGGAAGATATTCTTAGATATTTTTAATACATCTATAAACCCATGCATTTTTCAACTGGGTAAACTGAAGTAGACTTTGGTGCAGCAGCAGCACATTTTCTTACATATTTATTGTGTGAGTGAGAGAAAGGAAGAAACAATGACATAACAGGCACTATGGTTACATCCACCTCCTCATCACAGACCCCTAAATGCTCAATTCTTAACTCTCCACTTGTCTCAGCAAGAGACCTGTAAAGCTAAATGCATTAAACACCATGAGGCATGCAATGACTTTGATCTAGAAATACCATTGGGGCATAGCTTTATGTATTTCCTTGATGCTAGAATACCAAAAGAGGCCTGAAAGCACATCCAGAAACGCTTAGTACTTTGCCTTAGAGGTCTGAAGACTCCTTCTCTACCTTTGGAGAGCATCATGGCTCTATCAGTCTGAAGTACTGCGACAATTGCTGATGGAACTCTTTGCTGTGGAACTTTACAGAGATGTTTGCAATCCCTTTAGTGTCAACACCTCTTTTCCAGCAGCAGGCAGCTGGACTAGTTGACTGTTACAGTATCACAGTATCACTAAGGTTGGAAGAGACCTCAAAGATCATCAAGTCCAACCTGTCATCACAGACCTCATGACTAGACCATGGCACCAAGTGCCACATCCAATCCCCTCTTGAACACCTCCAGGGATGGGGACTCCACCACCTCTCTGGGCAGCACATTCCAATGGCTAACAACTCTCTCTGGGAAGAACTTTCTCCTCACCTCCAGCCTAAACTTCCCCTGGTGCAGCTTGAGACTGTGTCCCCTTGTTCTGGTGCTGGTTGCCTGGGAGAAGAGACCAACCCCTTCCTGGCTACAACCACCTTTAAGGTCGTTGTAGAGAGCAATGAGGTCACCCCTGAGCCTCGTCTTCTGTTGTAGGCCTTTCCAACTTAAATATTCTGTTCTATGAGGTAAACTCAGCCACTTCAGTTCAGTCCCCCAACCCTTAAACTGTTCTTTTGAATGACTTTTGAAATGTCTCTTCTCCATGCTGAACAACCTCATGGTGGTAGATGCTGCTGAATGAAGAAACCACATCTTTTAAACAGGAAAGTGCATCTGAGAAGCCTGTCCAAAGCACAACTACCTGAAGGGAGGTTGTAGACAGGCGGAGGTTGGTCTCTTCTCCCAGGCAGCCAGCACCAGAACAAGAGGACACAGTCTCAGGCTGCACCAGGGGAGGTTTAGGCTGGATGTTAGGAAGAAATTCTATACAGAGAGAGTGATTGCCCCTTGGAATGGGCTGCCCAGGGAGGTGGTGGAGTCACCATCATTGGAGGTGTTCAGGAAGAGACTTGATGGGGTGCTTGGTGCCATGGTTTAGGTGATTAGGTGGGTTGGATTGGTTGATAGGTTGGATGCGATGATCTTGAAGGTCTCTTCCAACCTGGTCTATTCTATTCTATTCTATTCTGTCCTATCCTATCCTATCCTATCTTAGCTTTAATATCCTTTGGTAGTAAAGCAGCCTTGAGCTGTCCCCAAGATTCCAGCCAGCTGTAGCTGTGTAGCTGCATCTAGTATCAACATCCAGCACTACAACAGAGGGAGGGAGAACAGAAATTGCTTGAAAGAACTGCTGATGTAACTAGGCAATACCTGAATTCCTCTGACACTTCATGACAGAAGAGTAACCCATCTGGATGAGCCCAAGAAGAGTCTACATCTACACAGTAAAAGAGGGGAAAAAAATCCAGCACACCCAAGTGACAGTTCTGCTGCACTCCCAAATATCATCCAGGGCAAGAGATATTGTTGCCCACCTCCACATCCTTCTTCTACTATGTACCTTGGCTGTTTCATCTGCTGAAGATGTAAACCATGGTTGCCTGGAAGGGTTAACATTTGGAAGGATGCAGCCACAGAGCAGGGAGTTGATGACTGAATCTGACACCTAACAGCTCTGAGCAAGCTGCTGGTTTTCTATCAAGAAGAGGACCACTTGCTGCCCCTCTAGATTTACACACTTCACAGCACCATGTTCTGTTGTTGTTTAGGATTCAGTGGCCACTTCCATTACAAATATTTGGGTTTTTTTCCTGAGATTTATGACCAGAGATACTGTAACAATGTTCAGTGCCAGACAAAACTTGCCTGATGTTGGGTTTCACTGCAAAACCAGGACTATAACCACCTTCACAGGAATTGTTGCAGTTCTTTTGGTGAGCTTGACACAATTACTAAGAGATGTCAGAACAACACATAGCTTAAGGTCAAGAGTCAGGGAAAAAAAAACCCTCCTTCAACTCCAAACTGATTTTTGCTGTTTCAAACTCAAAACCAAGGAATCCTCTGCATTCAAAGCAGAGCCACTGAGTGAAGGGGCTGAATCCAATGATTGAAACCAATGTGAAAGAAAATGGTTGTGTGAACCCCAGTGAGAATCAAAATAGCTGCATTTTGCACTGCTCTATTTATAACTCTACCATTTTACATGGCAAGACCAAAAATAGTCATTGCAATATGCCAGTTCAACGTAGTTTTTCTATCCAAGAGACATAAATCAGTTTATTTTGGGGGGGGGGAGGGGGGGTTAGAGACTAGTAAAATAAATAATAAGTAGTTTTCCAGATAGTTGTAGAGGGTTTTGTGTTCCTAAAGCCTTAGTCCTCTGTGGCAGGAGTTCCTGGCAACTGAATATGGCTTTTCCCTCATCTGACTTCATTTAGGATACACATCTATCAAGGGACTTCCAGAAATTCAACAAGGCAGCCAGTTCAAGTGGGGGATAATTAGGCTTTTACCCTCCCCTTCGCTCTGTGCCACTGCTTTTACTCACTCCAGTTCCATTGTACCCTTAAAAGCAGCCGGTCTGCAGCCAAGCCTTGCACGCTCCCCACAGCCAGGACTTCCTCTGAAGCTGCAGTGGATAATCACAACCAGCTGCTAAGGGTTGCCAGAGCAGGACAAGCTGCACCTTCCTACCCAGATGCTAACCCTTAGGCTTTGCTGTGTGGACACTCCCAAGGAGGATTCCACACTCCTACAGGAAAAGTTAAGAGAAAGCAACAACCCTCCCCCTTGCCCTGTACCAACAGGGATACTAAAAGGACTGGGTATTTCAGCCTCCCCACCTCCCTTTCTCTCCTTCCCCTAAATCCATTTGTTTAAAGGCAAAACTGCAGGATTTTGTCTTTCAAAAAGCAGAGTCTCTGTTGCCAGCCAACACAGTTTATGGCAAACTGAAAGAGTGTGTGAGACAGGTAGATACAGATGGTGCAAATTGCCAAACACTGCTTTGCAGTTAGGGAGCACTGAGCTCACAGAACACTTTGGTGCCGATGAACTCACTCTCTTCAAATCAAATTCATACCTCAAGAAAGCAATACCAGATGCATTGAGCAGTTTGCTCAACACAACAGAAAACTCTGTGATGGAGCTGGGGACAACAAAACTTGCGTTCTTACCCTTAGATCTTGTTGGGATGGCGGAAATACAGCATGCAGATAGCAACACTGCGACACACAGAGCTGTAGACTCAACCCCTATAGACAGGTAGACACAGCTCCTGTGCAAAGAATCCATGCCAAACAAAATCACCCTGGATTTTCCCTCACAGAACGCTGAGCTTCACAGGGCTATGGGAGGGAGCTCTCACAAGGCTTCACAAACAGAAACTTCTGCAAAAGGAGGAGAATACAAAGTGCCTCCTAAACCCACGGCATACACAATCAGGGCTCTTGAGCAGAGCATCGTATTGGCTGCGTCCAGGTGCAACGGCTAACAACAGCAAAAGCCAGGCTCAGAAGGACCCAAGTGATTCAGGAGCACAGCATGCATTACCAGAATGGATTTTACACCCTGGGAATATAACCAGTCGATAATAGAGCTTGGTGTCTCTCTCTCTCTCTGCAGTCAGAACTGCTAATGAAACTGTCACTCCAAAGACACGATGGCTTTTTGTGCTGTGTGGGAATCCTGTCAGGTTCACTGCTTGTACTCTTCCCATGGGCGGAAAGATGCCTCAAACACTCCAGCTTTCACACTGTACTTCCCCACCTCCCCACCTTCCCCTTGGTTTTTTGCACTAGCATTGCCTGTACAGAACAGAGATTGGCCTTCCTCTGCCTCTTACTGCAGCACCAGGGAGGCTTTGCACCCTCCTCACTTCCCAGGCTACAGTTTTGCATTATATTTGCTTTGGCACTAAAACAGCCTTAAGAAATTGCCCTCCACTGTTTGCCTTGCCCACTCTGTTTATCTTCATTCATTTCACTGATCTCATTCCAGCTGATCCCATTAACACTGGCAAAAGAGGTGGCAAATTGTGGTAAAAAGAGGGGTGAATGAGCAACAAGCAGATGGGTAGAGAAGGTCTGGTGGAAGGTCTCCCTGCCCCATCACAGGGGTCTTGGAACTAGATGATCTTTCAGGTCCCTTCCAATATAAACCATTCTATGATTCTATTGCAGTGGCAAACATAAAACTAACTCTGCTGTTGGAGAATGCACAAGTTAAAAATATTCTCAGAGAGCCTGGTTATTGGTGAATCAACTTTACTCCTTAGGATGCTCTTTCCTGTTACACTCATTGCACTTTGCATGATGCCAACCAGAGCACCCGGAGCAGGATCTCTGAGCCTTAAACAGACTCCATGTTTCACTTTGAACTAAGGAAAATGGGAGAGGAAAGAATGGAGGCATGGAAAGTGTACATCACAGCAGAGCAAAAGGATAGGCAGGGGACATACACATTCTATAGCAATGGGAGAAAAAAGAAAACCAATGCAAACCCAAGTGCTTGAGGTACGTGAAGGTGTACACACAGAAAGACATCTGGAAGAGAATTGGAGGGAGATGTGCTCTGCCCAACTCAAGAGCCCAGTTCTGAGTGCTGTAACTCATCAAAGCCACACAGGTAGCAGAGAGGAAAGTGCACATGTGAACAGTGCCACTTTGGGAGCATTTTGCCATCATTGTGGCCTGATGTCAGCAATGAGTAAGCAACATAGCAAAGCAGCAGGAGAGGCCCTATAGGCACAAACATCCCCAGCTAGAGTGCCTGCTTTTTGGTTTGCTTCTCCACTATCTGATAGCCTTCTGGAACTTAATTCCTTATTAGCCTTAAGATTCAAATTTCCATTTCTCCACCATCATGGGTGGGCTCACACACCTCAAATAAAACTCTGATCTTGACTGTTCATTCTGAACATCTTCTTCAGCAAGAGCAAGCTCAGCTGACCTTCTCATTTTGGGTCTTTTGCAGCTCCCAGGGCCTTAGCTAAAGGACTTGCTAAAGGAAAATGTTTAGGCTTCTAGCTATGAACAGGCTTCATGTATGAATCTCTCCTACACCTAACATTATACACCACAAACAGTTGAGTGTGCAAACTCAGAGCACGCTGTCTGTTGGTGCCAGATCAGTGCTTTTCCAATCTAATCACAGAATCAGGTCAGGAGATACCTCTGCAGATTATCCACTGCTCCAAGCCAGTGGCTGAGAGCTGTGTTCAGCAGGGCAACTTGTGCCAGTAACTGGACATCTTCACAGCAAAGAAAGCCTTGTTTAATGTTGCAATGGAATTGTTTTGTATTTCAATTTGAGCCCATTGCCTCCTGTCCTGTCATAGTATCAGTCAGGGTTGGAAGGGACCACAAGGATCATCTAGTTCCAACCCCCCTGCCATGGGCAGGGACACCTCACACTAGATCAGGCTGCCCAGAGCCTCATCCAGCCTGGGCTTAAACACCTCCAGGGACGGTGCCCCAACCACCTCCCTGGACAACCCATTCCAGGGCTTCACCACTCTCATGGGGAAGAACTTCCTCCTCACATGCAGCCTCAATCTCCCCACCTCCAGCTTCATTCCATTCCCACTAGTCCTATCACTCCCTGACATCCTGAGAAGTCCCTCCCCAGCCTTCTTGCAGGCCCCCTTCAGGTACTGGAAGGCCACAATAAGGTCACCTCAGAGCCTTCTCTTCTCCAGACTGAACAGCCCCAACTCTTTCAGTCTGTGCTCATAGGAGAGGTGCTCCAGCCCTCTGCTCATCCTCGTGGCCCTTCTCTGGACACCTTCCAGCACCTCCATATCCCTCTTGTAATAGGGGCTCCAGAACTGGAGGCAGTACTCCAGGTGGGGTCTCCCCAGAGCTGAGCAGAGGGGGAGAATCACCTCCCTTGACCTGCTGGCCACACTTCTCTTGCTGCAGCCCAGGATCTGATTGGCTTTGCGGGCTGCAAGTGCACACTGAGAGCTCCTGTAGAGCTTCTCGTCCACCAGCACCCCCAAGTCTCTCTCCTCAGGGCTGCTTTCCAGCCAGTCACTGCCCAGCCTGGATTTGTGCCTTGGATTGCCTCGAACCAGATGCAGGACCCTGTCACTGACAATAATTTGGCTCCACCTTCTTTACATCCTTCCACCAGGTGTTGAGATAATTCATGGTGCAGGAAAAGGTCTACAAACACAAACCTCAAACCTGAAAGCTCTTCAGTCTTGACACATAAAAATATGCCCCGCTCCCATTTTGCCATCAACATCATTAAAGTTGCAGGCTCATTATCTAGCTGTTTCAGAGAGGAGTCTGTTTATCTGCTTCATTTGTACTCCCCTGCCAGCTCAGGAGTCACTGGGACTGGTAGCAACTAAGTTGTTTTCTACTTACAGACACAGCAACTCCGCATCACTTAAAAAGCTTTTGGGTGTGTGAAACAAGAGTCCAACCTCTCGTGCTTGACTAAAGGCAAGCTGCAAAACCCTGACCAGTCAGCAAACTCTCTTCTGAGCACTTGGTGAAAGCAACAAAAATCCTTTAATCTTTTTTTTTTCCCCCAAGTGTGATATAAAGCAGGGAGTTTCTCATGGTTTAGCAAAGGAACAAAAGGTAAATTTCTACCACAATTTATACACGTACCAGCAAGCCTTTCCACAGAGTCTACCAAAACACTGTCAACAGTGTTGTCAGTGTCTTATTTTAACAAATGGCATTTGATCACTAAATCCAGCCTTCATGAAAGAGACATGCAGTTGTAGGTTTGGGGCCCTCTTACCCTTTCCCCCCCCCCCCCCCAAAAAAAAAAAACCCTGACAGTTATAAGCTTGCAAAAGCTGATGAAGTTTGACAACTGAAAGCTTACCTATTCCAAACAACCTCTCATCTCCACATTCCCTTCCCCCATGTTGTTTCTGAAGAAAATTGTCCCAGTGGTGATCATGGCAAGGAAAGAACAGAACAGAATAGAATAGAACAGAACAGGAACAGAATAGACCAGGTTGGAAGAGACCTTTGAAATCATCATGTCCAACCTATCATCCAACACTATCTAGTCAACTAAATCATGGCACCAAGCGCCCCATTCAGTCTCTTCCTAAACACCTTTAGTGATGGTGACTCCACCACCTCCCTGGGCAGCACATTCCAAAGGCCAATCTCTCTTTCTGTGAAGAACTTCTTCCTAACATCCAGCCTAAACCTCCCCTGTTCTGGTGCTGGCTGCCTGGGAGAAGAGACCAGCTGCCCCCTGGCTACAACCTCCCTTCAGGTAGTTGTTGACAGCAATAAGGTCTCCTCTGAGCCTCCTCTTCTCCAGGCTAAGCAACCCCAGCTCCCTCAGCCTCTCCTCATAGAGCTGTGCTCCAAACCCCTCTCCACCTTTGTTGCCCTTCTCTGGACACCTTCCAGCAACTCAACATCTCTCCTAAACTGAGGGGCCCCGAACTGGACACAGGACTCAAGGTGTGGCCTAACCAGCGCTGAGTACAGGGGCAGAATGACCTCCCTGCTCCTGCTGGCCACACTGCTCCTGATACAGGCCAGGATAATTTCTGCTTGAAAGCATGACTCTGTTCCTTGCACATTCTGCAGAAGTCTTCACCCACACTCACTGAAAATCTGGTCTTGACTAACCATTTCTCTCTGTTAGGTTTTGCTCTTAGCAAACTAAAACGATTGCAGTTTTGGCACACCAGAGTAGGACTTCTGTTTTAAAACATATTGTTTTCCTTACACTCCTTTTGCATCATGAGAAGTTACTAACTTGCCCTGGAATGTGAATGTATTTGTGTGGTGTGGCAGACAGTTCCTGGCTAAACTTGCAGGCCTGGTAGTTAGAGATAATCTTTTCTTTCTATCTGAACATCTTTGAGAGATAATAACCATAGTGGCCAGTGACAGCATTTTTACATATTTCCTTCAGAGGAAAACTGCCATTTCAGGCATGGTAATCATGAGCAAAAAAAAGTCAGTGTCATAAGAGTCACTCTCAAGAAAATGAACACGAAATGGAAGTGCAATGAATACAGCAAAACTCCTTATTAGCCTATGGGCTGAAGCAGAGGTGGTGGAAGAGAGCAAAGACACAGGCTAGGCATGGCTGGCTGTTCTGATTAAGGGACAAAACACAAAGAAAGACCACAGCTTGTTAGAGATGTCAGTATCAAAGAGTGACTGGAACTACTTAGAATGGTTCGAGGTAATAAATCTTCAGCAAATGGAATGTACTTAAGAAAGGAGAAATTTAGGTCAAATCTCAGGAAAAGATTTCTAACGGTGAAGTACAGAAGGTTGTGGAATATTTGCCTGAAGGAAGAGACACAAGGCACATCCCTGGGGACTTTTAAATCTACACTGGAAAGAAAACACTCAAGGATCTGGTACACCAAGAAGGAGAAAGGTTGGATCATCTAGCTGGGCTTTTCCACCTCTGCTTTCTGTGATTCAGTGATAATTCCACAGGCCAGTTCTAGTTTCAAATACCAACAAAATCCAACACCAACTGTAAGCCGAATGCAAATGCTGTAGAATAACTTCCCTCTTCACCCCAGCACAGAATGCAAATGCTCTTCAGAAATGGAAACAGATCCCATGATTCAAGTTACTTTTCTGGTGAATACGTCTACATTCTGAGGAGAATAAAACACACTAAAAATGTGAACAGTCATTGTTTGTCCTTACAGCAGGGATCAGATGTGCTCTACATGGGTACTCACATTAAAATTTCCTAATTTTGAATGGAAATTGTGCAGGTCCTGTTCAATTGAGGTAGATTCTGTAGGTACTGTTATACTGTTCTCAGCATGAGGAACACTAATAGAATGAGGATCTGTGAACTTTCAAAGGCAGGCCTAACACTTTTTTTACCTTCTGTGGGGTTTTTTTTTGAGCTAATGCTTTAGGAATAAAGGAGGGGGAAAAAAGAGAGATGGTATATTTTACACCAAGTCCTCTGAAAATCTTACTCTATTCACTTAAAATAACCACTACCTGGTCTTGATCTCAGGTTTGGACAGAGCTGCAGTTATCTGCCCTTCTGAAATCCATAGACACACGCTGTTCTTGGAAAGCTCTCATTCTAACAGACTTGATCACAGATGAGTAGCAAGGACTGGGCCAGAAGTCCCTCTAAACTTCATGGAACAGGACTGGATGAAGATATATTAACAAAAGCCACTCTCAGAGTGCATCAGCGTTACCATTTCAGTTTGTACAAGAAACGTGTTTTCAAAGATTTCTCCTGATTCTTTCACCCTGGCTGCTTCATGTCATGGAGCAGTTTGAAGCTGGATTACTTTCAGATGAAGCTAAAAACTGGAAGGTGCGCTCCAGCCGTTCCCAGTCTGCTCCAGACCACAGCTAGAACAAAGCAAAGCATCCTGAAAGGCACGTAGCATGATCGTCAACACCAGCTAGATTCACTGCGCAGATCTGCTCCCACTGCATCACGCTACCTGCTAATGCAGATGGAGACGTAGCCTCTCTAACAGCCTCCTTTCCGAAAGTGGCGGTCTGACTAGCAAGTCCATTGGGAAATTCATGGAGAACCTGGAACAATACCACAGGCTGAAGTCTTAACTCTTCAGCGTCTTCTTCTCTACCGTCGGCAGGGGCAGCTGGAGCTGCGCACCCTGCCCACTGCCCGAGGACCGCCGAGGAAACCACCAACGCCGTCGCCCAAAACTCAAGTCCCCTTTAAACACACTGCGTGCCAAAGAGCTGCGATACCGCCAAGGGCACATTCCCGCTCGCCAACAGCCGCCTCCAGCCTGCAGATGGACCCCGGCACAGCGGCTGCGAGCCCCATCACCATTCAATCTGACAAACACCGGCCAGTGGCTGGGGGTGCTTCTGAGAGAGAGAGATGCCTGTAGAGGTGTCTGCATTTCACATCCTAGCTTTACACACTTGCGAGCTTGTCCTTGTATCGGTGAACTCCAGTGTACCCACAACCCGCGGTACGCTCGGGGTGGAAACTTTAAGCGAGGTTTTGGGGAAAGCCACCAGTGAAAGGCAGGCACGGGTCCCCGGGGGGAAGCAAGGCACTGGGCAAGCTCCCTTTCACAGACCCCGTTTTCTGTGCAGGGCAGGAACAGGGCTGGGAGCTCAAGATTCGGATAATCACCACATGAAGTTTAGCTTCATCCCGCAAGAGTCACTGCGCTAACGCAGCGGTCCGTACGGGAGCTGCAAGACGTTCTCCACTCGCACTGCCTGTCCTCAGACGCAGGCAGCAAAGGCTCTCCCCCTCAGCTCCCGCCGGAGCGCACGACAAACAACCCCCGCTCGCCCCTTCCTTCCACCAGCTTAGCGCTGCCCGCTGGCTCCCAGCACAAAGCTGGTGCCCGCGGCGCAGGGAGAGGAGCGCGGCGAGCTCCCCCTGCCAGGCCGGAGCCCTCCCCGGCGGGAGCGGGGCTGCTCTGCCTCTTCCCCGGGCTCCCGCAGGAGCGCAGGAGCCGAGCGGCGAGGCGCGGCGCGGGGCAAGCACAGGCCAGCCGGGCTCCGCCTCCCCACCGCCGAAGCCTACAGCAGGTCTCCACCTACGGGCCGGGCCGCGGCAGTGCACGCAGCCCGCCCGGGAAGCCCGGCCCGGCGCCGTCCCCCTCTACCCTTCTGCGGAGGAGCTGGCGGGGAGCATGACGGGGAGCGGAGCCTCGGCAGGCGAAGGGGGAGCGGGCAGAGGCAGGGCACGTCTGGTGGCAGCCGCTGTAACACACCGGTGCCCTGAAACCGTACAAAACGTGTGGGCATGGCACTCTGGGACATGGTTTAATGGTCTTTGACGGCTGGACTCGATCTCAGCAGCCTTTTTCCAGCCAAAACAATTCTATGAGTCTATATATTGAAAATGGATTTGAATCACAGAATCCCAGGTTGGAAGGAACCTCAAGCTGGTGATGGAAACATGGAAACATTAAGGTTGGAAAAAACTTTAAGGTCATTGAGTCCAACTGTAACCCAGCTACCATGACCACTAAACTACATCCTCCTTGAACTCTCTCCTTGAACACCAACCTTTCATGGGAAAAGCATGGTCTAGACAAGATGGCCCAGCAGAATCCGAGAGGTCTCCAATGTTGGGGACTCCTCCACTGATTGTCCTTGTGAACCATTTTCCTCTTGTGTCTCATCAGAACGTCCCCAGGAGTAGCTTGTACCCATTAGCCTTCATTTAAATAAAACTTCACCAAAAACGTTTTAAAGAGAACAAAACTGGGCAAGAATGCAACACCTGTGTATCACCCACCAGATGCTGTAGCTTGTCCTTTTCTCTTGTTTGCAGTTACTCCAGTCCAGGACAACAGAAGTCAAACATGAAGTGGTGCAAGAGATGACCCCCTATAATCACGCTTGTCACATGAAAGGAGACTGAAGGTCTTACCTTACAGGACCTAGCAATAGAGAGGACTGGGCTGCTCTATGCACAGGGATCAGCACCACAGAGAATGTTCTGCTATGAGAACAAGTCACTGCTGTTGAACTGGACATTGGAGCAAATATTTGAACCACCCTCAGGTGATGACTGAGGTCCCAGAACAATGATCCAACACCACAGTGTAGGCAAGGATTAACTTATATTTGCAGAATTTACAGTAGTAGTTCCTTCATGGTGCTGTCTGCAGTCATAACAGCTTGGATGGCCCCTGACTTTTACATGCCTGTCACTTCTGTATGCAGCCTAGAAAGGATGAGACAGTCCAATTCTACCAGCAAACCAAATGTCTTTTGGGCACACTCCACTGCAAACATCAGAAGGGGAGAGCCCCTGCTCACACACGGGACAAGTGTTAAGGTGGGCACACAGAGAGCAGGCTGGCTGCAAGCGGTGAGGCAGCCTTTCTGCAGAGAAACAGGCCTCCAGCACAGCACAGGCAATGCGAATCAACAGTGTGATTCTGTGGGGGAAAAGGCAAACATCAGATGTGGGGTGTAACAGGAAACTGCTCTGTGAGATGAGTGAAGTAATCCTCCTGCTTTGTTCTGTACTATTAAGGCCTCAGCCTCAAGTGCAGTGCCTTGTTTTTGGCACCACATTCCAAGAGCGATGTCCAGAACTGGAGAGAGCAGCAGAGAGCAATGAGAATGATCAGAGGGTTAGAAAACACGACCTGCAATGAAAGATCAAAAGAACTGCAACTGTTTAATCTCCAGGCGGGAAGACTGAGGAGGAGGATGGCTCCTTTGAAAAAAAATCAAAGGAAAGGAGTAATTTGTTCTCCATGCCTATCATGAACAAGAAGTAATAGATTTAAACTGCAGCAAACTTTTTCTCTCTCTCTTTTTTTTTTTTTCCAGTGATAAGCACAGCAAGATGTTGAAACATAGTGCCTGGAGAGGCTGCAGTCTATTTGTCACTGGAGAACAAGTTAAACAAACATATTTCACCACTGACATAAACAGAGTGGAACTCTGAGTGAGGATGAACTTGGTGGCTGCCAGCGATCCCTTCGTTTTTTCCTGCCATTATTTTATGAAAGAAACAAAAATTGCTCTTCTGCTTCAAATACAATAAGGATTCAAAAAGAAATGGAGGGGGGGGAGGGGAGGGGATGGATACTATTTCTTTTCCTTTTCTTTTCAACTGGCTTCCTGCAGGAACTGAGAAACCACGGATATTTCTGCGTCTCGGCTCCCCGGCAGTAAAGTGGAGGTAGTAACACGCAATTTATGAGGATCCTGTGAGCCTGGGATGCATTGTTGTAACACTGTGGATGCTGGGAAAGGAGGGGGTACACAAATGTAAAATATTTTCAGATCCTCAGTTTCTTTTTCCTACTTGCAGGGCTGTAAAGACTGTAATTTGTTTCCCTTTCTTCCCAGAGAGTTTATAGGCTAAGTACACCGTGTCTCTACTGGTAACAGAAGAACAGCTCTTCCCAAAGAGGAACAAAATGGAGTTCATGTAGCTTAACAGAACACTGAAGTTGAGAAATGCTTCGAGGTTAAAACCCCCACAAACCCTACCATTACATTTCATACAGGCTTCTTTTATCATGGAAATGTTACCAGAAGAATGTCTAATCTAGACACAGTGATCCTTTTTTCCCCTCGCTTAGGCATGTTGAAAGGTCTCCTGAGAAAAAAACCAACCTACCTCCCCAAAACAATTATTGAACCCATACAGCAGAGCTGAAGTACTTCATTATTAGTTCCCTTACAAAGTGCAGCAGTGGTTTATAGTCACTGGAACTTCAGGACATTCTTTGTTGTTGATAAGGTTTGCATTTAAAGAAGCCATGGTTTAGTTTGTCATGAGGTGTTGGGTGCCAGGTTGGACTTGATGATCTCTGAGGTCTTTTCCAACCTTATTGATTCTATGATTCTAAGAATAATTCAGGTAAATATGGCACCATCTACAATCCAGAGGGATAACTGCAGTTCAGGTCCACCAAAAAAAACATAGTTGATCCCCAATGAAAAGCTTTTGTACAAGCCTTATTGAGAAACTTCTTTCTCTAATCATCTTATTACAAACACTTCCTTTCTGCAGATTTCTGCAACAATAACCACAGTGAACCCTGCCCCTTCCTGCCATGCCAGTGCCCAGCTCTCCTGTCAGCTTGGCAGCCATTCCTCTCCATAACCAACAGCCTCCTAGAGCCATTTCTCTCTGGTACCAGCGTGGTGGTTGTGATGGCGCAGTGGTGGCATCGGGGACAGAAACTGCACGGGGAAAGCATGAGGGAGAGTGCTGGAGATGGAAACATGGCTGTGGGGCACACCAGGGCAAGACCTACCAACAACCTCCTTGGCCAAGGAATCCCTCCTTGAGCCTCAGCAGGAACTTAATCCTGTCCCCCTGCTGTTTGCACAATCAGACAGTATTTTCAAGCTCAGTTCTGAACTTCAGCTCACCCTTCCTGAGCACACCTATGCATGTGCCCCTTACTGAAGAGCAACTGGGATTCTTTACCCCTGCCTTCCTCCTCACGTGTGCACCTACACTGAAGTGTTTAACAACACAATCCTGGAAAAGTAATTTGAAAAAAATAATTTCCTTTTACCCTACCAGCTGCTGAGATGATTAAGTCACTAATACTTTGTAAGTTCTCCAGCCCTCAAGAGACCTCTTGCATTGGGTATTATTTGCAGAAGTGCAAAGTCCCTAATTCCTATCTAGCTTAAGTCAAAACCCATTGCAATCAACTCACCCTCTTAAAAAAAAACACCCCAACCCAATAATTATTACAAAGACAGCAGAACTGCTGCTACATTTCAGTGCTCTTTTTTTGCAGTGCTGCTTTTAAACTGATTACTTCTCATTTATTAAAACCGAAGGCAAGTATGACAAACTACATTTAAAAGCCCATTTGCATTATCTTAACAACCAGAGCTCTCCACAGGAGCTGGATTGCTTTGCTCTACACCCATGTGCTTGAAGATGCAGGGAGAGGTCTTGTGAAGATGTGACCAGCTTATACCACACAGGAAGTCCAGCAAAGTCAGACACTTGGCCCTTACTTGTGCTTATCTAAAGCCTCCTCTGCAAGTTGTGTCATACATGGCTTTTGCCATTAAAATATAATCACCATGATGAGCAGAAGCTGAGAAGAGGGAGATGAGCAAATATATTGTTAGCAAGGCTGCTCGATATTTACTGCTATAGATTGTTTGCAACCTGTATTTTCTGCATCTCTCTAAGATGGCAAGTGGTAGCACTGTCACTGCCCGCTCTCATCTGTACATGGGGAAATGCTTCAACCTGCTTCAAACCTTTTCAGCAGGAGTGTTTGTGACAGCCAGTTAGAATCATAGAATCAGTCAGGGTTGGAAGGGACCACAAGGATCATCTAGTTCCAACCCCCTTGCCATGGGCAGGGACACCTCACACTAGATCTCTTTGGCTTCTGTAAACTTACTGTTCAAGAATATTCTCCTGGTGTGCAAAGCCACTCACATGGACAATTCTGCACTGGTCACAGAGACTGTGACACTTCCTGGCTAGCTGACACCACATAACAGTACAAATTCACTGATAAAGCAAATTTGTTACGTTCTACCACAGCTTGTACCACAACTTGTATGTTGTATTTAATCAAAGTCCTCAAATTATAAACTGGAGTTGGAGAACAGTTTCTGCATCTGGCTACAGAGAGGTCAAGAGTAAGGCAAGAACTGCTGAGTCAATCTGAAAACCAGAGTAGGAAAAGAAACAGACATGAACTATCCTGACAAGTAGTATAGGAGTGTGAATCAAGGAAAGAAGTTAAAGATGGGCAAGGAACTCATGAAGGTAACTACAGGAGATGAACAACAGTGGACCTCCGAAGCAGAGGGCAAAGTTGAGTTTAGGCATGGTGAGATTCAAGACAATCTGTGAGAGTTAGTCTGATGTACTAGGGCAAAAAAAACCAATGGGAGGGACCAAAATTGTACAAAATGTCTAAAGAAAGGAGATGGCATCCAAGAACAGCAGGTATTAGGTAGAGGGCATGCAGTGAGTGTAGAATTAATCACTACAAAAAAGGCCACAGAGGTGAAGAAGAAGGTGGGAACTAGCACTGATTGCTCAAGGACTGGAATAGGGAGCCTGAAGGGATTAAACAAGGAAGACAAACTGAGCAAGTGCAGAGAAGCAGCACAGAACAAGGGCAGAGAAGGAGGGCTAAGAGAAGGGCAGGTTGGAGAAGACAGGCATGAAGGGTCATAGTTGTCCCTTTGACAGAACAAAAAGGCAAAACACTTTAACTCCCCAAACAGCAATCTCAGTAAGTCTTTACTGTGAAAGGAGCATGGGGCTGTATCACAAATAAGCACTTCCATGACCCTGCTGGGTAGGTTAAACAGCCATGGAAATGTGGCAGAGGGTTTGGTGCCAGATTGTGAGGCCATGGCACCCTTACACCACTGTCAGTGTTACCTGTAGCTTCCAGGTTACAGACTTGTACTTTGATGCACAGACTTATTTCCATTTCACACTGTCCCTGCTAGACACCAAGACAGATCAATAGGGAAAAAAACCCAACAACTTCCAAAGCAGCAGACCACAGAGATAGTCCAACTCTCTGCCAGAGGGGAAAACACAAAAAGGAGAACATAAATAGGTCAATGATAAGGTGTTAGTTATGGCACTCCTTAATGTGCAACACCTGATGCTGCAGCCATAACAGTGTTGTTCCAAAACAGCTGTGTGTGGCTGGAGTATGGACAGCTATCTGCACACAAGTATTCTCCTGGATCAGCATCATGGAGTATGCTCAATGCAGGGATTTTAAAGAGGATTTTCCAACCTTAAAGGAATTTAGTTAATTAGTCTTCTTACTTCCTTATATTTTTTAGGATGAAAAAAAATATACTTTGATTTTGCAGAACTAAGTGTTGGGTTTATTAATGCTAACTATTTACTAAATATTCATCATTCTCAAAGCTGAAAATTATTCCAAAGTAACTGATTGTCTTATTTGTCAGCTACACATATTAAGGCAACAAGAGCCTCCTCAAAACAGGTTCTTAATCCTCATTAAGTTGAAGAGCTGTCAGTAAATACCATGAGAAAGACAAGGCTATTGATAGTAGAATATGTAACAGAGGTTCAAATCCTGTTAGAATCATAGAATCAGTCAGGATTGGAAGGGACCACAAGGATCATCTAGTTCCAACCCCCCTGCCATGGGCAGGGACACCCCACACAAGATCAGGCTGGCCAGAGCCTCATCCAGCCTGGGCTTAAACACCTCCAGGGACGGCGCCCCAACCACCTCCCTGGACAACCCATTCCAGGGCTTCACCACTCTCATGGGGAAGAACTTCCTCCTCACCTCCAGCCTGAATCTCCCCACCTCCAGCTTCATTCCATTCCCCCTAGTCCTATCACTACCTGACATCCTGAGAAGTCCCTCCCCAGCCTTCTTGCAGGCCCCCTTCAGGTACTGGAAGGCCACAATAAGGTCACCTCGGAGCCTTCTCTTCTCCAGACTGAACAGCCCCAACTCCTTCAGTCTGTCCTCATAGGAGAGGTGCTCCAGCCCTCTGCTCATCCTCGTGGCCCTTCTCTGGACACCTTCCAGCACCTCCATATCCCTCTTGTAATAGGGGCTCCAGAACTGGAGGCAGTACTCCAGGTGGGGTCTCCCCAGAGCTGAGTAGAGGGGGAGAATCACCTCCCTTGCCCTGCTGGCCACCCTTCTCTTGCTGCAGCCCAGGATCTGTTGTCCCAAACTTGGTCACAAGAGAAGATTCAGTTAGTGAAAGATGAAGATGTCTGGAAGCATGAGGATGTAATGAGACAAGCACACTTGAACACAGAGCCCACATTTTAAGTGAGATTGTGGGATTTCAGCCAAGATACACATGGATCAATCCTGATTCAACTGAATCTTATCAAGAGCAACTGAAGGAGCTGGGGCTGTTTAGTTTGAAAAAGAGGAAGCTGAGGAGAGACCTCATTGCTGTCTACAACTACCTGAGAGGACATAGTGGAGAGGCTGGTGCTGGTCTCTTCTCACAAGTAATTAGTGATAGAACAAGAGGGAATGGCCTCAAGCTGTGACTGGGGAGCTTTAGACTGGACATTAGGAAACATTTTTTGCATGGAAAGAGTGGTCAAGCATTGGAATGTGCTGCCCAGGGAGGTGGTTGAATAACCAGGCCTGGATGTGTTTAGAGGTCATTTGGATGTGGTGCTTGGGGATGTGGTGTAAGTGTGAACCTTGTAGAATATAATAGAAAGAATAAACTAGAATACAATACAATACAATAGGTTGGAAGAGACCTTTGAGATCATCAAGTCCAACCTATCATCCAACACCATCTACTCAACTAAACCATGGCACTAAGCACCCCATCCAGTCTCTTCCTAAACACCTCCAGTGATGGGGACTCCACCACCTCCCTGGGCAGCACATTCCAATGGCCAATCACTCTCTCTGTGTAGAACTTCTTCCTGACATCCAGCCTAAACCTCCCCTGGCACAGCCTGAGACTGTGTCCTCTTGTTCTGGTGCTGGTTGCCTGGGAGAAGAGACCAGCCCCCACCTGGCTATAACCTCCCTTCAGGTAGTTGTAGAGAGCAATAAGGTTTCCCCTGAGCCTCCTCTTCTCCAGGCTAAGCAACCCCAGCTCCCTCAGCCTCTCCTCACAGGGCTTGTGCTCCAAACCCCTCCCCAGCTTTGTTGCCCTTCTCTGGACACCTTCCAGCAACTCAACATCTTTCCTAAACTGAGGGGCCCAGAACTGGACACAGGACTCAAGGTGTGGCCTAACCAGTGCTGAGTACAGGGGCAGAATGACCTCCCTGCTCCTGCTGGCCACACTGTTCCTGATACAGTAGGGTCAACGGTTGAACTCGGTGATCCCAAGGGATCTTCCCCAACCTGAAGGTTTCTGTGATTCTGTGAATTCCTCTTTAAACATTCAGCTCCAACCAAGTTAAAGAGAACTGATGGAAGCTTCAGGACACCTAATGAACTATCAGAAGCTGTTGTTCCCATAGACCAAGGTATCATCATTAACACTGTCTTTTCATCTCCTTGCTGTAATTCCAAGGGTGATATAAACGATCCTATTTATAGCATGCTATGAATAGCTTCTTTTCAACGTGTGGATACAGGCTTTTTGATGAAATACATTAGAATAATGGCAGAGAAGCTAACAAAAAGTCCATACAGCAAAGCCTACCAGAAGTCCATGCTGTATCTCCAACAGCAGCCAGCAGAGTACGCTCAGGAAGACTAACACTGTGCACTTGCCATGTTTGGAAACCCTTCGTAGCTCAGGGACTTCCTTCAGCCAAAATTAGAGGCTTAGCAGGTCTCAGTCTCTTGTGCTTTGAAAATGCATCCTGTCACATCCATGTGAACACCAACCTTCCTGCCATGCTTTCTGAAGAACAGAGCATGATAATGCAAAAAGAAACTGTGCACAGTTTCATGCCAAGTTTCAAGATTAGCAGTGATGCAGAACAGATGAACTTTTGAAGGAGGATTAGATAAGCTGCTTAATTAAGGGAGTTTGGATTCCTCAGGAAAGCTACTGGGGTTGTTTAAAAGAGAGTTAAAGAATTCTTCAGTAAGGGAAGCAGATGTGCAGAGTGTCAAGTCAATGCTAGAATTAGAAGGAAAGGTGAAGAAGAATTTCTCTCTTATCCTAACAGGAAAAATCCATCCAGAATTAGCAAATTATGATGAACTTCAGAAAATGACAGACAGGTCAGTAACTTTGGATAGAAAGCAGACTGAGGGGGGGAAAAAATAATGCAATATCTCACTTGGGTGAAAGCTAAAGGCGTGCAATGTAAATAGCACTGCTGTAATCCCTGCTGCCCACTCCAAGACAAATTACTGGGTTTAGATGAGACAAAGAAATTTTCAGGTTGCCTGATTCTCTAATGTCTGTGCAAAACCAGAAAGGAGAACTTGCAGTTCCTTTTTAATACTTCAAGGCTCTTGCCTGCATTATGTAGTAGCACAGACTGATAGGGACATGCTTGGAAAATGAAAGATTTGGCACCAAGAAGCTGACAGCTACCTTGTATGCATTTCAGAGCTCTTTCACCTTGGAGTAGCTGTGTTGGGAGCTTTGTGGAAAGCATTATATTCAAGGAGTCAATGATCTTGGGCCAGCCATGTCTGCTCTTTTGGGCTTTGTCCTTCAGGCTTGAGAAGCCTGTAGGTTAGCCTGAGTAGCCTCAGCAATGATGGGATGCCCCATGCCAGTCAGTGCCCTGTGTGCTGGTGGGTGTTGTAACAGCGATCACATTTCAGCCTGCCAGCAGAAGATGGATGATTCTGCTCGGTCCACAATATACAAGGCACCATGGCATAGATGAGAAGAGGAACCTCTTCACAGACAGAATCCAAGCAGTGTATCATGAGAAAAAATCATCCAGGGTCCTTCCAGATGCAAAAATGCTGGGTTCCCAGCATCTGAAAAGCCATGAGATTTACTCACTCTCTATATTCTTCTTTCCATTCAGCTCACTAAACCAGCTATTTTATCAAGCCACTTGCTGTCAGGCCTTTCTCATTGAGATCAAGAAAGAGCCCTGCACCATCTCTGCCTCTCCCTGGCCTGTGATACTAGTGCTCAACAGATTTAATTCTATTCTAGAGGAAGCCAGTTTGTGCACACAGAGCAACCCACGATCGGAACAAAAATCACAGCAAGAGAGGATGATCATCCATTCATGACCTGACCAACACAAATGTGAAGGCAACCCTAAGTCAGGACTAGCAAGCAGACTATCAGTGCTTTATGCACAAGTGCCATGGACTAAGTTCTGAGGAAGAAATGGAAACCAGGATAGAAAAGAAGAACGAAAGAGAAAAGCGACTTAATTTTGTCAAGGACTTATCAAGGTTGTTAGGTAGCTGATAAGAAAATCCTGAAAGGAGATAAATGTCTGACAAATAAGACGTAGAAAGTGACTTTCTCAGAGAACACCAGTTGTGTTGGGGGACAAATTTAGTTCTAACTCACACCAATGTATCATCAGACCTACGTGCAGCTTCCCTGGAAACCTGTCTCCTCAACATTCTCCAAGTAACTTTCTCCAGAGAAGTTAGCTCACAAAATGTGTGCTGCTGAAAATCTCGAGCAGGAAATACTGTTCTCTGGAAGATTAAAACACTCTGGAGGAATCTCATTGTTGCCTAATCTAAATTTTCATCTGGATTTTAGATTAAGTTGAAAGCATTAGAATCACAGAATGGTCCAGGCTGGAAGGGAATTCCAAAGGTTATCTAGTCAAACATCTGTGCAGTCAGCAGAGACATCCTCAACTAGGATTGGGTTGCCCAGGGCCTCATCGAGCCTTACCTTGAATGTGTCCAGGGAAGAGGCCTCAACCACCTCCCTGGGCAGCCTGTTCCAGTGTTCCACCACCCATCATTCTGAGTTAACAGAACAACTGTGCACTCTGAAGACATTTCAAGCATATAAGGTTTGGCCTGCTGAGGCAGGTGCCACTGGCTCCAAAGCATGAATCCTTTTCAACTGGGAGACACATACAGGTTTTATTATTCCATTAGCTGAGCCCCACTTGGCTGTCTTCAAACAGCAAAGTGCTGCCATGAGCCAGGGCTCTGAACTGTTAGCATTAAAAGTCAAAAGGGATGTCTGTTATTTAATTACATAATCTGTGATGTAAGTTTAAAGAATGGACCACATATAGGGGAGTCCAACAGCTACCTGTAGTATAACGCATTCAAAGCAGGAGTGTGGCCACAAGTAGATCTGGAGGCAAGAATGAACAGGGAAGATGATAAAAACAGTGGAATCTTTCAGAGCAGATTGAGACATTTTTGGGGGGAAAAACTCCTTGGTAAGCAGCTGCAAGCCATCAGGTAACACAATGAAATTGAAGGCAAAGACAGACCAATACCTGAACTGAGCTTCATCTTCTTGGAGGTAAAGAAATTTATGGACACGTAGTGAGGCAGAACAGCAACGAAAGCCACGGGCTGCAGTGAGTTGTCAGGGGAAGCCTTTGCAAAAAGTCTTCTGTGGTTTAATTTGATAAATAAAATGTGAGAGGTAAGGGAAGAAATTGCACATGAAGGAAATCTAAAATGCCTGAGAGGTAGGAACAGGTATCGAGCTGTTAACAACAACAAAACATTTAAAGGACTGTCAGTAAAATAATTTCCATCCACTCCATCATAACCCAAGTGGTTTCTTCCTTGATCTTCTCATAGCCTTGAAAGAAATGTGAAGAATAGAATAGAATAAACCAGGTTGGAAGAGACCCTCGAGATCATCGAGTCCAACCTATCATCCAGCACCATCTAATCAACTAAACCATGGCACCAAGCAGCATCAAGTCTCCTCCTAAACACCTCCAGTGATGGTGACTCCACCACCTCCCTGGGCAGCACATTCCCATGGCAAATCACTCTCTCTGTGTAGAATTTCTTCCTAACCTCCTGCCCAAACCTCCCCTGGTGCAGCTTGAGACTGTGTCCTCTTGTTCTGGTGCTGGTTGCCTGGGAGAAGAGACCAACCTCCACCTGGCTACAACCTCCCTTCAGACAGTTCTAGAGAGCAATAGGGTTTCCCCTGAGCCTCCTCTTCTCCAAGCTAAGCAACCCCAGCTCCCTCAGCCTCTCCTCACAGGGCTGTGCTCCAAACCCCTCCCCAGCTTTGTTGCCCTTCTCTGGACATGTTCCAGCAAGTCAACATCTTTCCTAAACTGAGGGGCCCAGAACTGGACACAGGACTCAAGGTGTGGCCTAACCAGTGCAGTGTACAGGGGCAGAATGACCTCCCTTCTCCTGCTGGTCATACTGTTCCTGATCCAGGGCAGGGTGCCATTGGCCCTCTTGGCTGCCTGGGCACACTGCTGGCTCATGTTCAGCCTACCATCAACCAGTACCCCCAGGTCCCTCTCTGCCTGTCTGCTCTCCAGCCACTCTGCCCCCAGCCTGTAGCTCTGCATGGGGTTGCTGTGGCCAATGTGCAGAACCTGGCACTTGGCTGTGTTCAATCTCCTGCCCTTGGCCTCTGCCCATCTGTCCAGCCTGTCGAGGTCCCTCTGCAGAGCCTCTCTACCCTCCAGAAGATCAACTCCTGCCCCCAGCTTGGTGTTGTCTGCAAATTTACTGATGATGGACTCAATGCCCTCATTGAGATCATCAATAAAGATGTTAAAGAGCATGGGGCCCAGCTCCAGATAAGACAGAAGTGGAATAATCAACAATTAGGAAGTTGTTTTCATATACACAGCATTGCTTAATACACGAGGGGTAATAAACCTGTGAATTAGATTATTTTCTTTTAGCTCAAGAAACCCTGGAAAGGCGATGCAAGGAGAATTTATGAACCTGCTTTTGAAACCCATCTGGTTTTGACTCTCGATCTTGATCAAGCAGTTAAGTGGCTGGAAAATGGACAGTGAGCAGGAAATCCTTCATTGTATAATAAATTGCTAACAGGGGCTTCAGTTCTTTGTGCAGAGTGAATTGTCTGGGGAAGACTGCCTTTTCACCCCAGAATTTTACAGGCTGTCTTTAAAGTAAACGGATGTAGAGCGAGGAAAGAAATCAGGAGGAGCAGCCCGACTTTATTGATTGAATCTTTCAGCCATCCTGGGATAAATCCTGAAAACACTCCCTCTCCAAGCTTACACCAGGTTGCACTTGCTAAGTGATGGCATTAATAAAACAAATGCAAGATTGCTGCAAATACAGAGCGATAAATCAGAGGAAGCTGCTTGCTCAATCACATTGCTGCCCCTTTATCCTGGGCTGAACCACAACGCGGTGCTTCGGAGGGCCGCTGCAGGAGCGACATTACAAGGTGAATATTTGTTTGGCAAGACAGATTTCTCTGCTACAAATATATGCATATGTAAAACTGTGATTCTCTGAATGTATTAGGCACAAAGAGCAGTGGTTCAGAAATCCTAGTCTGCCTTTTAATCAGTCCTGTGCTCTAACGAGCTGTCTCTCTTGCCTCTCAAATAACCCACACTTCATTGGTTTCCTCACTTGCTGCTCCTGAAATACAGTCACTGACATCTCCAGCTCAGTGCCTCAGAACTGACATCAGCAATCAGCAACAGGGAAATCTCTCATCTCCTGTGTTGGCTTTTCCACAGTTCTGCACCACCAGGGCCATGTTACCACAAGTAACAGCTTCCAGTGTTTCACTTCTCTTGCTGCTATTGGACATGCAGAACATGGTTTGCATGCCAAATCATTTCACTGGTGACTGGCTGGGATATTAGACACTCCCCAGATGGGTTCTAAATGTCACTTCTGAGAGTGACTTAGCCCAGCAAGAAAAAAACCCACACCAACAACTAAGCAATTCAACAACTGATTTAAGGACTCATTTACCTGGCTTTTATCAGAACGTTTTCATGACAAAACTCCAAAGTGATTTCCAGCTTGTCCAAGTCACTCTAGAGCTTTGGTTTTTCACTTCCCTCTGAATTTGCTTCTACTTAGAAGTTTTGAGTTCATCCCTGATGTGGAGCAGCCAGCCTAGACTATGAACATGCTGTTGTAATTCATTACTAGAAACTAACATTGCAAATCACACATTATTCTAGTGTCATGGAAGCCTTTAACTGCACTACAGACTAATTCTGGTCTCTGTGTTCCTCCTCCCAGGGGGACTAGGATATTTCTACTCCTGACAAGCAAGAAGGAAAAACAACAATCAGGCTTTCATCAGCAGCTCCATTTTTCACTGAACAGCCACTTCCCTGCTCTACTGCATGGAAAGATAACAAACCACCCACAAAACTGTCTGAAGACACCAGCAGCACGATTTTGCTTATACCTAGACTTAAGCACAGCAGCAACACCACAATACTAATCCTTCCAGCCGAGGCCAGCAAATCCTGAGAACTCCTGAATCCAAAGTGCCCATCACAGTGATGCACTTCATCTCCTGCCTGCAAACTTTCTTCCATACACCTACTGGTAGAAAAGTTCTGTAGGTTTAATCACTGCTGTAAATTTCAGGTAGTGCAAGTCATTTCTCCCTGCAGAGTTTAGATCTTTCCTGTAGCAAGCCAGCAACATCATTTGTGTCCTGTGTCAGCTGGTAAGTTCTGGCAGTGGAGTCCAACATCAAACCTCTGAAACATGGGGGAGCTGAAAGAGCCAGAAACTCCCTTTTCAGTTCTGAAAGATGCTAAATCATGCTCTTGACTCCTGGAATGGTTTCCCTTTTTCATCCAGCCACTGCAGTGGGTTTGAAATATGGGTAAGCTTACAGACAGGCCTTCTGTAACTGGAATGAAGCCCTTGAAAAATCTGCAGACCTGTGAGTTTTGGGGAGTCTCAAGCTGTGTAGGGGGAAGTGAGGCACTGAGTGCCATGGTCTAGTTGATTAGTTAGGGTTAGGTGATCAGTTGGACTTGATGATCCTGGAGGTCTCTTCCAACCTGGTTGATTCTGTGAGTTAGGCAGCTCTGCAGAATTTCCCTGACTCCTCATCTTCCACCCCAACCAAATTCTCATCTCACTGGCTCTGCCTGTGGTAGTTTCTCTCTTCACAGAATGACTGCCATTGCTTTGCTTTAACTACACATCAGTGGCCTTTGGGTTATTCTAAAACATGTGTGTGAGTACTGATTCCTTCTCAGGGGTGTGGGAAGCACCAAGCCATCTTTTAGGTATAAAAAGACTCATTCCGAGCCTCTACAAAGCTTTGAAGCATGTCCCAAGCCAGAAACCAAAACCCATTCGTATTGCCATGGGCCATATCCTGCTGTGCAAGAATCCATTTCCTCCTCTTTTAAAATGATTTGATTTTCAAATGGTCCACAGAGAATCTAATGCTGGCAATTTTCCCCAAGCATGTGCAAGACCCAAGAAATGGCCAACAGTGCAGATGGATTATTCTGAGAGATTTTCCCCAGTGATCCCCAAAGCTTCTTCCCTCCTTAAAACTGCTTAATTAGCCTTCCCCTGTTCCACACACCCATTTTCATAGTATCAGTCAGGGTTGGAAGGGACCACAAGGATCATCTAGTTCCAACCCCCCTGCCATAGGCAGGCACACCTCACACTAGATCAGGCTGGCCAGAGCCTCATCCAGCCTGGGCTTAAACAGCTCCAGGGCTGGGGCCCCAACCACCTCCCTGGACAACCCATTCCAGGGCTTCACCACTCTCATGGGGAAGAACTTCCTCCTCACATCCAGCCTGAATCTCCCCACCTCCAGCTTCATTCCATTCCCCTTAGTCCTATCACTACCTGAGATCCTGAGAAGTCCCTCCCCAGCCTTCTTGTAGGCCCCCTTCAGATACTGCAGGACCAGTAGAACAGAACTAGTGTCTTTGTTATGCTGGGGAAAACCAGTCCAATTCTCAAGCAGAAGGTCTCAGACCGCTCTGTTCCACCTCATTTGAACACAGAGCTTAGTGCAGAAATACACTAACCCCAGCCTTGGCTACCCCCTGGTGAGCCTTGCTCTGCCTCTTCTGAGCTGGTGCTAGCTCTGCTCGCTCACGCTTTGTGAAGTCAACCAGCACAGTTATTTCATAGAATCACAGAATCCTCTCTCTTGCAGGGCAGGAACATGCAGCAGCTGAACACGCTCACGCTGTAGTTGAGCCCCACACAAGCTTCAGCAAGTACAATCCCTTCAGGATTTCTCTTTGAAAATAAATCTTCTGCTGTGAAGTTGATGTCATTCTGAGCTTTGAGCTTTCATCTCTCAGAGCAGGTAAAAGCCTCCCACCCCAGCACTCCCAACATCCACCACGAGCACCCCTATGCATTTCAGAACCCTCCTTCCCCTCTCCTTTCCTCCATCTTCCAATTATCAACAATTTTTTCTGCTTCACTGCATTTTTTTCCCACCTTATATCACAATTTCACATTTTCAAGAACAAATTTCCCTATCACAACATTTTCAAAACTGCCATGAGTGAGATGAAAACCTGCTTCCATCTTCCCCTGCAACTGTGCTGACAGAGGTTACAGCAGTACAATTCCATCTCCCATGGCACCAGCTCCTGTCACCATTGGTTCCAGTCCATGACGAACTTGCCAGCTGCTCTGGAGGGGCATGGCCATTCTGTCCCTGACCAGGGACAGCTCAAGCACTGCACCCTTCAAGCTGCGCTCAGCAGAGGACACTTTAACTCCCACTCCCCTAAGTATGAGAATCAGAGAATTGTTTTGGTTGGAAAGAGCTCTAAAATCCTCAAGTCCAAGAGTTGATGCAACATCAGCATGGCAATAAAAATGTCCTGAAGTGGCATGTCTACACATTTTTTGAACACCTCCCTAAGAAGTCCCTCCCCAGCCTTCTTGTAGGCCCCCTTCAGATCCTGGAAGGCCACAATTAGGTCACCTCAGAGCCTTCTCTTCTCCAGACTGAACAGCCCCAACTCCTTCAGTCTGTCCTCACAGGAGAGGAGCTCCAGCCCTCTGCTCATCCTCGTGGCCCTTCTCTGGACACCTTCCAGCACCTCCATATCCCTCTTGCAATAGGGGCTCCAGAACTGGACGCAGCACTCCAGGTGGGGTCTCATACAGAGCTGAGTAGAGGGGGAGCACACTGCTTAGTAAATGTAGCTCTTCATCTTCCAAAATTACAAGGATAAGTGAAGTTATGTCATGTGAATTATGAAGTGATAATGTCTTTAGTGCTGCCCCCCAATCAGAAGTGTAACTGTTTGAGGCTTGTAATAATCATGTTCAAACATATTCAGATTGTAATTACTTTTCTTCTGATAATGATAGCCCGTCTGATTGGATGATTACCTATTTGACTTTGATAAGTCTGGAAGGTCAAAGCAGATAATTACAGACATCTGTTTTCTAAGAAAAATAAACTCTTGGAAAATAATATTTAAAGTGACATCTGCAAATAAGCACTCGAGAGCCACGCTGCTCATGGAGGGGGGAAGTCACAGGCAGGCAAACGAAATGACAAAAGCAAATTAGGAGGTTTACCAAGGGATCACATTTTGTTTGTAAATGTGCAGGTTTTCTTTTGTTCCCCCCCCCCATGAGCATAAATAACTCTGGGCTGATCAGAATAGATTTGAGTTAGATGTTAGGAATGGAAAAAAAACCAATCACTGAAAGCAAAAAGTAAGGCATGTTCCATCCATCTTTATAGCACAGTATGTTTGAAGGGTCAAATTAATTGTTCAGTCAAAGGGATTGTGTGCCCCACCTGTTGCTGCTGCCAAGGGAAGAGGAGGAATATTACTCAGAGAGAAGCAGCCAAAGCATTTCAGTGCCCTAGAATGCAGAACGAACTCACTGCTTTGATTTGAGGTGTCAGGCTCTCCCAGTGGCCAAAGGTGCACTGATAAAGGAGTAGTAGCAAGGTTCTGGACTACTGGAACATTAATAACTGGGAAACAAACAATTCTAGAGCAAAAGTCATATGCATTTGTCTCCAGAAGAAGAGGAGGCAGGCTGGGGAAGAGCTGGAGGACCCAATATACATGGTCTAAACAGCAAATGTTGTTCACTCAGATGCTCTTCCTTTGCTTAGTACCCTCTACAGCAGGGCTTTTCTTTCAGGCATCAAACCAAAATGCTTTGCTCAAACTAACAACTTCTTCATTCCCAACCTTCACCCATTTCTTCTGCATCAGCACAATCCTGTAGTTTAAAGAGCACTTCTCCTCAGGAGGCACTCAAACAGGCACTGCAACAGACAATTCTGCCCTGCCCTACTTGCTCACCTGCTACACAAAATGGAGATTTTAATTACTTAAAACCAACAACAAAAAGAGAAGCCAAACAATAATACTTCAGAACTTTCTGGATGCTCCCCAGGGACAAAGATCTAATTTATGTTGTTCAACAAAAAGCAGAAGTTGCCCAACAGCTGACAAGAGACACAGTATCCTCCTGTTCTTTGTAATAGCAAGTCATAATAAGATCAGCCTCAATATAATCACTTTAAACATTCTGTTAGACTGGTACACACAGCCATCCACTGAGGTTTGTCTGCAAACTTCCCAGTCCCTTGAAACTTCACCTGAATTCTTCTGCTCAGAACATGACTAGAGAAAAGAAATTAAGATTCCAAACCAGGCTGCAGAGGTAGGCCAAAAATCAAGTTTTGATCACTGTATCTTGAACCACACTGCTGTACTGGGGCTGCATGATTGCAAGATTAGGATCTTGTATAACAGAGAAACATCCACTCCAAAAGATAGCCAACTGAGCAAAGAAGAAAGACTATGGCAGCAAAATGAGGAGGAACGCGAGTTCTTGGATGGGGAAAACACGCTGCTGAGCTTTGTGTGCCATGCTGGAGGCCAGTCACTAGTGGTGTCCCCCAGGGATCAGTGCTGGGCCCCATCCTGTTCAATATCTTTATTGATGATCTGGATGAGGGGATTGAGTCAGTCATCAGTAAACTTGCAGATGACACCAAGTTGGGAGCAGGTGTTGAACCATTAGAAGGTAGAAGGGCTCCCATGGCAGGGAGGTTGGAACTAGATGATGCTTGAGGTCCCTTCCAACCCTAACAATTGTATGATTCCCTGGAAAATGTAAAGAGTTTTTCAAAGAAAACAAATTTGGGAGTGAGGAGAAGCAACCAAGCATTAAATGGGAACAGAGATGAGTCGTGGAATAGATTAACCCCAAGTGAAACTGGTATTGCCCAGTTCTCCAGAGAAGGACTGGGGTAGCTGCAGGCTGTAGTTTCATATTTGAGATTGTAGTTGTGCTTGTAAACACAGGTTAGTTTGCTTTCAGCTGAGCTGGTCTGGCAATTTTATGGGGGAGGTGGAGGGGAGGAGGAATTTCAACCTATTACAAGGACTAACAGTTGAAGCAGATGAGCCAGAGAGGCAAGAGGAGAAAAGATATCCCCAAATTAGAGAAAGGGAGCCGTTAATGTCCTTGGCCAAACTCAGACTAGGCATTTTAATCAGTGATACAGTCTGAGGTTTTGTTTCCTGATTTAGTATCATAGAATCAGTCAGGGTTGGAAGGGACCACAAGGATCATCTAGTGCCAACCCCTCTGCCATGGGAGCCCTTCTACCTTCTAATGGTTCAACACCTGCTCCCAACTTGCTCACACTAGAGCAGGCTGGCCAGAGCCTCATCCAGCCTGGGCTTAAACACCTTCAGGGACGGGGCCCCAACCACCTCCCTGGACAACCCATTCCAGGGCTTCACCACTCTCATGGGGAAGAACTTCCTCCTCACCTCCAGCCTCAATCTCCCCACCTCCAGCTTCATTCCATTCCCCCTAGTCCTATCACTCCCTGAGATCCTGAGAAGTCCCTCCCCAGCCTTCTTGTAGGCCCCCTTCAGATACTGGAAGGCCACAATTAGGTCACCTCGGAGCCTTCTCTTCTCCAGACTGAACAGCCCCAACTTCTTCAGTCTGTCCTCACAGCAGAGGTGCTCCAGCCCTCTGATCATCCTTGTGGCCCTTCTCTGGACACCTTCCAGCATGTCCATATCCCTCTTGTAATAGGGGCTCCAGGTGGGGTCTCCCCAGAGCTGAGTAGAGGGGGAGAATCACCTCCCTTGCCCTGCTGGCCACACTTCTCTTGCTGCAGCCCAGGATCTGATTTGCTTTCTGGGCTGCAAGTGCACACTGAGAGCTCCCATTGAGCTTCTTGTCCACCTAGTGTCTCATTCTCCAGGAAACCTTTCCTGCTTCCACAGTAGCACAGATGGTAAGAAAAGCAGCAAACACCCTGGCCACCACGACCCTGACACACTAAGTGTTCTAACTGGCAAAACCCCAACACACATTTACAATGTAGGTGTGGGAAGGTTTGGAATTTCTTTAGGTGAAAGAGGAAGAGCTCTCTGGGACGGAGGACCAAGTGGCAAATCTGCTGCAGCAACTTCATAAAGGGGAAGCTGTCATTCCAGTACATTGAAATATTGAAATAGGAGAGTCAGGTATAAAATAACCCCAAGATAAGAGCTGAATGTTACTCAAGGCTGCAAGTTGGAACTATGGATGCAATTAATGTGCCTCTCCAGAAGCAATGGATTATATGAACCAACCAACCATTATTTCATCTATTGGAAGTTGGGGGTTTTGCCTTTTTCTTCCATAAACTACCTAGGCAAAGTACAGGACAGAACCACAGAGTCTGAGATTATTGAAGATGATTCAGAACAGGACATTCTTCTGCTGTGACACAACTGACAGCAAAGGGAATTTAATTCCTCTCCCGATTACAGAAGACCTTGCCTGCCTCCTGGGACTGCGAAATCTTAACCTGGCAGTGTTTAAGAGAAAAGAGGTGTCTTGTCATCTATATCCTTGCATGGCAGGTTAGATGATTTTTGAGCATCCTAAAGAGAGGCAAAGTTATAAACCTTTGAGCAGGACACCACATTATTGCAGCACACATTCATTTTGAAAGCCAAGAAGCATTCTGCAGGCAGTGACTGAGTTGTCCTTCCAGGGCAGAATCTTTCCTCACCTGAAATCGTGTGGCTGCCAGGAACAACAGAAAAGTGAACAGGATGCAAAAAATCTCTGTGTCCCCAGAGCAGTGGGAACAAGAGAATCAAACAGCATTATTTTAATCCTTTTAGTCAGCCTGGGTGACTCCCTCTCCTTTGAAAACTACCCACCTACACTTGGGGAGCAGTGTTCATATGCAGTGCTCCTCACAAAGGCAGAGACAGCGAGAAAACATCTTGAAGTTTCCGAAAGCAGTCCCTGGCATTTAGTTTTCAAGACCTGGACACTTTAGTTTCCTGAGCTAATTTGTTTTAGTAACAGAGGCTAGAAGTGGTAACAGCCAGAAAAACTGAACATATCCTGGGATAAGTGGAAATTTCTTATCAGAGAAATCACGTTCAGGTTGGAAAAGACCCTTGGGATCACCAAGTCCAACCGATAACCCTACTCGACAAGGTTCACCCCTAAACCATATCCCTAAGCACCACAATCAAATGCCTTTTAAACACATCCAGGGTTGGTGACTCAACCACCTCCCTGGGCAGCCCATTCCAATGGCTGACCATTGTTTCCATGAAAACTTTTTTCCTAATGTACAGTCTAGACCTACCCAGTCGCAGCTTGAGGCCCTTGCCTCTTGTTCCCTCACTAATAAAAGGACACAGGACTATTACCCTCATTGACAGGCCCAGTTGTCAAACCCTGTCTTGGAAAAAGGATTGCAAGATGCCAGCAGTGATGCCAGTGTGCCACAGAAGTTGGAAGTAACAGCAGGTATCTCACTGTAAGGAAAACATTCTAGCTGAAACGCTGAAGGGAAGACACTGACCCAGACAGAAATAACTCACAGCAAAACACTACTGACATCACTATCTTCCACTCCTAACTCCTTCATGTCTCACCATGCAGCTCTCTGTGCATTTCCCCTCACCTAGTATGCCTCAGGAACAGAAGCAGCCACACATTTATCCAGAACCAGAAGTCTGCTTCCCTGTGTAACAAGCCTGCCACCTTTTTGGTTGGTTGGTTGTTTTCAAGTAGCTGTCACTCTACCCAAAATGTTCCCAGGTCTCAGCAGTGGTCTCTCCTTTACCTAACGCCTCACTAAGTGCATCTGCAACTTTTCTGCATTAAAGGCTTATTTTCAGCACCCAGCCAAGTACAAGGAAAGGCTATCAAAACACTGTCCTGTGTGGAGCAGCCAGCATCCTTCCTTCACATTAACTCTCAGCAAGACTTCATGGGGAGGTATTGCATGAAGGTTCTCTGAGCTACAAGCCAGCTTTCATGTGAACTAGTGCTTTGTTACACAGGAAAGATTGTTTGGAGAGCATTTGAGAATGAGTCATTACCATGTTCTGTTACCTAGACTCTGCTAGGATTTCATTTTTTCAGCTGTGAAGTGTAATACCAAGCCAGATTTAGGTAGCTTTTTAACCATAGACATTAATGTATAATAAAGCTTTATTCCAGGGGCTGAACAGCAGAATAAGAAAATATCCAATTATTACCCTCAGAATTTTCAGAGAGTAGCAAACTCTTTGGCCACTTGCTTGCCAGATCCTGTGTGTAGCCAGTGTGTAGTGTGTGAACAAACTGCTTTAGAATAGAATAGACCAGACTGGAAAAGACCTTTGAGATCATCAAGTCCAATCTATCACCCAACACCAGCTAATCAACTAAACCATGGCACCAAGCACCCCATCCAGTCTCTTCCTAAACACCTCCAGTGATGGGGACTCCACCACCTCCCTGGGCAGCACATTCCAATGGCAAATCACTCTTTCTATGAAGACCTTATTCCTAACATCCAGCCTAAACCTCCCCTGGCACAGCTTGAGACTGTGTCCACTTGTTCTGCTGCTGGTTGCCTGGGAGAAGACACCAACCCCCTCCTGGCTACAACCTCCCTTCAGGGAGTTGTAGACAGCAATAAGGTCTCTGAGCCTCCTCTTCTCCAGGCTAAGCAACCCCAGCTCCCTCAGCCTCTCCTCATAGGGCTTGTGCTCCAGACCCCTCACAAGCTTTGTTGCCTTGTTTACTTATACATGAACTGGGAGGAAACTATGAAGTTGTTACTTCAGCCAGTGGCATGTTCCAGTGAATGCTTAAAGACCCAAATGTTGTTATCAAGTAAGGAAGCAGAATCAAGCCAGACTTGACTAGTAAGTGGTTACTGTCAGTGCAACATAGGGCTGGTGAAAACCCATAAATCAGTAAACAAGGCTTGGTTAATAATTTAAGCTCAGTCAGCTGCTCCGCTGGCAGCTGTTTGAGGCAGAGGTGTACTCATTCAGTCCTGCAGGCCCTTATGTTTCAGTTTAGCTTGCTAGAACCATCACCCGTAAGGGTGGACACACAATTCTTATGCAGGGTTACAGTGCCAAGGCTGCTGCTTTGAGAAGCACTGAAACAGTGAAGAGAAAGAGCAACTTCGACCTTACAGTCAGATTTATGCAGACAGACTCTGGCTGCAGTACGCTGCCATACGAAAGCAGTGCTCAGTAAAAACCTTGTTACAGTTTACTGTTTACCTCTTTCATCTCTCTCTCCACCCTTCCTCCCACTTGGTCTCAAATGAACAGTTTGATAACTGCTTTAATAAACTCCTGCTTGAGACAGATGACCTGCACTTTCCATTAGGAGTTCATTTGTTCAGCACCAGCAGACTACCTGCATCTCTTGTACACGCTTGCTGTACAGCATATCTAAAGCCATGCCTTTTCTTATCCATCCACACAGCTGAAACTCTCATTCTCATATTGATTACCCCAGCATCCTTCTCTTTGGCCTTGACAGATGCAATCTTGTCTGTCTTATTTCGTTCAAAACACTCCTGCAAAGATGATGTCTCTTAGCTCATTCTTTTGGCCGGGCCCATCTCTTTCCTTGTAGTTTTCAAACAGCAGCTGCTTCTCTACTACAAACTCAGCTCACTCATTTTGATTCCTAAGGCTTCCCAGTTCTCCTCCTCCCTCGTGCCTGAGCGAGAAGCTCCATTCTGATCACACTGTGATGCAAGCTTGCATGCCTAATCCTTGCATTCCCGAGCTTTCTGCCACGTTGCCCCTGGTGATCAGGAGATTCCCTAAGGATAGCTGCAATACAGGGGCAATATTGCCCTCTTATCTTTCTCCACGATTCCTTTCAGAACCCTCTTTCCCTAAAAAGAGAGTGCTGACAACAGTCAGACTGTCAGTGTGCTGAAAATACTGCCTGGCCCGTTGCCAACGTCATCCCACTGTTTCCTCCTCTCTTGAGTTTGTCTTCATTTCAGCCTCTTTGGGGCGCTGATCTTTGTGTTTCTGTGTGTGCGTGCAGCAGCAAACACAGCGAAATCCCCATCTGCAGCCAGGGATCAGGTACACAACACAAAGGCAAACAGCAATGAAACCGAAGAGGGTCACAGTTTCTTTGAGGAAACACTGCAGGGCAGAGCTGCCAGCAAACTGGAGCCCTGTTTGCAGAGGGGACTACATTGATGTGAACGGGGCTGGCACACTTTCTCGTTTGTAAAGGACACTGTCATAGTTCCAGGTTGCACTTCTGGGGGGAAAAATAAAAGCCAACTTATTCAAAAATGTATTTTGGCAAAAAAACCCAAACCAACAAACAACAAAACAGCTTAGAGTTAAAACAAAAATAAATGAGGGAGAAGCAGTTTGTTGTAAGCAAGAACCTCACAAGTTACTGCAGGCTAGATTAAATCCAGAGGTAAGTTTTACGCTGAAGGCAAACGCAGCATTACAAACCCTTCCCCCCCACCACCCCCAACTCTGTGTCTTATGAATTCAAGTATTCGAGGTAGGCATCTCACTTCATAGTATCAGTCAGGGCTGGAAGGGACCACAAGGATCAGCTAGTTCCAACCCCCCTGCCATGGGCAGGGACACCTCACACTAGGATCAGGCTGGCCAGAGCCTCATCCAGCCTGGGCTTAAACACCTCCAGGGACGGCGCCCCAACCACCTCCCTGGACAACCCATTCCAGGGCTTCACCACTCTCATGGGGAAGAACTTCCTCCTCACACCCAGCCTGAATCTCCCCACCTCCAGCTTCATTCCATTCCCCCAAGTCCTATCACTACCTGATATCCTAAGAAGTCCCTCCCCAGCCTTCTTGTAGGCCCCCTTCAGATACTGGAAGGCCACAATGAGGTCACCTCGGAGCCTTCTCTTCTCCAGACTGAACAGCCCCAACTCTTTCAGTCTGTCCTCATAGGAGAGGTGCTCCAGCCCTCTGATCATCCCTGTGGCCCTTCTCTGGACATGTTCCAGCACCTCCATATCCCTCTTGTAACAGGGGCTCCGGAACTGGAGGCAGTACTTCAGGTGGGGTCTCCCCAGAGCTGAGTAGAGGGGGAGAATCACCTCCCTTGACCTGCTCCCTTGTCCATCTGTGGGAATGCAGAGCTTTTTCCTTATTCTTTGTTCCACATGAATGAGTTCAATACAGCCAGTTACACAACCCAGTCCAGCCCTTCCCAAAAGCACATCTCCTATAATTTTACCCAGGATGTTTCATAATGGATTTAGCACTGACTAGGACACAGGAAACTCATGGTAAATTCCTAGTTCTGCTCCCAGACTTCAACCTGAAGAGGCATTCTCTATACCCCTTGCTGTTTAGTGGGGATCACAGGATCAGCTTGTTCTGGAAAGCACCTCTTACAGAATGATGAAATCTGAGTAAAGTTGGCAGAGTTTGAAGGATGGGAGATGATCAGTGCTAGCTGTACAGATGCCTGCTTTGTGATTTTTAACTATTTAGAATAAAATGGAATAGAATAGACCAGACCAGGTTGGAAAAGACCTTTTAGATCATCCAGTCCAACCTATCACCCAACACCATCTAATCAACCAAACCATGGCACCAAGCACCCCATCCCAGTCTCTTCCTAAGGCACATGTAGAAGAATATCAAGATAAAAGATACAGATAAAATGTCCAAACTTGCTTTTAAACACTCATACTGTGTCTGATTCTCGTTGTCTCCACAATTCCATTCAAAAGCCCACTTTGGAGAGAGCCCTACTGTACAAAGAAAATTAATGATTGCCTCTTGATGATGCTCAAGAGAGAGGATGCTGAATGACTGCCCCTTCTTGCACGTTTCCAGTGCTCTTTAAAGTTTATGCAACTTTTTAAATGCTGCTAATGTTCTCTATTCATCAGTTTTATCTTTTGCTGAAGGAAGAAACCAGCCAGCTATTAAGCACAGCCTTTTGTTCATGACTTCACATCTTATCTACTAAGATGTATTAGTTCAGGAATCAATTCAGAGTCAACTGCAACATTTCTCAATAAGCTTTGGGAGACCTACAAATAAAGTGTCTCCTATTACAGAAACTGTTCCAATGTTCTTTTCAAAGCCCTTCCTAACTTCAGCATCCTTTTACTGTGTGGCTTCTCAAGACACAGTGTGACTCTTCTCCCCACCCCTCACTAATCTTCTCTGTTGCATGAGAATAGGCAATGGCAAGGGAACAAGCAGAAGCCTGCAGTATCCTGCAGCTTGCGTTTCTCTCAGTGAGCTGCTGTGCTGAGTTAGAGAGGGCACCTCTCTAACAGTCAGGTTACTGAGCTCTGCTCTAAATGGAGTCTTAGCAAGTATAATACTAAGTTCCATAGAATCACAGAATGGTAGGGGTTGGAAGAGACCTCCAGAGTCCAACCCCCCTGCCAAAGCAGGGTCACCTAGGGCAGCTCACAGGAACTCATTCAGACCAGTCTTGAAAGTCTAGAAAGAAAAAGACTCCACAACCTCTCTGGGCAGCCTGTTCCAGTGCTCTGTCAGCTTTACAGTAAAGAAGTTTTTCCTCCTGTTGAGGTGGAACTTCTTGTGTTCCAGTTTCTATCCACTGCCCCTTGTCCTAGCACAGGGCACTACTGAAAAGAGACTGGTCCCTTCTTGACACCCACCCCTCAGATATTTCTAAACATTAATAAGATACCCTCTCTGCTTTTCCAGGAAAGGAAGAAAATGGCAAGATGTACCCTTTTAATTATTCTGTCCAAAATTACTTAATAGGACTCCAGCTATCCCTACAATGATTTCTAAAGGCCACGTCCTCTTGCCATGACATGTGATACCTAGCTCGTGAATCACCCACCAGTATTGACAGCATATAGAGAAGAAACTGCATGCCCTCCTAGAACAGGGCACAGGAAGATGATGCTGAAATCATGGCCTTGAAGAGATCTGCATATTATTTATCCCCATTTTTAACAAATGGCCACATGCTTGGGCTACTGGGAATTGATTGCCTCAAGCCTGCACTACAGTAAGAGTCCTGGTTGTACCAGATCACTATGTACAGTTGTGACCTGTGTTGCAGCTGTGGCTTGCTGTGAGCATGGCTACAAAGACAAGGAGTTGTTGGATGCCAAATGTTTTGCCTCAGGATACACAGAGACAGAAAGAGGGAGAAATCAAACATGTGCATCTCCACTGATTTCTTTCTTGTGACTAATCGATGCTCTGTGACTCAGTGACACCAGTGCACTACAGCAAGTACATGACCACAGCTCTACACAGAAACTCAGCTGTATATGTCCAACCATCATTAGAGTAACACATTCTTAGTTGCTATGCTGATTGCTTAGCCACAAGAAGAGCTTGGATTCTGTAATTTGTTCTGTCCCAAGGCCTAACCCTTCAAATCTGTGTGCACAGATGACAATGGCGTTGCTTACTCGAGTCTCCTCACAGAAAACTGATTTCAATTAGAGCTGTGTGCTGTGGATATTGGATTCACAGCGTAAAAGTGCTAAAATTAGGGGTGAACAAGACCAAAAAAAAAAAGCAGAACTAGAAATGCTGAGGTCTGACTTCCTTGGTCTGTGTGTGTAAGAATTCGTTGCTGAGTTTTATTACACTGGCACTCCTGGAACTGAGCAACCTTCCTTCCATGAGCAGGAGCTTTTCACAAGTATCACTGAAGTTGGAAGAGACCTCAAAGATCATCAAATCCAACCTGTTACCCAACACCTCATGACTGCTAAACCATGGCACCAAGTGCCATATCCAATCCCCTCTTGAACACCTCCAGGGAAGGTGACTCCACCACCTCCCTGGGCAGCACATTCCAATGGCTAACAACTCTCTCAGGGAAGAACTTTCTCCTTACCTCCAGCCTAAACTTCCCCTGGCACAGCTTGAGACTGTGTCCTCTTGTTCTGGTGCTGGCCACCTGAGGGAAGAGACCAAATCCCTCCTGGCTACAACCTCCCTTCAGGTAGTTGTAGAGAGCAATGAGGTCTCCCCTGAGCCTCCTCTGCTCCAGGCTAAGCAACCCCAGCTCCCTCAGCCTCTCCTCACAGGGCTGTGCTCAAGGCCTCTCCCCAGCCTCGTTGCCCTTCTCTGGACACATTCAAGAGTCTCAATGTCCTTCTTAAACTGAGGGGCCCAGAACTGGACACAGGACTCAAGGTGTGGCCTAACCAGTGCTGACTACAGGGGCAAAATGACTTCCCTGCTCCTGCTGGCCACACTATTCTTGATGCATGCCAGGATGCCATTGGCCTTCTTGGCCACCTGGGCACACTGCTGGCTCATGTTTAGGTGGCTGTCAATCAGCACCCCCAGGTCCCTCTCTGCCTGGCAGCTCTCCAGCCACTCTGACCCCAGCCTGCAGCTCTGCATGGGGCTGTTGTCGACATTTGTCTAGCCCCACTTTCTACTCTGCTCAAAAAAAAAATAATGTTCTGTAATAAAGAAAAAAACCCACATCAATTTTAATAACACTTCCAACTTTACATGCATATTGGGCATATTTAGCAGAATGAAATGCAGCTGAACAGCCTTGGGACTCTCCAAACCAGCCTGTAGGAACTGATGATAGATGCATTCCTAGTATGCCCTAACTGCGCTGCAGAATGTGTGAGCTTCCCTCACCTTTGTGAACTGCTCCATGAGCACAGGAAAATACTCATTGCCTCATCCATAATTTAAAATCAATGACACTATATCAGGACAATGACTTAGTAAAATGTATTTCTCCATTAGCTGCTGGTAATTGGAAGCTGACCATGCTCTCTGCTGACCCAAGCAACAACTGTCACAGCAACTTCAATTAAATAAAAAGAAAGAAAGAAAGAAAAAAAAAGAAAAGAAAGAAAAGTTGAAAGCTTTTGAGTCAAACCTCTCTCAAACACAGGGAAGGAAATGCTTCCCTTTAAAAAAGAAGAAAACACTGCCCTCCTTTGGATCAGAAACTGAGGTTCTGCAGTTTACAATACAGCCAGAGGATCTCTTCTGGAGGAGAAGAGTCTGATAACCTTTATTCCTCACACCTTAGTTTGCTATTCCTTCAGCAAATACATAGAATAAACCAGGTTGGAAGAGACCTTCAAGATCATCACGTCCAACCCATCAACCAATCCAACACCACCTAAACAACTAACCCATGGCACCAAGCACCCCATCAAGTCTCCTCCTAAACACCTCCAATGATGGTGACTCCACCACCTCCCCAGGCAGCCCATTCCAATGGGCAATCACTCTCTCTGTATAGAACTTTCTCCTAACATCCAGCCTGAACCTCCCCTGGCGCAGCCTGAGACTGTGTCCTCTTGTTCTGGTGCTGGCTGCCTGGGAGAAGAGACCAACCTGTGCCTGTCTACAACCTCCCTTCAGGTAGTTGTAGAGAGCAATAAGGTCACCCCTGAGTCTCCTCTTCTCCAGGCTAAGCAACCCCAGCTCCCTCAGCCTCTCCTCGTAGGGCTTATGTTCCAAACCCCTCACCAACTTTGTTGCTCTTCTCTGGACTCATTCCAGCAAGTCAAACTCCTTCCTAAACTGAGGGGCCCAGAACTGGACACAGTACTCAAGGTGCGGCCTAACCAGTGCAGTGTACAGGGGCAGAATGACCTCCCTGCTCCTGCTGGCCACACTGTTCCTGATCCAGGCCAGGATGCCAGTGGCCCTCTTGGCTGCCTGGGCACACTGTAGGCTCATGTTCAATCTACCATTGACCAGCACTGGGAGGTCCATCTTGCAAGAGACCTTGCAACCCACGGGCCACATTTAGTTCTGGAATAGCTCCAGCTGTGTTGCAGTTGACAGCAAAAAGTGAGAGAGCTTGCTGGCTTGCTTTTGTGGCAGACTGAGGAGCAATTCAATCATTTCCCCTACGGTTGTAGACGGGCCTGAAGAGAAAAGCCAGTGGCACGGGAAAGCAGAATTTGTGCCTGCTATTTCTAGATGCAAATCACTACAGCTTATGTAAGGTCATTAAAAATCAGGGGAGAGATGGAAGCTAGTTAAATGATAATTAACTGAATTAGAAATCAGAGCAAGTATCAGTGCTCAATGTGCAATAAAGAATATATGTGTGTGGTTTGAAGTCTTAGCTGAAAGACACCACCCTCAAGAGCCACACACCTCAGGCTGTGTTTGCCATGGACCTGGAGATGGGAAATCATTCAATTTACTCAGTTATTGAATTTTACACTTGATGCAAGAGCCCCTGGAAGCAGCCCCAGCCTGAAGGACACCGAGCACACTTCTAGACCCTTATTTAGGGACACTACCAAAGCGGCTTGGCAATGTTTTCCCTACTTCCAGTGGAGAGGATAGTTGGCATACAAAGCAATGGATTCTAGGAACCATGTAGGCAGCACTCTCAGCTAATCAAACAAAATAACTGTAGAGAGCTGGTTTCCATACACATGCAAAGGATACAACACACAGAGCACAAATAATCAGCATTAATGAATGTCAAACTCATCACTGCAGACTGGCTGTTGAATCAGAACGCTGCTGGAGTGTGGAACTACCACTCCAGTGGGAACTAATACAAGGAAAGGGACTGAAGCCTATTGGGAATGTCAAAGATGAAGGGAACCTTCTGAGGCAAAGAGTAGTAAGAAAAAAACCATTTCTTTTTCCCCTGGTAATGCAAATAAACCCTCTGACAACTTGATCTGGCTAATGAGCAAAGTACTGCTAAGAGACACATCCTGAGAGTTGCTTACATGGGGGTTTCTTGTTTGTTTGTTTGTTTGCTGGGGTTTGTGTCTGTTTGGTTGGGATTTTTTTCCCCAACAACAATCCCTCCTCTGAGTTTGTTACAGGAAAAACTGAGTACACATCTTAGGATCTGGCTCTTCATGCACTAGCTGGATGTAAAGAACTAATAAGCCTTCCTTACAAAGGGTCTGTGGAGCTTAGGAAAGCTGTTTATCCATTAATTCCTTACACAGGCAGACTCAATCTTCTCTTGGTCTGAAATTGTTCCACTGGAAGCCACCTCTGAAGCTTCTGCATTTCATTCTCAAAGGAGAAACCCCCTGATACTATAATTAGAAAGCAGTTCTTCATTGTCCACTCTGAAGGCATCATTTCATGTTAAATTGTGCAGTATCATTTTCCTCTAAGTAAAGCCAGTTTTCCCATCCATCCCTCTCCCTCACAACAGGTTCTAGACTCTAGCCTTATATTTATGATCAGGGACTAGGGCACTGTGAACCCCAGCACAGAGGGGAGCTACTATCCATCAAACACTACTAATAATAATCTCCCCTTGTGGGAAGCAGCTCACTATACTGGGCCTGCCAGAACTCTGCAGGAGTCAGGACTTACAACAGAAGCAGGTCAAGCAAAGAGGGCTGAGGGAGAGGAGAGGAGAGGAGGGCTGAGGGAGAGGAGAGGAGAGGAGAGGAGGGCTGAGGGAGAGGAGAGGAGAGGAGGGCTGAGGGAGAGGAGAGGAGAGGAGGGCTGAGGGAGAGGAGAGGAGAGGAGGGCTGAGGGAGAGGAGAGGAGAGGAGGGCTGAGGGAGAGGAGAGGAGAGGAGGGCTGAGGGAGAGGAGAGGAGAGGAGGGCTGAGGGAGAGGAGAGGAGGGCTGAGGGAGAGGAGAGGAGGGCTGAGGGAGAGGAGAGGAGGGCTGAGGGAGAGGAGAGGAGGGCTGAGGGAGAGGAGAGGAGAGGAGAGGAGAGGAGGGCTGAGGGAGAGGAGAGGAGAGGAGAGGAGGGCTGAGGGAGAGGAGAGGAGAGGAGGGCTGAGGGAGAGGAGAGGTACAGAAAGAGGGGTGGAGAAGGGCTGGGGAGGAAGTGTGAAGTTGGGATACTCAGGCAAAGAGGGGACAAAAAGACAGACTTTGCTTTTAGTCTGCAGAAATATTCTTCCCTAGAGACATAAATCTAGGGGTGTCCTGTGATCCACCCTGCAAAACTGCATTTGAGGACAAACTCCCCTCAGTGGCTAAAACTGCATCTCCTGAAGTGAAACAGAGGAGACCACAGGAAGCTGACAGATGTGTTGCTGCCACCATCCCTGACTCTCTACTCCAACAGAGCAGCTTTCAGGTCCATTTTTTTGCCCATACCAGATAATGCCATCACTAGACTCGCAACACCTGAAAGCAACATTTCTGGTTCTTGGCTTTTGGTGGTATTGTTTTGGCTAGCAGACATTCCCATACAGCATGCACTGCTCCTGCTGCATGGGCCTTGCAGCTGCATCTCATTAAACCAGGTATTGTTACAACTCTTGCAGCTTTCTCCTGGGCTGTGTTAACACAATGCTGCATTTCTTCCTCTCTCAACTCCTGGGCTGATACACTTACATAGGTAACATCTTAGCTTTGTTGCTCTACAGAAAAAACCAAGGAGGTTTGCTTGGGACTGAATAGTGTCAGAAGCATTAATGCTCATGGCTAAAGAGCACAAAGGAACCCCAGTATTTATTACTTTTTGATGCTGAACCATCTGCAGAAGAGCATTTTTGAACCTTTCTCTTTGGCATTACTGTCACAGCTTCATTCTTTCCTTCTTAAACAGTTCACTTGGCTTGGAAATGGAGCTTGTTGACTACACACTTACTGGTTTCTCTTTATTCCCTTCAACTTTCAACTTTCCCAAATCAAAAGTAGAAACCTTCACTCCAGTGTGATGGAATTCCCACCCATGAAAGCTCCAAAGGCGCTGCTCAAACACAAGTTGATTTCCAATGAGGCCCTTTAAAGCAACAAGCTTTTGAACAGATCAAACAGGAGATTGTGCATGCAGTAGGACAAGAGGTTACAAATGTGCTTTACACTGCAGGTGGGAAGAATGGTCCCACATGGAACCATCAACCATGACCATTTTGGAGTCACCATCCCTGGAGGTGTTCAAGAGGGGATTGGACATGATGCTTGGTGCCATGGTTTAATAGTCATGAGGTGTTGGGTGACAGGTTGGACTCTATGATCTTTGAGGTCTCTTCCAACCTTATTGATTCCATTGTGGAATCATTTTGGTTGGAAAAGACCTTCAAGATCATCAAGTCCAACCATTAACCCAGTACTGCCAGGTCACCACTAACCCATGGCCCTCAGCAGCACATCTACACCGCTTTAAACCCACTTGCTGATGGAGACTCCACCTCTGCCTGAGGCAGCCTGCTCCAGGGCTTGACAATGCTTTTGGGGAAGAAATTGCTCCTGATGTCCAACCTAAACCCCCCCTGGTTCAATTTCAGGCTATTTCCTCTCGTTCTCCAACCTGATACTAGAGAGAAGAGACCAACCCCCACCTCACTGCAACCTCCTTTCAGGTTGCTGTACAGAGTGAAGAAGTCTCTCCTCAGCCTCCTTTTCTCCAGGATGAACAAACCTCAGCTGCTTCTCCCCAGCCCTGTTCTCCAGACCCTTCCCCAGCTTCATTGCCCTTCTCTGGGCATGCTCCAGCTTTTCAATGTCCTTCTTGTAGTGAGGGCCCCAAAATCAAACCCAGTATTCGAGGTGTGGCCTCGCCATTGCTGAGCACAGGGGCACAACTGCTGCCCTGGCCACGCTGTTCACACCATTGCTCATCCAAGCCAGGATGCTGGTGGCCTCTTGAACTAAATGTAGAAGGTAGGACCTATTAACAACTACTTCCACAGTCTCAACAAAACAAAACCAACCAACCAAGACACACACACACAGAAAAACCCAAACACACAGAAAACAACCAAACAACCAAAAACCCAAACCAAAACCCTCCCCCCACCAACTTAAACTCCTAAATAACAGAATCCACCTTGGTAAAAGACTTCATAAAGTGAGACAGAGGGGGAAAAAAAAGTAAGTGTCCACCATTTAAGTGTTGTAACTCATAGAATTACAGGAAGAGATTCTTGCCTTAATGCTTTCAGATACTTCACATTTGTGTTCAGCCTCTGCCAGGCTTCACAGGTGCTGTTCTTTATAAACTATTAAGCTTCCTTAGCACACATCTTGCATTTCAAACATGAAAAATAAATGGGGAAGAAAGAAACATATTCTTACATCATTCCAGAATAACATTTTCAAAGAAACACCAACTATTGTAAGAGTCATGGTGATAAAAATCTGGGCACAACTCTATTAAATTTACTAGGAGAAAAAAAAAGAGAAAGTCCATTTTATAGGAGCAAAAAAAAATGTGTCCAAAGATCTCTTTTTCTTCCAGAAATTGTTGGTAGGGTTTTTTTTTTTCCCCATACATGATGTCTCTCTCTCTCTCTCAACTGAGATTTCTCTTCTATTGTATTATTATAAGCATTATTGATCATCAGGTCCATTAAAAGCATTAGCCACCTTAAATAATTCATCTCTCCAGACTAGCTTTGGCCACGGATGCCATCAGCAATAACCTTCCAGGAGACCTGTACTAAAGACAAGCCAGCAGAGCTGCAGCTTAAGTAGACAATGTCCAAGAATAAGCAAGACACAAATGACTAAGCAAACATGCCACACAATTACATTCCACTGGGATTTCTCAGAGCTCTAGAAACCAGGTATGTGACAGCAAGACCTTCAAATGAGGCAACCACATGCAAATGTCAATGATATCTGTTAAAAGTATAGGGCTTTGAAAAGAAATATATATACACATGCATAGACTTTGTCTTTCTCATTGTCAGTCTTTTGGTATGTGACTGCTGAGTGACACCTTGTTCTGCTCTGGCTGCTCAGCAGCTGAAGTGCAGCAGCCTGCTTGGGCGCTGTGGTGAGCGCTTCAGACAGCGACAGCCCACGGGCAGACGGCAGCAGAGAAAGTGACCAAGGCCAAAACTGTTTTAGCTAATGAATTGTTGGGGGTTTGGAATTCTGCCTGGTATTCTGGGCCCAGTCCACTTCACTAGTTACACATTACAGAGCTACAAACAAGCCAGGATACCCTGTGTGAAAGAAAATCTCCCTTGGTGCACAAAGTATGCAGGAACAGCAATGCGGTTCCCTCTCAGCAGGCATCCCAGTGCAGCGAAGCTGATCGAGTCCAAGGCAGGCAGAAGTGAAGCCATGAACAGATCACATCTGACTTTTCCAAAAGGGCTGGAAATGAGAAAATAAAACAGCTCCCCTATTTTCCACCCCCTGTTAAATGCTCAGATTCAGAGAGAAGACACAGGAAAGCTAGTGGGCTGACACACTGTTGGGACTGTGTGCCAGCATCCACCTTGCCACCGCTGCTCAGGGCTCATGAAAGCCAACTTGCTCTTGAAGCCAGCAGTAGTTCTGAAAAGCTATGCTGCTTCAGCAAGATGATCTACATTGCTGAAGTGCTCAAACTAGCTATGTCAGCACCTGCACTGTCCTGCAGGAAGCATCTCTGGCTGAATTGATGTTTTTGCAACCCTCTTACAAAGTAAAATCTATTGGTATTGTATGAATTTAATTGTAGGGTAATCAACAAACTTTGATTAGATTAAGTCTCCCCCATTCATTTACCAGTGACAGTTCTAATGACAGTACAGTTAAAATCTGAAGTGTTCTGCATTTAACTGCACTGCAGAAGAGAAGAAACACACAGGTTGGCTGGCTACAGACCTGAAGGGCTCTAGGAAGGACCAAAAAGAAGGGCAAGGTTCCTCTGTTCTGACAGGTCACATCCACTTTAGAAGGATGCTAGTGGCCAGACACTGTCAAGAGCATAAGGACTGATACCCTGGGACAAGGTATAAAGAGGTGGAGGAAACATTTACTATGCCTACAGAGTGATGAAAAAAACCCCAGTATCTTACGAGTTTCTACACTGGGATTCTCCAGTGAGCTAACCAACAATTTCCCAGTGTCTTTAATGAACACAATGGAAAATTATTAGAGGTTTGGAAATGGCTTGAGCCAATGCTGTTCCTGAACTACTGCCATTGCTCAGTAGAGTGAAGCAGAAGGGGCTTTCATTCCAAGGGAAAAGCAGGTTGATCACTCCAAACTCCAGTGAAAGAAGCATCCTGTTCTGCTGCACACTGCACATGCAGAATCACCTAGTTATGCCTGATGAGAAGATGCATCAGATGAACATCTCTCCTATGAAGAAAGACTGAGAGACCTGGGGCTGTTTAGTCCTGGGAGGAGAAGGCTGAGAGGGGATCTTACCAATGTCTATAAATAGCTGAAGGATGGATGTTAAGACGAATGTGATGGTCTCTTTTTGGTGGTGCTCAGTGATGGGACAAGGAACAATGGGTATAAGCTGGAACACAGGAAGTTCCACCTCAACATGATGAGAAACTCCCCTACTATGAGGGTGAACAGCCTACCCAGAGAGGTTTTGAAGTCTCTTTCTCTGAAGACTTTCAAAACCCACCTGGATGCATTCCTATGTGGCCTGCCCTAGGTGATTATGAGGCTTCTACCACCTCCATTAATGTGGCTCCACCACCTCCCTGGGCAAATCAACTCCTACTGCCTTTCTTCACAAGAGAAACAACAGCCATGGTATTGGTTGGGAAGCAGTTTGGTTTCATTCACTTGTTGATTAAGAAATGACGACATGTGTGGGTATGATCTACCATGCTTTGGCAGGGAGCTGGACTAGATCCCTGGAGGTCCCTTCCAACCCCTAACCTTCTGTGAGTCTGTGAAAGACAAAGGAGCAAGAATTGGAAGAGGACAGAACACAGACAGGCTCACCCATTGCCCAGTCACTCTCTGGTTTTACAGGAATCCCAAGAGAAATAAACTTTAATGAGCATTTGAAGCAGTTTGAAGCAGCAATTGTTCGGTTTTCATTTTTGATGCAGCGGGCAAATGTTCTCCAAGTGGAGACAGCCACATGACAGGAAACCTGAGAGCAGAATGGACAAGTGTGAAGGCAAGTGAGTCTATTTTAAGACAGACATACCAGATGTGATGAACAAGTCACTCATGTTCAGACAGCAGAGGATCAGATCCAAATTAAAATAACTAACTACATCATTCCCGCAGCAAAGAGCAAGATCTACACATCCATCAAAATTCCATGGAATGAGTGGATGTGCAAGCAAGTGGGCAGTGGTTGTGGATGCTTGCCAGGTGGCCAATTTTGGGTGCAGCTTCAGGAGCAGCACTTGCAAAGGCTGATGTCCATTTGCAAGACGCGGCCTCGAAGCGTACCTCCAGAGCTGCAGGGCTACCTCAGCCACAAGGTGGCCTGTAAGTACCTCAAACTGACAAGTGGTGAGTGAGGAGGGAAGTGGCGGGGGGAGGGAACAGAATATACACCTAGGGGACTTGCTGACAAGTGGTTAGTGAGGAGGGAAGTGGTGGGGGAAGGGAAGAGACTATACACCTAGGGGACTTGCTGACAAGTATAAATATCCCTTGGTTTACCAGTTAAAGCTGCGAACGACACATTTAATGCACTTCTGTCACCACCTTAGTAAACTGTTGCTCTGGCAGTAGGTTACTGTCATACAGTGTCAGTCAGGCTGGCTTTGAACATGCTGTGAATTTACTGGTACCATTACTGCTTTATTAGCATGCACTAAACACGTGCCACAGCTCCTTTCTGTCAAAGTTCATTAAAACAGAGAGGCGCTGGCAGCTGTCACTTCCTAACGAGACACAGATTTTTTAAGTGCTCAGGATGACGGAAGGCATACAACTGATAACACTGGATGCATTTTCATCATGTTTTCTGTAAGAAAGAGGAAAAAAACCAGTGCCAAGCACTTTGTTGTGTCCTGGCAAACTTACACAAATACATCTGACCCGGCTGCATACTCAGAGCTGGGTTTGGCTCTTTGCTCAGAGCTTATTGGTTTTAACTGCTTGAAACAGGTATTTTTGGGGTTGGTTTTGAATGTGCTGACTAAAAGCAGAACACCACAGGAAATCCCAAGGATGCAAACCAATGTTTTCCTATTTCAGAATCCTTTAGTGCTTTCCTGAACATACTGTTTGCTTCCACCATATACATCCACATTTGCAAAGCTTCTCCTCAGGCTGGTCTCGTGCTCAACCCACTGTATAACACAAACAGATCACAGACTCACCAAGGTTGGAAGAGACCTCAAAGATCATCAAGTCCAACCTGGCACTACAGACCTCATGACTAAACCATGGCACCAAGTGCTACATCCAATCCCCTCCTGAACACCTCCAGGGATGGTGACTCCACCACCTCCCTGGGCAGCACATTCCAATGGCTAACGACTCTCTCAGTGAAGAACTTTCTCCTCATGATGAAAGCATTAAGATGGTACAGTGCAACCAGATGGAAGATCAGCCATCACCCCTACCCAGAGCCCTCTGCCTGCCCCAGCATTCTCTGAAATAAGCAAAAACCTTCTTTTACTTGAGTGTTTTTCTGACTTTAAATACATATATATTCTGTTATTGGCACTCAGAGCCACAAGCAGGCATCTTCAGACACCTTACACCTTTGGAACAAGGAGCCAGTGAGGTTTGGCTGAGTGGTGCAGACAGCAAAAAGATCTCTCAGCTGACTAATAACCTCTGGCCTGTGACCTCTCTCTCCCCTCCTTCCTTTCCACATTAGAAAAATACTTGAAATGGAGCCACTGAGAAGTGTTTCCAAAAGGCACTGCAGCTGTGGATTCCCAGAGATAACAAATTAGCAGTGTGACAGGAAGCAAGGGAAGCAGGTGAAAAGGGCTGTTGGGTGTTTTGATGGCGTAGCTCAGTTGATATGTGCAAGGCTGAACCCTACAAAGAAGCAGTGGCATTGAAGTCTGCCCCAACCGCGCTGCGAGCCCTGTCAGTATAAGCAGGAGTCACAGCACACGCTGTGGTTTAGCTAAAACCTTCCATACATCTGTACTTAACTCTGAGCCAACTTCCTTTTCAGGTCACTATTAAATCATTTTAATTAGGAAACAGTTACATGGTACTTACAGCAATAAAAATGAGAGCCTACTAGCAGGCAGGTGTAGCCACGGTGTTCTCAATCTAAGGACCCAAAGCCTCCTGTTAATTGTGCACTTGACACAAAGTGGCTTGACCAGCTGCAAAATCCTGGGCTTGGAGAGCTGTTTCTGTCCCAAACCTGAGGGCATTCTTGGGTATTTATCCACTGCTTTCACAGCCATCATATGAAGACAGTGATCTGCTAACGTGCTTGGTGTCAACACATTCGTGTATCAAACACGAAGCCAAAGAAAAGGCTGGCAGGAGTGGCTGCAGGAGAGGTTGTCCCCATAGAATCAGTCAGGGTTGGAAGGGACCACAAGGATCCTCTAGTCCCAACCCCGCTGCCATGGGCAGGCACACCTCACACTAGAGCAGGCTGGCCAGAGCCTCATCCAGCCTGGGCTTAAACACCTCTAGGGACGATGCCCCAACCACCTCCCTGGACAACCCATTCCAGGGCTTCACCACTCTCATGGTGAAGAACTTCCTCCTCACCTCCAGCCTGAATCTCCCCACCTCCAGCTTCATTCCATTCCCCCTAGTCCTATCACTCCCTGACATCCTGAGAAGTCCCTCCCCAGCCTTCTTGTAGGCCCCCTTCAGATACTGGAAGGCCACAATAAGGTCACCTCGGAGCCTTCTTTTCATATTTCCCCTACCCTCAACCTTCTCTGACAGTTTATGTCACCTACTCTAAAAGGCAGTCAGAGAGCCCCTAGGTACTCCACAACCTCTGTTCAACTTAGTAATGAAACCCTGAGAAAGATGAACAGATATTTTATAATCAAATTAACTTTTACATTAGTGTCCATTACTCCAGTGAAAATAATTCACACATGGAGATAGCTAAACTCATTCTGCTCTGACAGTTAATTCCATTACACAGCTTTCATTTAAGCTGGTCAGAGTTCCTTTGTCTGCTGCAGCTCCTTTCTGTTCTTCCTTATAAAACAAACAGGATGATGGCACGAAATGGGTACTTCTACTCTATATTTACATGGCATCTCTTACCCAGAGCCCTTATTTCACTAAGAAAATATCAGGCCACCAAAGGGAACGTTTCTCACCACAGCACTCACAAAAATCAAACAAGCTATAGCTAAAATTCTACAGTGCCTTTCAAATTACAGAGCACAGGTGCATGTTTAAACATGGGGAAGTTTTGGAGCAAGAAAGAAACAAGATCATGCCTGTAGAGCCCTCATAGTTAAACCTCATCCCTCTCTGTTGGTAAAAGAGTCTCCATTTCCATGAACAAGCTGTGTAGGTCTCCCCCAAACCTAACTAGACTCCAGGTCTCCACAAAAGACAAAGGTTTTCTGTAAATCAGTGCAGCTCCTGAGGCCCCACCTTGGTCTTTGTTTACACACACCTGCTTACAACTAAGGATGTGCACCCAAATATCCATACTCTGCTCCATCCTTCAGAGGTAGAGGCACCGGCTGAGGACACTAAGTAAGCAATATTCCTTCAAAGGCAGCTGTCATGAGCTCTGAAACACTTGCAGAGCAAGCTGATTTTTGAGCCCTGGAGCCTTAACTCTGTAGGGCTGGAAGAATAACTCCCCAGGCTCCCTGGTGCCACACAGAGTGGAATGCAGCTGGCACAAAGGCAGGAGCCTGACTCCGTGTGTGGCAGGGATCAGTACATCTCACATGAGGCAGCCAAACTCCTCCCTGAATCACGTTCTGCTTCACCCTCAGGAGTCTTTCTTACTGGCTCTTATGAAAATACAGCTTTTACTCTGCATCACTGTTACTGATGGCTTTGATCTAGACATGAATAACGACTGCCCAGCATCCATATTCACTAGGCTGCTGTGAGAGTCTGTCTAAAACCAGCTAATAATTCACGTGGAAATTGTTTCTACCAGAGGGAGCCCATATGGCCAATATAACAGGACAACACTGACACAGGCAAGGAAAGGTAATTAAACCTTTTAGAGGAGGGATACACAGTTCAGGCAAGACAAACCCCTTAGTTTTACAGGTGTCTGATGGTACAAAATTCAGAGGCAACAAATTATGCAACTGCAGATGTTTGTGGGATCTGCTCTCCTAAACTGAGTCGTGGAAATGCTTCCACTGGACTTACCATGTCTGAGATCAAGAGGAGATATAATAAAGACAGAAGATCAAAATGTTTCCCAGCTTTGTTGTTATCAAGATGAGAGCTTTGAAGCATGCTGCTGCACCCCTGAAAGAAAGGGGGGGAAAAAAGTAAAATCAACCCAAATGATCCAGACTCCTCCTTGTGATACTCAACCTCCTAAACTTACAGCCTGTTTGGGAATACAAATTAAAAGACCAAACAGATGGTCTGAGTCTGAGTGTGCAGCCCCCTAAAAATGAAGTGGTTCCACTATTGCTTTAATCAAGATCAGGGCCATTTATATTTTCCAGTTAATTGCAAGGAAACATTCTATTCCAGGAGACCAAAAGTTCTAAACAGGGAAGCAGTTTGAGGTGAATTTCCAGCTTTCATCCTCAAGCTATGTCTAATTTTTCTTTCAGAAGCAAGACTACTAAAGTGGGGTTTTCTTTGAACAGGACTTCTCTTCCTTCCTCCCTCCAGCCTGCTCTCACAGAAGGTTGCATGCTCACTTATACAACTTGTTCACATTACCTGGTTAGTTACAACTGTCCAAGTAAGTACAGTTACTCACATCTGTCCAAGCAAGTACAATTACTCACATCCCTCATAGTATCAGTCAGGGTTGGAAGGGACCACAAGGATCATCTAGTTCCAAACCCCTGCCATGGGCAGGGACACCTCACACTAGAGCAGGCTGGCCAGAGCCTCATCCAGCCTGGGCTTAAACACCTCCAGGGACGGCGCCCCAACCACCTCCCTGGACAACCCATTCCAGGGCTTCACCACTCTCATGGTGAAGAATCAGCATCCCAAGATTACATTTTGCTGCTGCCAAATCTGTCCACTGCATTTGCTTGGACTCTAAGTAGCACTTTTTGATCCCTTAAAGTTACTTTCTCTCTGTCCTCTATCAACTGCCATTCCCCCGCCACAACCAACCCCCACTCCTCCCGCCCCCCGTACACAGCCCTAGAGAAAATCAAGACCAGCAAGTTCAAGGAGGCAGCTGGGGCTGAAGGCAGAGTTGTTGCCCAGAAGCAGGCTGCAGAGTGTTTGCTCAGCACCCATCTGACAAAGCAGTTAGAACTCAGACACCTTCTGGCTGAACAGTTTCCGGAAAAGAGCTCAAGGTTCAGAGATCCCAGGCAGAGCACGGCGTGCGGAGCTGCCGACAGCACAGGGTGACACCTGCGTGCTGGGCTCATCAAAGATTCAACCAGAGGAGGCAGGCACACACTGAGAAATGGCTGACAGCTGCCAGGCTTAATGCACAGCTCAGAAACTCTGGGGGAAAAGGAAGCAAAATGGAGTTACCTTTGGATGAGGAGGATGGAACTTTCACCAACATTTCTTTGGCAGATGACCCAGGTAAGAAACTACAGTAACCGACTGATACCATACAGATTCTGGGCTGAATAACAGCTCTGGGTGAGCACACACCTGCAGATCTAATTACCAGGTACAAAGCTTTTTTAGCAAATCCTCTCCAGTAAACTTTTCTAGTTGTGTTGTTGAATAAGCCCTGTGCTTAGCTCAGAATCGAGCTCTGGGGGGTATGGAGACGACCACAGTTTTCACAGGATAGCATATGGTAACACACACTTGTCATCTGAGCAGGGACAGCCTTCAGACAGAAACAGCTAGAGAAATGTTAACTCTGTAGTTGCTGCTAGCCAAGAAAATAGAGCTAATGCTGGCCCTTCCTCCTCCATGGGGAACCATAATTATTTAACACACCCTACTGGAGGGCTCACAAGGAATGATGTCAGTCTGGAGAAAAGAAGGCTCTGAGGTGACCTGATTGTGGCCTTCCAGTAGCTGAAGGGGGTCTACAAGAAGGCTGGGGAGGGACTTCTTAGGATATCAGGTAGTGATAGGACTAGGGGGAATGGAATGAAGCTGGAGGTGGGGAGATTCAGGCTGGATGTGAGGAGGAAGTTCTTCCCCATGAGAGTGGTGAAGCCCTGGAATGGGTTGTCCAGGGAGGTGGTTGGGGCGCCGTCCCTGGAGGTGTTTAAGCCCAGGCTGGATGAGGCTCTGGCCAGCCTGCTCTACTGTGAGGTGTCCCTGCCCATGGCAGGGGGGTTGGGACTAGATGATCCTTGTGGTCTCTTCCAACCCTGATTCTATGATTCTATGTAAATGAATTGGTAATGGAAATAAGCTGATCAATGTAAATATTTTCTGTTCACCATTTAATTGTTTTAAAAGGAACTACAAAAGCAAAGCCTGCCTGTCCCTTCCACACACCCCCAACCCCAGCCCACCCCCTCCACCCTCAGCTTATGGAATAGAAATTATTTGGAACAGGAAGTAGGACAGTTCTACATACTGGATAAATGAAGAGAGTTAATATAAATCGATCATAAATGATTTAGAAAGGTGTGGCCAGAGGATCAACTTGATCCTGTCAGCATGGCTGCCACAGGGCTGTGCTAATCTACACCAGCAATCTGGATTACTTATTAATGAACAATACAAGTATTTCCTCCTCCCCTCCCCCTTTTCTTTTCAGGGTTGAGAATGTTTTGGCACATGCTACTTTTACCTTCTATCTAAAAAAAAAAAAGAACATGGAGTTGGTCTTATTTTTAGAACATAGTTTCCTAGCTGTTTCCTATGAGTGTAGTGGTGCAGAACTGGCTGTTAGAATGAGCTTTGTTCATACAGCCTAAAGACAGCAACTTGTGGTCCAGCAAACTGCACAAGCAGATAAACTGACAGAGCTTGGTCCAAGTTATGCAGTAATGAAAGGTTTCCCTGACAGTAAATTTCATTCCCTGTAGCAAGGTGTAGAACAGGTAAGAAAAGGTATCCTGTGACACTACTTCATGAACCTCAGGTTGGACTTGATGATCTTCGAGGTCTCTTCCAACCTTGTTGATTCTATGAGTCTATGAACTGCTGCACAGCTGGTAACATGGGAAGAACAGATGAAGGGTAGCAGAGAGTAGCAAGATTGTCTAGTCTGCAAAGCACCCAGAAGTGGCTGACTTAGGGATGACTCCACAATACTGGGTGGATTTGCATCTGCCCTATCTCACATGTGGCTTGCTTAGGCTTTCAGAGGATAGCAAGTCACTTTCTTTAGAAGGCAAATACCCACTAGCCTCTTCTGCTACTCTAACCTCAGCAACTCTGCAGCTTGGGAAATGTTAACAGACATCAGAAAGAAGAGGCACAAAGGTAAAACCTCTCTCATTCAAGCACCAACACTGGATGCCCAAGTCAATCCAAGCATGCAGGGCTTGCTACTCACCAGTGCCTGACAGATGTCACTGCTATAAAAGTAGCTGCTCAGTGCAAATAGCATTCTGCTGCACCTCAGGAACTGTGCACTTCAAACCTGCTAGACCTTTAACCACAGTAACGCACCCAAGGCCACAGAAAACTCAAGTTCACAACACAAAGATGACCATTAACAAGGCTATGTTATGCAAAACCCACTACCTATATGAGAGGGAGATTTCCTTTAAGAGTGAGGAGGTGGGGACAGTCACTGAAAAGCAGAGAGAGAAATTAAAAGCAACTGAAAATAAGTGACATTCTCAGGCAAACTTTTAGCTTGAAGGCTTAGAGGGAGAATACTGCAAGATTCCTAATGAACATGATAACCCTGGTCCCTTTCTTCTGCCAGAAGGCAGGAGCTGGAGGCTACAAAGAAAGGTATAAGAAAAAATTCCCAGCCTATAATAGGAAGAGGCTACCATGTATTTTGGAGGAAACAGTCTCATCTCCCCCAGTTCAAGTGAAGACTAATTACAGTAACTGGAGCACAGAAACAGAAAGGGCCTTACAGCTGTAACTGTAAGGTTAGGGAGGATAAAAGAAAGCTTTACATAGTGAGAAAAGATTCCCCAGGATGGACAACAGCAGGGAATAAGGAGACTGGCCTCGTAGTATGAAGATTGTAAGTGGACTCTGCCTGAGGATGACCTGGGGGTTTAGGAGCAAGTGTTCCATAATGACATTTTAAGCAGGACCACAGAGATGCACTGGTTCTAATGACCTCTAGTATGTTTGCAGTTGCACAAGACTTCCCCTTTAGTTCTTAAGATGTGGTGGAAACGATACTAAACAGACAAACAGAACAATGTGCTACTTATCTGCAGTCTGAAGTCATAATCAGAACACAGTCTTCATCTCCAAGTTTCCTTCGTGGAGTGAAAAAGCCATTGTGGCAAAGCAACAGGGGTTACTGAGCCTGATTAACTGAGTGCAATGCATGAATATTTAAAGGCTCTTTCAAAACAGGCATTTCTCTATTGGTTAAATACAGAGGTATTACAAATAAATCACTGCCATGAAAATCGAGGTGAACACAAAATAGCAGCAAGAAAGAAGCTTCTCAGTAAGTATTCTAGTAGCAATACCAAAAGCTGGTAAAATCAAGGAAAGCACTGACAGCATTTGTGAGAAGATTGCCACCTTTAGTGAAAGAAATAACCTTTTTGCTTAGAAACCCATACCACTTGGTAAAGCTCCCTCACAAAATTGTCTGGGCAAACAAAAACGCAGGGGAAACTGCCCCAAAATAAAAACAAAGCATAGGAGGATGCCCAACAGCTGCAAAAATTCCTATGCTCTTCCTCTGATCAGTGCTCTCTTATGCAAATCAAGGCTCTCTTCCCTGCAAAGAGCCTAGAAATCCTCTTCACGCTTTCTTCAAATAGGCTTTCCAGCAAGCCAACAATGAGGACCCCGTTTCTCATGTAAAAACCTCCTATTTTAAAAGGCAGACACAACCTCCAAAACGTTTAGGCCTACCTTACAGAAAGCAAAAATCACTTTTTCCATCTCCTACAGTTACCAGTAAAGCTTTATAGAACCTTGCTAAATATCCTTCCACAAAATCCAGGGGCAAACCTGCAAGTGATGATTACAAGGAGGCTCGAACCGTTAACAGGCCAACAGGTTGATCTTCACAGCCTACAGCTGCAAAGAGATGAGCTGCTCAGTCTGTGTTAAATTGCCTTCTTGTGGAGTCAGAGTAGAACCAAGAACATTTGCACTCACACTCAGTCTTGCACAAGATAATTACATTAGAAGTCAGGCCTCTCCAGGGGTACAGAGAGGACTTTCTAAGGCTTTCTTCTTGCAGGCTTTCTAAAGAGACTGTGTTTTCTTTTCCCAATAGTGTGCTCACAGGTTACACCATCTGATGAGGTACCAGTCTCACTCAGAACCCAAGGTGCTACCAAAGCATGCACGATAAATAAGCTCACAGCCAATAGTGAGACCAGTGTAAGCCAAACCACCTGCTCTTTGTGTGATTTGGTTTGCTGGGGAAAGTGCAAACTACTCAAATGCTGCATTTGCCAGCAGCTTGTGATTGTAAATTTGCAGAAGGATGGGCACAAGGCTACAAAAGACTTTTGAGGGCACTGGGAAAGAGTACCAAGGATTGCAAAGAATGCTGGTGTAAAGCAGCATCGCTTAACACTTTCCAGAGTCTGTCATTCCCACTGAGAAACAAAATGAAGACTTGATGCCAAGGGTCTTGCAGGTTGCCACTGCAAGGAAAAAGAACTCACAGAGTCATAGAATGGGTTGGGCTGGAAGGGACCTTAAAGATCCTCTAGTTCCAACCCTCCTGCAATTCAGCTGTTTGTAGTCCTCTCCGTAGCTTTTTCTTTGTGGCAATAATTAGTTACAGGTGAAAGCAGCAGAGTTCAAACAGAAACTCATCTCAGAAACATGGACACCAGCTTCTTCTGCTATGAAAGGGAGAATACATTTCTACTCTAGTGGTGAACAGTGAAGACTCTGTCATCAGTCAGCTTACGCAGGCGTCTGTAACAGTGCCAAAAGGAAGCGAAAGGCTTGTTGGTGTGCACTGCGTGCCAGGGGAAAAAACAGGGTGTACACCAGGGCTTTAGGAAGGAAACATCTGAGAACACCAGCAGCAGTGGCTGAAAAACTGACTCCAGAGCAACAAACTCTCTCCTGTAGGTTGCAATTGGAGACATACATGCACTCAAGTAAACTACATCCCATGCTTTACATCCTAGGGAGATTGATGCTATTTTGAGAAGGGGGGAAAAAAAAGGCCTTTCAGTGAAATGATAAACTAATTCCTTTTGCCAGCAATATCAGCTAGGTTTAGGCAAGCTTAATTTGCACTCAGGGTACAAGTAACTATGGGTAACTACATTTGTCAAGTGAAACTTGTTATTTCTATCAGTTTAATACAGGTAACAGTATTACAGAATCACAGATAGATCTGTGGTTGGAAGAGACCCAAAGATGATCCAGTCCAACCCTCGACACAGCATTGAAGTATCAACACTAAACCATGTCCCTAAGCACCAGGGCCACACGCTGCTTGAACAGCCCCAGGGGATGGTGACTCCACCACTGCCCTGGGCAGACCACTCCAGTGTTTGAGAGCCTTTTCAGTGAAGAAATATTTCCTAATACCCAGCCTGAACCTCACCTGGCACAGCTTGAAACCATTTCTTCTAGTCCTGTTGCCTGTCATCAAGAAGTGGGACCCTCCTCACTCCAGCCTCCCTCCAGGTAGTTGTAGAGAGTGATTAGGTCTCCCCTCAGCCTCCTCTTCTCCAGACTGAACAACCCCAGCTCCCTCAGCCCCTCCTCATAGGCCATGTGCTCAGGGCTCTTCACCAGCCTCGGTGGCCTTCTCTGGACAGGCTCCAGCCCCTCGATGTCCTTCCTATAGTGAGGGGTCCAGAACTGAACACAGTACCTGGGGTGCGGCCTCCCCAGTGCTGAGCGCAGGGAGATGATCAGGTCCCTGCTCCTGCTGGCCACAGCATTTCTAATACAAGCCAGGCTGCCAGTGGCTTTCTTAGCCACCTGCGCACACTGCTGACTCATACTCATCAATCAGTACCTGCAGGTCTCTCTCAAGTCGCAGCTTTCCCACCACACATCCCCAAGTCTGTAACTTACCATGGGGTGGTTATGAGCCAGGGGCAGGACCTGGCACATGGCCTTCTTGAACTTGTTAGCCTTGGCCCACTGGTCCAACCTGTCGAGATCCTGCTGTGCATCCCTAGAGCAGATGGCTGCAGTCTGGTGTCATCTGCAAACTTAGTCAGGGTGCACTCAATCCTATCATCCAGATCGCTAATAAAGATAACACAGAGGACAAGCCCCGACACTGAACCCTGAGGGCCACCAGTGGTGACCGGGCACCAGCCAGGTGCAACGCCATTCACCACCACTCTTTGGGCTCAGCCAGCAGCCGGTTTTTCACCCAGTGCGGAGGGCACGTATCCAGAGCGCACTCCTGCGCTTTAACCGAGCGCTTTTAAACAAGTTAAACGCTATTAGTAAGAAAGGGCGGGCTTCGCTAGCTGCCACCCCAGCCCTGGAGCACGTCTCCCCGCGCTCGGGCCGCCCCACACCGCCAGGCGGCCGTCGCGCGCCCGCGCCTCGGGCCCGCCCTGGCCGCGCCCGGCGGCCGGGGGCGGGCTGGCCCGGCGCGCGCGCAGGGCGGCTGCGGGAGCGCGGCGCAGGCGCGGTGGCGAGGCGCAGAGCGGCGGCCGGGCCGGGGCCGGGGCGCGGGGCGCAGCCCGCAGGGAGGCGGCGGCAGGTGAGGAGGCGGGACGGGGCGGCCGGGGGTGTGCGTGCGTGTGGGGAGTGCCCCCGGCCGCGGGGCGCAGCCCGGGTGGCGGGGGGAAAGCTCGCGCGGGCGGGGCCGCGGAGCTGCCGGCGGCTCCCGGAGGGTCCTGCTCGGCAGCCCGCTGCAGTGCTGCTGCTCCCCCGGCAGCGGGGCCGGCGCGCTGGCGCCGCCGTTAACCGTTCCTGTGCCGTTCGACAGCCAGGGGTAGGGATGCAGAGGTGGCCGGCGGGGGACGCGCTGTGAGGTGCTGGGGACCCGAAGGAAGCAGGCACATCCCCGCAGGCCTGATGCCCGTGACGGGCTTGGCCGTGATCGCGGCGGAGCGCTGCGGACAATGCGAGGGCCCTTCTGCTTGTGCATTTCTGTGATGGCCCGTTCCAGAAAGATCGGTGCTGAGAACCGCATCACTGAAACGCAGGGCGATGTGGTGCGTTAGAGCACAACCTGGAGCCGTTGTGTCTTGTCAGTCGTGTTTACCTACCCCACGAGGCTCGAGGAAAGAGAATTACACCATGTTTTAAAACGTCCTTCTGCCCTAGGCTCAAGTGCTGGCTTTTCAACGCCAACTGCAAAAAAAAAAGCATCTAAAACCCACCTTGGGAGGCAGTTCCACTAACAGCTGCCTCAGTCTTCTCTCTTTTTTTGTTGTTTAAGCAGAACATCATTCAAGAAGAATACTTCCTTCCAAAGTGGAAAGAGCCCAGTCCACAATGATGAATGCCGACATGGATGGTATAAGTTCTTAACGTTCTTCATTGTTATTGTTAACTGCTTAATGCGGTTTCCAGCTGTTACAGAGGTTGCATTAAAACTCTCATGATTTATTGCAGCGGTTGAGGCTGAGAATCAGGTGGAATTAGAAGAGAAAACACGGCTTATTAATCAAGTTTTGGAACTGCAGCACACACTTGAAGGTTAGCAGTTTGACACGACAGACTTTTCACAAGCACACAGTAATAAGCAAAAGAAGAGAACCACACTGGCCTGCCCCAGAAGTGACACCAAATGTCTGAGTGTCCAGAAGTCCACCACTTAAGCAGCTGGAGGTACATAAGCAAGGTCTCAAAACTACTTGTTTTTCCCTTCTTCATGCAAGGTGTTTGCTAAGCGCTCCCAATACCCATGGAGCAGAAGGAGCGATAGGGTTCACGTTCAGGCACGTTAGTTGACTTGCATCTTCAAGTCAGCTCATCACTGAATTTTTGTCTCCAGATAGCTTAGTTTGCAAGAGCTTAATCCAAAACTTCAAGCAAAGGCTAAAGATAAGAGACTAGCAGTAACCCTGTTGCAAGTCTGTCAAGATACTGTACAAACTAACACAGGAAAAATGGGCTGTAGGTAAAACTTGAGTAGCACGTGGTAAGAGACCACTTTATGGCAGGGTTTCCCACAACAGAAGTACGATGTAGGCACACAGAACAGGCTCACTATGGTATGTAACCCTGTCTAATACAATCTTTCTTATAATATCACCTTCACAGATCTCTCAGCACGAGTAGATGCTGTTAAGGAAGAAAATTTGAAACTGAAATCAGAAAACCAAGTTCTTGGACAGTATATAGAAAATCTGATGTCAGCGTCTAGTGTTTTCCAAACAACTGACACAAAAAGCAAAAGGAAGTAAGGGGTGACTGACAGATGGTGCCATTGTATTGCTGCTGTCTTCTTCTTTTGTCTGTTTGTTTGTTTTAATTGGCATAGGGCTACATGAGCTAAAATACTTTCAGTTTGTGGCTTTACCGGATACCTGGGTTATAAACTTCGGTGATAAACAGAATTCAGAACGTTATCATGAACAGGAGACGCAAGTTTATGTATTGTTAAGATTTAAGCAATGTGCAAATGTAGTGTAGAGACTTACTAAACTTCAATACTTGTTTCTAAAAAATGAGCATATCTTGTTAAAAGCCCGGGTTCAGTTTGGCAGGTTGAACAGGAGCTGGCGCACTCTGAGCTCGTAAGAGTAGTGGTCTTGGTTAATAACACTTCAAATACTGTGTTGAAACCTCATTTGATGAAAATGATACTCCAAGTCTAACAGCATCACCTTTTCCACCTCACATTTAATTACTGTACAGCACTGTCCATAGCTCTGAAAAGCTATTTTAAACAAAATCTTGTAAACCACTTCATTTCTGTCAAGTTAATAACAGTATGACATTATTTGCAGGGCTCGTGTACAGAAGAACACTTCAGATTTTTTGGGAGGGGGGAGGGTAAGGGAAAAGGCACACTGAAAAGCAGCTTACATCAGGGAAATGCCAAACTGATGCAGTATCAGGGTGTTTGTACTTCACAAGATGTATGCTTCAAACCATCTTCACTTTCCTGTCTCCTCAAGGAATGATCAGGCACAGCATCATGATGCATGAGCTTCCTCAAGTTTTTGAGCTGGGTGATGAAGAGTTAAATAAAAACCTGAGTAATAAGCTTTACAGAAGCAGGTCAGTAAATGTTCCTCATGCTCATTGTGCACAATCTGCAGTGAGGAACTGAGAACAAGCCTTTTCTTTCCACCTTTTATTTTCCTCCTGAAGTGCCAAACTTGTCTTTGCTTCAGGCCTTAGAGCAGCTGTTCTCCTGCCCCAGGGCCTGAGCTTGTGAAGTACCTCGAGGCACTGCACAAAACCATCTAAGGCAGCTGCAGTGGAGCAGTGGTGGGTTTTGCCTTTCAAACCTGTGCTGCCTGGTGTGCAGGTGCACTGTTCTTCACTGGCTTGGCTGATGGTTAGCAGGTCTTGCAAAGGAGCTCAGCCCAGATTATGGATCTGAGCACTTCCCACAGGGGCAGCAGGTCTAGCATAATCAGTATTAAAGGGGAGCAGAAGCTGGAAGCAAACAGTACCTGGTTGCATGTTTCATCTGGCCCTAGAGCAGCAGTGCAGACTTATTTACCAATGTTACCTATAAGTGAGGTCTCTCTCTCCTGAGTAATCAAGCTGTTGTACTTGAACAAATGGTAACCACTAGTTCAAGCATCTCTCTCAACCTTGCTGTGATGACTTCTATAAAATGAAGCTGCAGGAACTGAAAGGGTGGATGAAATAGTTCAATAAACTCCTCACAAACCCTAAGTTTCTTGGCAGCTAAGCACTGCTGTGTCTCAAGTGCAAGCTGACATTGTGAGGTTCCTCCCTCCCAAAGGAGCAGTTTCCCATTTCTCCCCGTTGAAGAGACTGCACAGTGCTCCCTGCAGCAGCAGCAAGGTCAGATGACCACGGATCGCTAATAGTTCGATCAAGGGCTGTTCACAAGTCTGAGTTAAGGTTTGACCCACCATGGCACAAATGGGGTCCTGTAAACATACAGAATTATTTCACCCTGTGTGGACTATGCTCTTCCATGACTGCCTGTCTGCAACTCCAAACTCACCCAAGAATTGCTAGTAGGTAGAGTAGATCACAGGGCTAGCCCAGGTTTCGAGCATTAGAAGAACAAATCCCACCAAGCACTTGACTTCTAAAGATTGCATCGCAGCCATCCTAGCTTTAAAGCCATGTCACTGCACATCTCCATCTGCACTGTAGGAGAGCAAGTGGTAACACAGCATGCGCTTGTTAAGACTTCAGCAGTTTCCCAGGATCAAGTAATCTTCAACCCATGGTTCTGTGTTGTTAAGACTGGATAGTGATGCTTTCCCCATCGATGTGTATATAGTAGTCATTTCATCTACATCCATTTTACATCCCACTTACTGTGGCCTTCATTTAACTTATGAGCATTTTAAAGATGTTGTATTTATGACTTTACACTAAATAAAAACTTTGGATTTGTCTCAGTTTGGTTTAACATTTGTAAACCCTAACCTCATGACCCTCTGCAAGCAAAGGCTGGGTTTGCCTTCACCTTTGTTGTTTCTTCACAGCTGAAGTGTCTTAAAAGACGAGGTGCAATTACCAAGTATTCAGATTAAACCTGGATCAATCTATTTTCAGCAGTATTCCAGTTTGTCACTCACTTGCTGTTTTCACCCAGGAATCCTAGATGTAGGTTTACTTTGTGGCTAAAGGAGAATGGTTGGTAGACTGCATCCAGTGTTGTCAAAGCTAAAGCCTGCGCCTCTCCAGGTGGGAAAATGTTTAAGCTAAATTAGAAGAGAGGAGATTTTGCCTTTTCCTACACAGTTAATGAGCTCTATGTTAGACAGAAACCAGAATTATTACTTCATCGTACCTCCCTGAAGGTGGAAGCTAACTGAGAAGTAGCTTCAGTTGTAATGAAATCAAAAGGCTTCACTCCTGCTTGGCCTTCCCTGAACATAGGAAGTTCTCAGTCTGGGATCTGGCATCCTCAGCTTGACCTTTTCCACTAAGCTTGATGTAGGCGGCGGGAGCAGAGGCTGTGAGATCTGATACTCAGGAAGTTCCAAAGATGAGTGAGTTTTAATAGCAAGACATCCTGGGACTGGGTTATTACTGCATTGTTCACTTCAAAGCACTTTCAAGCAGCCATGACAGCAAGATCCAAGTATTTTCCCTGTTCAGATACAAAAGGCCTATGCACAGAACTGCAGGTGAAATCTCGGTGTTACAAGTGTCAATGGAAGGGGATCCTCCTTTTACCTGGCTTCCTAGATCCAGAGCCTCTAATCCCCAAAGCTCTGATATTTATCCCCCAAGTACTAGTATTTGACTAGACCCTTATCAGCTATTGTGAAGAAGTTTGTCTTCTGTCTCCAGGTGGCAGGTAATCAAAGTCATGACATTGGTATTAAGGTGCAACAGGCCTTACAGTCAGTATCACTGCAAACAGCACCCCTCAGTAATGGCCTCACAACCATTTTGCCCATAATAAATAGCTACTGAAGTGAGCTACAGGCAAAGATGTTAATGGGGCATTATACAAGACTTAATGGCAACCCTAAATTCAAAACACTATAGAGGGGAGACTAACACCTCTTGTGGGGTGACCAATCCCTGAAGAAAACACACCAAACAACAACAAAAACCCCAACAAACCAAACAACCCAAAACAACACCCCCCCCAAACCACACCTAAATGCTCTAACGATTCCAAAGGCTTTTCAGGAGGCTCAGACAAGATTACCAGGATACCACACTGGTAACAACTGCTGAAAAGTCACAGGAGCTTCTTATCATAGAATCAATAAGGTTGGAAAAGACCTCAAAGATCATGGAGTCCAACCTGGCACTCAACACCTCATGACTACTAAACCATGGCACCAGGTGCCACGTCCAATCCCCTCTTGAATGTAATAGTATAGACAAAAACAATCCTTCTCCTACACTTGAACACCTCCAGGGATGGTGATTCCACCACCTCCCTAGCCAGCCCATTCCAAAGGCTAACAGCCCTCTCTGGGAAAAACTTTCTCCTCAACTCCAGCCTAAACTTCCCCTGGCACAGCTTGAAACTGTGTCCTCTTGTTCTGGTGCTGGTTGCCTGGGAGAAGAGACCAACCCCCTCCTGGCTACAACCCCCCTTCAGGTAGTTGTAGAGAGCAATAAGGTCTCCTCTGAGCCTCTTCTCCAGGCTAAACAACCCCAGCTCCCTCAGCCTCTCCTCACAGGGCTTGTGCTCGAGGCCTCTCCCCAGCCTCGTTGCCCTTCTCTGGACACGTTGAAGAGTCTCAATGACCTTCTTAAATTGAGGCCCCTAAATAGCGAACTTGCACTTTCAAACCCCCCAAATAAAACCCCAGGCCCTTCTAAGTGGTACACACAAAACCTTGTATTGTAATCCAATACACTTAACTTTTGAACACTTCAAAACACAAGCACTTGAGGACAACTGGTTTGTATTTTTTTCCATTAGGGTTAATAGAATAGAATAGAATAAAATAAACCAGGTTGGAAGAGACCTTCGAGATCATCATGTCCAACCTATCATCCAACACCACCCAATCAACTAAACCCAATCAACTAAATCAAGTATTCATTTCTTAAGAGACTTCCATGAAAACTTTGCTGACTCCATCTGCTGTAAAAAGACTTCCTAAGTGAACCAACTCTTGCCAGCACAAGGAGTTGGGTTCCTTATGAATCAAGGAACCTTATGTATTTTCACTTGGGTTTAGTGTTTGACTGCCTTTGCTAGCATTTGACATCCTCTCCATACAGACAGCTGCCAAGCAGCAGGGTTTCTGCAGTTTTATTGTTTTAATATACAGCTGAACTTTTAACAAAGATGCTTTTACAGTATGCAGTTTATTTAAACTATCAGAATGCCAAGTTACTCACATCTGTAAAAAAAAAAACCCCTTAATCCATCAAAAATTCTTCTCTGTAGTAATAAATTTCGTGTTAGGTTAAGAATTATTAAACATTTTCAGGAGGCAATGTACACTTAGCAAATGGTCTATAAACAGGAGGCAATACCACCCTGGATTGGAACATGAGACCTCTAGAAAAGTTGGAAGAAAAAGATCACTGTGGATCACTTCTGCAGATCTGAGATAGCTGCATACAAAACAAACCACGGCAGTTACCACTTCTTCTATGAACATTCCCACTGTAAAACATCTCTTCAACACAAATTACTGCAACCAAGGCCTAAACTGAACAGGAGAACACCCATGGAACAAGATCAACCAAAATAAATAATGTGCAACAGAAATTGTTGCCAGCACTAAGTTATCATACAAAAAACCCACCCACCCCAAGCCATTATTGCATTTAGCTCTGCACAGGAAAAAAACCCAGACCCAAAACACCTTACTCTCATAGCCATGTCAACTGCTGTGGATGCTACATCTGAACCATCAATTCTCTTTCAGCTGCCAAGTGTAACCAGCTGATTTTGTGCTAGAGCTGCAAAAATATTCTGATTTACTCATGTTTTTTTGAAAAAATACTTAGAGCTAAGTTCCTCTCCAGCCAATATGAAGTTCTAGGAATCTTCAACTCTTAAGAATCTTCCCCTTAAACTCTATTGGCCAGCTTGCATTTGGAATTCAAAGCATCAGCTTAAGCCTCACAGATAGTATTTCTCCTAAAAAAAGGGGAATTGAGTAAGTCTGGGAAGGTTAAAAGAAGCTGGGGGATTGAAAGAAGAGGTTAAGTAGCAAAGAGTCCCCAGTTTAGCCTTCAGATCTCAGGAGGCTGCATGCTGTCAGCCCTCTGAGATGGCACAGCAGAAGTTACTATTATCCAGACCTACAAACACTAGCTGGGAGCAGCTCAGTCCTTCCGTACTCTTCGTTTGCGCACTGATTTCAGCGAGCCGTCTCCAGGCTCTGTGCTTTCATCAGCCTCCTTCATCTGGAAAACAAACAAAGCAAAGTGAAACTTAAGTGTTCAACTCAAAACCCAGTTTTCATTTAATTGTTGAAACTGGCATCTTATTCTACTCCTCCTCCAGACCCCTCCAATCAGATTATCACTGAGTACAACACTTTAAGGACAGGACAATGCTAACCTCCTCGGGTAAGACCTCACCTGCAGTACTCCATCCAACCAGTCCCTCCCCAGCCTTTCTCCAGGTCCCCTTCACATACTGAAATGTAGCTGTAAGGTATCCCTGGAGTCTTTTCTTCTCCAGCATCACCTCATGGGGAGCACCTCATTCAGGAGGAACAGCTCACAGTGTGACACAACCTGAGTGAGGACATGGTGTACACGACATCTCCCAAGTAGGTCACTGGCTAACTCGTGACAGAAGCTTCTACACTCTGAAAATAGCTAGAGAAGAGCAAGCCATAACCTCACTGTGACACTGCATAATGGCACTCACACCTTCAGAGCTTGCTATTACTTTTACAGAGTCACATACATCTCAGCAGCCCTCATCTGATACTCTCTTCCTAGGAAAACAGAGAAGGGAAATAAACAATTTCTGACAGGAGCAGGAGAAAGCACTGAATAGAGACTAACTCATGATGAATTTCAGTGATGAAACAATGCAACCTCAGGCAAGGTACAGTTTCCTAGAGAATTAACACTAAACAGCTCCCCTGATCTGGAAAGGCATTCATTCAGGAGTGACAAGCATGAGAAGGCCAAGAGAAGTACTGTGGGTGGATCTAAGGAGTTTCAAGGCACAGCAGAGTTTCTAAATGACAGGATAAGGAGTGGCTGATAAGCAAACAAAGCACACACAAATACCCTTCTACAATGTTATTTCTGATACACACTTCAGAGATGATCTGGTGACTGGATTCATCAACACACAAAAATTAGAGTAGAATAGAGTAGAATAGAGTAGAGCAGAGTAGAATAGAATAGAATAGAGTAGAGCAGAGTAGAATAGAATAGAATAGAGTAGAATAGAATAGACCAGGTTGGAAGAGACCTTCAAGATCATCATGTCCAACCTGTAATGAAGCTGCAGGTGCTGAATTCAACGCTAGTATGGTCACTTGGCTTTAAACTTGAGTCCTCTTAAACATCTCTAAGTGAAATGTTGCATTTGACTAGGTCCATCAATTAATATCATCACAATAAGTAGACTGCAGCACCTACATTTCCAAGACCTACAATTCACGTAATGACCTGTAAAAATGTTTCATGTTTAGAGATCTGCAGGATCACTTTTATACTGTACCTGTAATCTAACAATACCACCTCATCACCAACATTCCAGTAGGAGGAGACATGTTTCACAGACTTCTGGTGTTTGAAGTGTCACACTCAAACCCACATCCCCACCTCATGATTTGTTCTGTGGCTCAACAGAAGGAAAGCTCATTGCAGGCAGCTGGGCAGAGTTAGAAGTGCAATACTGAACAAGAGGAAGGAGAAAATAGAGGAAAATAACCCCAGACTGACCTCATCTTCTGAGCCAGACTTATTTGACTTGTAACCTTCTTCTTGACTTCCCTCTGCAACTTCATTTTCTTCATAATCATAAATATCCTCACCACCTTCCCCCTCCTCTTCTGCAGAAGAAATTTAATTTTACTTGGTGAACAGAGCTGTATTAAAAATGCACTATATCCTGACACACTAGTAAGGGAAAGAAGCCAATTTCAATCTTAGAATGAACCACTTGCTTACAATAACCCATAAAATCTCTCTGTGATGCAGAGAGAGGAATTCTCACAAACTGATCTCTGTCAGATTCAGTAACCACTGTTAACACCTTCAGCCTCACCTCTTTCCACAAAGTAGTAACAACTCTTCAGAATTGTGACTAAAATGAAGACCTCATGTGGGATTCCTTTAGGTAAGTCTTTAAATCCAAGGTTTATATTAAACAGTTCTGAGACCACAGCTCAAAACAGGACAACTCAGGCAACCCAAACTTGACTAAAATCTGACTTAGCCAAGTACAGTGTTGCAGTTATCAGTTATCCACCATGGGAAAGACCTATATGCCAAATGGAACTCTGCTTTTCAGCAGGGAATTCTTTTGGCATGCTCTTTTGGTTGAGGGATAAGCAGCTGTGTGCTTACCACCCCCTTTTCATGCATTATTGCAATGCAGCAACTAATCAGCAAAGCACTGTGCTCCCCTCAGCTCACTGGAGGTATTGGCCAGCAGGCACTGCTAGGATAAAGCCATTCACAAGCACAGTGAGCTCTCTACATGGACCTGCTGTCACAGTTAGACCTTGGAACTGACAGGGACTGGAAAGCAACAAAACCAACCAACCATCAAACCAAACAACAGAACAAGAAATATATAAAAAGAATAGTAAAAAAACCCCATCAAAAACCCACAACAACAAACAAAAAACCAACCAGAATTTCCTGCATCAAATCCTGTGAATTCCAGGCTGCTCCTCTGCTCAGCACATAGGTTGCCCTTCTATGGTAACCAGCTCTGCATGTTTTGTGAAGGAGGCCAGGCACCCAGCTGGTTTGATTTCCATTCTGGCTTTCAATGCTTACAAGCTGGCACTCCCATGCCTTTATTTTAGGTACCCATGCTCATTTTAAGAGCTAAATCTCAGCAACCACAGCATGATTCAAAACAAATAAATATATACATATATATACACCAGGGTTTTGCAAGTCTCTTCCCTCACTTCAAACTGAGGGCTTGAAGTGGGAATGTCCAGAAAATACCCTCTGCAATATTTTCTATCAAGAATAACCAAGAAATCACATCTAAATCTGATAGAAAGATGGTATTTTTGCAACATAAGATGCAACTCTCCTGATTCTTGGTGACTGAAATCTAGGAAATCCTCATCTAGTAAAATATTTGAGGCTTCTGTAGGAGTACCAAAAGCTTTGCCTACAGCAGAGCTGTAAGTTGAGACAAACAATTCATACGAATTAGTGAGACTCCCATTTTCAGGTCCTAGCCCAAATTACTTCCCTTCCCCAGTACCTGAAGAAGGAACCTCCATTCCCATCTTCTTTGTACCCCTTGTCTCCTCCATTTCCTCTCCTTCTGCAAGATAACAAAATCATCATCAGGAGGCAGAAACCTCAGGCTGCCTTGCCCAGCTTACCATCTTCAGCAGTATCTTTATTGTCCTTCTTCTGTTCCATCAGCAAACTCACCTCTCTCTTGATTTAGTCCTCCCTTTGTGATTGGCTTAGGTTTTGGGAAGTCAATATCTTCATCTGTTTTCTACAACAAATTGAAACCCAACTGACATTTCAATTCAAATGAAGAATTAACCACAACATCACCTGTGAGCTAAGAACCACCAGTGCCACATTAAAAGTGCATACTGTTGCACACATGCCAAGAGGTTTTCAAAGAGGAGCAGTCATTAAAACTTATTGTTTAAAAAAACCCACAATTAAATGTCTCTCACCTTTGCTGGCCAGCAGAACAACACACCTAGACCAACAGGGAGGGCTAAAGTCAGGATGTAGAGAACCCAGAGCCATGGGTGGTCTTCTGCAGCGGTCAAGAGTTGACTAAACATACCAGGCTGTGTTAAAAACAATGAAAGAAACAAAGAATTTTGCATGCAGATCCCTCTCAACACTTCAGTGAGTTTGCAAAATGCACTGTAAGTATTTTGAGCATCATGTTGCCCCCCCCTCCAAAAAAAAACCCTTCTTCACCTTTGCTTTCTTAGCAAAAATATAAGATTTCACTATTAGTAAAGTAATAACTAAGCAAACAGCAGGTGCTGGAACAAAGCTGGTTCTCCAAACATACCAGACTGGCCACTTCTCAATTTGGTGAAGTGACAGCTGGAGTCTTGGCATCCTCACACTTTCCAGCCTTTCCAGCTACTTTAATTTTTGCCCCACGCTGGGCTAACTCAGCTGAAAGCTCCCAAAGTAGGAAGAAGCTCAGAGCTGTGGCCAGGTCTCCTGAGGAGCAAAGTCCTGCTGCATCTGTACTGCCCCTTCTCTCCTTTGACAGCCAATTACTCAGGGAGTAAAACATGCTCCCAGCCCAGATCTGGTTTACACAGCAGAGGGAGGCAGGCAAGGGCCTGGTCCAGTGAGGCCTCTGGAAAAGGTTCATCAACAAAGGCAAGAAGCTTGAGAGGCACAGTGCAGGGAGGGGACTCAAGGGAATACTCAGAGCAGTTGTATGTACAGATGCAGCTCCAGCCAGAAAGCCAAGTACTTGAGAAAAGGGCAAGGTTGTGTGAGGAGCTGGCTTTCCTAATTGCATGGGCAGATGTGCTGGTGCTATTTGTTCATCCTCTGACAAACAGCAGCCCTCAGGAAGTGGCCCCATGTCCCACCAGCCTAGGGTTTATCTCCTACCACTGCAGGCCTGCTCTTGCCACTCAATGAATGAACATCTAAGACAGTTAGAAAGAACCTGCAGTCAGTAAAGGCAGCCACTAGAGGGGCTCCCAATCCCGTGTGTCAGGACAAGCTCATCCTTCACCACAAAAAAGAGATCCAGAAAAGAAAGCAGCAGCTGGGCAGGTGCAGTATAGAAGCAAAATGTGGATGCAGACACAGGATGCATCTCTATAAACATATCTGCACTATTTTCAGAGCTGCATAACACACACCTAAGCAGCCAAAGACCTAGACCATACTCATGGGAGGGAAATATCATATGTAAGGGATAGCCACAAGTGAAGAGATCAAGAAAAAAGGGCAAACAAAAAACCCAACCAACCAACAAAACCCCAACACCACAAACAACCCAAAAGTCTTTGAGTGCAAATAACTGAGCTCCCAAGTGCTGCCAGGTGCTGTATTTCAAGTGTGATCACGAACTAACTCATTCCAAGAGGAAAGGTAAAAAGGCAAACTATGACCCAAGATGCCAAGTGCTAACTGCCAGAAAATTCTTCCAACAGCACATCTTCCTCACTGCCTCTGGCTACCAAGAACACAGGAAAGCTCATACCTCATTAGCACTTGCTACTAGTTTCTTCAAGCCCCAGCCACCTGCTGCCCAACGATCTGCTACTTCCTTTTCTGAACATATGATGAAGTTATCAAAGTAGATATCAGATGTCATAGACCAGAGTTCTAAACCAATAGCACTGACAGTGGTCATCTTGAATGGGTGAAGGTCTTCAAAATAGTCTGGGTTAGGTATTTTCCGAGGGCTCCAGATTCCCTTTGAAGGAAAGAACAATAACATGAAATATAGTCACATCACCTAGGCCTTACTGAAAAACAAACTGTGAAACAGTTTTAAAAGGAATTTGAAGTTCTTGGCTATTTTCAGGGCATTCTTTCAAAAGAAAAGCAATGGAGATTAATCTGCATCAACCAGACAGGATTTTGCAGATGGGTCTCAGTTTTCTGAGACCCATCTATTTTTGCTCCATATAGGAATGCAGAATAACTGACAGTGCAAATCATTGCAAAAGCAACTTAGAGAATAGAATAGAATAGAATAGAATAGAATAGACCAGACCAGACCAGACCAGACCAGGTTGGAAGAGACTTTCAAGATCATCGAGTCCAACCTATCATCCAGTACCACCTAATCAACTAAACCATGCAACCAAGCACCCTAACAAGTCTCCTCCTAAACACCTCCAATGATGATGACTCCACCACCTCCACTGGCAGCACATTCCAATGGCCAATCACTCTCTCTGTGTAGAATTTCTTCCTAACCTCCAGCCTAAACTTCCCCTGGTGCAGCTTGAGACTGTGTCCTCTTGTTCTGGTACTGGCTGCCTGGAAGAAGAGACCAACCCCCACCTGTCCACAACCTCCCTTCAGGTAGTTGTAGACAGCAATAAGGTCTCCCCTGAGCCTCCTCTCCTCCAGGCTAATCAACCCCAACTCCCTCAGCCTCTCCTCACAGGGCTGTGCTCCAAACCCCTCCCCAGCTTTGTTGCCCTTCTCTGGACACCTTCCAGCAACTCAACATCTTTCCTAAACTGAGGGGCCCAGAACTGGACACAGGACTCAAGGTGTGGCCTAACCAGTGCAGTGTACAGGGGCAGAATAACCTCCCTGCTCCTGCTGGCCACACTGTTCCTGATGCAGGCCAGGATGCCACTGGCCCTCTTGGCTACCTGGGCACACTGCAGGCTCATGTTCAGCCTACCATCAACCAGCACCCCCAGGTCCCTCTCTGCCTGGCCTCTCCCCAGCCACTCTGACCCCAGCCTGTAAAAATTGGTTTAACACAGGACCACTTCTATTGCCTAGGACTCTTAAAAGAAAAACCACCCAAACACACCTAAATACAAAAACTGATTAGTGAGGGTGTTGAGACTCATTCTACAAAAGAACCATACTGTAAAATAGCCTAGGTAAATGTAATCCTTTGACATGCCTATGCCTGTAGCTTTTAACAGCAACCCACAGCACTGCTATTACCTGGTAGTTAGGATTGTCTATCATAGGTGCCTTCCATTTTCCTTTGTATTTGGGGTTACTCTTCATGGGACGCACCCAAGGTCCACAACCAGGTGCAGTCTTACACTTTGGATTAGGGATCTGAGGAGCTTCCCAGTCCCCATCCATTTCTTCATCCCTATTGAAAAAGAAAAGACAACTGAAAAAAAACCCCACCAACCAAAAAAAACCCCAACACTGATTTGAGATGGGATTAGTCTGAAGAGCAGCAGTAGAGACCACACACATGTTGCTGTGACAACCTCAGAGTTTTGCCCAGCTCACAGAATTTAACCCAGGTGTACAAACATTTAGAGTGCTAACCCTCTCTCCCTTTTTGGTTTTTTTTCCATCAGAGGTGACATGCCCATTATTGTCACAGCAAGACAGAAGGCAGTTATGGTTATCCATCTGCAGACAGCTGGAAACACTTCCCCAGGAGATGCTTAGAGATCTCTTTAAGACTATTAGATGATGGTTTTGAGCTATCAGCTTAAGAGTTTCGTGGTTTAACCTTGTAGCAAGTTCTTTTGAGAAGGTCCTTCATGTTAGAATAGAATAAACCAGGTTGGAAGAGACCTTCAAGATCATTGTGTTCAACCTATCATCCAACACCATCTAATCAACTAAACCATGGCACCAAGCACCCCATCAAGTCTCCTCCTGAACACCTCCAGTGATGGTGACTCCACCACCTCCACTGGCAGCCCATTCCAATGAGCAATCACTCTCTCTGTATAGAACTTCTTCCTGACATCCAGCCTTAACCTCCCCTGGTGCAGCTTGAGACTGTGTCCTCTTGTTCTGGTGCTGCTTGCCTGGGAGAAGAGACCAACCTCTGCCTGTCCACAACCTCCCTTCAGGTAGTTGTAGACAGCAATAAGGTCTCCCCTGAGCCTCCTCTTCTCCAGGCTAAGCAACTCCAGCTCCCTCAGCCTCTCCTCATAGGGCTTGTGTTGCAAACCGCTCCCCAGCTTTGTTGCCCTTCTCTGGATATGTTCCAGCAACTCAACCTCCTTCCTAAACTGAGGGGCCCAGAACTGGACACAGTACTCGAGGTGTGGCCTAACCAGTGCAGTGTACAGGGGCAGAATAACCTCCCTACTCCTGCTGGCCACACTGTTCCTGATCCAGGCCAGGATGCCATTGGCCCTCTTGGCTGCCTGGGCACACTGCAGGCTCATGTTCAGCCTACCACTGACCATCACCCCCAGGTCCCTCTCTGCCTGGCTGCTCTCCAGCCACTCTGACCCCAGCCTGTAGCACTGCCTGGGGTTGCTGTGACCAATGTGCAGAACCTGGCACTTGGATGTGTTCAATCTCATGCCCTTGGACTCTGTCCAGCCTGTCAAGGTCCCTCTGCAGAGCCTCTCTACCCTCCAGCAGATCAACTCCTGCCCCCAGCTTGGTGTTGTGTGCAAATTTACTGATGATGGACTCAATGCCCTCATCCAGATCATCAATGAAGATGTTAAATTCTGTTTCTGCTGCTCTATCTTCAAGACCCAAAAGGCTTTTCTACAAGCAGCCCCTCAAACCACAAGTATTTGGCCATCCCTTAACACCTTCCAACTTACTCTCTCAACATACAGTGAGATTTGGATCGACTTCTGATCCACAGCTCCTATTTTCTGCCCAGAACAGATGGATTTATCTGCAAGACATGTTAACAACCTGCACTTACTAAATCAGGTTCTTACCAGTCCTTTGGCTTTTTTGCATTAGGGTCTGGAACATACTCTGGTTCATCATCAAGCCATCCCTCAGGCTTAACAGCATCAAGATCTTCTATTTTGGAAGGCTCATCTTCATCCCTTCAATTACAGACTTAGGTTAGAAAATACAGCAGCCTGACTCTGAGCCAGTATTCTGCTCAGAGGACTGAAAGTGGTATGGAAGGGATGATTTCCAAGGTTACAACAGAATTAGACACCCAATTATCTGTTTGTAAACATCTGCATTATACTGATTATATTCACATTGTGCCAAAGTACTGCTTAGTCCAGAAATTATAACCATCAACTGGTCAGTCAGGTCTTCCCATTAAGTTTTTCACCTCCTCTTCCTGAGTTGCCATATGAACAGTAGCTGTTTAGTGCTTTGACTAGTGAAATATATCCTAGTTATCATTAGCAAACCACAAAATAAGCCCAAGGAAACCTTTCAGATGCATAAACTGCAGGTAAAAGCTATTGCATGGATTGAAAATGTTCTCCTTACCAGTCATCTGGCTTGACAGCATTTGGGTCAGGTATTTTGGGTCTCTCATCCCAGTCATCAGGTTTCTTATCACTAGGATCCTCTATTTCTTTGGGAGGGTTTACTGGAGGAACCACATCCTCAAGAAGACTTCCTTTACTGACAACTGTTTGGTCAATTAGTATTTCAAATGTGTCATCTGGTTTCAGCACTAAATTGAAGACATTTGTGTTAGAACAAGTAAGGAAAGCATTCATTTCACAAAGATCTTTCACCAAAACCTATGCAAGCACAGACTTAGACAACAGCAGAGAAAATCCCCACCAGCACAGGAGTCAGACTTCTTATTCAGGCACTGGATCTGGACACAAAGCATTAGTTATCTCTGTGGGGATGGATGACCAGCATCAGGTCTACAGAAATGAAGCCCCCAGTAAATTCAATTGCTGAAACACATCCAAGCACAAATACTGCTTTAAAAACACTGACAATGAATGACAAACCTCTGCCCCCAAAAGCATCTCTGCTACCAAATTACAATTTCACCCCACAGGAACTGCATCAGCAACACAGCTGAAGGGTCACCAAAACAATATTTTCTCTGAGATTCAAATCCCTGACAACCATTTCCCTCAAATGCCAGGCTGCCAATACAGAAAACTCTCTTCAACTGTTTAACAAGCATGAGAAGGCAGGGTCACAGAACCGAGCAGTGTCAGACTCAGTAAGAGGTGTTGTGTCCAGATCCAATTCTGAACCAGTGAGCACACTTAGCAAGGATATCGCAATGTCCATTCAACACAAGGATTATTAATTCCAAGCAAAGACTACTCCACTTTCATGGTAATTTTATGAAGATGAATGATGAAGATCAGAGTGACAGTCTCCTGATGACAGTTTGATAATAACTAATGAAGCTCTTTGCAGCCTAAGTTTTCAATGGGAATAGAATAGAATAGAACAGACCAGACCAGATTGGAAGAGACCTTTGAGATCAAGTCCAACCTATCATCCAACACTACCTAATCATGGCACCAAGCACCCCATGCAGTCTCCTCCTAAGCACCTCCAGTGATGGTGACTCCACCACCTCCCCAGGCAGCACATTCCAATGGGGAATCACTCTCTGTGTGTATAATTTCTTCCTAACATCCAGTCTGAACCTCCCCTGGTGCAGCTTGAGACTGTGTCCTCTTGTTCTGGTGCCCATAAATGTAATGTAAATGCCCATAAATGTAAACACTGTCTCCCATATCACTTTAGATACAACATAAAGAATTGATTTTTAAACTTCTGTTATCACATACAGATTTATAGAATGGTTTGGGTTGGAAGGGGCCTTGAAGATCACCTAGTTCCAACCTCCCTGCAATGGGCAGGGATACCTTTCACTGGACCAGGCTGCTCAAGGCCTCATCCAGCCTGGCCTTGCTACATGCTCACAATGCATTACAATCACCTCTCTGTATGGAATCCATTTAAACAGTTACAGCAGAATAAATGAAAACTGAGCTTAGCTATCTTTAATCATCATTTCTACTGAACAGCCCAAACACAGGAGCAAATCTAATTCTGCAGCACAGGAACAGTGCTGGTTTCACTCATTCCTATTATCCAAAAGTGGATGTTTGCCCTGGCATACTGCAACCAGTAAGATTTCCCATGGTACAGCCTTTGAACTTGCCTTCCATTACTATTCAGTGGAAGTTTAAAAGTACAGTCAGTGTGGCTGGATTTGCAGTATGCCACAGATTGCTCTCTACAACTACCTGAAGGGAGGTTGTAGCCAGGAGGGGTTTGGTCTCGTCTCTCAGCCAACCAGCACCAGAACAAGAGGACACAGTCTCAAGCTGCACCAGGGGAGGTTTAGGCTGGATGTTAGGAAGAAGTTCTTCACAGAAAGAGAGATTGGCCATTGGAATGGGCTGCCCAGGGAGGTGGTGGAGTCACCATCACTGGAGCTGTTTAAGAAGAGACTGGATGGGGTGCTTGGTGCCATGGTTTAGTTGATTAGATGGTGTTGGATGATAGGTTGGATGTGATGATCTCAAAGGTCTTTTCCAACCTGGTGAATTCTATTCTATTCAATTAGCCCATTCTTTGACTATTATTGCTCAGAAGTTGGGGGGGAAGGAAGGAAGAACTACAAAATTGAGCTTTCATCTCTGCTATACTGCTCATTGGTACAGAAAGAGAGGTAACATGAATTAAAACCCAGGCCATATCAATTCATCTTCAGAGAGTGAAGCAGCCTACCTGTTCATGCACACTGCTGCAGATGAAGGCAGGTGTTGCAGTGTGATGGTTTAGCCCACCCACACCAACAAAACTAAATTTGTTTGGAATTATCTTTCTCTCCTTTCCCTTTTTACACCAACTGTAGCTCCTAGCTTAAAGGCACAGCCCAAACTGTCACAGCAGAAAGGACAGGGGTGTGCAGCATGCTGCAGACTGAACTCCTCTTAACTGTTCCTAGACCACTGGGCAGTTGTGTGCCCTTTACTATGTTTCTTAACAAAAATATTTCTATCACAGCAAGTACTGAAGGCATTAATCAATTCTTCAATTCTTCAGAGGCTGGCCAGGGCTGTTCCTTCCTGTAATTGAATATTAATCTGAAAGCCACTTTTATGACCTGCAGTTAAGCTCAGTCATTAAATCACTTAAACCCAGCCATTAAAACACTGAAGCCCAAATCATTAAGCCATCAGCCCTCAGAATTAACCATTACAAACAAAAAAGCAGTCTCAGAGACAAAGCTTCAGTAGAAACAAGTTTTTCCTCTTTCCTTCCCCACTGACAGCATCAAGCAATACCAAGAGTATACAGATGTGTCTTCTTGTCCAGATAGAACTTTTTCAGGTCCACATCAGGACGCTTTGCATGCTTTTCATCATACTCTCCAGTTTTAGGGTTCTTGTGTCTGAAGATCAAGTGCAGTTTGTAATCTTCTCCACATTTATCTGGTCCAAACATGATAGTATAAGGTGTTCTGTCAAAGAAGTATTCCTGTGGGAGGCAAGAAAGCTGAGCATGTGTTATACTGCACATTTCATGAAGTCATTTTGGGTGCTGCTTTTCATTGTTGTGGGGGCAAACAGCATTGTGGCCTTTTTAGGAAAGGCAACTGACATCTGACAGGGCAAACCATGAAAGGACTTGAGCAGTTGCTGGGTGCTCACTGTTCTCAAGGAATGGACTAACCACTTCAGCTTCTTCAGTGAGGATGTATTTATTTAGACCTTATCCTTAAGTAGACAAGCCTGTCACAAACACCCAGATACATGTATCCTTCTACAAACATTACACTAGAAGATGGAAGGGAACTAGTGACTGAATTCATTTTACTTTTCAATTACAACCACCACCACCATAATAATGATCAACCCTGCAAATACTAGACACAGCTATTCTCCTCCAAAGTATGTTGCATGAAGTTGTTTACAGATGTCAACAGTTATCAACTATTTGTCTGACTTTTGTGTTTGGAATACCCAGTAGCATGCTGCTTTAGATTCTTAAGCAAATTGCCTGAAGGAAGAACCTTCAGGTCAGAAGAAATCAAGGACCACTTGATTTCTGGAAGTTTTCTTCCTGAAAGATATATTCTAACACACATGGATTGTTTGAAAGGAGTCTGCATTCTTCAGTTTTTTGAATGCAAAGCAGAACATTTTCATTTTATGCTCTACAGAAGTGAATGAAGTTTAATTCCTTTTACAACATTGAAGAGTCTCAGGAAAGCTTGTTAAATCTTACCAGTGATGCAATTACCTAACTCTTCTAAGAAGCACACACAGAGCACTGAGCCATTCTGGAGGTCCCATTTTAAGATGTGTGAATATGGAATGGAATGGAATGGAATGGAATGGAATGGAATGGAATGGAATGGAATGGAATGGAATGGAATGGAATGGAATGGAATGGAATGGAATGGAATGGAATGGAATGGAATGGAATGGAATAAACCAGGTGGAAGAGACCTTCAAGATCATCATGTCCAACCTATTATCCTGCACCACCTAATCAACTAAACCATGGCACCAAGCACCCTCTCAAGTCTCCTCCTGAACACCTCCAGGGATGGTAGCTATGGCCCTTTCTCAGATGTCAGGTTTGGTCCACACAGTTGACATTCTACAGCTTCTATTACTACAGACAGCCAGACTAAACAAATACAGAAGTCCTTTATCCTAGATGTAAGAGATCATTTGTGCAGAACTAAGAGAAGTATGTCAATCACAGCAAACTCTTCATCCTAACCTTCTGAAGTGTATACCTTGAGAGATTTGTGTGAATATTGATTTTAAGAGTTTACCTTTAAGTTTCAGATTCCCTCTAAGTTTCATTCCAGTAAATGGAAATTATATCAAGAATAATGTTAACAAATATTTGCCCACTCAAATGTGCACAGCTCCAAAGGTTTTGTGTACACATAATCAATTATATGCATATTATTATTTTGCCCAATCCTCAGCTTAAACATTTGGGAAGCTTTTAAGCACTCAGGGTGCATTCAGAATTAATTGCTTATTGGCATTTTGCAAGAACAATTACACATTCCTCAGATGAACAACCGACAGCAAATGTTAAGGAAGAGGACATACCAGATTCAAATCATCACTACTGGAGATAAGTTTAATATATGCACCACCACAGTCAATGCCTTCTTGGAAATTCACTTCATATCTGGCCAAAGAGCAAGTTAATAAAAAAATATCAATTCCAAGTACCAGACAAACAGAACTGCAGCTTGAAGTTAATTTGTAAGTATGAAAACATTAAGACTGTGTATTAAGTCTCTGCTGGCAAACCATGACCAGCAAAGGTTTTTGATTGCCACACAAGCTAATGCAGAGCTACACAGAAGTATTCTGCAAGTGGAAAACACTGTGCTCAAACCACATGTGATTTAAATCTTTTAGAGTAGATTGAAAATTAATTAGCTTCTCCAAGCTTGTAAAAATATTAGGGTTTCTCTCCTAAAATACTTCAAAAGACTTTCAACAGAGTTAACTTCTTAACACTTGTGCTACAACCTTGATTCTTAAATCATTCATACTTAAGAATTTTGATAGACTCATAGAATCAATAAGGTTGGAAGAGACCTCAAAGATCACCAAGCCCAACCTGTCACCCAACACTTCATGACCACCAAACCACGGCACCAAGTGCCACGGCCAATCCCCTCTTGAACGCCTCCAGGGATGACAGCTCTGGGTATGACAGACCAATGCTATCAGAAATCATCATTTTTCTACAGGGATTCCAATGACTTTCTTAAGGATTTTAATAATAACAAGTATCAAGTAAAAAAGATCTGAGGGATTACTTACTGAACAATCAAAGGCTTATCATCAAAAATAAATTCTTTTGCCAGCATGGATGATATTGCGTGATGCTTTGCCACCGATTTTAACACCAATCCTCTGTCTCCAGGCATTGAGTTCTCCTTCAGCTCTTCCACTTCCCATCTGCCTAGAACACACACACAGAGCCTTTAAACAAAAATGCAAGCTAAGGGACAAAAATCACAGCCTTAGTGAAAATTAACAGCAAATAAAGACTAGCTGCCAAAGCGAGGAGGAAATCCTCACATCTGATCTCAAACACAAATCACTTGGCAGTTCTCCTGTGGGTATAAAGCATTACTCAAGCCCAGCTTCCACTTCCCCAGACTGACTGCTCTACAGCACTCAAGTACAGAAAAACTCCCCAAGCATTCATGGCACACCAATCTGCTGCTCCCATCTACTGAAGCAGTGACAGACCATTTGAACCAGAACTTCTGCAGAGTTAGGCACCACAAAAACTCCAGCTCCAGAGTTAGATACCAAACCATAAACTGTGTCGTGCCAAAGATCCATCTGACCAAATGTGCTGGCTCAGACAGCAAGGAGGAAAGCAAGCTTTGGAGTGCAAGCAGTTGTAACAAGACATGACAAGCTTTTTCTTTGGTCAAGTAGCTGCTTCTACAGCTTCTACAGCTGCTTCCTAACTGTTATAGACAAAAGGAAGAAAATGACCAAACTCTCAGTCTGATGTGTACAACCAAAAAAATCCCTAGTGTCTTCTAGCCAGATAAACTGGAGGGAGGAAAATTCCCTCCTCTTCAACAGTGTTCCCTCCTCTTCAGTAGTGTTCCCTACTGGAAACTAAGACCAAGCAGTAATACCAGGCCAAAGATTAAAAAAATGGCAATAAATTGGGAAAGAGCTCAGAAAGGTCCTTTCACCACAGACTGCTGTTGTTGAATTGGGTGACTTCAAGCAAATATGACTGCTTTGACATTAGAGGTGATTTCTATCTAATTAGAGGCCAAGTGACCAGAGGTGTGTCAGTTCATGCAAGCATCTCATCTGTATGGCTATCTGTACCTCTGCATGGCTATCTGTACCTGTGTGGCTATCTGCATGGCTATCTCCTCTGCAGCTCCTTTATTTGTACCAGGTATTTCTGGTAACTGCTAAACCTAAAAACATCTGTTCTGTACTGGTTTGCACACCAAAGCCCTCCAAGGTACACTTGCTTATCACTTTCTGTTAACATGGATGGATTTCACTTGATAGAAGAGCAGTAGCAAATGCCTCCACAGCAGAAACTTTGCTCTCCACACTTTCTCTTGAATTAAACTCAGGTTGTAGAAGTATTCCACAGGTGACCTATCAGGCAAATGGTTCAAGGTTACATTCAAGCAGGCAATTCTAGCCTAGGAATTTAAGTGCAAATCCCAATGCTAAAACCATCAAAGCTTGCTGAATTTGTTTTAGAGAACTGTAAGAATAAACTGTAAAAGAACCACTGGAGAAGCCAAGCACAAGAGAATCTGGAGCACTGTTTTAAAAGGACAACATCCTTCAGGTGAATGTTTTGGGTTTTTCAGAGGCTAGACTGGGAGACCAACCCATATATAATTCAGTCTGGAGAGGAGAAGGCTCCGAGGTGACCTAATTATAGCCTTCCAGTATCTGAAGGGGGCCTACAAGAAGGCTGGGGAGGGACTTCTCAGGATATCAGGGAGTGATAGGACTAGGGGGAATGGAATGAAGCTGGAGGTGGGGAGATTCAGGCTGGACATGAGGAGGAAGTTCTTCCTCATGAGAGTGGTGAAGCCCTGGAATGGGTTGTCCAGGGAGGTGGTTTGGGCGCTGTCCCTGGAGGTGTTTAAGCCCAGGCTGGATGAGGCCCTGGCCAGCCTGATCTAGGTGGGGTTGGAACTAGATGATCCTTGTGGTCCCTTCCAACCCTGACTGATACTATGATAATTAAGCCAGATGCTGCAACATGAAACATGCTGCTTTAGAGAGGTGTTTGACAACTCAAGTGGTAAATCTCTCTGTCATGACTTCAGAGAATGTAGTTCTCAAGAAGCTGCATTCATAACCAGAGAATACTGAATATTCAGATGCCAGAGGGTATTCCAGCATCATTCATTGCAACAGATTGTTGGGATGACCAAAAAAAGTTATTTTCATGCTAATTAACCCAATGAGCAATGTTTCACACCTCAGTCCCAGGGTAACAGTCATTCTATAAACTAACTTTTGACCTATGCCACCTAGATTTTCAAAGTTCAGTTCAGTGTAAGGGGTAGTTATTGCTCAAAAACCATCAGAAGCTAATGGAAACAGACATCAAAACCACTTACCATCATATTTGGAGATGTCATCATCTGTGTCTTCTTTCTTGGTTTTAGACAACACCCACCTAAAACAAAAAGTGCACCAGGCCTTGAACTATCTGTGCAAAACTACCGTTTAACAAGCACAGGAAAACCTGCTCTCGCTTCCAGGCTGTGACCCTCTGACAATGATTTTGACAGTCAGCATCATGGAACTTGGTGTAGTTCAAAGAACATGAAAAGAAGCATTCAAATAGACTCATCCAACACAGAATTTCAAAGTACTTCTGTGGAAGGTTGAGAGAGGGCTTAGCTCTCCCTCCTCCACAGAGTAAGAAACCACAGCTAACTCAGTCGAAGAGCAAAAGCTATATATTTACAAGCATATATGGAAAGCAGGTTATATATAACACAATATATACAGGTATTTACAATATATACACAGAAATACACAGCAAAGACAAATAACACAACAAAAAATCCCTCCCTGAGGGAGGGATCCCCTCTTTGGAACCCCCTCTCTCCCCCCCTTACCTCCCTTTTTCCCCAAAAAGGGGTTAGAGAGAGAGAAAGGCAAGTTACTAAGGAAAAGAGTTGTTAGCAAGCTTCAAAAGCCCATGCAGGATTAGTGTTTGCTTATCTGAAGGCCAAGTCCAGCAGTTCGCAGAAGAAGCAGGCAGGGAGAACAGGCTGAAACACCAAACTCCCCCAACTCCCAAACCGAACTGAACTGAGGAAAAAAAAATTTTCCAACCGCTTCACAATCTAAAGCTGAATTTTTGTTTATCAACTAATGAAATTCGTTTAGAATATCAGAATGTTTTGGTTCTAGTACCAAAAACATTAGCCAGTGTGTTCCAGCAGTGTTTGTTCTTAAAGGCACAGCCTCAAACGACCACAACTTCCTAAGAAGGGGAATGAATATACTTTTCACTGAGCAACACAAGTCACCCCCTACCAGTCCCACCTTACCTTGCCATGCTGTTGGAAGAAAACTTTTAAGATACAGACAAGACTAACATTTCTGGCTTGAGAACTGCAGATATAAACCTAAAAAGCTTTCTAAAATGCCAATGCAGTAAGGTCAAAGTACTCAGGAATACTTCAGTAGCTTCATAAATATCTAATTCTCACTGAGTAGAGGAAGCAATACAATAAATCAATTAAAACTGCTAATAAAAACCTTCCCTACTAGAGGTTTTATCAATAATACTGAAGAGGCTGCCTTCTGACACACACCTAGGTGCATGTGAAGAGGAAGGAAAGGCTTTGTTACTGCAGAGTAATGGCTACACACTTCACCTAGCAGCTAGTTAACTGAACTGGCTAAACCTAAACCCAGACATTAGGTAAGAGCTTCCTTAAATCACAAAAACTAGCAACATACTTGAAATGTTACCTGCCCAGCTAACATCATGATATACTTAGAGCAAGTACAAACAGCCCTTCCAAATCTAACCCCTGTAAACATTAGTTCATGGAAAGATCTCAACAGAAAAACAAATGCCAAACAAATCTCTCCACTATAAACTAAACTGGTGAAAGCAAAGGTTTGTAACTCTAAGACACAAACTTACCCAGTCAATGCTTCATCAAAGGTTTCTGTGAAATACACTTCCCCAGTTGGCTTTGGAGTCTGGTACACAACCTGAAAACCATGGACAGATACAGGCTCTAGTATGTGTTACAAGTTACTCAGTGGAAATCCAGAAGCAGCCCAGACAGACCACCAGACTTTGCCCATAGGAAACATCCAGCAGCATAAAACAGGCCCTCTGGGTGCATCCCTCTAACTGAGCCACTCCACACCTATGAAAAGCTGCTTGCTGTGTTCAAAGTACTGTTACATATCTAATGTGTAACAAAACTCCAGAAAATTCACTGAACTTGCATCAGTTCTCTGTTTCCCTCCTATTTCTATCTAAACACGTTTTCAGTTCTAGTGTTTTCCTACCTAAGTGGCCCACTACAGCTGGTCTAGGCAGCATAAAGTTGAAACAGTTCATTACTACTACCCACAACTATTAAGAAGTGCAGCATAACACATGCAGGAAGACTTGCTGGGAATGAGAACACTGTCAAAAGGCAGCTGTGACTAATGAAATCAAGAACCTGGGCTGAAGTCAAAATCCCTGGAAGGCCAAGATACCTTCTGCTTTCTTCTCAGGAAATGGCATGTTAGGACACAACCCAAAAAGTTCTGTGCCTAGACTGCACCACAGACTTGCAAAACCTTCTTCATGACTATGCACAACAGGCAGGAGACCTGATTTTACACTTTGGCACAGCAGAATCATTCATTGAGCTGGTTCTCCATGTCACATGCACCAGCTGAAAAACTCAAGAGTGGGGGCTTTGACACCCACTCAGTTGCTGACTGCATGTTAACTTGCTCTTTTCAGAATGCATTTCTTCACCTATTTCTCTCCTAGTTATAGCTACACATAACACAACTAAAGCCTTCTCTAATCCTACCTCCAAAGAAGATTTCTCTCTGTCAACATCAGCTTCTTCAGACTGCTCATCCAAATCCTCCACTTGCACATCTGCATCCAGCAGTTCATCGTTTTCCATTTCTGCAGCCACTGAGCTGATGATCAGGACACCCAAGCACAGCCAGTCCCACTGGAATTGCATCCTGGTTACCTGAAGAACTGAAAGTTTTAAACTGTTAAGTCTTGCTACAAGAATATTATCAATACTACTGCAATTTTACCCCAGGCTTTATCCACAAGACAATAAAACCAAACCCCAGCATGTTAAGACAATAAGAAATAAAGAGCACAAAGTACTGTTCCTATAGTGTAAAGTGTTCTACCTCAATCTGAAAACTGAATTGTTGCATAGCTTGGTCACTCTTTACTAAGGGAACACAGGTAACTACAGCACATCTACCCATCAGAACAGACCTCTGAGCCAGCAGTACTGCTGCAAAGCATGCTCTTGGGACCAGCAACAGTGCTGCAACACCAGCATTAGATTGCACCTCAAGTAACTAAAGCCACCCTGAGGCAAACACAAGGAAAGCCAACAGGCATAAACTGACAAGAATATTCAGACTGGATGTTAGACACTGTTTCCAGGATGAGGGCAGGCAAACAATGCTACAGGCTGCCTAGGCTCAGTCCTTGAGGTTTTCCAAGACCCACCAGATAAAGCTCTGAGCAACCTGGACTGGCCTCCAAATTGACCCTGCTGTAAACAGCAGGTTGGAGCAGAGACCTCCTGGGGTCCCTTTCTACCTGAATGATTTGCTTTCACATGCAAGTGTGTCAGTCTCCAGACCTCTGCACTGTGGTCTTTGGTATATTCTACACCCCCTGTTTAATGAATGGCATTGTTATTCCATTTGCTGCTCAACTAAAGCCAACCCCCCAGCTAAGGCAGGTTCTCCTACAGCAGGTCACACAGGAACACATCCTGAGAGATGTGTTCACACCACAGAGAGTGGTGGTGAATGGTGCCACATCCAGCTGGCAGACAGACACTAGTGGTGTCCCTCAGGGATCATTGCTGGGCCCCATCCTGTTTCATATCTTTACTGATGACCTGGATGAGGGGATTGAGTCCATCATCAGTAAGTTTGCAGATGACACCAAGCTGGGGGCAGGAGTTGATCTGCTGGAGGGTAGGAGAGCTCTGCAGAGGGACCTTGACAGGCTGGACAGATGGGCAGAGGCCAAGGGCATGAGATTGAACACATCTAAGTGCTGGGTTCTACACATTGGCCACAGCAACCCCAGGCAGTGCTACAGGCTGGGGTCAGAGTGGCTGGAGAGCAGCCAGGCAGAGAGGGACCTGGGGGTGCTGGTTGATGGTAGGCTGAACAGGAGCCAGCAGAGCACCCAGGCAGCCAAGAGGGCCAATGGCATCCTGGCTTGTATCAGGAACAGTGTGGCCAGCAGGAGCAGGGAGGTCATTCTGCCCCTGTACTCAGCACTGGTTAGACCACACCTTGAGTCCTGTGTCCAGTTCTGGGGCCCTCAGTTTAGGAAAGATGTTGAGTTGCTGGAAGGTGTCCAGAGAAGGGCAACAAAGCTGGGGAGGGGTTTGGAGCACAGCCCTATGAGGAGAGGCTGAGGGAGCTGGGGTTGCTTAGCCTGGAGAAGAGGAAGAAACCTTATTGCTGTCTACAGCTACCTGAAGGGAGGTTGTAGCCAGGTGGGGGTTGATCTCTTCTCCCAGGCAAGCAGCACCAAAACAAGAGGACACAGTCTCAAGCTGCACCAGGGGAGGTTTAGGCTGGATATTAGGAAGTTGTTCTTCTTAGAAAGAGAGATTGGCCATTGGAACGTGCTGCCCAGGGAGGTGGTGGAGTCCCCATCATTGGAGGTGTTTAGGAAAAGGCTGGATGGGGTGCTTGGTGCCATGGTTTAGTTGATTATATAGTGTGGGATGATAGGTTGGACTTGATCTCCAAGGTCTCTTCCAACCTGGTTAATTCTATTCTATTCTATCCAGGTGGGTACTGAAAGTCTCCAGACAAGGAGTCTCCACAACCCCTCCTCTGGGCTGCCTGCTCTAGCGGTCCGGCACACTTAACAGTAAAGAAGCCTCTCCTTAAGTTCAAGTGGAACAGGAGGTCTCCTAGTTTGTACTCACTGTCACTGGGCACCGCTGAGAAGAGCCCGGACAGCTCTTGCAGGTGCCCTTTCCAGCCCTTTTGCTGCTACACTTCACTGAGCGAACCCCTCCCGGAAGGGGCTATTTTTCAGTCAAGAATAAAAAAGCCCGAGCCCAGCAGCCCCCCGGTGCTGGGACGGAGCCCTTAGCGAGCCCGCCTGTCGGAAGGCGGGGAAGGGACGCGGGCCGCCGCAGCAGCGACCCCGGCCGCCCCTTCGTACCGCCGCCCGCAGGGGCCGCGCGCTCCCGGCGGGGAGGCTCTCGCCAGGCGCGGGGCCGGGCCCCGGATCCCACCCCCGCCGCTGCTGCCTCCGTTCCGCGTCCCCGTCGCCGACCGAGAAAGGCACAGGCGCCACCGCGCAGCTTCGCGCTTCCCGCCCTCCCGCCGCCCGCAGCCTAACGGCCAGTAACGGCCAGGGAACGGCGGCGAACCTCCCCGGGAAAAGAGTATGGGGCTGAAGAGCCGCTTTCCCCTCCCCGCTGCACGCAGAGACCCGCCCCAGCACCTGAGGGAGGGCGGAGGGAGAACGGGCGCCGCGAGGGACCGACACGCACCTTCCACAGCGGGCCCGGACAGACGCCACTCCCCCCCACGCCCCCAGCTGCCATACAACTGCGACGCAGGCCGCGGCCGCAGGAGTCTGCGCACCCTCTCCCCGCGGCGGGCGGATTTACCGGCAGCGAGATCCCCTCCGCGCCCCGCTTTCCCCAGCGCATCCCCGGCCGCGCATGCGCACCGCCTCACCGCCGCTCGCGGAGATGCGCCCGCCGAGGAGCAGGTGCAGGCGCTCCGCACAAGCCAATCAAAGCGCGGCAGGCGCGGCCCTGCCCAATCCCCGCGCGAGCCGCGACCCCAGCGAACCGCTGCGTGCGTGGGCGGGACGGCGGGTAGACAGCCGCGCCAATCCACGGCGCCCTCGGTCTCACGGCCGCCAATGGCAGCGCGGCCCGCGGATGCTGGCCTCCGTACACGTGGTGTCCCAGCCAATCGCGGGCAGCCTCGGCGACGCCATTGGGCAGATGGCTCTGGTCAGGTTGTAGTGTTGCCTTCCAGCATCTGCCTCTGCCTCACCTTGCGAGAAGCTGGCAGGTTAGGTTTAGACACAGCTGGGAGTGCCCCAGCATGGTTTCTTGAGGTAAACTTTGCCATCTTGTCCACAGCCAGTGGGACTTAGGTCTGTGGGTGGTGGTGGCGTTGTGCCCCATACAGCTGTGGTTGGCAGCCAGGCCAGGAAAGGCCTTTTGCTCCATTGCTGATCGTTGCAATTTAGCTCAAATGAATCAAAACCCATCATTAGAACCAGAGCTTCAGCCAGGTGCACCAGTCTGCGCCAGAGCCATCATGAAGTGGAACACTTCCTGCATCATCCCCTGGCTGCCTCACAGTGGTCTGCAGAACATGTCAGGTCCAGAGCCCTCCACCCAAGGGCTGTGTCACTGCAGTATCAACCATCCCTTTCAACTGCAGGCAGATTTCACTGCCCAAGAAATACTTCTACTGCCTATGAAACTGTGAGGTGATGAAAAAGGAAGCATCAGAAATGTTCAAAGCAGTAGGAAAAAATGGAACTTTTTTCCCACACGCCTAAGCCCTCTTGCAGCCACTGCTCAGCCACAGCAATCTGCTTTACATTATTTATGTTATTTATAGCACCACGGTATATAAACAAAAATGTGAATTACCAGAGTATTATCAAGTCTTTAAAAACAGCCTTCTGCATTGTTTTAATATGAGAAAACAAACTTCATCTTACTCCACATAAAAATACTCTTGCACTCAGAGCACAATTCTGCATGAATTCAACCCATTTCAGGCAAATCTGTGCTAAAGGGGCCAGTGCAGTTTTCTTTCTGCCTGCTGTTCGGATGTGCAGAGCACGTGCAGGAGAATGAGGACATGTGCTCAAGTGCTAAGGAAGTGCTCCCAAGAGCTCTGCACACTAACAGGCACGTGTCCAAAACATTTCAGAGGAAACTACTGTGGCTCACCTTTGATTTTCAGATTTACATTGAGATTTTCATGCCTTGTGACCAGGATTTAAGTATCAGTACACACCAATTACCAAATTAGAAGATGCAAAAGTTTATTTAAATAGATTTGGGGTTTCTTTTTTTTTTGTTCTACAAAAATAGAATTACACATAATATCCTTATTATTTCCTGCAGTTAATTCCGTGCACAATTCACTGGTAGGCTTTACAACCCTCTCAACAATACCTGTTGAAGTTTCAAGCTATTAAAGAAATGGTAACTTAGAGGCACTTCCCACTTTAAAACAATATAAACCACAACTTATGCTACATGGAGGCTGAAACACACTTCTGTGAAGTCTGAGACCCGTTTTCATATTGTAAAGTTGTTCCTGTCTCTCTGGACTGCTCCAAAGACTTGTGATGAATATGACAACCTCTCCTTTGGTTCCACTTTCCCTCCCCAACTGCCCAGCGGGCTCAGTGGTGTTGAAAACAGTGTCCTCAATATTTTTACAAGCATCCAGATTGTTAGTTCTGGTGAAACTTAACATCCTTTTGTGCTTTAGTCCCTGAGACAGTCTGTAATGCTTGCTTATAATAGCCTATGTTGAATGTTGCCAAGCTAAGGTGACATATGACACCTCACTCCAGAACACTGTATAGACATTACTAACATAATCAAGTTCTTTATAGATTTAATAGTCCTCATATAAATATTTCATAGTTATCTCAACTCTTTCCTAATACACAGTATTAAGAATTAAATGGCTTTGTTCTTTTTACCCAGCCAGTTCTTTTCTTGCTGTTAGCTTAGTTTTCAACCAATCTGTGAAAAAATGCATGTCCAAAATGTTTGGGGTTTGGTTTTTTTTCAGTTTTCAGATGTCTTGATAAGTACCTGGAAGAAAAACAAACCCAAAAGATATTATTTTCTACACTCTGCAGAAGCATTGCTTAAGACATTAGCTTTTCCCTCCTCCTAACCATGGCTGCAATTTAGGGCTGTAGTAATTATCTTCAGTGACTTCTGCTGAATATTTTCTCCTCACACATTCAGACACTTGGGAGAAACTTGAAGAATGGAAAAGAATTATCACAAATTAATCTGAAAACGTTTGCATGTTATAATCAATATCCAAGAGGGTGACTCATGTAAGCTAGAAAAGCCCCCCCTGTCTCCTTTGGTTGGCTGGTTTGTCGTGACCCAGATTCTAGAGGGTGTATTTATAGCACTGCAGAATGGTAGGGGGTTGGAAAGGACCTCTCAAGGTAGGACAGAAGAGGGACAGGGACAGAAGAGGGACAGGGACAGAAGAGGGACAGGGACAGAAGAGGGACAGGGACAGAAGAGGGACAGGGACAGAAGAGGGACAGGGACAGAAGAGGGACAGGGACAGAAGAGGGACAGGGACAGAAGAGGGACAGGGACAGAAGAGAACAGGTTGGAAGAGACCTTTGAGATCATCGAGTCCAACCTATCATCCAACACCATCTAATCAACTAAACCATGGCACCAAGCACCCCAGCCAGTCTCTTCTTAAACACCTCCAGTGATGGTGACTCCACCACCTCCCTGGACAGCCCATTCCAAATCACCTAGCTGGACTAGATGATCTTTTGAGGTCCCTTCCACCCCCTAATATTCTGTGGATCCTCTAGCCCAACCCCCCTGCCAGAGCAGCACTGCAGAATCAGCCCACTGGAGCATTTCTATGAAGCAGATCTAACTTCTCCCCTGAATAATTAATGTAATTCTCCACTTGTGTGAGTTTTTCCCCCCAAAATGCCATTCAGAATTAAATACAAAAAATCATTATTATCAATACTATGTGGAAGACAGAACTCAAACTCCTTTAATGAAGCTGCAATTAAAATGCTTTAATTGCCATGCTTACCTCACTAAGTATTGCCCATACAGGAGAATCAGAATGGATCGATAAGCGAATAGCCTCTATTTTCCCTATGGACTGATTGATTCTGCCTGATGCAATTCCATTTGCAAAAGCTCCTAAACAAAAGAATAAAGCAACCACATTAGAATGAAACACACTTCCAGGTGAGCTTATGCAGAAGCTTTAAATTATAAACTAACTCCAGGGACACAACATCAGAGAGAAGCTCAAACGGTAACAACCCAGGTGCCAGGTAGCCAAGAAGGCCAAATGGCATCCTGGCCTGCATCAAGAATACTGTGGCCAGCAGGAGCAGGGAAGTCATTGTGCCCCTGTACTCAGCACTGGTTTGGCCACACCTTGAGTTGTGTGTCCAGTCCTGGGCCCCTCAATTTAAGGAGGACATTGAGACACTTGAACGTGTCCAGAGAAGGGCAATGAGGCTGGGGAGAGGCCTTGAGCATAGCCCTGTGAGGAGAGGCTGAGGGAGCTGGGGTTGTTTAGCCTGGAGAAGAGGAGGTTCAGGGGAGACTTTATTGTTCTCTATAGCTACCTGAAGGGAGGTTGTAGCCAGGAAGGGGTTGGTCTCTTCTCCCAGGCAACCAGCACCAGAACAAGAGGACACAGTCTCAAGCTGTGCCAGGGGAAGTTTAGGCTGGAGGTTAGGAGAAAGTTCTTCCCAGAGAGTCGTTCGCCATTGGAATGTGCTGCCCAGGGAGGTGGTGGAGTCACCATCCCTGGAGGTGTTCAAGAGGGGACTGGACATGGCACTTGGTGACATGGTTTAGTAGTCATGAGGTGTTGGGTGACAGGTTGGACTTGATGATCTTTGAGGTCTCGTCCAACCTTAGTGATACTATGATACTGTGAAGCTGTAAACCAGAAGATGGATTCACTCCTTCAGTTACAGCAGCTCAGAGCAAGAGAAGAATGCAACAATATAAAGAACTATAGCTACAAATGTTTTAAAATACATTGAAATATCACAGAATCACAGAATGTTAGGGGTTGGAAGGGACCTCAAAATATACATAGAATATACATAGAATAAACCAGGTTGGAAGAGACCGTCAAGATCATCATGTCCAACCTATCAACCAATCCAACCCACCTAATCAACTAAACCATGGCACCAAGCACCCCATCAAGTCTCCTCCTGAACACCTTCAAAGATCATCTAGTCCAACCCCCCTGCCAGAGCAGGATCACCTGGAGCAGATCACAAGAGGCACACATCCAGGCAGGTGGCCATATGCATATGGCATGCATGGTTCATGTTGAATCTAAAAGTGCCTTTCTGAGAAGTCTGATCATTTTTTCCAACATGGATCAGGAATCATGGATCAGTTTTGACACACTTCTTCACTATTTCAGTGCTTTTTCACTTAGCCTCATTACACAGGCATGAAATCACTGCAGGCAAACCAACCCCTACATTCCAGGTATGATGCTCCTTTCCTATCAACTCATGCAACTCTTGAGTTGACAGCATTTTGACTGGGATCTCTAATCAGAACAAAACAGCCACGAGGAGGTGGGAGAGAGGTGCACATCAAAGCAAACAAGCAGCAAAGGTGAGGTCAAAGTGGTTCGTGGGAAGGCAACAGCAACTGTAATAGAAAAGATGAAAGAAAGTAGCAAGCAAAGCACATCTTCCATAGTCTGGTTTTGCTCACTGAGTGGTGTTTTAGTTCAGGTGGAAGCAAAACCAAGGTCTTGGCAAGCGTGTGGAGAACCTGCAGTTCATTCAAAAGAAGTCACATACCACCTTGGGGAAAGGAGAGAGGGAAACAGAGGCAAAAAGGAGGAAGGTGCACTGCCTCGTGATTCATCTTCATTTCAGGCTGGAGCACAAGTCAATGCTGTCAGAATCATGAGAAATCCTTGTCTTCAGCTAAGGCTGCAAAACCCAAACCAGATTCAGTCATCCTACTAAGAGCTTTCAGAGACTGCAATTGTTTTTCCTTCTCATGAAGTGCTTAAAGGCTTCTTCATCGTTGAAACCAAACCAGGACAGCTGGTTAAACATCACACGCCTATGCAGTGGCACGAGGGGTTTATTTCATCTTGGAATGTTGCATTTGTCACAGAGCCACTGAAATTCTCAAATGCAGAAACATTTTATCCAGAAGAACAAAACTGCTGGGCTTGAAATGTCCAGAAATTTACCTATTTTTAAATACCCATCTTTGGTTGCTGGGTAGCCAAATTTACTTCCATTCTCAAGCAGCTCTTTTCTTAGCATTTCCTGTAAAAGAAAAAAGAATGAAATAAAGGTCTCCAGAAATCTCTTCTGAGGTGTGACATTTTATGCTGGACATGATTCTTAAAAATGAAACAGCACTGTGTATTTCAGTTGGAAATGAGAGACTTACATCGGCAGGCAGCACTTCCACAGTAGTGTTAAACAGCTTATCACCAGGGTGCTCCATATTTCCACTTCTGAAGAGGTACCTGATGATAAAAGTGGATTATTTCCAGTTACTTTATGTTCTGGGGAGGTGACTCTTTCCAGTTTTAAAGGAAAGTTTCAAATACCTCTTCTTTACTTAGTTGTGGGGTACAGAGAACAGAAATAGGTATTGAAACCTTTCAGTGTGTGATCAAACCATGTGCGATGGGTTACGCTCATCCTGGAAGCAAGCAGCGGAGGGGAGGGCTTGGGAGAGCATTGCCCTCCCTGCAGGGGGGTTTTCCCCTGGGAAACTAAGTTAGTCTGCTCCACTCTCCCTCCATGCCCATCAAGGCTATAAAAAGGAGGACACTGCAGCCATTAGGCCTCTTGGGCCCTGCCTTTGCTTGGACAAGGACTGCTGTGGGCTCCCTGCTTCTCTGCCACATGGTCAGGCCTGATCCTTCTCCCTGCTACCTCCACATCTCTTCAAAGAGACTGGTTTTGTATTCTTATTTTTTCTCCCATCCATCCTTGTTCCTTACCCTTGTGAACCCTACCTGTTATTGGTACATATATATATATTGTTTAAAGAGAATTCACTACCTCTACTCGCAAGATGACTCCAAATTATTTCTTGGTGGACTTGCTCCTTCCCTTTCTTTTTCCTCTCCATTGGGAAAGAGGAGGGGGGAGCAGGGGAGGGATTCTCAGCCTTGCCCCCATCTGAGCTAAGTCCCAGTTAAGGCTCAAACCATCACACCATACTAGAGGCTTTCTATTTTAAGCAGAAACAAGCCTTAAAACCATCTTTGGAAATCATGAATGAAAACGCTCCCCCTTTTCAGTGCTCAGGGTCCACATAAATTAACTTTCCAGGTTTAAATGGCCAAGGAAGATTTGAACCCTGCTGTCTTCCTCTCATCATAAAGCAGTGCAATGGCATTGAAAAATCTTTCTACTAGACCATATGCTACATGCCAGATGAACCTCCCTTTTGATCAGTACTGGTCAATTCAAGTGCTTCTAAATAACCTCCTTTACTGTCCAAGTAAGCATCCAAGCAACAATACCAATGAGACTTTAAAAACATAAATAAACCTCTCTTTAATTTCAAATTTTGGACATCAGACCTGGGTTTTTAAATAAAACAAAAAAGAGCTGAGAAAACATACAGCATCAACCTCCCTCCTATGGTATCAAATAGAATCACAGAGATCACAGAATGTTAGGGGTTGGAAGGGACCGCTGGAGATCATCCAAGCCCACCCCCCCGGCCAAGGCAGGGTCACCTAGAGAAGGTCACACAGGCATGCATCCAGCTGGGTTTTGAATGACTCCAGAGATGGAGACTCTACATCCTCTCTGGGCAGCCTGGTCCAGTGCTCCATCACCCTTAAATTAAAGGAGTTCCTCCTCATGGAGGACCTAAGAAGACCTCCACATACTACATTTTCACAGGTTAGCAGTGGCATGGGGCTGGGGCCAGCATGAGGTATGCTGGCTTCATTCAGTACAGCTTCCCAGTAACAGGAAAATGCTTTGCAAAAGTTCTCCAAGCTTCCCAAAGCACAAAGCAGTTAATTAAGTGCTGATCACAGAGCACCATTTAATGCAGCTCACTAGAGGGAGATACAGCCTTGCTCTCTTAGATTATTTTAACAAATGAGCAACCTGCAGTCTTTGCAGAAATGGAAGTCCCTTCAACTGCGACCACTTTGGGGAGGAAGCATAACAACAGTGAAGCAGTTTTCTGTCTCAATATCATTACAGAGACATGGTAATGATGGTAGTTTGTGCCAGAGAGACTTTCCTGGAACTGTATTTCTTGCTAGGTTAGTTTGAACTCAGGTCTGTTCTCCTGTCTGACCCAGAAGAAACTTGGCTGAACCAGGCAGCAGTCTGTCTTTTGGTGCCGACCTCAATTTGCATTGTCCACAGGGCAAGACCTTCTGAAACAAAACCTCTGCTCTATTTGATGCTGCAATGTCTCTTCCTTTCAAAGATGCCAGAGCAGGATCACCTAGAGCAGGCCACATAGGAACACATCCAGGCAGGTTTTGAAAGGCTCCAGAGAAGGAGACTCCACAGCCTCTCTGGGCAGCCTGTTCCAGTGCTCTGTCACCCCCACCACAAAGTGTCTCCTCATGTTGAGCTGGAACCTCTTGTCCTCCAGCTTGTACCCCTTGTTCCTTGTCCTACCACTGGGTTCTCTATTTTATGCTGCAAGTGTCTCTTCCTTTCAAAGATGCCCAAGCTGAATGATGTGAAAAGAGAGAAGAGAGTTTTGTTTTTTCAAAGTGAGAAAAGAAACACCCAGCAGGGACTTGGCTGCAGATACAAAAACAAAGTTAGAAGTGTTCCAGCTCTTATTATAGGCAATGGAGATATAGTCAATGCAGTCAAATTTAGCAACTGATACAGGTGACCAGAGAGAGATGAATAGCTGTCTAGCTGCCACTGACTCTATCAAGTAGATCTCTGTCATCTGTAGGAGGAGCTTACACACCTACCTTCTGTAGACATCTCTGCTGTAAACACCTACATTCAAACCTGTGAATCTTCAACTGAATCTCACCTTTATTCATCATGCTTCACTATTTCCCCACAGTAGTGATATTTCCTCTCTGCTTTCACCTACACTGGTAAGTGTCTGGTCTGGGACACAATCTTTGACCTGACATCATGGGTGTCAAGATTGAAGGTGCCAGTCTCTTTTTGGTGGTGCCCAATGACAGGACAAGGAACAAGGGGTACAGGCTGGAGGATGACAGGTTCCAGCTCAACATGAGGAGACACTTTGTGGTGGGGGTGACAGAGCACTGGAACAGGCTGCCCAGAGAAGCTGTGGAGTCTCCTTCTCTGGAGCCTTTCAAAACCTGCCTGGATGTGTTCCTGTGTGGCCTGCTCTAGGTGATCCTGCTCTGGCATCTTTGAAAGGAAGAGACACTTGCAGCATAGAGCAGTGGTTTTGTTTTTCAGAAGGTCTTGCTCTATGGACAATGCAAATTGAGGTCAGCACTGAAAGACAGACTCCTGCCTGGTTCAGCCAAGTTTCTTCTGGGTCAGACAGGAGAACAGATCTGAGTTCAAGCTAACCTAGCAAGAAATACAGTTCCAGGAAAGTCTCTCTGACACAAGCTACCATCATTATCATGTCTCTGTAATGATATTCAGTCCTTTCCACCCCGACATTCTGTGATTCTGTTGACACCTACCGAAACAAAGCTTTCACTGACGAAATTCATCAGTTAAAAGCAAATTCCCTAGAGACTTATAACAAGAGAACATAAAGTATTTAACTGAAGAATTAAATGGGGGAAAAAAAAACACTCTTAAGCAGCTCACTAATTACCAAGGGGAAAAAATGGTATTTCAGGAGAGGATTCCAAGGAGGAAAGCAGATAAAACAGGAATAAGAAATGGGATGGGATGGGATAGGATGGGGATGGGATAGGATAGGGATAGGATAGGGATAGGATAGGGATAGGATAGGGATAGGATAGGGATAGAAATAGAATAAACCAGGTTGGAAGAGACCTTCGAGATCATCATGTCCAACCCATCATCCAACACCACCTTATCAACTAAACCATGGCACCAAGCACCCTATCAAGTCTCCTCCTAAACACCTCCATTGCATGGACTTCTTTTTTTTTTCACTTTCAAGGCTATGGTTTATGTGAACAGTTGAGCAGTGGTGATTTTGAACAGGCTCAGTCACTTCCAGAGTGGATCTGTGTAGGTTTCCATATTCCAGAGCATGCAATACTTACTTTTCAACTTTTGTTGGATTTAAAAAGGTGAAGCGGATGTAGTCGCCTGCCACTGGAGCTGAAGCCCAAAAGCAGTCTTTGCCTCTATAAACTTTCTCCAAGGTATATTGCTGGTATATTTTCAGGCTTGTATCCACTGTTGCAGGTGGGTTATTATGTGCTTTATGTAGCACATTTACCCCAAAATCTTTGTCCTGTTGGATATAAAGAAAAGTAATTTCACTTATACAATGAGTGTGTGTGAGTGTGTGTGTGTGTGGGGTGTCTCATTGCTCTTGTCCTTATCACATAAGTGGTAGATCCAGTTTGCCCTTCAAACTCCCCCTAAAGATCTATGGCCATCATAATAGCCATGCCCTTGTCCTACCACTATGTCTTCTTCTTAATAGTCCTATGTATTGAGACTGTGGACTACTCAGCCAAAGCAAACCATCATTGCTGGCAGTGTTAGTACAGTGCAGAACACACAGATTCATAGATTGACTGAGTGCTACAGTCCATTTGTCAAACCCTTTCTTCTCCAGCTGCCAAAATCAAATGACATTCATAGAATGGTTTGGGTTGGAAGGGACCTCAAGGATCATCTAGTTCCAACCCCCCTGCCACAGGCAGGGACACCTTCCACTAGACCAGGTTGCTCAAGGCCTCATCCAATGTGGCCTTGAACACCCCCAGGGAAGGGCCATCCACAGCCTCCCTGGGCAACCTGTTCCAGTGTCTCATAACCCTCCCTGGAACAAAATCTTGCGCTGCAAGGAGGGTTCCTACACACCATGGAATGCTACTGCAACTGGTGCAAGTGTTCAGGCTAGAGATTCAATGATGCTTGTGCAGCAGCAGTGTGCTCCATCTGCAGTTTAGGCACCAGTTTCTCCCTCAGAGCTGTAAACCACTGTTCTTGGACATGGAAATGCCATCTAAGGCCAAAGATGCAATTTCTTATCCTTACTTTCAAATTCTGTATCTTCCCAGGCAATGATGAATGAATCCCCATATGCTGAAAGAGAGATGGTTTGGCACGGATCCGTAACTTTGCCTTCTCCTTTTCACACTCATTCTGGAAAGAAAGTAAAACACAGTGAAGTTTTATCTGAGTACAAGAGAGACAAGCTAAGTGCCATTAAAGGCAGTTGAGGGTGTGAGTCCATCCTGAAATAAGCAACCTTTAGATCAGCCACCTGATTCCAAAACCACAGTTTCTAGACCTCAATTTGTAACTCCATTCGTGGTGCTGTGTAGATTTGAAGGCTCAGCCACCACTAAGTCAGGGATTTCTGCACTGTATGCCATCAATCACACTTCCAAGTAACCAAAAAGGGACCTCAAAGCTAAAATGCATTGATTTAACTGCTTCTGGGAAATTTCATTGCAAGTCTGGGTCTTGATGCATCACTCCAACACTGGTTTTGCTTCCTGAAAGGCAGACATTGGTATGCAAAACGTGGAACAAGTGTGACTGTAAAACTGTGTCTGCTTTCCTGACTTATGTATTAGAAAGCCAGCAGAAGGTTATGAGAAGTGATAGTCCACAGAGGTGTGATGGGTTAATGCCCATCCTGGAAGCAGGGGGGGAGGGCTTGTGAGAGCATTGCCCCTCCCTGCAGGGGTTTTTTCCCCCCTGGGAAACTAAATTAGTCTATTCCACTCCCCCTCCCTGCCCAGCAAGGCTATAAAAAGGAGGATACTGCAGCCATTAACTCTCTTGGGCCCTGCTTTTTGCCTGGATGAGGACTGCTGCTGGTTCCCCTGCTTCTCTGCCACGTGGTCCTCCCTGCTGCACCCACACCTTTGCAAAGGACTGGTTTTGCATTTCATATTTCTTTTTTTCCCCATCCATCCTTGTTCCTTACCCTTGTGAACCCTACCTGTTATTGTTACATATATATATATATATGTGTGTGTATACATCTATCTATCTATCTATCTACACACTGTTTAAACAAAATTCTTTCACCTCTCTACTTCCAAGCCTAATCCAAATTATTTCTTGGTGGATTTGCTCCTTTCCTTTCTTTTCCTCTCTATTGGGAAAGAGGAGGGGGGAGTTGGGGAGGGATTCTCAGCCTGGCCCCCATCTGAACTCTGAAGTCCCAGCTAAGGCTCAAACCACCACAGGGTTTACATATTCAAAGTTTTCTCTAGTGCTGCAGGGATGCCTACGTGACCAGCTGCAGGCAGATGTGAGCTTGTGAGATGTGAGCAGCCCATGTTCCAAGCTGATGGAGGCAAAACAGTTCTGGTGTGGAAATCTGCATTTCCAAGTCCTGATACTCTAATGGCCTTAAGCACAGTGCCACTATGCAGGTCTGCAGCAGATCTTTTCCCACCACAGCCAGTCAGATTGGAGAGGTGTCTATTCCATTTTTTATCCAGTGGAAAGAATTGTGTCACCAAGACTGGCGGGGAATTCATTCTTTTCATACCTTCACAGACATACTTACTGCATCCTTTTCTGGATTGCACACTTTAACCCAGAGCAGGTGGTCTATAAGCCAGTCTATGGGCTTATCTTTATAGAACATGAGAAAAAACTCCACTATGAGTGGCAAGTCTTCTGATTTGAACAATTTTCCTGCAAGCAAGAAAAGAAAATGCATATTCAGGTATTTCCACTGCTGTGCAAAGATCACCAGCTTTATGCTTGCTCCAGCCTTAAACACATGGACATAATTCTGATATGCAGTGAAAATTTCACACAGGACTTCTGCTCTGGAGGGTTGCTCATCCCTCATGTTGCTGGGTTTTTGAAGAGGTGCCCATCCCATTCTTGAAGACATTCTCCCCTGGCCAACCAGCTGACTAAGAAAGCCTGCTGTTACATCCTACTCCCAACACAACCTGAAAGTCACTTCTGTCAGTGTGTCAGATGAAACAAAGTCTGAGCAATTCCTCAGAATGCCAGACATGCAATTGCACTGCAGTACTACACTGGGTAACTTTAAATTAAGACCTAGATATGAAAAATCATAGAAGGGCCTAGGTTGGAAGGGACCTCAAAATAGAATAGAATAGAATAGAATAGAATTAACCAGGTTGGAAAAGACCTTTCAGATCATTGAGTCCAACCTATCATCCAACACCATCTAATCAACTAAACCATGGCACCAAGCACCCATCCAGTCTCTTCCTAAACACCTCCAGTGATGGGGACTCCACCACCTCCCTGGGCAGCCCATTCCAATGGCCAATCTCTCTTTCTATGAAGAACTTCTTCCTGACATCCAGCCTAAACGACCCCTAGTGCAGCTTGAGACTGTGTCTTCTTGTTCTGGTGCTGGTTGCCTGGGAGGAGAGATCTACTCCAACCTCCTCATCACGGGCAGAGACTCCTCTCAACTAGACTCAGCTGCTCAAGGCCTCGTACAGCTTGGCCTTCAACACTCCCAGAGAGGAGGCATCCACAACCTCCCTGGACAGCCTATTCCAGAGTCTCACCACCCTTGTATTGAAGAACTACTTCCTGAGATCCAGTCTAAACCTGCTCTCCCTCAGCTTCAAACCATTTCCTCTTGTCCTCTTACCAGACACCCTTACAAAACTCCCTCTGCAGCCTTCCTGTAGGATCCCTTCAGGTGTTAGAAGGCAGCTCTAAGGTCCTCCCTGGAGTCTTCTCTTTTCCAGGCTGAACAACCCCAGCTCCCTCAGCCTATCCTCATAGCAGTGGTGCTCCAGCCCTTGGTTTTCAACTACTATCACTGGTCATTTTGTTCTCTTGTTGTTTGTATTAGCAGATTTCTTTCTGACTGAACACTTAGAAGGTGTTACCACAATTAAATGGTATTAAACCCAGCAGGAAAAGCAAAACACTTCCAGTAGGAGCTTTCTTGAACAACCAAGAAGTTTCAACATGGGAGTCCTTCCCTGCTTTGAAATGCAATTCTGAGTGAGACCTCTTTGATTTAAACAACTTCAAATCCACTTGAGAGAGACCTTAACACTTACCAATAAATCCAAGTTGGGAGAACTCAAGAATCATCCACTCTTGGGACTGTTCAGAAGCAAAGGTTTTTATACTTTGAATGTAATCAGGTTTGGCTACAATATCATCTTCCAGCTGGGGAAAAGAGAAAATAAAAAAAGAGAAGACAAGTGGTGGTTTTATTGCTTGCAAAGGGGGTACTGATGTTGCTACATCTCATTGATAACTGCATTGTGTTCAACTGGGAGCTAGGGTTGTTCAGCCTGGAGAAGAGAAGCCTCTGGGGAGACCTAACAGTGGTCTTCCAGTACCTGAAGGGGGCCTGCAAGAAGGCTGCAGAGGAACTGTTTACAAAGGCCTGGAGTGATAGGATGAGGGACAAAGGCTTGAAATTAGAGAAGAGCAGATTTAGGCTGGAGGTTAGGAACAAGTTCTTTACCAGGAGGGTGGTGGAACACTGGAACAGGTTACCCAGGGAGGTAGTTGAGGCTCCATCCTTGGAGATATTCAGGGTCAGGCTCAACAGGGCTCTGGGCAACCTGATCTAATGGAGGATGTTCCTTCTCACTGGAGGGGAATGGGACTTGATGACTTTTGGAGGTTCCTTCTAACCCAAACCATTCTATGATGCTGTTCCAAACTTGAGTGGATTGCTATTTAACTTCTACATTAATATCTGGTTTGGTATCATTATTTATTTGCAAGAGTGACAGTAACCATCAGTGCTTCTCACTCCTGAGAAAGGACTCCCTGCCTTAAAGGGATCTCACTCTTTGAAAGAAAACATGAAGTACAAAGACAGAGCTTAAGGAAGAAGATAGCAAATAGTTTGTACTGAAGTTGCATGAGCACTGATATGCAGCAGGAGCAAATAACCTGAAGAGAGGAGCACTGAAAGCAGATGTTTAGTTAAAAGCTCTGTAGAGTAGCCTGGGCAGACCTAAAATATGACAGAGAGGGAGTGTGGCTGGTTACTGAGACACTAATAGAAAACACCTTGTTTCAGGAGTACTAGTCATGAAAGAAGGAAGGTGCTGTCAGTCACACTGGTGGACATTGATACACAGAGCTTTCAAGATGTCATCAAGGCTGACACTGAATACAGCAGCAGAGACAGATAAAAGATAGTGGGCAAAGGAGACTGCCATCCATCAAGGAAATGGGAAGGGCCTTGGCTGTGGTTTTGTATGGCTTTCAGAGAAGAATGGGGACTCTGAAAAGCCAGAAGCTGTTCAAGTTACTAAGCTGAGGATAATGAGTCTAAACAAGTTTAGAGGTAATGACACAAAGGAAATAAATAAACTAAACAATGAAGGAGTAATTCAGGGTGGGAATTCAGTATGGGTGCTACAAACACAGGAGGAGGCCAGTATCTGAAGGGGGCCTACAAGAAGGCTGGGGAGGGACATCTTAGGATATCATGTAGGGGGAATGGAATGAAGCTGGAGGTGGGGAGATTCAGGCTGGATGTGAGGAGGAAGTTCTTCACCATGAGAGTGGTGAAGCCCTGGAATGGGTTGTCCAGGGAGGTGGTTGGGGCGCCGTCCCTGGAGGTGTTTAAGCCCAGGCTGGATGAGGCTCTGGCCAGCCTGATCTAGTGTGAGGTGTCCCTGCCCATGGCAGGGGGGTTGGAACTAGATGATCCTTGTGGTCCCTTCCAACCCTGACTGATTCTATTCTATGAGTCATCTCTAAGCCTTCAGGAGAATGTTGTTGGGGGGCAGAGTATTGATACAGTTCATTTGATCTAACTGCTGTACTTGGTTTGCCTTCATGCTTGTCTGGTGGTGCTGAAATCGGATTCAGAAAGCAAAATAGGTAGAAAATTAATGCTATGAGAGAAAAAAAAACCCAAACCCATTTCCTGCTGGTTTTGCCTCCTCAGCTGAAGCAGTGCAGAGTCAGCAGCAAGAGTGTGAGAGAGCACACCCACAGATTTCAGCTGAATTTGGCCATCACTGCAAGTGCATAGCTGACAGGAGAGAAATGCTTTGTCAGCAGTGAACCCAGGAGGAAGTAGAATGACGTTTGAAAGACAAGATTAAGAGATCTGGTTTGACCCCGTCAGCTTTTGCTGATGATAAGGTAACAAACACCAGAGAGATAAAGATGAATGCATATGAACAGATTCTGAGATCTGGGGAATTGAGTTGAGATGACAGAAGACAACAACAACAAAAAAAATCCACCTCAGAACACCAAGAACTCTTACATACATTTGAACAAGATAAGATTGTCCAGTATCTAGATAAAATGGCAGAGGAGAATCTGAGTTCAGATTGTGTTGGGTTGGAAGGAACCCTCGAAGGTCATTGTTGTCCTTCCCCCCTGCAGTGAGCAGGCACACCTCCAGCAAGATGAGGCTGCCCAGGGCCACATCTTTGATTTGGAACATATCCAGGGATGGGGCCTCAACCATCTCCCTGGGCAACCTGTTCCAGTATTTCACCACTCTCACTGTAAAGAACTTCTTCGTTATGTCCGACCCAATTCTGCCCCGCTCCAGTTTCAAACCACTGCCCCTCGTCCTATTGCTACAAGCCCCTTGCAAACAGCCCTTCCCCAGCCTTCCTGGAGATCCCCTTCAGATAGTGAAATGTAGCTAAAAGGTCTCCCTGAGGCCTTCCCTTCTCCAGGCAAAACAGTCCAACTTCTTTCAGCCAGTCTTTGTTGGAGAGGTGCTCCATCCCTCTGAATGTCTCCAGAGAAGGGCAATGAGGCTGAGGAGAGGCCTCAAGCACGAGCCCTATGAGGAGAGGCTGAAGGAGCTGGGGTTGTTTAGCCTGGAGGAGTCTCAGGGGAGACCTTATTGCTGTCTACAACTCCCTGAAGGGAGGTTGTAGCCAGGTGGGGGTTGGTCTCTTCTCCCAGGCAACCAGCACCAGAACAAGAGGACACAGTCTCAAACTGCACCAGGGGAGGTTTAGGCTGGAGGTAAGGAGAGAGTTGTTAGCCATTGGAATGTGCTGCCCAGGGAGGTGGTGGAGTCACCATCCCTGGAGGTGTTCAAGAGAGGACTGGATGTGGCACTTGGTGCCATAGTTTAGTAGCCTTCAGGTCTTGGGTGACAGGTTGGAGTTGATCTTTGAGGTCTTTTCCAACCTTATTGATTCTATGATCATGTTTGACACCCCCCTCTGGACACACATCTCAAAGATGCTTTCAGATTTGGAATGTTCCATCATTTCAGAATGAACTCAGTCTCTCTGGACACAATGAACAAATGCATCTCCTCACTGCTAGGCTGGGATAGCAATGCCTGCTTTTAGGGCTGTGTTAAGATCCCATTACCTTGTCTCTGACATTCCTACAAGTGTTTCAAGGGGCTCTGGTGCGCTGCAGGTAGTGAAAGTGGAAACAAGTATTAAGTAGTCTTAGTTTTGTGTTGATTAAGAAAACTTCACCACAAAGAGAGTCTGAAAGAAGCAGTAGCTGGCTCAGTAACAACAAACACAAGACACACACACACACAAGACAAGATTAAACAAAGGACAGGCAAAGTAGAAGAGGTGAGATGACTGATGGGATTTATTGTCTTTTCTCAGAGGTTATGGTTCTGTGATAGATCAGTAGGTAAGGTTGTAACCTCACTAGCTTCAGTGGACTTCACAAAGCTATTTCCTTGAGTCCTGATTCAGCAGTATCCTGGCATGAGTGTTTATGTGTTTATTCAGCATAGGTCTTGCCTGACTCATGACATCAAGTGTTCTGTATACATCAAGACTAATTACATGTTTATCTACTTTCAGAATTCAGAAGTTAATATCAGATCACCCAAATGACACTAATCCCAACAAAACAGTAAGTAAAATCTAAGCTAGTTCAAGTTTTCCTGAAGGCAACCTGGTCCATTCTACTCCACTCCATTCTACTCCACTCTCCACTCCATTCTACTCCACTGTCCACTCCACTCCACACTCCACTCTCCACTCCACTCTCCACTCTCCTCTCCACTCTCCTCTCCACTCCACACTCCACTCCATTCTACTCCACTCTCCACTACATTCTACTCCAGGAAATCTTTGCACCAGGGTGAGAAAAGGGCCTTTCAGATTATTTGCTTTCTGTTAATGCAAGACTTGCAAATGGAGGAAATAGAGGAAATTATAACTAACTCTGTGGCACCATTTCTTTTCCCCTGTCCTCTGCAGAGCACTTTCTGGGCAGACCAGCATCTGTGCTACAGAAGCAACAAATGAAGAAGTGGATGTACTGGGTAACAGGATGAGGCAAGCATTAATTTCTTTCAAAGAAAATCCTGAATGCAGCCATAGCTACCCACCAGACAATCCACCAGACAGATCCAGGCTTTGCTCTGAATCACATAGTTCAGCCCTCATAAAATGTCCTAGACAAAAAAAACCCAATTATTCTCAAGTTTTCTTTAAAAATACAAAAAGCTGAGTAATTCCCATACAAATGTGAATGCCTGGAGGACTTTATAATAGAAATGGACATGAAGTGTCTGGCAGAGTGCTTAACATTTCCCTTCAGCCTGTTTCCCAAGCCCTAGTGCTCTAGTGCACTTGGCTGCTGTTCTTAGAAATACAGGAGAATCACAAGGCAATACTTCATCTTCAGTGAACCTCAACTGCTCAACAGACAACCCTTTCCCTTGCCCACTTGTCTCCTGAGCATCTATGCCAAATTTGAGAAGCCCAGCTCACATGCAGTTGTCTTAGATGCTGGACAAGATGCCTGCTCTTGCAGCCTCCTCTTCTGCTGCTGGGTAATCCTGTGGTGTACTTGCATGATACAGTCTGAGGCCTGTTGGAGCAGGAGATGATCCAGGGAAGCTAACAACTAAACAAAATGCTGTTCTGAGCTTTAAAGCAAAATTGTAGACACCCATAAGCTACTTGATGTTTTATGGATCTGTTCTGGTTTTGAACAGTCATGATCAGTTTTGGAATCTCTGGTGGTGGGGATCACAGAATGGCTCAGGTTGGAAAGGACCCTGGAGATCATCCACTCCAGCCTACCCGCCATGGGCAGGGATGCCTCTCAGCTAGACTCAGCTGCTCAAGGTCTCATCCAGCCTGGCCTTGAACACCTCCAAGGGAGGAGACATCCACAGCCTCCCTGGTCAGCTTTGTACAAAATCTCACCACTCTGGTACTCAATAACTTCTTGCTAAGATGCAGTCTAAGCCTCCTCTTCCTCTCGTCCTATCCACTAGACACCCTTATGGAAAGTCCCTTTCCAGCCTTCCTGTTATCATCTGTACAGAGTGCAAATTAGCACTAACTCAAGCCTGACTGGATGATTACCTTCAACTCTTCTGGAGAAGCTGGGATCTGTACAAACCTGCAGTTTAACCTTGTCTGCAGTATGATTATCCTGGTGTGTCTCCCTAGCTGTAAGGGCTTTTTGTTCATTGTGAACTGGACCTATTACCTGGATCTACCACAGCTGCTCTGCCTTGCTGCACCAAGTGAAAACACATTAAACCCTGACTTCCTTAACCTAATCAAATAAAGGTTTCATGCTTCAGTTACCTTGTTATTCTCCCTCACAAATAACAGGAAGATACAGATGGGCTTCATCAGGTAGTACCTGGCAGCAAGAGGTACTTAAGCACAGAAACATGTGGGTGCTTGTGAAGAGCACAGGGAAAACACACAGAAAGCGATGCCAGGCTGCTGTTTTCATTGAGGCCTTTGAAAGACATTACAATTATCAAAGCTAGTAATAACCAGTACAGATGTATTGCAGCTACTTAATGATAATATGAACATACCTGCAAATAAAATGCTCCCTTGGGTTGGGCATATAGCATTAAAAAGCTATAATCCAGGTTCTGTTTAGTTCTCCACCTAAACACAAGCAGCAAATTCTGATAAGCTTTCCAGGGGTGCTGCAAGAGCTCTTTCCATAACAAAAGCACTTTGTATGCTCTGCAAGCCCCCCACAGTAAAATAGAAAGGTTGAGCATTCTAAGTCATTACTAAGTGAATAAAAATGCCTCTATAAGCAGTGCATTTATAAATATTTTGACTTCCCTATAAAAGTTAACATTAACTAAGCAGAAAAAAACCCAACCCCAAATAGCATCTGTAGCAGTGCAGCCTGAAACAAAAATGCCTACAAGTGTATTCCTCTCAAATGACTCCAAAGATTCTACCCATGTTATGAACAGCAGAGATCAACCCAAAATAATTACAGATCAACAAATTAGGTGCTTTTACTCATAGACAGCATAGAAAACAGGCTGATAGAACTTCATTTTCAGGTTGAAATGTGAACACAGATTTTTCTCTACATAGTACAGCCTTTCATTTTACCAGGGGCTGAAGCTGATGTTTGACAATCAATGCTAAGAGGCTGGAAAGGAACCTATCATTATTTACTTAACAGCAAAGTGTATTTAATTCACATCTAACCATATCTAAAACTTAAGTATGTAACTATGTTTATGCTTGGAAAAATAATAAGGTCTATCTATAACCCAAATAGTCATGCATGAACACTCCTCCTCTCAATCTGCCTCTCTCTTGCTGCATTCCTGGGGTAGCTTCTGATTAATTAGTTATTGTTGATGGAAAGAATATTACTTTTTCTCCATTAAAGCCATTTTGTCAGGTTATAGTTTCTGTCTCAGTGAACTGGGGGCACATGAGGCAATGAAATGACCAGACAGGTTATTAACAGTAGCATAAAAACAATTCCTCATCACCAGAAGTTAGGTCATTAGTTAAACCTACTGTAGTTACTAGTTAGCTAAGGGGCCACATGGGCTTTCCTTTGTTTGTTCACAGAGCCTCTCCCTCATATGTCACATAAAACATTTCCCTTTATGATCATATCATCTCTTCTCCATCTGGTTTAAAACCAGTGGGATGCCTAAAGTCAAGACTCAAAGGAGAAGCCTTGGCTCTCTCCCTGAAGCTGGTGTGCAGCAGAGCTTTTCCCAAGATCCCCTTGTGTAACAGGGTTGGGGGGTTTTTGTTGGGGGTTTTTTGTATACTTGATGTCCATCAGTTCTGAAATGCAAAACCATTATCAGCTCAAACAGTCTTGGCTTTTGCAGACTTTCCAACTCATAATAATAGAAGTTGTTAGGGTTTTGTAAAGCTGTCTTACCTTACTCTGTCCTCCGAATCCCCAAATGTTTTCTTCAGGTTGGAAAGATCTGGATAGTAAGAAGCAGGAGGAGAAATAATTTCTAGGATCCCAGACTGGACTTCAACAGGGAAGCTGTGAACAGAAGTTTAGTGAGACTCCCTCCTTTAAAAAAGCCTTTGGAGGGTAACCACAGACAGCAGCTCAGTTAGGTCTGCTCCTCTAGAAGCGTAATTCACAAATCCAGCAAAGAAGACTAAGTGACGCAAATTGTAAACCAGGAAGCAAGAAGGGGTCTTTGACAACCATCAGAATAGGCTGGACTATAACTCAAAGTTTCAGAAAACACTGAGAAGTGTCTCTCAAATCCTGCCCCTCATAATTACTCATAATCCTGAGATGCTTGCCAGAATGCAGCAATTCACAACCAGCATGGCTGGGCTCAGTGATTTTAAGAGTCTTTCCCAACCTAAGTGATCCTAGAATTCTGCTACAACATCCATACAAAACTTGAGAGCTCTCCTGTAGTCATTTTAAAGAAGGAGAAAGGCTATTTCATTTCAGACACTGGCCAAAGAGTTCTGTCTGAGTAAGCAATTCACAAATGAGCACTGCAGCACAACGCAGATTTCATCTCTTGCTTCTTTCAGCCAGATGTGCTTTAGGACTTCTGGCCTTATCTGTTCTGTGACTGTTGGCTACACCATACCATTTCTTAGAGAGCAATCTACCAATGGGTGTTTTCCCCCTGTTTCATTTAGTAGCTGTTCCTCCCAAGCTGCTCTAAGGTTTTTAAGGTGTACATGGTGCTGTAAATATCTGTGGGAAAGAACTGTAAGAGCAAGCAAAACTGCACCGGGAACCAAACCTTCACTTCATAGCTCTTTCACAGCAAAGAATACTCATCTCATGTAACCCCTAAGAGTTATTTAAACACTATAAATATAGTCCCATTTCTGTCCAGTGTCCATTGCCTTCACAAAAGAGAGGCAAATGTGGAAACAAAGACACCTGAATGCAGAATACACTGCAGGCTGGGAAGTCAGTGGGGACCGAACAGAAGTATCCTCAGGTGCCCTGAACTGCATCATTAATTTCATGGGGAAAAGGCTTAGGCTCAGGTAAATATTTATCAGAAACTTAAGCTGAGAGCTTGCCTGATGAGTTAGAACATGTTTGTGAACTAGGCAAAGGACAATAAATTGGTAGACTTCCTTCTGCTCTGAATGTCAGTGTGCTATGATACACATACTAAGAATGCCTCCTTAGCCTCGTTTCCTAGCAGTTCCAGTTCACTACGGCAGAGATGTCATTTCTTGCTGAAATGCTCTAGTTCCTTCCATAAAAGCTCAAAAGGTGCTCACTCTCTGCTGGGTGTTTCACCCCATGGGACTTACCTGCTTTTAACACTTTCAGCAACACTGTTAACATATTCTGCATCCACCTAAAGGGAAAACAAGGGGGCATTTCATTTCGAGTCTCTTTTTGTGCTAAGAAACATTCTGTAGGGAGCATTTATAAGCAAACACTTCATTTTTGTCCTGCAGTTCTCTCCAAACAAAATCAGAATGTTATAGCAGCATTTCAGATCTTTTCCAGCCTTGTTGATTCTAGGATTTCACTGAAAGACAGTACAGGGTTTTCAGGCCAACTGAACTTTCAGTGTAGTTGAAAGTAGAACTGAACTAGCTCCAGCTCTGGTTTCTGCATGTTGTTTTTCTCACTGCTTCTGCAGGAGGAGTTCAAGCCAGTTTCTGCACAAAATTCTGTTCCACAGCTTTCAGCTATGCCAGAAAGTCAAACCATCATCAGTAAAAAGGGCTGTTTCAGGTGCATCATCCAAACAAACCCCAGCAGAGACCTCAGGCTCTTGAGAAAAGTCAGCTATGCAAAAACTTCTGAAGCTACTGATACTTGAAATTTTTATGCAAGAGTTTCTTCCTAATATAAGAAACTTATGGCTTTTAGTCTGGAAAGGTTGGGGGCACACTCATTCATTGCTGCTGCTTCATGAAAGGAACAGTACCAGTATGCAAAAGGCAGCTACACGAAGTTCAGAGTGCCAAGTTTTGTTGCTGTGATTTACAAAGCAATCCAATGCCCATTTTAGAAGTTCACAGCTTTTTAATACAGAAGTAATAGTTACCAGCTATAGATTAAGTTTGCAGTAAGGAAAAATGATGTGAAGTTGTTAGTACCTGTGGAAAGAAAAGCATACCAACAACTCTGCAATCCACTTTCGGTCCTCAAGTGACTTAACCCATGATGCAAACACTTAACTTGATCATCTGAAATGTGGGAAATGGGGAAAAGTGTGGAATCATGACCAGTAAACACACCTGCCTTCCTCTCAATTAAATGCTCTCCTATCAGCACCATCAACCTGCTTGGCTGAAACATGGAAGCTGCAAGAACGTGGCTCTGGGGACAGAAGAAAGGGGAGAGACCGATTCCTACAAGGGCAGTTTAATCTTAAATTGGCTGAAAAGGGACTGTTGCCACAATCAAAGCCACTGTTTGGTACAAGTCCCACGTTAGGACTGTCCACAGGGGGAATCAGGTACTCAGAAGTTAACCCTTAAAAACTCAAACTCTCTGAAGCCTTGAAAGAGTGTATCTGAATGGCAGCGAGGCAAAGCTCATCATTACCAGGGCTCCTCATTGGCAACAGCAATTGACAAGTAAGTTCAGCTCCTGAAAACGATGCTGAAGAGGAACTACAGCCAGCAAAACTGGGCCTCTCTGCTTATTGCTGTGATCCAAACAGAAAAGTGGAAGGCCTGGTGTTTTGTTTGACTCTGCTACAGCTGCAGAGACCACTCTAAGTGATGACTTAGCTGGGAAGAAGCAAGCTGTAACTGTGAATCAATGCATGTGTGAAACTTAATGTTGTTTATGGAAGGATAAAGAAACATGAAAAACAAATATGAAGTCTGAAGAGCTGCAGCCTTTTTACCTGCAAGTAACTGCCATTAGCTAACTCCCTTCTGCAGCTTTTTTCCCAGTGAATAAGAAAAAGTAAAATAACCTTTACTATTTCACCTTGAGCACTGTTTACTTTCCCAAACCTGGAACCCTTCAAGTCTCTGAACAGTTTTCTTTGTCATAAGCAATGCCAATACACATGCAGAAGACAAAGCTCCAGCATGTCAAGGTGCTTGGCAAGATATATGACACCAAAGGAGCAGAGAAATAATCTGAACTTTTCACAGCCTGAAGTTTACTTTTCTCAGGTTCCATGGAACTTTCCTGGGGAGGATTTACATGTAATTCTTCAAGCAGAATACTTTCAAAGATAAATAGTGGGTTCACATAGTTTTGTTTGAAAATATAACAGGACTTTTTACCCTTCAACCACCTGAGTTTCAGGGTGTTTTTTTGCACACAGGAACACTGAGGCACTAACTCCTCACAATCTCCTCCAGCCCTGAAGAAATCCCTCCCAAAGGCATAGCTGACAGTGTTTTGTAGCCTCTCACAGAGCTCCAGATTGCTTTTTTTATCACCCTGCTGCACTTTTCCAGGCAAACTTACCTCTGCTACAAGAATGATTATCAAGCAGTCATTCTGCTGCTCTTCAGAAAGGTCATACAGAAGGGAATGCAGGGTGTTGATCAAGTAATCTTGTTTCTGCCTTTTCACAGTAGGAATACCCATCACCAGTGAGACTGCAAAGGAAGTCCACAAGCCAGGTCATTTTAAGTCAGCTACAAGGAAACTGCTTTGGTTTGAGGAGACCATGAGATTTGGTGACAGTCAATAGCCCAACAGCACTGTGACAGCATTTGCTTTACTACCTGGAAGAGATACTGCAGCTAAGTTCAAGTTAGAAACATCTCTGTGCTACAAGCACCAGGTCTACACTGTCTACACTGTCAGCATTTGAGAACTTGGAGATACTACTACCTCTGGCAAACACATTGGTATCTGTTACTGACTTCCAAAAGTGGGTAGGGTAAAATCAGTGCTTGCACTTGGTATGAAGCTGGAGATCTGAGTAGTAACAGTTAAACCAACCCTGCTTTAGTGAGCAGGTTCCCAAAGCTCTGTGTATCTCCAAAAGGAGTCCCACACAAAAACTCTTTCTCAGCAGTTTATGAATCAATGGCTTTGATGTAATCAGTAACAGAAAGAAAGGAACTTGGATGTTCCTGTTAAGACGAAAGGAACTGAAACTCTCTCTGGCGAAGGCTCCGCTAGCAGCGAATTTGTGTTGTATTAACATCGTTAGATTATAAGCAGGACATTTCCTTTTCCATTGGTGTGGGCACTACCTAAACCAGTGACTTACTACAGCTCAGTAAACCTGTGGAATTTTTAGTCCTTGCAGATGATTCCTTATTCACCAAAACCTTGTGGGGCTGGTAAGGAAGCAGCATATTTTAGAACAGAATAGAATTAACCAGGTTGGAAGAGACCTTTGAGATCATCAAGTCCAACCTATCATCCAACACCATCTAATCAACTAAACCATGGCACCAAGCACCCCATCCAGTCTCTTCCTAAACACCTCCAGTGATGGTGACTCCACCAACTCCCTGGGCAGCACATTCCAATGGCCAATCTCTCTTTCTATGAACAATTTCTTCCTAACATCCAGCTTAAACCTTCCCTGACACAGCTTGAGACTGTGTCCTCTTGTTCTGGTGCTGCTTGCCTGGGAGAAGAGACCAACCCTCTCCTGGCTACAACCTCCCCTCAAGTAGTTGTAGACAGCAATATGGTCTTCCCTGAGCCTCCTCTTCTCCAGGCTAAGCAACCCCAACTCCCTCAGCCTCTCCTCACAGGGCTGTGCTCCAAACCCCTCCCCAGCTTTGTTGCCCTTCTCTGGACACCTTTCAGCAACTCAACATCTTTCTTAAACTGAGGGGCCCAGAACTGGATACAGCACTCAAGGTGTGGCCTAACCAGTGCTGAGCACAGGGCAGAATGACCTCCCTGCTCCTGCTGGCCACACTGTTCCTGATCCAGGCCAGGATGCCATTGGCCTTCTTGGCCAGCTGGGCACACTACTGGCTCATGCTCAGACACTGCTGGCTCATGTTCATTATGAAGAAAAGGAGTAGGTGCCATTAGTGACTTGCCCCAGGATGTGCCAGGGTCAGCTGATAATTGCCAAAATTGCAGTGTTCCTTCCTGGCACACAACCTGCTAAAGCCCTGGGGGTTTGTTTGGTTTTACACACTGAAGGGCAAGCTGTACTTGTGAAACCGCACTCCTGCTATTGTGATTTTCATGTGCAAACAAACGGAAACCAAACATGGAGCTTTCTTTTATCACCTAATCCTTTATTTCCTTTGGTTTGGAATTTTGCTTTGTTGTGGGGTTTGGGGGTTTTGGTTGGTTGGTTGGTTGGCTGGTTTTTTCCTGCTAGTGAATGCACCTGGTCTCTTGAGGGGGTTTTGGTTGTCATTTGGCTGACAGCCTCTGGCCTTTTGCAAACTGGCACTGACCTAAGGGCACTCCAGTGAGCACTACAGCACTAGATCTCATTGCTACAACTACACCAACTACTGAGAAAACTGCAGAAAGTCAGCTAAGTTGGTTTCTTAGTTAAAAGTGCTGCCCATGTTTCTTTATATTAAAGCACCCTCAAGGAAAGTCAAAATGTCAAACCCAGCAAAATGGTTGCCTGGTTCCTTGTGTGCTTTCAGCCTCTCAATGTTTGTTTTACCGAGCACATGACAGGAGATGAATTAACTTTTATCATTTGTATTAACAGTTCATAGAATCAACAAGGTTGGAAAAGACCTCAAAGATCATCAAGTCCAACCTGTCACCCAACACCTCATGGCTACTAAACCATGGCACCAAGTGCCACGTCCAGTCCCCTCTTGAACACCTCCAGGGATGGGGACTCCACTACCTCTCTGGGCAGCACATTCCAATGGCTAACAACTCTCTCTGTGAAGAACTTTCTCCTCACCTCCAGCCTAAACCTCCCCTGGTGCAGCTTGAAACTGTGTCCTCTTGTTCTGGTGCTGGTTGCCTGGGAGAAGAGACCAACCCCCTCCTGGCTACAACCTCCTTCAGGTAATTGTAGACAGCAATAAGGTCTCCCCTGAGCCTCCTCTTCCCCACTGGAGTTCATTTTGATTTGTGCAAGTGTCAGCTGATTTCTTATATGGATGAGAAAGCTACATTGAAGATTTATTAATATGCTTTAAATGATCACCTCACCTTTCCACTTGCTTCAAGCCAGGAAACTGGATGCATTACAAATTCTCTCTGGCTTCCACATTCATACTACTTTTGTGGGGGGGAAATGTCAGCTAATGCATCTTATCCACAGGAATATCAGACTAAACCCCCCATAATATTTGGTTTCAATTATGACTAATTTTTGTTGCTATTTGAAAAGCTTTATCAGGATACTTTGGGGTAAAGACTTTAAACTGAGATGGATGTGGAAAAATGCTTTTGCTGTCCCCCTTAGAATCACAGAATTGTTAGGGTTGGAAGGGACCTCAAGGATCATCTAGTTCCAACGCCCTGCCATGGGCAGGGACACCTCACAGTAGAGCAGGTTGCTTAGAGCCACATCCAGCCTGCCCTTAAATATCTCCAGGAATGGGGCTTCTACCACCAACCTGGGCAACCTTTTCCAGTGTCTCACCACCCTTATGCTGAAGAACTTCTTCCTAACAGCCAATCTGAATCTACCCATTTCTATTTTGTTTCCATTTCCCCCCAGTCCTATCACTCCCTGACACCCTAAAAATTCCCTCCCCAGCTTTCTTACAGGCCCCCTTCAGATCCTGGTAGGCCACAATTCAGTCTCCTCAGAGCCTTCTCTTCTGCAGAGTGAACAGCCCCAACTCCCTCAGTCTGTCCTCATAGGAAAGCAGCTCCAGCCCTCTGCTCATCCTCACGGCCCTTCTCTGGACACCTTCCAGCACCTCCAGATCCTTCCCATAATAGGAATTTATTCTGTGTGACAACACTATAAAGATTAGGGACAAAACCCACTCCAACCTGGGGAGTATGCTTCACTGCTAGAACTCAACACAAAATGCAAACATACTTAACATAAAACATATAGAAAATATGAATATAGAAAACTTTATTTCCTACCTCCAGTTCTCTGTTGCCCCAAAATAACATTTGGGACAATGCCATCTTCAGATTCTTGAAGGTGAGGTAGGTAGTAGTTTATGTTTGTAAGATGCACAGGGAGTTTTCTAGTGAGGTTTAACTCTTTCCACTTCATGTCATCTGAAAGAAACAACAAACCCAAACAGACATGAAAAATACATGAAAAAAGGCAGCAGGGAAGCCTATTATTGCAGCTGCTTTCCTCAGCTGGACATGAGCAGTTTACCCCACACAGCTTAACTCACTCCGAACTATTGCTCAGGAGTGCTTTTATGTCACATGTATTACCTTCCTGTGGCAATAAACTGAGAAACACCCAGTACACCACCTCCACCCAGGCAACAGTGCAGAGCTCCCAGCCTGTGTGTCCTGGGAACTCCACCTGCATTTCCCCATGGCCTGAACAGCTGCAGGACTGAGCCATCTTGAAACACAACAAGCAGCCATTTTAGAAGCTGCAGGGGGAAAAAAATGGTTTGCATTTTGCACAGTTGGCAAGAAAGTTGCCATTAAAAGAAACACAGATTCCTTAATTAATAATTAATAACTAGAATAAACCAGGTTGGAAGAGACCTTCAAGATCATCGTGTCCAACCTATCATCCAACACCACCTAATCACCTAAACCATGCAACCAAGCACCCTATCAAGTCTTCTCCTGAAAACTTCCAGTGATGGTGACTCCACCACCTCCCCAGGCAGCCCATTCCAATGGGCAATCACTCTTTCTGTATAGAACTTTTTCCTAACATCTAGCCTGAACCTCCCCTGGTGCAGCCTGAGGCTGTGACGAGAACTTTGTCATTCTGTTACTGAATTTTTCTATACTAGCTACCTACAATGAGTAGGTCTTCTACCCCTGAAGAAAAATAAAGATCTTTTAAGTGTATCTGAAGCAATTCCTACTTCAGTGGGTGCCTCCTCCAGACACTTCATCAGGGCTCACTTTGAACTGGCAGCACAGAACAATTTTATCCATACATACCTGTCTGATTTATGGTCAAGTGCATCCTTCTTGCAAGCATCCATTTAATTTCATCCAGGGCATCACTCAGTTCATGTGATCTTTTTTTGTATTCCTTTTCAGCATACAAGAGCCTTTGCTGAACTTCCAGGAATTTGCTTTGGCACATGTCAGAGTCATGTCCTGCAATGAGAAGAGGATTCCTTTTCAAACAGGTGATTTACATGATGGAATAAAGAGAAGGCTTAAGAACAGGAGAGAGTCTGGAAGAAGAGGTGACCAGAAAGGTATAAACAATAAGAAGAGTGGCTGCTCAAAGTTTAGTCATGGAATGATGAAGTGTGGAAGTGGATTAGAGGAAGAGTTTAGGGAGCAGAGTTGAGATAAAGGCTTGCAATTGACAACAACAGCAAGAATATCACATCCACAATAAGGAAGAAGTCAGTGACAGACTTGAAGCTGGAGAGGAAGGTGCCAGCCAAGAGAGCCAGCAACATGTTTCACTGAGTGACAAATATCAGTGCCTCCTGTCACACTGCAGAGTGTAGTTTTGTAATGACTTATCTTTCGGATTTAAAACACTCCTGAGATTAAAATACAGCTACTGAGGTAGTTACTCTTCACCTGTGAGTTAAAAAGTGCCTGAACTGCATGAAGAATTTATTACTAAAGATGGTTATTTGAACTCCTGGATATATTGAATTAGATAGCAACTAAAACTCTGCCCTGGATTGAAGGATACCTTTGTAACACATAGCCCACCTTTGATGAAACACCCTACAATCATACTGACATGAAAAACCCTCTACTCTGACACCTCTGCTCTTCCTCAAAGCATGCTCAGATAATGTCCAGGTGATGTTTACAGAAGATCCATCATGAGCCATCAGGCTACAGAGCTAGAACCCCCAAACAAGCTGAATTACTGGAAGCCCTCAGGAAGATCCCTTTGGTAACTGCTACCTAGAAATGCACTTTCTGGGTTTATGCTTCTCTTTCACAGCTGTGTCCCCAATGCCATAACCCTCCAGCTTTTTGCTTTACAATGTATACAAATAAAATGGAAACAGAAAGCTTAAGCTGATTTAGGTGACTGACAGCCCATTAATAACACTGTTTTCAAAGCAAGCAACTGAGTCCAAAAAGAGCAATGACACACATAAATACAGTGAAGATTTATAGAATCATGGAATCAATAAGGTTGGAAAAGACCTCAAAGATCATCAAGTCCAAGCTGTCACCCAAGACCTCATGGCTACTAAACCATCTTGCAGTTCCAAGACAAACTCAGAGGTATGAGGTAAAAGTACAGTAATGGATGTGCATTTGTCTTTAAATTCTAATTGCTTTTACTGGGAGTTAGCATCAAGCACCAGGGAAAAGTGGAGGTCTCAGCTGCAGTAGTTCCACATACTCCTGGGGAAATGCAGACAATGAAGAGCAAGCCCACAATCTTAGGACAAATACACATTATCACAGGATGCAACTTACTGCTTCTGGAAAGGGAATGACTTGCTGGAAGGTGTCCAGAGAAGGGCAACAAAGCTGGGGAGGGGTTTGGAGCACAGCCCTGTGAGGAGAGGCTGAGGGAGCTGGGGTTGCTTAGCCTGGAGAAGAGGAGGCTCAGGGGAGACCTTATTGCTCTCTGCCCGAAGGGAGTTTGTAGCCAGGTGGGGGCTGGTCTCTTCTCCCAGGTAACCAGTACCAAAACAAAAGGACACAGTCTCAGGCTGCACCAGGGGAGGTTTAGGCTGGATGTTAGGAAGAAATTCTTCATAGAGGGAGCACCTGGCCATTGGAATGTGCTGCCCAGGGAGGTGGTGGAGTCACCTCACTGGAGGTGTTCAGGAAAAGGCTGGATAAGGTGCTTGGTGCCATGGTTTAGTTGATTAGGTAGTGTTGGATGATAGGTTGGACTCCATGATCTCAAAGGTCTCTTCCAACCTGGTTAATTCTATTCTATTCTAATCATTTTGTAATGGAGGTGTTTCAGAATGAAATGTTGGAAACCTTTCCAGTGCTGCAATCGCAGAAGATTTTGCCAAACCAAACTAAAACTCCCCTCAGCACAACTGTGTTACAGGAGGATTCAGTAAAGAAACTGCAGATGAATAACAACATTGTACTCCCTCTCTTCACAATTCTTTCAGCTATCCAGTGTCAGAGAGACTCAAAGCCACGGTGGTGTCACCACCGGCTCGGTACCTTGGCAAGCCCCAGGTAGTTGTAAGTCTGTTTGCTTACAATGAGGTGAACCTACCAAAATATCATCCAGGCCTCTGGCCAATGAAAGGTCAAGACTCAGCTATCACTGAGTGTGCCCAAAGAAGCTGGCATTGGGAATCAGCCTTATCTATTTTCTTCAAGCCAGGGGAGGAAAAAAAACCACATTTTTGAGTGGGTAATAAGCAATTGCTGAAGAAAAGCAAGCTCCAGGGAGACCACATAGCAGCCTTCCAGTACCTGAAGAGGGGCTACAAGAAAGCTGGGAAGAGACTTTTGGCAAGGGTTTGGAGTGACAGGATGAGAGGGAATGCATTGAGGATGGGAGATTTAGACTGGGTATTAGAAAGAAATTCTTTATGGTGAGGGTGGTGAAACACTGGAACAGGCTGTCCAGGGATGCTGCAGATGCCTCCTTGGAGGTGATTAAGGCCATGGTGGATGAGGCCTTGAGCAACCTGGTCTAGTGGAAGGTGTCCATGCCCATGGCAGGGGGGATGATCTTTCAGGTCCCTTCCAAGTCAAACCATTCTAGGAATGTCATTTGGTTTTGGCAGCTGGGGAAGGAAGGGTTTGACAAAAGGACTGTGGCACTCACTCACTCTTAAGGGAGAATGAATTCATTATTGTAAACACAGCTCAAAACAGAACATGAACTGTTCTCCGTGGTATTGGAGGATATAGAAGTGAGCAGTATCAGCTATTAGTAAACTTTTGGCAAAAAAAACCCTAAAAATCAGCATTTTGAAAAGCAGCACTGACCTTTTGGTATTGTGCTGTGCAGTAAGGATCTGCCACAAGCACTATTTAGAATAGAATAGAACAGAACAGAATAAACCAGGTTGGAAGAGACCTTCAAGATCATCGTGTTCAACCTATCATCCAACACCACCCAACCAACTAAACCATGCAACCAAGCACCCTATCAAGTCTCCTCCTGAACACCACCACTGATGGTGACTCCACCACCTCCCTGGTCAGCCCATTCCAATGGGCAATCACTCTCTCTCTGTGAGTACTTCTTCCTAACATCCAGCCTAAACCTCCCCTGGCACAGCTTGAGACTGTGTCCTCTTGTTCTGGTGCTGCTTGCCTGGGAGAAGAGACCAGATCCTTCCTGGCTACAACCTCCCTTCAGGTAGTTGTAGACAGCAATAAGGTCTCCCCTGAGCCTCCTCTTCTCCAGGCTAAGCAACCCCAGCTCCCTCAGCATCTCCTCATAGGGCTTGTGCTCCAAACCCCTCCCCAGCTTTGTTGCCCTTCTCTGGACACCTTCCAGCAAGTCAGCATCCTTCCTAAACTGAGGGGCCCAGAACTGGACACAGGACTCAAGGTGTGGCCTAACCAGTGCAGTGTACAGGGGCAGAATGACCTCCTTGCTCCTGCTGGCCACACTGTTCCTGATCCAGGCCAGGATGCCATTGGCCCTCCTAGCTGCCTGGGCACACTGCAGGCTCATGTTCAGCCTACCATTGACCAGTACCCCCAGGTCCCTCTCTGCCTGCTACCAATCAAATTGTAGCAAGCAAAGAAGATAAAATTAGAAGCATGATGAAACTAAACAAATATTTAAATGGTCATTAAGTTTAAATGGGGGGGTGTGGGAAGCATTGCTCTTTAAGCATCTAAGCATCTACACAGAACTAAAGCAGCTGCTTGCACGGAGGGAAGCAGGCAGGGCATTTGCACAAACACAGCTCAGGCTGATAAGGAGGGAGAGGAGAAGGGAGGTTGGGCTGGCTCGTGACACACTGTTCCCAGCAAAAGCCTGGCAGACTGTTTCCTACACATTGTCATATATATGCTTATGGCTACTGTAATTCCAAGATGGCCACACTTCAATGGCTTAACATGCCATCTTGTGTTCTCCCAGTAGATACATCTGCGTGACTTTCTGTACTGGAAACCGAAAGAAACAACGCTGGCATTAATAGTCTAAAAGCCAGCCCATTCTCTCTTGTAGAACCACACACACACACACACTTCCTATCAGCATAAATGTTTCCAGGTTTGTTAATGATTGATTTCTGGCACTGTCTAAGAGCTGTGAAACAAGTCACTGCTATCTCCTCCTGGAATCCAAAGAAAAAGGAAATAAAACTGGGAGTCACAGAAAATAGGGAAGAAAACACCCCACAGCCCAGCAGTAACTTTTGTTCCTATTTCTTGAGTCCAAGCTACACTCTATATTGTACCTAAAAAACACTTGCTTTCAGAAACTGGATTTGGGTTAATGCCCTCTTTAAAAGAGAACTGTCAGAGCACACTCACTTCAAGAGATCTTGTCATACTCCACGCTTGGAACCACTGCTGTCTGTTCAGGTTAATGAAGCATGTTAAACCACTGAGGCATGCTTTGCACTAACAGCTGTGGCTGTTTGCTATCCTCCTGCAACTGATCTAAAATACAGGGGATTGTTCAGCTGGGACTGTTTAGCCTGGAGAAGAGGAGGCTCAGGGGAGACCTTATTGCTGTCTACAACTACCTGAAGGGAGGTTGTAGCCAGGAGGGCGTTGGTCTCTTCTCCCAGGCAACCAGCACCAGAACAAGAGGACAGAGTCTCAAGCTGCACCAGGGGAGGTTTAGGCTGGAGGTGAGGAGAAAGTTCTTCACAGAGAGAGTTGTTAGCCCTTGGAATGTGCTGCCCAGGAAGGTGGTGGAGTCCCCATCCCTGGAGGTATTCAAGAAGGGATTGGTGCCATGGTTTAGTAGTCATGAGGTGTTGGGTGCCAGGTTGGACTTGATCTTTGAGGTCTTTTCCAACCTTGTTGATTCTGTGATTCTATGATAGAGAGACTTTTCTACATCTTATTACACACTTTGCAAACTTGGGTTTTGTTCCCTCAGAATAAGGGGGGGGGGGGGGGAGTTGTGGAGGAGGAATCCCCCAGCCAATGTCTCTGCTTAGTTCAGAACAGCCAGATCTTAGGCAAACAAATTCAGTGCTATGCTAAAGTGTAAGTATATTTAAGTACCTTTCCAGGTAAGGATGCCTTCCTGGATTTCTGCATGACTATAGCATCATGACACAGAATTATTTCTACCTCCCAACAGGTTAGAGACAGCCAAAAATACTACCATAAAGCCAGAAGCCCCTGCACCTGCACTGGGTACATTCACCCATCATGCTTAATGCTCATCAGCACTGGGGTAGCTCCAATTGCAGGGCTTTAAGCACAGGACACAGTTTGTCTTGATGCATATCTTCAGGAGCCTCTGAAGCCAGTGCTGAGGCTGCTTTATTTTACTCAGTTGAAAAGAGAAGGGCAAGTGAGCAGGTGAAGCTTCTATAATTGTTTCCACTCATGTGCCCTGTCCATTCTCTGAGGGCAGCTGGGTTACAGGGGCTATTGCTGTGGTGGATGGCGGAAGCTACAAGTAGGAGGAGAAAGATTTGATTTCATTCAGACAAAACTCTGCCTGGTGGCTGAAACCTTGACCTGACTGTGACAAAGAATCACAGTAATATGAAGCATGCAGGCTTGATAAGCCAAAGCACAGGGTTTAACATGCAGCAAGGACTTTCTCCCACCACGTTCATCAAGCTCTCTATGAAAGCATCTAAGTTGGCAGAGGAATCAGGCAGCACTATTTCCTGCCTCTGTGTCAGCTTGTCTTTGACAGCATCCACATCAAGAGCTTCCAGACAGTGGAGGCCAGTGGAGAGATCCTGCATTAACACAGTGGCATCAAAGAAAATGGTGTAGTGGTGGGATTGTGAGCTCTGGGTGAGTGGCTGGACTTTGATGTTCCTCAAAGGTCTCTTCCAACCTCAACAGTTCTATGGTAAAAGCAGCGTGACAGTGGTTTAGGGGGAAGCTGGGGTTCCTCTGTGCCCATACAGAGACTATGCTAGGAGAAGAATCAGAATCATTTTAGAAACAAACACCTTACAAAGTTAAAGTCAAAACAAAGTTAATAATTGAATTCTAAATGGCATCCTGGCATGCATTAAGGAAAGTGTGTCCAGCAGGTCTAGGGAGGTTCCCCCTACCCCTCTACTCTGCCCTGCTTGAGACCACACCTGGAATACTGTGTCCAGTTTTGGGCTCCCCAACTCAAGAGAGACAGGGTTCTGCTGAAGAGAGTCTAAAGTAGACTATGAAGATGATTGTGAGGCTTGAACATCTCCCCTATGAAGAAAGACTGAGGGAACTGGGGATGTTTAGTCTGGAGAAGAGAAGGCTGAGAGAGGATCTTATTAATATCTACAAGTATCTGAGAGGTGGGTGTCAAGATGAAGGTGATGGTCTCTTTTCAGTGGTGCCCAGTGACAGGACAACAACAACAGGTACAAGCTAGAGCACAGGAGGTTCCACCTCAACATGAGGGAATAAACTTCTTCACAGTGAGGGTGATGGAGCACTGGAGCAAGCTGCCCAGAGGGGCTGTGGAGTCTCTTCTCTAGAGACTTTCAAAACCCATCTGGATGCATTCCTGTCTGGCCTGCCCTAGATGATCCTGCTGGCAGGGGAATTGGGACTCTGATCTCTGGAGATCCAACCCCCTACCATTCTGTGCCTCTGTGATTTTATAATGACCATGGGCTCACTATTGTGTTTGGCAAAGAATACTTTTTAACTCAAGCCTTTCCATGCTGTGTTTCCCTAAAACAGATGAGCAAACTTGGTTCACAAAGAATACAACTTAAATGCTAATGGTTTTGTAGATGCTGACAAACAATCCTCCTTTTAGATCCATGACACCTCCTGTATCAGACTGCAAGGAAAAATGACCTCAGAGCATTCAGTCAGAATATCACTACATAGGAAAGTGGTAACACCAAAGTATGTGGAAAATAGATATAAACTGGTTATTGCATGGTGTTTGCCCCTAATTGCTACACTTGGGTTCCAGCAGTGTTAGTAACATGGCACATGCTCTTAATAGCAGTGGAAAATTCTGATTTGAATATGGCCTTTATCAGGTAAACAAAAAGCACCCATTCACTCCATGCAAGGGTTATTGCCTCATTCTGAAAGATTTTTACTGTTCTACCTGATGTAACAACACTCACTCACTTATACACAAGCTTAATTAAGTGCCTAGCCACTAACTAAAGTACTTCTGGCTGAAACTGTGTTCTATGAGACTCAGTGTACAACCCTAGGAAAGTGTGAAGGTCATATGTTTACACTTGTTTAAGCACAGGTTGTGATGAGACGCTGCCCAGCAAACAAAGAGAGGTCTGAAATGTTCCCTATCCCTTCCTCTATGAAAACCAACAGTAATCAGTCTCATTTTGTACCTGAATCTTTATAGAATTTATGACTCAGTTCCTCTACTTTTGAGGACAAGGCAGCCACTATTCTGCCTGAAGTAACTGCAAGAAGTAGCAGACTCTTAGTTCAGTAAATTACATATTAGAAGCCTGTAAAACTGCAGAGCTTTTGTGAGCCTTGGCTATGAATTCTGATATAAAAGTCAGGATCAGCAAATACTGAGCCTTAAGTCCCATCTGAGGTTATTGTGTGTTGGTTTTAACACCTAAATGCAGAACTAAGCACAGAAACCGAGCAAGCAGTCAGTTGCCTGGAGAAACTCTTCCCTCATCACACAGCATTTTGGACACTCCTGACTGCACACTGGGGCAAAATCTGGGTGTGCAAGAACACCACTGGAAGGAAACACACACATGAAGGCAACGAGGGAAACACAGCCTACCAGGCAGCTGGGACAGCTGGGGCTAATGGTGGCGAAAGACAGCCTCAAGAAGGCAGGAAAAATGGGTTCTGCAAGCTCATAAATCTAGACAGGCTGTATTGGCTGAAATGAGAATGGTGTAATCCAAGACTCCTTATCAAATCTGTCAATTTGCCACGAGTCAATTGAAGCTTTCAGCCAGAGCGTGCCAGCTGGGGCTGGACAGGAAACCTGCAAAGAGCTCCGCCACAGATGATAGCATCTCCTGGAGCGCTGCGGCTGGCTGCACAGCAGGAGCAGGGGCTGGCACACAAAGCAACACATCACAAGCAGGAGATTAGTGGAAATAAAAGCAACATGTAATCAGCTCTTTGGGCAAAAGAAAATTTCTTTCCTCAGAGATAGCCTTTCAACACTTGGTGCCCCCTCTCCTGGTGAAAGGTTTTGTGGAATGATGCAAAATGCAATGCGTTCTTTTGACAAAGCTCAAGTACACCTCAGTGAATACTGCTGAGTGTGAACTGTAGCTCTTCTTCACCTCAAAGGAATAACTACAGAAATCCAGAGTTCACAATGTTTGACTCAACATATATATATATATACACATTAACATGCTTAGGTCCTTGTGACATCGTATTTTAGCATCATTTTAGCATCACTGCCAGACAAGAATTAAGTTTTCATTTACTTGGATAAATAACCCACAAATTGAGGTGAAGAGGGCAGCAACATGGTGCAAGTAACACAGCTTCACAAAATGGGTTGGGTTGGAAGGGACCTGAAAGACTGTGGAATGAAGCTGGAGGTGGGGAGATTCAGGCTGGATGTCAGGAGGAAGTTCTTCACCATGAGAGTGGTGAAGCCCTGGAATGGGTTGTCCAGGGAGGTGGTTGTGGCGCCGTCCCTGGAGGTGTTTAAGAGCAGGCTGGATGAGGCTCTGGCCAGCCTGATCTAGTGTTGGGTGTCCCTGCCCATGGCAGGGGGGTTGGAACTAGATGATCCTCGTGGTCCCTTCCAACCCTGACTGATGCTATGACACTATGATCTTGTTCCAGCCACCCTGCCATGGGCAGCGACACCTTCCACTAACCCATCTTGCTCAAGGCCTCATCCAACCTGGCCCTTGAACACCTCCAAGGAGGAGGAATCCACAACCTCCCTGGGCAACCTATTCTTGAAACCCTTACAAGCAACATGAAGAAATGCTGCTGTGTGAGATGATCTGATTTACCTCACTGCTGTGACTTAGAAACTGTTACTCAACCAAGACACCAAAGTTTCATTGAATTGAGAAACAGTCCTTCCTCTGAAGAAACTTCATGGAAGTTTGTGAGGAGTCCATAATGCACTCTTGCCTTCTCCTTTACTATTTTTCAAGTGGGGGGAAAAAAGTAAAATCAATTTGCTACCTACTTACATTTTTGTACACCTGTGGTATTTCTTGATGACATGGAAAAGAGTAGCCAAAACTGTGTGAGAAAAATCACACAGTTTACTACTTCCCACAACTACAAGTCTGCATGAGGAGTATTTCTATGAGAGCAAATCTTCTTGACCAAGTGAATTAACAAGTGGACTGGAACTCAGTTTCCTTACAGTAGGAACATCTGCATCATCCTGACAACAACCTTTCCCATCCTCAGATGCAAACTGTTTGCTTCACACAGGTTTTGCTTGGGGCCTGGGGAGGGACCAAAAAGCTCACAGCAAAACCATGCAGGAGGTGGAACAAGTATTGCTACAGCAGTCCACCTAATTACTTACTAATAGCAGCCTGTGCTCACAGGCACTCTAGAGGAAGCCAAAGGAATCACCACCCAATTTTAGGCACTATCAGGTTTTGCTGAAGCTCTGGCAATTACCAATTGTCCCCATAATTACTTTTGTGGGCTATTTGTTTTTTTGGTACCCACAAAAATATCAGCCTAGCTAAAATGAGACCTCTGCTTGCATATGTAAAACAATGGCAAAACTGACTGTGGAAACAATTCTGTAAGGGCAGTTAAAAGGTAAACAATACCCACAACAGCTGGTGGGTAGAGTCTGAACTTTCATTTTTCAGTGCATGAGTGATGCAGGAGAATCTTCCCTGCCATGCCAGTTCCAATTACATGTGGTCAACACTGAGGCTACACCAACCAACCAGCCCATTATCATAGAATCAATAAAGTTGGAAAAGACCTCAGAGATCATCAAGTCCAACCTGTCACCCAACACCTCAGGACTAACTCAGCCATGGCTTCAAGTGCCACATCCAATCCCCTCCTGAACACCTCCAGGGATGGTGACTCCACCACCTCCCTGGGCAGCACATTCCAATGGCAAATCACTCTCTCAGTGAAGAACTTTCTCCTCACCTCGAGCCTAAACTTCCCCTGGTGCAGCTTGAGACTGTGTCCTCTTGTTCTGGTGCTGGTTGCCTGGGAGAAGAGACCAACCCCCACCTGGCTACAACCTCCCTTCAGGTAGTTGTAGAGAGCAAGAAGGTCTCCCCTGAGCCTCCTCTTCTCCAGGCTAAGCAACCCCAGCTCCCTCAGCCTCTCCTCACAGGGCTGTGCTCCAGACCTCTCCCCAACCTTGTTGCCCTTCTCTGGACACGTTCAAGTGTCTCAATGTCCTTCTTAAACTGAGGGGCCCAGAACTGGACACAGTGCCCAAGGTGTGGCCTAACCAGTGCTGAGTACAGGGGCACCATGCCTCCCCTGCTCCTGCTGGCCACACTATTCCTGATGCAGGACAGGATGCCATTATATACTGCTGTCACTGCCAGCAAACAACTCAAGTCTCCCAAGCTAACTAGCCCCTTAACAGAAGGCTGGCTTAAGCCATTGGTTTTTATTTGCACAGAAATCAGGACAATACCCTATTTTACACTTCAAGCTAGCAAGAGCTAAAAGGTTCCCTAAAGTGCAGACAAACTGAACAGTATTTTAAAGGGCTATTATAACCTACTTTTCACATCATGAAAGTACTTAAGACAACTAGGCTTCACCTAGGATACCCTGTCCTTGTACAACAGACAAACAAGGTTATTTGCTATCCCAGCATCACTACATGAAACAAGAACTGGACAGAAAACAAACAAATGGAACAGTAACTACAGCATATCACAGTAAGCAGCAGCACTCTGTAAAGAGCAAGAGCTGCCTAAATGTTTTAATGGGCAAGGTAGTGAAGGAAACTGAAGATCTAATAAAGGTATGGAAAAAAAAGTGAGCCAGAGAATGTCTGACAAATGAGTGAAAGAGAGGGGAACTGACAAGTTTAGACAGTAAAGGGCATTAAAAAAGAGAAACATTGCCGTTGGAGATGGGAGAGAAGTGGGAAATGCTCTAGGCATGTCAGTGGCAAGGCAAGCTCAGCAGTGGGGACAGAGAGATTTAACAATATGTAAGCAGAGGCACCTGCCTGTTTTCAGACATGAAGATTAATCTCAAACCACCTTCTTAAACAGAACTCTCTAACAACAACAGAGCATTAGCTGGTTTGCTCCCAATGCTTCTCTCTGGAGAATTCTGTGGAAAAGGTAACAACATAGGGCTGGAAGGCTTCTGTCTTGTGTCCAGGAGCAAAGGCTATCTTTACAGTGGAAAAAAAAACCCAAACCCTTTACACAAAGTCATTCACCACGTGCTGTTAACTCCTTTCATGACTAGTATCAACTGTTATTTACACAATTGTGAGATTTACCAAGCTTAAGAGAGAGTGGGTCTCTGAACGCTACATATTTGCATTTCTAAAGGTTAAAAGCTTATTATTATTAGCACCTGTTTTCTTAACCCTTAGGAAAAACCATCTGAGAGGATGTAGCTACTCTCCTGTGGAAGAGGAGACAACTGGAGGAACAGGAAAGTTAAAACACGTCGACAGACATACACATCACAACACGTATTGCCTCTTCTCCCTCCCAAAAACAACCCCCAAAAAACCCCAAAGCAAAACACCCCAGCACAGAACGGCCAGAAAGAAAGCAGGATGGAAATCGAATTTCAGCAGCAAGGAGTCACAAGATAACATGGTGGCAGGGGTGGTAACTGCAGATGGGACAAACACTTTAATTCTATCATCTCTTGGATCTTAGTTTCTTAGACACACCCTGCTTTTCTGTTTCTTCTTCCCCGCTCCTAGCAGGACTGCCACCGAGAAAAGTGTCAAAGGTTGTTAAGATAAATAACCCTGTGGTTGACAAGAAATGGTCTAGGCAAGAAGATCAGCACTTGACTCTATCCAATATTCCTGCAGAGTTAATAGAAATGAATAAACAACTACTCTAAGTTCTGTGTTCATCCCAGAAATTACTACTTGGCTTACTGTAACTCTTACAAATTATCTAGATTTAGATGCAGAAAAGTGAATACAGGAAGCACTTAAAGAACCTCTCCCTCACACCAATCAGCCACACAAGAAACACTTCTGCAAGACTCAGAGGTACTATTTGCTGATACCTGCTGATTTATTTTTGGAAAACAGCAGTTTTATCTTTCCTGTGTAGGCTCAAACAATCTTAGACACGGCTTTCTGCAGCTCTATCCAACAAGTGCCACCTACAGAAGCCATTACAAAGTTATTACGCAATGTTAAGGCTTATAAATAAAAACATAAACACTCGGCTGTTTTTTTGCCTGCACGGAACATTGCACTCTGGTGCTGGAAGCATGCACGTGGAAAAGCGACCGTGCTGGAGGCACCAATACAACCGTGCCACAGACAACGTGACTTTGTCCTCCCTGAGCTACACTCAGCGGACACTTCATATGGGACAGCCACGCTGATCACCTTTAGCCTCGTTCTTACCACCCCAGGGCAGGAAGCTCGTTAGTAACTTGTATTAACGTTTCCTGAAGTTTGGGGTTCCCTTCAACAGGACAGCTCGGATGGCTCCAACCCCGCACACCGTTAACGAGCCTGCAGCTCGGTGCGCACCAGCCCCGGCGCCGGGGAACAGGCGACATCCGCACTCTCAACCTCGCTGCCGACCGAGCCTTCCCCGCCACGCCCGGTTCCTTCTCTCCCCAACACACCCGCTGTCATAAGAGCAGAGCCGGGGACTCCGGTGGAGCAGTCCCGGGCCAGGCTAACGTCCCGACGCGGGACGATGAGCCGCAGGGAGCGAGCACCGGCTCTGCGCCCCACGCCGGCAGCGCAGCCGTTACCGGCCCTTCTCCCGCGGGGACCGCAGCTCCGGCAGGGGACGGGACGCCCCAGTGCCTCCCCTCTCACCCCCGCCGCTGCCCGCTCCGACGGCCCCGCTCCCCCCGGCCGTTAGGAGGCCGCTCTAGGCGGGCAGACCCCGGCCGCAGGGCGCGGCCGTGCCCCCGACGGCGCGGCGAGAGGGAAGCGGCAGGTGCCCGTCCTTCGCGCCCCGGCAGCCCTCGCCTCGTCTGGCCCCCGCGGCCGGTGCCCGCTCTCACCCTGGCTCCCCGGCCACGCCGCGTACCACAACAGGGGGAAGACGGCGCCGAGGCACACCGCCGTCAGCAGCTGCCCGGCCCGCAGCCGCATCTCCCGGCGGGCCGCCCGGCCCTACGCCCGCCGCCTCCTCCGGGCTCTGCCGCCCGGCCACTGCCACCGCCCGGGTAAATGCCGGCCGGGCGTGTCCGCGCCGAGCGAGGGTTGCCCGCCTCCCGAGCCCCGAGGGGCCGAGGCAGCGTGGCAGGGCACGGCCCGGGGCCCCACTCCCCACCGGGGCAGAGCCGCCGTGGGGGTTCCTACGGGGTGTAACGGTGGCACCCGCGAGTTCAGTAACGAGTACCCACGCCCGTTCCCGTAGCAGAGCCCTCCCAGGACAGTGGCCCTCACCAATCACAGAATGGTAGGAGTTGAAAGGGAGCTCTTAACATCTTCAAAGTCTAATCCCCCACCTAGAACAGGATCATCTAGAGTAAATCACACAGGAACACAGGTGGGTTTGAAATGCCTTCAGAGATGAAGACTCCACAAGCTCTCTGGAAAGCCTGTTCCAGTGCTCAGCCAGCCTTACAGGGAATATTTTTTCCACCTTGTTTAGATGGAACCTCCTGTGTTCCAGCTTCTGTCCATTGCTACTTGTCACTGGACACCACTAAGAAGAATCTGGCTCCATTCTCCTGACACTTGTCCTTTAAATATTGATAAACATTAATGAGATCCCTCCTCAGTCTCCTCCAGGCTAAACAACTCCAGGTCTCTCAGCCATTCCTCATAAGGCTTCAATCCCCTCAGCATCTTAGTGGCTCTCTGCTGGACCTTCTCCAGTAGTTCCTTGTCCTTCTTGAACTAGGGAACCTAGAACTGGACACACTATTCCAGATAAGGTCTCACCAGTTTGCTAGGAGCCAAACGGAAAACCCTCAACTACAGCACACAAAGGTTCTATTTTTACAGCAAAAACTCTCCCAGCTCAGCACTTAGGCAGGCACTCTTTACCCAAGTCATAGCATCATTATAGTTAGCAGTATTTTATTCAGAGCCAATGGTGCATTTGCTTGCATATTGCTTGTAAGATTGCATCAGGAAGCCAAGCTGTAGTGTACAACTAATACATGCCTTCAGCACAGTCAGATAAAGAAACAAAGCTATTCAGGTAAAGAAAAAGCAGGGAAAGCAGATGCAAAATCTAACCTGATGATACTCTGATAAAGGTTCAGCATCATGCTAATCATGGTACATCACTGGCCAATCATCATGCCCTGCTTTGCACACAGGTGCCTCCCTGTTGTGGTAGGCACACCTCTATTCCTCTTTAGGTCCTCAGCAATCTATAAGCAAACAAAAATATCAATCACTGTTCAGACATCTTCTGTGGCACAGTTTATAAAGGGAAGAGCTATCGTACTCACCGAGCTTCCTGGAGCCTGATACAGCTTTAATACAACTGCCTTCTGTTTCAGAAGGAAAAAGGCCCTCCTTTTTATACCTGATCAACAGGTGGCTTTCACTTTGACATGTTCTCTACTTGCTCACAAATCTACCCACCCACTTCCCCTGTTCCACACCTGTGATTAAAAAAACCCCAACAGTTTCCCATTCTGTGTTGCAAAGGGCCTGGAGCACCCCTCCTGCAAGGACAGGCTGAGGGAGTTGGGGTTGAGGCTGCAAAAGAGAAGGCTCTGGAGAGACCTTATTGCAGCTTTCCAGAACCTTAAAGGGAGATTACAGGAGAGCTGGAGAGGGACTCTTTACAAGTGTTTGTAGTGACAGAAAAAGGGGTAGAAGCATTAAACCAAAAAGGGGTAGATGTAGTTTAGATACTAGAAACAAATTCTTTACTGTGGGAGTGGTGACACACTGCAACAGGTCGCCCAGAGTTGTGGATGCCCCATCCCTGGAAGTGCTCAAAGTCAGGTTGTACAGGGCTTTGAGCAACCTCATCTATTGGAAGGTGGCCTTGCATGTGGTAAGGGGGGGGGGGGGTTGGAACTAGATGATTTTTAAGATCCCTTCTAGGCCAAACCATTCTATGATCTAAAGAACAACTTCAGAAATCATACTGGATTTGGTCAGCTGATAAAAGCCTGCTTGCTGTTACCTACTTATTATTACCATACATAAATTATTACCTCATAGTATTTTATACAATCTGAACTATAAAAAAATGTTTTTATTATTAATGCAATATCTCTTCCCCCCTTTTCTCTATTGTTTACTTCACAACTGCATCTCATCTTATAACAAAACCCTTCATCACTTGGAGCAGTGTTGCATAAAGCAAACCAAAACCCTACAACACTGGTGCCCAGACATGCACTGCTGGAATTCTCCTGTGCCTGCTGCCTTCATAGAATCAATAAGATTGGAAAAGACCTCAAAGATCATCAAGTCCAACCTGTCACCACAGACCTCATGACTACTAGACCATGGCACCATGTGCCACATCCAATCCCTTTTTGAACACCTCCAGGGACAGTGACTCCGCCACCTCCCTGGGCAGCACATTCCACATTCTCTGTGAAGAACTTTCTCATCACCTCGAGCCTAAACTTCCCCTGGTGCAGCTTGAGACTGTGTCCTCTTGTTCTGGTGCTGGTTGCCTGGGAGAAGAGACCAATCCCCTCCTGGCTACAACCTCCTTTCAGGTAGTTGTAGACAGCAATAAGGTCTCTCCTGAGCCTCCTCTTCTCCAGGCTAAGCAACCCCAGCTCCCTCAGCCTCTCCTCACAGGGCTGTGCTCCAAACCCCTCCCCAGCTTTGTTGCCCTTCTCTGGACACCTTCCAGCAAGTCAACATCTTTCCTAAACTGAGGGGCCCAGAACTGGACACAGGACTCAAGGTGTGGCCTAACCCTGGAATAAGATGTGCAAGGATTTTGGAAGGAGGTTAAATGTTTCAGCCTTAGTTTACATCCCAGCAGAGGACATTCTGCATTTTTGGCAGACTGGTCACCTTTAAAAACTCTGTACAGAACATGTTGCTGAGTAACCTCTAATACTTACACTAAGCAAGGTGTTCACGGGACTAGTTCCATCACAGCAGCTTGTCCTCATGCTCCATAAGTGAATTTCTTGCTAAGATGATTATCTCACATTTTCCATGCTGGTTTCACACATCTGTGTGTGAGCAAGAGTGGAGATAAGATTCAAATAAACATTTGACAAAAACACAGGCTCAGGAGTAAAACAAGTGCCAGATTATTCTGCATGTGGGTTGCAGCTGTGTCCTTCATCTACAAGGGCAGAAGAGCAAAGAATGACTACCAGTAACAGGTAATAATTACTGCCATAGAAAGTTTCTTCTCTGATATTGCTGACTAAAGTCCCCTTTTATTTGCCCTGCTGTCACCTGCTTTAAACAGTAGGCCATTATCTTCCACTGAGGTCTCTGTGAAGGTAATACTGGAAGGCAACTACTGAACACACACACAGAGAAAAATGAAGGTAGATTTTTTTTTTAAGCTACTGCTTTACATTTTTGACTAAGATAATTTATGAACTAACACAACCTGATGACACAGAAGCATCTTGCAGGATTTAACTACTAGCATTTGTGTGAAATCAAAGGTGCTCACTGAGGGAGCACTCAGTTCCATAAGGAATTCAGAGTGAAGCTTGAAACTGAGTGTCTTGACTTGCTTGTTACATGCTTAAAATTATGATCCAGTTTGGAACCTAAAGAGAAGGGAATGCAAATGAAATTACCAAGTTTCATAGAATAGAATAGAACAGAACAAACCAGGTTGGAAGAGACCTTCAAGATCATCGTGTCCAACCTATCATCCAACACCACCTAATCAACTAAACCATGGCACCAAGCACCCTCTCAAGTCTCCTCCTGAACACGTCCAGAGATGGTGACTCCACCACCTCCCTGGACAGCCCATTCCAATGGCCAATCTCTCTGTGTAAAACTTCCTCCTAACCTCCAGCCTAAACCTCCCCTGGTGCAGCCTGAGACTGTGTCCTCTTGTTCTGGTACTGGTTGCCTGGGAAAAGAGACCAACCTCTGCCTGTCTACAATCCCCCTTCAGGTAGTTGTAGAGAGCAATAAGGTCACCCCTGAGTCTCCTCCAGGCTAAGCAACCCCAGCTCCCTCAGCCTCTCCTCATAAGGCTTGTGTTGCAAGCCCTTCACCAACTTTGTTGCCCTTCTCTAGACACACTCCAGCAAGTCAACCTCCTTCCTAAACTGAGGAGCCCAGAACTGGACACAGGACTCAAGGTGTGGCCTAACCAGTGCAGTGTACAGGGGCAGAATGACCTCCCTGCTCCTGCTGGCCACACTGTTCCTGATCCAGGCCAGGATGCCAGTGGCCCTCCTGGCTGCCTGGGCACACTGCAGGCTCATGTTCAGCCTACCATCGACCAGCACCCCCAGGTCCCTCTCTGCCTGGCTGCTCTCCAGCCACTCTGACCCCAGCCTGTAGCTCTGCATGGGGTTGCTGTGGCCAATGTGCAGAACCCGGCACTTGGATGTGTTCAATCTCATGCCCTTGGACTCTGCCCATCTGCCCAGCCTGTCAAGATCCCTCTGCAGAGCCTCTCTACCCTCCAGCAGATCAACTCCTGCCCCCAGCTTGGTGTCATCAGCAAATTTACTGATGATGGACTCAATGCCCTCATCCAGACCATCAATAAAGATGTTAGAGAGCCCAGGGCCCAGCACTGATCCCTGGGGGACTCCACTAGTGACTGGCGCCAGCTGGATGTGGCACCATTCACCACCACTCTCTGGGCTCAGCCTCCAGCCAGTTCCTAACCCAATGCAGTGTGCTCCCATCCAAGCCATGGGCTGACAGCTTGGCCAGGAGTTTGCTGTGGGGGACGGTGTCAAAGGCCTTGCTGAAGTCCAGGTAGACCACATCCACAGGCCTCCCCACATCCACCAGGCGGGTCACCTGGTCATAGAAGGAGATCAGGTTATTTCCTGCCTTATTTACAGTAGGTAAACTCTGTGTCTTTTTCCTCAGGAGCTATAAAACGTGAACAACCTGCCATAAAAATGCACACTTTCCTACTTTCAAATAAACAAGTGCAACTGGTTGCATATTTTGCAACACAGGCTTACATAAAGAAAATGTTGTAGAAGGGAAAGAAAAATCAGCTGATTAAAACTTGCATCTTTTAAACTCTCACATAAACCCTCAGAAGTGCTTTAAGACCTTAAAACCTGCTCAAGTTTACCTCAACAAGTCTAATTATAACATAGAGAAGTATGGTGCAATGTACTGACAACACCTGATACTCTAGATATCAGTCCTGCAGACTGGAGCAGAGATCATCTACTGTATTTATTGTCCTGCCCTCATGGGAGGGTTATAAACCAAACCAGGGAGCAGAACAAATCCCACAACTTGTAGTAGAAGAAGTTGCTTTGGTTCCTAACAAGCTCAGTTGGTAGCACATAAGACCCTTAATGGGAAGCTTGTGAGTTCAAGCCTGCAGTGGGCACTAGTGTTCTCCCTACTCTAGTCATGAGGTCTGTGGTGACAGGTTGGACTCGATGATCTTTGAGGTCTCTTCCAACCTTAGTGATACTGAATAAAAAACGGAACTTCTCTTTAGATAGCAGGAAAAAACCCCACCAACCTATTCACATTAATCTATTTAATCCATCCAAAGACACAGCAGAAAATCCTGAAGTAGAAATGTTAACTTTGGTATTAATCAACCAAAGTCTCACTGGCTACAAGTGTCTCAGTGTTGTTCACACAGACCCACACCTTAGGGGTACATCTGCTGGGCATTCTAAGTGATTCTGGCAGCTCATGCTCCTGGTAACTCTCTCACAGCATGGGCATAAAGACTGACAGCAAAGATCAGCCACTCTCCTATGTTGTTAACAACTCTGCCTTCCCAACATCCAACTGCAACAGCACCCTGTTGTCTGAGGTTATGATTCTTCTGACAACAAGAGTTCAGCCTGGCTGTGTTTAAATGCCATGGCCCATTGCTCTGTCAAATCCAGGTGGGAGGTGTAGTGCCAGTAGTAGTAGTGTAGTGTAGTTCCTGGTCTGGATTATTTGCTCAGAGTTGCAGGGTGGCAGCTGGAGCTTACCCAGCCATCTGTCACACAGACACATTTCTTTCTTCCAGTTTATCAGTTCTTACATACTGGATCTTTGATAGCTTTCAAGATGTTTTTTTGGTTACCTTGGACCAACTTATCTGTAGGTAATGTGATAGAACCTTCATGCCATCCTGTCACCAAGTAAGAATACTTTTTACTAGAGAGAAATATTCTTCACTTTATTTTCATCTAGTAGCACTCCAATGCTTTCAGATTATTCACTAAAAAAGTTACACTGAAAAAAAATAAATGACCACCTGCTGCCTCTTAATCTTCACCATAACTCTTCAAAGTTCAAGGGCAGGAGTCAGATCTGCAAACAACTGAAGTTCACAGATCAGTGATAACCCTGCATGAACCTCTGCACCTCTACAAGTATAAAAATCCAAAGGGAGGATGCCAAATGTATCGGTCAACCCTCTGAAATCCCATGGGCCACAGGCCACCAGACCTGCTGTGTGGCTTTTGATTCTGTGTAAAAGGTAATTCCATTTCCTCACATCAAAAAAGGTGTCACAACGTGGTCAAGCAAGTCTGTCAGCTCCCTTTCAACCCTCCAAATTTTGCATACCATTTAAAGGAACAGGAATTCCTTCTGCTGTCCTGAAGGGAACCGTTCAACCCATGTTTACTGAAACAACCATTAATTACAACACAATGGGAGCACTGGCCAGAACTAAATGACACCCTTAGGCTGAACCTCCATTCAGCAACAGCAAAGCAGGATCCATGGCAAAGCACCCCTCCTTAACATCTAACCCTGATCCTTCTGATTAGTGTTGCCTTTAGCTATACCCAAAGCAAGCAACAGGTCTTTGAGCAGAGTTTTGAAAACACTTAAAACAAGCACGAGTGATCCCCAACTGTATTTCATAAGGCATCCCAAAGAAGTTGAAGGTGTTAACCAGCACCTTTGACTCTTGGCTGTGGTGGGAGCTGGGCTGCCTGTGCCAATTTCCCGGTTAGCAGTGGGGTCAGTCCTGAAGCAAGGATGTCTTCCAGCTGGCAGGCTTTGCCCTGGTTTGCATTGCAGACCATGAAAAGGTTACTTATGGGTGGCTTAGGCATAATCAAGGACCTGCTAATGTAAATATGTGGTCTGAAAACTCGCCAGTATATCGTCAGTGTAAATGGAAGGCAGGCACGTAATCATCACAGGCCAGTTTTCTGCTTCATTTAACCTTGAGGAAAACATTAGCAGAGAAAGAGTTCTATGTGCCACTACCACAGAGAAGTTGGGAAGAAAGCCTGACATCTTCCTTTGAAATATGGAGCCAAAGAAAACAGAGTGCATCAAAATCCACATCCCTAAACTGTTTCTTTGTGCCACCTCACCACCCCTTCAACAGCACTGCTTCTAAGAGCATCAGCACAGAGGCTCCAATAGCACAGGGCAAACTTTACTGCACCTGCTGGCAGCTTTTTCTTTTCAGCCAGCACAGAGCAACTGGTCACTGTACAGAAGGAAAAAACCCAAGGATACCATTCTTTTCCCCACTGCCCCTGCCTGGGTCCAACAGGACCAACCCTGGATCAACACAGAATCAATAAGGTTGGAAAAGACCTCAAAGATCATCAAGTCCAACCTGTCACCCAACACCTTATGACTACTAAACCATGGCACCAAGTGCCACGTTCAATCCCCTCTTGCACACCTCCAGGGATGGTGACTCCACCACCTCCCTGGGCAGCACATTCCAATGGCTAACAACTCTCTGGGAAGAACTTTCTCCTCACCTCAAGCCTAAACTTCCCCTGGCGCAGTTTGATAGAATCATAGAATCAATAGGTTGGAAAAGGCCTCAAAGATCATCAAGTACAACCAATCTCTCACTCTCCTCAGAAAAATGAACACAGTGCATACGCCAAGTGACAAACTGGGGTGCTCTGAGGGACTAGGGTGCCGGGTGAGGACCTCTGTGCCACTACCTAGGGAGGGCACAGCAGTCACCGCGGCCTGCGCCTCGCAGCTCCTGGGACTGGAGGTGCCTCAGCCCAGCCAGGCTGCCCGCCCCAACAGGGCACAAGCAGCACTGCGCTGCCTGCTCTCCGATCGCCCTTTGCCAGCGGCCAAGGCGTCCGGGAGGGAGAGGCTTTTGCCGAAAGAAGGCAGCTACGCCCGGCCCCGGGAATCCTCACAGGAATCCTCAGGAGAGGGAGCGCTCCTCCAGCCCGCAGCGGGCTGCGCCGGCGGGGCCGCAGCCTCAGCCGCCGAGGCGGGGCAGCGGGCGGCCGCCGCCGGGTGAGGGAGAAGAACTGGCGCTTCTTGTGCCGCTACGGCCCTCCCCAGAGCGCAGCACAGCCGGCAACAGCCGCGGGACGGGGAAGCAGCCTCATAAGCGACACTTCCGCCCCACGATCGCTTCCAGGTCGGGGGAGGCGGAAAGAGGCTTCCGGCGGGAGGATGCAGGGGGTGGCCCGGCGCCGATAGCTCGCCGCCGCCGTGGGCCCGGGCGGCCGCGCTGGGCGCTGCCGGGCAGGTGCCCGCCCCCTCGCCGCGGGGAACGACACACGGCCCGCCTGCGGCCCGGCCTGGCAGGGCGCTCACCGCTAACGGCTCACCCGGGCCCGGGGGTGGGCGGTGATGGTGAGGGGCGGCGCGGGGAGCTGTCCCCCCAGGGCGGGGTGTTTCGGGCCGGAGATGGCAGCGGCGGGGCGGGAAGGCTGGGCAGGGAGGGGGCCGCCGCCGCCGTGCCCCTCCGGCTGACGCGGGGCTTTCCTCTCGCAGAAGATGTTGGTATACTTCTGGGGGTTCCTGTACAGCAACTACCTCCGCTTCTGGCTGAAGTGGATCGTGAGGCTGCTGACGCGCAAATGCGAACTGCAGCGGCTCCTGGACGGCTCCGCGGCGGGCGCCCGGCGGACGCTGAGCGTAGGTAATGAGCGGAGGCAGACCGGGAGCTGGTGCGGGTCCTCGGAAACGCCGTGAGCGCACCAGTTGGAAACCATTACCTGTCCCGAGCGCATGCCCTGATCGTGTTCCCGCCGTTCCCTTCTTCCCGGCTGTCCCGTGAGACCGGGAATCGGCACGGCAGAGCTGGCTCCTTGCCCGCTTGATAAGGCAAAACCAAGTAGCTTCATCAACTGGAGATCCTGTCGGTTTCCCCTGAGTCTCTCCCCTCACTTGGTACATTTTAACCTTCCTGTTACTAAAAAACAAAAAGCTTTCACCAAGCAGAAAGGAGTATTTATTATTTTTGTGCTTTTTTTGTGTGAGAGGGAGGGAAGGTTATTAAATGCACCATTTTGCTCGAGGCAGAATTTTCATCTAAAATGATTATTTCAGAAGCTACTTACGGCTTCTGCTGTTTTAGCAGCTTGAGGAAGTGACTTTGCTTCCTTATTCTTTGGTAATAAGCACAAAAACATTTCTAAGAATGGGAAAAAAAAAACCCTAAGAGACACATTTTTGCCCTGACAGTTTCAGATTTGTCTGCTTTTGTGCAAGTGACTGATGTTTTAAGAACTCCCAAGGCTAGGTTTAGCATTGTGGTAGAGGATTATTTAAAGATACATGCATTTAAGTTAGGATTTTCAGTTACCTGGTACCTGCTGATGTAAAGATTGAGTTACTTCTGGTTGGTTTCACGTACAAAAAGGGTTGCAACGTTTTCTAATACTTAAATGCCAGAAGAATCATGGAATCATTTCAGCTCTGACATTTGCTTCTTTTCTTTGTATTGCAGAACACTCACTGGAATCGTCAAAGAATAAGGTAAAAGATACTAGACTCTCATAAAAGCTTTCAGAGACAGATCCCAGAAAAGAACACATTTACTTTTTGAGCATGGAGGAAAGTACAGGAGTAAGAGGCAGAGGAGAAGGGAACAGCATTCTGGGCTTGGTGTAGTAGGGTTAGTGAAAAATAACCCCGTGTCCTTTCAGATGTTAGTTTCCAATCTCTCTTAAACATTAGCAAAACTCAGACAAGTCCTTACACTAAGATTATGTTGTTGTAGAGGGTAATTTCTCCCTGTCCCAACAATCTCTTGCTGTTTTTGTAGAAATCACAAGATACAGGTAGGTGATGAGGATAAGACAAGTGCAGCGTATACAATAGTACCTTGAATTGCTGAAGATGAAGTAATGCAAGTTTGCAGGTAGACATTTAACTGACAAGCTTGTTCCAGTTATTCTACATTAGAGTCATAGAATGGCCTGGGTTGGAAGGGACCTCTGAAGGTCATGAAGTCCAACCCCCTCTGTAGTAAGCAACTAGATCAGGCTGCCCAGAACCCTGTCAAGCTCTAATTTGAATATCTCCAGGGAAATAAGTTAGACTTCAGCTAACACTTGAAACCTCCAGATTTGTATATCTCAAACAAAACTCGTCCTCTTTAGACACTGATGTGACTGTGCTGCCTATTTCTGGCTGGTAACTGCAATGTGATACTGAGAATTAGTAGCTGCCACAAGCATCTTTGTTGCAGTAGAGCAGAGTATGGCTGCATCTTTTAGCATCTCTTAAATAAATTATTATACTCCATTTTGAAAGAGTTAACCTTTTGCTTTACTGAACTGAAACTGCTTTGGTGCTGGCACAAATTGTATTAAAGAATGTGTTGTGACCATAAAGAGTTTAGAAGGTGAAGTTGTCAATATTTTATGTGGGCAGTGTATAATTTGCCCTTTACTCTAGAAGGCTGCAGAACAGCAGTGTTCTGCATGAAGTTCTTTTGTTTCTACATGAAGTTCTTTTGTTTCACCCCAGCATTGAAACCTCAGCTGTGTTAGTTCACTGTCTCCTAATTCTGAAGCACTGTTCCCTGGCTGAAGTTTTCTCACTTCTGCTCCTCAGGAGCTCCATTTCTTTCAATAGGATTAGGGGAGGAAAAAACACCATGTTTTAATGAAGCATCTGAAAGCAAATGAGAACCTAGACTAAGAAACTCTCCACCTTTTAATGTGGTATCTGTGGCACTCCTGTGTAAATGTTGTTGTTTACACACTTGACAGTTACAAACCATGCTTTCATATAATTATTGCAGAGATTTTGGTGTGCAGTTTGAGACCATTGGCAATAAATTGACTATTCTCCTTTTACAGCAAGGAATGCATCCGTGGCAGGTATTTTCTGAGGAATAAGCATAAGGCAGTGACACATTGCTGCATCCCTCATGAAGTCTTTTCCTGTGTTGACTTCCCTAGGTTTTGAGGAATGCTGTACATGCTGAGGAGGCTGATGTGGAGAAGTGTGTCAAAGATGTAATGCAAGAGAAGAAAATCGAACAGAAGGACACAGGGTACGTTTGGAACCTGAACACAAGCTCTTCGTGGCAGACAGTTCTGACTCCTTGGCACTTTCTTGCAGTTGCTTAACCTGATGAAATGTTTTGGCTCTTCATCACAAATCTTTAGAGTGAAATTAGAAAGTGAGATGTGGTTATGTCCTCTCAGTTCTAGAAAACAAATTGCAGTTTTAATTGAGATGGGTTTGGGATAACTGCACCTCTATCTTTCAGGTCCCTTCTGTTACTCCTTATTTCTCAGTATGATAATCACCTTGAATCCTGGGTCCAGTTCTGGGCCCCTCAGTTTAGGAAAGATGTTGAGTTGCTGGAAAGTGTCCAGAGAAGAGCAACAAAGCTGGGGAGGGGTTTGGAGCACAAAGCCCTATGAGGAGAGGCTGAGGGAGCTGGGGTTGCTTAGCCTGGAGAAGAGGAGGCTCAGGGGAGACCTTATTACTCTCTACAGCTGCCTGAAGGGAGGTTGTAGCCAGGTGGGGGTTGCTGTCTTCTCCCAGGCAAGCAGCACCAGAACAAGAACAAGATGACACAGTCTCAAGCTGCACCAGGGGAGGTTTAGGCTGGGTGTTAGGAAGAAATTCTTCTTAAGAGAGAGTGATTGGCCATTGGAATGTGCTGCCCAGGGAGGTGGTGGAGTCACCATCACTGGAGGTGTTTAGGAAGAGACTGGATGGGGTGCCTGGTGCCATGGTTTAGCTGATTAGATGGTGCTGGATGATAGGTTGGACACAATGATCTCAAAGGTCTCTTCCAACCTGGTTTATTCTATTCTATTCCACTGCATAGGTTCATTACACGAACTATACAATTGGCTTAGAGACATTTAAGAGAGTATAGCAGTGTCTGATTAATGTTTGCATTCATCTGCCTGAGTAATTACGAGTGATTGAGAAGAAAAGTGAATAGTCAAAATGTTAAAGAGATGCTTCTTTGCAGCTATTTTTGATACAGTATCCCTTTAAGGTGTACAGGTTTTGGGGTATACATCAAGGTACAGGGGTCAGGAGTTTTCTTCTGCCTTCACAGATTTTATCCAAGTTATTGTTTAATTGCATAATTAAGTGAATAGGGCCTGACTGTCCAGCACTGAATTGACTAGGTTTTTTTGGTAGAAATAAACCCCATGTAGCTGTATACTCCTCAATTCAAGAAGAAAAGGGAACTTGAAAGAGTCCAGTGTAAAGCCACAAAGATGATTAAGGGAGTGGAACATGTCCCTTATAAGGAAAGGCTGAGGGAGCTGGGGCTCTTATCAGTGGGAGGGTGACAGAACACTGGAACAGGCTGCCCAGAGAGGTTGTGGAGTCTCCTTCACTGAAGATGTTCAAAACCTGTCTGAGTGCTTTTCTGTGTGACCTGTTCTAAGTGGTCCTGCTCCAACAGGAGTGTTGAACTAGATGACCTTTCAAGGTCCCTTCCAAGCCCTAATATTCTGTGATTAACCAATATGCTGTAGTCTGAAAGATCAACACAAAGCGCTTCTTCATACTAGAGTTTACACTGCATTCATGTACGAAGAGCCTTATCTGGTAGCACAAGCAAGAATTTCTGGCTAACTACACCTCTGTAACAGCTTCTGTGGTGTTTTGTTACTCTTTCAGGTTTAAGACAAATCTGCATCTATCCTTACTGCAGATATCAGGGTACAAAAAACTTTATCTGAACGTGGAAAACCTGAGGAAGGTCCCTTACGACTCGGAGAACAAAGAACACGAGGAACAGTTAATTGAGGTGAAAAAATCTTTCCAGTACAAAAGCTGCTTGTTAGGGGCTTTTTTTCCCCCCTTCCAACTCTGACATCATGAATGAACTGAATTTATTTGTAGTATTCCTAACCAGCTGGCCTGTTTCAAGCTCTTTTCTCCTTGTGAGCTGCTGAGCTGTTACAGAAGCGAGGCATTAAAATACACCATCAAATCAAAACGAATTAGTGCTACTGAAACTGGGATTATTTTGTGTGAAATCAGACATAACAGCATGTAAACAGCAAAGTAATTTGTAGCAGGGCACTGAAGGATCCTCTCTGATAAGATATTTTAACCTGATGCATGTCTTAACTTTGTGAACCAGGCCATTACTAAATAAATACACATTGGCTGGGATGCAGGAATGGGAACACCAGTGTGAAAGAGGAGAGCCTAATGCTGGAAGATTAAAAACTATCAGTAATGTACTTTTGGTAACAAAAAAAATAATAGCAATAAGGTAATACTGCTTGAGGCTTTTTCAGACAGATTTGCACAGTAGAAGCTATTCCATGCCATTTTCCTAGCATTTCATAATTATCTCAGCTTGCAAAGTCCCAATGTTGACACATTAAGGAAGCACTCACTGAGAATTTGTGTTTCAGTTTCTAGCTCTGCTATCAGAACATGAGGCATAAATGAAAGTGAAACAAGCCCTTCAGTGTTGATGCAGTGGCTTTGCCTGTGAAGGGAAACTATCACATTTCCTGTTTAATTGTAATGGTTTTCACAATTGCTGAAATGAGCCATTGTGGTAGGACTCCAGACTGCTGCTAAGAGAAAGAACAGCATGCAGAAGGTCTCCTGTTCCATGGGGAATGGTTTCTTGTGTGCAGCAGCAAGCATTCTGATGTATGTGACTTGGAATCCTTTAGCAGCTGTGCCTAACCTGGAAGCATGTTTGTGCAGCTTTGGAATTTGCTGATGCCTCATGAGAGCCTGAAGGCCAGAATCTCCAAGCAGTGGTGTGACATTGGCTTCCAAGGTGATGATCCCAAAACAGACTTCAGAGGAATGGGCCTGCTGGGATTAGTGAATCTAGTGTAAGTGAAAAGAAGCATTTGGTTTCTGTTGTAATTAATTTTCAGTGTCTGTGTGTGTTCTCTGGGTAGTGCTACCTCTGATCAAGACCGAATAGAAGCATATAGAGATTCAGCACAGCGACAACAGCCTTTTCTAAACAAGTCAATGCTTGCAGCAGCTGCAGACATGCAAACATGGGGTGAGGTAGAGCCCAGCCAAAGCAAAGGGAGGAACAGGAAGTTACCCAGGACACCTTATTTGTTTGCTGCCACAGGATGGATTTGATAGGTCACAACTGAAGTGACTTTGTCAAAAGCTTTCCAAATGCCTGAGTTAATTACTGTAATGAAAAACTAACCAAAGCTGCATAACTTGCCAAAGACTTGGGTGTCTGCAGAACAGGAGACAGCTTTAAAGCTGCACATTTGGGTGCTGAACACTTGCCTATTTTTCTTATGGGAGCTTAAAAGCCACTCATGAAAGATCCTGTTTTACACTGGCAGGTATTTCAGTAAGCATTACACCGACGAAGCTCGGCAGATCCTTTCCCGGTCAAACCACCCACAGCTGGGGTAAGGCACTCTCTGACATTTTCTTCTTGTGTGTAAGAGCTCATGTGAAGATTGCTAACTATGTGTCCTGAAAATGAAGAGAAATCTAGATTGGGTTTTTTTTTTTCCATTAAAGAATTGAAAAAAAGGCCTTAGTAGAAAGGGGGTAGGGAGGGAAACCAAACACAGAAGTCAGTTTGGGGTGGGACCTGGGTGCAGCTTTTTTTATTCCCAGAATATTTGCTGGGATAAAAAAAATGCTGCAAAATAGTGGCTTTGGTTAACACAGTGAACAGCTTGATGATCACAGTTAGCTTCAGTTATAGTTAGATTTAGAAACAGTAACTTGTTTTTTGCCTTCTTACTGATCCCGTGTTGGGATGGTATCAGTTATCCCTGAAGGTCCCTCTGTCTGCTAGGTTTCTCTTCTGTAGTTAGTACAAACAGATGTTTGGTTGTCATTCAGCTTTAATTGCATTTTAAGAGCTTTGCATATTAAAACACTGAGCTCATTTGGCAGGGAAATAGGCTCTAAACCTAGTCAGATACAGAGGAAAGTTGGTAAACCTATGTATGGCATCTGATCTACCTAGCCTCCAGTTAACTAATCACCTACCAAGCATGGGAGGCTTTCATGACTTCAGTTGTAAATAATAGAACCCTGTGCAGCTAGGTCCAGGATGGGATCCCTGAGACTTTTAAATCAATTCAATACCTACATCATTGATAGAAAAGAATCCCTATTTTGCTCCCTTCCTCCAGAAACACTCATTTTAACAGTCCTTCAGCTGTGGTGCTTCCTATACCATACAACAGGAAACCAGGTGTTTTTTTTTCCAGCTGCAAGATGACCATTCCATTTATACTGCAGCAAAGTTTTTGCTGTCTAGTTTTCAGTACTTCAGCAGATCTGATCATTTGTGAGCAAATTGAGGTCAATGGCCCAACCATTTCATTGTTGCCTAACAGGTACTACCCATACCATTAGTTTAGGAAACCAGTGCTTTTAAAGAACTTTTACATGGCTGGATGCACCAAGGATTGGAAGGAGTGGTCTGTAGGCTGGAGCCAGCTTGTCAACAAGCTGGGTAGGAAAAAAAAGACTCCTAAAGCAGAGTTTCAGGGAAGCTTTTAAGTTCTTGAGTCCATAAGGTAAAACATGACCTACACTTGGTCTTGCAGATATTCTTATGCAATAGTTGGGATCAATCTAACAGAAATGGCCTACAGCTTACTTAAGAACGGTGCTTTGAAGTCTCATCTGTACAACATGGTCTCTGGATTGCCACAGATGGAGCACTTCCATCAATTTTACTGTGAGTAGCTGTAGTTTCTTTAATACAGATATGGGGCAACAAACCTGGAGTTTAGGGGTTTTCCCACTCTGTTCTCATCAGCCAGAGCAAGCTGTTTTTAATCTTCTGGATCAGAGCTTGGAAATGCACCTGATGCTTAAACATTGTGCTGCACAAATGTGTGTTTAAGGGAGAAATTTGTGTGGCTTTCTGTATATTAGAGACTGATGGCTGAAAATTCAGTACTTGCAGATTTGTTTGTTACTAACTAGAGTCCAAGAGCTTGCTGCTGCCCAGGATGGGACAGTCCCTATTTTAAGGGACTGCAGTTCTAGGTAGAGCTAGATCAAGGTAGAAAACTCTGGTGGTAATTGTTGCAGATCAGTATTTTATTTCCTTCCCAGGTTACCTGGTTTATGAGTTTGACAAGTTCTGGTTTGAAGAAGAACCAGAAAGCATTATGCACTTCAACCACTACAGGGAGAAATTCCATGAGAAAATCAAGAGCCTCCTCCTGGATTATAACGTGGTACTCACCTTACAAAACACAAAGAAACCTTGAACTGCTCTGCAGCCTGGGAGGTTCTGCATCAAAAGAAAGAAAGGAATTGCTCATTTGGGTGAAAGTTTTGCAGCTTTCACCAAAAACTGGTTAAAGAGAGAACATTTTTTTCCCTTCATTTTTTTTTTTTTTACATTAAAAAAGGAATATAATTAATCAAAATTCAGTTATGAAAGCTTGGACAATCAACCTCTGTTTACAGGTCTTTATATGCTACTCTCCAAAGGACAGCTTTTGATTTTTTTTTGTTAGGGGGGGAAAAAAAAAGAAGACAAAAAACCACCAACCCATGACTCTTCAAGAGCCTCTGGATCACTTGCTCTCATGAGGTTTTTATTTATACCTCTCAGTGCAGAAATATGAAGCAGGTATTTATGCCTCCATGTTTTCCACTCATATGTTAGACTGTTAAATGTCTTTTAAAACACTACTTTCAGTTGACATTGCTGTGGTTTTAGCCTTTTTGGTGTTCTGTACATGTAGTTGATTGTTCACTCGGTGTGAAATGGCTCTGTACAGCAGAGGTGTGTGTGAGAAGGGGTCCTGTTAGTTATGATTTTGGAGAGGAGGCTTAATCCATCCACATCCTGACATAGTTACCAGGAATTACTTCTGGGTAAGGGAGGGGTTTTTTTAATCTGTGGTTTTGTACCAGCAAATATTTATGTCTTGAAGAAGCTTAGTTTGCCAACAAACAGAAAGCACCACAGATCATCAGTGCCAGGATCAGATCCTCAGCCTGAAGCTACTTCTGAAAATATTCCTGCTGTAAAAAGTTCAGTGTCTTTCTAGTCTGACTTCAGCTGCTCAGGCTGCTTGGCTTTGTTGGCAGCCCTTTCTTTCAGCAGCTAGTGGTGTATTCTCAGTGGGAAGTACAAGAGAGTCTGTTTAGCCCTTTTGTAAAGTTGACTCATTAGAAACTTCTGCTGCAGCTGCAGTCCCTGTTTTGGGGAAACAAATCCACACCTGAGTACAAGCCTCAGAGAGGCATCTTCCATGGCAAGGGATGCAACTGTGACGTGTTCCTTAACCCTGGCATCCTCAGACAATCCAGTCAATATGACTTCCTTTCTATATTGTGACTAATTATTGCTTAAAGCATCTTTAAACAGTTTTGGTATGACTATCACTTCCTTTTCTAAAGCCTACAATTAAAGAAGTGCCTTCTGCTTTGTTCAATCAGTGGTTTATTTTGTTCCTGTAACCAGACCATAGCCTTAGAGGCTTGAGCTGTTGGGGAAAGGCTCTTTCAGCAAGTACCTATGTAGCACACAGTGGCACAAAGTTTGTATGCCAGTAGAAGCTTTCATGCCTTTGGTGTTTGGGGCTTTTTTAAATCCTCTCAGGTAAATTGGTTGACTTCTTCTTGTCAGTGACTGAGCATTGAGAGATTCCTGAAGAATACAAACACTGAACACAAGAAGAACTGACAGACCCCTTTTGGTAATGAGTGATGTTACACTGCATAAGTATTAAATGCCTTCTTGCATGCAACACTACTCCCTCTCCTTGGAGAGAAGCAAACCCCAACTGAATGTGGCCCTAAACAGGTGACCCTGCTTTGGGCAGGGGTTTGGACAGGGTGTCTCCAGAGGTGCTTTCCCACCTCAGTGGTTGTGTGTCTATATTGTGTAACTAGTGACTCCTTGCACTTGCATCCACCCACTTGCTCTTGATCCCTTAAGTATGGGTGAGCTCTTAGTTGTGGGAAGGCTCCTGACCAGGGTAGACAGAGTCTGTGTAGGAGGTAACAGTTCTGATTTCTTTTTGTGATAGCTTAGGTGTAGAGGAGAGTTAAACAGCTCTTAACACCTGCAGGGTGGAGAAGGTTCATCTCCTCTCTGTTGGGGGGTACACTGTTCTAACTAGGAAAAAAAGTAATGTGAAGATGCTTTTAGGGCAAGTGTTTATGGTTACACCATGGCTTCTAAACTGACTCAGCTAGACACAAGACTGACCACAGGAAGCCAAGGGCTTTGGCTCCTCCCAGGTTTTTGGGTCCTGCAATTCTCACCACTGAAAAAGCTGAGAACCTGTGGAGAGCATTCTGGGATTCAGGTCCTGTGGTAAAGCTCTGTTTCTCTGGCCCTCATTAGATACTGAACATGCCCCAAAAGCTGAGGAAGGCAGTGCAAAGCAGACTCTTCCCACTGCTGAGAGGTTAGTTGTCTGTTACTTTTTGGCCCCAGCTTCTGCCATGTTTGTCACTGTTAATTTTGCCATTGTAGAGCTCCTCTGCAAGCAACATGGGACTGAATTTTGAACGTCAGAAGTGACCTCAATACATTTTAGCAGCACAAAGGAAAGGAGATCTCATTGTTTATTTTCATCTACTGCTTGCCAACAAGTCACAAAATTGCTTGGGCCATCTCTCTAAACACTGCCCTGGGCTAGAGCCTGCAGCCTTTGGGTTTTTTTTTTCTGACAACAAATAATCCACAGTTTCTTTTTTCTGGCCTTGAAACTTCCACTTGGCTCCTTGTTCACTAAGAGACTGCCACTGAAACTTCTGGTGAGGCTTTTAAAGCCCAGCCAGGAAGTTGCAGATTGCCCATCACACACCTATAACATCTTAAGTGTGGAACACAGAGTGAGTCTGAAGCCAGATGCATCTTCATTACCTTTCCTGGGGTTGGTTTTTTTTTTGCTGCTGTTTAAAATCCAAGTGTGAGCTGGGAGTAAACTGTGACAGACCAAAAGAAACCCCACCACCATCAGATGCCATGGGAGAACTACACGAGAGTGCACTAGGTTGCATGTAGTAATTAAAGTGAACATGAGTTAGGCTCCAGCACACCTTCCCAGTAAGCAGGTAGAATTTGCATGTGATTTTTGTAGGACCCAGTAGCCCAGCCCCTCTGTCTGGGAGTCACTCACTGTATGTAGACTAGTACCAGTGGTAGGCTAAGTGTATTATGGTGGTAGCTAGATAATAGATGGGAAAAGGTAAAGCTGTGTTTAGGCAAGAACAAATGTTGTACTAGTCAGTGGTACTTTATACTAGCTCTGTGGTAGGTTGACAGTCCTAAGGTTCTGGAAGATTCAAACTGGGGGTAGGCCACCTTGCTGCAAGTGGATGCAGTCAGTTTTGGTTTAGTATCAGAATTTAGTGCTCAAGGGTTTGAAAAGCTTGATAACTTCTCTGTGGTATTTATTAGCTGTCATGTCTTAAAAGTCTGTCTTAACTGGAATTGACAGGTACTGTTTGTTTTCTAACTTGCTGCCTCTTTAAAGCATTCACACTGTGAAAGCTTTTATGCAATAGTCATTTTAGGGAACAGAAAGAAAGACATAACCTAAAACTGAGTCAAGGTGGCTCTCTACATTTGTGGTGTTGTTTGTGTAGCAGCTTGTTTAACAAACTACCTCCACATTTGTTGTTCAGTGTGTGCTTGAAGCATGGAGCCACTCCATGAACAGAATTAACTGCAGTAGACATTTAGCATACAAGGAAAATGTAGTCCTTCGATAAATAAGGGGTAAGGAAACCTTGACAGGCTGAGGGACCTGGAGAAGGCTCCAGGGAGACCTCACAGCAGCCTCCCAATACCTGAAAGGGGCCTGTGAGAAGGCTGTAAAGGGACTGTTTACAAAGGCCTGCAGTGACAGGACAAGGGGCAGTGGCTTGAAATTAGAGTAGATTGAGATTGGATGTTAGGAACAAGTTCTTTACCAGGAGGCTGGTGGAACCCTGGGACAGGCTGCCCAGGGAGGTAGTTGAGGTTCCATCCTTGGTATTCAAGGCAAGGCTCTGAGCAACCTGATCCTAGTGGACCACATCCCTGCTGGTTGCAGGGGGATTGGACTAGATGACCAACTCATTCTATGACTCTAAACACACTGCTTCACAAGTCACCAACCTGATTGGAAAGCGATGTGAAGAGGCTGTGTGGTGGGGTTGAAGTTTCCCCCCCAGCATTAACTTTTAGCCAGACCAACTCAGTTACTTGCTGATGCTACTTGGGAAGAAAGGAACTGAGAATGCTTTTTTTAACTGGTTGTGCTTCTGCCACCTGATACAGCCAGGTGACGAACAGGGCATGATGTCCTGACGGGCAGTAGCAAAAGGGGCCAACTGCAGCACTTCAGATAAAGAGTTTGGGATTGAAAAGCAAACAAACAAGAGGGAAAAAAAAAAGCCCCAAGCATTCATTTTCAGGATTTCCCTTGCTGGTTTAAGCAACAAACACAGAAGAAAATATTGGTTAGCCTTGTATTGAAAACTCTTGTGATGGAAATGTTTGTGTTTAGTTAGGTGGGAGCTGAGCTGTCAGTATTCTTTGACAATACTGCTAGTGAATGCCTGGCAAAATGTAACCTGCTGTCTCTATTCTGTCATACTTTGTTTGTGTTGCTGTAGTACAGTGGTGATCAATCTTTGGGCTGATGGTTCTTGTGCCAGTCTCTGTGTTGTCTTTTATCTAGGGAAGAAGATGAAAAGCTCAACCCAACACAGCTTGGTGGGCAGTTTCTTCTTATCACACTGTGCTTAGATAGCTGCATACTAATAGGTGTTTCTGTTTACCACAGTTTAAAAGCAATAATGTAAAGTGTGCTGTCTGTGTAATAGAAAGGGATGTTTACAGTGGTAGCAAATAAAAAGGAGTTATTCCAAAATGCTGTCTGCAGTGGTTGTGTTACAACCTGCTACCATTTGCAGTGAGCCAGGCCAGAACCCTTCTGTGCTCTCAGCTCCCGCGCTGTGCTATGAGAGCAAGCTTTACCCTGTCACCCCTTTGGGTTTGCTGTTGGTTTTATACATCACTTTTGGGGGGGGGGGTGTTGTGGCTCTAAGTACCCAGAGGGAATCTCAATGGAGCTGCCTCTGCACTGCCCTGGGAAGGCTTTAGAATAGAATAAACCAGGTTGGAAGAGACCTTCAAAGTCATCAAGTCCAGCTCATCATCCAACACCATCTAATCAATAAACCATGGCACCAAGCACCCCATCAAGTCTCCTGCTAAACACTTCCAGTGATGGTGACTCCACCACCTCCCTGGACAGCCCATTCCAATGGACAATCTCTCTATGAAGAATTTCTTCCTAACATCCAGCCTAAACCTCCCCAGGTGCAACTTGAGACTGTGTCCTCTTGTTCTGGTGCTGGTTGCCTGGGAGAAGAGACCAACCCCCACCTGGCTACAACCTCCCTTCAGGTAGTTGTAGAGAGCAATAAGGTCTCTTTAAAGACACAGCAGCCATCCCCTGCCAGGCAGCAGCTTGGAGGGAAGGGGAGAAGAGACAGCACAGCAAGCAGCAGCAGCTCCCCAGAGCTGGGAGCCTGCAGGACACCCAGCACAGCCACACTTCACCCTGCTCCCTGTTTGCCACCCTGCCTGCTAACAGCTTCCCTGCAGAGCTGTGGCTAAGCTGAGTGCGGCCAGCAGGGCAGGGGAGGGTCTCCTCCTCTACTCTGCCCTGCTGAGGCTACAGCTGGAGGACTGGAGCCAGTTCTGGGCTGCCCAGAGAGACAAGGAGAGAGTTCAGTGGAGGCTGGGCAGATGCTGAGGGGCCTGGAGCAGCTCTGGAAGGAGCAAAGGCTGAGAGCCTGGAGAAGAGCAGCCCCAGAGGGGATCTGAGCAATATTCAGCATCCAGTCCAAATTCTCTGGCACACCTACTGCTGGGACACCCAGTCACCACAGTTTCAAAATGCTGCTGCAAGATTAAAGAGGAAGAATGAAGACCCTGTGACAGGAGGGATCCAGAAGCCTGGGGAGCACCCAGCTGAGGAACCAGACCCAGCTGCACAGCTTTCCAATCACAAGCATCATCACTTTGCTATAAAGCCATTAGTGCCTTTGTCTCATACAGCCCCCTTGGATACCACACCAGCCTCTGCCACCTCAAGGTGCAGCACAACACCTGACATAGGACATCTACTGTAACAGAAGTTCCAGCATCACTCTGAGAACCCCCAAGGTGCATTTTACAACAGCTCTGCTGTCAGGTTTTCAGTAGCTTTATCAGATCACAGAATGAGCTTTCTGCCTGCTTGCCCAAGGCTCGTGTAACACAAACCTTCACAAGGCTCAAACACAACCACCAGCTCTAATGCCAAGAGTTCAGGAGCCACACCAAAGGCAACCAGTGCCACTCAACTTTCACATGCTAGCAGCACCTGATTAACTTGGAAGACAGACTGGAAGGTCACACACACAAAGAATGTTTCTTTATGGCTTTGTTTTTTAAAGGGAGAAAGCTCCATAGAGCAACCTCCCACATCTCCAGCATCTGCTGTCTCCCTGTTGCCATCAGGCTCCTCTCAAGCTACAAAACCAGCACAGGTCAGTGTCCAGTCACAAATTCCATCTCTGAAGTGGGAAAACATAGAACTGAGATTGGAAGGGACCTTTGAGATCATCAAATCCAACAACTCATTCAGAATTCACCATCCCACCACTACTGCTCGGCCACTGCCACTAAACCAAGTCCCTCAGCACCACATCCACAGAGTTTTTAAGCACCTCCAGGGATGGGGACTCCACCACCTCCCTGGGCAGCCTGTTCCAGTGCCTGAGAACACTTTCTGGGAAGGAATTTTTCCTAACATCCAACCTGAACCTTTGTTGCCTAGCTGTGAGGCTCAACTCCACAGTTCACAGGTTAAAGACTATCTCAAAGCACAGAAAGCACAAGACAGACACTGCTAAAGCCCTACCACCTTGCTTGTGCAGCACACCTACCCCCACAGGAAAGGCTTTAAAAGCATTCACTCACCTTTTCTCCAAGGTTTCACACTGCTGCATGCCGCTCAGTTGAAGTCCTCTGCAGCTTTCACCAGCTCCCATCTACCTACTGAGGAAGGGCACAGTTTGGTTTGTCATCAAATAGGCAACTGCCAGGTGGCCTTAATCCAGGTGAGCAGCCTCACCCTAAAAATGTGGGGAAAATCAGCTCACCTGGCTGCCACCCATAGCAAGGCCACTCTTAGATGTGGCTTACACTGAGAAGCTTCCTTGTTCAGGAAGGGAAAGAAGGCTACTGGGGCAAAACAAAAAAGTTGCCTTGTGAAATGGCTGCTGTTAGACCAGAGCCCCACTTGTGGATACCTCTTCTTACAAGGGCTGTAACAGCAAAATTAGTTTCCTCATACCATTACCCACTGCCCTGGGGGTGGGGTGTGAAGCCAAGCAGGCAAACCCTTTTGAAGATAAATGATGTTCAGCTGTGGTCTCTTGTGTTTCTAGGGGTGTGTGTAAGACTGCCAAGAGGCTTAAATTCCCTTTCCCCATGACAAATAACCTACAGGAGAAGTATTTCAGGGCTCTGCAGTCTTTGAGAGGTGAATAGTTCGCTGAATGGTGTTAAACCTCAGTGCTGAAGGCTTCTGCAATAAGCAATTCATCTGCCAGGCATGCCCATAAAGCACCCTGCTCTGGCCTTGGCAGCTATCTAAAGTTCAAGTCACAGTGATTATGGCTTCAAATGAGCTTATTTGATACACCTGTAAACCACTCCACCTACTCTTCACATGCAAAAGACTGCACTGCTGCTTCATCCTGGTAGCTGCAGCCTACAGGTGGCTAAATTACAAAGAACTGCCAACCAAAGAAGAAAATGAAAATCCACAGTAACCTGAGTGAGACCAGGGCTGTATGAGCAGCTGTGCTTTGCACATTGCCTTTCTACACACCCCAGGAGATGGTCAGTTTCAAAGAGACAATTCACTGAAGAGAGCACCCGCAGGGCTGTTCTGTCCCTGCCTTGGTTTGGAGGCTGGCAGCTTACCAGTACTCTGTTAAACAAATATTCTAACGTTTCAAGCCTTAAAAGCATGTCTAGTGAGCTACAGCAGGGCAGACAAGGGTCACGTCCAGTACTAGGCCCCTCAGTTTAGGAAAGATGTTGACTTGCTGGAAGGTGTCCAGAGAAGGGCAACCAAACTGGGGAGGGGTTTGGAGCACAGCCCTGTGAGGAGAGGCTGAGGGAGCTGGGGTTGCTTAGCCTGGAGAAGAGGAAACTCAGGGCAGACCTCATTGCTGTCTACAACTACCTGAAGGGAAGTTGTAGCCAGGAGGAGGTTGGTCTCTTCTCCCAGGCAACCAGCACCAGAACAAGAGGACACAGTCTCAGGCTGCGTCAGGGGAGGTTTAGGCTGGATGTTAGGAAGAAGTTCTTCACAGAGAGATTGGCCATTGGAATGTGCTGCCCAGGGAGGTGGTGGAGTCACCATCACTGGAGGTGTTTAGGAGGAGACTTGATGGGGTGCTTGGTGTCATGGTTTAGTTGATTAGGTGGTGTTGGATGGTAGGTTGGACTGGATGATCTCAAAGGTCTCTTCCAACCTGGTTAATTCTATTCTAAAGAATCTGGGATCCTGTGAAGTGTTAAACAAAACCAGGCAGGGAAACAAATGCTATTGTTCTGAACCCTGGTGCTGAAGACCCATGTCTGTGTAATGAAACATGCTAGAGGGAAAAGGAGCTGATTATGACTTTAATAGTTAAAAACCCAATCTGTGCAGCGTGTACTTTATTTGTTCACATTACCTAGTTGTGGTTAAAAAACCACTTCATCTGACAGTTTAAAAGCATTCTTTTGAAACAAAAAGAGTTGAAACAAAGCTTCTGCTGAAAAAAAAACCCCCAACCAAACAGGACAAAACCCTGCAAGTTACATGGATGCAAGAAACAGGAGTATAAAAAAAAGGAAATAAGGAAATAAGTCAACAGTATTCTACACAAAATATTCTCCAAACAAACAGCAAAGAAAGAGGAGGCAGGTTAGGCACAATCCTGAACCAAAGGGAAGTGTGGATTAAAAACCCCAGCTGACAAAAGCTGACAAACCAAAATGCTGCCTTTAGCTGTAGAAAAGAAGCAAGGATTCAAAGTGCAGGTGCTCCAGGTCTCAAAAGTTTAAACACATTACTCAGTACGCTGATACAGGAGGCTAATCCTCTGATGGAAGAGTGTTCTCAGTTAAGACTTAAAACATTCACTTACATTATTATCTTGCAGAGCTTTTAGTCTCTTTAATGACTGCTACTTTACACTGTTGTAAATGAAGACTTATGCAATACAGGTGTGTGGGGTTTTTTATTTTTACTCTCTTAAATCTAACAAGGATATAATAGGTTGGTGGTAAAGGTTAGTTGTAAGAGCTAAGCTATAGGTGCTGTAGATCCAGCCTTAGAAGTACATAGAGATTTGATTGGTTTTTGGGTTTTTTTTAAACTTTCAAAAACAGCTTTCAATTAAAAAAAGAAAGAAAGCAAAAAAAGAGACACACCTGCCACCTGTTCTGGACTTGCAGACACTCTTTGGAGCACACCAGAAAAGCTTCCCAGCCCACCGGTTAGAAATGGAGCTCCAGGCAGGGTGACGCCGGAGGTCATTGCTAGGTGGCTGCAGGTGGCAAAGGGCTTTCTCTGTGCTGGGTTTGGTGGAGCCAGAGGCTGCTGAACCCAGGGAAAGGCAAACGGGCTCTGCTTCCTGTTGGAGCAGCAGTGGCACATTTAACCACCTCTGCCTGCTGTGACAGCTTGGGCTGGGCTTCTCACTTCCATGTGAGCGTTCCAGCCTCAAGCAGAGGCAGTCAGCAGCCAGGCAGGTGTCACTGAAGTGACCTTTCACATACTCAAGAACATTTAAAATGAGGCACAGCTTAAACCCTGTTATCCCCTGTGAAGAAACAGTTCTCTGGGATACAAATATCCTTCAGGGATGCTGCCTGGAACTTGATTTCCCCCAGGGTCCTACTCAGGTTGACAGTGTCCCTTTACATTGTAGGTACTTCCTGGTTTGTTCCTTTCCCTCCCCCCACCCCTGCCAAGAATCAGATCTCTATATATGACTATTTTAAAAATGCACATAAATATTGGCATGAAGTTTACACTGAGAAATGAAGAACTAATCTTTACCATCTTATATGGACAGCAAGGTTAATAATACACACACTTCACTGACATCTGTTACTTGTTTTGTTTCCTCTGGTCCTCTCGGTTTTTGAGTCAGGTTTGCCTTTGTGCAACGTTCCCCACAGAAAGAGCCATTCTGCTTGGAGGTGGTTGGGTTTTGCACCCCAGCATTGTCACATTAATGAAAACAGTCCCAATGTTTTGAAACACCCCAGGGCCTGTGTGCCAGGTACCAATAAATACAGGATTTAAAAACAAAAGAACACAATAAATACAAACCTGGCCTGCCTGCTATCCCGACATAGTAGAGATTTCATAGTCACTGGCCGAGGTTATTGGTTTACCCATCAGCCTCACGTTCTTAGCATTAGTAATCCTAGCCATCATGGACACAGGCTTGTCAAAGTACCTAACCAGGGCTGGCTCAGTCAAAAGGGAGGCTAAAAATTGTTCAAAGGTAATGGCCCAGTCTCTGTCGATGCTGGTGCTCCTCCGCAGAGCAGTGCCGTGGCCGCTGCGCACCAGGACGGTGTCTTCGCCGATGTCCTCGCAGTGCAGCTTCTCCTCCTCGTGTGAGCCCGCGCTCAGTACCGAGTAGGAGGACATGGAACTGTCGTCCTTTGTGTCGTCATCAGAGATGAGCATGGAGGAACAGGCTCCGTTGTCCCTGGGAGAGGAGTCTTCCAGCTTGATGTCTTCCATCTGCATGCCCAGGGCGCCGTCGGTGCAAACGGCCTCCTCGTCGTTGGTCACCGGGCTGCTTTGGAAGGGTTTGTGCTGCTCCAGGGGGTACTGCTGGTGCTCCTTCTTCTGAAACAGCTCGCTCTGGATAGTTTTGCTGCACTGGTGGCTGCTGCTGTCTGTCTCTTTGGTGGGCTGCACGCTGAAGAGCTTCCCAACCTCACCTATCTCCAAAAGCAGGCTGGTCACGGCAGCGGTAGCGTGGTACAGATCCTGTTCGTTGGGGTCCTCGCTGAACATGTTGTACATCGTCTTGCACAGTTCAATGAACTGTCCCTGAGCACAGAGGGAGGAAACAGTAAGGAGAGAGCAAGAAACAAATCAGCCTGAGAGCTACTGAATCAGTCTGGAAGCCTGGCACAGAGGCATGACACAAATTTCAGTGATTAAACTAAACTGGAAAATATCTGGGTGCAGTCTAGGAAGCCTTCTCTCTGCCTGGGCAGCCAGGGCTGCTGCCTCTCTCAAAGCTCTTCAAGAACAAACTGCTTGGTGTTTGCTTTCCACAGATGACAAATTCCCTTCTCTGCAGCCACAGGAGGGCAACAGAGGGTGGGCAGTGAGAGACAGCACTGATTTTGGTGGAGTTTCTTGTAGGAGTCACGCTCGGCGTAACTCAGGCTCTGAGAAAGCTAATGAGAAGTAATGAAAAATTAAGTAAGAGACCTGCAGCACTCTTTTAATTGACAGTGGTAACTGAGATGGATGTGAGCCTCTTGGAATTCAAAACTCACCAATTACATGGAGATTAGCATAGGGCTACCTTTAGCAAGAAGCATTGCTCTACAGGGAATAAACCTTCCCTATTTGCTCTGCAGGAAGCAGCTGTCCCAGTGTGCCTCCTCCTCCTCCGCTATGGATCTAAGGGCAATAAGACTGACAGTATGAACTGCAAACCACAGAAAGCTTCCTTCATGTACTGTGCATCAGACATTTGAGTTAGCTGGTGATACTCAGGTCACATCAGCCTCTGTCTAGAGACCAGAGCAACACATTGCCATTCCTCTATGTGTGCACCTCACTTTTAGCATGTTTTGGGAACTGAATGCCAGTCTCAGGATGTTGAAAACACTTCACTCCTGTAACCAGCTGACTGCTGCTCAGGTGGAAAAGTAAGGGCAACAAAGTTGGTGAGGGGCTTGGGACACAAGCCCTAGGAAGAGAGGCTGAGGGAGCTGGGGTTGCTTAGCCTGGAGAAGAGGAGACTCAGGGGTGACCTTATTGCTCTCTACAACTACCTTAAGGGAGGTTGTAGACAGGCAGAGGTTGGTCTTTTCTCCCAGGCAACCAGCACCAGAACAAGAGGACAGTCTCAAGCTGTGCCAGGGGAGGTTTAGGCTGGAGGTTAGGAGGAAGTTTTACACAGAGAGAGTGATTGGCTATTGGAATGGGCTGCCCAGGGAGGAGGTGGAGTCACCATCATTGGAGGTGTTCAGGAGGAGACTTGATAGGGTGCTTGGTTGTGTGGTTTAGTTGATTAGGTGGTGTTGGATGATAGGTTGGACATGATGATCTTGAAGGTCTCTTCCAACCTGGTTTATTCTATTCTATCTGCCTCAAAACAGCTCTTTTATTCTGTGGCAAGGTATTGAGTTTCCACTTGCACGCGAAGCAAGTTTCAAGTTAATGAAAAGGAAGTGTCAGCAGGAGTACCTGATTCAGTTTGGGCAAGTCCTTTGTGTTTTTGGCTTTGGATTTATTCTCTTGGCTCCACATTCTCAGGTAATTTCGATTCTCTTGTGAGCTCTTCTTGCCTGTTGTCAACACATTACCCAGAAATGCAAAGAAAGTCCATCAAGAAACCTTAAAATTAATACCTTTTTCCCTTTAACTCTTCATTTTCCAAAGGAGCATCTTTACAAGAAATGAAAGATCCCCATGCATACCTTTCTCTGTTTTCAGACTCACTGTCACAAACCCATCATCTACTCCTTGCTTGTTCCTGCTGTCTAGGCCAACAACTAGGAAGTGGAGGGGGGGGAGAGGGAGAGAGATCAGTGTGGTTTTGCATACATACAAACTTCACACACAAGTGCACAGTAAAGAAAATGTTTAGAATCATAGAATCAGTCAGGGTTGGAAAGGGACCACAAGGATCATCTAGTTCCAACCCCCCTGCCATGGGCAGGGCCACCTCACACTAGAGCAGGCTGGCCAGAGCCAGCAGTTTATACTGCAGAAAATGCTCAGTAAAACCCACAAGACTTGTGCTTATAAGCATAAAATTAATAAATGCTAAGACAAGGCCTATCTCAGGGTTTGGTTTTTTTGCACAGTAATATGATGAGCCTGTGTCACTGCAAGACAGCTTCCAGCATGACACAAGTTTGATGGTGGTATTAGTGCACCTTCCTTGGCCTATCAGGACTTCAAATTGCCATCTCTAAGCTATTAATTCTTCCCTGTATTTTAAACCAGCCTGCCCTCCCCCAACAGTCATCTGAAGGATGGGCAATAATTTTCATGGAATCAGAGAGAAACTTCACTTCAGTATCTCAGAAAATGCCATTTTACACATCAGCAATGAGACTCAGGTTCTCCTCAGGGCACAGAAGGATTTCAAACTGCTGAGCTACATTTTGATGTACCTTTGGGCTTCTTTTTTTGTTTAAACTATGTTAAATTCTGATCCACATGCATCTTGGAAGCAAATATAGTTATCTATTCTCCTTCTCCACCAAGGCACATATGCTGCACTTATCATAACAGCCCTTCCACTGCAACACACTGGTGATGTTATTCTGAGGAGTTCTTCTGCAATGCACAATCCAGGGCAGTTCTTGGTGTACACAGCTTTGGCACCTCTCAGGGTATCCAAACAGATACAAAGAGCACATCATTCTTACAGAGGATACTTCACTTACAATGTTTAATCCTAAAAAAAGATATGTTGTTCACAACAGCTTTTCATGCTGGAGACAAAAAAGGTGCCTACCATGGGTACATTCTGGTGTGATGTCCTCAAAAAAGTACTGAGTAGCCTCAAAAGCAGAGTCTGGCTCTTCTTGCTCAGGGGATGGATCTAAGTAATATAATAAAGTCCTTTCATTAAACACTAGAACATGTTTCTATGGATACATTCAGAGTATCAGTTTCTACAAGTAAAAGCAGGAGGATGTGATGGGCTCTGTGTTGAGCTCACAGAGGAAGAACAACTGGACCTGTTCTGTCTCTTCCCTGACACCCAATATTGTCTAACACAGCAGTTCAGAGGCTGATCTGTCCATCAGCCTAGGCCTCCTTCCATTCTGTGCAGCTCAGCACGTCCTAAGGAGGATATGAACCCTGCCTAGCTGGAAAGGGTGTCATGACTGACTGTCATGACTTGGTGTGAGCTTATCAATCCCTGAATACCAGAAGCTGCATTCTTAAAAATGGATCTCCTCTGTTACAGTTCAGTGATTTTTTTTCTCCCTCAGTTACATTAGTGCAGCTCAGCTTGTCCTAAGGAGGATATGAACCCTTGCCTAGCTGGAAAGGGTGGCATGACTGACTGTGATCTTACCAATCCCTGAATACCAGAAGCAGCAGTCTTAAAAATGGATCTCCTCTGTTATAGTTCAGTGATTCCCCACCCCCCACCCCCCTCCCCCCCAGTGACATTAGTGAAGATTCAAGACTAACACTAGCAAAGCCAGCTGGGAGCAATCACAGACATGCTTGAAGAACATAGAATCATAGAGCAGTTTGAGTTGGAAGGGACCTCCAGAGGTCATCCAATCCAACCCCCCTGCAGTCAGCAGGGACATCCTCCACTAGAGCAGGTTGCTCGCAGCCTTGTCAAATCTGACCTTGAATATCTCCAGGGGACCTCCCTGGGCAATCTCTTCCAGTGTTCCACCACCCTCATGGCAAAGAACTTGTTCCTAACCTCCAGCCTAAATCTGCTCTTCTCTGATTTCAAACCATTGCCCCTTGTCCTATCACTGCAGGCTTTTGTAAACAGTCCCTCTGCAGCCTTCTTGTAGGCCCCCCTTTCAGGTACTGGAGATGTCCTCCCAAAGCTTTTAGGTGAAAGTCATTAACAACTCTGCTCCAAATTTCTCCTCTCAACCAGACAACAGCTACTTGAACACTTACCAGGCAAAACATGCATTTTGTACAGCAGCTTCAGCTTCTCTGTGAGATCTCCATGGCATGCTGCACCTAAAAGCATTACATACAGCACGTTAACACTCAGCACCCTCTGCCATCATGATTATCACTACAGTAGTGTGGGTTAGAAGCTGCTACATTCACTCTGGGAAACCCTGTACTCTCAGCTGAGATGACAAGGCAGTCACTTGACCTCTAAGATCATGGAGTCTACAGTAGAAATAGCAAGGAAACACAGACCTCCTTGCCTTGAATTCTGTACTGTAACCTTGGGTCCTTCATCAGATGTCTGTTTTGTAATGCTTAAAAATAACCTCTGATCACCACATTACCACTCAGAAAGGCCTCCAGCTGAAAGTTAATAAGACCTTTTCTTGTGTGGGCTTCAAACTTCCTGATCTGAGGCTCCAATAACAACATCACATGATTCAGAAGGATGAGATATTTACCAAACAAAGAGAAAGGAATTCAAGTAAACAGCATTTATGATGTTCAGGCAACACTTCCCAGTGATCTGTCTGCTCCAACCACTGTTCCTTTCTGATCTACACTACAAGTAGCACTATGAAATCCAAGAGGTCTACAGTAGCCCCTTCCTTGCAACTAATTAAGTGGATAATAGACAATTTTTAAGTACTGGAATAAACAGCAAATCTTACTTATGACATGTAATGAATAAACAAATTAATTAACCTTCATTAATTAGGTTACACAAAGAGTTATTTTTCCTTCCAGACTACTGTGCCAACTTCTGCTAGCTACAAAGTGTGGTTTGACAAATGCAGACAATCACCACTGCCTGTAAAGCTTAAGGCCACAATAAATCTAGATGTTAGGCCAAGGAGCTGAGTACAGCTGCTTTGGACACTGGGCTTTCATCTGGGTTTTCTTTAAGCACAAAGCCTCCTTGTGTTGCTGTCTGGTGTACCACAGAGTGCAAGTAATGCTTTCTCTTCTGCTCAAACTATGTCCTAGGTTATGCACCTGTGGGAGTGCAAGTCATACATTCATAGATTCATAGAGTGGTTTGGGTTGGAAGGGACCTTAAAGATCTAGTTCCACCCCCCCCAGGCATTAGCAGGGACACGTTCCACGAGACCAGACTGATCAAGGTCTCATCCAGCCTAGTCTTCAGCATCTACACAAGCCAGAAGACATCATTTCCTGTCAAGCCATTAAGGACAGCCAGAGAGCAAAGATGACTCAAGTACTAACCCACCCATTACCCTACAGCTGGGAGCACCACTCATGTGCACTGCATCTCCCAAGCCTCTTGAGCTGAAACTGTGGATGCATCTCTGTTTAAACTACTATGCAGGGTACAAACTGGACTGTTTGAGACAGGGGCCAAAAGCTGTCCTGCTGGAGACAGGTGGTCCAGCAAAGTGACATAAAGATGACTGTGGGAGCTGTGCTGTCATAGAATTTTCTCTCAGACAAACTTCTTTGCTGCCACAGAGGTGTGGCCCACACAGACTGCTTCTCTGCTTCTCTTTCTTTGTGTTCAAGCAGCCATGACAGCCTGGCACAGGACCCGGGGGTTCAGACACCGCTTGGCTGCCCACACCTGTGCCAACTCAAGGTAGCTGCAGTCACCTTCACAACTGAGCCTGTGCAAACCAAGGTGAAGCAGCAGTCAGCTGGAATACTGGGAGGTGCTCACCACAAGGCCATGTGTAGGCTCCCCAAGAGTGACTCAGCTAAACTGGGGTCCCATGGGCCTAGGCCATCACACAAGTGGCACCTGACCTGCCCTGCTATGGGACCACCTCTACCAACCACCCCTAATTAGGGAATGAAGGGGAATTCAGGACCTGAATTTGGGGGGCACCCACCACCAGGAAAGCACTGACCACACAAAATCCCACTGGAACTGAGAGTGGTGATACTCTTCTCCTCTTACCTCTGGTCTTATCTCATTTCTCTCTCTGGCATGTACTAGCTAATCACCTCAGCCACTGCAAGACCCAAGTGGTCTGCACAATGTAATTAATCCAGCTGCAATCATTCTAGCCATTTCAGTATCACTTTGCCTCACCCTACTCCTTTGGCATCCCTAAAGAACCTCCTGTGACCCCTTCCTCTGAGGGTGGGTCCTGACAGCGGGGTACACAAATTGGCAGCCAATATGACCCCTCTGTTTCTGTAGGACTGGATCCCCTTTAGAAACAGGCTGGAGTGGTCAGATCAGTGTGAGAGTGCTGGGAATGGTCCTTACTTAGCCCAGAGACAAACTCCCTGAAGTTGATGAGCAAGTCTCCGTTCTCGTCCAGGAGCCTGAACAAGCGCGCGGCTAACACATCTGAGTGGGTTCCACAGGCCCAAGGGAAGAGGAGAGCAAACATCCCCTTGAACTGCTCAAAGTCGATCCTGTACTGCTCCAGGTAAGGCAGGCTGGGATCGTGCCGGTCAATGGCATTGCTGTTTCCTCCCCAGTAGCAGCTGGTCAGGTGTTCTGCCTGCACAGAAGGCAAGTGCTGTGAGATCACCTCTCTGAACACCTCACACTTATCAATGGTAAAAACCCAACCAACAACTCATGCACAGAGTCCTAAACCTAGATGTATTCCTATGTCCTAGATGTATTCCCATGTCCTAGCCCTTGCACTTCTGCAAGAGGTTTCTCCTCTAACAGCACAAAATTATATCCCTTTGCAAAATAGAACCATAGAATTGTTAGGCTTGGAAGGGACCTCAAGGATCATCCAGTTCCAAACCCCCTGCCATGGGCAGGGGGCACCTCACACTAGATCAGGTTGCTCAGAGCCACATCCAGCCTGGCCTTAAAAAACCTCCAGGGATGAGGCTTCTACCACCTCTCTGGGCAACCTGATCCAGTATCTTACCACACTCATGGTAAAGAATCTCTTCCTAACATCCAATAAGAGAAAGCAAACCCTTTTCTGCCTGGCAGGCAGGTGAAACATGAAAGAGCTGCTTTGAAAAGCACAGTAAGCAGCAGTGACTTGCACATACACACAGGCTGCTTGTGCTTAGTCACCCTTCTGCCTCACCACATAGTAAATGCAGAAAGAGGACTCAGGTATTTCCATATGCATTAAAGACTTCCTATTGGAAGTATTTTGCTTCACTCTACAGTCTCAAAACTGCTGCATACAGTCCTATACATCCAGTCTTACCACAGCCAGTCAAAGTTCTGGAGCTGATTTTGGTGGAATCCAATTCAAAAATCATGCAGAAGCTAAGAGAAAGAGATCTTAGCACTGCACAGTGACCAGCAAGGGGGGGACTGTTTGACTTGGCCTCACTCATCCCACAGAAGACTGAAAGAAGGCAGTGCAGGGGTTGGACCCCATGTACAATGTGACATTACAGATGGGAAATGAAAAAGGAGTGAAAGTCCTCATGGTACACCAACATAATCTGCTATAATGAAAGAGGAAGAAAGCATCTTGGTTTAAGGCACTGTGCATGAAAAGTGAAGCTAAAGCCTTTTAACTGTTCACTCTTAAATGTGTGGATCTAATGGCATAGTTGTAGCATCAACCTACTGTGGCCAGTTCTGGAAAGATGTTGACTTGCTGGAAGGTGTCCAGAGAAGGGCAACAAAGCTGGGGAGGGGTTTGGAGCACAGCCCTGTGAGGAGAGGCTGAGGGAGCTGGGGTTGCTTAGCCTGGAGCAGAGGAGGCTCAGGGGAGACCTTATTGCTCTCTACAACTACCTGAAGGGAGGTTGTAGCCAGGTGGGGGTTGGTCTCTTTTCCCAGGCAACCAGCACCAGAACAAGAGGACACAGTCTCAAGTTGCACCAGGGGAAGTTTAGGCTGGAGGTGAGGAGAAAGTTCTTCACAGAGAGAGTTGTTAGCCATTGGAATGTGCTGCCCAGGGAGGTGGTGGAGTCACCATCCTTTGAGGTGTTCAAGAGGGGATTGGACGTGGCACTTGAAGCCATGGCTTAGTTAGTCCTGAGGTGTTGGGTGACAGGTTGGACTTGATGATCTTTGAGGTCTCTTCTAACCTTATTGATTCTATGATTCAACACTACAGCAGCAAATTCCAGTTTGTATTAAGACACCTGATAGTAAGCAACTCCCAGACTCAACCTGGCCTTTAGAAACAGACACACAGTCCCATATCAGGAGGAAGAATCTGCATTTCCTGCAGGCAGATGATCTTATCTCCACTCAGCTTTACCTTGAAAAGAGCATAGAGTTCCTCCAGCTCGTCGATAGTAAAAGAAGTCTCCGTCACGATAGTTCGCACCTTTGGAAACAGAACGTGAACAGATCTAAATCCACTACAGATTTAAATCCACCTCTTCTCCAGAAGCTCATTTCAATTTCAGAGCCTGACTGACCTTAATCTTTGCAGAGAACACTCTTTCAGAGTACTCACCACGTTGCGCTTCGTGGTGTCCTCCAGCGTTTGGATAACTTTCAGCCTCTGCTTGAATCTCATTTGTTCAATTAAATCCGCCCGGATGCTCCCAAATTTCTTGGAAGGCAAACAGAAACACAGGACAGTCTGGGTGTTAGTATTTGGCTTTCCCAGCTTGCCTTTAATGTAGTTGAGAAATTAATTTAGTGGTGAGATATGCCACTAATTCTGTAGTTTAAAAACTGCTCTCGAGGAGTATTTTTAACACAGTGTAAAGTTAGGAAGACTTTAGGAATAGACTCCTAGATCTAATTTTTCCCAGTAACTGCTCTGCATTGCATTTGAAAGGCTTTTATTAGGTTGTATGTTTCAGTTTATTAAGTTGCAAATCCTCATGTCATCTCAGCAGTTAGAAATCTCCTGCTTGGCAATTTTCTATGAATAGACCGTTTCATAACTCCTGCAGTTTTATTTCAGCTTGTCCTGGAATATCTTTTAATTGCTCCAGAGAGAGGGAAGATCTTGACTAGCTGGTTGTCTAACAGCTGAGACAGTGTGGCAGCCCTTATGTTCATGAAGGCCTGAGACCAAGTGTTCCTTTCTGTCATTTGCCACCTCAGCCAGCACTGTCGACACATCCACAATCCACAAGCAGTTCCCTCCTAAGTGCTTAGGAGCACTTAATGTTCACTTTGCTTTTGTTCCAGCAGCAAAAGCAGACTTAAAATACACCTGAGGTCCATTATTACAAGGACATTTTTTGACTAGGTTGACTAGGTTGTCATGTTTGAAGTACTGAATCTGGTGAATGATAGCTCAGGGGGTACTGCACACCACAGACAGGCCAGGCCTGGGAAAGACACAGCAAGAGTTTATGAAGAGGCAGACCTCATTCTTTTTCTCTCTTCATTTAATCACTCAATATATTACCTGTTTGTTCAGAAGCTTGAAGGCAGCTTTACATGAACACAGGCTGGTTGAAGAGCCAAAGATGGCAAGGTAATTACATCCTGCATTGCTACAAGGCCTGTTCTGGCAGGTGGGTTGGACTAGATCTCGAGAGGTCCCTTCCAACCCCTAACATTCTGTGACCAAGAATTCAACTTCCTTGAGGAAGAAGATTCTCTGAAGTGCCCAAATCTTAACTTCAGAAGGTTTTTCTCCACAATGCATAGAGTCTCAGGACTACAGAAACATGCCAGGGGTAAATTTCCTATGTTCTGTGCGTGGAGAAATGCCTAATTTCCAAGACTTAACTTTTGCCTATTGCAAGTAGAGAGTTTTTGCCATCAAGGGAAACTTGTAGCACACTTCAAAATGCACAGACAACCAGCAGGAACAATAATGCCAGACATCAAGCATGCCACTTGCAAAGCTAAAAGGGGATGGCAAGATACACCTTCATACAGGATGGGTTTGTGGGGGCCAGTTCAAGTGCAGGCAGTAATTTGCTAGCACATTATTGTGTGATCGGATCAATGCTAAAGCTGTGTTCAAGCAGTGCACCTTTAGAGCTCAGGAATAAAAAGCTGGTTCCTGTAGCTGGAGCATTTTGCAAATGAAGAAGCCTTTTGGAAAAAAAGGGAATCTACATAAGCATCTATGAGTATCAAGCAACACAGAGGTCACAAAACCCTTGAAAAGAGAGATCTCTTGTGGCTCAGAGGCCTCAACTGTTCCAGTAGACAGGGCTTATTCTCTGGTCTGATCACATCCAGACAACTAAAACTCACGTGGCCTACAGAAAAGGAAGGTTGCATGCAACCCATGGTAACTTTCCAAGCATACAAGGAAATGTTGGAAGCCTGTCAACTGTTAAAGGCCACAACTGTCCTGAACTCTTCAGCAGCACAGACCTGCTGAGTTAAAAAGCCAAAATCCAGATACTACTACAGGTTTACCTTAAGGCCTGTTTTTTTCCCCAAACCAATTGCCACACAAATCAAGGGAGTTAAGCACACAACAGCTCTGAAGATCTGAGTAGACACTCCACTGACAGCTACTGAGCTATGCACAGGCTTTTGAAGCTGTAGTGATTCTGCATTAATTCAGTCACTTCTGTTGTAACCAGGCTCTGTAGCTTCTGAATTAATGGCGAAATGGAATGAAGAGCAAGAAATGTGTTCATTTTACAATTCAAGGACAGTGAAACTGGTTTGGAAATGTTAGGGGTCTTGCAGGCTGGGTTCTGTGCTTTACAGGTATTAAATGCCAGCTCCTCTCACTTGGAAGAAGTCACTGGAAGCTACTGGCCCATGACCACAATCAGCATTTGCTTAAAAACAAAACAAAGAAACCCACCACCAAACCCAAACAAAAACCCCAAACCAAACCCAAAACCCATAGTAAAAAAACAACAAGCAAAGGCAAACCAAATAAAGCTTCATTGATAACAAAAGGTTCTTCTGAAATCCAATTGATTTTGCCATTATTGCAGTTTGGAAAAACATAAAAAAAGCTTAGAGGAGAATGAACCTTTTTGGAATTAACCAGTTCAGTCTTCTGTTTTGTAAATCCCTTTTTGGTTGTGGGCTGCTCTCTCTTGATGCTGCAGGCTTCTGTACAAACTACTCCAATTAGAAGCTTTGCTTAAATAAAAACCAGACCAACCCCTCTTTGCTTGCCTCATTTTGGACTTCTGAGATGAGTCTGTATTTCCTTTATAGAATCAGTCAGGGTTGGAAGGGACCACAAGGATTATCTAGTTCCAACCCCCCTGCCATGGGCAGGGACATCTCACACTAGAGCAGGCTGGCCAGAGCCTCATCCAGCCTGGTCTTAAACACCTCCAAGGATGGGGCCTCAACTACCTCCCTGGACAACCCATTCCAGGGCTTCACCACTCTCATGGTGAAGAACTTCCCCCTCACATCCAGCTTGAATCTCCCCACCTCCAGCTTCATTCCATTCCCCCTAGTCCTATCACTACCTTACTGTGATACCTGATATCCTAAGAAGTCCCTCCCCAGCCTTCTTGTAGGCCCCCTTCAGATACTGGCCCCCTTCTTGTAGGCCCCCTTCAGATACTGTGCTTTCAGCTCCAAACAAAGCCAAACTATAGAGTATCAAATTCCTTTGCAGAGCAGAACTAGTGTGGGTTGGCAAGTGCCTGTTAAGGAAACCTACCCTACCTCATAGGACGACCTGATCAGTCTGAAGATGTCCACCTCGGGGTAAGGCTCTACGTCGTCACTGAGCAGCGAGTGAAGGTGAGGAATGGGTGGAAGAGTGCTGTCCTTATTAGTCACACTGTCCAGGTATCTGGGGGGGGGGAAATAAATACAAAAAAAAATTAGAAACTCAAGATTCATTTGTACCCCCTCCCTTCAGAGGGTTAACAGAATAAGGGTTACATATAGACTATTAAATGTAAAAAGGACAAGCCACTCTCTGCTAATGAACTACATGATTTTTGACAACAGTCATCTGACAAATCCCAACACTGCTTTTCCTCAAAGACAGCTCAGTTAACCCCTTTATCCTTATCAAGAAGTAGTTCAAATACAGGTAGTCACAAACAAGTGGCTTACTGGGCAGGTTCATTGCTTCTAGCTGTTTAAATCTGTTAATGACACCACTGGAACAAAGGTCAGTGTGCTTTCAGTCTACATACCCCACTGGCCTACCACAGCCCAAACAAGGGGGATTAGAATAGAATAGGAATGGGAATAGGAACGGGAATAGACCAGGTTGGAAAAGACCTTTGAGATCGAGTCCAACCAATCATCCAACACCATCTAATCAACTAAACCATGGCACCAAGCACCCCAGCCAGTCTCTTCCTAAACACCTCCAGTAATGGGGACTCCACCACCTCCCTGGGCAGCACATTCCAATGGCCAATCTCCTTTTGTGAAGAGCTTCTTCCTAACATCCAGCCTAAACCTCCCCTGGTGCAGCTTGAGACTGTGTCCTCTTGTTCTGTTTGTTCTTTCTACTTTAGATCACCTGTCTTCTACCCTATAGCTGCAGGACACTTAAATCCTCAGCAAGCACTGGGGCTTACTTTGGAGAAAATGAAGCCATAGTCTTCTTTAATCCCAAAGACATCAAACCCATATTTCACTCAGGCTATACTAATGAAACCTACTGGGGAAAAACCCAAAACCAAAACCAGTTCCAAAGCTTCAGCAGCATCTTGAAAACATAGCACTACTACCAAACACAAAGAAATCAGAGGTTACACTCAGTGCTATTAGTTTGTATTAAATATCTCAATCCAGTCTATTTAGCACCCTCCTGAAATCTACTCAGAGCCTACCTGATTCCTTTGTGCTCTCTTTAGTCCACTCCCAAAACAATTTCCCTCGAGATCAAAGCTTTACCTTAGGAGCATTTAAAAGGCAGCAGGCAAAATTTGCAGTAACAAAAGCCATGTAATCAACTAAACCAACCAAAAGGAGCTTCTATAACCAGGTTTGGGAAGTTCATTTGAATGCCTTGAAAGAAGGATTTTATATCTTGCTGGCCACCTAACATTGTTTTGTGACATAAAGTTTATCTTGTATGGGTGAAAGGGGACTGTCTCTAAAAGACTCAACATATCTTGCACCTTTTAAATGGAGCAGAACACAGATCAGAGCAGTGAGCAAAAAGAAAAAGAACAACAAAATGAAGAGACTTTATTTTCTGTAATAAATACCTTCCCAAGACTGTCATGGCTTCTCCATCATCTTTACAGTTAAGCAGCTTGTCTACATTAGCATCGAGGACAGCAAGCGCTAACTGAAATATCACCTTTATTCCTTCACAGAAGAAACAATCCACAACCACCACTGCGCTTTCAAAGGGCATGACACTGAGGAAAAGAGTGAGGAACCAGGACAGGGAAATGGTGGATATTACACCCAAGTCCTGCATGCAGTCATAAAGCTGTGGAACATAGTCACGAGCCAGCTCTTCAAAGACACCCTGATCCACCAATGCTCCTGTTGAAAAGAAAGAACATTGGATGCCCATTAAACCGGCAGCAACAGACCACATCATCATTTAGGGGAGAAAAATAGATGCTCTCTCTATTCCCCCTCTCCCTCCCTCCATTCTCCCTCCCTCCATTCTCCCTCCCCCTCTCCCTCCCTCCATTCTCCCTCCCCCTCTCCCTCCCTCCATTCTCCCTCCCCCTCTCCCTCCCTCCATTCTCCCTCCCCCTCTCCCTCCCTCCATTCTCCCTCCCCCTCTCCCTCCCTCCATTCTCCCTCCCCCTCTCCCTCCCTCCATTCTCCCTCCCCCTCTCCCTCCCTCCATTCTCCCTCCCCCTCTCCCTCCCTCCATTCTCCCTCCCCCTCTCCCTCCCTCCATTCTCCCTCCCCCTCTCCCTCCCTCCATTCTCCCTCCCCCTCTCCCTCCCTCCATTCTCCCTCCCCCTCTCCCTCCCTCCATTCTCCCTCCCCCTCTCCCTCCCTCCATTCTCCCTCCCCCTCTCCCTCCCCCCATTCTCCCTCCCCCTCTCCCTCCCCCCATTCTCCCTCCCCCTCTCCCTCCCCCCATTCTCCCTCCCCCTCTCCCTCCCTCCATTCTCCCTCCCCCTCTCCCTCCCTCCATTCTCCCTATGTCAACACAAAGCCTAAGAATCATGCCTACATCATGCTTACAGCACATTTTCTCACTTAAAGGTAAATAACAGATTCTATTCCACTCCTGTGCTGTACATACAAATTGAACTGTATCAAGGATTGTTTTGTTTCAGTTGGACGCTTAAGAGCTAACAAAGGGTCAGTTTGGCCTAGCACCTACAGAAGTCATATGGTGGCTTAGTACTTATTAATATGAATAAGACTTCTCAGCATCACCTGTGACTGTCTGTGAGGGTTTGGATTTGCTCCAAGACATATCTTTGTCTTCAGCTGGGCAGGGAGAAGCATTTTTAAGGCTGAACACGTAGCTCAAGCATTTGTGAGCTACAATGAAGGCAGTTTCCATGATACACTGAAAAGTCATTCACCTCCACATAACAAACTGTCATCTGACAACAGCTTGCAGGTACCTGTGCTCTTTCCAATGAGGCAAAAAGCACAAAGACTTCTACTGCAAATTGCTGCAGCTCCTGTTTCTACCTTACCTTCATTAGATAACTGGATCCCCTGAAATTCAGATTTTAGCCTCCCATGTCTCATCTACTTGGTTTAAGCCCACTTGAGAATGACATCTAATCCTAAGTGAAAGACTATCACAATATCTGTTTAGGGAATTGCTTCCTGTGCTCCTGAGCAAGCTGTCCTGCCACTAGCCCTCAGCTGCATCCATGTCACACAAGCATCTACACATAAGCCTGTTCCAGTGCAAATAAGAACAATTCATTTGGTTGCATTTTGTACTGTCAGTTCAGAAAATTTCCCCCATGCATACCAACAACTCTTGTGTTGTAATAGTCAGGCAGCATACGCTCACACAGAGCCACCAGCAGCCAGAAAGCTTCCTCCTCTTTGGCATAAAGGAGGAGTACTGAAGTGACAATATTCATAGCCTGTAAGAAAGAGAAATGTAACTTGTTAGACCCATTCATTCAATATCTAACCAGCAACAAGAAGTGGTTACTATGGTTAGGAAATGAGCTGCACCTCCCTCTGTACACAATAAACTGTTCAAGTCTTTTCCTGTTTCCCCCAGTACTAAAAGGAAGGCTTAAGAAAGCCTCAAATAAACCACACACACACACACAAAAGGTTAGGCCTTGTTCTGTTGGCTTTTTTTTAATGTTTCTGAACAATAAAAAGTAAATCAAGACTCCTTTCCATAATCAAGGGCCTACTCAGGTCTGCAAGCATCTAGTTAAACTGCTACTGATATTCTGCCAGCAGGTGCTCTTGGGGAACCCGGCTCTGATGCAGATAAAAATGCCTCCTACAGCAGTAATGATGGCCACTGCTGCCTAACTCCTTGCAAAAGCAGTCTGCACAGCTCATGCTTTCTGCCTCTAGGACAAGGTCAAGGCACTGCATGTGTGAGCTGTTATAGTGCCAGTCATGAACAATCAGAGCACAGTGAAACAGAAGTCTCTTGCTGTTGCTTACTCTCCGTGTTTGACTGTGTACATGAGTTTTTTGTGGCCTGTTTCACTCCATTTCATGTATTACAGCATTCCCAGTGACCTCTGGTGGTTTGCTTACAGCCTAGACCTCTGTTAGTCTGAAGAAATAAAGCATTGTGGTATAATTTTCTTTTCAGTTTGCCTCCTAAGGATCCTGTAACATTTTAAGACTCCAGCTTGATTATGACCTGTTTGAAACAGCAACTAAGGTTTCAACTGAAACTCAGAACATCACAACTCTAAGTCTTTGCTCTTCGGCCTGCATCAGGAATAGTGTGGCGAGCAGGGAAGCCATTGTGCCCCTGGACTCAGCACTGGTTAGGCCACACCTTGAGTCCTGTGTCCAGTTCTGGGCCCCTCAATTTAGGAAGGACATTGAGACTCTTGAATGTGTCCAGAGAAGGGCAACGAGGCTGGGGAGAGGCCTCGAGCACAGCCCTACGAGGAGAGGCTGAGGGAGCTGGGGTTGTTTAGCCTGGAGAAGGTTCAGGGGAGACCTTACTGCTGTCTATAACTACCTCAAGGGTGGCTGTAGCCAGAACGGGGGTTGGTCTCTTCTCCTAGGCAACCAGCACCAGAACAAGAGGACACAGTCTCAAGCTGCACCAGGGGAGGTTTAGGCTGGAGGTGAGGAGAAAGTTCTTCACAGAAAGAGTTGTTGGCCCTTGGAATGTGCTGCCCAGGGAGGTGGTGGAGTCACCGTCCCTGGGGGTATTCAAGAGGGGATTGGACGTGGCACTTGGTGCCATGGTTTAGTAGTCCTGAGGTGTTGGGTGACAGGTTGGACTTGATGATCTTTGAGGTCTTTTCCAACCTTGTTGATTCTGTGATTACTTTTTGACTTGTGTATTATGTATGAAATGATTCAATGCCTGAATTCTCCCTGTAAATGTGAATCAATATTGTGAATGCCATGGACCATGTCCCAAGGCTATTAACAAATTACTGTGACACTTTTAGCAACCAGAGTCAGTGCTTTACTGCTGTTCATCTCTTAACTTTTGCAGGTTACTGCAGTTATGACTGAGCATTATATGTTTTTACAATCATTTATGATGCTCTCTGTTAGAATGGCTTACACTTCCACTTACTCATGCTGTACCTACAAGTCTTAACAGTCAGACATTAGGCATCTTAGTACTTCTGAACTGAAGTTTTCTTCTTTGCAAAACCAGGCAGGAAGGCAAAAGCAGGCCCAGCTGTTAAGTCTGAGTTACACAGCAAGAAAGAATGATTTGGGACAGAGAGAAACTAAAGTAACTTGAATCACAGGCATAAGAACTCCAAAACCATCCACTGGTCAGCAATGACTACCAATACATGGCTGTGATGCATGGTGGTAAAATACCTTCCAGGATGCTTTACTTTTTAGGTTTTTTAGTTTGTGGTGAATGACTGAATGGCATCACTGGAGGGGGGAAAAAAAGGGGGAGTTATTGCAATCAATACACTGAATAAGGAGGTAAAAACTTAATGCTGAATAATTTAAGAGTTTTGGTATTTTTTTTCCTGCTTGAAAGAAAATAACCTTTCTCAAGGTTCCATTTGTCATTTTTCTGTAGAGGCACTTCAGGATAGCTCTGTTGTTATCCTCTGTCCAGCCTCTAGATTTATGGGAAGAAAAAGCTACTTGCAAAATAGCCCTCTGCACATCTCTCAGCAAGTGCTGCTAATACTTCTTTCCAAGCAGGTCCTTTTGTCAAATGCCTGAAGGAATGGAATATAGGGAAAGAACTGGAATTCCAGAAACTGAAGGAGTGCCAAGGTATCTCAATTACCTGACAATATCCTATGTTTGGATTTCTAAAAGCATAAGCTGTCAAGACTCTCCTTAGAGCAGCAATACCCATCTCGTTCTGGAAGGCAGGGTGCTCTGGAAGGGAGCGGTGCAGGTCCCTCTCTATCTCTTCTGTAGCCAGATTATACTTCCCCATTGATTTCTCCACAAGGTCCTCATAATAGCCAGGATGAGTGGCCATTTCATTAATGGCTCCTGGGGGTGGGAGAACAGTATTAAAATCAGAAGCAAAAAGCAAGGGTTAGCAGACACAGCACCTCAACACAATGACCTTCTGCTACCGTTTCATCTTGAATGTCACCAACAGGCACTTTGAAAGCCAATCCAAAATGGCATTTTTACAGAGGTGGTGAAAAAAGAAAAAGGATGTGATTAGGTGATGGAGGTATTACCCTTTCTTGTCTTCTTCTCTAGAGGCATTTTATAATGAGGTTAAAAAAAAATGGAACAAGTTAAAGCCTCTTTCTGCCAGAAAGAAACAAGAGGCATGAAGAACAAACCAGCTGTGCAGTCACATGGCATCATGAGCTCTCTCTGTAGCTGGCTGTGGGTTTGATTCTCCTAAATAACACAAAACATTCCTCTGAGAAAGCTACTTGCCCAAGGGAGGGAGGAGATTAGTGCTTGGTTGCAGAAAGCCAAAAGCAAGAGACAGGCTCTCCTGAGGTCTATCCCTGCTTCTGAGAATGTCACCTTGGGCAGGGCACTTAGCCTGTCCTAGGGATACCATCACATGTTCACAGAGCTGCTGTGAGATTTCACTGCTGACTTGAAAACTTCTCTGGAAATGAAAATCTCAGCAGCAGACCTCAGCAAAAGAAAATCAAGTGCCAGTAGCACACTGCAATGCACAAGGAAAATTCTAATGCCACATACACCACGAACATTGGTCTAAACTGGCTGTTCCTCAGAGGACAAAAATCTGTGTACTCCTGCCTATGTTTTCTGAAAACATTCATGTTTCATGTCCAGCAGCAAAGAAAAGATGTGCAAGACAAACCATTATTAGGGAACAAATAGAGGACAAACCAGAAAGCATTGTTATGCTGTGACATAGAGCCCACGGTGTGCTCTTATCCTAAATGGTGTAGGCAGCTGCGGTGCCCTCCTTGGGGAGGGGCAGAGCTAGAGAAGGCACACAGCAAGTGAAAGGTTATGAAGAAAGCCTGAGGCATGGACTGATTTCCATAACTAACAATAACATTAATAAAATTCTTCAGCTTTGGAGAGGGGGAAGCCTAAGGGGACAGAGATCAAGAGACTCCTTGATGGCACAGAAATATTTTCTCACCATTTTTCATATTAGGTGCCTCCAGCATTGTAAAGTGGCTTCTTCATTATCACTTGCCAAAAAATAAAGACAAGAAAATGGATAGGTGTTCCATGCAACACGCTTCCACTTGGAAATTCCTTGCAACAACTCGCTGTGAAGGCCAAATGCTTCATTGGATTCAGAGCAAATGGGCAGTAGGCCTGGTTGTGGTTGTTGAACACCTAGAAGCTGCAGGACTGCTGGCTTCTGGTAATAAAAAGTGTGTGTTCTGCTCTTTTGTGTTCCTCCCTAATTATTTGAGCCTGTTTGACAAAGTGTATTTACTAGTCTAACACAACTGTTCTCTCAACCAGTCTGGCACCTGCTAACAATCACAGCTTCACTTCCTCCAGATATTTTCAGACACTTATCTGCACCCTTTAACATCTTTGAAACGTCTTCTTCCCTCATACTTATACCTGGAGCCCACAGTCACATTCAGATGAAAACCTACCTGAAAACAGTAACCAAAGCTCCCCTCTCATGCTCTCTGGAATGCCCTTCAGCACCAGGTCTCTGGTTTTCTCTGTACGATACATACAGACTCCTTGGCCATATTCAGCAAAGTGAATCTTCCAGGCCTGCTCCTTCAGAAACTCTTTAGCCTAAAAGCAAAGACAGGCAGGCATAAAAGTGCAGCTCCTCTTTCTTACACTGCCCCACTGAAATGCTAAGTGATACAAAGCCTGCCACATCCTGACTTTGTAAGTGAGCAAGGAATGCCTTGGCTACAGTCCAATTCTCTTCTTAATGGGCTGCCTCCTTCCATTTCTTAGCTTCTATCCCAGCAGAGACCTTGCTGTTAAAAGAATATTGTTGAAGCAGCTGTACTTAAGAGCAGGCATACAACCTCCTTTTGATTTACATCCAACTTTGCTTTTTGTGTAGTGCAGTTGTTTGTGCTGGTAAAGCAGAGTGTTCAACACTTGATTCCTTTGAAAAACACTGCCTCTTAACTGTCTGTGGCTGAACAAAACTCTTCAGGGGTCAGAAACACAGACTGAAAAGAAAATACACATTTGACAACTTTGTCAGTCCAGCTACAGCACTCCAATCACTTCAACACAAGAGAGATGTGGAGGTGCTGGAGACAAAGGAGGGCAAGGAAGCTGTGAAGGGCCTGGAGAATAAATCTTATGAGGAGCAACTAAGGGAGCTGGGGATGGGTAGTTTGGAAAAGAGGAGGCTGGGGGAAAACCTCCTTGCTCTCTAACACTACCTGAAAGGACATTGTAGAGAAGCTGGTGCTAGTCTCTTCTCACAGGTAATTAGTGATAGAACAAGAGGGAATGGCCTCAAGCTGCAACTGGGTAGGTCAGTGGTCAGGCTTTGGAATGTGCTGCCCAGGGAGGTGGTGGAGTCACCAACCCTGGATGTGTTTAAAGGCGGTTTGGATGTGGTGCTTGGGGTTGTGGTTTAGGGGTTATCAGCTGTACTTGGTGATCCTGAAGGTCTTTGACTGTTTCTGTGACTCTGTGGAGGTGTGTTTTACCAGCTTGGGGTTGAACTCCTCAGGCGACCTCCGCCGATACATGGTCATCAAAGCCTGAGTTGCGGTTGGAATGCCATTGTCGTTCAGATTGAACTGGCGCTCTCCCTCCGACTCCGAGCTGAGGCTCTTATGAGGGCTGGCAGAAATTAAACTGCTTGATCTTGTGAACACCTGTAGAAAGCAGTCACAAGCAACACAGACACGGGGCTGAGCCAGCCTCTGCACTCCTATTACTTCAGAGTTTATAGATGCTGACGGCTAATAGATACTGAGCAAATTAAATCAATCAAGTACATGCACAGGCTGAGCATGTAACAGCAGAAGTTAAACCAGAACAATGAAATGGTTTCCAGTTTCTCCACAGCTCACTCCCTCCAAGTAATCAAATCCTATCCCCAGAAAAGCTAATGTTCATTTTAGGTAGCCCTGGACAACTAAACTAGCTCCCTTGGTCTCCTGACAACATCATAGGACTGTTGTCTCCTCAGGTGGCTCCTTGACTGTCCAGAATGTACTCAGCACTGCTGAGGCCACATCCTGACTATTGTGTTCACTTCTGGGCCCCTTGTTATAGGAAGGACATTGAGGTGCTGCAGTGTGTCCAGAGAAGGGCAGGTGATGGGCCTGGAGCACATTTCTGTGTACAAAGGTTTTGCTTCACAAAAACCTAAAGGCTTTTCCTGGCTTCTCTCTCCCCACAGCAGTTAAAATCCCCTTCTTCTAGTAAACAACTCGTGTTCCCCACATACCTCATCATCTGAGCTGATACAGCTTCCAGAAATATTTTTTTCCAAGTATATTCTTGAAGTGGTTTGCTGCAGAAAGTCTGAGATCCTCTGTACAAGAAAGTCTCTGTCTTTCAGGTTGGCAAAGAGGAAAGTCATTCTGTTTTTTGTGCTGATTGACAGAGGGCTGGGCAGCACACTGGAGCTGTCTGCCTTTTCCACTATTGTCACCTAGGGAGAAACAGCAGCTACAGCTTTAGTTCTTTGAGTTGCTTGGTCTGAGAAACCATCTTGAGACAATAACCCCATCCCCTTTAGACTGAATCACCATGGACATCTCTTCTGTGGGAAAACAGGATTTGGATACAAAGACTTCACAAATCTGAAAGATGAATTCTGTCATCCTTCAGAGAGCTGGCTTCAGCACATTCTCCAGCAAATCTACTTTGCACCACTTCAGTTTGTTTTTCCCAGGCTTTACTTGAAAAGAACCAGCAACAAAAATGTCTTCTGTGGGATGCAAATCTATGGGCTTTTTATAGGCTCCCCAAATCCTTCTCCTGTTTCCCAGCACCAGTACAGGCTGAACTGACAGACTTTTGCTTGCATTTTATTGCAAACACCTGAGAGTAAGTCAGTTTTGGGATAACACTCCTGTTCCACTATAGTATGGTTATATACTGTGATAACAACTGTTATTGCAGCTGTACTCCCATGGGGTACAGAAACCTGCAACAAGGGGAAACTAACCCCATGTCTCCCCTCACTAAACGCCTGACCCTGTGAGGTGGAGATTTCTGTTTGGCCTTCAATTGTTAGTGGAATGGTCACTAATCTAACTGACCTCCAACATGCACACAGCCCTCTCACCACAGACTACTGAGTACAGGGCAGCAGTTCCCTCAGCTTTGGGTAATGAGTATTAAAGGAATCCAGGGCTAAGCCATACGTTCTGGATGCATTATATAAAAGCTGGGTGTTCCAAACACTGCCAACTATTAGCCTTCAAAATCAATCAAATCAAGCAGGAGCAGGGAAGTCATTGTGCCCCTGGACTCAGCACTGGTTAGGCCACACCTTGAGTACTGTGTCCAGTTCTGGGCCCCTCAGTTTAAGAAGGACGTGGAGACACTTGAACGTGTCCAGAGAAGGGGAACAAGGCTGGGGAGAGGCCTCGAGCACAGCCCTACAAGGAGAGGCTGAGGGAGCTGGGGTTGCTTAGCCTGGAGAAGAAGAGGCTCAGGGGAGACCTCATTGCTGTCTACAACTACCTGAAGGGAGGTTGCAGCCAGTAGGGGGTTGGTCTCTTCCCTCAAGCAACCAGCACCAGAAGAAGAGGACACAGTCTCAAGCTGTGCCAGGGGAAGTTTAGGCTGGAGGTGAGGAGAAAGTTCTTCCCAGAGAGAGTTGTTAGCCATTGGAATGTGCTGCCCAGGGAGGTGGTGGAGTCACCATCCCTGGAGGTGTTCAAGAGGGGACTGGACGTGGCACCTGGTGCCATGGTTTAGCCATGAGGTCTGTGGTGATAGGTTGGACTTGATGATCTTTGAGGTTTCTTCCAACCTTGGTGATTCTGTGATTCATGCAGCTCACACACTAACCAAAATACAAATGACCACTGAAGGTACTTTTAACCCACTTTATGACTTTAAACAATTTCCTAGGTAATGAAAACTGCCTCACTGCCTCCAGCACAAGAGAGGGCATATTCCAGTTTACCAGGACCTTCACTTTGACTCTATTTTTCCAACCCTTTTAAAAACAGAGAGCCATGGTAAGACATTAGTGTTCGATCTCAGCTTAACATCTCCAGCTATTTGTCACACAACATTTTCTTGGGAGATGTATTTAAAGAAAACAATGCACAGCCCAGGTGCCAAATCATTTCTCTATCCTCCCAACTTCCTTTTATCTTTCTGTTAGCTCCAAACATATTAGTTATTCATTAACTGAAAGGCCCTCCACTTCACTAATTGCATATTGTAATTAGCTAAAAGCATTCCTGCGCCATTTTTCTCTTTCACTGAAAAACTGTTTGGGCATCATCAGCACAAAAAAAAGGGACATGCTCTAGAGGCACAGGACAGACATCATAACAAGCCTGCTCAGCTATAAAGAGTGCTGATAACCACCTATTTTCTGTTCAAGTAGAGGCACACACATATTTGAAGTGCTGATCTTGGAGACTGCACCCACTGGGTGCAGAGAGCAGCGCAGTCAGCCACTGAAAACCATCTTCTCTGATCCTCATTTCTGAATCACTGCTTTGCTATTGTCTCATCTGTCAAAATACCTCAGGATATCACAGAATACTGGAATTATTTTAGGGTCTGACCCAAAGCTTTAATTGAACAGAAAGCTTTCCTTTCATTATTAAGGGTACTGCTAGTTGTTCTGAGGACTGCCACTACTCAGTGTGTTACTGTTCTCCCTCACTGGTGCTGAGACTCAAACAGTTCACACAGAAGTATTTATTCCTTATTTCTTCCCCTAAAAGCTCTAGGGCTGCTTTGCATCCCTTGTGGCTGTGGTTATCAAAAGCAGCTGCTGAATATGCAGCCAGGAAAAGAGGTCCTGTTAAATGCAGACTTTGTCCTTTGTACCATTTGCTTTAACCCTTAAAGATCTGGGGAGGAGGGGAAACAGTGCCTTGAAATACTCAGTAATACTTCCAGTCAAGCCAAACTGTCCTTGGTTACATCAGCTTTGCTACCATTTCCAAGACTTCATTTAGACAGCTCCCCATTATACTATAAATCTAGCTAACCAGAAAAAGCCTCCCCAGCATATTTTCTTTTTCATTACATCAAACTTACAATCTTTTTCCCTTCACACCTGCTTTAAGCAACCAGATTTAAAGAGGGAAGCACAGCAGTGTGCAAAATGCTGACCAATATTCCCCCTATACAGGAGTGATGCCAAGTCTGGAGGAAGTGATAAATTCAAATCCTCAGCATGATCAATCTTTTTTACATCTGACAAAAGCAAATCTCATCTGACAGATTCTCCAACAGGAGCTTCATTCATCAATCTATGAGGTTTTATTGTCCCTATGAGGCACAAGAAAATTACCATGAGGCTGTAAGTGGAAACATAAATTCTGGGAGGTGAAGGACTCACAAGGGTTGTACAAACTGACAGAGAAAACTCTCTGTGAATAGTAGCAGGACCCTTAAATTAGGGGACACAGTCATTAAATATGACTTAGAACACACCAGAACAAAATGCTCACAACAGATCACAGGCATGAAGAGAGGTTTTTCTCCAATAATGAAAAAAAACCAAACCAAACCAACCAAGCCAAAGCTAGGATGCAATTTCCAGCAGGACAGAAGCCAATCAGATCCTGGGCTGCAGCAAGAGAAGTGTGGCCAGCAGGGCAAGGGAGGTGATTCTCCCCCTCTACTCAGCTCTGGGGAGACCCCACCTGGAGTACTGACTCCAGTTCTGGAGCCCCTATTACAAGAGGGATCTGGAGGTGCTGGAAGGTGTCCAGAGAAGGGCCACGAGGATGAGCAGAGGGCTGGAGAACCTCTCCTATGAGGACAGACTGAAGGATTTGGGGCTGTTCAGTCTGAAGAGAAGGCTCCAAGGTGACCTCATTGTGGCCTTCCAGTATCTGAAGGGGGCCTACAAGAAGGCTGGGGAGGGACTACTTTGGATATCAGGTAGTGATAGGACTAGGGGGAATGGAATGAAGCTGGAGGTGGGGAGATTCAGACTGGAGGTGAGGAGGAAGTTCTTCCCCATGAGAGTGGTGAAGCCCTGGAATGGGTTGTCCAGGGAGGTGGTTGGGGCGCCGTCCCTGGAGGTGTTTAAGCCCAGGCTGGACGAGGCTCTGGCCAGCCTGCTCTAGTGTGAGGTGTCCCTGCCCATGGCGGGGGGGTTGGAGCTAGATGATCCTCGTGGTCCCTTCCAACCCTGACTGATTCTATGATTGCCTCATTATTTGCCCTACACATTTGCAGATACAAGTATTTACCTCTCGAAGAGGGATAATAAGGCTGCACAGGTTCTCTTCTTTGCTAGTAAAGCAAATGTAGTTTGTAGAAACAAACATCTGGCCCAAAATATGCATTTTGTTGAATGGAGTCCAGAGAGTACAGTCTGTGTGTCCATCTAATTTCTCATCCTTGGGCAGGCGGAACAACGCACGGTATCGCTCACTCTTTGCTCTGGCATCAAGATCCCTGGGGGGAAAAAATAACACAAAACAACCCACAGAAAGCTTTTCTTGTGTTGTGAAACACAGAACACATCTGAAGAGGTTATTTCATACAAATCATTGCAGGTTAACCTGCCACACACAACTCATGGTAAGCACTGAGCCTACAGCGAAACAGTGGAAATAGTTTGCATGCAGGGGATGCACAATCTTTAGGAAGAGGTTTTTCCCCATGGGGGTGGTGAGATGCTGGAACAGCTTGCCCAGGGACGTGGTAGAAGCCTCATCCCTGGAGGTTTTTAAGGCCAGACTGGATGGGGCTCTGAGCAACCTGAACTAGTGTCCATGGCAGGGGGGCTGGAACTGGATGATCCATGAGGTCCCTTTCCAACCCTGCCAATCCCATGATTCTATCTCTGCTGCTAGAAGATTCTAAAACTACATGGAAAAATAATCCTGCCATGAGTGACTTCAATATATTGATCCTGACTTCTCAGCAGGGGCAGGCTGGGTGATGCTCTTCCATGCAGCCCTGCTTTCAAAGCCTACACACAGTGAATCCATTTATTATCAAATAACATGTTGCTAAATAACACATTTTGGTGATACTACACCAAAAACTATTCTTTGTGGCTTATTTGTTAACATGATGGAATCCTTAGGGCTACAGTTTGTTAACCATTTCAGGACTTAGGTCTTAATAATGCGTTCAGTGCACACCACCAAGCTGAAAGGCAAACCTCAGGGACATAATGCTTGTCAGATGCCACTAAGGAAATATAAACCAGGTTATAATTCTGTATGGTTCACTAACAGGATCAACATACACACTAAGGAAGAGATTAACAAGATATCATCAAATTACAGGATGAGAGCTATAAAAGAGGCAGAAATATTTTCCTGACAATTTCTCATCTCTAATTTATTTATTTGTATCTGTTACCTAAAATAAGTCCTGGATAGACTTCATCTAGAGCAGCTTTTCCATTGTGGCTATAGGACCAAGTATGAATGTTGGGCATTATTTCTTCATAACAGTTCAATTGCTTTATTACCTTCCCCTGAGAGCATAGAAGGGCCTTACATCAGATACCTAACCCAGTGTCAGGAGATACATTAAAGAGCTTCTAAACAAATGAGAATTTGGCTCAAATGTACTTATTTTTACAACACACAGGGGTTGGTCTCTTCTCCCAGGCAACCAGCACCAGAACAAGAGGACACAGTCTCAAGCTGCACCAGGGGAGGTTCAGGCTGGAGGTGAGGAGAAAGTTCTTCCCAGAGAGAGTTGTTAGCCATTGGAATGTGCTGCCCAGGGAGGTGGTGGAGTCACCATCCCTGGAATTAAGAGGGGATTGGAAGTGGGACTTGGTGCCATGGTTTAGTAGTCCTGAGGTGTTGGGTGACAGGTTGGACTTGATGATCTTTGAGGTCTTTTCCAACCTTATCGATTCTATGATTGTCAAATGCTTCCTCCTACCTATTTCAACAGAAAACCAAGTAATTACATTTGAAGAATTCTCCACGTTTTGCTGCTGTTGGAAGCAATGATTCTTTTGGGGAGTAAATGGGCAGCCACATTAGAAAAAGTACTGGCAGAACAAGTACTTAGCCTAGGGGTTGCACATGAGATTGTCAGGGATTAGATCAGGACAGACTAAATACATGCACAACATGATATGTGTAACTGTGGTATTATGCTGTGTGATAGTAGTCACTGCATCACAGAGGACACAAGTATCTGAAGTTATAGATACAGGATCAATAGGACCAGGGGGAATGGAGCAAAACTAGAAATGGGTAGATTCAGATTGGATGTTAGGAAGAAGTTCTTCACTGTGAGAGTGGTGAGACACTGGAAAAGGTTGGCCAGTTTGGTGGGGGAAGCCCCGTGGAGGTTTTTAAGGCCAGGCTGGATGTGGTTGGGAGCAACCTGATGTTGTGTGAGGTGTTCCTGGCCTTGGCAGGGGGGTTGGAACTAGATGATCCTTGAGGTCCCTTCCAGCCCTGAGAATTCTCTGATTTCCCTTTTTTCTATGAAAATTGCTGCAAGAGAAAGGACTGAGGAGAAACAAAGGACTTGGAGCCAGTGCCACCTACCGCTTCAGTGCAGAGACCTTTTTGGGGGATTTCTTTTTCAGTTTGGGTAGTGACCTGTCTTGTTCAAATCCTTCATTGTCCAAAAGCTGTCTCATAGCTATATTGGCCAGCTGTTCCATGAGCTTAAATGTCTCACTGATGTTAAGGAATACTGAGAAGAAATGTTCACTTGACCTTGTGCTCACTTTGATCATATCAGGGAAGAGCAGCGTCGCGTTCTTCTCAAGCTGAGTGATATCGACCCAGCGGATAACTAACTTGGCTGAACAGAAGCAAAGAAACAAACAAAAGAGTCAGTAAAAAATTAGCACATTGGGAAAAAAGAGGCATTTCTTCCCCCTATTCCTTTACAATTTATTCAGCTGAATAAGTTAACCCCATTAATGTTCATAAATAGATGAAGGGCAAAGGTCAGGGTGATGGAGCCAGGCTCTTCCCACTGATATTCAGTGACAGGACAAGGGCCAATGGGTGCAAGCTGGAGCAGAGGAGGTTCCATGCAAACATAAGAGAAAACTTTCACTGTGAGGGTGAGAGAGCACTGCAACAGGCTGCCCAGAGTCCCCTTCTCTGGAGACATTCAAAACCTGCCTGGATGATTTCCTGCATGACCTTCTCTAGGTGCTTCTGTTCTGGCAGGGGGTTGCACTCAATGATCTTTTGAGATCCCTTCCAACCCCTAACATTCTGTGAAATTTTCTTGCATCTTGAAAAGCTGGGAGGACAGCATAAACAGACCCAGATTGTACAAACAAACCATGACTGCCTGACAAATAGCAGATAAAAGAGTTTAAATATCATTTGCTTCTGTACAGAGCACCACACAAAAACATTACAGAGCTAGGAGGACTAACAATTTATCACTGCTAGAGCTCAGACTCTGATGTCTTCTTTACTTATGGAAGCAAAGGAAAGGGTTCTAAACACATCAGAGAGGCTTGTGTTATTTTTATACATTCAAAAGGTTCAAATGTTACAGTAATGACAGATCCTTGGCTTTTTTTCCAGCACCACTACAGGTTAGGATGTTCTCCTTAACACAGGCACTGAATCTACATTTTGCTTTGTCCAAACCCCATAAATCCAGGCATTCACTAGGGTATGCCTACACAGTTAACTAGAAAGATCTGGGACTGATCCATTGCCCATAACCAAGTATGTGACTTGTTCACCTCCCCACTTCTCAGAATTAACTCCCTCTAGAGCAGACTATTTGCATCCACACTATGTAGTTCTTGATCCTGGCTCTCCTCTGAACCTTTTGTGATGCTCTGGTTTGTACAAGAGAAAATGTGGCATTTGAAGCTGCAAAACCTGCCAGAGTAGTGCTGTAGGATCATATAAGAGCACAAGAAACCAAAACCAGTGTGATCTCATCCCCATTCCCCTTTGGTCCCTGAAGTGACCCATGCCTCTCAACCATGCCCAGGTACTGTTTTGCAGAGAAGTACTTTGAGAAACACAAACCAAACAGGGGAACAAGCGCACACGCAAGCAGTGTGACAACCAGGGGATTGCTCCCTGCTCCTCTTCCCCTCAGCAGTGTCTTTACACCTGCAGCCATCCAGCAGGCGAACAGCAACCAACTACAGATTTCCTAACAGCTCTGAGATGCACAGACCCCCATCCCACTGCAGAACATACCTTCCCTGCCCATCAGGAAAGAGTAAAAGCAAAGGTGATTAATGCTGAGATACACCCATCCCTGACGAGGAACCTTCCCCTTCCAGTAACTGCAGGAGTAGTAGTTCACTAATTTCTCTTCTTCTGGCATCCCAAACAGCTTGTGGAACTTCACTATGGCTTCCTTAAATTTCTCTGTATCATCATCCTCCTTGATGCCATTGATTTTGTTGTACTCAGCAATGATGCCCTGGTAGGGAGTGAAAAACAGCATGTTAGTTGCCATGGGGTATCAGACATCCTCGCCGCCACTGCTGCCTGGGCCACAGCCACAACAACTACTTCAATGGCAAGCAAGTCTTTTGCTTCTCTCTTATTCTTTGGCTCATTCTTTTCCTTGGATAGTTAGTCAATTTATTCAAGGCTGTCTTTCTGATGCTTTTGCTCCTTTTTTGGTTTTAAGACTATTACTAAATATATACACGTATATATATACACACACACACATTCAATCACACTGCTGTGGTCACCTGTGCCAATCTCAGTCTTCCTAGGTTTTTTACATGGTGGAGAATCCATCCTGGACCCTCATCCCTGGAGGATTTTAAGGCCAGGCTAGATGTGGCTCTGAGTAACCTGATCTAGCGTGAGGTGTCCCTGCCCATAGCAGGAGGTTTGGAACTAGATGATCCTTGAGGTCCCTTCCAACCCTAACAATTCTATGACTCTATGACTGTCAGGTCAAATTAGGTTAGAACTGACAGCAGTTTGCCTTTCACAGTCACACTTCTCATTGACAGCATTCATAATAATGTCTTTAACTACCTGTATTTTTCCTCTCACAAAGGTATTTATGTCATTCTCATTTTCAAAGATTGAAAGAGTTTGCAGCAAATTCTGTTCCAGCCACTCCCAGTGTTCAGTGATTTCTTTCCTTGAGCAACCTGTATGCAAAAAAAAAAAACACACAAAAAACCCCCCAAAATAAACCACCACAAAATAAGTAATTCACCAATGTCAATATCCTCTTAATCATAACCAAAAGACTAATCAAATTTGCCAGTAATTGGAGATGCAATATTTCACCAGATGCTGTGTCCCTTGGCTATTCCAAATTTTCCTCCCATGGTCTTTTAATATCACAGTAAACAGGCAACAATTGTCACCAGCAACCTCTCCCCCCACAACATTTAGAACTGTAGCCACAACAACAACACTGAGCTGCACCACCTCTCCTGAAAACAGCCTGAAAGAGGTGGGGCTGCTCAGCCTGGAAGGGAGAAAGCTCTTACAACCACATTTCAGCATCCAAAGGAGACCTCAAGGAAGGCTGGGGAAAGGGCTGTGTAGAAGGGCTTGCAGCAATAGTTTGAAAGTGGAGCAGGGTAGATTTATAGGCTGGGGTCAGAGTGGCTGGAGAGCGGCCAGGCAGAGAGGGACCTGAGGGTGCTGGTTGATGGTAGGCTGAACAAGAGCCTGCAGTGTGCCCAGGCAGACAGGAGGGCCAATGGCATCCTGGCCTGCATCAGGAACAGTGTGGCCAGCAGGAGCAGGGAGGTCATTCTGCCCTGTGCTCAGCACTGGTTAGGCCACACCTTGAGTGCTGTGTCCAGTTCTGGGCCCCTCAGTTTAGGAAGGAGGTTGACTTGCTGGAAGGTGTCCAGAGAAGGACAACAAAGCTGGGGAGGGGCTTGGAACAAGCCCTATGAGGAGAGGCTGAGGGAGCTGGGGTTGCTTAGCCTGGAGAAGAGGAGACTCAGGGGTGACCTTATTGCTCTCTACAACTACCTTAAGGGAGGGTGTAGACAGGCAGAGGTTGGTCTCTTCTCCCAGGCAGCCAGCACCAGAACAAGAGGACACAGTCTCAGGCTGTGCCAGGGGAGGTTTAGGCTGGAGGTTAGGAAGAAATTCTTCATAGAGAGAATTGCCATTGGAATGTGCTGCCCAGGGAGGTGGTGGAGTCACTATCCCTGGAGGTATTCAAGAGGGGATTCGATATAGCACTTGGTGCCATGGTTCAGTCATGAGGTCTGTGGTGACAGGTTGGACTTGATGATCTTTGAGGGCTCTTCCAACCTTGGTGATTCTGTGAATACATACCAATCATTTTCCTTGTTGTTCAGCAACAAATGATGAGGAAAAACATTCTTGCTGCACTCTACAATCAGAGCTTTACACAGCTCCAGAAAAAGCCACAGAGCACAACACTCTGTGCAACTGCCAGGGGAATTCCACACCTCTGGGTGCAGCATGGAGACACAAATCATGTTGCAGAAGAGCCTGCACATGGAACCTATGTTTCAAGAACCACAAATGATTACCAGTGCTGCTCTCTCCTTAAAACTACTGGATGCAACCAGGCCTTTCTGGAACTCAGAAGGTGGTCTGAAGACTAATTTGGCTTTTAAACTGCTGTAAAGAGCAATGATGAAACACAAGACTAGACTGCCATAAGAAAAATTGTTCCTCTACAAGAACAGCGACAAGCAGTGCAGACAACACTACCATGATGAACTGTTTCTTAGATCTCTCTCTCTCCCTCTTGTTTGCAGTTCATCAATTATCTTTCATCACTTCTTATGAAACAGCTTTACTTGATTATTTTCAGCCTGTAACAATCCACCTCATTGTTTCCATTGCTTTTTGTCTCCACTGTCTCACTGTTTACTCCCCCAGTCTCATCTACAGCAGATCGAGCAATCAGGCCAAAACCCACACCCCAGTTCTCATCAATTTATCATGACAGCCTAGATCTTTCTCTGTGCTTTATTCACTCAGGATTAAAGAAAACAAACCCACACACTTTTGCTGCTGTGTTTTAAGGTACAGGTCTGTTTTATCTCTGCTGCTGGCAAGTCTTTGCCCATCTGAGCATATTAGAAGCATTCACCATTTTGCCATCATTGACCATTTAGATAAAACTCTCAAGGAAGTGGGGGGAGGAAAGAAGAAATTACAGTTAAACCACTGCATTTTGGGGGGGAAAAAAGCCCTCAAGACTAGCAGGAAATAAAAGGTGAAAAGGCTACAATGCATGCAGAAGGCTACTAATCACTCCTTCCCCTTCTTTAGATGATATGCTCAGCTTATGCTGTGCTCCATGGCTGAAATGGTATCCCTGGTGTCCCAGTCCATGGCAGGGGGATTGGAACTGGATGGTCCTTGAGGTCCCTTCCAACCCTGCCAAGTCTGTGGTGATTCTATGAAATACAGATGTAGAAGCTTGTGTGAAAATACATATAGTGCATATATGGTGATGCATATAATTAGTTACCACAAAACCTTGCAGCAATGGTTCTGTACCTGAAAAACACACAAAGCCATAGAAGGAATGACTGATTTTATAGGTGGAGAAGGACCTAAACCAAGCTGTTCATTTTCCAGGAGAGTTTACATGTATCATCATTTTTCCCACTAAACTGAGCACTAGCAGACTCGGCAGGGACACTGACAGAGGACACAGAAGGGCTATCACAGTATGTAAGGCTGATCACACACATCATTGTGGATTACTGGACCATTACAATACTAATATGCTTAAAATTGTTCTTGAAATGTTACCAGTGACATCTTTCCAGTGACAGTTCCTGTGACATCTCCAAGACAACAGTGCACTGTTCACCAGCCTCCTTCACAGAGCCTCAGACCTACCAGCAAGCATCCTAACATAGCCTAGGTCAGCAGAGTTGTTAATACCCCCAAAATTCACATCCAAAGTGACTTATAAACAAACCTGAGGTCTAAGCATAACTTAAAAAGTCATTTTAGTGCAAGCAACCCCCCTTTGATTGGTTTTTACCCTCAAAGTTGCCTCATACAGAACAAGGCCAAGTGTCACGGAGCATGGACGAACCAGGACACAATCACATTCCTTCCTGTCATTCTGTGCAGTCACTTACTGAAGGCAGAGGTTATTATTATTTTATGGAAAGCAGAGGAGAATTAGACAAATATCTGTAAAACTAAGAGATTACAAGTACCAAATAACCAGCAGTCTGTGTCTGGGGAGCAGGGAGGGACAGCTGCACGATGCAGAACGAATCAGAGCTGCAGAGCTAAATGCAGCCAAATCCCTCAGAAACCTGTATAATGGTAACAGCCCTTGATCCATTCAGAAGGAATTGCTTTAGCTGCAAATTCATAAAATAACCACAGTGCAGAGCCTTAGGCAACACAAGGCTGCTCAGCTTCAAGGTTGCACAGAGAAATAATTTGCTCTCTGTAAAAATCTTAGCTCCCTACAGGGAGAGCCAGGCTATTCCCCTCAGGTGATGAGACCAAGCTAATGCAGTCTTATAATTTAACAAGAATTATTAAGCCAATCAACCAAGTATATATGAGGAGATTAAAAATAAAACCACCCCACAAAATGGAAGCACAGATACATACACTAAGTACTTCAGCAATTTCAATCAGGGCAAGATTCATAACTGAAGAGCGTGTTCATTAAAACCAGCTTAAATGCAAAACAGAGCCCTGTATTTCCACATAAACCCTGCAGTATCTGTCACAGGAAGGAAACAAACCTCTCAGTTCAGCAGCAGCAGCACCTTTGTACATGTGTGATATATAGAGAGACAGACAGAGAGTTGGGGTTGCTCAGACTGGGGAGCAGAAGGGTCTCAGGAGACCTTATTGTGGCCTTCCAGTATTTTAAGGGGGCTACAGGAAAGCTGGGGAGGGACTTTGTAAGGTGTCAGGTAGTGAATAGGACTGGGGGGAATGAGGAAAACTAGAAGTGGGTAGATTCAGGTTGGATGTTAGGAAGAAGTTCTGCCCCATGAGGGTGGTGAGACACTGGCACAGGTTGCCCAGGGAGATGGTAGAAGCCTCATCCCTGGAGGTTTTTAAGGCCAGGCTGGATGTGGCCGTGAGCAACCTGATGTAGTGTGAGGTGTCTCTGCCCATGGCAGGGAGGTTGGAACTAATTGATCCTTGAGGTCTTTTCCAGCCCTGACAATTCTATGATGATTCTATGATTTGTTTATTCTGGGGCCATAACTCTTCTGCCTTCAGTTTTGTGGCCCTGGTTGTCCACAGACACACACTGTAGGTATAAAATTGCAGTAATTGTCTTTAGGTGTCACGCAAAAAAAAGCTGAAGATGCAGTCAAATAGTCAAGTGGCCTATTTTCAAAGTCTTAAAAATTCATTTCTGAATGTGTTTGCAGCCTGAGTGTCTTGGAAGAAACACTACTTTGCTGAGAGAACATGGCACTTGGGGAAAGTGGTTTAATAGCCCCGGTGGTGTGAGGGTGATGGTTGGACTCAATGATCTCAGAGGTCTTTTCCAACCCAAACAATGCTATGACTCCATGATACGTTCTTTTATTTGGAAGGCAGTCTGCAAACAGCCAAGAAAATCTCTGCCCTCGATTGCTCCCTCTCAAGTTTTGGGAAAAGAGAGGGGTTACTAATTGCTGTGCCATGACATTTGGATGAAAGAAAGAGGGGATTGTAGTGCACTTGCAACTACCTCTGCTTGTGCATAAAGAGTGCAAATATGCATCCTGGCAACTACTTTTGCCCTTCTTCCTCATGCCTGAGAGCCATGGAAAGCTGCCATGTGAGGCAGCTTTACTTATGGTCACAGCAGAGTAGCTGACAGTAAAAAGCAAGCAGTTAAATGAGGCTTTGGAAATGACCTTCATGATACTGACAGATTCATTAGTATTTGTTGCTACTCTTAGCTGTCACTAAGGGCAAATTATCAGGATTTTAACATATTCAGTGAGTTGGTACTGATAAGTGTAGAGGAAAAAGAAAAAGCTGTTTAAATCACTGCCTTCTTCCAGGTCTGATACCATCAAAAGTAGCCAGAAATACTTGTGCTAAGAGGAGCTATTAAAAACCTTCCTCTTGCGATGCAGAAGATGGTACAGCTTTGCTATCACCTTTGTCAGACGTAAATCATGTGCTTCCAACCCCTGCCATTCCACGAGTCTATGAATAGAGCCAAACTGGAACTGCTAAAATTATCAGATCTATGGCAAACCTTCATCCATTCCTCTTCTCTTCCCACCCCCCTTTCTGTGAAGAACTTTCTCCTCACCTCCAGCCTAAACTTCCCCTGGCACAGCTTGAGACTGTGTCCTTTTGTTCTGGTGCTTCTTGCCTGGGAGAAGAGACCAACCCCCAACTGGCTACAACCTCCCTTCAGGTAGTTGTAGAGAGCAAGAAGGTCTTCCCTGAGCCTCCTCTTCTCCAGGCTAAACAACCCCAGCTCCCTCAGCTGCTCCTCCTAAGACTTGTGCTTGAAACCTCTCCCCAGCCTCATTCTTAATATCCTTCTTAAATTGAGGAGCCCAGAACTGGACACAGGACTCAAGGTGTGGCGTAACCAGTGCTGGGTCCAGGGGCACAATGACTTCCCTGCTCCTGCTGGCCACACTATTTCTGATGCAGGCCAGGATGTCATTGGCCTTCTTGGCCACCTAGGCACACTGATGGCTCATGTTCAGACACCTGGACTGGTTTTAGTTCTTCGCACCATCCCTGAAGGTGTCCAGGAGATGTGTGGACACAGCGCTTCAGGACATGGTTTAGTGCCCATGGTGGCCTTGAGTCAAAGGTTGGACTTGATGATCTTAGAGGTCTTTTCCAACTAAAACGATTCTGTATTTGTCAGGAGGCAAAGTCATCTAAAATCTGACGAATTTTCTTGGGAGAACAGGCACAGGTGACAGGGCACTGTTAGGTCAGGAGTCTGCAGCTTCACGAGGCAGTATTTTTGAATGCCAGGCAGCACTGGGGGTGCTGGGAGTTCCCAGTCTGTGAAGGAGCCTACTGGCACGCACACTCTTCTCATTTGTCCTCTTTCTGCATTCTCTTTCAAGAGAACAGAATTCTGGCTGCTGCCTAAAAAAACTTTAGAGCTATGGAAACTGCATTCACAAGTTTCCGCTTGCTAAGACTGAAAAACAATGTTATCAAGCTCAGGATCTGACCTTACAAGCTTGGCCAGTCAAGGCTAAAGAACCCCAACCTTCCGCGTTCAGCTTCAGACACTATTTTCAGAGCCAGCAAACAGAACCAAAGACTAACTACATACTGGGTTTTGCTGATCACAGGAACAGGCATTACTATTTACAGGACCTGATGCAAGCAAAAATCTTACTTAATGTACCAAAATATCAGCTTCATTGACTTCACCAACTATTACAATGGCAGAAGAAACAGTCTTGCAGTTAGAGCTGTCAAAGCTTGAGCCCTGAAGGCCAAAACTTATGCAAGAACACACTCTAACCCAGCTACATTTTTGCTGACTTTCCAAGTACCTCATATTTAGAAGGACAACACACTGTCTGAAATAAATGTCCAGGAGGTAGGCACCACTGGCATCAACACAGTATTTATCCTAGGGGAGGCTGAGCTCACTATCCAGGAAATGCCATACCCACAGGCAGATCATTCTGCCCCTGTACTCAGCACTGGTTAGGCCACACCTTGAGTCCTGTGTCCAGTTCTGGGCCCCTCAGTTTAAGAAGGACATTGAGACTCTTGAACATGTCCAGAGAAGGGCAACAAGGCTGGGGAGAGGCCTCGAGCACAAGTCCTACGAGGAGAGGCTGAGGGAGCTGGGGTTGCTTAGCCTGCAGAAGAGGAGGCTCAAGGGAGACCTTCTTGCTCTCTACAACTACCTGAAGGGAGGTTGTGGCCAGGAGAGGGTTGGTCTCTTCTCCCAGGCAACCAGCACCAGAACAAGAGGACACAGTCTCAAGCTGCACCAGGGGAGGTCTAGGCTTGAGGTGAGGAGAAAGTTCTTCACAGAGAGAGTTGTTAGCCATTGGAATGTGCTGCCCAGGGAGGTGGTGGAGTCATCATCCCTGGAGGTGTTCAAGAGAGGACTGGACATGGCACTTGGTGCCATGGTTTAGTAGACCTGAGGTGCTGGGTGATAGGTTGGACTTGATGATCTTTGAGGTCTTTTCCAACCTTGTTGATTCTATGATTCTATATTCAGCACTTCAGGAGAGAGCTGGGGTTGCACAATCTTCCCAGTTTCCACTCCAAGGGAAGCCAGGTGCCCCATCTGGGGATTTTGGGAGCTATTACCTGGTGGCTTCTCCCACCACACTCTTCAGAGATACCAATCATCCAACAATGCTGCACTTTGGAAGCACTGCAGCATTGAGCTGTGGGCATGAAGAACAAGCAAAGAAGAAGGATGGATACTAGACTGCTTATCTAGGAACACCTTTGGGAGGCTTCTGTCCCTGCTCCATGGCCATTTCTGCTTTTACTCCTTGTGCCTAACACATGCACACACATCCAGTATTCGAGGTGTGAATATTAGAAGCTCAGAAGCTTTTTAACTTAACCATTGGAGCAGGTTTGCATCCTGACCCATTTATTTGTCCTGAAATGACTGTGCTCAGCAAGCAGGATGCTCTATTAGTTATGCAGCACAGTATCCAGGAAGAACAAAAATGCACACATCAGTATGTTTGTCCTTACCACAGGCAATAGTCCAATAGACCAAGGAGTCCGGTGCTTGATAGAGGATTCGATACGGTGCCACTCTGGCACTGGAGTCCAACACGACATCAAGAGTACCCACAAGGAGACCTATGGAACAGGAAATTCTGATGAATGCACAGTAATGGCTCACCCAAACCCCCACAGGAGAGGGCTCTGCAACCCCTCCCATTTCACCCGCCGCAGCAAACCGCAGACCTACGTACTCATCATCCCCGCACTCGCTGCCTCACGCTGTAAAGATGTAAATTGCCTCAACAGAGGAAAACCTTCGGTTTCCACAAGGCTTCAGCTCCCAAACAAACATCAATTCTGGCACAAAGGCAGCTCTGACAGGCTGGAGGGAAGGGATGCCATCCAGAGGAACCTTGACAGGCTGGAGAGGTGGGCACAAGCCAACCTCATGAGGGTCAACAAGACCAAGGGCAGGGTCCTGCAGCTGGGTCGAGGCAATCCCAGGCACAAATCCAGGCTGGGCAGTGACTGGCTGGAAAGCAGCCCTGAGGAGAGAGACTTGGGGGTGCTGGTGGAGGAGAAGCTCTACAGGAGCTCTCAGTGTGCACTTGCAGCCCGCAAAGCCAATCAGATCCTGGGCTGCAGCAAGAGAAGTGTGGCCAGCAGGGCAAGGGAGGTGAATCTCCCCCTCTACTCAGCTCTGGGGAGACCCCACCTGGAGTACTGCCTCCAGTTCTGGAGCCACTAGTACAAGAGGGATCTGGAGGTGCTGGAAGGTGTCCAGAGAAGGGCCACGAGGATGAGCAGAGGGCTGGAGCACCTCTCCTGTGAGGACAGACTGAAGGAGTTGGGGCTGTTCAGTCTGGAGAAGAGAAGGTTCCAAGGTGACCTAATTGTGGCCTTCCAGTATCTGAAGGGGACCTACAAGAAGGCTGGAGAAGGACTTCTTAGGATATCAGGTAGTGATAGGACTAGGGGGAATGGAATGAAGCTGAAGGTAGGGAGATTCAGGCTGGATGTGAGGAGGAAGTTCTTCCCCATGAGAGTGGTGAAGCCCTGGAATGGGTTGTCCAGGGAGGTGGTTGAGGCCCCGTCCCTGGAGGTGTTTAAGCCCAGGCTGGATGAGGCTCTGGCCAGCCTGATCTAGTGTGGGGTGTCCCTGCTCATGGCAGGGGGGTTGGAGCTAGATGATTCTTGTGGTCCCTTCCAACCCTGACTGATACTATGATACTATGAATTGAAGCAAAGCAGAAGGTAGCTGGTTCACAAAACCACGTTTAGAAGTTACTTGGTTCTCTCCTGTGCTTCACATACCGTTGGAGCCCGGGAAGCACACACAACATCAATAAAAAACTCCAGGCAATGCACACTAAAAAGGTTCAAAACTCAAGTGTCAGCTAGGAAAAGCTAAGACTTCCAGGAAAAATAAATTATGCTACTTAAAGGTCTGACTCCTTAGTGTAGGAAGGATCAAAATACCTAAGAGGATACTGAGGAAAGACAAAGCAATATTGTTCTCCTCAAGCAGCTTTGAAAATTCCTTGCTGCTGAGGGGGGCCATCAACAGCTGCATTCCAAATGCCACCAATCCTTACTGGATGGCACACAACACAACCCCCCCACCCCCCAAATTCTCTCCTACCAGAAGTCCTATTTATTTTTAAAGGACTTCTCCCTTTTCGCCTCCACCAAGAACTTTCATCTCCTCTGCAGAGATGATTTGCATTTTCACGTTGAAGTTCTCAGCAAACTCAAATACTGAAGAGAGATGAACTCTCCAAGACCTCTGCTGCAAATATCTACTGGGGTAGAAATTGGGTTGGTTTGGGGTTTTTTTGAAGAGCTGAAATGAACTGTATGCCCCCAAAAAAACCCTGTTTTAAAACACTCCTCTTAAGAATCCTCTTCTTTCAAGCAGTTGATTTCATCTTTTACTGTCACAGCTTTATTAGTTCCCCTGCACTGGTAGAGAAGACTTCTTCCACTGCTGCTCTTCTTTCAGATATGCTTTATTCATCACAGATATAAAAGTGCTACCCACTTCCCACCTTAGGAGATCCCTTAAATCTGAACAGAAACTGATACTTGGAAACCCCCCACCTCTCACTGACTTACCCTATTCTATGCTTGCTATTTGCAATTTTTGGCAAGTGCTGGTTTTGCAAATAGAATAGAATAGACCTGGTTGGAAAAGACCTTTGGGATCAAGTCCAACCTATCACCTAACACTATCTAATCAACTAAACCATGGCATAAAACACCCCATCCACTCTCTTCTTGAACACCTCCAGTGATGATGACTCCACCACCTCCCTGGGCAGCACATTCCAATGGCCAATCTCTCTTTATGTGAAGAACTTCTTCCTAACCTCCAGCCTAAACTTCCCCCTGCACAGCTTGAGACTGTGTCCTCTTGTTCTGGTGCTGGTTGCCTGGGAGAAGAGATCAACCCCCTCCTGGCCAGAACCATCCTTGAGGTAGTTGTAGACAGCAATAAGGTCTCCCCTGAGCCTCCTCTTCTCCAGGCTAAGCAACCCCAGCTCCCTCAGCCTCTCCTCACAGGGCTGTGCTCCAGACCCCTCCCCAGCTTTGTTGCCCTCCTCTGGACACCTTCCAGCAAGTCAACATCTCTCCTAAACTGAGGGGCCCAGAACTTTTATTTTATACAGATCTTCACAGGCCAGACCAAAGGTATCCTCTTCCTGCCTGACACTTTAATATCCACCACTTTTTAATCTAAGAATTCTGAAATACTTGAGCAACAAATCTGAACACGACACCAGGGCATCAGTAAGCATTGCTAGAGAGCAGATAACAGGATAGGAACATGAAGTGTTAATGCAAAAGATCCCAGTGTTCATTAGTCTAACTAGCTTTAGTTGTTCTTACTGACATCTTAAACCCTCATCTCATCTGCTACTGGGGTACACTGACCAGCTGCCTCTGATCAGCCCTCCACCAACACTGCCCAGATACATACAGCTTGACCCCTTTCAAACTCAGGAGACTGAAGTAAGTTATAATGAGCCTTTAAACCCTTTTTTTCTGTTAAACACACTCCCCATCCTAGCTTCACAAAAGCAATATGGCCCTGGTTCAGAAAGCACCAGACCCTCAACTGCTTAAAGCTGCTAGTGAGCCCAAGAGAACTGCTCAGCTAGGGTGCACACCAAGGCAGATACTACGATGCATTAATCATCTGGGCTTGCTGCAAACGTGTAGCAGGGCTTACACCACAGCTTTTTCATGCTTTGCAGCTTCACATGCCTACTGACAGTACTAAATGTGCAACAGGCATGATGTAATAGCTCAAAGAAGTTGTATGCTGGCCAAATGCAATCTTCTCTGAGGTACAGAGACACTGTTAAGCCCCTGTAATCTTTTAAAATATGCTTGTTTCATTCCTCCTGCTGTATTTCCAAATCTGCTGGTGTGTGGGTGGCCCTGCCAACCAATTCTGCCATTTGTTCTAGCAGGATATTGCAGCTATCAAAACTGGGATACACAGATAGGGTCAGGGAGAACAAACCTACTGTCTTGTACAGCAACATCAAGCTAAGAGGAGCTTCCCATCCTACTTCTTTCTCCCAAACATAGGAGAGATTCATAGATTCATAGAATGGTTTGGGTTGGGAGGGACCTAAAGATCATCTAGTTCCAACCCCCCCTATCATGGGCAGGGACACCTCCCATTAGATCAGGTCACTCAAGGCCTCATGTAACATGGGGTATCCATGACCCTCCTGGGCAGCCTGGTCAGTGTCTCAGCAACCTCACTGTAAAGAATTCATTTCTTACAATTCCTCTGCCCAAGGTGACTGGTTAAACTCTCTTCAGTATTTTCAAGTCACAGAAACTGTGACTAAGCTTCACCCACAGAGAGGAGAGGAATATCCCCTGTGGCACCAAACAGAAGCAATGCAAGACAGAGCAGAGCATTCCAGAAACGTGGAGAGCACTACAAAAACCAAACAAAACCCACAGCCACCCCAACAAACCAAACTGAAAAGAGACCAGCCAGCACTGGAACAGCAGGTTGGAGAGAAGTAAGGAGAAGAAAGGAAACTTTTCAGTGATGCAGACAGTAGGAGTTGCCCAGTGCCTTTTCAGCAATAGAAGCAGGCAGCAGAAGCGCTCACGCGGTGAGGTTGAAGGGAGAACATTCACACAGCTCCACAAGACCCCATGGAAATTCAAAGTCTAGTGACCAGGATAACTGCAACGGACAGCCTGTCAGTAAAATGTTACTTGTAGCACAGAATCATAGAATCACCAAGGTTGGAAGAGCCCTCAAAGATCATCCAAGTCAAACCTGTCACCCAAGACCTTATGGCTACCAAACCATGGCACCAAGTGCCACGTCCAATCCCCTCTTGAACACCTCCAGGGATGGAAAAAGCTGTTTTGATAGAGGACATGTGACAGTGGAAAAACAAACAATTAATGTCTTCTTACATACACTGAAGTAAATTAATATTTACTTTTGCAATCCTGTAACTACCCTGACTGTCTCTCACGAGGGTATTGGCCCATTCTGCATTGCAGGTCAGTGTTGGGTTTAATTTTTTTTGGTTGTCTGGCATTTCTTTTTGGTAATTTAAACATGTGATGCAACCAGAATGAAACCACAGCAGTTCGAACTGATTCTCTCAGCCCATGGCTTGGATGGGAGCACACTGCATTGGGTTAGGAACTGGCTGGAGGCTGAGCCCAGAGAGTGGTGGTGAATGGTGCCACATCCAGCTGGCAGCCAGTCACTAGTGGAGTCCCCCAGGGATCAGTGCTGGGCCCTGGGCTCTTTAACATCTTTATTGATGGTCTGGATGAGGGCATTGAGTCCATCATCAGTAAATTTGCACACAACACCAAGCTGGGGGCAGGAGTTGATCAGCAGGAGGGCAGAGAGGCTCTGCAGAGGGACCTTGACAGGCTGGACAGATGGACAGAGTCCAAGGGCAGGAGACTGAACACATCCAAGTGCCAGGTTCTGCACATTGGCCACAGCAACCCCATGCAGAGCTACAGGCTGGGATCAAAGTGGAGAACGGCCAGGCAGAGAGGGACCTAGGGGTGCTGGTAGATGGTAGGCTGAACATGAGCCTGCAGTGTGCCCAGGCAGCCAGGAGGGCCAATGGCATCCTGGCCTGCATCAGGAACAGTGTGGCCAGCAGGAGCAGGGAGGTCATTCTGCCCCTGTACACTGCACTGGTTAGGCCGCACCTCGAGTACTGTGTCCAGTTCTGGGCTCCTCAGTTTAGGAAGGAGGTTGAGTTGCTGGAAGGTGTCCAGAGAACGGAACAGAACAGAACAGAATAGAATAGACCAGGTTGGAAGAGACCTTCAAGATCATCATGTCCAACCTATCATCCAACACCACCTAATCAACTAAACCATACAACCAAGCATCCTGTCAAGCCTCGCCCTGAACACCCCCAGTGACGGTGACCCCACCACCTCCTCGGGCAGCCCATTCCAATGGGCAATCACTCTCTCTGTGTAGAAGGGCAACAAAGTTGGTGAGGGGCTTGGAACACAAGCCCTATGAGGAGAGACTGAGGGAGCTGGGGTTGCGTAGCCTGGAGGAGACTCAGGGGTGACCTTATTGCTCTCTACAGCTACCTGAAGGGAGGTTGTAGACAGGCACAGGTTGGTCTCTTCTCCCAGGCAGCCAGCACCAGAACAAGAGGACACAGTCTCAGACTGCACCAGGGGAGGTTTAGGCTGGAGGTTAGGAAGAAGTTCTACACAGAGTGTGATTGCCCATTGGAATGGGCTGCCTGGGGAGGTGGTGGAGTCACCATCACTGGAGGTGTTCAGGAGGAGACTTGATGGGGTGCTTGGTGCCATGGGTTAGTTGTTTAGGTGGGTTGGATTGGTTGATAGGTTGGACGTGATGATCTTGAAGGTCTCTTCCAACCTGGTTTATTCTATTCTATTCTCTTTGATTATGGTCACGTAGAAATGCCTCCAAGTTTTAAAAAGCATTTTTACAAAGCCATTTATTTTAACACTGTTCATTAATTCTTCATATAGCAAGGACCTTTGGAGATTAACTTAAAAAAAAAATAGCTAAAAGTTTCTATAGAAACAGAGCTGACAACAAAGAGTCATATTCCTTAGACAAGGCCTTGGGCAAGAGCCAGGCATCAGATCATGCGACTATACCGATTGCAGTTTTCCCCTCCATTATTTCATCAGGTCTCTGACTACACAGTGAAAAGAAAAGGGAAGGAATTCCCAGTGTAAGAGTGCTAAATCTGCAAGCCCTTGTTCAAGTGAGCAGTGTTCATAAGCAAAGGTCTAAAGCACATTAAAGTCTGTGGGATTAGCAGCTGGTTAACTGCTGAGAGCACTGATCTTGAAGGTACTCAAGCACCATATCGAGGCCAAGTTGGGTGAGGCCTTGAGTGATCTGATCTAATGGAAGGTGTCCCTGCCCATGGTAGGGGGTTGGAACGAGATGATCTTTAAGGTCCCTTCCAGCCCAAACCACCAGACACAGGTCAAACATCTAGAGCAAAGGGAGGACAATGCCTCCGCTTTGTTTGATGCAACTTTTTGAATCAAGTCAGCTTCCTCTTCTGCAAACCTGAATTCTACAGCAAATGAGCAGAAAATGGTTCAATATTCCCTTTCTCTTCTGAAAGATAGAGGCATTAGCAGAGGAAAAAGAGCAAAATGGAATATCTGAAACCAAGGAATACAAAGACCCAGGCTAGGGGACCTAGGAAATGGCTCTTGAATCATGTTACTGGAAGGACACACAATGCACTCGAGGGCGTTACTGGAAGGGGCTTCCGTTACTTGGTGCAGCTGATGCTGAAGGAAGAAATCACACTATATTTTACATGCCTGACCACTGTGCCTCATTTAGGTGTAAGCTGGAGAGGGAGCCTACAACCACAAAGGATATTCAGATTGGCAGTCTGAATTCATGAGTTATGAAGCACTTGTATCTTCACATTGACAATCAATTTTCAAGCTGTTTTTTGCTCTGAGTATGACCACCTGAAGCCTGATGTCCCACGTAACATACCCCACCTGGAAGCCAAATGATTTCTATCTGAGCAAAGGGCATTTTCCAGAAAGGCAGGTAGGTCATCTTGACCTGAAAACTAAGCCAACTGATTCAGCCAGTTAAGACTCTTTCAAGCACCACTGCTCTTTGGAGAACAGCATTCCAGATAGCTTATCATAGAATGGTTTGAGTTGAAAGGGAACTTAAATATCCTCCAGTACCAGCTCACAAAAGATAATGGAATCAAGGTATGACCTACAGTACAATCAACTTAACACACTGTAGGTTACCACCACTGAACAACCACACACTTCAGAGTGCACAGCCTCAAATACCTACAGTAAGTCACAACATTTGCAGCTGTTTGGGTATCTGTGGCACAGATCTTTGTCACAGGAATATTTGCCCTTTTTTCTTTTAAAATATAAGCAGTGATTATTTTTTACCTTTCACAAGAATTTGCAAGTTTCACTGCAAACCACTAATTACTGCAAACCACTAATTACACCTTGAGTCCTGTGTCCAGTTCTGGGCCCCTCAGTTTAGGAAAGATGTTGAGTTGCTGGAAGGTGTCCAGAGAAGGGCAACAAAGCTGGGGAGGAGTTTGGAGCACAGCCCTGTGAGGAGAGGCTGAGGGAGCTGGGGTTGCTTAGCCTGGAGGAGAGGAGGCTCAGAGGAGACCTTATTGCTGTCTACAACTCCCTGCAGGGAGGTTGTAGCCAGGTGGGGGTTGGTCTCTTCTCCCAGGCAACCAGCACCAGAACATGAAGACACAGTCTCAAGCTGCACCAGAAGAGGTTTAGGCTGGATGTTAGGAAGAAATTCTTTATAGAGAGAGTGATTTGCCATTGGAATGGGCTGCCCAGGGAGGTGGTGGAGTCACCATCACTGGAGGTGTTTAGGAGACTTGATGGGGTGCCTGGTGCCATGGTTTAGTTGATTAGATGGTGTTGGATGATGGGCTGGACACAATCTCGAAGGTCTCTTCCAACCTGGTTTATTCCATTCTGTTCTACTGGTGTTTTTCAAAGGGGGCTTTTGAGTTCCCTTCCAGCCCTTAACATTCTGTGATTCAGTAATGAAAAGGGATTTTCTTACTGACAAACAGTAAGCCTCTTTTACCAAAAAAACCCCCATGCTTTGATTTAAGTAAAACACACACAAAGATCAAATACTTATCATCTTTCTACAGCCCCCCCTGACAGCAATCTTATGATTATGTTGGTGAGCCTGTGGTGTTTTCACCTGCTAAAACAGCCAGGGTTCTCAAACTAAATTGGATTACATAGTCAAGAGTGAAGACCTGGATTATACATTATTAGCTCTAGCATACCTTATTACAACAGCAAAGCAAATTTATTTGCTGTTTATGAATGATAATAAGCAATGACACTTCAGACACTTCAAAACTGCCAGCACCCATGGCTTTGCTGCAGAGCAAACACTATCAAAAACCTCAGGACAGTAGCAGTGACACTTCCCATTCAGCTTTAACCATGCAGTCCTCAGACTCGAGATGCTCTCAGCACACACCAGTGACCTGTGATACATCCATTTTTCAGTGTCACAGGCAACTTGCATCAAACCTTGCCTGCAGCTGGAAGGAGGACACTGAAGCTGTTGTGCCTAATCCTGCCACCCAGGGACAATTTCAGATTACAAGTATGTGTTGTTAAGTCACCTGGCTGCTGCGAGTCAAGCCCTGCCCTGCCACATCCTTCTCCCAGCTCTATGCTAACATAATCTACACAGCCTGACAGTCTCTCAAGACACCTTCTGTCAGGAGATTTTTAGCTCTAAAATGCCTAAACAAACAATACACATCTTGATAGCACATAGAGCAAATACAGTATACCCTCCAAAAGAGCCAAGATGAAATACAGGTCAGACTGTGAGCCTTGGAGCCACGCACATGAGCGATCACTCAAGTAGTCCCATGGATGTCAGCAGCCTAGCTGTGTAGGAGCTCAGTGGCACAGCCAGGAAAAGCTGCCATGTCACGTGTGTCATCAGTCAGAATTTTTCCAAACAGGCACTGTAACATTCCAGCCCTGAATGAAACACACACTGCTCAAACAGTTCCCCATGCAGCGTGCTAATGACCCCTTCTCTCTCCACTGAAGCAAGGTGGACATATAATGAGTTCCAGTCATAAACCTGACACATCCAAAGGACCTGCTTGTGGATGTCAGCTGACTTCTGGGAAGGCACCCTGTGATTTGCTCTCTCATTTGTTGTTACAGGATGAGGTCGTCCAGCTACCTGTCAAAACTCAACCTGGAGCAACACTCTGAATTCCATGGGGAATGCTATGGGCAAATCCTTTAAAAAGGATTTAATTTCATGGGAGCCTAAAGGAATGGTAAATATTATACAACCCTCAAAAACAATTGCAACCTTAAACTTAAAATCCTGGGAATAGTAACCACAGGAGTATGAAAGTAACCTCCTCGTTGTGAGCACAACACTTGTGGAACTTCATGAAGGTCTCTAGAGCTTTGGGTTTATATGCTGTTTGTTCACACAAAGGAAAGCAAAATGACCTCTGAACACTTCCCTGATAATTCTCTTACCATGTGGGTTACACAGCATTGGCTTCCATGGATACATAAAAAAACCACCAAATTCTTCCCCTGAAATGAAGGCCTAGGATCTAGGTCTTCTTCACTGATGATCTGGATGAGGGCATTGAGTCAGTCATCAGCAAATTTGCAGATGACACCAAGTTGGGAGCAGATGCTGATCTGTTAGAGGGTAGAAGGGCTCTGCAGAGGGACCTCAACAAGCTGGACAGATGGGCAGAGTCCACCAGGATGGCATTCAACAAATCCAAGTGCCAGGTGCTGCACATTGGCCACAACAACCCCATGCAGTGCGACAGGCTGGGGTCAGAGTGGCTGAGAGCTGCCAAACAGAGAGGGACCTGGGGGTGCTGATTGACAGCCACCTGAACATGAGCCAGCAGTGTGCCCAGGTGGCCAAGGCGGCCAATGGCATCCTGGCATGCATCAAGAAAAGTGTGGCCAGCAGGAGCAGGGAAGTCATTGTGCCCTGTACTCTGCATTGGTTAGGCCACACCTTGAGTCCTGTGTCCAGTTCTGGGCCCCTCAGTTTAAGAAGGACATTGAGACATTTGAACATGTCCAGAGAAGGGCAACAAGGCTGGGGAGAGGCCTTGAGCACAGCCCTGTGAGGAGAGGCTGAGGGAGCTGGGGTTGCTTAGCCTGCAGAAGGAGGCAGCTCAGGGGAGACCTTCTTGCTGTCTACAACTACCTGAAAGGAGGTTGTAGCCAGGAGGGGGTTGGTCTCCTCTCTCAAGCAACCAGCACCAGAACAAGAGGACATAGTCTCAAGCTGTGCCAGGGGAAGTTTAGGCTCGAGGCGAGGAGAAAGCTCTTCACTGAGAGAGTCATTAGCCATTGGAATGTGCTGCCCAGGGAGGTGGTGGAGTCACCATCCCTGGAGGTGTTCAAGAGGGGACTGGACATGGCACCTGGTGCCATGGTTTAGTAGTCATGAGGTCTGTGGTGACAGGTGGGACTCGATCTTTGAGGTCTCTTCCAGCCTTGGTGATTCTGTGATTACCTGCCTTTGTGGCTCTCTTTTTCTCCCAGTGTAGCTCTGCAGAGCACTGATTTTCCCAGCTGCAGCTTCCTTTGCACAGGAGTTTTCAACCACGTTCAGCAAAACTGACTCTGAGGAAGCACTGTCACTCTACTGCCATTGAGCAAGACGAGCAGCAAAAAACAGTCCTCGCATTTTCTGTCCTCGGGCTGATGAATACAAATGAGGGAACGCTGGAAATCCAAGCACTCGACTTTAAAATCACAAAAAGCTCAGGAAAGGCCTCCTGTGATGATCCAGTTTGGCTGCTGCATGATAAGGCAGTAACAAAGAACACATTTATCACCTGCCCTTCAAGTTTAACACTTGTGATTTAATTAGATTATCTGCCAAGTATCTTCATTTCAAAGTGATTAGCGACTGGGTGGTCTACCACAGCGCTTGTCAAGGCGTTCAAACAATTCATGACCATCCCTGTGTCTCAACCCAAAACCTGACTAGGTTTAGACTTTCTGCAACTTCCAATCTGGAGGGCCCGAATCACTGTAATCACATTGGGCAGTGTTATCTGCTAAGCAACATTCCAAGTGTTTTAGGGTGGTAAAACTTGGCTGTTTTCCACGGAGAGGAAACCACAATGCACATTACAGTCTCTGTCACTACCTATAGATACAGGCAGAGCAGAGGAACAGCTTTTGGTTCCACTGATGCCCAGTTTGCAGGTGATGAAATGTCCAGGTGGAGAAACTCACACAATAATGCATGCAAACAGTAAGTTCCCACAAACAAACCCACGAGACCTGACCTGAAATAAAAGCCTAGCAGGAGCAGGAAAGAGTAGAGCTGCACATCAGCAAGACATGCTACACAGTTAAAAGTACGTGAGGGCTTTACAACACAATAGGAAAGTGCTATTGGCACCAAACCCCAAGCAGATAATCTCACACTCCTGGAGAAAATACATTTTGCATCACATGTCAGTCACACCAGACTGTATGAAATGATTGAGAAACAGGAAGGATACAGATGGAGTTAAGTTCCTTCAAGATAGGAACACTGGAACAGGTTGTCCAGGGAGGTGGTTGAGGTCCCTTCCCTGGAGATATTCAAGGTGAGGCTCAATGAAGCCCTGAGCAGCCTGGTCTGGTTGGGGATGTCCCTGCTGACTGCAGGGAGGTCGGACTGGATGACTTCTGGAGGCCCCTTCTGGCCTGGACCATTCTATGATATGAAAGCTTGCTCCTAAGCTTGTAAAAAACCCAAAATTAACCTAACAACACAAACCAAAACCATTCAGGAAAGGCATGGACAGGTCTCACTGACCAAACCAACAGGGAAGTCACTGACTTTCCCTCAAAACTAATTCTAAGTATCCCATTCTCTCAGAGCAGGTCAAGCAAATAAAACAGATTGCATCCAAGAGCCAACATTGAGACCAACTACATCTGCACCCACATCAGATTCAGAGAGACTATGTAAAATGAGAAGAACAAACCAAGTGAGTATGTGCAACTGAAAAACAAAACAAAAGCCAACCACCACCGCTGCTAAGCTAAACCAGACAACTGCAAACTGAATCCACCCAACAGAATCAGTGGTGAAAATCGAGAACTGAAAGGTGCACAGAAGATTCAGCTCAAATTAAGGAACAGTCCTGAAGCAAAGCATGGTCAAATACAAGTTAAATCTGAAGAGAAGCAATAGTCTCTGAAAAAAAAATGATGTTCAAACTCTAACTGTTCTGACTGAATACCTGCTGATAGATCAGGCTTCAATAAACTGTCAGAGGAGGCATTTTACCAGGGAAAGGAATGATGCTGAACAGAAAATCCCCAAAACTTTGACCAATAAAATAAGGGAAGCACAAGGCAGGACTGGGAGGAAAGAACCGAAAGCACATGAAGAACTTAGCAGCTGAAATGAAGACTGCTGCTGATGTAGGAATTCATGCACTCCTACCTGGAATCTTTAGGAAAAAGAAAAGCCAGCAGATCTAGACAATACTTACTTGCTTTGAAAAGAAATGGAAAGACTTTTAAGAAGTCCTCCAGAGCCTAAGCCTGTCTCAGCACCAATTTGACAGCAAAATGCAAACGTAGATTACCGAACATCACCATTGACCAGACATCAGAAGCTTGATTAGTGATCTAAGAGCCCAAGTGAAAGAAGATTTCAGTCAAATGCTTTCAGCCCTGTATACATTTAGCAAAGTGAATGGCAGCAACAGCTCCTGTCTGTTACAGCCACACACAGCCTGATGCTCTGGAGGATAAAGAAAGCAGAGGTCACAAACCCCAGGGAGGAACAGAAAACTGAATGGATTCTGCCTACAGCAGATATTTACAAGCACAATCATGTGAAAATACAAATGTTTTCCTTAACTTTCAAAAGCCTTTGAGAAGATGTAGCAGCACATCTTGTGGAACCTTGGTTAACCCAGCTGAAACTGCCAAGGGCCCCAAGGCTCTGTGAAATACACATCCTTGCAAGAATGTTACAGCAGAACGGTGGAGTGATGGAAGCTGAGGTGAAGTTCCACCTTCTGTATACGGTGCAGCGTGGGACCACAACACCACCACTGTAAGCAGCACAAACTCTGTGGGATAATGCAGCAAGTTACTCAAAGGCCTAGACATTTATTGCTTACTATAGTGTGATCCTGTGTGACTTTTTCAGCAGGGTTTTACACAAACAGGAGTCAGGAGAAACAGAAGAGCATCCCTGAACTCCATGTGTCAAACAATAGCATTATGTCAGAAGGCAAACATAGCAACTGACAGCTCAGGAGCCTTGATAGGTCACACTCAGGCTGGACTTGATGATCTTTGAGGTCTCTTCCAACCTTACTGATTCTATGATTGCTCAAGGCGTAAAAGACAACATCAAGAGAAGCATATAGAACAGAAATCAGGAGCTACACCAAGCAACCTCTCAGGCACTATCTGTGCAAACTGCATCACCTGTGTGAACCAGAGATCAAGAGAAGCACAGAATATATCCAGTTGGAAGAGACCTCAACAATCATCCAGTCCAGCCCTTGATGCAGCGCTGAAGGGTCAACACTAAACCATGCCCCTAAGCATCAGATCCATGCTGCTTAAACACCTCCAGGGACAGTGGCTCCACTACTGCCCCAGGCAGACCATTCCAGTGTTGGATAACCCTTTCAATGAAGAAATATTTCCTAACATCCAGCCTAAACCTCCCGTGGTGCAGCTTGAAACCATTTCCTCTAGCCCTCCTCACTAAGGAAGGAAATGAGACACCTTCCTGTTGAGCACCCATGAAGTCATCCAGGAATTCAACAGAAAGATTGGCAAGTCAATTTGGAGAATCAAGTAGCAGTTCAACCCTGGACACACATCTCCTCTTGAAATGGAAACCTACTACAGGCTCCTACTTAACCTTTCACCACCTTGCACTGTCCCTGCAGTAAGCATAAATGCTCTATCTGCACAATACATCAGTCCTAGAACATAGTTCTTGCAAACTAAGAACTTACTTTGGGTGGTCAAAATTACTTGGAATTGCATCTCCACACACAAACAAACACATACAGAAGCAGCACAGCAGTCACAAGGTGATCTACCACACCCTCCACCTCTTCCTGTAAGCTCGCAGGGAATACATCACTCTGCCTTCAACTATTAGCTGTGCTCATTCCTTGCAATGCTGTTTCCAAACAGGAGTTGGGCAAGCGTTACCACAGTACAGCAGAAAGCAGTCAGGGGTTTTTTTTTAGCCAATTTGTTGCACTGGGATACAAGATAGACTGAATAGTACAAACCCAAGAGCATTTTCATCATTTATAAACTTTATGAAGTGTTCAAGGTCCTTAAATCTATGGTCCACGGGGCACAGCACCCAAATCATAGAATTGTCAAGGTTGGAAGGGACCCCAAGGATTAGCCAGTTCCAAACCCCCTGCCACAGGCAGGGACACCTCACACTACAGCAGGTTGCTCACAACCACATCCAGCCTGGCCTTACAAACTTCCAGGGATGAGGCTTCTACTACCCCCTTGGGCAACCTGTTCCAGTCTCTCACCACCCTCATGGTAAAGAATTTCTTCCTAACATCCAATCAGAATCTACCCACTTCTAGTTCTGCTGCATTCCCCCTAGTCCTATCACTACAGGAGAGATCTGGGATCCTGTTCTCTCGAAATGCCTCTGCTTCAGCTGATGCAGGCTGCCATGTAACACACTGGATACTTGTGGAGAAGGAGCATTTCATACAAGCCAAACCACCAGGTTGCCCAGGGAAAAGAGCTGATGTGGAGAAAGCAGAATCAGTATGAAGGAGCAAGGGTTAAGTACACCCAGCACCTCTGAGACAGCTAAGAGGAAAGAAAAGACTTTTTACCCTGTTTGTGAGCAACAGGAAGATGAAACTCCAGAGTGAGGGTCACACAGAAGCAAAATACAGGCACAGCATTATGTGCAAGGCATGAAACAACTTCATTATGGGGAAAGCTCATCAATCATCAAATACTTTTAAAGCAGAAAAGTGCATTTCTTGGTCTTGTCCTGGAAGATTAATGCAGTGGTGCAAGACAATGCCAGTTTGCAGAACAGCTAGGAAAATCCAAGTCAAATTCCAATTTCCAAGTCTTTCCCCTTTTCCTTTAGTTAGAAAAAGAAAAACAAGCCCCTAACAACTCTCCAATTAAGGCATGCTTACAAAAGGAAGCAGCATTGATATGACTGGTAGTGACACAGATACAATCATTTAAGAGAGTTCATGCCTTCATTCAGTGTAAACATGGAGCCACACTGCTTAGCTGAAAAGCTGCATCTCTTCAGCTATTAAATCAGATACAATTTTTTAGCAGAGACTCTCTAATTAGAATAGAATAGAATAGAACAAGGCACTGCCCTCACACATAACATGAAGATCACCAAGCTTCTAGCTGGTTTAACACTGAATTGTAACCAAGTGCAGGAAATGTCTCTCATGCCCAAACAAGCATTTAAAGAAGTGGGCTTTCTCTGCTCAACCAAGTTGTATAAATCCAGGCCAAGAGGAGACAATCAGTGCAGAAGGGCTGATTTTTCACCCACTCCCCAGTGACTGATACTCCTTTTCCTGCAACAGGTTGCTGCACAGAGAACAGGTAACAGGAGTACTACTCTTCTGCTTCAACAAAGCCACCAAGAATTACTTTCACTCACCTCCAGGGCTCTATGAACTACTTTTTGTATGACTGAGATGTGTTGAAAGACCTGAAAGATCCAGCCTTCTGCTCTGGTGATGGTAACCTCTGTCCACAGGACAGTTAACAGAGACCCTGGCAGCCACTGCGAGAGTGATCAGCCGCCTTCACCCACACTTTCACAGTCACAGCATCCAGACATAGTACTGCCTGAAGAGGTCTGTTTCCAGTCTTCCAACCCCTCATTCCCATTCACCCATGGGCAAGTACTGGATCTCTTCCTTCAGGCACGCCATCACAACTGCATTATACCATGGCCCCAACTAAAACTGTTTGCAGGTGGAGAGAAGGACATTATGCTTATGTTCAGTTTGCTCACTGATTAGTTCCACAGCAAACTTAGATTTGAGGTTAGTGCCAGAGAATCAATGCTCCTTGCTGCCCAACCATCACTTAAGTTACATAGTGAGGTCACCTCATAGCATCAAACCCACAGTCTCATCAATGTGAAAGTCAATTATCATTTTACAGTTTAAGACAAATGACTTTGAGAGTCAATAATGAGGGAGTACAAGTCAGCAGAAGATAGATCACACACACACACAAAAGTGACAGCTGTATTTACATCCTCTCTTGCATACATAAATTCAGACCACTCCCACCACAGGGAAAAAATCTTGCACACAATATTTCTAGTCAGCTTCAAGGACACAGAATCTGGTTTCCCATAGAGCAGCCATTCACAAGTGGGTAAGCTTTCAGATGACATCTGAGCAAATCCCAGCATCATGTCACTAAAGAACAAGAAATTAACCAAACAAAAAACCAACAACCACCCCCCAAACAAAACCAACCAACAAAAACCCCCACCACCCACAAAACAAACAACCCCAAACCAACAAACCCCAAACCAAAAGGTCTCCAAAGTTAAAAGAACAAGCACCCAAAGACAAAAGGTTCCTTTTTTTCCTGTTTCTTTGCTTTCAACCAGTTCAAGATACAGCTCCTATGCCAGAGGTGGAGGTTACCACCCACAGAACTCTCCACTGGGTCACCCTACCTGCTATCACTATTGCAAATGAGGACCCTGTTGACCCTTCAGATGTGTTTATTCTAAACCCTCAGGATCAGCTAGATCACTCAACACCTTCCTTCTAACCAGTCTTACCTATGAAGAACAATCCATTGGCTTCCTTCACCTACCTTGGCCCTCAATGGGCAGACCACAGCTGTTAGAATAACCAGTGTCAACTTCCAGTATTTGAATGAAAAACAAATAATCACAACTTCCACTTATTACTGTGCCTACCAAGCTGTGAGTGGCCTGGACACTCTATATCCCTTTTTTTCTTCTCCCACCTTTTGGAAGCCACTGTGTCAAAACCTTATGTGTTAAAATACGGCCCTGCAAGTAATTCCAGAACTAACTTTCTGCCTGCTAGCGATGGGTGTTTGCTTTGTTATGGTTTTGGCAGCACACTGGGGAAAAAGCTACAACTTTTTTTCCAGCCCTTCCCCATGCAAACAAACAAAACTCCTAACAAATCGTTCAGCTTACTTCTAGCTACTACCTCCAATGGAGGTGCAATTCCAGGCAAAGCACAGACACTAGTAACAGATCCGTGGAAAGGCAGTTTTCAAAACACACACAACCATGTTGCACTCTAAATCACATTTGCTATGCAGACTGTGCTGAATAATGGCCACGGTGCACAAAAACAGAAGTTCCAAGGGGGAAGAAAAACGCAGACATGAAGACAGAACTCCTTCTGCATTCTGAACTAAACCCTGCTGGCTTATCTGACCTTCACCAAAAAATATGGAAGAGTGCACGTTTATAAACCCTTCTCCCAGGCAAGGGCTACATCTTCAGAAGTGATCTCTCCATCTGCACCGCTGTATCATCGCACAGACTGCGATCCATACAAGGCGGCTTAGACGTGCACGCACCGTGCAAAGGAGTTGAAGAGAAACACCCAAATGTTCAAAACGTTTCCCTAACAACCCAGAAATGTTTGGATTTCAGTATTCCAAACAATCTCTAATTCAAAGCTAACAAAGTCAGAAAAGTACCACAATGCCTGGTAGACCACCTAAGGTAAGGTAGAAGAAGAAATCCTGAAGAGGTCGGTGAGGTAAACCATCAAAGGATAGCCTGTAACAGATTTCTCAGTAAATACAGCAGGGGAGAACTTTTGAGGCCAAACCAAGCTTTTTCTAGATTTGCTCCACTGTCCATAATTCAAAAGATAGACCACAAAATACTGGGGTTTTTTTAATCTACAGCCAGTGTGGAGAGGCTGCTGGTCACTTCCCATGCAAGAATGAGGTGGTTTATCCACACACAGCACTACAGATGACTCAAGATCTCAAGAGCCTGCATCAAAACACACTTTACAGTGGCGTGTTAGTTTAGACTATGAATTGTTTACAAGTCCACAGAGCATTCAAAAGCTGAAGAAACACTTATCTCTTGGTAAACACACAGAGGATCTTGAACCAAATATAGATTAGTCCGAAGGTTTATTTGATTAACCTGAAGAACTAGGGGCGATTCAAGTGGGTAAGGAAGAAACCACAGCTTTTCAGAGCATGATTTGGACTATTTTCTGCCAATTCAGGACCATCGGGTTCTGTAACCCCAACTTCATTGAAGTGCATGTATGTTGCCTATGCACCATGAAAGGTCTTGACAGCTCTGTATGCACAGTATTACAGAGATCAAGACGCCTATGACCCAAACATCTACGGAAGGGTCTCCAGTTAGCAGAAGACGACAACAAAGCATTCAGGGAATGTAATTAACAAGGACATCCTGAAGAACACGGAGAATCCAAAGCAAACGTGCTCCCACAGTGCGCGTTTGTGAATTGCAACTTACTCTTATCTGACACATGTGCTAGATCTCCAAGATAATCCTCCGTGGACCTGAGCAAGTCACACCCTGATGTACGAAGGCATCGCACACCCGTGGCCACCGGGAGAAGGCTTCACGGTGAGTAAACCCTCGGGAAAAGCTCGGCGTGTTCCGCACAGCCTAGCACCTGGCTGCCAACCAGGCGCCCAAGGCCCCGCCGCCGTCGCACCGTACCGTGCGAGGCATCAGCCGCCGCCCTCGGCCCATCGGGGACACCGTGCTCCCCCCCGGGTACGGGTCCCGAAAGCCGTTATCCCGCCCGGCCACCAGGGACCCACCACCACCCCGGGGGAGCCGCTGAGGAGTCGCCGTGAAGCGCGGCCCCGCCCTGTCCTCCCCGGGACCCCGGCCGCCGCCGCCGCCCCTTACCGGCCAGTCCCCCGCCGCCGCCATCGCCTCCGTGCCCCTTCCTCCTCTGGAGAATGAAGTAGGGGTTGGCCCGCTCCGTCACCCACAGAGCGTTCGCCAGCAGCACCTCCTCGGGGTTCACCCACATGCTCCCGGCGCACACAAAGGCCGGCCCGGCCGGCTGCCTGCCTGCGGGGCGCGGTGACTCACGCACGCACCGTCCGCATCAGACGCCACCATGCCCGGCCGCCGCGGCGGACGGCGCAGCCCCACGGGCACCGGTGGGCGCAGGACGGAGGGACGGCAGCCTCATACTCCCCTCGGTTCCCGCCGCCGGCCCGCCCACTGCCGGGCGCGGAGGGGCGGCCCCGGCAACACCCGCTGCAGCGCCAAGGGCAGCAGTGACATCAGCGCTCGGCCCGGCCCCGGCCCCGCCACCCGCTGGCGGTAGAGCCCCGCAGCCCGCCGCGTTCTCGCCGCCCCGCACAAAAGCCGGCGGGAGCCGCCGCGCACCCGCGCCCCGCGCGCGCCGCCGCTGGCGCTGCCGGCCGGGGGTGGAGGGTGCGCGCTCCGCGCTCCCCGCACCTGCGCGCACGGTGGGGCGGGACCGCCGCGCTCCGGGATGGGAGGCGGGGCTGCGGCGTGCGCGGCGCGGCGGCCGTTCCCCCAGCGCCGTCGGTTACCCCATGCCGGCCGCCGTTCCCTCAGCACCAGCGCTTCCCTTAGTGCTGCCGGTTACCGCAGCGCTGCCGTTGAATCAGCCGGTCCTGCCTGCGGGTTTCGGGAACACGCAGCCCCACGCAGCCGTTTTTTCCCCCGCAAGTCGAAAGGGCTTTGACCCCTCAGCACCCGTAGCTGTCTGGACAGCTCGTCTCTGGCGTTAATCTGCAGGGTCACTGGGGAGCAGATGGCTCCATCCTCTTTTTAACCACTTGCTTTGAAAGACTTAGGACAAAAGGAAATACGGGACAGGAGGAAACAGCCTCAAGTTGCACCAAGGGAGGTTGAGGTTGGATATTACAGGGGAAAAATCATCCCAGAAAGTTGTAAAGCCCAGGGAAGTGGGCTTTACATTTAAAAGATGTGTAGACATGAAAGTTTGGGGCATAGTTTATTGGTGGACATGGCAGTGTTAGGTTTATGGTTGGACTCAATGATCTTAAAGGTCTTTCCCAGCCTCACCTATTCTATTAATTCAATGATCCTTTTCATCCCGTGGCTCAGAGAAGACTCTGAGTGTTGAAGAGAGGTAATCTATCCACCAGAGGTGGTGGGACTGCACTCTTGCCACAGCCCTTTTTGATGTACTTCTTCCCTGCTGTGCCCAATGCCACACTTGAAGTTCACCTCTGCTGCTGAAGGCCACACTGAGCCTGCTGCTTCACAGCTGGGGGAACTTTTGAGCTCCTGAAGAAGCTCTAAAAAGAACTAGTGTATTTGGCACAGATGCCAACAACACCTGGAGGACAGAGTAGTAGATAACTCTGAACTCTGATCACTTTTCCTGGCTCCAGGTTGCCAGGAAAAGACTGGTCTCACTGACTGACTCCTTAGAGAACTGCTGCTATCTGATCAGATATCAGATCTTTGGTTTATGAAAGATGTTGGAAAGGGTAAATTAACCACCAACATAAAAGATTCAATCTGTGTTCCATGCACAAAGTTTCCATAAAGCAGACTGTAGCTTTACAGCAGAGCTTAGCCATTCACCCACAGGTGCTAGTGTGGAGCTGGTACTCAGTACCCAGAGCTCAGCATGTGAAAATGGACACATGGTCAGGGCAGAAATGACTCTTCAGCTGAGGTAGCGGTCATGGGGCTGTTAGTGTGTTGGTAACAAGCTCAGGAGAGGGAAGTGATGATCCCTGATGAACTCTTACACACCGACAGACAGCACAGCTCCCAGTACCACTTGCATCACAGGGAGTATTTGTCATTGCCACTAGGGCAGGTGACTACAATCTGAATGGGAAGGAAGCAGCACCTCTTCACCCTTTCCAAATCTATCATAATCAGACTATTCTCAACTTGAGTATTGCTGATATGACCTTACCTCTTGATTGGGAAAGGGTTTAAGGGTAGTATTTTTAAAGCAAAATGCTGAACAAGCAAGTTTCTTACAGCTTTGAGAAGAAATTTCAGCCAGCGGGTTTTGGGTTGCTGAGTTGTTTGTGTGGGTTTGGGTTTTTGTGGGTTGGTTGTTTGGTTTTGTTTAAACCATCTGTAGTTAAAACCTTCATGTCACGTAGACTGAAAGTTAAATTCCACCCTGGCTAAAAAGTAGTGTCAGAAATTCCTGGCAGCTTCCTTTAGGAAAGGCACACAAGGCTCCTCAATGCTCCTGTGTTGCCACAGGGGTACTGAAGGCACCACACACAGGTGGTGTCATCACTGCCAACAACCCACAGCAAAGTGACTAAAGCAACATTGACATGTTAGAGAATAACCAGCAGATGATTCCTTGATGCAGCTGTTGCCAGTTATGAAGCTCATTTTCTCTCTGAACAGTGAACTGACCTCAAGATGAAAAGGGTGTATTAGAAGGGGTGTGGCTAGCAGCTTGAGAGAGGTTCTCCTTCCCCTCTACTTCACAGAATCAACCAGGTTGAAAGAGACCTCCAAGATTACCAAGTTCCAGCCCAACTCTAATCAACCAGACCATGACACTAAATACCTCATCCAGGCTTTTCTTAAACACCTGCAGTGACACCGAGTCCACTACCTCCCTGGGCAGCCCATTCCAATGGGCAATCTCTCTTTCTGTGAAGAACTTCTTTCTAAGATCAAGCCTAAACTTCCCCCTGTGCAGCTTGAGACTGTGTCCTCTTGTTCTGTTGCTGGTTGCCTGGGAGAAGAGACCAAACCCCACCTGGCTACAACCTCCCTTCAGGTAGTTGTAGAGAGCAATAAGGTCTCCCCTGAGCCTCCTCTTCTCCAGGCTAAACCACCCCAGATCCCTCAGCCACTCCTAATAGGGCTTTGCCCTGGTGAGGCTGCATCTGGAGTATTGTGTCCAGTTCTAGGCCCCTCAGTTCAAGAAGGACCTCAGGGAACTGCTTTAAAGAGTCCAGCACAGAGCCACAAAAACAATTAGGGGAGTGGAACATCCTCCTTATGAGGCAAGACTAAAGGTGCTAGGGCTCTGTTAGCTTGGAGAGGAGGAGACTAAGAGGTGACCTCATTCATGTTTATAAATATGTCAAGGGTGAGTGCCAAGAGGATGGAGCCAGGCTCTGCTGGGTGATGCCCAATGACAGGACAAGGAGCAGTGGGTGGAAGCTGAGGCAGAGGAAGTTTGTTGGAAACAGGAATATTTTTTTTCAGTGTGAGGGTGATGTAACTCTGGAACAGGCTGCCCAGGGGGGTTGTGGAGTCTCCCTCTCTGGAGGTGTTCAAAACCTGCCTGGATGCTTTCCAGTGTGACTTGGTATGGGTGATCCTGCTCTGGTAGGGGGGTTGGACTGGATGATCTCTCAAGGTCCCTTCCAGCCCCTAACATTCTGTGCTTCTGTGAAAAAGAGCATTTTTGAGAGGCTGGCAACTCCTCCTGCTTCCCAGTTCCTCCTTTGCTTTTCAACAGCAGGCACAGACAGTTATGCAAGCGAAAGTGTAAGCACTGAAAGCAGCTGCCAGGCCTTATTAGTGCCAATTAGCCAGTTTTAGATGCAAGTAGAGGGACATACGTTACTGGCATAAAGAACAACCAAAAGCATCATTTCTAACATCCTTCCTATTTATTTCCCATTAAGCATTCCAGAACATTTGAATAAAACTGGAAAGAACTGAAATGTCATTGCTCAAGTAAAGGGCATTTCAAATGGGGTCATTTGGGGTCTTTCTGGCTGCCGTGCTGTAGGCAACGTCGAGGCATTTTTAAATGGGAAACTGCTCTGCTTCCACACTAATGAAAAATAGGTGGTGTGCAATCACAGCTGACCTTTCTGCTGGAGACAATGCAAATATTTTCCCTCGCATGCCCATCACATTGTTGTCCCTCATGTAAAATGTTCATCCAGGTGCACTTTCCCAGCTCGCAGTGCTGCGCAGCGAAGTCTCGAGAGTTTCTTGTTCATCCTGTGTTTCGGGAACAAAACACAGAGCTTCTGTGGATTGTAGCAAGAATTTAAAAAGAAACAAACAAAAAAACCCCAAACCAACAAACCCAACTCCAAAATGGAAGCAGGCTGAACATGAGCCAGCAGTGTGCCCAGGTGGCCAAGACATCCTGGGCTGTATCAGGAACAGTGTGGCCAGCAGGAGCAGGGAGGTCATTCTCCCCCTGTACTCAGCACTGGTTAGACCACACCTTGAGTCCTGTGTCCAGTTCTGGGGCCCTCAGTTTAGGAAAGATGTTGAGTTGCTGGAAGGTGTCCAGAGAAGGGCAACAAAGCTGGGGAGGGGTCTGGAGCACAGCCCTGTGAGGAGAGGCTGAGGGAGCTGGGGTTGCTTAGCCTGGAGAAGAGGAAGCTCAGGGCAGACCTTATTGCTTTCTACAACTACCTGAAGGGAGGTTGTAGTCAGGTGGGGGCTGGTCTCTTCTCCCAGGCACCGAGCACCAGAACAAGAGGACACAGTCTCAGGCTGCGCCAGGGGAGGTTTAGGCTGGATGTTAGGAAGAAATTCTTCATAGAGAGAGAGATTTGCCATTGGAATGTGCTGCCCAGGGAGGTGGTGGAGTCACCATCACTGGAGGTGTTTAGGAAGAGACTTGATGGGGTGCTTGGTGCCATGCTTTAGTTAATTAGATAGTGTTGGATGATGGGTTGGACAAGATGATCTCGAGGGTCTCTTCCAACCTGGTTTATTCTATTCTAAATACCTTGCCCAGCTTGTTTTGTAATATTCTATTCAAAACCACTGTATAAGGTTGGAACCCTCAGTGTGGTTTTAACACTGAATGGGATGTTTAAAGATTGAATCATAGCATCATGAAATTGTTTTGGTTGGGGGAAAAAAACCCAACACATTAAGATCAGCAAGTCCAACCATTCTCTAACTCTACCAAGTCTGGTGCTAAACCATGTCCCTCAAGACCACATCTCCGTGTCTTTTGAATACCTCCAGGGGGTGGGATTTAACCACCTCCTGATCTCCATGCCATCAGACTGAGAAATTCAACACGTGCCATTCAATACTGAAATCAGGAGCAGATATCAATACAGACTAAGGAGTTAGTTCTTATAATGCTGCAGCTTGGAAATTCATTAGAGAAGCAATTTTGAGTGGAATCATGGAAGGCCTTGCTCTGATTCCTCTTGAAACAACCAAAGTGCCCCTTTGACTTGCTTGAAGTTCAGTCCTACCCCATCCCCACTCACTGACCAGATTTAACCTACCTCCCTTTAGCTGGTAGCTTCACCAAGGTAGCACCAGTGGCTGGCTCCTGGGCTGTCTGGAGTTGCAGAGGTCATGACAGGGAGCCTTTACCATGCTTTGGTGGATGTGAGGGAGGAGATCTAGCCACAACTCACCCCTCAGCCTTTTTGTTTGATCTGGCCATTCTCACCTCTGCAGTCCCAGCCTGTAAAATCTGGTATTTCTTTGTTAGGATCCTCTTTGCTTTCTTCCAACCACTTCTTCTCCCTGTAGCCAGAAGAGAGTGGCAGTTTATTTTGATATTACAATACCCCTGTAATGAGCAAACCAAACAAGGGTGTCTGCCCAAATGAATGCAGAACCCAACACAGTTGATGCAGTTTCTGTGTGGCTCCCTGCTGGCTGTGGAACACCTTCCCAGCATGTATCAGTTTCATTGTGCAAGTGCTGGAAAAATACAGAAGTTGATTGTTTGAAAATAAAAATGCAAAACCAGTGGTGTAGTATTGCAGAACCCAGCAACACACAACCCCCATCCCTGCTGGAAGAAATTGCTCTTTTGGGCTGGGCACATGATTATGTCCTGTGCCAATGGCTCCTGTGGAAGGAGCTGCTCCGTGTTCCTCGTGCTGATGGAGCTGTATAGGAAGAATTTGAAGTGAGGGAATAAGGGACCAGGAGCTGCTGCTAAGAATGAGCTGCCCCTCAGGAGTACTTAAAAATGATTCTTCAGACATTCATAACAACTTCCCTTTCATCCATGCCTAGGAAAAACTATCTACAATACATCCAGTGTTGTAGCTGACTACCTGCATTGGCAGCAGCTACCTGTAGAAAAGCAGAGTGGGGATCATTTCATAGTCCCAGCTGTGCAGACCTCAAAACCCAAGAAGTGAAATTTCTTCAAGATTTTTCCTCTTCCATTTGAAAACAGCCACTGAGAGCAGTCAGGGAAATTTCAGCTCTGAAAGAAATCTGTTGAGGAAGTCACGCATCTGACAAGCCATAAACATGCAGAGCTGTGGCAGTCGCATTGCAGCCTGAACTGCACCATGGACCATACCAAGAGCTTGCAGGACAATTAATATTTCATATTGCTGGACTGTTATGCCCAAGATGCTCTTGACAACAGCATCTGTAGTGATTTGTGCAGCTTTGTTAAATGTCAGAATTACTACAGGACATCTTTTCGCTCTTCTCAAGGTCAGGCTGGATGGGGCTATGAGCAGCCTGATCTAGTTGGGGGTGTTCCTGCTTGCTGCAGTGGGGTTGGACTGGGTGACCTCTAGAGGTACCTTCCAACAGAGTGAATTCTGTGATTCTCTGCTCAGCTTAATGTAGCAAAGGGGATCTGTAAAAGTTGATCCATATCAGAAACCAATCTGTTGAGTCAGAAGGCTTAAAACTGCTCGTCTCCTGAAATCCCAGAACATTTTTACTATAGAGAGCAGCGCACCAGAGATGGGAGAAATTAATAGTCAGGGAGAAGTATGTCTGCATGCAGAGCTTTGTTTCTGACTTTGCTGGGATGGAAGTTTGTTAGAGAAAGCCTTTAGGGATGGAAATTTGTTAAAGAAGTTCTGGGCCCCTCAGTTTAAGAAAGATGTTGAGTTGCTGGAAGGTGTCCAGAGATGGGCAACAAAGCTGGGGAGGGGTTTGGAGCACAGCCCTGTGAGGAGAGGCTGAGGGAGCTGGGGTTGCTTAGCCTGGAGAAGAGGAGGCTCAGGGGAGACCTTATTGCTCTCTACAACTACCTGAAAGGAGGCTGTAGACAGGTGGAGGTTGGCCTCTTCTCCCAGGCAACCAGCACCAGAACAAGAGGACACAGTCTCAAGCTGCACCAGGGGACATTTAGGCTGGAGGGTAGGAGAAAGCTCTTCACAGAGAGAGTCATTAGCCATTGGAATGTGCTGCCCAGGGAGTCTCCATCCCTGGAGGTGTTCAAGAGGGGATTGGACGTGGCACTTGGTGCCGTGGTTTAGTCATGAAGTCTGTGGTGACAGGTTGGACTTGATGATCTTTGAGGTCTCTTCCAACCTTGGTGATTCTCTGTGTGTAAATCTACTGTAGCAGAGAGGATCATGCCTCTGCTTTCTGCCCCAGGTAGCCAAATCTGCTCTTAACCCTTTCAGAATTCCCTGTTTGTGCTAAGGAGTTTGCAAAAGTTCCTGAAGTTTTCACAAGCTCCAAAGTTCACACTGAAATATTGTGGACATCTGTAACTGTACATGCATTTGATTAGTTTATATGCATGGGATGCACAAGATGCATTTGCCAGTAACAAAAGGTGACAGCCAACATCTAGGGAAGGATTTGCTACTTTGAAAGGAATTCATTACTACACATCTTATGGTCACATTCCCACAACAGAACTCCCAACAGTCCTAAATTGCAACACTTTGGAGAAACTTGCAGTTTTAGATGTCTCAGCAAAAAAACTGAGTCAAACAGGAAGGTCAAAGTTCAGATGCAAGAAAGAATGAAAGAAAGAAAGAAAGAATAGGGAGGCTTCTGAGCTATGCATGCTACTGCTGAAACTGAGGTGTCTCCAAGGTAAAAATGAATGCTCTCATTTGAAGATAATATCCAGTTAAACAGCTAATATCTGATATTTTGTTCTGCTTACAAGCAGCACCACACCCTGCCAGCTCCCACCATTGTTTCTGCTGGCAGAGAAGGCCTGCTGCTGTGCTGCTACACCGAGCATGTCTTCATTTGGGGTCCTTTGTTAATTAAGCAACTGTAAGTCACACGGTTTTAGCAGTGGAGACAAAAGCAGCACTTTGGCAGACTCCTGGCTGCTGTTTTCTGTCCACCCCACTCCTCCTGGCTGCCCACCAAGCAGCTGCTGAGGATCTGGAGTCAGGGTTTCTGTCTCCACACAAAATGCCTACTTTGACTGGCTGCAGTGCCAGCCTGGGCGCTCAGCCAGCTTCTCCACCAGTCTCCTTCATATCCCACAGCCAGCCCCTGGTGCAAGTGCTCTGAGCTATATCTAGCCCAGCCTAAGTGCTTGTCAGCTGCATAGGCTCTAGGTGAATTCAGCTCACTACTTGCCTGCCTTCCAGGCATCCTTAAAGGTCTTCCCACAGCAGCTGCCTGTTAGCAGGGTCAGGCTCACTCCACATGCAAGGTGAAAAACAGGCAAACCCCCCCCCAACAAACGAATCAGAAACCCCCAAATAGCTTCTAATGGGAGATCACTTCACACAGAGAAAGCCTTATCCCCATTAATCCTGCAGTTTAGCATCAGCCCCATTTGAGCAGCATTATCCTTTGCCCATTGCAGAGAGAGGAATGAGAGACATGATACTGGCTAAGGGAAAACCCGAATCAATCCACCAAGAACATTAAAACAGTGTCATCTGGTGAGCATACATAATTCAGAGCTTGAAGGAGGAGACATTTGATTGAAATGAGAAAGAAAAATAGATTGGATGAGGGCTTGAGTATGAGTGAATGTGGTGATGAGGCACCAGAAGAGCAAAGAGGTAAAGGAACCAGCGTGGAAAGAGTTTTATATATCAGGAGGGACAAAAGCATTGCTGGAGAGATACTGATGAAAGAAAGGAATAAAATAAGGTTGCTAGTGGAAGAACTTACTCAGCAGACTCATGGAGAAAAGTCATTATCTCACAGGTAGTAAGAATATCAATGTGCACACCCGTGGCTGTCTTTCTGAAATGAATTGTTCTTGAAATCTCTATCTTGTCATGTGAAGGAAAAGAGGGGGGGAAAAAAGAAGAGGAAAAAAAAAAGAGGAATGGATTAAATTAATCTTTCAAAAGAATTTGGAAAGAAAGACACATTTAAAGCAGCATTGTAGTAAATTATATTCATATATAATGCTTCATTAAAACAGGAAAAAGGCTGCTTCTGGGCTGTTGGTTTTACCTCGCAGCACCCTGGAAGTAGAGGTTTTTTTAGTGGCACATAACCACAACAGGAAGCCACTTTCACCACTTTCATTCATTTTTCTAGGTATGACTAAGTATGAAATGGTTTCCCATAAATAAGCTCTGAATTATACAGAGCAGTCCATAAGCACAGAAAGATGAACATGGGGTACCGGTTGACAGCTGGCTGAACATGAGCCAGCAGTGTGCCCAGGGGGCCAAGAAGGCCAACGGCATCCTGGCTTGCATCAAGAATAGTGTGGCCAGCATAAGCAGGGAGGTCATTCTGCCCCTGTACACTGCACTGGTTAGGCCACACCTTGAGTCCTGTGTCCAGTTCTGGGCCCCTCAATTTAAGAAGGACATTGAGAGACTTGAATGTGTCCAGAGAAGGGCAACGAGGCTGGGGAGAGGCCTCGAGCACAGCCCTGTGAGGAGAGGCTGAGGGAGCTGGGGTTGCTTAGCCTGGAGAAGAGGAGGTTCAGGGGAGACCTTATTGCTCTCTACAACTACCTGAAAGGAGGCTGTAGACAGGTGGAGGTTGGTCTCTTCTCCCAGGCAACTAGCACCAGAACAAGAGGACACAGTCTCCAGCTGTGCCAGGGGAAGTTTAGGCTGGAGGTGAGGAGAAAGTTCTTCACAGAGAGAGTTGTTGGCCATCGGAATGTGCTGCCCAGGGAGGTGGTGGAGTCCCCATCCCTGGGGGTGTCCAAAAAGGAATTGGACATGGCACTTGGTGCCATGGCCTAGTAGTCATGAGGTGTTGGGTGACAGGTTGGACTTGATGATCTCTGAGCTCTTTTCCAACCTTATTGATTCTATGATTCTACTTTTGTTTCTTTCTTCCTATGGAAGCACAGGTGGCTTGCATAGAAAGATCAAGGTCTGTGCATTGCATAGAGCAGTTTTGTGGTGTGGGATGGAGGCTTGGGCATGCAATCTCCAACATGTTACAAGTAATTTAGGAGAAAAAACCAACACCCAAACCTATTCTGTCTCTCAGAACTCAGTTTTTCTGACAGTTTATCTACGCACAGAAGTGAGATTTCTGTAGCCATGAGAACCACTTGTGGGAAATCAAGGGATTTAGCCAGACAGCTTGGAGTTGAGAAGTGTTGAAGGCAATACAGCACAACAACTTCAGAAAAGAAACAAGACTGATTCAATTTTACATAAAATAATCATTAAAGTAGTTACAGTCCTAACATATTTCAAAATGCATGTGTGTGTGTGTGTACATATAGAGAGAGAGAAAGGAAAAACCTCAGAAGGGAATCTGTTGGAATCTGAGAGACAAGCAGCCAGGAATACTTTTCACTCTTTGCACAGTTTCATGGCTTATTTCATTTGTGGTTTGCTCTGCAAAGATGAAGGGTAATTGCTCTCCAGGCAAGAGCTGGCACGGAGCTTTTCAGAGACTGGAAAGTCACGTGTGTCAGAATGGAATAGGGATAGGGATAGAATAAGCAGTGGTGATGTCTTGGTCTGCTGTCAGGGACATTGGCATGGACCTGGGGCTGGTGAGCCTGGAGAAGAGCAGCCCCAGAGGTGTTAGGTATTAGATAATAGGTTGGACTTGATGATCTCTGAGGTCTTTGCCAACCTGGTTGATGATTCTATGATTCTAATAGAATAGAATAGAATTAACCAGGTTGGAAGAGACCTTCGAGATCATCGTGTCCAACCCATCACCCAACACCATCTAATCAACTAAACCATGGCACCAAGCACCCCATCCAGTCTCTTCCTAAACACCTCCAGTGATGGGGACTCCACCACCTCCCTGGGCAGCACATTCCAATGGGCACTCTCTCTATGAAGAATTTCTTCCTAACATCCAGTCTAAACCTCCCCTGGTGCAGCTTGAGGCTGTGTCCTCTTGTTCTTGATCAGACTGATTCCCCCCCCCCATCTTCTTCCTTCAAAAAGCAAGGGGGGAAAGATAGAAATGGAAAAAAAAAGGAAGCAAACTCTTGAGACAAAAGGGCATTGCTGTAGAAGATGGAGACAAGCTCACACAAACACATACACAGATGAATTTTGGGTACCTGAAGGTCCTGTTGTCACGGTCACGTCTCAAAGCAGTCCCAGGCTTCCATGGCCCATCTACATTTTCACAGCATTTTCCTCTCACTCTGATTGTTTTTGGTAAAGCTTCATGTAGTTGAAAATGCCTTTTGGAGCCAGTGCTGCAAGTGTCAGCAGCTGAGGTGTCTGGAACACGAAATGCACTATCTGCTGAACATGGCTTTGCCTCTTGCTTTAGATCTCAGCCCTCTGACTGCACCTGCAGAAGCACCCGACACCCCTGCTTCAAATCTGAGAGCATTAAGCATCCCCCAAAATATATAGGGAACTTCTCACACCTTCAGACATCAACCAAAAACCAGGGTGAGAACAGCACTGAAGGGGTCCATGAGTTACCACCACTCTTTCTTGTTGGTGATTCCCTGTAACAGGTGATCATTAACAGGGGAAATTCTGTTTAAACTTGGACTTGTCTCTGCCTTGGTTTAGAAGATGCAGAAATGTGGCTTCCTAATGCAGAAGGACCTCAGGAGTGCTCTGCTGTGGAGGCTTTCATCAGGATAACAAGAGGCTTACCTAGTCAGTCCATGACATGTATAGAACAAACAGGAGATCCAGGAGGAACAACAGGAGGAGTTACACAGCTCTTTCCTCTACCTTTTCTGTAGGAAAAAGAACAAACCAAACCAAACCAACAACAAACCAAAACAGCAACATCAAACCCAGCTGATTTGTAGACAGGGATTTACCTCAGATAGCCTTGATAATAAAAGGTCAGCACCAGTTTCACAAAACAGGAAAAGCACAGTGCTAAGGAGAGATTGTTCTGACCTGGTGAGGTTTCACGGGCTGGCTGCCAGCCCTAAGTCAGTCTCTCAGCATTTCCTGTGTGCTCTTCAGTATCAAAGTAATTGGAGAAGGAGAAAAATAGGTGGGGGAAAGAAGGAATGAAGTCAGTGGAAGCTGGGTAGTCTCTTCAAAGAATGAAGCTCCAATGTAATGAGTAACTTGCATGATCATTCCCAAAGAGCTCCATGCTCAGACACATGTATTTAACAACAATTTGCTTTCACCAAGCAGAAGTCTGAGAGTGGATTCTGCTGATCTGAATGAAGGGACTCCTGTTTCCCCCCAGAATAAGACCATGCCCATAGGAACCATCCTGACACAAATGTCACAGTGTAAATGCACAGCCTCCCATCCTCTACCTTCATTTTCATGTGCAGACCTGTGCTCTGCAGAAGGACAAAATTAGAAGTGATTGCAGTCAGAAATGCTGTCAAATGATACATTAGTGGCTGCATCTTAGTTAATGACCGTGGTAGCAGGGGTAATTTGGAAGCCTGGAGATTTTCCATTGATTGCAAATCACCAGTTCAACTCAGACCTGAGTGAAACTGCAGTGACACCATGGGGAGGAGGACAGCAGCTCTCACCAGCTGCAAATCAACACATCAATGGACTGATGCTGGTGTATTTCAGATGTCTCTGGACTATTGGGATGGATATTTAACCACCTGATAATCTGTTTCCAGGCATCCCAACTTGCCCAGTCTCCCTTCATGCTGATGGCCTGGGTAGCCAGGGGTGCCCATGTGTTTGTGTCCAGATGTTCACCCTCCTGTTCAGCTGGAAGGTGGTTTGGTAACAGCCAGAACAGAGGCCCATCACAGCTTTTTCTTTCCCTCTGCCTCACTCTACTTTATTATCTGTGACCCTGAAATATTTCTTTGATAAAGCAGTGCTGCCTGCTTAACCAATAATATCTTTCAAACTTATTTATGGGGGCTGACAGATGGGGTTGCAGTGCAGGGGAAGGCTGATGGATGCTGAGAGCACAATACCACACCAAAATGGCATGGGAAAATTATGGATTATTGAGAAGGAAGAGGCCTCTCCTAGCATAGCTAAGCATACCCTGTTGTCTGCTGCAGCTCTGTTGTCCTCAGTGCAAGAGGAAGGACTGCCAAAGCAGGGAAACATTATTGCTCATTTGCATTCACTCTGCTGATAAAAATGCTTCTACTGAAGCTCAGAGGTCATGGAAGAATACTTATTTACAAGTCCCTTGGCAGAAATATTTTCTGTTCCATAGAATCACAGAAATAGGCAGGTTGGAAAGGACCCTCAGGATCACCAAGTCCAACCCATAACCCTACTCTACCCTAAACCATATCCCCAAGCACCACATCCAAACCACCTTGAAACACATCCAGGGTTGGCTACTCAACCACATCCCTGGGCAGCACTTTCCAATGCCTGACCACTCTCTCTGTGAAATAATGTTTCCTACTGTCCAGTCTAAACCTACCCAGGTGCAGCTTGAGGCCATTCCCTCTTGTTCTATCACTAATTACCTGTGAGAAGAGACCAGCACCAGCCTCTCCACAATGTCCTTTCAGGTAGTTGTGGACAGCCATGAGGTCTCCCCTCAGCCTCCTCTTTTCCAAACTAACCATCCCCACCTCCTTCAGCTGCTTTTCATCAGATTTATTCTCCAGGCCCTTCCCAGCTTCCTTGCCCTCCTCTGCAGTGGCTCCAGCATCTCCACATCTCTCTTGCATTGAGATGCACAAAACTGGACACAGTACTCAAGGTGTGGCCTCAGCAGAGCTGAGTACAAGGCATACATTCCAGGGGTAAGGAGCATCAGGGAAACATGTAAATATTTCACATCCCCTTGAACATTTAAACCTCTTTCTAATCATTCTGTTCCATTTATGGTTTAACCCCAGCCAGCAACTAAGCATCGGGCAGCTGCTCATTCCTCTCCCCACACCCAGTGGGATGGAGGAGGGGGGAAAGCTGGATAAAAGTAAAATCCATGGGATGAGTTATGAGCAGTTTAATAACTGGAATAGAAATTAAAAGATAACAATAACAGCAATAGTCATTGTCATGAAAAGGGAGATAAGAACCAGAGTGAAATAAAACCCTAGAAAAGCGATGCACAATGCAATGTCTCATCCTTGGCCTTGGAGGCAGTGCTGATATGGCCACAAGGCTCAGCCAGCTGACAAGAAGGTAGCTTCTCCATGTGTCAGTGACCTTAAATGCAAAAGGAGTAAGGAAGTGAGCTCAGGAGGAATAATAAGCTCCCACGGTGGCAGCAGAGGCTATCTCTGCAGAGCCATAAGCTCAAAGGAGGGGCAGGCATTTGCAGCCCAGTCATTGTGGCAGTGTCAGGACACCTCTGCAGCACCATGGGGTTCCTTTCCCAGTGGGTGCAGCCCAGCCCTCCCACATAAGGGCTCAGACAGGTGGTGCCATGGGCTCATCTTTAAAGGGTGAGTGCTGGGAGCGATGTCAGGGATGTCACCAGCATCTGCTTGGCTGGACGGAGAGGCATGCTCACACTATGGAAGCACCAGGGCCTCTCCCAGGGTGACCCCACTCCAGCACTGTTTCTTTGATGCTATTTCAACCCCATGTGCCCATCAGATCTGTGATGTGCAGGGGGAAGGTGATGATTTCTGAGGTGGAAAGCTATTTGTGGCATGTTCGTGCAGAGAGCATCCTGCTGGGCCGTATCAAGCGTGATGAGGTCTGGCAGGGAGGTGCAGCTCCTTCCTCTTTGGGAGGAAAGCTCCTCAGAAGTATCAGCTCCAAAGCTTCCCCTTGCCATGAATACCAATTTGGTTTAGCTATTCACCCTAGGCAGATATATTTTCTTGTAACTTAATGTACTCACTGCCTGAAAAGAAGCTGCACATTCACTTGACTGGATGACTTATGGACACTCTGCCCCTGTGTGCAGTCCTGTCATACTTCTGTGGTTATGGTCCTCCTGACTCCCAGTGTAAGTAGTTTGGGCACTGTGTTGGTGGTGAGCTAACAAGGGGATGTGATGGGAGTGCCAAAGTAAAATGAGTCTGTCTGGAACACAAAGCAGATCAGTTACTGGACAGTGTCAGCATCACCACCCTTGTCCTTGCTGTCTGAGCAGCCTTTCTCTTCTGCCTTTGATAAAGCAGGCAGCAACCTTTGGTTGAGCCTCTAAGACAGACCTCTGCACCCAGGAGCAAAGACTTTTCAGCACTGAAACCTCAGCCAGCAGAGGGTGTACTACCTGGCAACAGCTGTCAGGCACCAGTGCCCAACCTGCTCGCTGGTGGTTCACTCCTGTGTTTCTCTAGATGAGGTACTTCATCTCCTTTCCCCAGGGCCTCTGTCTGTGCCATGTTTGGACTGTGATCCACTCAGTGTGTCTGGCCCAAGGGACTTGTGGCTGTCACAAGGTGCTGCTGCACTGGCACTGCATGAGCTTTCAGAGCTATTAGCTTCATCATATTTATTCTCCAAGGCTCTTGAAGGAGCTGTTGCCAGATATTCTTTCTGATATGCTCTCAGCCACTGCAGCAGACATTTTGGGTGCTGGAGTGTTCTCTCCTGCCTCCATCAGCACCTCTGACCAAGCTCCTGTGTCTTACCCCAGCTTAGAGACCAGCTGTTTGCCAGCTGGCACCACAGCATCACTGCACAGCAGTGCTGGAGGGAGACTAGAACGGGATCTGTCTTTGTAAAGCAGAGCTGCCCCCTTGGGCACCCCCACCCACCCGTGCCTGACCATCTCCCAGGCACCATGGGCTGCTTCTCCACCACATCCCAGAGCCTATGGTTGTCCCCATACCATCTCAGACCACTTCCTACTCCCATGGTACTCGGTGGTGACAGTACTGCACTGCCTCCAAGCACCAGAGATTTGCTTTCTCTCCTGTCCAGTTCTTAATTTCTTTCCCATTCTTGCTACAAGGGACATGCTGCACTTCCAGCCAGCCAGCTCCCTACACTTTGCTACCTAATCCCTGTGATGAATAGAATAGACCAGACCAAGTTGGAAGAGACCTTCAAGATCATCACATCCAACCTATCATCCAACACCACCTAACCAACTAAACCATGCAAATAAGCACCCTATGAAGTCTCCTCCTAAACACCTCCAGTGATGGTGACTCCATCACCTCCCTGGGCAGCACATTCCAATGAGCAATCACTCTCTCTATGAAGAATTTCTTCCTAACACCCAGCCTAAACCTCCCCTGGTGCAGCTTGAGACTGTGTCCTCTTGTTCTGGTGCTGCTTGCCTGGGAGAAGAGACCAACCTCTGCCTGTCTACAACCTCCCTTAAGGTAGTTGTAGACAGCAATAAGGTCACCCCTGAGTCTCTTCTTCTCCAGGCTAAGCAACCCCAGCTCCCTCAGCCTCTCCTCACAGGGCTGTGCTCCAAACCCCTCCCCAGCTTTGTTGCCCTTCTCTGGACACGCTCCAGCAAGTCAACCTCCTTCCTAAACTGAGGGCCCCAGAACTGGACGCAGGACTCAAGGTGTGGCCTAACCAGTGTGGTGTACAGGGGCAGAATGACCTCCCTGCTCCTGCTGGCCACACTGCTCCTCACACACACCTTCCTGGTGAGGGCCAGGGAAAGCTCTTCCTGCAGCCCCTCTAACATGTTGTTTGGGGATTTTTCCCTTTGTACTGAAAGTCCCTACCCATATTTTCTTTTTAATGTCTGTTCTTTTTTTAACTGCTCAGCTATACAGTTGAGCTCAGGAGCTCACCTGCAGGTAGCTGGAATCATGGAACCTCATTGTTAACCAGCCAATGACTTTGGCTGGGCTGACATTTTCCTGGCTATTTTTAGAGCATGACTCAGACACTGCACTACAGAGCCTGCAAAGTCCCTGTGGGCTGATACTGGAGCCTCATTCAAAGCTGTGCTGAAGCACCACACGAGAGGGAAAGGGAGTTAAAGCAGGCAAAGGCTTTTGTTCACCTGCTGTCAGGGCTCTCCTTAGGAAAGCCAGTGAACACAGGAACAAGGTGTTACAGCAATGGAGGGGGGATGTTAAGAACTGGAAGGAAAATTCACTTACCTGGCTCTCACAGGAACATTTCCACCACATATTGCTGGGCTGCTAGAAAGAAACTGGAGCCTCACCAGTGCCCACACTCCTAAATGACCAAGCAAAAGAGAAATTCTGAGGCTTTTTATCCCAGCCAGTTCTATCTGCTTCCCCACCTGTGTGAAAATCCATTGCTCTCACCTGGTCTCCCTAGGAGTTGTTGTCATGAAGACAATACCCACAGGCCCAGTTAGTGACTCTGGTTGGTTGGTATTAACAAGGTCTTAAAATGAAGAACACCACTTTTAACTACAGCTCTGTAACACATCAGAATTAAAAGCCATAATTTACTTAGCACCATGGTCCTAGTGATTACCCTCTGACTGCAAATGGGTGTCCCCTGCCCAAGCCCAGGCAGCTGCTAAGCCATTGCAGCCATCCTGCTGCCTTGGAGGGTAGAGGCATGGGCAGGAGAGAGCTGTTAAAAAATGCTGTCCCTCCTGCTGCCTGCTCAGCCTGGCACTGCACCTTCCCCACCACCTTGTGCAATCCAGGTCCAAGTGCCTGCTCCCCTCTTCTTGCTTCGAGATGCCAGTGTGTTATTTCCCCCCCTAGCAGAAGCAGGGTTTCCCTTCATTTCTTACCCTGTTTCTTGGAGATTTTCTGATTTTATTGCATGCATAAAATCCCTACCAGTGCTGGGCTGGGAGGGAGCTGGCTGAACCCACGGCAGGGGCAGCTAGCCTCCAAAGCCAGCAGCGCTACATCAGTTTCCGTCAGCTGAGAGCCTGGTGCTCAGCTTTCCTGAGGAGAGGTTATGGGCAACTCTGGAGCAAGACATAAAACATTCATGGCATGTATAACTGGGCACTGCAGCAATACACAGAGAGGGCAGAAAGCTGTCTTCTGGACCACACCAGCCAACGAGTGAGCAGCAGAAAGCATTAAGCCTAAGGAGGTTGTGCTCTGGTTTGTTTCCATCCTGTAATCATTTTAATTCTAGTTAGTGCAGCTACAAATGTTCCTCGTGGCACCACTGTCTTCAGCAGCAGCAGCAGCACATCCCACAGATCAATAGGATGCTGCATTATGGTATTTCCTTTCACTGCTTTTAGGTTTCAGATCTTTCATGCCTTTATCTCAGGCAGGAGTAAATAACTAGATGATTGTTTTCTGCAGTGGTGTGTTACACATCCGTGAAGCTTCCTGTGCAAACAAAATAACACTCACTTTGATATCCATCTTTAATGGGGGTGGAAAGAGCTTGGCTTACTACACAATTTATGCCTCTCTGGGTGCTTCTTTTGGCAGAAACCATTTTTCTCAAGACTGACTAGGGGTGCCCAAAGCACTACAAACACAGGGCTGAACACCAGCTAACACAACCTCCGATGTGATTTCCAGCTCCTCCCAGCAGCCAGCTGGGCAGGCAGCCATGGCTGCCCTGCCCATGGCAGCTCCCAAAGATGGGCTGCAAAACACACAGCCCTCCATAGCCAGTGAGCAGCTTCCCTTGCTAACATGCATAGAATCATAGAATCACTAAGGTTGGAAGAGACCTCAAAGATCATCAAGCCCAACCTGTCACCCAACACCTCATGACTACTAAACCATGGCACCAAGTGCCATGTCCAATCCCCTCTTGAACACCTCCAGGGATGAGGACTCCACCACCTCCCTGGGCAGCACATTCCAAGGGCTAACAACTCTCTCTGGGAAGAACTTTCTCCTCACCTCCCGCTAAACTTCCCCTGGTGCAGCTTGCGACTGTGTCCTCTTGTTCTGGTTTTGTACCTCCCTGCAGGACAAGCTTCCCCACCATCACACTGCTCAGGAGCCTGGGTTTGTGATGCTCTAAGTGTGCAGGCAAGCAGATGGATGACAGCCATCACTGGAGAGGCAGGTGGCTGCTGAGCCTCAGTTTCTCTAGCCACAAACTGCAGAAGGATGACAGACTCCCCACAGCCAAAGAGCAAAGCTTATCTGTGGGGAAAAAATAGTAATCCCCAAGCAAATAACACCCACCACACTTTGAGCTCATTGGTGCATACCCCAAGCACAGAGAACCAACCCACCACACTTCCAGCTCATTCATGTACACCCCAATCACAGACAACCACCTTCTCCTCCACCTTCTCTGTGAGGAGCAGAAACCAGGCCAGAGCTGCAGGAGCATAGCTGACACTATAAGGGCTTGCTGCAGAAAATAGCTCCTCCTCAGAACATGAGCAGCTGAAAAGCTGTAATAAAATGTTAGAAGGGGAAAAAAAAAAAAGGCACTGCAAAAATACATCAGAGCAACCACACTGCCTTTCACTGGCAATTTGCTGCTAGCTCCTGGCTGGGATACCTCAGAGAGACACCACAGAGAGAACTGCCCTCTGCCTTCATGTACCAAAGAATATGCTTTCGAGGGATTGCTCCCTGCAAGGAAAATGGACTGGGAAAGGTGTTGGGAGGCTCACACAGTGCCTGACACATCCTGCTGGACTGGTTTGGATGATGTTCACATTTCTCTGGTTTCCCAGATGTGGGCATCAGCAGCAGGAGGCCCAGCTAACAGGGGATGCTTTCCCTCAGGCTTGGTAGGAAGACAAACTTGGCAGCCCCAGACTTCAATTACCCTCAGGGGTGGATGAACAATCTGTTTGGGACTCAGCCCTGACCACCAGATGGGACACACTCCCTGCTGAAGCTGTTGTGCACACAAAGATATCACAGAACCATAGAATGGTAGGGGTTGGAAGGGACCTCTAGGGATCATTTAGCCCAAGCCTCCTGCTAAAATAGATTCCTCTGGAGCAGGTTGCACAGGATCATGTCCTGATTTTCCTCCCAGTCACTTCATGTGCAACAGCATCACCTCTCTGCCATTTGTACATCCTGTCTCCCCCCCACTTTTTTTTTCCCTCCTCATTTTTTTTCTGCTTCACAGGTTGGACAGCATCAGAAAATGCATATATCTGATTTTTCTGGATATCCTGCTCCATTGCAGCTATTTTTAAGAGGCATTTCTTTAAGACAGAACTCATTTGCAGCTGTTGCCATGTGATAATCCACTGTTGCATGGCAAGCTCCAAGTCAGGTCAACACAGAGTGTTACAACAGCTATGGAGGGGAGGAGGGGAGAGGAGAATCAAAACTTCTGCAGAACTAAGTGCTAGCAGAAAATGTGAGGGTAACCCGAGGAATGGGGTCCTGAGAGGAAAAGGAGTAACGAGGATGACTGCATTCACCATTAAGTATTTAAAGCAGAAGAAAAGCATTTGACTCCCTGGCTATCAGCAAGCATCCTGTCAAGCAAAGAAAAAGGGCAGGAGCAGTCTCTGCTTCCACCCAAATTAGAGAACAAGCAAGAGGGATAATGTTTCCTAACACCAGCAAGAGTAATGGTATTTAGGAAGGTTTCTGGCATTGCACTCAAGGGCAAACGACAGCACAGGGAGAGCCTTCTGCTGGAAGGTCAGAATCGTGTTTACACTCCACATGCAGTTTGTGTTTGATGTGCAGCTTGTGTTGGAGTCAGGCAGACTTCTCGTCTCGGAGAGGGTTAGAAGCATTTATGAATTGCTCCATTTAACATCTCAGACGTCTGAGGAGCGAGATTCAGTAGCGTGGATTCGCTGGCTGGCTGCCTGGCGAGGTTTCACCTCAAGGGGGGATGATCTCACCGCTGCATAAGATGATCTTCAGCACAGGAGAGAGAAGCTCTGGCGGTCAGAGTGAAGCTCGGCTGCCGTCGGTGCAGCCTGGCTGCCCAGGAAGCGGCCATGCAGCACTCCGACATGAACTCCCCGCAGTGCTCTGCCGCTTCTGTGCCCTGTACCAGAGGATGTGCTCACTCGATTCACTCCACGTTCCGGCAGTGATTTGCCCAAATTAAGCCCATGCTATGCAAGGCTTGCCAGAGGCCCTACAACCCCCGAACTGAGATGCATTTGATGTCTTCAGGGCCTTTTAACGCCGAACTGCCTGCAAAGAGCAATGTTGTGGCTCTCACCCCTGCCCACACAGCCTTCCTGAGCATGGCTCCCAAGGGCATTTAAGACATCACTGCTCCCAAGTGGTATTTCTCCTCTGGACTGCATCAGCCTGAGCACTTCCAGTGCCTCCCTCTCGGTGAGCAGGAGGGTGTGGGGGAAGTTGTTAGGCTTAGCAGAAGCATGAATGAAGCCCACCTGTGTCCTTACTGCCTGCTCACCCCACCCCAGAGCCCTGCTCTGCAGAGGAGGCTGGAGGGGCGCAGCTCAGCTCTGTGGCTGGGCCAAAAGAATCACACTCCTGAGCAGGACCCCAGCTCACAATAACACTCCCTTCTCACCCTGACAAGGAGCCAGGTACCAGGGAGTGTCCCAGACAAAGTAATTTTGGGGAAAAAAAGGTTGACCTTTTAGTAAGAGGTGCATGACCAAGTGTAATGAAGGGTCCCAGGTAGCAATGCAGCAGGTGCTCTCGAGGAACATTTTAGACCATAAGCTGAGCAGACTGCTCCAGCCAGGACAAACAGCTTCAGGGAAAGTGAGCCAACAATGTGCACTTACAGACCAGAGGGCAAATCACATCCTGGGCTACATCAAAAGATGCACAGCCAGCGAGTCAAGGGAGGTGATTCTGCCACTCTGCTCTGGCAAGACCTCACCTGGAGTGCTGTGCCCAGCTCTGGAGCCCACAACATAAGAAAGATATGGATGGGTTAGAGAAGGAGGGCCACAAAAATGATCAGAGGGCTGGAGCACCTCACCTACAATAACAGGCTGAGGGAGAAGAGAAGGCTTTGGGCAGACCTTATAGCTGCCTTCCAGTATCTGAAGGGGGCCTACAAGAAAGCTGGGAAGGGACTGCTTACAAGGACACAGAGCAGTAGAACAAGGGGCAAAGGTTTGACATTAGAGCAGGGTAGATTTCAGCTGGACATTAGGAAGACGTTATTTACTCTGAGGGTGGTGCAGGTGGCCCAGGGAGGTGTGTCCCTAGACACATTCAAGGTCAGGCTTAGTAGGGCTCTGAGCAAGCCGATCTAGCTGGGGATGTCCCTGCTTACTGCAGAGGAGTAGATGGGTCTAGATGATGGTTACAGATCCCTTCCAACCCAAGGTTCTGTGGTTCTATGAAAGACACCGTTTCCTACCAGTCAAAACACAGGCAAGTCCTTCCTTCACACTCCGAAGAGCAGCTCCCCAGTGTTGCTCTGAGTCCTTTCCAGCCACCAAAATGTCAGAGAAAGCCCCTGGGGCACAGCAAACAAGGGGAAAACAAACAAGCAGCACTTCCCTTTCCCAGCCCCAGCAGGTTTGCTCTATGCCCCCAGACCCAGGTGCTGCAGTTGCCTTCCCTGCCTGCGGAGCGCCCCAGACAGCCGGCTCGGAGGGACCGACCCCGGCCGGTGCTAAGGACTCATCACAGGGGTGTGGGGAAGTCGTTCGCATGTCGGGTTCACTGAGCATAAGCAGGTAGAGGAGATTTTTGTTCCGGGAGGGGTGTGGGGAGAGCCCGCTGCCGCCCGGACGGGGCCGGGCGATGCATCTGCGGAGCCCGGGAGCCTCCTGCTGGAAGCGAGGGGATGCGCGGGATGCCAGCAGCCCCGGAGCGATAAGCGCCCTTTATCCCTCGATACTGGAAATACTTTCTTCTCAGACACCTAGGCTGTCACCTGCCCTCGCCGTCTCTTCCCCTGACCCTCACTCCTTCGACCCCAGAAGCTGAGGCATGGCAGAAAACGCCAAATATCATTGGCACGCCTGGCCTCTGAAGGGTGAATGTCAGGAGGATGGAGCCAGGCTCTTCTCAGTAGTACCCAATGACAAGGCAAGGGGCAATGGACACAAACGGGAACACAAGAGGTTCTACCACATGAGCTTAATATTCTTCCCTTTGAGGGTGGCATGGAACAGGAACAAGCTGCCCAGACAGGTTGTGGAGTCTCCAGCTTTCAAAGCATTCTAAACCCACTTGGTTGTCTTCCTGTGTGATTTACTCCAGGTGATCCTTCTCTAGTAGGGTGGGGCGGGGCAGGGCAGGGCAGGGCAGGGCAGCGCAGCGTGGGGTGGGGTGGTTGTGATTGGACTAGATGATCGTCAGAGGTCCCTTCCAACCCCACCGTGCTGGGATTCTGTGATTGACTCTGTAACATTCCAAACGCTTAGGAGTGTTTCCTGACACAGTGCTGAGGGATGCCTTGGCTGTGTTCCTGCCACAACCTTGTCTCTGTCCTCCCTTCCTGGCCTCATGCTCTGGCTGGGACCCCTGCCGTGCCATGCAGCTAAGGAGAGGTTAGTGAGGACTGGAGAAAGGCAACGAGCACGTACTGAAGCATGGAACAGCGTCCCCCACAACATGCCTGAGTGAACTCGCCCTGTGGAGCAGGGCAGCATTGACACCGCAGGGATCTATGAGACCTCTGCAAAACCAGGAGTGCCACGGAGGGGAGCTATTGCCCTGGCGTTATTCCCTTGTGAGTGTCTGCTTCCAGTCTCACGCTGAGTCAGACACAGGCTGGACAGGCTGTTGGACTCAGCCAGCATGGCTGCCCCAAACAGGGACTGAGGACCAATTTCATCTGAGCGCTGGTGTTCTGCCAACACGGCTAAGGCGTTACTGCTCCCAGATGTCTGCTCTGTCCCTCTGCCAGGAGCTACCACACTTCCTAGCTGGAGCAGGAGGGACATCTGCCTGGGCTTCAGCCACCACTAGACACTGCTTGCCTCCCTGGCCTCCCAGTGCAAGCCTGCCTGTGCTTGCAGGTGAGAAAATGCACCATAAATCCAAGCTGCTGAGAGATGCAGATGTCCAGAGGAGCAATACGATAGCCTGGAGCAGAGTGGCCCAGGCACATGAGAGCAGTGACCCTTTGCCCACTTCCATCACTGCCAGGGCTTTGCTGGCAGCTTGTTTGCACAGGGGATGAAGGGCTGTTGCAAAATCACACCCTGACTTACTCAGCACTGATTTCCTATGGCTTATCTATGATAAATGCACCAGCTCATTAGACTCCTCTTGGGCCATGAAGTCCTCTTATTCCCTCTGGCATGCCCCTTGGCCTGATTCCCCCATGTTATGGAACTGCCTTCTCAGAATGTTTTTTCCAGTGTGGCTTCCCAAGACCCAGCATGGACTGCAGCTCCCCTTCAGGTACCATCAAGTGTGCAGCACAAGGCTTGCTGCCTTTCCTAGCACTGAGTATCATAGGACAGAAGGGCCCCTAGGCTGCACAGATCATTGCACAGCGCATCCCTGGAGGTGTTCAAGAGGGGCCTGGACGTGGCACTTGGTGCCACGGTTTAATAGTCATGAGGTGTTGGGTGACAGGTTGGACTTGATGGTATTTGAGGTCTCTTCCAGCCTTATTGATTCTATGATCCTGTGAAATCTAGATAAATTCCCTTTGAATCCCAAGCCCTCTCCATTGACTGTGATGGGCCCCGGGGTCACCTCCTTGAGTTGCAGGAGCGAGTTATGATTTCCCTTACTCCTTCTGGAGGAGAAAAACCCCCAAAGAGCATAGAGCAGCCCAGCTTTATTTCTGTATTCTGACCAAAAAGGAATCCTAAATACAGTAGAGAAGTGAGTGATGTAACACAAGCCCCAAGAATGTGCTTGCATCCTGGAATTAATTGCCTTACGCCCCTCGTTATTTATAGCCCTGATGCCGTTCCCAGCAGCTCCACGCTGCGTTCCTTCTGCTGCTGGCCGAGCTCGCTGCCTGCCGCCAGATCTGCAGCACCAGCGGCAGCTGTGTTGTGTGTGCGGATCACATAGCAACTGCGCACAGCTGCCTGCCAAGGAGAGCCGGCCCCGCTCGCTGCCCAGGCTGCTGCTCAAACCAAGGCAGAGAACAAAGCGGCGGGCAGGGAGGGGGGCAGAGCGAGGCCAGGTTCCTTTGCTAGCGGTTTCCAAAATCTCCCTCGGAAAGCCGGTGCCGGTGCGGAGGGCTTCTGCCCTCGGAGCGAGGCTGGTGGGACTGGGAGCTCCGGGCTGTGCCGCCAGCTGGCTGACAACGGGGTGGGAAAGGAAAAGCCATTCCCGGCGCCGCTGCTAAAGCCACGTTGTATCACACCTGGGGGCTCCTGCTCCGAGCTGTCCCTCCACCGTGAGCAGCGGGAGGGTGCGAGCAGGGAGGCGCAGGGGGCTGGGGAAGCTGGGTGCGATCTAGCCCATGGCTGCTCCTGGCTGAACCCCAAGTTAGGGCCCGAAGCGATCCGGCATGCTGCTGCCTCCTATGCACAGCTGCTGCCTCCTGTGCACAGCTGCTGCTGCCGGGACAGAGGCACCCGTGCTGGAGGCGCTGGCCAGCAAGCACAGAACGGGGCCCAGGATGCGGCCAGGTTGGGCCCCCGTGGTGGGGCTGTGGCTTGAGCCAGGATTTGCCCCCCATGGGATTTCTTTCTGCCTCCTTTTGCATGTACTAATGCAAAACTTTTGATCTGCTCCAAAGAGCCTTTCATCAAAGATCCTTTCATCTACTGAAAACTTTTATTTAGGTATCTTAAACTTCTTCTAGGCTGGATTTTTAACTGTGCCTTGCACCTCTTGCAAGCAGCACACCTCTGCTGGATGGCGTGACAACCCATGCTGCTCTTCCGTGGCCCCCCACTTCCAGGGATCACAGAATCTATCAGGTTGGAAGAGACCTCCAAGATCATCAAGTCCAACTGATCACCCAACCCTAATTAATCAACCAGACCATGGCACTAAGTGCCTCATACAGTCTTTTCTTAAACACCTCCAGGGATGTGTACCCCACCACCTCCCTGGGCAGCCCATTCCAATGGGCAATCTGTCTGCCTGTGAAGAACTTCTAAGATCAAGCCTAAACTTTCCCCTGTGCAGCTTGAGACTGTGTCCTCTTGTTCTGTTGCTGGTTGTGGCAGCACCATACCCAGCTCTCCCTTGAAGAAGTGGAGTCATTTACCTCCTGCACAGCCGCTGCTTTTGCATCCAAAGCAAGCTGGAGGACGGGGGGGGGTGGGGAGAGACCAGAACAGCGTCTGGGGCTGGGGCAGTGGCAGCGAGGCCAGGCTGCCAGTTTTATCCAGTCTGTTAGAAAGCATGTACCACACAGTAATCAGATTCATTTTATTAAAAAAAAGACCTTGCAATAAAATCCCTTGGAATTCACCACCTTGCCTCGAAGAGTTGCAATATTTTACTAGTACATAATAACACAGTCTCACATATTTACATTATAGTCCTCTAGATAACAAAAATAGCCGTGTTGTACTACTGAATAATGCTTCCAAACAGTTAGCCTCAACGTTTTGGTACCTCCCCCAGCTGAGTCACTGTCCATGCTCTTTAGCATTTACAGTATATAACAAAGCAAGAAGGGGGGGGGGGGAAGAGAAAATAAAAAGAAGAAAAGAAATAAGAGAGAAAAAAAAAAGGAACTTAAAGTGTGTGCCTTATGGTTTTCAGGCAAATCCCTTTCAGGTGGCAGCTCTCTGACTCCCAGGTTTTTCAAGAGAGATAAAGTGCATTTGGAGGGGCAGATGTATAGGCTGGAAAGTATCAGCAAAGGGTTAAAGTATGTTTGCAATACTGTACAGAAAGTAATGCCAGCAAAACCAGGCTCGCTTCACAAGCTGCTGCTGCTGCACTGGTTTGGCAGCATGTCACAGGTAGCAGGGGCCGAACGAACAAGGGGAGAACCAAAAAGCTAACTACAAGAGGAAGAACTGCCTGTGCAAATGCCACCCTGTGGTTCTGTCATGGATTTTCACTGGCTGCTTCAGGAACCGAAGCACAGCTGTCTGGAGAAAGGAACTTGTTGGATGTGGAGGTGAAGGGTCCTTTCCACACTAAAGAAACACAACACGGTCAGCTTGCAGCAAGGGACTGACTTACCAGCAAAACAACAGCAGCCAAACCCAGGCTCCTCTCTGGAGGGAGCTGCAGCACAATCAGAGCCGCAGCACACGTGAGTGTGACAAGCTTGTCGCTCCCCCCTCCGCTTGCTGGGGCTGGCAGGGGCAAGGGGAGAGGCAGGGCTGAAGGCCTCCCAGTCAACCCACTCCTGCTGTCCAGAGCAGGGCTGGATTACCTTGGAGAGTGTCACTGGGACAGCCCCTGGCCTCTGAACCGAAGTCATTTCGGTAAGCTGTGCACTGATCCATATGGTAGTTATTTAGTTTGAGATTTTGGGGTTTTTTGCCTTCCCTTTTTTAAACACTGGCATTTGCTGGTGTGGCTCTGCAGCCTGCCACAAGGCACAGGGCTGGAAACAGCTTGGGAGCCATCCCTGACAACCAGGACGCTTCTGCTCCCTTCGTGAACCGCCTGCAGGTGGGACACCACATCTTTCTTTGTTTTTTTTTGGGGTTTGCTTATAAACTACTCTAAATAAAAGCCAATTCTCTGGTGGAAATGGATGGAATGTTGTTTGTGGTGGGGGTTTTGTTGTTTTCCTTTTGTTTGGTTTTTTTTCTTTGACAAGTACAAACCCATTTTAAATGTTCACTAGATGCAAGGAACATCTTGCTGTAAAAATAACAGGCCCTCCCACCCGCTGTCCCCTCTTTACATTTCTAATTATAAAATGGTACAGTCATTTCAGGTTCCTAACATGAAACAGGAAGGATGGTATTACATGCACACACACACACACACACCATGGAGCTATTCGACATCCCAAAGAACTGTGCGCATTCAGAGCCAACAAGCGCCTTGCTCTTGTTACTGCCTGCAACACCACACAGGCCTGAAGAACCAGGAAAGAACAAGAAAGGGAAAATGAACAAGAAAGGGAAAACGAACAAGAAAGGGAAAATGAAATGAACAAGAAAGGGAAAATGAAACGAACAAGAAAGGGAAAATGAAATGAACAAGAAAGGGAAAATGAAATGAACAAGAAAGGGAAAATGAAATGAACAAGAAAGGGAAAATGAAACGAACAAGAAAGGGAAAATGAAACGAACAAGAAAGGGAAAATGAAACGAACAAGAAAGGGAAAATGAAATGCTATTTCTTCTGGTTTCTCTCTCTCTCTCTTTCCTTCCCCCCCTGCCCCCTTCGTTCACTCCAGAAAGAAGTAACTTCCACTGATTCACGATTAAAATAGTTGAGACAAGATTAGTTTCACAGAATCACCAAGGTTGGAAGAGACCTCAAAGATCATTGAGTCCAACCTGTCACCCAAGACCTCATGACTAAACCATGGCACCAAGTGCCACGTCCAATCTTGACCACCACCAGGGACGGTGACTCCACCACCTCCCTGGGCAGCACATTCCAATGGCTAATGACTCAGTGAAGAACTTTCTCCTCACCTTGAGCCGAAACCTCCCCTGGCACAGCTTGAGACTGTGTCCTCTTGTTCTGGTGCTGGTTGCCTGGGAGAAGAGACCAACCCCCACCTGGCTACAACCTCCCTTCAGGTAGTTGTAGGCAGCAATAAGGTCTCTCCTGAGCCTCCTCTTCTCCAGGCTAAACAACCCCAGCTCCCTCAGCCTCTCCTCACAGGGCTGTGCTCAAGGCCTCTCCCCAGCCTCATTGCCCTTCTCTGGACACGTTCAAGTGTCTCAATGTCCTTCTTAAACTGAGAGGCCCAGAACTGGACACAGTACAGTACTAGTTTCATTTATTTTTCATTCAAACCCCACATCTTTCATTCTTTGTTCTTCTCTCTTTCTGCCTTTGAAGTATAGCTCCTGCTCAGTGTTTTGGTTGTTTTGGTGTTGTATGTTTTGTTATGTTGCTGGTTTTTTTTTTCCCTTTGGAAAAGAAGTGCCAAAGAGGAGAAAGAGAGCTGAGCAGGTTTCCAGCCCAGTGGGAGAATCTGCATGGCGGAAGACAGCCTTCTCCCTCGCTCGCCATCCCAGCCCGCAGCTGCCATCTGCTACACAAACAAATCCAGACTAAAAAGTCCATCTGGTGTTCCTCTTTCAACTCAGAAACTATCAATTAGTTCAGGTAACAGCTTGATAAAACAACAGAAGTGCTTGTGTTGGATCAATTGTCCCTAGTTTAAAGCTCTGTGAGAACACCACCTCCCCTCTTCCTTTCCCCTCACCCCTAAAATACTTCATGACATTGTTTGTCACTGCTTGCATTAGCCATGTCAAGTCAGTTCTGCCATGCTGGCTGCCCCATACACTCACACACTTTGCACCTGTAGGACAAATCGATCAATGCTCAGTGTTCTTCAGTGAAGCAGTCTTGGTCAGCACTGGGTATGAAGCTCAGGAGCTGCTGAAACCCCTGTGCTTATCTGCTCAGCAGTCTTGGTCAGCACTGGGTATGAAGCTCAGGAGCTGCTGAAACCCCTGTGCTTGCCTGTTTTCCAGCCCTTAAAATGAACTTAGGCTGGCTCCTTTCCTCAGTGCCGAACCAGAGCAGTCCAACCTGATACAGGCAGCACAAACTGCAAGTGAGGGAGCAGCACAACTTCAGTCTGATCCCATAACCTCCTTCTCCTGCAACACTAGAGCAAGCATTTGTGAGAGGGGCTGGATTTCTCTGCAGTTTCAGTCCTGCAAAATGGTGCATCCCAACAGCAAACCAACTCTTCCCTCTGTTGTTTAGGGAGTCAGCTTGTCCTGGCCTCTATTGCTAGCAGACTGGTAACTCTGGTCTTACAACAGAGATCTACAACAAATGGTTAAAGAAATCTGCTAACAAATAGAAATCAAGAATGACTGTCAGTTCTCTTGGTGTGCACTGCCTATAAACTCCTATTCCTGGCTCACTTCTAACTAGATGCTTAGTCAGGAGCTTTTCTAAAGACCGAGATCATGAAGGAACAAGCCTCTTATGAGCAAAGCCTGGGAGATCCCCAGCTGGCTCTTAGGCATAACCTCTGTCATCACTTCAGTGCAGACCAATTGTCACATCAAGGACTTGCAGTACAGAGATTTATATATATGAAGCCTTGTGCCTCAATCGTTGCCTTTCAATCACAGATTCTGCTCAAAAGGCTGTGGCATATATTCAAAGGAAGAAAACAGTAAGGCAAAAAAACACGGGGGAAAAAATATCTCTGTGAAGTCTGCTCTCTGGGTTTAACAAGAGTGGCAAATGAAACACACATGATTGTGGAAAATCCGCAACTCTGTTGTACTGGTGACTAGAAGTGCATCAAAGTGTGAGGTGATCTGCAGATACCTGCCAGGGCTACCTGTCTGTAGGCAGTGCCTTCTGAGCTAGACATTTTGCAAATGGGACAAGCATTTCTTTAGCAGGAGGGGAGAGGGAGTGGGGCTTAACAGGTTGGACAAACAGAAGGCTTGGATCACAAAATGCATATTCTTTGAGAAGGATTTAATTCAGAACTGGACCCATCCCTGGGGCTTGGTTTCATTTTGTTGCTAAAATAAGCAGGTGTCCCAAACAAGCCATTCAACAAGGAGATGAAGCCCTGTCCTTCTTCAGATCTGGATCTGATCCAGGGGTCATTAAAGCAGCTAGATCTGAGGGACCTCTCCTCACATGTGAGTTGAAGAACATTTTTCTGAAGCTGCCTCTATAAAGCCTTTTTCTCCAGTGCCACACTCTCCCTCATACAAGAACTCTAAAAATAGCACCTGCTTCTGTTTTCACTACAGCACAGTTTCCATAGTCAAATCAATGTACTTTTATATGCACACATGGCAATTGAATCCTATACAACGCTTGAAGAGTGCACTGCAGTGCTGAGATTCTTCTGATCCTGGGTTTGAGGCTCTACAGCAGTTGGAAAATGAAAGAATCCTCCAAATCTCAGCAAGTGCCAGATCTGTGGGCCCACCAGAGTGGGGCAGCTGTGTGGAATGGATGCAGAGCTGGTGCCTTGCACACCTGCATGCAGATGCACAATTGGTGCCTTGCACATCTGCATGCACACATTAGGTCAGCTGTGAGTGCAAAATCCTGCCCACGTCCTACCTATTGAACAGACCTTTGTGAAGGCTGTTGAGTGAGACCTCTGAGAGGCAAAGGACACTCAGGGTGCAGGCTCTGTCTGGCCAAGCTTCATCCTGCGGCACAGCCTGAGTGAAGATGAGCCTCACCAGGGTGAACACTTTTCCCCTCTGCTACTCACTATGAGCCGGAAAAGAGCCTGAGATGACAAGGCAGGAAGACCTTGCAGAGACACAAGGTCAGCTGAACGAGGAGGGTGCCTTTCGCAGAGCTGCACCATCCTGTGGCCACTGTCCCTGCGCAGGAGGTGCTGCGGGTGGCAGTCACGGTGTGAGGCTGTGGAATGCTGTGTGTGTGAGCACTTGTTCGTCAGAGGGCACCAGAGGATTTTGGTTTTTTTTGCTGGCTGCTCTCTACAGGCTGCTTTTGCTTTCTGCATAGCCAGTGCTGTGTCCCTGGCATCTGAATCCCACATCTTTAATTCCAGAACCCAAGCTCAGTGGGCAGCAGTCCCCAGGACTCACACAGCGCTCGGGATGGGACTCATCTTGCCCACAGCTGCACATTGGGAGGTTTAATCTTACTCATGGAAGAGATTCCTGCAAGAAAAAGTATGCATGGGCACGCAGATCTGCAGTTAAGGCTTTCATACATGTTATAAGCATACACCTGGGGATCTTAATATTTATGAAGCACCTCAAATTCCCAAGGCATTTATTTCACAAGTTAGATAGACAAAGCATATTGTCAGCCAGCCCCTGCTTTAAAGGAAACATTCCCATTTGACACAGGGGCTTAGTTATGCTCAAAGCAGCCCTGTTGAAAACAATGTGATTTTGGGGCAAGTTCAGAATTAGCCATAAGTGCTTTTCTGAAGAAGGACAGAACAAAACATTTGCTTAAGTGCTTTCCTACGCTCTGGCTCCAGTGATGTGCAACCTGGCTTAGCACTTAACACTGCTCACAGCTGTAGAACACCTGAGGTCAGGGATGGAAAAGCATCTTCCCTGAGTGAAACTGCAGGTGGGACTGGGAAAACAAAAGCAGAAGGACTCCTGACCCAGATTTGCCACAGAACAGGGATGTGGAAAAACATCTCCCCCAGCCTAAGTACCCTGCCTCTTCCAGTGGCCACCTGTGGACCCCCAGAAACCACATCTACTATGAGATACTTGCACAGTGCAATCCCTCTCCAAGATCCTTCACTAACTCCTAGCCATACAGGCAGGCTTTCAGTTGCCATCTTTTGTGATCCCCCCCCCTGAACACAGCTCCCTTTAAGGATTTTGCTGGGCATAGAACCTAGCTGAGTACCAGCTGGAAGTTTATTCCCTGCCTTGCTTTTCCACAGACCTGGCTTGCTGTGCTATGCTGTGGGTGACTCTGCTCTGGCAACTCCAATCTGATTCACTTAGTTAAGTTTGTGAAATGAAATGGAGACTTTGTGACAGCTCCCCTGGAACCCAAACAGTTCAGCCAAGAGTTCTATGCCTAGGAGCTAGTCTGCAGTGGGCAGACATAGAATGATCACTGACAAGTTGGTGTTTATGATGTTCCTGTGACATGTAGCACCCAGGCTCCAGCACCAGAGAAGAAACTGTACCAGTGTGTTTTTCCATAGGGAGATCTGGCTGTATATAACCAGCTTCACCCTCTCCCCTGCAGTCATTTGAGATGAATTTCAGTATTTGGTGTAAGCACCACTTAACTCCCATTCCAGCATTATGTGCAGAGCCTAAGTGGAGCTGCTGTGGTACCTTGTAGGGATGAATTTCAGCATCAGCTCCCCTGACACTGTGGGCCATTCCCATAGCAGCAAGGAGTAAAGATATTAAAGACTGAGGAAAATACGATTACAGAACCACAAATATTGGCAGGACTGACCCAGCTGTGCCCTGTGGAACGATCTCTGACTTGCCTTTTGAAACCAAGCAGGTTTCCAGCTGCCTGCATGCCTTTAATTAACAGGAGATGGCCTTTCAAACAGCTTAGAAGACTGGAACGGCGCATTGCCGGAGCGTGGTTTTGAAGGATGATTAAGGGCTGTGCTCCTTTTGCCTCAAATTCACCCTGCAAAGCAGGGGCTGAGAACATAAAAATAAAACAACATGAAATAACATAACATAACATAAGATAAACCAAACCAAACCAAGCTATAAAATGAACTGAGTTCTGACTGGACCAAAAAAAAAAGCCAAACAGGGAGTACAGTTTTCCCTTCTTCCTGCGTGCAAGCAGCAGGTTGGCCAAAGTTTTCAGGATAGCTCTGGACACATTTAATCCTGAATAAGATCTGACAAGCCCAGTTTTGGCTGGAAGCTGGGTTTCCACACCTAGCAAGTCAGTCCACGAGGAGATTAAATGCAGCAAGAGCCCTGATAGCTGCGTTTTGAGACGCTGCCGCAACACCATCGAGTCAAAATGTTTGACCTCTCTGTGGAATGTTGATGTAAGATGAATTGTTGATTCTATGGACTTACTCAGGAGGCAGTAATGTGATTCATGTCATCTGACTGTCAACAGAAACCATTTACTCTTGTATAACAGTAAGCTAAAAATGCTTCTTCACAGCTGAGTGTTTTTTTGACTGAAAAAGGAAATTGTACACTGAAGAAGTGAAAGCTTCTCTCTGGAAAGCAGAGCTCGGGGTGATCCAAACAGTCATCACAGGTCATGATTATTTAGGTGCTTTGATTTATGTTAGTTCTGTTTACTTCCCAACCCTTTCCCTTCTACCCCAAATATTTTGCTGCACATCTCTACACAAACTGAAGTACTCCATTATGCTTGCAGCAATGTTGACATGGGACTCTGGAGGGCAAGGAGCCACCTGAACTCTTGTGTTTGGTAACTAGCAAGCAATCAAAACATTGGAAGTGAAATGCACTAGAAAACCCCAGCCCAAACAAACCAGGAGGTAAACATTTCCACCACCTGCCTCCTGCTTCATTAGCAATCTCTGACACTGGTGTCAGCATCTCCAGACCCTTTCTAAGAATATTCTGGCCATCATTAATGCACAGCTGTTAACAAGCTGCCTCTGGAAACCTCTCGGACACTCCTTTAGCCTACTGAGCAGGTTTTGGTCTGTAACATTAAGAGGAGACAGGATGTGAGGCTAGCTCTTGTTTTCCAGCTACTGAATTGTGAGTTGAAGGAAGGCCATCCATGTACTGACACCTGCTAACAGCATGAAATACAGCAAAGGACAGCAAGGAGGGACTGAAGCTTCACGCTTTTCCTTCGCACTCTGTGATACTTGTCTAGAACAGAACTCTAAGTAAAATCCAACATAACAGGGTTCCTGCTCAAATCTCAGCAATCTCTGTTAATTCAGAGCCCCCTTACAAATAAAGGCCTTCGGCATACACCGTTCCCAAGGCTCCCACTTAATGAAAGCAGGCTTCACATTAACGCAGGGTGCTGCTGCACCCTCCTTCCGAAGCCGTGTGTACTCCATGCAGAAACAGCAAGGCCACAACATATCCTGGAGTCAGACCATGAAGTGACCAGCAAACAGGAATTCAGATTTCTGGATTGAGCTCTTGAAAAAGTTGGGGTCAGTCCACAAAAACCCAGGGTGTCCATCCATAACAGACTATAAACCAACAAACAAACATAACAGACATGTGTCTTTAAAAATAAACAGCAACAAACAAACCAAAACAAAGAACCCAGGTCGACCAAGTGCAGAAAACACTCAAGCTGTCATTTCAGTTGCCTTATTTATGAGCCACTGAAGAGTTACATGATTGCTCTCAAGCACGTGGGTGAACTGGCAGGGTTCACCTCCCATGTGAACCAAATGAAGGTATGCAGATGATGAAACCACATCCGGGCAGACACAACTGCTGCTATTGCTTTTCGTGACCGTCTCAGAATGGAGTGTGCAGGAGTGACAGTGCTCTGGAGGCATGTGCATGACTGGTCCAATCCTAGAAAGCTGACTCGGCCCCTCCCTGTGACCCTCCCCTGTAGTTAGTGTTGGATCTCTCTTTGCTTTTCAAGACTTCACCTCTTCGCAGTCTTGATCGGTGGAAAGCTCCACGTCGGACAGTCCAACCTCCATTGCCATAATCAAGGAGATATCTGAATCACTGCTGACTGCTGGCTCCTGTTCATCTGAGGGCAGAGAAGACAGGAAAAGTACATTATGGTCATATCTTTCTGTCAGCACACCACTAAGCACACAGAGGTTGCACTTAGGTTCCAAACTTGGCTCTTATTCAGTATCTGTCTAAAGCATGTACAAGAGAATCAGAAAGTTCAAGCCATTGGTAGTGAGAAACACACTGCAAAGGAACCTGGATGGTAACACTTTCATCTCCTCCTAATCCTCCCAGTGCTCTCCATCCATTCCTTTCATCTCCACAACTGCTCTCCCACCACCTGGCACTCCCCATGTCCTTTCACTTCTTCAGTCTGGCATCATCCTGCACTCCCCACAGAGACAAGACAAAGTCACAGGGACTTAGCTGGCCCTCAGGAAGGCATTTCTAGCAGGAAAGAAATCTGCTTAAACCCTCATAAGTATCAAAACCTCTGTTAGTGGAGACTTTTAAGAGAGTGCTAGGCTAATGTCTGGAAGGAGCAACATGGGTGTCATTAGTTCTGCCCCAGTACTCAAGACCAAGTTCCCTGCCTTCTCAGATGCCTTCTCTCAACCTTTTCCAGCCTCTTTTCACTTCAACCTTTCCTCTGACTCGAAAATCCCTGCAGGTTCTTATCCAGGCTGAAGGGATCTACCTTGATGCACCATGCTCCCAAATATAGTAAGAGACTGATAAGGTCTTTTGCCAAACTGCAAATCCCATCCAAACTGCAAGCACAGGAGGAGTGACTTGGTTTTGACCTCACAGCATTACTACCTGTGTCTTTAGTAGCAGATGGAGCCAGCAAAAGGAGCCAAAGAACTGAAGGCTCATTTTCTTTGGAGAACAATCAGGAGAAGCAAAGCACACAGGACCTCTGGGGAGATTTTCAAAGGCACCAAGGTCCCATAGGTGGTTGAGCCCCTCAGAGAAACAGTGGATGGTTCATAATTTCGAGTGGTTTAATTGCCATGATGGTATTTACACTGCAGCAACACAAAGTATTTACATCTGTGGCAGTTTTCCCTTTACATATTGTAGGGGTTGGGTTTTTTTTTTTTGGACAATAAAAGCCAAGCTTGATTGATGCTAAAAACCCTGAAAGTTGAATTAGCAAGCAAGAAACATTACAGCGGAGCCAGGAAAATAATAACTCCTCAACAGTTTAATTATTCACTTGAAGCTAAGTGAGCACAATTAGTCTCCTCTCAAGAGCTGCATGATTTTTAAATCTGTTTCAGAGGAAGAAAAACACAACCCCAACAACAAAAACCCTCCAACAACCCACAGATACTTAGTTGTGCTGTGATTAGACTTCGTGCTCTGCGAAGAAAGCTGGAGTGGGGTCTGCATTATTCAGCCTCAAAGAGCCAGTGTTTTTCCTTTGCAGCCCTTCTTCACAAATTTCACCCTGGATTATTTTTGTGCTTTCTTGATTGCAAGGTAAATAATTAATGCACACAACCGCTCTACGTGTTTTGTTCCCATCGGTGTGACAGCAAACGTTCCAAGGCAGCGCTTCTGACTAGAGGTGTCGCACAGGGGAGGTGAAGAAGTACTTATGAATGGAGTGGAATGGAATGGAATAGAATAAACCAGCTTGGAAGAGACCTTCAAGATCATCGTGTCCAACCTATCATCCTACGCTACCTAATCAACTAAACCATGCAACCAAGCACCCCATCAAGTCTCCTCCTAAACACCTCCAGTGATGGTGACTCCACCACCTCCTTGAGCAGCCCATTCCAATGGGCAACCACTCTCTCTGTGTAGAACTTCCTCCTAACCTCCAGCCTAAACCTCCCCTGGTGCAGCTTGAGACTGTGTCCTCTTGTTCTGGTGCTGCTTGCCTGGGAGAAGAGACCAACCCCCACCTGGCTACAACCTCCCTTCAGGTAGTTGTAGAGAGCAATAAGGTCACCCTTGAGTCTCCTCCAGGCTAAGCAACCCCAGCTCCCTCAGTCTCTCCTCACAGGGCTTGTGTTCCAAGCCCCTCACCAACTTTGTTGCCCTTCTCTGGACAAGCTCCAGCAAGTCAACCTCCTTCCTAAACTGAGGGGCCCAGAACTGGACACAGGACTCAAGGTGTGGCCTAACCAGTGCAGTGTACAGGGGCAGAATGACCTCCCTGCTCCTGCTGGCCACACTTCCTGATGCAGGCCAGGATGCCATTTGCCCTCCTGGCTGCCTGGGCACACTGCAGGCTCATGTTCAGCCTACCATCAACCAGCACCCCCAGGTCCCTCTCTGCCTGGCTGCTCTCAGCCACTCTGACCCCAGCCTGTAGCTCTGCATGGGGTTGCTGTGGCCAATGTGCAGAACCCGGCACTTGGATGTGTTCCAGCTCATGCCGTTGGCCTCTGCCCATCTGCCCAGCCTGTCGAGGTCCCTCTGCAGAGCCTCTCTGCCCTCCTGCTGATCAGCTCCTGGAATGGAATGGTATCTCCTGCAGATTTCAGTGGGCTTCAATTACAGTGACCTGCTAGATCTAAAGAGTACAGACATGCATCACATGCACCTTCAACTGGAGTGGTAACAGCTCCCTGGGCCAGAACAGTGTGGTTCCAGACCACCAGGCTGTTTATCATTCCTCTAATAGGATTCTTAATAAAACAATGAGAATGATGCTTTAAATTTTGACCTCAGAGGAAGTTTCTATTTGCATGGCAGATGCTTAGCCATGTTAAACAGCCCCGTGGAGCACTCTTGAGAGAAAGGTGATTGTCATCTGAAGTAGCTGTGCTGGGAAGAAGGGTTTGGCTGAATGGCGACAGCCACACACACACTGAAGAGGCTGAGCTGCTAACACCCGACGTCAGAGCATCAGATGAGAGGTGTTTATGGTGCTGAGGTGTTATTTCAAGAACTGTTGTTTCTCTGAGGGTTACACAGGAGAATAAGAGCTGAGTTCAAGACAGATAGAGCAGAAGCAGGTTTACAGCTCACCTACCTACTGCTGAACCTGTGTACAGGAGCACTTGCTTTCCAAATCAGCAAGCCTGAGCTTTACTTCAGAAATCCCAGGCGATTATTCAAGTTCTTGGATCCCAGCCTTTCCAAACCATGGCTTTGTAGCTGGGTTTCTTTGGTACTGAAATACCAATCAGTAGGAACAATGAACAGAGGATCCTAAAAATGCCCATGCCTATGGCAGTACTTTTCCAAGGCTCTGAAGGCACCTAGAAATGTGAATGCTCCACCTTCCCTGCTGGCTGACAGTGCAGTGGTTCAAAATCCTACAGCTACATTCTGCTGCTTCACCTTGGACATCACCATCCCTTACACCTTCCCTTTCAGGGAAGGGCTCAGCACTGGTATTTCTGTCTTATTGTTCTCTACAACTACCTGAAGGGAGGTTGTAGCCAGGTGGGGGTTGGTCTCTTCTCCCAGGCAAGCAGCACCAGAACAAGAGGACACAGTCTCAAGCTGTGCCAGGGGAGGTTTAGGCTGAATGTTGGGAAGAAGTTCTTCATAGAAAGAGAGACTGGCCATTGGGATGTGCTGCCCAGGGAGGTGGTGGAGTCACCATCACTGGAGGTGTTTAGGAAGAGTCTGGATGGGGTGCTTGGTGCCATGGGTTAGCTGATTAGATAGTGTTGGATGATAGGTTGGACTCAATGATCTCAAAGGTCTCTTCCAACCTGGTTAATTCTATTCTATTCTATTCTATTCTATTCTATTCTATTCTATTCTATTCTATTCTATTCTATCCTATCCTATCCTATCCTATCCTATCCTATCCTATCCTATCCTATCCTTTGGAAGATGCAGACAACACAAGGGAATGAATGCATCCCTCAGCATTACATGCTTGTTCTTATCAACAGGAGTCTCACTACTGACCCCAACATGCACAGGACGAAACTCTGGAAGGCTGCAGAAGTTACAGCGGACACAGATCAGCTGTAGGTAACTCTGGCTGCAAGGTCTACAAACTGCCTCACCGTGGCTCCCACACACAACACAGGCTTTCTAGACTGTGATGGTGTGGTTTGTTCTGCCAGCTGCTCCATAACGTGAGCCAGCAGAGTTACTGACATTTGGTAAAGGCAAGCAAACCTCAGCTGAGCTGCAAGTGCCAGGAGCTTAGCCTGCATTTTGCATCCCTGATTTTTAGGTCCTGTTTACAATGACAAAGCCACACATCTACACAAGATGCTTGACTCACTCTTAGGAACTTTAGTGACCTTTTTGCAAGTTTTTTTGGAGTTTGGTGTTTTTCCTTCAAGCCCTGAAGTCAGGTGAGGAGCTCAACTTTCAGTGAAGAGCTCAGCTTCCACTGAAACATAAATGAATCCCAAGAAGTAAAAAGGCAATAAAGACTTCAGCAAGCCATACACCTAAATTCTAGACAGCTTTTATGTTGGAATGAGTATCTGCCTTGTGATTTTAGATGTTTGAGGCTGGCAATCCTGACAAACAGCACACACTCCATACTTGCACTGTGTTTTACAGCACTTTGATGCCACAGGCATAAAGCCTTTTGCTTAATGAAGCAAAAGGCACATCCCAAGCTGCGTTTCAGCCCGAGTGCTAGTGCCTACAGCAGGCAACTGTAGCCCTCACTGCTGCATTCCTCTCATGTCAGCGAAACACAATACACCACAGCACGCTGCCTGCTTCCAGACAGACTTTTTCCACTCACTTATATTCCCTGACACACATTTGAGAGGTGCAATAAAACAAACTCTTTCTCTAGCCACTGTTGCTTTAAATTCAGTTGTGCAATCACCACATAGATATGGAACTGCCCTACACAGTAGTAGTGCAGCCCTTACTTGTTGTAGAGTTCCCTAAGTGATGTTTATACCTGAGCATAATTTGCAATCAAACTGGGATGAAAGCTGCTAATTAGTCTGGTGCTTTAAAAGGAAGTAAGAGTGCACACTGGTAAGAGTTAGCTGCTGCTACTCCTAACACTTTGAGTAATCCTCTAGTTGCACACTAATAAATATTCCAAAAGAAGAAGGTCAGGGGATGGGTTTCTAAGAATTTGATACTCTTTGCAAGAGTCTTGGGAGGGACCTAAGCACTCAGCACTGTGTGAACAGTGCACATCTCCCATGTGTAGGTAAGCACAGAGGCATGGGCTCAAAGCAAGCTGCACCGGCAATGACCCACTCGAGGGCGAGAAAGGAGCTGACATAACTGTGGTGAGTTTTGCACTCATGGAGGTCTCACTCCTGCTCACCACTCTGCTCCCTCCCAAAGAGGCCACTGTGCCTCAGCATCCCTAGGGCATGAACAGTGTTCCATGGGACTCTCCTACAATTGCTCCTGCTTGCCACAGAGGCTGAGATTTCCCCCAAGCTCAGGGAGCTGGAAAAGCTGCAGAACCCCATGACTGGACTAAAAAGGTCCATTAGCAATCTGCATCCAGGCAATCAGCAGAACAGTAAGAATACAATAAAACATTATACAGCAAAGACTTCTCAGCACTGAAGGCATATACATTTTGTCTAAGATGCCAGGCTTCTGTCCTTCTCTGGATCTTCAGGTAGCTCTCTGCTCTGACACACAGTTGGAGTAAGCAGAGCAGTATCGATTATTAGGTGTCAAAGGAGAGCAGCCACCAAGTGTGTAATTCATCTACTCAAAGTGTAACTAAAGCCAGCAATCTCCTGTGCTTGTGGATTAACAACATGGGCCACAGCAATAAACCATTCAGCTGGGACTCAGTCTCCCTTCCCTCATTTATTATAGAACAGAATAGAATAGAACAGAATAGAACACAACAGAACAGAATAGAACACAATAGAATAGACTAGACTAGACCAGACCAGGTTGGAAGAGACCTTGGAGATCATCGAGTCCAACCTATCATCCAACACCATCTAACCAACTAAACCATAGCTCCAAACACCTCATCCAGTTTCTTTCTAAACACCTCCAGGGATGGTGACTCCACCACCTCCCTGGGCAGCACATTCCAAACGCCAATCTCTCTTTCTGTGAAGAACTTCTTCCTAACATCCAGCCTAAACCTCCCCTCCCAATTTCAGGTTAAATAAAAAGTCTAAGTCAGTTCTTCACCCAATTCACTCACCAAAAAGTCCCTTAGGCCTAGACTGAACTAAAGTCACTACTGCTGTGCAGTCCTGAGCACTGTCACCAACACTTCACGTGCAGGTACTACCCTCTGATCGCTTCTCTTCCTCTTCCATTTAATTTCTTGGTGTGCTGACCAAGTTTCTGACCTGGCTGAAGTACAGCTCACAGGATCACAAGATGTTAGGGGTTGCAAGGGACCTCTGAAGATCATAGAGTCCAACCCCCCTGCCAGAGCAGGGCCATAGAATCTAGCACAGGTCACACAGGAACACATCCAGATGGGTCTGGAAATTCTCCACAGAAGGAGACTCACAGAATCACAGAACATTAGAGGTTGGAAGTGACCTGCAGAGATCACTGGGGCCAACCCCCCTGCCAAAGCAGATCTGTGCACCAGCAGCGTGACAGAGCCAAGAAGTGGAAGTCCAGCTCTCCTGCCCTAGCACACCCTTCTGATCTGGAGTCAGATCTGCTGACTTAATTTTTACTTGAAGTCTGAAGACTACCTTGGAAACCTATTTTGCTAGCCTAGCAGCTGAGCAGGCTGGCTCAGTCACAAAGCCAGCACTGCAGCCAACTTCAGGACAAAAGCAATCAGCAACAGAGAAAGCAGGGGAGGGAACCCCCCTTCCACTCGACAGCTGCAAGCTATCCCTGTGGCACCATGATGCTGCATCTCGAAACCATCAGGTGTGCATGGGGACTACTGTTGCATGTAGTTTTCTCAGCAGGTGCTAAACAACCAGGGCTCCTTGGTGTTACTGCAAAACAAAGAGCATTGAGTGGTAAGGTTTAAAACACTTGTGCTTCCTGAGAGAACTGGAAAGTGATTGGAAAAGGCCTTTAAAATCATCCAGCCCGAGCATTCTCCAACTCTACCAGGTCTGGTGCTCCACTCTGTCCCTTAGCAACACACCCTTCTATTCCCTGGGGAGCCTGTTCCAGTGTCTGAGAACTCTCTCTGTGAAGAAGTTTATTCTAATATCTAGTTTAAACTTCCTCTGGTGCAACTTGAGGCCATTTCCTCTTGTCCTATCACTTGTTACTAGGGACAAGAGACTGACATCCACCTGGTTCCAACCTCCTTTCAGGGAGTGGTAGGCAAGGTCTCCCCTCAGCCTCCTTTTCTCCAGACTAAACAACTCCAGTTCCCTCAGCTGCTCCTCACAAGAATTGCTCTCCAGACCCTTCACCAGCTTCCTTGCCCTTCTCTGGACTCACTGTGGCACCTCTATGTCTTTCTTTCTAGCAAGGGCCCCAGATTATTACTATATTAATGGTGTGTAAAGTATATGGCATGGATTCTTCCAGCAGCCAAGGTAAGAAGTGTGGAGAAACATTCACCCTTTGAGCAGGGAGCAAACACCTGCAACCCCACCACCAGAAGGGACAGCAGGTGTGTGACAAAAGGAGAGCTGATGCTGGACATACCATGGTCTGTAGGCAGGCTGACATGATAAAGAGACTTTTACACCCAAGCAATACAACCACACAATTTAATGGAGTGGATCTCAGTTTCCATGGCCTGTACTGGTGACCACTATTGTGACTGAACTTCCTTATTTATACCTTAAACCCCTGTGTCAGCAGTGTGCCCTGCTTCCTGCAAGCCTGAAAAGAGAAGGAAATCACAGCCTGACTCAGCCACAGGATATGCTGCATTGAATCAGCAACAGTGTAGTGCTCACAGGAACTTTAGTTCCCTTCTGCTCCTAAGGAACATAAGGAAGAACGATCATTTCACCACACAGATCACTCAGAGCAGTCCCACTGGAGAGGTGTTGCAATACCCCCAAGCATGGTACCACATTAAACCAGAAGACTCAATGTAAGCTAGTGGTTTCCAACTCCTGCTAAGTTTTGAATGAGTTGGAAGACCTCCTGCCACTCACCCTGACTTTGTCTGACACAGCAGCATGCACATGATTTTCAAAGGTGTCTCTTTAAATACCTTTTACTGCATAAGCTCTCACCCCCCCCACCCCCGGGTCTCTAGCAAAGCACAGCACTGACAAATCATGGACTGCATTTTCAAGAGCAGTTACAACAAACATCCTTGTGCAAAGACGTCAGAAAACCTCCTGTGCATACCTTAGAGGCTTTAATGAGAAATCACACAAGGGGGTGGCTGAAGAGCTCATCAGTGGTGGAATTACTTGAATGAAGTGCATGTGTATTTTGTTTCCTTCCCTCACTAGGTCCTGCCTTCCTTTCCAATGCTGCTAACACCAGGCTCCACCTGAGATCTCCAGGGCATTTCCACAGAAGAACAGAACAGAACAGGACAGAATAGAACAGAATAGAACAGAACAGGTTGGAAGAGACCTTTGAGGTCATCACATCCAACCCATCATCCAACACCATCTAACCAACTAAACCATGGCACCAAGCACCCCATCCAGTCTTCTCCTAAACACCTCCAGTGAGGTGACTCCACCACCTCCCTGGGCAGCACATTCCAATGGCCAATCTCTCTTTCTGTGAAGAACTTCTTCCTAACATCCAGCCTAAACCTCCCCTGGCACAGCTTGAGACTGTGTCCTCTTGTTCTGGTGCTGGTTGCCTGGGAGAAGAGACCAACCCCCACCTGGCTACAACCTCCCTTCAGGTAGTTATAAAGAGCATTAAGGTCTGCCCTGAGCCTCTTCTTCTCCAGGCTAAGCAACCCCAGCTCCCTCAGCCTCTCCTCAAGAGGAGCAAGTCATTAGCCCAGCACTTCCTGGGCTCTATCATGTTGAGCATATTGCTAGGAGCCTCTCTCTCACCATGCATGTTGGGGAGGGGGATGCTGGGCTGAAACTTCTTTCCCTTAGAAATGTCTGCAGTAAAGATGTCACCCAGGGATGTCTTCTCAGTTGATATGGAAAAGAAACAAATGCACAGAGTAATGAAGTCAAAACAGAAAAATCCCACAGTGGTGGTGGAGGAACCCATGCACTTGGTATGTCATTTTTCTGCAGTCACTAGCAAAATACAACTTCTAACAGTGCAATTTTTGCCTGAAGGGGAAAACCATCTGCCTTTTAGTTCAGTAGAAGGAAAAAGCACGCCTGAGAACGAGCGTGGCTCTGTTGCAGCAACAGCTTCAGTGCCTGAGGCAGGGCACAGCTGTGGGACCACCATGCCTGCCAAGTCTGGGCAGATTAGTATATGGCATTCAATGGTCATCCATCCACACAGCCTCAGTGTCCTCTGTGCCACCCAGGGGCTGCCCACAAACACAGACACCTGCAGAGGCGTTTGTGGTGGTGGGACATTGTGTGTCACACTTCTTCCCCCCCCCCCCTCTCCTCTGCTAACTGGCAGCAAAATCAAGTGTCTTGCCTCCCACCAGCCACATGTGGACTTGCAGGACCTGACCATTTCTACTCTCCTCTCACATACTCATGCTCCTACAGGACTGTCAAGGGGATGAACTCAGAAAACTGGGAGAGATTTGACCAAACTACATTAGACAGGTTAAAGATCAATAAAAACAGAGAAGGTGTGACAGAAACAGCACAGCAACCCAGAGAAAACCTGTTCTTGAACTTCCCTCAGTTTAGGAAAGATATTGAGTTGCTGGAAGGTGTCCAGAGAAGGACAACAAAGCTGGGGAGGGGTTTGGAGCACAGCCCTGTGAGGAGAGGCTGAGGGAGCTGAGGTTGCTTAGCCTGGAGAAGAGGAGGCTCAGGGCAGACACATTGCTCTCTACAACTACCTGAAGAGAGGTTGTAGCCAGGAGGGGATTGGTCTCTTCTCCCAGGCACCCAGCACCAGAACAAGAGGACACAGTCTCAAGCTGTGCCAGGGGAGGTTTAGGCTGGATGTTAGGAAGAAATTCTTCATAGAAAGAGAGATTGGCCATTGGAATGTGCTGCCCAGGGAGGTGGTGGAGTCCCCATCCCTGGAGGTGTTCAAGAAGGGATTGGATGTGGCACTTGAAGCCATGGCTTAGTTAGTCATGAGGTGTTGGGTGACAGGTGGGGCTTGATGATCTCAAAGGTCTTTTCCAACCTGGTCAATTGCATTCCATTCCATTCCATTCCAGTCCAGTCCAGTCCATAGCCACATCCTGTAGATATACTCTCTGTGCTATGTCAGGATGGGCACACAGGTGAATAAGACTTTTCTTCTGTAGGGAGGGGATGGCTCAATTGGTTAACCAGGCTTTTCCTTTCTTTTTCAAATGCCTACACAAAACACTTTAGAATGATAATTAAATAAGAAGATCCTGTTTTCCACACAGAAGAAACAAATTGAGTCATTTATATGTGCATGAGCAATGAGGAAAAATCATGGGACAAACTGATGTGCCACCCCTTAGTTTCATTAGGATTGCAGCAGGGCTTTTCTTTTTTAGACTAAATTCTGGAGGCTTTCAAAGTAACATATTTGTCTAATTTGAATCTCATCCCTATGGGCTTCTTGCAACATTCAGACAATCCTCTTATGAGGCCCCTAGAATAATGGAAAAATCCTGCAAGGAGGCTTTCTTTAATATCCAGTTTCACAGCATCCTTACATCAGGAAAATTTACCCTGATTAAAACCAGCATACCCTCCAGTTCCAGTGCTCTGCCTTCAGCTGCACTCTTGGTAGGTATTTGGGTCTGATCCTCTCTCATACACACACTAAGGACAGCTCTGACCTTCACTGAGCACTTGCAGCTACTTGAGTCACCACCAACTGCTTGAGCTACTATAAATGTCTCCTTTAAAATAAGCAGCCTGAAATGCTTCAGTGTTTTCAGGTTTTTCATCTTCTCTGGAGTCTGAGAATGCTGTTTTAAAACAACAACAAGAAAGGGTGGATTGTGCAGGAACCAGGCTTTGAAACAGCTTCAGCAGAGCAATTTCTTTAACGCATGCAGGATTGCTCTTTACTTGAAGAAGGAAGCCTTAGGAGACTCTCACTGGATGGAATGTCCTAGGTAGCTGAGTCTACTCTCCACTATTGTAGTGGCTGCCCAATATAATCCCTTTCATATTTGCTAGCAATTAGCATCACTCACTCCACAAGCTCCCCAGCTACTCAGTTCATCTCTTTGCCAGTGCAGAACCACAGCCAGATGTCAGTTGAAAGCTCTAATACCTGGTTTTCAAAAGAACCCTTCATGCAACAGCAACCCACAGAGATTTACTTCTGGTTTTTCACATCCAGTGATGATAGATGAGTTCAGCTGCTCACACTCCTTTCTCTTAAACCTCACAACATATTTTACATTCCAGTGTAATTATGCAGTTTTTGAACAGGAATTATTCCAGCTCTGATCCTTCCTGCAGCCTCCTCAATACCTTCACCATCAGCAATGTTCTGTCTACAGTTGTGGACAGTTCCCTGATTGAAAAGCAAATCTGACCATGGCCACAAAGAGGAATCTCCCTAGCAAAATGGGAACTTTTGCACTTAAGACTTCCTGAAATGAGGGCTTCCCACTGTCTGGATAATCTGTGTAGCAGGAAGGGCCCCTGTATCACTGGGCAGTTGTAAGCACAACAGGCTGTGGGCTGGCATTTTGCTAAGGGTGCAAATTGACTTAAACTGCTGCTGACATTTATGGATTGGCAGGTGGGATATGACATTGTCAGGCACTGCTATGGTCTATAAATCATGTGTAACTGTGAGTGAGTGCTGGCAGGGAAAAGTGAACAGAATAGAATAGAATAGAATAGAATAGACCAGACCAGCTTGGAAGAGACCTTAGAGATCATCCAGTCCAACCTATCATCCAACACCATCTAATCAACTAAACCATGGCACCAACCACTTCATCCAGTTTCTTCCTAAACACCTCCAGTGATAGTGACTCCACCACCTCCCTGGGCAGCACATTCCAATGGCCAATCTCTCTTTCTGTGAAGAACTTCTTCCTAACATCCAGTCTACACCTCCCCTGGCACAGCTTGAGACTGTGTCCTCTTGTTCTGGTGCTGGTTGCATGGGAAAAGAGACCAATCCCCACCTGGATACAACCACCCTTCAGGTAGCTGTAGAGAGCAATAAGGTCTCCTCTGAGCCTCCTCTTCTCCAGGCTAAGCAACCCCAGCTCCCTCAGCCTCTCCTCACAGGGCTGTGCTCCAAACCCCTCCCCAGCTTTGTTGGCCTTCTCTGGACACCTTCCAGCAACTCAACATCTTTCCTAAACTGAGGGGCCCAGAACTGGACACAGGACTCAAGGTGTGACCTAACCAGTGCTGAGTACAGGGCAGAATGACCTCCCTGCTCCTGCTGGCCACACTGTTCCTGATCCAGGCCAGGATGCCATTGGCCTTCTTGGCCACCTGGGCACACTGCTGGCTCCTGTTCAGTCTACTATCAACCAGTACCCCCAGGTCCCTTTCTGCCTGGCTGCCCTCTAGCCACTCTGACCCCAGCCTGTAGCACTGCCTAGGGCTGTCGTGGCCAATGTGTAGAACCCGGCACCACACATTAGTACACACTACACAAGTAGATCTACGCAGCCCAAACAGCTCACAGTTTGCAGCAGGAGTGCTTCCCAGGACTGCCTGCAAACTTCTGCACAGAGAAGAGTAAATCAGGGGGTTTGCCTGCTTGTTTTTGATGAGAAACATGCCTCTTTCCATGAGTTTAGAAATTAAAAGGGAAAAACAAACCAACCCAACCCAAACAAACAAAACGACTGAAACCCAAACCACCACAGGGTCAAACCTGTTTCCTCTTGGAAATGTAAAACCTCCTGAATATCCCTTTGGATCTCCTTTAGGTTGCTTTTAAGGTTTGCATAAAAGGATTTAGCACTAGTTTTGAGGTAACCAGAACCATTCTTTGGGAGGTAAAAACTGGCACAAGCATGTGCAGAGAGGATGAAAATCTGACCAGGAGCTATGCAGAAACACTGCATAGCTGGACAAGAAATGCCCCAAATGTTCTTGTTTCTTGCAGCAGTGCACCAGACAAAAATCCTAAGAAGCCAGGCTGTGTATATTGATGCACATTCACAGAGCAGCACCTGGGTACACAACAACAAGCCATGAAAAGCATTCAAAAAGCAAAAGGTCAACAGTTTATCTCCTGGTATATTCATTTAAGACATTTCAAATCACTTGATGCCAGCTTCCTTTCAGTTGGAACATTTGTTTGACAATGCTGCAATAGCTCAACATTTTCCACTAGAAAAAAGTACATCTTTGATCTGCCAGGCCAGGCCTGCCACATTCAAACCTTGCTTCAAACTACATTTATACAACCAGCTTAGGTAATGAAGCAAAAAAAACCAAACCCAAATGAACAACCCACCACAAAGCCACCAGTCCTTACAAAACCTGAAACAAACTAACAAACATTCTGAGTCAGAGGTCTTAAACTCATTTAACATGAGCCTCCCTCTGATCCTGTCTTCTTCCTGTCTCCCTTTCTGCCTAAATGGAGCCTTTATGAGACAGAGCACACAGTTTCACTTGATCCAACTCGACCTGAGATATGAAACCAGGTTTTGCCTCACCAGCCTAATGCAGGAGTGCAGGCATGCTCCTCCCCTATCTAACCAGCTCCTTTTGCTGTCCTTGCTTGTGGCTCACACAACTAACAGCACAAGGGAGCTCCATTTGCTGCATGCTCCCCTCCCCAGGTATTCATTAATGCATCAGTGATGCCAGTGTGCACAGTGCTGAGTACAGCCTGAGCACCTTCTTCAGGGCACCAGCCGTGTCACTGGAGCGGCAAAGACGGCATCAAGTTGGGTTAGAACACGACCATGAGGGTCCTATTTTCAGCATCCCTAAATGTTCTTCCATTAATTTGAGTTACCTTTGCAAAGGTCATAACACTGCAGGAGCACTGAGGCAAATGTGCACTTCATTATGCAGCGATGGAACCAGAACAAAATAGGTGTGAGCAGAAACAAGGGTGAGTGCTGCAGAAATGGGAGTGCCTCCTGCATCTCAGCTTCATGTTTTCGCTCTCTCATAGGCACAGCTGCCTCTTCCCCTCCCCCTCCCTAAATTTATTAGGTTTGCTTGCTTGCTTGCTATAATCTGCTCCTACCTGTGAATTTTCCCATCTGCTACTGTCTGTACACAACGACTGGCAGAGCAGAGCCTGACCCTGGCAGGGGTCCCTGGGGTCTGAGCTGTACAGGTGAGCATTACTATTGCATTGCTCATGTGTCTGAAATACTGGCAGAGACCAGCAGCATTAACCCTGGCATCCTGCCTTTCCTCTGTCTGCATGGCTAAAGAGCTGTTGCTCAGTCTCACTTCTTAATTCATACTTTCAGGTGCTGATCCAAGCTGGATCCTTGTGCCTCCTGTTTGTCTTAAAAGATGGAGAATCACAGTAGCACATTTTACCTTCAACAGCACTTCCTGATGATTTCAGGGGAGGCTTCTGTGCAAAAACTGATGGGAATAGAATCTCCACAGACATCAGGGATGTGACAATGAGTCCTAAATAATCAAGCAGATTGTATGCAAGATGCTGAACATCTCTTGCAAAGCAAGGCTTTCATTCTCAAGCACAAATCAAAGAGATCAGTTAAGTATTAAGCCATGTGCTCTCCCTGCAGCTCAGGTTTGTATTTTACTCTGCATTGTTTGGCCATTTTGCTTTACAAGCTTTCTGGTTCAATGTTGTTTGGCTTTTTTTCTAGCTGGCTGCTTAAGACAGTGAAGTATAAAGAAAGATATGAGCTACATTATTACTGATGCCAGTCCTCAGATCCCCTTTTCCCCTGCATGCAGTGCAATGCACATTCAGAGCAATTGGGAATGATCTTTCCAAGGACATGCTTGTGTGCTGTCACAGCTTTTACAATGACACTTTCCCTGAGTGTCACTGTCAGAGACAATAAATCCTTTATTGTCTCTTGTATTCACTGACCATTAATAAAATGTCTGTGTACTCGAATATGGGCATTCAAATGAGATTTGAAACATCAGGCTTACTTTGCCTTTGTGCTTATCCTGATTTCTGGGCAAAACAGACAGCTGTGTGGGGTCTAGCTGTGCTTGACATAGTCTGCTTGCTTTTGGCAACAGGAAGAAATCTGTCTTGTATGTCCTTCCCTTCTCGGCTGCTCCACATTTCTTTCCGCCTGTTGTACCAGCACAACTACTCTAGGACCAGGGACTGATCCCATAACAATCCCCAAACCAGGAAGAAACTGGTTAGCTTTTGGGCTGGGCTCACAAGGTGGCTGCACGACGGGAGGACAGTACAGATGTAGGAACTGAAGTAATCTGGGGCAGAGAGAGGCAAGCTGGTAGCTGCCATGGCATTTATACGGAAAGACTGATTTATAAACGGAGCTTTCACTACTGAAGGAGAACATTTTCTTCTAAATCTCTCCCTAGAGCCAATTATTAAGCATGTTTCTGCAGATCTGCAGCATTTTTGTCACTCTAGGTTAAGGCAGACTGGGCCACAGGCATAACTCAGTGTGTCTGCAGGCAAGAAGGGAGATGTGGGGGCTGATGTTTCCATCTTTGATCTGTACGCAGTGCAGACATGAAACAAACAAAGCATTAGACTTCCAATTTGCTCCTTGTTTCACAGCATTTCTGACCACCCCCTTTTGCAGTTTGCTGTACAAAAACACTTTGTCTCTATCTCACATCTCAACATATGGAAAGGAAGAGCAGTTTTGTAACAGGAAAACTTCACTGTCCGCATGCAGAGCCTGGCAGGAGTCTTGTAGGTGTATGCAATAATCCAGGGTGTATTTGTAGTGCCAGTTAGGTTTCACTTGGTGACTCTTTCAAACTGCTGCTGGCCTTTCAGACCACCAACACTATGCTGCCACTGGGGTGAGTCTCAAAACAATACCAGGACCTCGGCTCACAGGAATTTTCAGCCCATGACAACTATTTAGCACAGGCTTTTGCTACAGCCACCAAGGACTTATGTCATACCCTAGGCACGTGGGACCCAACCTGCTCAATCTTTAACTAGGTCCCATCAGAATTCTGTCTCCAGGACAGTGCTAGGTGTTAATGCAAGTGTTAATAACTTTCTCTATTAACTACTGCCTAGGGAGTTTCCTCACCTTTCCCTCCTCCTCTACACTCTGCCTAAAACCCCTCTATTAATAGCAAGAAGGAACAGTCAAGTGGTTGCAAGACAACAGTGGATCAGGTTCTTACGTACTTCCATCCCCTTCCCAAGGCTGATTGTTCTTCACAAAGACATTTTAGACATACACAGATCAAAATAACTACTTGAGAAGTTATATTATTAGAACTAATGAAGAGCTATCAAAGAGACTTAAAAGTGTCCTAACAGTCATGATGAGCTATACACTGGCAGGGTTTTATGGAAAGAACAAAGGCAGAGGCAGGAAAAGAACGGCTGGTACTCTCTAGATTGCCCACACTGCTGTACAGCCTGCCAAACTGGGTGGACTTTGCAGGTGATATGACACCCTGGGGGAGAGCTTTTGGTTTCTCATACTAAAACTCCTGCCCATGTTTGCAGTAGGATTATTTATGGATCTTCTTCCAACTAGAGAGACGGTGCTGCTGGGATTTCACAGAATCACACAATCAATAAGGTTGGAAGAGACCTCAGAGATCAAGTCCAACCTGTCACTCAAGACTGCTGTGGCACCAGGTGCCACATCCAATCCCCTCAAATCCCAAATCCATCTTCCACTCCTCCGAAGCTGATGTAGCTCAGAGCTCTTTCAGGTTCAGATCTTGGCCAAGTCCAGCTGGCACTCACCTTATCTGTAGAGCAGGAAACTCACTGAAATGTCCAGAAGATCTTAGTGCTTTACAGAACTCACTACCACAAACTAGGCAACACAGATTGCTCTGATGCATTATAGTGGCAAAGAACCCTTAGATTCTCGTTCTGCATACCCTCTGGAGAGCTCAAAAGTAATAGGGTGAAAGCAGGAAACTCAGCTGAGATGAATTCTTCTGTGTTTCACACTATTTTTTCACCCCCCTCACCTTTTTTTCCCCCCTAACTCCAGTTTTTCAATGTTTCCATCCACTCATTTTCAGTGACTGGATACAGAAATACCACATTGCAAGACACTCTCCCAGGATCCTGCACAAAATCCTACCACAGAGACCAAACAGTCACTAAGCCCAAATATTGAACAGACTTTGGGCTATGGATATGCCCAAGGGACTTAATGAAGACTTGAATCTTAGATCCTGGTAGAAGCCAGCTGAAAGAAACTGCTGGTCCATTTTTTAAGTGCTCAGTGCTACTACATAAAAGATACAAGGTTTAGCAAGGGACCCTAGGGACAGGCCCTCAAATGATGTCCCATCCAGATGTTCACAGTACACTGTGTTGCCCAGGGTCCCATGGAAAGACATTATCTATTCAGCAGCATGGGGAGAAAAAGGGAGGGAAAGAAGAGGAAATGTCTGCTGAGCAAACACAGGGAACTAAAAAGAAAAGCACTGGCTGAGCTCCAGAACTGAGAATCTGGCCCCACTGAAGAAGGTGGGAGCCTTGCCACCAGATTTCAATGGAGACAGAATTTCACCCAATGTGAACAGTACTCTGGAAATATCCTCCCTCCAGACACACTGTGGGAGCTCTTCTGGCTCTGAATGCTCACTGGAAGTACAGAAAGGGAAATTAAACCCAAACCAAGACAACAATACCAGAATGATTAATCAACAAACAAAAAGGATGCAAGAACAATTAAGCAAAAAGTATTGCAGAAGTGGGTGGAAAGAAAGCAAGGCCTTTACCTCCTGGAGCACTGAACTTTGCCAGGAGTAAGGAGGGAGGCAAGGACTCATGGTGCTGGATGCAGGGTGCCACATCAAGGCTGCACTGGAGGCAGTCTGCACAGATTCAGGATCCTCTAGCATGGATTTAGCCTTGGAGTATGCTCCCATCGCTAATGCTAGATAAAGAGGCCAGAACCCAGCAACTTCAGCAAAGATTCCTAGGAGCAATCATAGATTCATATTCATAGAACATCAGGTTGGAAGGGACCTCCAGGATCATCTGGTCCAACCTTTCAGGGTAACAACAGAGCTGAAATGAGCACATCCTAGCCCTGCACTCCTGCAGATGGAAATGCTGCTGACTGGAAGTTCAGCTGATACATTTTAGGAGATGCTAACCCTAGGCTCATGCTTTTGTTACACCCCGTGGCTAAAGGCTGTGTTCAGTTGCCTCTGCTGAGAATTTGGACCCCAAAGCTGACCAGTTCCATGCCTGAGAGTCAAAAGTGGCCTTGACTAACAGAGAGATAGAGAAACCTGGCTGGATGGTGGTGCAGGAGCAAAGTAGCATCTACAGTAGAATCCACCCCAGAAGGAACCTCTGGAAACTTCTTTTAGAGGCTGCTCAGGTTTTATCCCACCCCATGGCTCAAGTCTGTGTTCAGTTGCCTCTGGTCTCAGTTTGGACCCCAAAGCTCAGCAGTTCCATGCCTGAGAGTCAAAACTGCTCTTGACTAACAGAGAGGTAGAGAAACCTGGCTGGATGGTGGTGCAGGAGCAAAGTAGCAGAAAGGGCAGGCTCAGCAAGCTCTGCAGTTGTGTAACTGTGAGGAGTCTGGAAATGACAAATATTAAGCCTGAATACAATAAACAGACAATGCCGATAAAGCCCTATCCATATGACAGCTATGACCCAGTTATTTAGCCTGCAGTTGCCCTCTGATTTAATTAGCATTTGGTTTCTTACCACAACTACACACTACTCCTGGATGTTTCACTGGCTTAAGAGCTGAGCCTGCCTAAGACATGAAATTCTACCTTTCAGAGTGCCAGATCACCTCAAATCCACACAAGGCAGGTGGAGGGGCAAATTCCCATCTCTGCTGGAATTCAGCCTCTAACTCCCAAGCAAAATCCTCTTTGCTGCAGCTCTGCTGCAAAATGGGACCAAAGGGCTCTGTTTCTGTGAACACCACTTTGGATGTGGTGATGACAACAGGTAAATCTGCACACCCACCACTGAATAAGACTCAAGTATTGTATACCACTTCCAAGTGAGAAATCCAGATGATGAATCATGTCTACATATCAGTGTCTATGGGTGAGTGACAATAGCTAACCAAGTGTTAAACCAGAGATCCCCGAGTGACTGTGTGTGACAAGCACAGTGTTTGGAAGCTCTAGGATCCTTTGACCTTTTGTCAGGGCTCTTCCTTCTTCAGGAAAAAAAAGCTTTGAAAGGTCTGTTTCAGCCATCCTGTGATGGAGCAAGATTCACAACCTTCACAGAGCTCAGACCACCTACCAGTTTCCCCTCCCTGCTCTCTTCTCCCTCCAGCTATCAAATAACCAAAGGAAAACTCTTTTCACAGTCCTTACCCAGACCACACAGCCAGCCTCCTCAGGTGATGGAAACCTCTTGAAACTCCATGGTTTGCTATCTCATTACCTCTGGGCCTGGACATACTGCTGGTCTTGATCCAAGTTCCTTGTCCGTGGGGTCTGCTGTTAGCCCTCAGGACTGCCCACATCCTAGTGTCTGTTGCCCAGTGTTATTAATGGTATGGGGAAAACTAGAGGTCACCAGGGCAGAACAAAGCATCTCTGTAGGCCATCCACTACTCTCCTGGCTTGGAGCAAACTTTTCACCCAGTTACTTGGCTGGCCACTTGGAAAAGGAAGAACAAATGTGTTTGGACTGACACGGATCCTTCTGGAAACAGAACTGGAGGGGAAGAGAGTGGGTTGAGTTACTGAGCTCTTGTGCTCTCTGCTTGCCTCAGGAGCATTGTAACCACGATGACAAACCAGAAGATCTACTTCTTGGTGCGCCAAGACCCTGGGATGAAAGGCTGGGATTTGCACCAAGCTGCTGGCTCCTCTCAGCATGTGCCATGCAGCTGTGGGGGTGAAGGCCATACCACAGCCCTCTTTCCCAATTTCAATAGGGGACTTTGTAAAGAACAGTGGGACAAGGATAATTATGTGCCAGAGGAGACACTCACTTCAGGAGCATTAAAAGGCTTACAACTGAGACCAGCATCTAGCCCAGCCTCTGTGGTATCATGAAGTAAAACCTTTCCTTCACTGTTTAAGTGAGCCTCAGATGCACTTAAAAACAATTACAGGAAGGAACAAAACAAATCCTTGTTTAGAACAGCTCTTGCCAGCGCTCCAGCAGTCTTGAGAAAGCTGTGTGCCACCAGCTCACAGGCTGGCCACTGGTGACAGCTGGGCTTATAACCTCGCTGCTCACCCTTTGCTGGATCCGGGACTTTGACTACAAAAGATCAAACCTGAAACCAGTAACTAATCTATACAAACCACCTGAAACCAGTACCTGATTGTGACAGTTTAGGCTGTGCCTTTAAGAAAAGACAGCTGCAGAATTCTCTGGCTGAATGCTTGGGTGTAAAAGGGAAAACAAAGATTAATTCCAAATGAATTTCATTGGTCAGATGAGAGATGTGCCACAGCAAATATCACTAACATTCTTTCTCTCACTCACTCCAGCTCCAGCTTCAGTTCTCTTCTGACTTTTTGTTTTCTTGGCCAGAGAGCATGCAACTGACCCTGGAATGAAACTGATAAGATAAGAGTAACTAATTTTCTTTGCAACTGCTTTGAGCTAACCAATTTCCCTTAATAGCCTTTTCTCTTTCTCCTTTTTGGCTTAATTAACTACTAGGGGAAAGGGAAGGAGGGGAAGAGAGGTTTGGGGGGAACCTGAGGTTAGATCCTCCTGGGGAAGACCTGTGTTTGTGTTATTTCCTGTGAATTCTTGCATGATATTGTAAATACTGTATATTTTGTATATATTCATTGCATTTCATTATTGCTTGTAAACTACAGCTTTCCATTCACTTCTCTGGCTGAGTTTAGCTGTGCTTCATGTTGGTGTGTGTGGGCTAAAGCATCACACCACTAATCTACACAAACCACCCCAAACCAGTACCTAATCTACACAAACCACCCCAAACCAGTACCCACGCTATACAAACCACCCGAAACCAGTACCCACTCTATACAAACCACCCGAAACCAGTACCTACTCTATACAAACCACCTGAAACCAGTACTGAATCTATACAAAAACACCTGAAACCAGTACCCACTCTACACAAACCACCCAAAACCAGTACCCACTCTATACAAACCACCTGAAACCAGTACCTACTCTACACAAACCACCTGAAACCAGTACCTACTCTACACAAACCACCTGAAACCAGTACTGAATCTATACAAAAACACCTGAAACCAGTACCCACTCTACACAAACCACCCGAAACCAGTACCCACTCTACACAAACCACCCGAAACCAGTACCTACTCTACACAAACCACCTGAAACCAGTACTGAATCTATACAAAAACACCTGAAACCAGTACCCACTCTACACAAACCACCCGAAACCAGTACCCACTCTACACAAACCACCTGAAACCAGTACCTACTCTACACAAACCACCTGAAACCAGTACTGAATCTATACAACAACACCTGAAACCAGTACCCACTCTATACAAACCACCCGAAACCAGTACCCACTCTATACAAACCACCTGAAACCAGTACCCACTCTATACAAACTGCCCGAAACCAGTAGTTAATCTACAAAGGGAGAACTTAAAATCCACTTCTGGGTCAACTTTGTTGCTAAGGACACAAGACTAGTCTTTCCAGCAGCTATTTTCACTGCCATGACGCTGGCTGCAATCATGAGGGGCAATGTGATTATCAAGCATCTCCACAGCGTAAGGAGACTCATGATAAATCATCTCAGTCTAGTCCTATCATCTCTCCTTTTTTTCACACCCAGGCCCACAGCAGTACTTAGAAAAGGTTGAAAATGTACAGTTTTTCCAGGAACTCAGGTGGCTCCATGCACAAACCACATTCTTCTTGCCTCCCTTCAGGCATACCTGATGATTTTCTGCAACAGTCTTGTCAATACTAGCACACCAACTGCTATCACCCAGGTGTGTATTTTCCTACTGATCTGCTATTGTATCTAAAAATGAGAATTTCAGACAAGTGCAAGCCTCACTCAAAACAGCTGACAACATTCTCTTTAGCCTCTCAGAAGTAGATTTTCAACAGAGAACATAATTTTTAGGAGCAGAGACACATGAAGACGTTTTGAGAGTTGCTGGCTCAGATGGTGCCCCTGAACCAAGTGAAAACTAAACCACCCACATTTCTCCTCTTGTTGCACAGATTGGCAGTGTTACTTGAACCTGAACACACTCAGGTTTTCGAGTACAGGTGCTCTGAAATCAGCAATCCTTCTGAAATGAGAAGTTAAAGTATGAATTAATAACCAGGTGAGCTTCAGTTGATGTAAGAAGGCATGGGAAAGGCAAAAGAAGAATTCAGCACTTGTTTTTCTTGATCAAAGGCAGTGAAGATGATTGCTGCAGACACTATTTATTTTATGACATGCAGGTAAGAATAACTCCCATACAGTAACATGTAGCCCAGTGAGGAGAGTGCCAAGGGAAGTTCAGGCTGGATATTAGGAAAAATTTCTTCACAAAAAGGGCTATCAAGCATTTGAACCAGCTGCCCAGGATGGTTGTGAAGTCACCATGCCCGCAGGTATTTAGAACATGTGAATGTGGTGCTTAGGGACGTGGTTTAGTGGCAATGGCTTAGCAGCAGTGGTAGGATTGCAAACTCTAGGCAAGTGTTTGATGACCTCAAAGGTCTCTTCCAACCTCAACAGTTACTGTGATTCTGTGACAGGCAGGCCATAGGACATGCACAGAATGGCTTAGGCTGGAAGGGACCTTAGAGATTATCTACTCCAACCTGCCCACCAGGCAGGGATGCCTCTCAACTAGACTCAGCTGCTCAAGGCCTCATCCAACCCAGCCTTGAACAGCCCTGCAGGGAGGAAGCATCCACAACCTCCCTGGGCAACCTATTCCAGAGTCTCATCACCCTCATACCAAAGAGCTTCTTCCTAAGATCCAGTCTAAACCTACTCTCCCGTGGCTTAAAAAGCCATTCCCCCTTGTCTTATTGCTAGACACTCTTATGAAAAGACCTTCTCCAGCCTTCCTGTATCCCTTCAGGTACTGGAAGGATCCCCTCAGGTGTTGGCTTTGCTTCATGAGGAAGCCAGGTGATACATGCTGGGCTGTCTTGAATGGCATCACTTACTATAAACAACATCTGAAGATGACCTGGAGTTTCTGCTGGTTTGTGTTGACTGAAATAGCTCCTTCTGTCCAAGCAGAGGCTTCCAATTTGAGTTTCTGTTCAACACATTGGTTTGCACACAGGCTGGAAGTGCTTGCAGTAGGGCAGAATGCCAGGATGTTTAAATTCACTCACCTTGCAGATTTTGGCTGGGTTTAAGGTATGGTCATTGATTGCTCCAGTGAAAAAAAGCCCTTCCTCCCCCCCCACCCCCAAAGAGATCACTTTGGGGTTTGGGTTTCTAAACCCTCATTTCAGTGCAAATTCTGCCAGAAAGAGGAACTTACTGCTTGTGGTGAAGTTACCCTCCCCAGCCTGGGGAAAGGAGTCTACATCTTGGATGACTTGTAGTACTCCCACAGTCCGCACCGGGGGATCCAGGGCTACGGAGCTCTCGTTCACTGTTATGTCGCTGGCTCCTGTTATCTGGTTGGTTGGTGGGCCTCCTATGGATGCTTCCAGGTCTGGAGGTATATCATCCATGCAGTCTGCATTTGGCTGTCAGGGGAAAAAAAAAATTACAAAGTAAAAAAGAAGAATCACAGAATCACCAAGGGTGGAAGAGACCTCAAAGATCATCGAGTCCAACCTGTCACAGTATCACAGTATAACCAAGGTTGGAAGAGACCCCAAGGATCATCAAGTCCAACCTGTCCCAACAGACCCCACAACTAGACCATGGCACCAAGTGCCATGTCCAATCTCCCCTTGAACACCTCCAGGGACGGCAACTCCACCACCTCCCTGGGCAGCACATTCCAATGACGAATTACTCGCTCGGTGAAGAACTTTTTCCTCACCTCGAGTCTAAACCTCCCCTGGCACAGCTTGAGACTGTGTCCCCTTGTTCTGGTGCTGGTTGCCTGGGAGAAGAGACCAACCCCTTCCTGTCTACAACCACCTTTCAGGTAGTTGTAGAGGGCAATGAGGTCACCCCTGATCCTTCTCTTCTCCAGGCTAAGCAACCCCAGCTCCCTCAAGCCTCTCCTCACAAGGCTTGTGCTCAAGGCCTCTCCCCAGCCTTGTTGCCCTTCTCTGGACACATTCAAGTGTCTCGATGTCCTTCTTAGACTGAGGGGCCCAGAACTGTCACCACAGACCTCATGACTAAACCATGGCACCAAGTGGCACATCCAATCTCCAGGGATGGTGACTCCACCACCTCCATGGGCAGCACATTCCAATGGCTAACAACTGTCTCTGTGAAGAACTTCCTCCTCACCTCCAGCCTAAACTTCCCCTGGCACAGCTTGAGACTGTGTCCTCTTGTTCTGGTGCTGGTTGCCTGAGAGAAGAGACCAACTCCCTCCTGGCTGCAACCACCCTTCAGATAGTTGTAGACTGAAAATGAAGCTTTTACCTGATAAAAGGATTTCTATTACCTGCTCCCAATTCTTCTAGGGTTTTGCACTTTCTGTGAGTACTCAAGACAGCAACGTAAGCTGAACAGACATGCATGGCTTGTTTGTTTTCATGTACTTAAAACCTCTTACTACAATCTGCTGCAAGAGAGACTCAAAGTGTGCACTGGAAACGCTCAGTATTAAACTGTGTCACCAACAATCCCTGAATGTTCTTATTTATGCTTTTGAAAGGGTTTGGGAGAACATACATTAAAAAAAAGAGAGCTCACTTATTGATACGATCTGCTCAGCGCAGGCAGATTGCTGAGTCAGATCACAAATGTAAACAGAGATAGTAGCTGAAGGGGAATGATTCTCTTCTCCCTAAACACACATTTTATAGAGCTGGTATCAGAGCTTTCAGGCGCAGGAATTCAAGGGAACTGCCTGTGGGCGCATCTATGTGTGGGGTGCAAACCAGAAGCTAAAACTGTTTATAAGACAAGGGTTTTTCTTTTTACATTGAAAGCTCTCTTCCTTTGCTAATGTTCTATTTCCTACAACATCAGGTGATGAGAGAAGAAACAAACAAGCAAGGATGGGTGTTTGGAGGGTATTATTCAATCCAAAGTCTTTCTTGCTTTCTGACTCAGAGACCCCAGGGATGGAACCCGGTTCGGGAGAACTTCCACCCTTCTCTCATGCAGTTAGTCAATGCTCCAACACTCCACAATGAGCCAAGCTCTTCAAGTCAAGGGAAGCAGTAAGAGGGTATTGTGGTGCCCACCTTTTGCACATTATCCTCAGCATTGAGTGCCTGTCCATGAGGAGCACTGAGACTTCAAATGGGCACAGTGTGGCAGAGGATCGTTGGTCCGGAGAGACCCGATACAACATTACAGAATCTCAGAACATTAGGGGTTGGGAAGGACCTTTAGAGATTATCTAGTCCAACCCCTGTGCCAGAGCAGGATCACCTAGGGCAGGTCACCTAGGAACACATCCAGGTGGGTTTGGAATGTCTCCAGAGAAGGAGACTCCACAACCTCTCTGGGCAGCCTGCTCCAGTGTTTTGTCACCCTCACAGTGAAAAAGTTTTTACCTAGTTGCTACCCTTGATGTTTCTGGGCCTGTTACAAGCCTGACTGTCCCATTCCTAAAGCAGTGATTTCTGGGGCACTCCCCATGAACACTGGTGATGAACATCTGCTGGAGATGCAGACAGCTGCACTTTGGCAGCAGACTGGATGACTTGAAGCTATTCACTAAGAGTGAAAAAAAATCTCTTGTGCCATTTGCTCACAGAACCAGGTCTAGTTCTCCCCAAGGGATGGAGAAAGATTGTTTGCATAACCATTTCAAGAGCTGGTCTTTGAAGTTTTAACATACTGTTAGCAAAACCAAGGCTCTTTCACAGATGAGGATGCTGTGCACCAGGGTACAAAGCTTCCAAAATGACAGAGGGACCCAGCACTGTTGAGCTGTAATTGCATATAATTAAGTTGCTCTCATTTATCTTTATTGTCCTAGAGTCAGACAGATAATCTGGATCAGTCACTTAGGCTTCCTCTAACTTCACTGGCTTGAGACAATTTTGCTGTGTGATTCATCCCAGCCTAAGGTAGAGGTGGTTTGAATTGCCCTCTCTACCTTCCCACTGCTCAGCAGAGATGGGGCTTAAGCTGCTAGACTGGAAAGCCAACGTTTGGATGGCTAAAGTCAGAGGAGATGAACTCTGCTCTTTGGATGTGACTTTAGCTATGCTTTAGTTGTCTCACTTAAGGCAGTTTTGAAAATCTCACACAGCAGGCAGCTAGAAACTAAGCAAAATATCATGCAGCAAAGACTTAAATAGAGGCTTAGCTTTAAGCACAAGAGTAATCCCCTTGAATTGAGACATACAAGGTCACCATGTGCTTGCATTTGCTTGCAGAACCAGGAATTGAGCATGTTTTCTCATAAGGTCCCTGTCTGACTGTTGCCACCTCATAAATATGTTTTTACAAATGCTCCTAATGAACAAGGCAGGCATTTGAACCAATTCTCAGGTGACTTGTTTCCACAAACTGAAGCTTGGGATAAAAATGAGAATTGTCATTGTCAGGCTCCAGTCTAATCCACAAACAGTGAGAGCTCCTCAGAACTGGGATAAAGGCACATTCAGCTGCACCAGGTTTTAAAGAAACCCACTGAAGATGTACTTTTCTAAGTGACATCCCAATTCTTTATCTGTAGGATCTGGATCCAAAATTATTCCTTAGATCTATCACCCTTTCCCTCACCCTCAGCTGTTATAAAATGCTTTCAGAACTTCATTTTTAACCTAAATTTGGTTATAGAATGGAATAGAATAGAATAGACCAGACCAGGTTGGAAGAGACCTTCAAGATCATCCAGTCCAACCTATCACCCAAAACCACCTAATCAACTAAACAATGGCACCAAGCACCCCATCCAGTCTCTTCCTAAACACCTCCAGTGATGGTGACTCCACCACCTCCCTGGGCAGCACATTCCAATGGCCAATCTCTCTTTCTACGAAGAACTTCTTCCTAACATCCAGCCTAAACAGCCCCTGGCACAGCTTGAGACTGTGTCGTCTTGTTCTGGTGCTGCTTGCCTTGGAGAAGAGACCAACCCCCACCTGGCTACAACCTCCCTTCAGGTAGTTGTAGACAGCAATAAGGTCTGCCCTGAGCCTCCTCTTCTCCAGGCTAAGCAACCCCAGCTCCCTCAGCCTCTCCTCACAGGGCTGTGCTCCAAACCCCTCCCCAGCTTTGTTGCCCTTCTCTGGACACCTCCCAGCAAGTCAACATCTTTCCTAAACTGAGAGGCCCAGAACTGGACACAGGACTCAAGGTGTGGCTTAACCAGTGCTGAGTACAAGGGCACAATGACCTCCTTGCTCCTGCTGTTCCTGATATAGGCCAGGATGCCATCCCACCTGGGCACACTGCTGGCTCATGTTCAGCCTACCATCGACCAGTTCCCCTAGGTCCCTTTCTGCCTGGCTGCTCTCCAGCCACTCTGACCCCAGCCTGTAGCACTGCAGTGGGTTGTTGTAGCACTTTGATGGCAGTATAAAAAACCCTAACAAACCCAACCCTATTTTTTCCTTTTCTACTCTTAGAAAAACTATTTCATTTTTTTTTCCTTTCCAGGGGATCAGTTGTCTGTCCTTTGCTCTGATTCCAGTCATTCCTAGAAGGGGGGTTTATCACTAACTTTTAAACACAGGGGGTTATAATTGAAAGCCAACCCAGACCTTATAGAAGCAGAAATAGCATTGCACGATATAACTAATCCCTTTAGTCCTGAGTCATTTTACCTTGGGTGAAAAAATACCCCAAACTAAGCAGCATACCATAAAACTAATGACATGAAAATGTGATTGAAAAAAAACCCCACCAAAACCCAGAAACCAAACCCCCAAACATTATGGCTTCTGCTGTCAGAGTGACCCAGATACATTTGCTGAGTTTAATTATATTGGTTTCACTCATTCCCTGCGTGTAAGTGCTTCGAGGGCACAATTCCACTAAAGTCAAGGGAAGGCTTTGTATTGACTTCTGAGGGCTTGGCTAAGGCTCTTAGTGAATAGCTTCAAGTCATCCAATCTGCTGCCAAAAATGCAGCTGTCTGCATATCCAGCAGATATTTGCAGCAAAGGGGGAGAAGAAGAGGGAGACTATTCTACCGGATATGGTCATCTCAACAACAATGCAGCTCTCTCAAAGTGGAAGGCACTTTCACTGATAAACTCATTTCAACTACTACAGCCCAAAGAGGCCTGGTCTGAGCTGAACTCACCAGCAAAAGGACAGTGGAAAAGGTTATGCCAACAGTTTGCTGATAGACAGTTAGTCAAAAACCCTCTGGAGCTGCAGAGAGCCATTGTGACAAGTGGAGATGCTTGGGTACCGTGAAAATGAGCAGCTCAGTTATCTTGGTGCCTCATGGCAGCCTAGGGAACCTGCTTTTAGGGCAGATAGTATTTGAAGTCTTTGTTACAAAGTAAATGGACAGTTTTAGATTTGAACTGAATTGAAGCATTTAGCTCCTTGGATTTTAACCAGTCATTTCCTGGAAAACCCTGAGTCTTCCTGCTAAATAAAGCACAATATATTCGCAGTCACACAAGCCAGCTCTTTAATAACAACCACAGGACAAACACCCAGCTGGCAGAAAAAAACCCCAACACCCCCACCACACTAGCCCTGCCTATGAGGAAGATTTCTTCAATCCCCCCATGGTAAAAGCCTGCAAAAGGACTCTGGCAAATTTGCACTCGTCTCCCATCGGCGAGTGCTGCCTGCCCGAGGCTGCTTCTCTCCGCATGGAAATCTCAGCAAGATGGCTCATCAAGACTCAGGAATGCGATTAGGGAATGGCATTTTGCTTCATCCACTCCACAGAAGTGTTTGCCACCTCTCACTGAGGAGCCCTAGAGCTTTACAACTTCTTCAAGGGAAACACGCTTTCCCACAAGAGCCTGCTGACATCTGGCTAGGTTACAAGCCTCTGAAAAGATCAGCTCATATGTGCTGACAGAGACTGGTGGCATTTTTGGGACCAACAACTACACTCTCCAAAGCAGAGCAGGCATTGCATGGTGCCTGCAAGCTCAGAGAGGCAGCAGAAAGCACCCCACAGGACTGGTGTCCCCCCTGGGCTGCCCTCAGCTGGTGATGGGCAGAGAGAAGGGTGAGGACGCACAATCTCTGTGTGGCTGGAGAACAGATCCCGCGAGCTGAGCAGGGAGTATGAGCAGCAACAGTGGGGCAGCAGCTCAAAAGGATAAAGACTGGGCTGGAGGGGTTATGCAGAGGAGAAGTAAGAAAGGGTGTGAGGTAGGAAAGACAACAGTTCAGGCATATTATAGCAAGAAAAGGCAGAGGAAACAGAGGAAGAGGAGCAACTGATAGCAGTAAAGGAATTCTTAATCCCCAAGCTACCAGATGCTCTTAGGCTCCCACTTGCTTTTCTGTCAGCCAGAGGAAACCTCTGACACAAAGGATACCATCTGTTCCCAGTTCCTAGGGAACAACAGCTACCTTGAGGGGTAAGGCTGTAGCACACAGCTCTCCCCCTTCATGAACCTGACTGATGATCCACGTGGCTAGGAGCCAACATACTTCCTCCAATGATGGAGCAAGCTGTTTTCAGACTGTTCTCTTAGAGCAGCCGAGGGAAACGTTCACAGGAATGCATACAACAAAATCCCCTAAACAAATTTTGCCAGTGGAACATTACCATCCAGGCATCTGATTCTAAGTGTTAAGGCAGACCAGCACTAAGGCTGAGCCTGAAATCTTAATGTGACCCAGATGTTTAGGTTGGTTACAGCGCTGTCTTTAATTACGTGCCCAGCACAATTATTTCCTCAGAAGCCTCACGTGGAAAGCTCTCAATGAAGGAGTGGAATGGATCTTCCTCCTGCTATGAAGTACAGAGAGAACAAGACAGGGAGCTGTGAGAAGAGAAATGATGGCTGAGGAAAGTGAATGGTGCTTTTAATTATTCCTGGCAATCAGATTCTACACCTGCCACCACAGAGATGTGTTCACATGTAGTAAGAACCAGTCATGTAAACCTAAACCTTTGCACATGGCCTCTGGGCATGTTTTCCCTTCCCCTGCATGCACCCAGCCTCAGCCACCCCTGAGGATACTCTTTGCCTTTGGCAGCTGCCAGTGGAGACAGTGACAGCCATTTTCTGCATGTACAGTTTAGGAAAGATGCTGAGTTGCTGGAAGGTGTCCAGAGAAGGACAACAAAGCTGGGGAGGGGTTTGGAGCACAAGCCCTAGAAGGGGAGGCTGAGGGAGCTGGGGTTGCTTAGCCTGGAGAAGAGGAGGCTCAGAGGAGACCTTATTGCTCTCTACAACTACCTGAAGGGAGGTTGTAGCCAGGTGGGGGCTGGTCTCTTCTCCCAGGCAATCCGCACCAGAACAGAAGGACACAGTCTCAAGCTGCACCAGGGGAGGTTTAAGCTGGATGTTAGGAAGAAGTTCTTCACAGAAAGAGAGATTGGCCATTGGAATGTGCTGCCCAGGGAGGTGGTGGAGTCACTGTCACTGGAGATGTGTAAGAGGAGACTTGATGAGGCACTTGGTGCCGTGGTTTAGTTGGTAAGATGGTGTTGGGTGATAGTTTGGACTTGATGATCTCAAAGGTCTTTTCCAACCTGGTCTGGTCTATTCTATTCTATTCTACAGACTAAGACTACTGCATTTTCTAGAAAGACCTTAACATCTCACTGCAGGTATCCAAAAAGTGGAGGTCTGATTTGTCTGTATCTCTTGATGATGAAGGGATGTTAATGAAGAGGCATGATACTGGATGAAGAGCTTGTTAATGAAATGCCTGGGCAAAAATAGGAGGTGAAAGCAGGAATCATGTGGGCCTTCATGGTAAAGAAACAAGCCATGGAATAAAATATTGGGTACAGAGAAGAGGTGTCAGAATCCTGGGCAAGCCTGAATTGAGACACTGAACCTGGGAATAAATTCCTATCTTTAAGCCTACGTGCAAAGATGCTGAATGGCAGAACCAGCCTTCATTCCAGCTTTTCCTGACATCTCAGGTACCAATGTCACAGCTGTATCATCTTTTAATGTTGTAAAGATAATAGACATGCTTAGCAGAAAAGGTAGCCCAACTGTAATGACATGTTAAGCTGTCATCTGTAACTGGGGAGGGTATTTACAGCACCTCTTCATGCATCGACCTGTGGCGGTGCAGTATTGAACTTCACTACCACGTGTCAAGCCTCCTGCGGTGTGAGAAGGTGACTCACTTCCTCCTGCTGAAGCCCCTGCTCTCTGGGATAGCTGTGGTTAGGAAAGTATATGTTCTGTCTGCCACACAGTAAACATGCAACCCAAAAGGATCAATTGCTTTGGCAGCTTCTGACCACATCTGAATGTTCCCAATAACAAAGAGCTTTACAATTTCTGGTGTGTCGTGAGGACCGCCTCATGCTTAGTTACTGGGAGAAATGCTCCCTAATTGGAATGAGGAGCACAGAGCTTGCTACAGACAGACTTTAAGAGAAATCTGACAGAAGAAAACCAAAGATTTAGCTCCCCAGAATGTGCAATTAGTTGTCCTTGACTAGTGAAGCCAGGAAAATTTTATTTGCAGACCTTCTGCTTTGAGATTTCAACTGAGAGCAGGATTTACAAATAAATAAATCAATCCAGGCCTGATTTAAAAGGTAAACAAAAGCTATGTGCAAGAACCCATAAATCCACCAAAAGACCAGCAAACAATCCTCTGCCTCCACAAAGCAAGCAAGCACAGACACACAAATCCCAACACCCAGCCAGCCCCCATACACACTCCAGGGTACAGGAGAACAGCAGTCACGCATTTCAGCTCGCAACCCCCCGAAGGAATCAATTAATAAATCACTATTTAATTAATTAATAAATCACTAAGACAGCAAGAAAAGTAGGATGGGAACAGACAGGCAAGGGGCTAGGGCTATACCCAGGCAGCTGGTGCTTGCTTTCTGCCCTGCCCAGCTCTGTGAAGTGCTTACCGGGATCCCTAGAGCTTTTAGAATATTCATTTTGCACATCGGGCAGGTACGATGGTCTAGCAGCCAGGGGTCTACACAGGACTTGTGGAAAAGATGCCTGCAATGAAAACCAGGAGAGTTTAATTCAAATCAAGCACAGCACAGTTTACCACCTAGTACCAGGGGCTGCTTCTGAACTCAGTTACGTGAGGGTGTTCCAAATGCGGTGGTCTGGGAGCTCTGCAAGCACTGCACAGCTACGTCCAGCACACTAAGGACTAAAATGACTTCTGTGGCATCTCAATCACAATGTGCAGAGTGTTGCTCAACTGAGTTTGGAAAACAAGAGTTAGAGAAGCAGGAAAAAGAGACAAAATGCAGCAGCAAACCCCATAGTCTTTACATGGTAAAGGCTGTCAGGAAACAAAACCTGCTTGCTGGTAAAGGTTAAATATAGTAAGTATCACATGAAGCATTTCTCAATGGTTTCACAGACAAACCTGATTCTACACAATTTAAACATGAAGCCATTTGGGTTCTGGTATTTTTGTAAGAGCCAGGCATGAGGAAAACAAAGTAAAAGCAGCTATTTTTCATTTAAATGGGAAACCCAGGATGTTGCTTTTTAAAACCTTTGCCCTGACTTTCCTGCTCGTTAGAAGTTGCCCATCAGAGTTAGCTCCTAAACGATCCCAGCCCCGAAGGGCTTGTTGATAATCCTGTGCTCAGTCTGAAGTGACCACTAAGGAACTCCTTGAGCCCTGTGGCTGCTGTGTGGCTTTTTTTTAAACATTATCCAGGTGGAGAAACTGAAAGCTTCTTGTCTAGCTTTGCCTGTCACAAACTGAGATTGAATGCAGAGATATTTAGTGCCATGTACCTGACTGACAGATTGTATTTTCTCCTGCAGGCATATCCTGTTACCCTGTGTTACAGGGAACAAGTGTTATAAAACACAGGAATGTGGGGCTTGGGATTTGAGAACCACTGTTGAGGAGGCTAGGCAGAGGAGCTGGGGCTCAGCACAAGGCAGTGACATTTGTTCAGCCCCACTCTGCATGAAGAATCATAGCATCACAGAATTGTCAGGGTTGAAAGAGACCTCAAGGATCATCTAGTTCCAATCCCCCTGCCATGGGCAGGCACACCTCACACTAGATCAGGTTGCCCAGAGCCCTATCCAGCCTGGCCTTAAAAACTTCCAGGGATGAGACATCTACCACCTCCCTGGGCAACCTGTGCCAGTATCTCACCACCCTCATGGGGAACAATTTCTTCCTAACATCCAATCTGAATCTACCCACTTCCAGTTTTGCTCCATTCCCCCCAGTCCTGTCACTTCCTGACACCCAAAAAAGTTCCTCCCCAGCTTTCTTGTAGCCCCCTTCAGATACTGGAAGGCCACAAGAAGGTCTCCTTGGAGCCTTCTCTCCTCCAGACTAAACAGCCCCAACTCTCTCAGTCTGTCTCCATAGCAGAGCAGCTCCAGCCCTTTGACCACCCTCTGATCATTCTCTGGACACATTCCATGTCTTTCCTGTAACAGGGGTTCCAGAACTGGGTGCAGTAGTCCAGGTGGGGTCTCACCAGAGTGGAGTGGAGAAAAGGAGGAAAGTTTCCTACCATGCACACAGGCTCAGAAATTCCACTGGCATGGAGGAAACTGAACATTCACTTGCTTTCCTAAAAACATCTTTTAATCAATTCATTGAATGAAATAGTTCAGTAGGGAGGGACCTTAGTCCTTAGCAAAACTGAAAGGGGGTGTTCTGTTCTGAAACATGGGGTTCAATATACAGACAGAGTCTTGCTCCAAAAGGTGCAAACTAAGACTGATTTCCTTGTTTTGAAATTCTGTATAGATCAGCTTTAAATTTGCTTTCTAAGGCTTGCAACAGGTGTCCCACACTGTACTTGGCAGAGCCTGAAAGTCACATTTCAGCCTGCTTGAACTTTCACATTTGAGCTGACTCCAGGCTGTGTCCCCCTGTGCTGCTGCTGCCCCACATGCATCACTTGTGCAGTGTGGCCACACGAACCCACCGGGCTCATGGCCCCGTCTGGAGCAGCCTCCATGAGGAAATGCAACCTCTGAGAGAGCCAGAATCACTCAATGCACCACAGGAATGCTAAGTATTGAAATGGGACGTGCTCAGCTGCATGGGTAGGCTCCTGTGCTCTGTTGTGGCCTCTCTCACATGAGATGCACACAGCCTTGCAACTTGATGGAAGATGTTGAGGTGTACTTTCACCGACACTGGTTTGCAACCCTGTCTCTCACTAAGGTGATATTTGCCCACATACCAGCTGGCTGGTTTACAAGCTGGCTCCAGTCCTAAATAACACTAGAAATTCCAAGCCCAAACTGCATGAAATCTCAGAATCTTACTCTTTTCACTGTGATGTCCCCCCCCTCTCCCCCCCCCAGTTTCTAGAAGAAACATTTCCTTTGTGAAACAAAGCCACATGGCAAATTAGCACATTCCTGTACTTGGTCTGACTTCACACACAGCTATGGGAAAGGGCAGAGCTGTTCTTGGAAGTTTGACCCAGTCTAATTATATCAGTTGGCTGTGATACCAAGCTTTGTCAAACCTCATCTGATCCTGCATGTCAACATGATGAACATAATTGAAGTATCACAGAATCACAGAGTGGTAGGGGTTGCAAGGGACCTCTGAAGATCATTGAGTCCAATCCCCCTGCCAGAGCAGGATACCACCTAAAGCAGATCACACTGGCACACATTCAGGCAGGCCTTGAAAGTCTCCAGAGATGGAGATTCCACCACTTCTCTGGACAGCCTCTTTCAGTGTTTTGCCACCCTCAAAGCTCCTTCTCATGTTTAGAGAGAATTTTCTACGTCCAAGTTTATGCTCATTACCTCTTGTCCTGCCACTGGGGACCCCTGAGGAGAGTCTGACCCCACCTTCCAGACACCCATCCCTTAGATATTTGAAAGCATTTGGAAGATCCCCGCTCAACCTTCTCTTCTCCAGGCTAAACAGACCCAACTCTCTCAGCCTTTCCTCATATGAGATGTTCCAGTCCCTTAATCATCTTAGTATCATGATCACAGGATAACAGGATCACAAGATTCCAGGATGTTTGGGCTTGGAAGGGACCTCTGGAGATCTTCGAGTCCAACCCCCCTGCCAGAGCAGGACCATAGAATCTAGCACAGGTCACACAGGAACACATCCAGATGGGTCTTCAAAGCCTCCAGACAGGAAGACTCTACAACCTCTCTGGAAAGCCTTTTGCAGTGCTCTGTGACCCTTACAGCAAAGAAGTTTTTCCTCATGTTGAGGTGGAACCTCCTGTGCTGCAGTTGATATCCATTGCCCCTTGTCCGCAGTTGTGATACCTTAATTTTAAAGCACTACCTTACTAAGGCTGCTGAAAGTTCCTAACTCCCCTTCCCAACAAGATTTGCTTTGCTGGGCAAACCCACCAAATGTCACTCTCTGTCCTGCATAACTCTTTCTGCCTCTTACCTCAGGAGGGGCATATTCAGCACATCATCAGGTGGGCAATGTGAATAGGTGAAAGCATAAAAACACACTCCTCAGGCATGTGTAATTTTACACTCAAAGTGTAAAATTTGTTAGCCAAGAGAATTTCTTGGCTGTGCTAAGTCATGCTGGGTACTGAAAGTCAACCTCTTTGCTTTTCAGCTATTTGAAATAACAATGAGATTCTTGACAGTGATTGTCCTCTTTAATGATAGAGTCAAAATCCTAAATAAGCATGGTTAACTGCAAACATCTGAAGAACACTGGGGCCAAAATAATCAGCACATTTACAAGACCTGAGATATTTACTGCTGTCTTGAAAAACTCAAACCCAAACCCCCAGACTTCCCAAACCTGCCTTGGATAAAACCCAATGCATAACTTCTATTGAGCCATTCTACCACAGGCTAGAAAGTCTCCTCTTGTTTTCAAGCTCAAGCTTTGCAAGCCTCAGTCAAGCTGTGGTTCATATTACAGCCTTTCATAATGCATGTTAATCACCAAAAGCTTGGAGCTTTCATGCCTTCAGGAGTTCAAAAAACTGAAGTTCACTGTTCCTGCAGCTGGCATCATAAAACAATACTCTAGAAGATGATTTACAAATGCCAAGTAATTTAAATACATGACAGATCCCGTCACTTTGCACTCCTCAATATGGCATTAGCACAGTGTGTTATGGCACTATTAATTTCAGGTTTAATATGGACAACAGAAGGAGCCTGATTTTTGGACAGAAATCTGCAGCAGAATGGAATGTTGTTGAAAACCCAGGTGAAGATTTGAATTTTAACATGTTTGTACTGCACCAGAGAGTTCAGTATGTCTATTGGTGGGCACACAAATGTTTGTCCAGAGAGCCCCTATTACAGGAGGGATATGGACGTTCTGGAACGTGTCCAGAGAAGGGCCACAAGGATGATCAGAGGGCTGGAGCTCCTCTCCTATGAGGAAAGACTGAAAGAGTTGGGGCTGTTCAGTCTGGAGAAGAGAAGGCTCTGAGGTGACCTTATTGTGGCCTTCCAGTATCTGAAGGGGGCTACAAGAAGGCTGGGGAGGGACTTCTCAGGATCTCAGGGAGTGATAGGAATAGGGGGAATGGAATGAAGCTGGAGGTGGGGAGATTCAGGCTGGAGGTGAGGGGGAAGTTCTTCCCCATGAGAGTGGTGAAGCGCTGGAATGGGTTGTCCAGGGAGGTGGTTGGGGCGCCATGCCTGGAAGTGTTTAAGACCAGGCTGGACGAGGCTCTGGCCAGCCTGATCTAGTGTGAGGTGTCCCTGCCCATGGCAGGGGGGTTGGAGCTAGATGATCCTTGTGGTCCCTTCCAACCCTGACTGATTCTATGATTCTCAGTGAGGTGGCAGGCTTTGCAAATTCGGATTGGAAAGTTTATTCTGTTTGTCATTTGCTGCAGCCCTACGTACGTGCTTTCAAGAAACTGTGAATTGTTTGATGTCCTGAGAAGCTTATCATCCAAATTCAGGCAAAATAAAGGTCAGCACAAAGTAAGACAAGGGAGAAACTGCAATATTTCACTGTCAGATGCAAGGCAAAAACGTAAAGAGCTGCAACAAAAAATCCCTCTCCCTCTGCAGTTCTGACTGATGCACGTTTTAAAAGGAAGGAGGGAGCAGAGGATCATGGATGAGTTCAGAACTAATGATGCATACAGGAAGACATTAAGACAGATGCTTCAAGCACAAGCTTGGGACATGGCTTTGACAAAGTCAGAGCCAGAAAAAAATATGTTGGCTTTTCTGCTGCTGTTGCTGCATGCAACCACATGCATTGCTAAACTGTGCTGATTTGGGTGCGTTGGAAAGTTTGTCAAAGGAACTGTAATTGATTAGTTGAGAGGAAGGTGAAAGGAGACGTTGTAACAATCCTCCTGCAAAACAAAGGCTTCCAGGAGGAGAAAGGAAACAACTGTTCTTCACCTCTCCTAGGGACAAGAGACACAATGACGTGATTAAACTGCAGCAAGTGAGATCCTGGTTACACAATAGTGAAAGCTTTACCCCAGGCAGGGTGGCAAAGCACTGCAGTAAATTATCAGGGGGATTTATAGTCTTCATCCCAGGAGACTGCAGAGTGTGTTGGAAAAAGCTCCCAAGAACAACACGTGCACAGCCAGTGCCCCTGTGCTGCTCCAGGGGTGGTGGCCTCCTGGGATCCATCCTGCTCCCTCCTGTGACTCTATGTGGATGTGTAAAGCTCACGGAGCACAAAGAAAGAAGAACCTCAAAGTCCCTAAGCATTTCATTTACCTGAATAGCACTTCATCATTTTAAATTGGAGGATACTTCTGTTTGAAATGTGTTGCAATTTTGTTTTAAAGCTGCCCTTTTAACCATACAATTAAATACATAAATAAATAACTTCATTTCAGGCTCAGCCCAAGATTATAATAATTTGATTGTTACAAAGCTATTGTTGAGCTTTTAGTTTGCCAGCAATCTTGAGAAGCCTTTTGTTCCAGGTTAAGGGAAACTGCTCTCCTCCCACCTTCTACTCCTGGTCCCCAGTTTCCCAACTGCAGGCAAACCAAGCTAGCAGTCATGTAATTTTTCTCAGAAGAAAAGTGTGAACTGAAGGGAGGCAAAAGCAGAAAGAGAGGGGCACTGAGCAAGAGCAGCAGTTACCTGGATTAGACACAGGGCTGAAGCTCAGGATTGAGAGGGGTTTGGGTGAGAGACTGAGTACCACTTAGTATCCAAATAGAAGGTCTAGGCTTTTGTGGGTGCATGTACAGGATTGTTTGTTCATTTTTTGAGGAAGAAGGAAGGATTGAAAAAAAGAAAGGTGATAATGAGGGTGTGCAGATGGAATTGAAGAGAAGAATGTGTGTGATGAAATAAAGTCTCACAGGAAGCTATCCGAAAGAGGAAGGAGTGAGGCAGCCTCTGAAATCGCAGTTGTTCATGGACTGAGCATTCAGCAGAAGGGAAGGAGCTGGAAGGGGGTCAGAAAGTGCACTTACTGGTGACAGAAATGAAATAACCCAAAAAACAAAGAGCTTATGAAGAACTGAGTAGAGATGAGGTTGAGAGAACTGTCTTGCCTCTCTACAGAAGTTTGGTAAGGTGAGTAAAAGTTTAGTAAAAGGCACACACTGGGAACAGCAGCACCAGCAGCTTCTCCAAAGCCAGAGCAGAAAAAGACAAAGGCATTTTGAAGCTGGGGATGGAGAAGAAGCAGAAGAGAAGTCACTCTGGGAACAATGAACTCGGTTTCATTTGATGTTGTGTCAGTGCCCTCAAACATAACTTCAGTGATGTTTGCTACCATTAAACATAAAACCAGCTGCAAGACAATTCTATTATCTTTTTTTTCTAAATCAAGTGCCAGTCCTTATTTATTTAATGCATCCTGCAGAGTGAAGTTCATTAACACAGTCAGCTATGGGAACTGCCTGAAGAGGATAGAGGAAGAAGTATGAGTTCACTGGAATTCTCCTCCTAGCTCTCCAGAGGGGGATACATAGCAACAGGCTGTCCCAGAGCCAGCTCTGCCAGCAGAAAAGAGAGGACTAATAACTGTGTATCTCTATGACTTCAGAGCTCATCTACTGCAATATTGACTGGTGGGTTTTTGGGACCAACATTTTAGGAGATTTGGCTCCACAAGCCTGAAAAAGAAATCTTAGGACATGAAGGTCTTTATCCAAAGTGTGCCTTCTAGCAGTGGTTTTCCCAGTCCTGCCTGCAGCACAAAGCATCATCTTTCATGCGCAGCCCTTGGGGCCTATTTGGCTTTGCAGGTAAAAAGTTCTCTATCTTAAGCACCTCCTGGATAGAAACAGTAAGGTCAGCCAGCACTGATGTCATACAGTGCAGGCTTCTGTAAGACTTGGTGAAATGCCAGCCTCTTATTAAACAGCAGTCTAATGAGGCGCCCATACTGTGAACTGCACACAGTTTAACTGAGGATGCTTGAGAAAGAAACATACAGAGTCTGTAGGTCTTCAGCAAGTTATAACACTCTCCTACTCGCTTAACAGAGACAAATTAATTCACTTCCCTCCCTCCTTCCCCCCCACCCCCTTTGGATAAGAGACTGGCAACGGCAGAAAGAATCATGACTATCACTTCCTGTTTTGGAAGTTCAAACCCAAGTGAAAGTGTAAAAGACTGCCCTCACAATTCGTGTAGCAGGAAAGCCAGGGTTTGTGAAGCAGCTGCTCGAGCAAGAGCTTGGAGGTTTTATAACTCCAAACTGCCGAGGCTCAGCCTGTGAGCAGTTCACAAGACAGTTCTACTGCTGCTACCCTTTCCGCGTGAGTCATTTTCTCGGCGACCTTTTAATTCAGCCAAGAACTGAGCATCACCTGTTAACTATGTGTTTCCTCCTCACTCTGCTTGACTCAACACTCTGGATGACAAAGCCTGAGTGGAGCCTCGATGAATTATGAGGCGAGACACAAGTGAAAGCTAAAGCTTACACACACATCTTTTTTCGCCTCTCTCTATCATGCAGCATTTCCAAGTTGATCCTGCTTCTCCGAACGTCAAACCAAAGTCCACGGTTTGCTGGCAATTTCTCTGCATTTTTCTGCATTGCTGTTTCATGAAGTGATGTGTTTGTGTCTGTTCAGAGGAGGGGGGGGGGGGGTGGGGAAAAAAGGAGAAAGAGTTGCCATGCAATTTGTCATTGTGGGGGATTTACAGTAGGTCAAATTTATGATTAATCTGTTGCTATTTCTTCGCCGTTTAGTGATGGAAATAAACAGATTTAAGCAGTCACATGAAGGAGCAGAAATGGACAGCTTGTAACATTCAAATAACTACTAGGGAACAAGACAGCAAGGAAAGAAGCAAGTATTTCAGTTTCTGGAGCCAGGGAACATGTTTGCAGGAGAAGAAAGAAACTCTGTTAAATATCCCTAATCTCTGCTCTGTATGTACAGCACTTGAGATGCCTATTTCTAGGGAAATCAAACACTTGGCTCTTGTTTTCCTAGGGGAAGCACAGTTCCTAGGAATTTTACTGAGAAATTGCTTTCCTTAGAGAAATCCCTCATTAGCTAGGACTTCACAGACGCCAGGACAATGACACAGAGAGATGAATGCAGCTGCTAGGGGTGGCAAGAGGCTGCACTCCTGTGTCACATCACTGCGACTGTGTGTGTTGCACAGGGCATGTTCACAGAGGGGAAGAAAAGAGAAAGAAAAAGCTCAGAAGCTCTCTTGTCACCTCCACGTTCCACTTGCCTGAGAGTATTTTCATGGCAGAAATAGATAAGGTGGCCTTTGTCACATTCCCTTGTTTCTGCTCAGCAGATCTCTTTTTATGGCTGGGGATTTTTTGATAGAGGCCATCTCTTTCACAGTGCCTGGACATGGCCCAGGACAGCAAAAGAGGCAGCTCCATGGGGAGCAGGAGACTCCTCTATCCCTGGATGCTGTGCCCTGGGCTCACCTTGAAGTCAGGGGCAAATTCTTCAAAGGCATTTGTTTGAGGAATGAGGAAAATTCCTGTAATAGGTCCAAATCAGACAAAATTTCTGACTGCCAGGCTGAAGTCAGGCTCTCAGCACCTTCTCCCTTCAAGCTGGATGAAGAGACATTTCAGGTATCTTTACCAACAGATTCTGAATAAATCAAAATGACACACTCATCCTTCCCTCCCTAAGCTCTCAGCTAACCTCATCAGTTTGATATCGTGAAAACAAAGCCTGCCTTGATGTAGAAAGACTAGCAGAGCTAAAACCACCTTCAACCTTCAACTTACCTGCAAGGCAAAATTCTGACAACATCATTGGGTTTGTAGCCTTCAATACATACAGCACAGTTATCAAAGTCTGGCTCAGTTTCCTACAGGAAAGAGAACATTCATCATTTTCATTTGTCAGCTAATCTCTTCATGCAAGAGCCTATGGGACAAAGGAAAACAGTCGCCGATGCGTGCTTCCAATCCAGTAATGCATTTCAAGACAAGCAAGTCAGATTTTCCAACATGCTTCCAGCTGGAAGCTTGCCCCAGGAAGCATGCAGAGCTAGTTAGCATGTTTTCACTTTCAGGATTTTCTGCATCTGCACAGAATCACCTTCTTCTCTCTACCCCATTCCATCTGCAAATTGCTTATCAGTATTCCACCCCCGCCTGCAGGACACAGAGTGGCTAAATAAGCAATTGCCATTTCTGTTCTGCTTCATTGTCCCAGTGGTCTGAAGGAATCCTCAGCACAGAGTTTCATTTGGTAATGAGCAATTTGAAAAATTACCTTATCACCTTTCCGGATTGTTCTGACTTGTAGCTTGCTGATTGCTTTCTTTGCAGCATCTCCGAGCCGGCGCTGTAACACAAAATTTGCTCTTAAGCAAAAGATCTCTCTTCATGCAGAAATCATCACCTTTTCTCCCTAGGCTTCTTAATAATCTGGAGTGACTGCACATGAAACAGGACAGTGCTGTATAAATACAAACAGATGAGGTCAGTCACACTGTTATTCACAAGGGCACAAGTAGGTCTTCTAGGCTTACTGGCAACCCGTGGCCATGGAGGCCAAGCTACTCTAATGGAGATCCAGTGGAGACCGCATTGAGCCTGTCGTGATGCTACACTACACCACCTTCACCACTCCAGAGAGCAGTAATGCCCAATATTCAGGCATCCCATTTCTTCCTACTCTTTTTTAAATGACACTTGTTAAAAATACACTATTAAATGAGGCCTGGGCTGGTAAGCAGAGTAAACACTGGACTTAAGATTCAGAAGGTCTTTATTCTTACGTTATTCCAGAACTAGTTCACGATCTGCAGCGAGATGCAGGTGCTGAAAGTGACCTATTTGTTAACCACAAACCCTATGAATAATCTTCTCTGCTGTTCTCTTTTCCTGCAATACAGAGTTGCCTGCTTTATAGGAACAATGCAAGGTATGAAAATGGGCTGAAAGCATCTGCAGCTTCTCACAGGTAAAGCACTCCACAGTCCTGTCCATACATAACCATTTGCTGGTTCTTTGCCTGCCTTTCCCTCCAGTGAACCACAAATTGCTTACCACATGATGTTTCTGACTGCTCTCCCATATTTCCAAAACACTGTTACCACACTGGCAGGGTCACAGCCACTCAGGATTAAAGTATGTAATAACAGCCTGCCACAACCCACACTGTTCTCAGATGCTGGAGATGGAGATGCCTGCCCCTTGCAATGGGCTGAGAATATGATGGGGCAGCTCATAGAATCACTGGTGAACAAAGTGACCTCTGCACTCTGCGCTGCTGAGCTTGTGTCTGTATCACTGCTCCAAGGACTTGGCTGCTCACTTGTGCTGACCCAACAAGGAGGCAAGCTGGAGACAGACTGACAGGCTGGGAAAGCCTTTGAGAGGTCATGTACTCCCACCCCCTGCTCAAGGCTGGGGCAACTTCAAAGTCAGAGCTGTGTCCAGTCAAGCCTTCAATCTCTCTGGGAAGGGAGATTTCACAACCTCTGTGGATAATTTGTTCCAGTGCTTAACCATTCTCACTGCCTTTTTGTTGTTGTTGTAATATAGAAATGGAATGTCCCTTACTGTAATTTGTGACCATTACCCTTGTCCTTTCTCTGTGCACCTTCCAGAAGAGGCTAACTCTGCCTCCTCTCCAACCACTTGCTATGGAGCTGCAGGCTGCAAGCAGACCCCCTCCTCCTCTTGTGCTCAGCAAGTCAAGCTGCCTCTGCCTCTCCTCAGATGGCATGTGCTCTGTCCCAAGACCATACTGGTGAACCTCCTCTGGGCTCTCTCCATTTTTTTCCATGCCTTTCTTGTACAGTTTCATGCAGCAAAACCTACTCTGAAGTTTTCTGGTCAACTTTATGACAGTTCATGATACCATGCATCCCAATTTGCCACCAATAAATGACTTGAACTGCCCTCTTCATTTCCCCTCCCCATCTGTATTTCCAGCCATGTGCTGTTGGACAGGAGGGAGAGACTAAAGAGCTTTGGTGACTCAGAAGACATTCAACTTCTCAGGCTGGGAACACTGCCTGTGCTGGAGTTCAGAGGGGCCTGTCAGTGGGAAGGGTTTCCAGCTGGAGGGGGTGAGAGCATAAAGCCAGGAATGAAAGGAAGCTGGAAGTAGTTTGTAAATTGAGACCTAATCACCATACAGAGACGATTACTTAATTACCACTTTGTTCTTCAGATTCAATTAAAATCACTGAATTAGAGAGTAAGCTTTATTGGATTGGAAAGACATGGAAGACTGACAAAAATGCATGCAATACTGAAAGCAGAGGGCAATTTCAGATCTGGCTATAAAGAGGTGAAAACGACTTTGCCTATCATCGGAGATTTCCACATGAGCTTTCCAGCATTACTAATTATTGCATGTGAGGGAGTATCATCCGGTTAGACAACATCTTTTCTGTGATCTATTTTTCCCTCACATAAACAAAGGGAGCAGAAGAGAGTTGGAAACATTTCTTGCCACCTATTTGTTTCTTTAAAGTAAATCAAAGACTGACTGATAGCATACAGCAAGACAAGAGCTATTATGTCCCGCTCCAGGAATTACTTGTGAATCCTTTTTATCATCATTATTACTTAAACTAATGAAATGTCTCAGTTCCTTTTGTGCACATTCTTCAAGAGGAAAGGACAAGATTAAAGACTCATCCACATCTTTGATCTGCTTGTTTTCCTATTTGCTTTCTCTTCTCTCTCTTAAATAGACAAGTTCCTGACTTACATGCAAATGAGGACACTTTAGTTTTTGAGAGAACAGGAATCTCTCCCAGGACAACTGCTTGTGCACACGTTAAGTCTCGTTCTCATTTTGGAAAGGAAACACTGAGAAGGAAATCTGCTTGAATATATTCTGTTCTTCAACATAGTCTGCTCTAGTATCACGTGACAGGATGAGAGGAAATGTGCCACAGGAGGTTTAGATTGGACATTAGGGAAAAAATTCTTTATGAAAAGAGTGGCTAGGCATTGGAACAGGTTACCCAGAGAGGTGGTAGAGTCACTGTCCCTGGAGGGGTTCAAAAAAATATCTGTAGACATGGCACTTTGGGACATGGTTTAGTGGCCATGGTGGTAGAATAGAAATAGAAATAGAAATAGCCAGGTTGGAAAAGACCTTTGAGATCATCAAGTCCAACCTATCATCCAACACCATCTAATCAACTAAACCATGGCACCAAGCACCCCATCCAGTCTCTCCCTAAACAGCTCCAGTGATGGTGACTCCACCACCTCCCTGGGCAGCACATTTCAATGGCCAGTCTCTCTTTCTGTGAAGAACTTTCTCCTCACCTCCAGCCTGGCACAGCTTGAGACTGTGTCCTCTTGTTCTGGTGCTGGTTCTTGTTCTGGTGCTGGGAGAAGAGACCAGCCCCCACCTAGCTACAACCTCCCTTTAGGTAGTTGTAGACAGCAGTAAGGTCTCCCCTGAGCCTCCTCTTCTCCAGGCTAAGCAACCCCAGCTCCCTCAGCCTCTCCTCATAGGGCTTGTGCTCCAAGCCCCTCCCCAGCTTTGTTGTCCTTTTCTGGACACATTCCAGCAACTCAACATCTTTCCTAAACTGAGGGGTCCAGAACTGGACACAGGACTCAAGGTGTGGGCTAACCAGTGCTGGTGTTGGGTTGATGGTTGGACTCGATGATTTCAGAGGTCTTTTCCAATCTTAATGATTCTCTGACACCTGTATCTTCAACCTACTCACTGGGTAGTGTCCAAGCACTTGAATCATGGACCCACAAGCAAAGCTACACATCTTACTCTCGGCAAATGAAGTTATGTTGGTACCTGCGGTCACTGAGGGTGGTCGGACAATGGAACAGGCTGCCCGGGGAAGTTGTGGATGCCTCCTCCCTGGCATGGTCAGGCTGGATGAGACCTTGAGCAACGTGGCCTATTGGAAGGTGTTGCTGACTATGGCAGGGTGGGGTGGACCTAGATGACCTTGAAGGTCCCCTTCCAACTCAACCCATTCTATAATTCTAAGAACTTGTAGACATGGCACTTTGGGACAAGTTTTAACGACCATGGTGGTGTTAGGTCAGTGGCTGGACTTGATGATTTGAGAGGTCTTTCCCCAACCAAAACAACTCTACGATTCTCTAAACCTACTGACTCCAAATGACAGCACATTACCTGAACGAGCTTCTTGTTTTGCTGGGTTCCATGTTTATGGGTGGCTATTTACACCGCTAATCTGCCTGTGTAATTACTTGATTGAGAGCACGCTTACGGTACTCACATACATAAATTAGGCACACATGTGCTCCTGCAGCCAAAGCAGCTCAAAATTATCACAGTGAATCTGCTGCCAGTGATGTTCCAGTTCCAGCTGGGATAGTCTCATTCTTGCTATCCAAAAAATTTCATACTGTATAGTTAAAAGGAAAATATATTCTCTCTGTCTGTAAATACAGAGCAGCTGCTCTCTATCTCAGAGGATGCCTGAATTTCAATGGAGGAGGGTGAGGGATCCTCCAGCATACATTACAGGCTGTGCAGCGGCACTTTGCTCTACAAGATGATTATTGACACTCTCAGTTTTACCTTTTCTGCAGAGCAAGCAAGACAACCCTCCTCCTGCCTCAACAGTCATCTATTAAGGGTCCAGAAACATCTCTGATTCACAGTGCATTTTGTCCCTGCAGTAAAATGGTTATCCTCTCAGATTTCATACAGTGATAACATTTTCTGCTGTACCATTAGAATGAAATGTAGAAGCCTCAGCTTCACAATTCTGCTGATGCCAAGATAGTGGCATCCAGACAAGAAAAGATTAAATTTATTGTTATCACTGCTATTATTATTCATTGCTGAACTACCATAAAGATGCTTGGTAAATACAGAGGGCCTTAGGACCGAGGGCTCATTCCCACTGCTGCTGACTCCTCTCCAGCTCTGTAGGTTTTGGATCTCTTTCAGGGGGTTTGGAAAAGTTGCCAAAACCAAAAGCAATGGTTTAATAATATTGGTGGCTATCACTACAGCACTTATTTGTTCAGTCATCATTGTCAAATGAATAGTGCCTTTCAAGCACAAAATCCTTCTAAAGCAGTATTTAAAATGAAAACACTTCTTGCTCTTTTATTTCTTCTTCCCTTATCATGAACACTCATTTCACACAGATACTCATGCTGCTCACTGTATTTTAGTCACATCACCAAAGATGATCAATTTTCTGCCTATTTCTTGTGTGGTTTCATGGAGAACCCCCCCAGTTTTTAAAATATATATATATAGAGAGAGTATATTTATACAAATATATAGAATAGAATACTTGCTGTAAGGGACATGCTGCACCTCCAGCCAGCCAGCTCCCTACACTTTGCTACCTAATCCCTGTGATAAATAGAATAGAATAGACCAGGTTGGAAGAGACCTTCGAGATCACTGTGTCCAACCCATCATCCAACACTATCTAACCAACTAAACCATGGCACCAAGCTCCCCATCAAGCCTCCTCCTAAACACCCCCAATGATGTAAATAAATTACCAATGGATGTTAAAGGGAAAATAATGACAAGGTCTAAATAATCTTGTAGGTCTGATAACTAACATAGTTGTATAAATTAACTCTCTCTTTTTGGCTTTGCTCTAGCAGATGCTAGCTGCTGCTTTTGCTTGGCTGTTGCTGACCTTGGCTGTGCTCTTGTTGTGGCTTAAGTACTATGAAACTACTCTCTGCTTTTCTCCTCTTTCTTTTCCCCTTGTCTGGGATGGGGAGAGGGGGAAGCTGTTGGTAACCCCCTGGTTTTGTCCAGGGGTGGTTCTTGTGCTGTTTATAAATTGTAAATACATGTAACTATTGTATATTTTCTGCATATTCATTGCATTTCCTATTTCTAGCTTGTAAACAGAGCTTCATCTGCTTTCCAACTGAGCTGCTCTGGCAATTTCAGCTGGGGGGGCGGAGAACGTCAACCCATGGCACTCAACTTTCACTTTCAAGCCGATTCCCCTGGTGATCTATTCCAGGGCACACAAACAGCGCTGCTCACCTGATTTCTGTCCCTGGCATTGGCGTAGCGGAATCGCTGGATGTAGTAGAAGACCAACCACGCCAGGGAGATGATCATCAGCACGATGAAGGAGATGGAGACAAACACCACAGAGGTCCGGCTGACGTACTTCTGCAGGTTGCGTGTCCCGATGGTGATGTACATCATCACAGTAATGTTCCTCTCCAGGAGGCTCACTATCTCTTTCCCTTTGGGTTCAGGAATCATTATTGCTACAACATCTTCTAGGCCTGTCAGACAAGAGAGAGCAAAAAGAAATCTTAGCTGAAGCAAGCGATCGCACAGAATCAGCCAGGTTGGAAGAGACCTCCGAGATCATCAAGTCCAATTGATCACCCAGCCCTAACTAACCAACTAGACCATGGCACTAAGTGCCTCATCCAGTCTCTTCTTAAACACCTCCAGGGATGTCGACCCTACCACCTCCCTGGGCAGCCCATTCCAATAGGCAATCTTTCTGTGAAGAACTTCTTTCTAAGATCAAGCCTAAACTTTCCACTGCACAGCTTGAGACTGAGTCCTCTTGTTCTGTTGCTGGTTGCCTGACCCCCACGTAATAAAATGACCAGAGAATGTAGCAAGGCTAAAAACCCTCCCAAATCCAAGGCAAACCAGTAAGGAGAGAGCTACCCTTTCTCCTGTTGGTTTTCAGCAAGAGGTAAGTCAGGTGGATCTGGTGAAGGTTTCAACTGGAACAAGTTACACAGTGTGTTTCTATAAATGAATCTCAGTGAGATATGTAAAACATGATTCATGGGTTGACATAAACACAGATTTCCAGCACTGCTGAGGCTTATCTAGACTACAGCGCTGTAAGCACTACAGAAAAGGAGTCATGCTGCAGCCAGCATCCTTCTGCCCAACACTCCAGACACATTTATCACAGTCCCCTTTGCAGGGTCACAAGCCTGCCTGGGAAGCCTCTCCAAACCTTGCCCTTCAGACCAGAAATGCTTTCAGTGACAGATCCCCACATGGTTTCACAAGCTGAACATACCAAAGCATCACTGCCTTCGTCCAGGGCTGGCAACAGGGGAAGCCTGTGGGGACAAGAGCAGCTCGACATGTTCCCAGCTCAATTGCTGCCCCAGGTCACTGGAGGCTCCCTGCAGCCTGAGCCCACAGATGGTTTGGTGCCCCTGTGGGACACTGGGCTTGCCAACTAATGCAAGTTTAATGTCAAGAGCACTGTTTTATTCCCCCAAACTCTGCTGCAGCTCAGATCAGCCCCTGATGCAGTTTGCAGAATGGCTTCAGAAGGATGGGAGTCAGCACAGCTGAGATGGCAAAGGAGTGCCCAATAACAGGATGGGGCAGGGACTTCCTACATCCTATCAAGCCAAGACCTTGTGAAACAAACCATCAATCCATCAATTCTCAACTCTGCACCAGCTTTTCATTTTAATTGCATCACACACTACAGAAACTATTTGCCTTTCATAATACATGTATGATAAATACTGTCTGAAATTCATGCCCTTTCTAGCTTTATAAATCTAAACTATCACCAGCTCATGGTTTAATGTTGGCAATATCCTGTTCCTCACCTTCACAAAACAAGTATCCAGACAATTTTCCTACCTTAGCTATGTTTTGCAACAGTCAAATCCTGAATTGTACTTAGCAGCCAAGGACAAAGAGGGTGTATTTTAATGTGGAAATGTGACAGAAACAGCAGCATATCAAATGATCACAACCTGGCATTTAGAAAGAAAGGTACAGACTGAAGTAAGACAGAAAATGCTTGGGTGGGGGTTCAGAATTTCAGCTGAAATCCTAGGAAATCAGCTGGCATGCTGTTAATCATCAAGTGACTGTGCCTGCTTTGGGATGTTTGGGAAAGGATCACTCAAATGGAGATAGAATAGAATAGAATAGAATAGACCAGACCAGACCAGACCAGGTTGGAAGAGACCTTCGAGGTCATCGAGTCCAACCTATCATCCAACACCATCTAATCAACTAAACCATGGCACCAAGCGCCCCATCCAGTCTCCTCCTAAACACCTCCAGTGATGGTGACTCCATCACCTTCCCAGGCAGCACATTCCAATGGCCAATCTCTCTTTCTATGAAGAATTTATTCCCAACATCCAGCCTAAACCTCCCCTGGTGCAGCTTGAGACTGTGTCCTCTTGTTCTGGTGCTGGTTGCATGGGAGAAGAGACCAGCTCCTACCTTTCTACAACCTCCCTTCAGGTAGTTGTAGAGAGCAAGAAGGTCTCCCCTGAGCCTCCTCTTCTCCAGGCTGGACACCCCTAGCTCCTTCAGCCTCTCCTCATAGGGCTTGTGCTCCAAACCCCTCCCCAGCTTTGTTGCCCTTCTCTGGACACATTCCAGCATCTTTCCTAAACTGAGGGGCCCAGAACTGGACACAGGACTCAAGGTGTGACCTAACCAGTGCCGAGTACAGGGGGAGATGCGAGAGGGAAACTTGCATTTCCAAAAAGCATCCCCCTCCAAGCTGATATCCAAGCTAAGCTTCACTAGCACAGTACTGTTGCCTGGTCCTTATTGCCTAGCTCTGACATTTCCCCACCAAAACCCCCTGGGAGGTATAAACCAGGTTTTGAAACATACTTAGATGCTAAAGAGCAGGAGTCGCCTAGCAGGGTTTCGGATGTACTAAATCAGACAGGTGGATGGTGCTCAAACGAAATGCTGACGTGGTGGAAACTTCATCAAATTCTGTGGGTGCCTGGATCAATTGGAGGTACTGGAAGAGCTGTGACAGACTTGCTACTCACACACAAAATGTGCTGCAAAGCTGGGAACTGAACCCTCTTCTCTCAGGTCTTGGAGTAGAAGTGCAAACACTCTCGCTCTTTCTCTCGTGAGCTTTTCCATCCTGATGTTCCCCTGATTATGAACAGGCCAAAGAAATCAATAGTTTGTCTGAGTGGAGAATTTTAAGATATCCATGATAGAAAACAGAACCTTTCTTTTGATAATTTCCCTCAAGGCATTCAAAATTTTCAGCCATTTCCCTTCATTTGTCTAGTACGAACCCACCTTCAGCAGCCAAGATAAATCTACCTTTGCAAGTCTTCTGATACCTGTTTATTACACAGAGCTAATGCAAACCTTACCCTAACAGTCTAGGGGGAATCTGCCAAGGCTGAAAGTGGCTGAGAAGGGCACTGGTGCCATGCCAGTAATTCCCCTGCAGTCAGTAAGACAAATTGCCTAAAGCAGTCCTTAGCTGTCCACATGCTTTCCTTTGTTCTTTTCTCTTTCTTTCAAGGGAAAAAATAATATATATATATTTAAAAACACTCTACAAGAAAACCAAAGCAACCACATCACACACAGCTTAAAAAAACCCCACAGTGAATAATCTCACAGGCAAAAATACTGAAGTGTATTTCATCAACACCTTACAGAAGCTACCATTCTGAGCCACTCACTGTCCAGTATGGACCTCTAACGTTACCTTCAATACAATCTGGGACACTGTATGAATGATCACAGAGTCCCTGAATGTTAGGGGCAGGAAGGGACCTCAAAAGATCATCCAGTCCAACCTCCCCTGCCAGAGCAGGATCACCTATACCAGGTTACACAGGAATACATCCAGGCAGGCTTTGAATATTTCCAGAGAGGGAGACTTCACAACTCCCCTGGGCAGCCTGTTCCAGGGTTCTATCAGCCTCACAGTGGAAAGACTTTTCCTCATGTTTCCAGGGAACTTCCTATGCCTCAGCTTCCACCATTGCCCCTTGTGCTGACATTGGGCATCACCCAGCAGAGCCTGGCTCCATCCCCGTGGCACTCACCCTTTACATATTCATAAACATGAATGAGGTCACCTCTCAGTCTCCTCTTCTCCAAGCTAAAGAGCCTCAGCTCCCTCAGGCTCTCCTCATAAGGAAGATGTTCCACTTCCCTAATCGTTTTTGTGGCTCCACGCTGGAGTCTTTCAAGCATTTCCCTGAGGTCCTTCCTGAACTGAGGGGCCCAGAACTGGACACAACACTCCAGATGCAGCCTCCCCAGGGCAGAGAAGAGGGGGAGGAGATGTTACCTGAAAACCTATAGAAATGGAGACGCAGGCAAAAAATGTTTTCAGTAGCAAATCCAGGTAGCATCTTAACTTGTTTCTTAAAAAGCTTGAGCAACATGTGTAGCTATGTTTGAATCAACTGAAGAGAGCATAGGCTATTTCTGGAGAACTCTCAATAGTGGGGTACAGGTCAAATAGAACATGTTGATAGTAATAATAATATCACAATCAATTGCCTAACTATGAAATTAACATTTTGCAGTAATAAAACAAGCATCCCTCACTAATGCCCTGTCTTTCTCTAATCATAATGAAAAAGAGGCAGGAAAAAATATATACTGTGATCTCCTCCATAAATTTAACCACATTCCTGCTTTTTCATCACTTGCCCTTTCCAATTAAGCTACAGCACAGATTTCTGCCTTGAGCTCATGGTGGAAATGACTGGTTTTGAACAGGAGTGCAGCCACACAACTCCCTTCTCCACCCTGTCCTCCTTGCATCTCACTCCCAGGATGTTTTACTGACACATCAGGAGGATGGAGCCAGACTTCCCAGTGGTGTCCAGCAACAGTACAAGAGGCAATGGACACAAACTGGAGCAGAGGAGGTTCCATGTAAACATAAACAGAATGTTCTGCACTTTGAGGGTGGCAGAATACTGCAACAGGCTTCCTGCCCAGAGAGGTGGAGTCTCCTCTGGAGACTTTCAAAACCCACCTGGATGTGTTCCTGTGTGATTTACTCCAGCTGGAATGTGCTGCCCAGGGAGGTGGTGGAGTCACCATCCCTGGAGGTGTTCAAGAGGGGATTGGACGTGGCACTTGGTGCCATGGTTTAGCAGTCATGAGGTGCTGAGTGACAGGTTGGGCTCGATGACCTTTGAGGTCTCTTCTAACCTTGGTGATTCTGTGATTCTATGATCCTGCTCTAGCATGGGGGTTGGACTAGATGATCTTCAGACATTCCTTCCATAATTCTATGCCACCTCAAGCCTAGGCCCTTTCAAAATACATGAAACCCCACCATATGCTATGTAAATTGTCATGGATATAGGCTAAGTCAAAATGCTTATAGAAATGCAAAGCAGAAGACGTAGTGATTGCAAAAGGGAAGCAGCTGCTTCCCAGCAGCAGCTGCTTCCAGACTCCTAATATGTTTAAATTTCAGGCTATCTGGTTATTTTCTTGGAAAACATTACCATTTGTAATGAAGCATTCTTGGAAAAAAAGAACCAAATCAGCAACATGTAATAATCAAGAATTCACTTGATGACAATTTCTCTGAGGCACCATAGAGAAAGATAATTGATCAATCAAGTTCATAAAGATAAGTTTATTTCTTAGATGCTCAATATTAGGAAGAAAAAAAATATATTAAATATTTCCCTCCCCCCCCCCCCCTTTCCTCTCTTCTACAACAAAATTATTATCATCTCAGTTTCAGTATTTAAAGACACAAAGGAATCTCTGACACACATGAAAACTCTAGACATTAAAGAAGGGAAATGATATAATGAGACATCAATGTTAGAGATGCATTTCTACACCCAAGTACACACTGGTTCAGCAGGCTTGAGAAAGGAGAAGCTATCAGGTGGGGTTGTTCTGCCTGGAAAAGAGGAGACTTAGAGGGGACCTTTAGAATAGAATAGAATAGAACAGAACAAATGGAATGGAATAGAATGGAATATTATAGACCAGGTTGGAAGAGACCTTTGAGATCATCAAGTCCAACCCATCACCCACCACTATCTAATCAACTAAACCATGGCACCAAGCACCCCAGCCAGTCTCTTCCTAGACACCTCCAGTGATGGTGACTCCACCACCTCCCTGGGCAGCACATTCCAATGGCCATTCACTGTTTCTATGAAAAACTTCTTCCTAACATCCAGCCTAAACCTTCCCTGGCACATCTTGAGACTGTGTCCTCTTGTTCTAGTGCTGGTTGCCTAGGAGAAGAGACCAGCCCCTACCTGGCTACAACTTCCTTTCAGGTAGTTGTAGAGAGCAATAAGATCTCCCCTGAGCCTCCTCTTCTCCAGGCTAAGCAACCCCAGCTCCCTCAGCCTCCCCTCATAGGACTTGTGCTCCAAACCCCTCCCCAACTTTGTTGCCCTTCTCTGGACACCTTCCAGCATCTCAACATCTTCCCTAAACTGAGGGGCCCAGAACTGGACACAGGACTCAAGGTGTGACCTAACCAGTGCTGTGTACAGGGGGAGAAAGACCTCCCTGCTCCTGCTGGCCACACTATTCCTGATCCAGCCCAGGATGCCATTGGCCTTCTTGGCCACCTGGACACACTGCTGGCTCCTGTTCAGCCTACTATCAACCAGTACCCCTAGGTCCCTTTCTGCCTGGCTGCTCTCCAGCCACTATTTAAAAGGAAGCTGTAGTCAGGTGGGGTTCAGGCTCTTCTCCCAGGTAACTAGCAACAGGACAAGAGGGCATGGTATGAAGCTGCACCAGGGGAGGTTTAGGTTGGATATTAGCAAGCATTTCCTCACAGCTAGGCTATTTAGGCACTGGAATGGACTGCCCAGGGTGGAGTCACCATCACTGGAGGTCTTAACGAACAGCTTGGATGTGGCCCCTGGTGGCATGGTTTAGCTGATGTCATGGTGTTAGGTCATAGGCTGGACTTGATGATCTCAGAGGTCTTTTCCAGCCTCACTAATTCTGTGATGGTACTGATGCTTCTCTGGTGAGTTAAATGCTACCAATGCCTTTCATTAAAAACACCCACGACGGTAACTGCAGCTTGTGGCACTCTTGTTACCTAACACATTCCTCTTTTCTTTTTCTGGCCACAATTAATGCAGAGTTTGCCATGAATTTTTAACTAGCTGTCAGGATGAATCAGAGATTCATAAATCAAAGGTATTCAGGCTGCAGTGAATGGGGTTTTATTTTCTTTTTTTCCTTCTTTTTTTCTTGGCTTAAGAAACATTCGCCATATCAGTGCTCTCTCCCTGTGAGGCAACAACCAAACAAGTAAGGTAGAGCTTACAGGCATGTGGGATGATTTAAGTCACTGTAACTTGATGAAGTGCATTCACCTAATCAAATCTTTCTGGCTGGAGAAATGTGCTGCTGGTCTTCAGGCAGCTGTTATGCTTCTGCGCTGTGCATCCCATGGCATTACGCAGGAGGCCAGTGCTGGATCAGGCTGCCCAGGGAGGTGGGAGAGTAGCCATCTCTCCAAGTGTTCTAAACTGTGTAGATATGGCACTTCAGGAGATGGCTCAGTGGGTGTGGTGGGTTGACAGTTGGACTGGACAATCTTAGAGGTCTTTTCCAACCTTAACGATCCCATGATTCCGAACCCTGGGTTTTGGGTTTGCAGACCTGCTGCTTCAGTGCTCTGTCAGGTTTTGATGGAGGCTCAGGTATGCTCCTGACATCTCAGAAGCGGTAATTTAATCCTTTGTGCCTGGCAACTGCCAGAAGTCAGTCAGAGAAATAATTAATTGAATCATTTGAATAGAATACCAGTTTAGGAGGCTTATAGAGTTCTCTGAGATAGCCTATCAGGATGTGAATAAGGACTTTGATACACGGCCCCAGAGAAATGAAGTCATAAATGATTTCCTTTTGCAGATTTTGTAACTGAAAACTCAAACAACTACTCCAGAGTTCAGAAATTGCTCTGATAAAACAGTGTGCTCAGAACCCAGGCCATAGAAACCTCACAGGAGGGGTGCAAGAAGTTAAGCAACTCTTCCTTTACTTCTTGCAGAAATAATGTCTTTGGAATTCATGTCAGTAACTGGCAGCTGTTGGTAAATGAAGTAAAATGGATGCAGACCTAAACAATTCTTACTGAGGAGAATGAAAAGGAATCCATGGTGATGGTGCTGTAGCTCTGATTGCCTGAGCTGCAACCACAAATGATCTGTTGGGCTATTAGAAGATACTACCTCATTCTCTTTGAAAATACTTTTGCTTTATAATTGTGTTTGGCTTCTTTACAATAAGGTTCCATGGAAGATGGCACATAGGTTAATCAGTTGAATTTTAATGCCATGGCAATTTTGTTCTAGTATTTTCACACTCATAAGGAGGCTTTAAGACCATTCAATGAGAGTTCTACCTGAGTTCTTCTGCTCTGTATGGTGGACTTATAACTTGATCAGAATACCAGCTGTTACCTGGTTTTCTCTTTTAAAAATGACCACAGGCTTAAATTCCATTCTTGTGAAGTCAAAAGCTACTTTTGGAAGCCAAAGAAATATTTTAGGAAGGCTAACCATCCCTGGAGGTGTTCAAGAGGGGATTGGATGTGCCACTTGGTGCCATGGTTTGGTCATGAGGTCTGTGGTGACAGGTTGGACTTGGTGATCTTTGAGGTCTCTTCCAACCTTGGTGGTGATTCTGTGAGAAGCAGCATAATATTGTTTAAACAACAAACCAAACTCCTATGTGGGCCAAGTGGGAAGCATTACTGGTAAGAAATCAAACTAGGCAAAAGGACTGCTCCCTGCAAGAACTCTCACAGCATTGGTCTCAAATTGAAGCATCAGTAAATGAGGCTATAGAAGAAATTGGCAAAGAGAGGAGCAATATATAGTAAGTAACAATAATGTATAGTCAGTACATCATATATCATAGGTGGAATGACTACAAACTCATCTATAATCTCTTGCCTAGAGTGACTCAATGCCAGAGGACTAGAAAGGACACCAATTTCTAATGAGGTTTCATAAGAGATATGGGCAACTATAGATCAGGTTGTCCAAGGACTAGAAAGGACACCAATTTCTAATGAGGTTTCAATAAGAGATATGGGCAACTACAGATCAGGTTGTCCAAAGTTATTTTGCAAGGTTCCTTACCAAAGGCTGACTAAAATAAGAAGGGGTTCACATGAGAAAGTAAGATGTTACAAGACAGGATCTCAGCGTTTGAAGCATCAGAGAGCCACCAAGTACAAACAACACACAGGGACCACAAACTGCAGGAGGAGGCTAGGAGAGTGATTCTGGGGAGGCAGGACTAAACATTCACCCTGTGCTTTGCTCTTTCCTAAGCCATTAGGAGAAACAGGATGCTGGGACAGATGGGCCTTTGGTCTCAAACCAGAGATTTGCTTTGCCATTAACTGGAAACTGAAAGTTCTGTCTCCTCTGGAGAGAAGAAAAATTAAGCCAAGTTGTGTCAGTGAAACAACAGGGCGAAGGTCAGAGGTCTGATTATGCCAAAAAGTTCTTTTCTGAGCTGGAAGAGGGAAATCATATCTGTTCCTGTAACTGGTGACTAACAAGAAAGGACTGGAGCTGAGACACTTGGTGCCTCTTGCTTCACAAAGCCTCACTTAGAGCTTGATCCAAGGCAGAAGGGTGTGTTGCTGATCTGGAAGCAAAAGAGCTGTGCACCACATATGTGATGTGAGCATTAAGTGCTCAGCTGCCACCACTGGGGTACAGACATAGGCACAAAGCAGAAGAAAGCAACAAGAAGGCAGGAGATGCACCACTGGCCTGGGGAGCTGGACCAAATCACCCCTTACACTGAACATCACGCCCGGGTCCTGCAGATGGGCCCATCCACCTCCTCCCTCAGTGCCCATTCTGGAAAGGTACCACTCTGGGTAGGGGATCAGCGAGGTTTTGGGCAGGATTTCACCTCACACTAAGGGAATGCTGCAGAACAGGATGCAGAAGTCTTTGCCTACACACCTGCAGGGCCAGCAGGTACTGCCAGCCCCATAGTAACCCCCCAGGTAGCAGCCCCACTCTACCCTCACACCCTGCCAGGTGGAAGAGAGCAACTGGCCAGGGAAGAAAAGCAGGAGCAGGAGTGTGACCATGTTCTGTCTCTGCTGCTAAAACTGAGACACAGCAGGCAGGCAGGGCTAACTCCTTAAGAGGGTGTCCAGCCTGAGAGGGCAGAAAAACGCAGGGGGAAGCCAGAAGCAAAGACAGCACAGCAGCACATCACCCCATTTTTGTGGATGTCAAGCTACTGAAGTTACCAGGAGAGAAGTTTTCACCACATCTTTTTTTCCCTTTTACTCCAGAGCCCTGGCTTTGCAGTGACGTAGATGCTTTCATCTCCCCCCCCCCCCCCCCGCCACCTACATTTCCAATTTGTTTTCCTTCTCTGTTTAAAAGCTGAGAGATATTTCCTTCAGCTTATCCTCTCCCTCATTTCCCGCTTCTCCTTGGCACCGCTAGCACTCGCCTTGGTCCTTTGCCCATCTTCCAAAACATTTAACTGTAAATCAGGTTTCCTTAAAAGGCAAATGCAGCAAGCAGAGAGAGAGGAGTGACACCTTTTCCCCACAGCACTTTGCCCATTTGTAAAGGGAGGAAACTCTTTTAGGCAAACCATTTATTCCCCCCACCCCCAGGACAACCTTAGTGTCATGGAACAATTTTCAATGCAAAAGCAAAATTATCTAGGAGGAGTTGCTGTTCCAGAGAAGGACAACAAAGCTGGGGAGGGGTTTGGAGCACAAGCCCTATGAGGAGAGGCTGAGGGAGCTGGGGTTGCTTAGCCTGGAGAAGAGGAGGCTCAGGGGAGACCTTATTGCTCTCTACAACTACCTGAAAGGAGGTTGTAGCCAGGTGGGGGCTGGTCTCTTCTCCCAGGCAACCAGCACCACAACAAGAGCACACAGTCTCAAGCTGCACCAGGGGAGGTTTAGGCTGGATGTTAGGAAGAAGTTCTTCATAGAAAGAGAGATTGGCCTTTGGAATGTGCTGCCCAGGGAGGTGGTGGAGTCACCATCATTGGAGGTGTTTAGGAAGAGACTGGCTGGGGTGCTTGGTGCCATGGTTTAGTTGATTAGATGGTGCTGGATGATAGGTTGGATTTGATGATCTTGAAGGTCTTTTCCAACCTGGTCTATTCTATTCTATCCTCCTCTATTCTATTCCACTCCACTCCACTCCACTCTAATTTAAGTGACCAGCAAAGTAAAAAGACCTACTGGTGCTAATGCCTGGCTACAGCATTTAGGTAACAGAGGCAAAAGTTCTCTATTTGGTCCTGAAGTGAACAACAACAACCTCCAGCAGAGCTGCTCTTGGTTCATTTCTTTTGATGCTAAAACCAGGAGAGGCAAGATGCTTCTGGCTGTGATCTTTCTTGTGAAATAAAAACACAGTCTCAGCCACTGTTTACTAGTGTTTAGGGACAAAGACATTTCTGTTCATGTTTTTGTAATCAATGCTGATCTTGCCAAGGCTCAGAATATATTGACTTCCTCTGGTTTTATGCAGAAACTGCAGCAAAGGAAAGGCAAGTAAAAAAGCTACAAACCTCACAAAACCAAACCCCGCAAGATAGCTGCATTCTTCCTGGGCTTGCTTCCCACACCGTCAGCCCATCAGTCTGCTGAACTAAACAATGTTAATGAACCAACGTGATGTTACTTGTTCACACTCAATTACCAAAAATGGGCTCTCTCTGAGGGGTTTCCTCAGGACCCCAGCCCAAGGCAGGAATTTCTGAGGCTCTGTTACCTTAACCTGGACAGTGCTTCATTATAACTGCCAGAAGCCCTCTCGACAAACCTCCCTTGGTTTCTAAACAATATCTACTGGTAATGACATATGCCACCTGTCCCAGCTTCTCTTTTCTGGGATTTGCACTGCAAGACTTGATGTTTTTTCCCCATGCACAAGGTGGCCAGGTGGACTCCCTCATGCTGACCTTACAGCCAACTCATAGCAAAATATACTACGGGGATAACTTATTAGTCAAACACAGCTTCTTCTGAGTTGTGGCAAAACACAGCCACTGTCTAAAGCAGCAGCTGCTTTGCTGCTTTCAGTGGAACTGTGCCAAAAGAAAATATTTTGTCTTAAATTGCATCTTAATGTAGCCAGGGTAGAGTTACACAAGCTAGCTGCTGTGCCTGGTGCTCTTAGAACAGGTATAACTATATTTCCATTTACCAAAGGGGAAACTGGAGCAAGTGTGTGAGTGACTCAATAAAGGGTCTTAAAAGATAAGTGCAGAACATCTAAATCCCAGTTTCATCCCCAACAGGAAAGCAGCACCACTACTCCTCCAAAAAGGCAGGAAGGAGTGGAGCTGCTTAGGTCTTTCTGAGCAACAGGGGCAGGGTTCAGCACAGCCCTGTCTACCTAGAGTGCCTTTTCCTCTGCTAGTGAAGCAGTTCAGCAACATCTTACTGATGCTGCCATTGTCCACTCCCTGCATGGGGAAATGCATGCTGAGTCTGCCACTGCATCCCTGCATTAAACCCTCCTCTCTTCAAACTAGGGAACATGTGGCACTTGGTGCCATGGTTTAGTAGTCATGAGGTCTTGGGTGACAGGTTGGACTTGATGATCTTTGAGGTTCTTTTCCAACCTTATTGATTCTATGATCAGCCCCAGAAAAGCCTGCATTTGGGTGCATCAGGATGCTGGGTGCACAGAGTATGGCATCAACTCAGTCAGACAACCACAGAATCACAGAATGGTTTGGGTGGGAAGAGACCTTTCAAGGACATTAAGTCCACCCATCCTGAAATGAGCAGGGACATCTTTGAGTGCATCAGCTTGCACAGAGCCCTGTCCAACCCGTCCTGGAATATTTCCAGAGGTGGAGCTTCTACCACTTCTCTGGGCAACCTGAGGTGGTGTTTCATCACCTTCATGGCAAACAATGTCTTCCTTGAGATCCCTTCCAACCCTAACAATTCTATGATTCTCTCTAGACTGAATCTCCTCTCTTTTAGTTCAAAACCAGCACCCCTTGTCCTATTGCAACAGGGCCCTGCGAAACAGATTGTCCCCATCTTTCTGACAGCCCCCCTTTAAGTACTGAAAAGCCACAGAAAAGTTTCTTCTCCAGGGCAAGCAATCCCAACTCTCTCAGCTTTTCCTCACAGGAGAGGTGTTCCAGACCTTTGGTCATTTTTGTGGCCTCCTCTGGACACATTCCAACAGATTTATGTCCTTCCAGAGCTGAACACAGTAGAGCAGGCAGGGTCTCACCAGATCATACTGGAAACGCAACCTACAGGTGTGCAAAGAGGCATGGGATGCTCAAAGATAAAATGAGGGAAATCAATCAACAACCCTGGAAACAACTGAAGACTTTGTTTGCACGCTGAAATAACCTTTGTGGAGTTATGGCCTGCTACTAATTATGTGCTTTGTGTGTTTTGCACACTTCCTGAAGCGAGAAAATTTATAACACAAAGAAAATTAGGAAGTAAGCATGAGACTATAAGCAAGGGGGGGAAAAAAGTAGCCATTATTATGCAGATTAATTACTGCTTTTTATCCAAGTTTAGAGACAAGACTCAGTGATTTTTTTAGGAGTTTGTTTTTTGGTTTTGGATGTAGTGAAAAATCCTGCACACATTAAGTGTTAAAAACATTAGTAGATCCATATGCAAAATAAACAACATTTGACCCTGGAGAATATAAGTGTCATTAGGTACTTCCCAAGCCATTAAAATATTGAGGGGGCTGAGGGAAAGAGAGAAAGACACACATGGAAACATCCCATTTCAGCTGAAACTCCTGAGTTCTACAGCAATATTTCAAGCACTTTCAACACAGCTGAAAATACCTCTCAAAACCAAGAGGCTTCATCTACAACTCTGGCTGGAAACTATTCATTAAAGAAAATAGATGGGGACCAGATGAGAGTTTCTTAATCACAGGTTCTCTTCTCCGGTCCCCATGACTGGGACTGTAGCAGTTCCCATCACAAGTCTGAGCAGCTTCAAAGGCACTGCAGCACCTGTGGGCTGCTGAGGGCCCCCTGGGGTACCACTGTGCCCCTGCCATGTGCTGCTCTGACCTTTGACTTCTCCTGCACCCTCCCCATCTTCTCCAGCACCTCCTAGGTGCAGCAGGTCAGTTAGCAGACCTCCCACTGAAGGTCTTCTACCTTAGTGTCAACATCTCGAGGCTTCCCTGCCTTGGCTTCCCTGCACTCACACTGACTGCCAGTACTGGGCACCATGGGCTGCAGGATGGAGGAAAGGCGACCTGGTGACACTATCTGCTGCTTGGAAAGGCAGGACTGCACACATCCTCCTCCTCATCTACTATCAAACCTGCTAGTCAGAGCAGCCTTACAGGACACCAGTGTTTCTCCAGAGAAGATAAAACCTCACAAATTCAGCACAGAAAATCCCCAGACAAAGAGATTAAGACAACTCTGTCTGAGGCCACATACTACAGCTCTGGTGGCTCTGTGGTTTGTGGTTTGAACAGCACAGATGACTGAAAGGGCAAAGAGCTAGAAAACAGCAGAGCACATCTGGTGTGGTTTTAAGCAACATTGCTGGGCACATTCCAGTTCAAGTGACCCTGAATTTGCTGGGCAAGAAGCAGGTTTGGAGCAGCAAGATGGGAATTTCATAAAATTACTTCAGGGGATTCCTCTTTCCTCTCTCAGATAAAACTTCCCCAGAGGTGCGAAACCACCAACTGCTTTTATCATTCCATGCAGTGGGATGGGATTAAACCCTGATAGCAACAATGGATTAAAAAGGAGCAAGTGAAAGAAAACAGCAAAAACACATGATGAAAAAAAGAAAGACCCTAGAGGACAAATAAGCCAAATTGCAGGCAAAGGGCCAGGATCACATTAGCAGAATGAACAAACCAGATCAGAGTAGAGTATCAACTACCTGAAGGGAAGTTGTAGCCAGGTGGGGGTTGGTCTCTTCTCCTAGGCAACCAGCACTAGAACAAGAGGACACAGTCTCAAGCTGCACCAGGGGAGGTTTAGCCTGGATGTTAGGAAGAAGTTCTTCATAGAAAGAGAGACTGGCCATTGGAATGTGCTGCCCAGGGAGGTGGTGGAGTCACCATCACTGGAGGTGTTCAGGAAGAGACTTGATGGGGTGCTTGGTACCATGGTTTAGTTGATTAGATGGTGTTGGATGATAGGTTGGACTTGATGATCTCAAAGGTCTTTTCCAACCTGGTTAATTCTATTCTATCACCAACACATTGCCAAACACTCAAAAATTGCTGAACATCCCTCAGTGCTATTGGATTTTTATATGAGTTTTGTGGAGCTCTACAATTTGTGCCCTCAGTCATCCCTTTTCCAAGTTGAATGATGCCCATCTTGCTCTGCTGCTCCTTGTACAGAAGTCATTCCATAGCTTTGAACATACTTTTCCATATAGGGGAGGGATGGGGTTGATTAATAGTGGCTCATTTGCCTGTCCTTTTTCTAGTAGCTGCCATCTTAAAGACATTCCCAGAAAGAAAAAAAGGCTTCAATCATCACACTCAGTGTAAATTATAACCACAAGCCTGAAACTTCACCTTTGTCATCTCAAGTGTCACAGGGACAACTAATGCCACAAGTCTTTGTACTTTCTGCAGAAGTGAGACCTTATCATGGCCTTTCAATATCTTAAGTGGTGGTGAGGGACTTTTTAGGGTGTCAGGTAATAATAGGGCTAGGGGGAATGGAACAAAACCAGAAGTGGGTAGATTCAGATTGTACGTTAGGAAGAAATTTTGCACCATGAGGGTGGTGAGACACTGGCACAGGTTGCTCAGGGAGGTAGTAGAAGCCTCATCCCTGGAGGTTTTTAAGGCCAGGCTGGATGTGGCTGTGAGCAATCTGTTCTAGTGTGAGGTTTCCCTGCCCCTGGGCAGGTGGGTGGGAGCTGGATGATTCCTTGAGATCCCTTCCAACCCTAACAATTCTATGATTCTAAGTGGCAGTTTGGCTTTCATCTAGAATAAGCCCTCATTTCTTTTTAATCAGTGACAGCAAAATCATTCTGAAAACTATAAAGAAATACTGGAATGTTCTTACTTCTCACTTCAGGCAACCCTTTCCTTTGTGCCTTCCCAACTTCTGGAAAAAATGCACACTCCTACAGGTCCAGGAACAGCCTTGCATCCTGCCTGCAAAGCAATCTGCTGTCCACAAACAAGGTGGGCACTCAGCACAGCACATCTCCCATGTCCAGGGGTAACAGGGTAAAAATCACTCTCTGCATGCTGGGGCAGGAGGAGCAGAGGAAGGAAAGAAGGGGAGACATGCAGTGCAGTGTCAACTGCTCCCCTCAAACCATCACCCAACCCAACTGCAGGTTTCTTCACTGCCCCACTCCAGTCAAGGCCAGACACCAATTAAGGGGGGAAAAACCATCTGTAGCCTCATCTATGAACTCCTAAAAGCCCAAATGCCAGTGACTTCCTGAATTAAATAAGAAAAATATCCAGCAAACACCTCAAAATAGAGAGGGATGTGTCTTGCCTGGTTTTACCTCAGACATAAACAGGAATAATAAAGCTTCTCCTGTTTTTGCTGGAGAGATCCTGTTTGCTCAGGAAAGGAAACCTTCCATGCTGAGGATGGGGCAGAGCTTCTGAATCTTCAAGCAGTGTGGTTAAAAACCACTTAAAATTAGGGACCTATTCCACTTACTGGGGGGGGGGGGGCAGGGAATGGGGGTTAAAATAGCATAAATCACACTAAGATCAGGGCAAAACACTGTTCTTCAGACAATAAAATACACCTCCCTTCTAAAGAAATCAAGTTCTATTTCATTAGTCTCTAACACAGTTAGCTTTGCAATTCTCCAGCTGTCCCCCTACAATCCCTTAGGGTAAGCAACACTTAAAATGTGTAATGCAAAAAAAAACAAACCCTAAAAATAAAAATCAAGCAGAAGATAAATGGTAGGTAGGTCTTTCCTACATTAGGAACAGACATAAGCTTACCTAAAACTGGGTTTTAAACCAGTCTGGCTGAATTAGCCACACCGATGCAAACCAGCTCAAAATGATTTTTAAGAACATCAGCTTCAGAGAATGAGAGAACTTGAGAGTAAAATAAAACTCCCAGGGTCTCTTTGAACATCAGGGGAGGCAAAGGGCTGGCAGGCAACAGCCCCATTTTTAAACTCTGGTGTCAGGGTTTTCCAGAGACAAAAGTCAGGAACTGTTCACTTTGTGTGATACAAAAAGACAAAAGCAACAGGAACAGAGGAATAATTAAGAATATTTGAGACGGAATTGAGAGCAGAACATTTAAAACCACTCTCAGGGGGCTGCAGAGTGCTTGCTGAAGTAGACTCCCAGATTTCTGTTTCCTTTGTTTCTGTTTGTTTGGGGTTTTTTCCCAAGTGAGCTATCTGGGTGTTAGCTAATATCCTTCTGACTGGCTGAACTGTCAGCTCCATGGACTAGGGTAGGGATGATTTAACCTTGACTGCTACTGCTCAGTCTAAGTAAATAACCAACCTGAGCCCTGACTCACACAGCAGAAGGATGTGTGGAAGCAGCTAAAATTCTTTCTTTACTATCACAGCCACCAAGCTCTATGTCAGCCTTCAGCAGTAGCAGGAAGTTGAGCTAAACTGGCTAGCACCATGTTTGTTTAGCCTGGAGAAGAGGAGGCTCAGGGGAGACCTTTTTGCTGTCTACAACTACCTGAAGGGTGGTCGTAGCCAGGAGGGGATTGGTCTCTTCTCCCAGGCACCCAGCACCAGAGCAAGAGGACACAGTCTCAAGCTGCACCAGAGGAAGTTTAGGCTGGAGGTGAGGAGAAAGTTCTTCCCAGAGAGAGTTGTTAGCCATTGGAATGTGCTGCCCAGGGAGGTGGTGGAGTCACCGTCCCTGGAGGTGGTCAAGAGGGGATTGGATGTGGCACTTGGTGCCATGGTTTAGTAGTCATGGGAGCTGTGGTGACAGGTTGGACTTGGTGATCTTTGAGGTTACTTCCAACCTTATTGAGTCTATGGACTGGTCTGCATTTGACCCTGTCTAGAAATGATGCCTCTGATCCCACAGAAAGGTTGGATGTTATCCTACACAGCTGTAACACCACAATCTTCTCTGGCTATAATGTAGTGGGTAAATTTTATCAGCTTAAAGTAGGATAAGGTGTCCACATCACAGAGCCAATCCACGGCAGAGCTCCAGTTTGCAAATCCCACTTTCTGGATCCAGCAAAGCACAGGAGAGGGCAATCCAACTCATTAATGACTTCAGGCAGAATACCTTGACACATTAGTTCTTACGTTTACTTTGTGTAGCTCTCCAATACAGCGTTCCTGAGGAAGGCCCAACCCAGTCGTACAACACCACAATGCAGCCTGCTTCTTACATGAAATAGCCTAACAAACAGACTGAATGGCAGGGAAGAGCTGTCAGGGATCGCCTGCCCCCTTCTCCTCCCACGAGCAAGGTGGTGTTTCTAGGAGCCAGGAAACCAGACTGAGCAAACAAATACGATGGAAGAAAAGAAAAGAGGAAAAAAAGAGGGAAAGAAACAAAAATAAAGACAGTTAAACCTAGAAAGTGGTTCTTTTGGCAGGACAGCCAAGAAAACAAGAAAGTACCACATCAGGACAGAGTTCAAGGATAACCTTGTGGCAAAAAAAAAAAAATGATTTATGATCTCAGGATTTATAAACAGGAAACGGTGAGAAGAAGCAAAGAGCAACTGAGAGGAAGAGCAGAACAATGCAACGCTTCTGGCTGCAGAAAAAGTGTTTTGGGGAGACCTGAAGACGACCAAGAGCTTGGTTTATTGAAAACAGGACCTGTTTATTGAAAACAGGACACATCTCTCTCTCCCTCCTGCTCTCTCGCTCTGTACACATACACTGAATGAGAAAAGAGAATAGAATAAACCAGGTTGGAAGAGACCTTCAAGATCATCGCGTGCAACCCTTCATCCAACACCATCTAATCAACTAAACCATGGCACCAAGCACCCCAGCCAGTCTCCTCCTAAACAGCTCCAGTGATGGTGACTCCATCACCTCCCTGAGCAGCACATTCCAATGGGCAATCTCTCTTTCGGTGAAGAACTTCTTCCTAACATCCAGCCTAAACCTCCCCTGCTGCAGCTTGAGACTGTGCCTTCTTGTTCTGGTGCTGGTTAGCAAGAGTGGCTTCATCTACCTGGAAAAAAGGAATAGCTAGAATGAATAGTTCAGAGTTTCAAACTGTTCTCTTCAAATCACAAATCAATCATAAATAAATCACAGAATTTTAAACTGTGTTATTAAAAGAGGGGGAAATAACATTTTTTTGGGGGGGTGTGCATGTAACCTGAGCTGAACAACCTAGTCATGCAGTGCAGGAGAAACTGACTGAAACCAGGCTATCTGTAAGTAAATAGATAGAAAAACACTCTGCAGTTGCTTAGGTGGGCACCCAGTCTCTCACAAACTCTGAAACTTAATGATGTTGAACTTACTTGGTCTAATTTCACATGCACTCAGGGATGAGGACAACAAAATTGAACAAAAGCAGAACTGAACTTTCTTTCTGCCCAGACAGAAGTCCAAACAAGTGTCCAGCAAGGATGTGTAGGTGTGTGTTTATTCAGTACAGCCACCAATACCTGCCATGGCAACTCCAGCTCAGTTCGGGCTTAAACTAACCCAAGTGCTGAAATGAGGTTATTTAATAGTAAATTCAAGATTGCCAGATGTTGCAGTTCACATGTGACAGTCTCACTAAAGAATTCACAGCATCACAGAATGTTAGAGGCTGGAAGGGACCTCAAAAGAACATCTAGTCCAACCCCCCTGCCAGAGCAGGATCACCTATACCAGGTTACACTGGAATGCATGCAGGCAGGTTTTGAACATCCCAGAGAGGGAGACTCCACAACTCCCCTGGGCAGCCCTGTTCCAGTGTTCTATCAGCCTCACAGGGCAAAGCCTTTTCCTCATGTTTCCAGGGAACTTCCTATGCCTCAACTTCCAGCCCTGCCCCTTGTGCTGTCACTGGGCATCACTGAGCAGAGCCTGGCTCCATCCTCTTGGCACTCACCCTTTACATATTTATCAACATGAATGAGGTCTCTTCTTCTCCAAGCTAAAGAGCCTCAGCTCCCTCAGTCTCTCCTCATAAGGAAGATGTTCTACTCCCCTATTCATTTTTGTGTCTCTGCACTGGACTCTTTCAAGCATTGCCCTGAGGTCCTTCTTGAAGTGAGGGGCCCAGAACTGGACACAACACTCCAGATGCAGCCTCACCAGGGCAGAGGCGAGGGGGAGGACAAGCTCTCTCAACCTACTAGCCACAGCCCTTCTACTACACCCCAGAATGGCATTGGCCTTCTTGGCCACAAAAGCACACTGCTGGTTCACAGACAACCTCCCAACCCTTCCTTAATACTTATTACTGAGCTGACCATCCTTGGCTCCAGCTGCAAGACAGGAGAGGCACCACAAGCTGCACGTTGCAAACCACACACCGTGGTGGTGATGTTCCAGCTCCAGCAGTGAACACAATTCCTAATTCAAACCAAGAATCAGAACAAACAAAAACAAAGTGGAAAGGGGAAAAAAACTCCACAAGTGAAACACAGGAGAAGTGGTTTTTTTTGCCAGGCTTCAACTAGACGAATGAACCGTGTGAACCTGGAAATAGTTGGCAGTGTTAACCAAACCTCAAGCTCTGCAAGATACACCCACCCCTTAGCTAAAACTACACAACAAGCCTGAAAATGTTTTGAACATGCAAGCCTTCTCACAGTAGGGGAAAAAAAAAAGAGAGAGAGAGAAAGGAAAACAACCCTCAACAGCATGTTAAAGTCTAAATGTCTTGGAGAGAAGTATTTATACTTCTATAGAGCCACATGGTTTCTCTCTCCTGATTTCACATGGAGGAAGTTGCTGGAAAGCTTTCCAATTCAATACAGAGAAAGAGTCATGCTCTGGGACCTTATGATTACTAAGTCTATGTGGAGCTTGGATGTGCAGCTTCTCTTAAAAATCTTTTATCATGCACATCTGCAGCTAGTTTTTTTAAAGGCATAGCCCAAAACTGCCACAACACCTTGCCAACACAGGACAATAATCACCTCAAAAAAGCACATTCATAACATAAGCAAAAGCCTTACAAACCTTATCTTCCCACCTTACAACCAGGGAGGGAAGGTATGTGACTCCACTGGTTAGGCTACACCTTGAGTCTTGTGTTCAGTTCTGGGCCCCTCAGTTTAGGAAAGATGTTGAGATGCTGGAAGGTGTCCAGAGAAGGGCAACAAAGCTGGGGAGGGGTTTGGAGCACAGCCCTGTGAGGAGAGGCTGAGGGAGCTGAGGTTGCTTAGCCTGGAGAAGAGGAGGCTCAGGGGAGACCTTATTGCTGTCTACAACTACCTGAAGGGAGGTTGTAGCCAGGAAGGGGTTGGTCTCTTCTCCTAGGCAGCCAGCACCAGAACAAGAGGACACAGTCTCAAGCTGCACCAGGGGAGGTTCAGACTGGATATTAGGAGGAAATTCTTCACAGAGAGAGTGACTGGATGGGGTGCTTGGTTGCATGGTTTAGTTGATTAGGTGGTGTTGGATGATGGGTTGGACGCAATGATCTTGAAGGTCTCTTCCAACCTGGTTTATTCTATTCTATTCTACACACCTTTCCTCTGTGAGGCCAGTGTTCCCCAAAATGAAATGAAAGTTACATTTCCCACTGGCTCAAAAAGATGCACAACTAGACCTTCACTATGTAAAGTCAACTGTGGAAGGGCTGCTGAAGAGCAGAAAAATATCTCCTGCCCCTGAAAAAGCTGGACAGTTTTATTTACTCACAGCTTTTCAGAAAATAGCTTTAAACAGATTGGCTCCCAGGCCTTATTTTCCTAGCACAGGATATGAGCAATTCCTATTGATTATATATGGAAGTTACAGACATCCTGGAGAAAGGGAACAGGGCCCCAAATGTCCTGGCAGGTGTAAGAGCAAAACATTTTCTTAAAACGCTGTGGTACATCCCAGCATTTTACGGGCTGTCATTGTCAGCAAAACAGAACTGCAGACTGCACAAAACAGCCATTTTAAACAGCAGCTGCATGAATCACTGCCAGATATATGCCCTGGCTAAAGCAACTCCACAATCTCCTTTCAGAGCTGTTATTCCCAAAGAGTTACTTAAAAGGAGTTCTAATTACTGAAGCATGTTCCCCCTGAAAGAAATTCCTCTTCACCTGCTCAGGGCATCCTTTTCCCTCTGCCAAAAGTGTGTGGGCACAGTGAGAGGAAGAGAGTTATAGCTCTGATGTGCCTTTCAGATACAACATCTCCATGTTTCATTAAAGACACCATTACTATTTTTGTGTCACCCTTATTGACTTCTATAGTGCTGTATGCTTCATAATTGAGTGATACGGAGAAATTAATCTGCTTACGTGCAGCGCTTTTTAATCTTTTAAGGGCTCTCACTGGAAGTGCAGGCTTAAGCAAACACACAATTCAAATCAGGTGAGATATCTCCACCCTCATTAGGATATGCAGGCTATGCACACAGCTCTGTATTTCTGTTGGTATGTGCTATACTGGGCAAAGAAAATCTTCTGCTTCCTAGAGCTACTGTTTATAACACAAGATCATCTATGAGTTATGTCCTTCAGTGCAAACATCAGCCAGCAATTTTATTTCAGGCATTTTTCTTTGCAAATTCTTAGTACATTTCTCCTAGAATTGCCTTTAGAGGTTCTCAAGACATTTACTAAGCAAAGGCTGGAAACAAAACACTATTTTCTGCCCCATGGGGATGCACTCTGGACTAATCGGGGAATTACTGTCTGACTTCTACCCACTACCCAGGGATTAACCTGGCTTCACAAGCAAAGTCACCACCACATGCAGGAAACACTTAGCCCTCATGCAGTACTTGAAGAGACAGAAGATTCTCAAAGAAGATAAAGGTTTCTTCCATACTTCATTTGGAAATGTAGAAAGAAGTCTGCAATAATTGTCTGCAAAAGCTTGGGCATTATTCTCCTCTCCTATAAGGGCAGACTGAGAGAGTTAGGGCTGCTCAGTCAGGAGAAGAGAAGGCTCCGAGGAGACCTTATTGTGGCTTTCCAGTATCTGAAGGGGGATACAAGAAAGCTGGGGAGGGACTTTGTAGGGTGTCAGGGAATGGTAGGACTAGGGGGAATGGAGCAAAGCTAGAAGTGGGTAGATTCAGATTGGATGTTAGGAAGAAGTTCTTCCCCATGAGGGTGGTGAGACACTGGAAGAGGTTACCCAGGGAGGTGGTAGAAGCCTCATGCCTGGAGGTTTTTAAGGCCAGGCTGGATGTGGCTCTAAGCAACCTGATCTAGTGTGAGGTGTTCCTGCCCCTGGCACCTTCAGTGTTTTCCTGCTGTGTTGTCTGATTCCGCTTAGGTTCAAAATGGCTTTAAAGCAGCACATCAGTACCACAATTCTTGTAAATGTTTTGAGGTTCTTGTTCTGGGCCCCTCAGAGTTCTGGGCCCCTCAGTTTAGGAAAGATGTTGAGTTGCTGGAAGGTGTCCAGAGAAGGGCAACAAAGCTGGGGAGGGGTTTGGAGCACAAGCCCTGTGAGGAGAGGCTGAGGGGGCTGGGGTTGCTTAGCCTGGAGAAGAGAAGGCTCACAGGAGACCTTATTGCTGTCTACAACTACCTGAAGGGAGGTTGTAGCCAGGAAGGGGTTGGTCTCTTCTCCCAGGCAACCAGAACAAGAGGACACAGTCTCAGGCTGCACCAGGGGAGGTGTAGACTGGATGTTAGGAAGAAATTCTTCATAGAAAGAGAGATTGGCCATTGGAATGTGCTGCCCAGGGAGGTGGTGGAGTCACCATCACTGGAGGTGTTTAGGAAGAGACTGGATGGGGTGCTTGGTGCCATGGTTTAGTTGATTAGAGTTGGATGATAGGTTGGACTCAATGATCTCGAAGGTCTTTTCCAACCTGATTAATTCTATTCTATTCCCTGGAGAATATTCTTAACATATAGAGCAGTGTCTCAAAGTGCCATTTGCTCACATTAATGTCAAGTTTGACTAAATCTTCTCTCACTTCCTTTTTAGTTTCTGTCCTCCTAGCCTTGAAACAATTCATGGGCAACGATTCAGCAAGTTCAGTGTTATTTATGACACGAAATGAAGGAACTTCAGAAATAAAAGTGGGAAATACCAACAATTTTCAAGGAATTGAGTCAAAAAGCAACACACTTTGCATGACACTCCAATTACATAAAATTTCCCCAGAAGGCAAGCCTGGCAGCCTCAAAAATTGGGACATGAAAAGTCAACACATACAAGTCTTCTACATCAAAAGCATACCCTAGGCACTTAAACCTGGGCAGACACACCCAGAAGCCAAGAGAGAAAGACCTAAACCTGAATGAAATTCATCTCTTCTCCAGACTTTTGGTATCAATGTTTTAAGTGTCCTTTCAACAGAGCACTGAGGTGCAAACAGAGCTGAATTACATTCACCTCTTATGCAGATTTGTGGTGGGAATATTTTCATGTCCTTTCCACAGAGCACTGAGATGTAAACAATGTCCATTAATGAATATTTCAGGCTTGCCATTGATTTCTTTCAGACCTTTTCTCCCTGCAGACAGACTACTGTGAAGCACTGCAAAGTTACTAACAGTGCAAGATGAAGTCTCATGCATACAGCACAGCTGTGGCAGACAGTATTTATCCCATTTACAAGAAAATAAAGTCAAATGCACCCAGTGTAATAAAAGGTGTGCCTCTTAAAATCCTGGTGCCTTGTGAAAAACACTTCAGAGAGTACAGAAAGGGCACCGGTGACTAAGAGCGCTCAGGTTAATAAAGATGCAAACCAAACCTTTGTGCCCATTAAGGACAATTGCTTCCACCTTGAAGTACTAGGAGATAGCCTAAATGACTTTTTGAGGTCCCTTTCAGTGTTATTTTTACCTGATTCTCTCACTTCCTAGTTTGCAGCACTTACAGGCATCATGGTAGTTCTTAGAATTAGTAGAAATGTACTTGCCAAGAAAAAATAGATAAGAAAGCCTCTATAGAAACAATGCATTCTGCTTCAGACACTTCTGCAGGTGACTTTAATTTTTGTTAGTTTCATCTCAAAACCTGACTATGGCAATCTAAATGTTAGAGGCAAGGTAAGAAAACCCACAGAAAATGTAAACTCTAAACATGGGTTGCCTCAGGTTGGATGAGTCACTGCCCGAAAAGGAAATAAAAAGGTGTTCGGGTGTGCTCCCATCCAAATCAATGAGTGCTCTGGTTTAAAATCATAACATGGAATTAATGTCACCTCAGCTAAGTAGGTAAAAGCTACTTCAAGGCTCTCCCTACAGTCAAAAAAGATGAATCACCCTCTGCAGATGCCTTGTTCTACCCTTCAACAATAACGGGAACCCACCCGACTCATTCAGATTAGTGGCCTCACTTTTAGGTAACTTCGGTTAAAGAAAACCCATGGATGGCCTTCAAAGCAATCCACCCACTGTCATTAAACACAGCCTTCAGGAGACCAAGGAACTCGATCTCCAAACACCAAAGGCTGCCTGGAACCACAGAGCTGTTCATCTCAACAGACTTACTTGAAAAGCAGGTCCAAGAAAGCCCTCAGGGAATAATGACCCCAACCAGTCAACACCTATTTGTTTATAAGAAATGAGAGAAAGCCCAAGAACAGAATACTTCTTAAATATCCAGAATAAGAGCTCATAGCAGAAGCACATTAAGAAGATTGGCCTCATCAAAGATCCTAAAGGGAGGTCACTAGCCAATTACCACAGTGAGCTGCACTGACCTAGACGTTTAATATCTATGTCAACCCATTATATTTTCATTCCCCATACGTGTGAAGGTACAGAGCCAGCCAGAAATACACACACAAAAAAGGCATGCAGAAATGTAAGGTCTTCTTCAGTCTGATTTCATCAGACTTTGTTCTGGGATAAAATATTGTGGGCAGCTTTTAAATCAGTTCCCCTATCTCAGGCAGATTAGACAGCACAAAGCAGAGCACAGTCAAACAAAAGCTGACTTCTACCTGGCCCCAGAGGAACTGGGGAAGCTGACTTCTGACTGCAAGCTGTAGCCTATGCAAGCTGCTGCATAAAGCCTGACTGAGAGGGGTACCAAAAATGCTACAGGGTAGTAAGAGCCTTCTAAAAACAAAGCAGTTCAGGCATCATATTGAAGATCTGCATGAGTGTCTTTAGAATCACAGAACCACAGGATGCTGGAGATTAGAAAAGATCTAGTCCAACACCCCTGCTAAAGCAGGTTTGGGTCAGGTTGCATAGGGACATTCCCAGGTGGGTTTTGAAAGTCTCCTGAGAAAGAGACCACACATCTCTGAGTAGTTTGTTTCAGGGCTCCAGCACCCTCAAAATAAAGATGTTTCTCCTTAAGTTCAAGTGAAGCCTCCTGTGTTCTTATTTGCACCCACTATCCCCTGTTCTATCACTGAGAAGAGCCCAGCCCCATCCTCATGACCTCCAGATTCATATGGATAGATAGAGACAGATATTTACAAATACTGGTAAGATCTCCTCTCAGTCTTCTGTTTTCCAGGCTAAAGAGCCCCAAGTCTCTCAGCCTCTCCTTATAAGTGAGATGCCTCAACACCTTAATCATCCTCTTGGCCCTCCATTGGCCTTTCTCCAGTTGTTCCCCATTCCTCTTGAACTGGGGAGCCCAAAACTGGACACAATACTCCAAGTATGGGCTCAGCAGGTCAGAGTAGAGGGAGATCTGCTTGGATGCTGATTCCTATTTTGGATTTAGCTGTGGAAAAAAACAACAACATCCTGGCCAAATGATGCCAAGTGATCCATAGATCAATGACATTAATCTTTAACTTGGAGCAAAGTTTGGTTCACTGGAACTTTGATTACAACATGGAAGTCTCCATTAAAGCTCTCCATTTTCATAGAATCAAGGTTGGATGAGATCTCAAAGTTCAAGTCCAACCTGTCACCCAACATCTCATGACTACTAAACCATGGCACCAAGTGCCACATCCAATTCCTTCTTGAACATCTCCAGGGACGGTGACTCCACCACCTCCTTGGGCAGCACATTCCAATGGCTAACAGCTCTCTCTGGGAAGAACTTTCTCCTCACCTTGAGCCTAAACTTCCCCTGGTGCAGCTTGAGACTGTGTCCTCTTGTTCTGGTGCTGGTTGCCTCAGAGTAGAGTCCAATCCCCTCCTGGCTACAACCACCCTTCAGGTAGTTGTAGACAGCAATAAGGTCTTCCCTGAGCCTCCTCTTCTCCAGGCTAAACAACCCCAGCTCCCTCAGCCTCTCCTCACAGGGCTGTGCTCAAGGCCTCTCCCCAGCCTCGTTGCCCTTCTCTGGACATGGTCAAGAGGCTCAATATCCTTCTTAAATTGAGGAGTCCAGAACTGGACACAGTACTCAAGGTGTGACCTAACCAGTGCTGAGTCCAGGGGCACAATGACCTCCCTGCTCCTGCTGGCCACACTATTCTTGATGCAGGCCAGGATGCCATTGGCCTTCATGGTCCCTGGGCACACTGCTGGCTCATGTTCAGCCAGCTGTCAATCAGTACCCCCAGGTCCCTTTCTGTTTGGCTGCCACAGAAGGAACTTAACACTCTGATCTCACTCTTACTTGATATCTGTGGTGCTGTCTGAAAATAAGCCAAATGCTGCCAGGCTGTATTTGGGTGATGGCTCCTGTAGTTACTAACATGTAGTAACTACAGGAGCCTAGCAAGTTTAAATGTTCAGTTTAGAAACTCTTGTATTACTGCTCTTGAATAGGAGAGTGAATCCTAAAAGGTTTCAGAGCTTTGATAACATTTTCTTGGCACTTTGGGAATAGAAGACCGCTGTACTACTCCAACGTGCTTAACCACTGTGGTATCATCAATTCCCTGTCTTGTTTCTCACCCAGCTACACCTCAGCGTAAACACAGAGCTCCTTTCTTGGCTGCAAATACCTGTGTACATTAAGGAGATGTCTGGATTACAGCAAATGCTGCCCTTTCCAGTCTCCCTTTTTATTAAACAGCTCAACAGTTCATGCACATGATGTGAACTCTTCCTGGGGGATTGGGCTTTGAATTATACATGACTCTTCACATTTCTAATCACTAATAGAAGGCTTTCAGTAGCTGCTTCATTCATTAACTCCCTAAACCCAACCTGTTTACATTAAAAAGTATTCTTTCTGCTCTTGGTATCCTCTAATTTCTTCCTTTTTGGAAAGACACAGCTGGTAAAATTGAACTGCAGCTGTCAAAAATCAACCCTTGAAAGAAACTTACCTAAGCAGGCAGTAAGTATTTACACACTCATGACCTGTAGACAGGTAATCTTCAAAGTGTCTTTGTTTTGCATACAGTACTAGCCCAGTGCTCTGATGGCAAAACCTTACTGGTTTTATTTGAGTTACACAAGTCTAATCAGCAAGAACTTAAGAAACTGCCCCAGAAGAGGCAGAAATCGGGAACTGTACAGACAGACGACTTCTGCAGTCCTGTATCTCAGACCAAAGTTGACTGACACTGGACTTCAAAATGAAATAAAATTGGGGCCTGAGCCACATGGGGCCAAATTGGCAGACAGGAAAAATACCACAGGAAAAAGGCAAGAGAGAACAAAGAGAGATTCAAGAATCTGGGCTGCTCCAGCCACCACAGTTTGATGTCCTTTGGAAGTGGAACTGAGAAGAGACGGCAGACCACCACCTTTAAATACAGACAGAGAAGGTTTATTCATGTGCCCTCTGTTTGTCTGCAAGCTAAAAGTCCACCTGTATTGATTCAGTAGCCCAGATGGTGTCTTTCCTGATTAGAACTGCTCACAGCTGACTCACAGCTCTGGACAATTCCTGAAACCATCACAGTCATACATGGACACTATGCTAATTCATCACCAGCATGATGTGCCACTGAGCCCTTTCAAAAGGCTACTTAGCATCACTCAATCTGTTGTCATTAGGATCTTCTAAACATCCTGGTGAGAAGTATCACACAATTCATTCACTCTCCATGGACAGAAATATCCAGGTACAAATAACATGGCTATACAGTGAGACAGGACCTTTCCCTATAGTAGGTAGGACAAGTTTGGCAGGTCCAGCTAAGCAAACACAGCACTCTCTCTATGACCCTGTGACTCCACACTGTGGTTTCCTGTTATCTTGGCAAGACAGGCTAGTTCTTGGCTTGTCCCCTACGCTGCTATTAGTTCAGCTCCGACTGTACTGGCTGAAATCTCATCACTGTGATGTCAAAATATGTTCAGATGCCATTTACACAGAGACCAAAGTGAAATGCAGTTCTGGACAAGGCAAGGTATCTGCAGTTTCAGTGCCTGTGAGGACTGCACATTGCCTTAATTTTATTAGGCTTTTACCTCCTGGCAGTTGCTCCATGTTGGCTAAAGTAATTTGTTTCCCTCTTGTGAAGAGGCTCTGCGAAAGCTGAAGCTGCAGAGTCTGGATTCACTCTGTGTGAGCACACTGCAGTAATCTACACAGATAAAGCACTTGTGGTCTGCACCAGGGTGCCCTTGTGATGTGCTCCTCAGCTGCCACAGTAATATGGATAAGAGATGGCAAAGCCTCTGAGCAGCACGCACAAGGCACAGAATCATTCACTCTAATTAGACTTTGGTCTTCCCTGCCCCCCTTTTATGTCATGGAAAGAGAGAAAGATGACTAGAAGAGGGTTTCACCATTCAGACATTATACAGACTGCCAAATGCTGTATAAACTGGTGCTCAGGAGCCACATCAGGGTCTAGAGACTAATCAACTTCACTGAAGCAAGAGAAAGACAGTGCAATAAATGTTGACAAATGACATGCATTTCCACCTTTCCTCCAAGGGAGGATGAAATAGGCTTGCTGCATAGTTTGAATATGGATGGTTGCATACACATATACCAAGAAATCACCTGTCTAGAAAGGAAGGAGGTTAAGAGTAGCACAGATCAATTCCAGCTAATTTCTGAACTATTCTGTAGATGCTGAAAACAGACACAGATCAAAAAGGTCGAGGGGACTGTGAATTTAACCACAAGTTTGGGGCAGTATTAAAAGGTGATGAAAAAGGGTAATCACAGCCTTATAAGTTGACCAAGAGAGTCTGATGGTGCTACCCTCCAGCCCTATTTTGTTCCATAAGGGAAGCTGAGGAGAAAAGCTAACGTGATGAACGTGTTTGGATGTTGATGCCAAGTTCCATAGGCAACAGCCTGAAATTTAATCCTACCAATCACTAAAAGGAAAATGTTTGGTTGAGGCAGCTTGCTTTCAGAAGTGCTCTCCCCTTCCACCCTGAGTCTGTTCCTGAATGAGCTGCTGTCGCTCAGCACATCAACAAAACAGATTAGCGGTTAGATAATCTGATTTGGTGGGGGGGGGAAGCTACCCACTAGCCATGCCACACACTGCTAAAAGCACATGGCATAAAGAGTCACAAATCTCAGGCTGTACAGTCTGCTCCTCCCCTTGACTTTGCATCGAGTCTGGAAGCATTTCTGCTCCAGCCAAAAAAAGCAAAGGGATTTGATGTGGAGGCAGTCAGCTCTTTGCTTAAAATGCCCACATGTATCACATGGATGCTGCTCTCTGATTTAAGACATTGTCCTAGACATACAAGCAATGCATATTATAAAAGCATGTCTTACAGAAAACCCAAACCCAACCACCAAACAGCACTTTGCTTTCCTTTGAAATGCACAAAGCTTGTGTGCATGTTTTTTTACCTTCTGGAGACTTAAACTCTGTCTACACTCTGAAGCAGAGAGTTAAACCCTGGGAGGACTTTTTTCCCTTTTCTTTTTAATTTTTCTTTCAGCAGCTTTTACTGCTTAAGCCTATTCTTCTCCATCCTTGCAGTGATCCTTTTCAATTGGTTTCATTTCTTGGTGTCAAGTCAATGCAAACAGCTGTGGCTGAATTAGAGAGGTCTGCTTTCCTCCACCCAAAGAAGTCATTTAAATCATAAAGCACCTTCCAGGAAAGAAGCAGGCAAGGAAGCACCGCAGCTGCTGCTTCTCCAGAGCAGCTGGACAGCAACAAGCTGAAAACATCACAGCAATGCATTGGCTTTTCAAAAGTAGGACCCAAGGTTGCTTTTTTTTGGGTAGTGCATCACATGTACACAGGTGCTAAGAATCTGGATTTGTTTTGTTTGCGCTTCAGAAACAAACCATTATAGCACTTGCAAAATACTGCAGGTCACACAGAGTAAAGTACAGGCAGGTCTACATTCCTAAGTGCAGAAGGGAAAGGAGCTGTGCACAAAGTTACTGCAAAGCACACTATTCTGAAAGTCAGACCCCAGACTACCCCACACCACATTTCACAACAGAGGAAGTTTTTATGGATTAAGGACTCTGCTGAGAGATAGAATAGAATACAACAAACCAGGTTGGAAGAGACCTTCGAGATCATTGCATCCAACCTATTACCCAACATCACCTAATCAACTAAACCATGCAACCAAGCACCCTATCAAGTCTCCTCCTGAACACCTCCAATGATGGTGACTCCACCACCTCCCCAGGCAGCCCATTCCAATGAACAATCACTCTGTCTGTGTAGAATTTCAGTCAGTACAGATTGAAGTGAAAGTTTAACCCTATTGATTTTTAGTTCACCATCTCCTTTCTTCTAATCCTAAACCGAGGATAGGGGTCACTGCTTTCACCCACCAAATGTCCCATTTGTTTCCTTGTTGGCAAGCAATGTGTCCTGGCAGATTTGTTGTTTCACTTTTATCTCTCTGGCACATCTATAACACTAAAGCCAAACATTTTGACAGGACTGCCTTCCTGCTACTTTCCACTTGAAGTAAGCTGGCAGCAAGAGGTCCTGGCCTACTCTGCCTCTTTTTTGAGAATTCAAGCAGTGAAGTCCTCACAACCACACACAGAGGATGCTAGAGGTTGGAAGGGACCTCAGGAGATCATCAAGTCCAACCTCCCTGCCAAATCAGGACCACAGAATCTAGCACACGAACACATCCAGATGGGTCTTGAAAGTCTCCAGAGGCGGAGACTCCACAACCTCTCTGGGGAGCCTGTTCCAGTGCTCTGTGACCCTCACAGTGAAGAGGTTCTTCCTCATCTTGAGGTGGAACCTCCTGTGCTGTAATTTATATCCATTGCCCCTTGTCCTATCACCCTATATTCTGGGTCTCCATCTCTAAAGACTCCCACAGGCAGGAGACTTATTGCAACACAGATGCATGGGATCCTGCACTGCCACTGCAGGGAGACACTCAGCAACACTCATTGCATATTGTACATGTGTAGGTCCTCTGTGCAATAAATGTGCATGCTTGCTGGAGGTGTCTGGTGTAAAGTGGCCCACAGGGACTGTGCAGATGAAGAATTTTCACTCTGTAAGCTTGTTTAGCACTTTTGGGGGCAAAAAACCCCAGCTTAGCACAGGTACATCAGCAATCAGAGCAGGTCAGAGGGCAAGATCTGTGCTGACTGGGCTTGGAAGGGGTATTTGTGGGCTGCTCTCTGCAAATGTTGTTGCCAGGCATAGGCTTTGATTTGTAGAGCAACTCCTCCCCAAGCTTGCTTCCTTGTAGTGGCAATAAATCCCTCCAAAACAAAAAAAGTAATGATCCAGACCCTAAATTGTGACTGCAAACTCTCTTGCCTTTGTTCAGGCTGTAATGTTACAGTGCTGGGGGCCATGGGAAGGCATCTCAGAACAGAACCACTGAAGTCCTGAAAAGAGCTGTCAGAACAGTTGCCTATGTTGTCTAATACAGAGCAATAAGCACAAGAAGGATTTTAAAGTACAGCCTAAGGAACTGATTTTGTGCATATATAAAGGCACCAGATTACAGCTGAGTAACAGCACTGATATCCCATTGTGTGCACAACGTGCCCAGATGTGTGAAATAAAACGGAGCTGCAGGGAAAAACGACCTTCGAGCTTCAGTACAAAGCAACCACCCACAGGAACATTGTCCACACACCACATTTACCAAGGGGCCAGAGAGGTGAACAGGTGCACATTTGGCACTCATGAAGTGCCTGCAATTAGTCAGAAGCCTTGACTGTTAAGCCCAGAAATTCCCTCTTACAAAAGATGTTGGGTCAGCTGGCCAGATGTTTCTTACACAGCCTTTCAAAATGAACTGCCCCACGTCTGCATGGTAAATATTTGACCATTTTAGTCGTTCAACAATGGAAATTTATTTAGCCAACAGCTTGTTAATAACAAGACAAACAAACACACAGCTTCCTAGGGATGTTTTGGTTCTTTGCCACACAAAAATTACCGGCAATGTTCAAGGAAACAATATGGCTTCAGATTCTTTTTTGTAGTAGGGGAGCCATGAATTTATACTGTCATAAAAGCAGCTCTGAAATCACAAAAACACTCTCTTTAGTTCTAGCTATAAAGTTGTGCAAATCATTTTCTGCCTGATGTCTTTAGTGATACCAAAATGTACTCTTGCTGGGCCCCATGCTCTTTATATCTTTACTGATGATCTGGATGAGGGGATTGAGTCCATCATCAGTAAGTTTACAGATGACACCAAGCTGGGGGCAGGTGTTGACCTGATAGAGGATAGGAGAGCTCTGCAGAGGGACTAGCTGGGGAATGACCTCCCTGCTCCTGCTGGCCACACTGTTCCTGATCCAGGCCAGGATGCCAGTGGCCTTCTTGGCCACCTGGGCACACTACAGGCTCACGTTCAGCCTCCCGTCAACCAGTACCCCCAGGTCCCTTTCTGCCTGGCCGCCCTCCAGCCACTCTGACCCCAGCCTGTAGCACTGCATGGGGTTGTTGTGGCCAATGTGCAGAACCTGGCACTTGGATGTGTTCAATCTCATGCCCTTGGACTCTGCCCATCTGTCCAGCCTGTCGAGGTCCCTCTGCAAAGCCTCTCTATCCTCGTCCTATTCTTGGAATGAAAATGCCTTGTCTTTGAGGGAAATGGAGTCAAGTTCCTAATGTGCAACATTTTTTTGCACTGGAATTTAACTAGTTGAATCCTGGCTGATTTCTCTGTAAGTTCAGTTGTTGCTGGATTCAAAGCACCTGCAAAGTTCCTGCACTTTTGCATCACGAACATGCAAAACAGGTTCTGAGCCAAATCCTTGGATCTAAACACAACCAGCCTCTGAGAATTAACTCCTGATCTAAGCAGAAAGAAAGGATACCACCTACAGGACCAAATTTCCAAGAATCTCCCAAACTGATTTTAAAAGCTAGTCCAAGAGAATCTTTCATATCATCCAACCTCTTCTGTAGCCAGGATGTTCTTATGCCACATTAGAAGTACATGTAGACCCCCAAAATTTTAGCTGAGGTTTTTGTCCAACCTTTTCTTGCTCAAAAATTTTGTGCTAATTTCAGTCTAAGCCAGAAGAAATCCTGGATGAATCCCTTGCTACACATCTGCCTTGTCACATACCTCACCTCTGGTATGAGGGCTCAAGCATTTTGCCTTTGAGGATTAACTCCTCCACTTCTGCATGTGGCCTTCACAGTTTCCTGTAGTAAAACTCAGAGATACCTCAAAATCTGACCAAGGACTTACTTTGTATTTTCTGTTTACAAAGTGATTAAGCAGCAAAACACAAGGAAATCATGACCACCACAAGCAGAAAATCTGCCATCCTCCTCCTGTCTTCCAAGCTAAAGATTTATCACAAAGGATTTCTCATCCCCATATAAAATTCACCTTTCCTCTCAAACACACTGTAAAAATCTTTTCATTGCTGAGGCTCCTTTTATGTGGTGAAAGCCAACAGAGAGATGCAAAACCCAACAGCAAAGAAGCATGACCTTTTAATGAGGTCTCAGGGAAAGTGGTTAAGTCCCTCACTCTCAGGGCACTGAGAGTTCAACAGAACAGAAACCTGGGAGCAGCCCCCAGCTTTTCAACCTAATTCTTCAGTTTCCTCCTCCTGTCCGAACAGCCTAGCAGGACAAAGTAGGTAATGAGACTGGAGACAGCTAGACTGAAAAAGGATTTGGATCACAGCTTGTAAGAAGTGTCTCACATTGGTCATCTGTTGGATGATAGGTTGGACACGATGATCTTGAAGGTCTCTTCCAACCTGGTTTTGTTCTATTCTATTCTATTCTATTCATAATGCAGTTCAAAGAAGTTAATGCATGAAGCAGGAGGCAAAAAAGAGGTTGTTGCTTCTGCACTCACAACCTCCACACAGAAGCTTGATGTCAATAAATGAAGCTTAAAGTCAGGGAATGGAAGGCTGACAGAAGTTCTGAGATAGAAAGGGTGTGTTTTATGAAAGATTTACAAGAGAGAAATGCAGTTACTCTTTTGTGTCAGGCTATGCTCTCCACAAACATCCAGTGTGGCTATGACATGCTTTCTGTTTTACTTTTTGAAGCTTCTTACAAAACTGTTTTGCAGTCTGGGGTTTAGCAGGTCTAGCATTCCCCAGAGTCCAAAAAAGCCAAAGTGCTATGCACAGCAAAGGCTTTCCCATCTTCTGCTAAATTATATTTGATAGATAACCTTGACATCATGTCACTTTGGCCACTTGTTCTCCTCCATAACTTCCTAAGTAACTGGTGCAGTTTTCAATTTCAATACCCTGTACTGAACTAGAGAGTAATTGTTCTCTTTCATAACAGCTTTCAAGGAGAAGCTTTTGATGTAGGATGGAAATACCAGATGGATCAACTTCCATTTAAACCCTAATGCTGCAGCTAAACAGCATAAGGTTGTCATTCAAATTTTGGACCTAATCCTGCCTCCTCTACTGTGCTCCAGGAGGAACTTGACTGACTGAGTATTGATTGAGCATGAAGCAGGCAGCAAAACGTGATATTTTATGACTAAGATGTAAGAATTTATCCTCTTTGTTTTTCTCTGCTATTCTATTGTTAAGTGAGTAATGAAAGGTAGTTCTGTATGTGTGTATTTTCCTGCATTTACTACACAGACAACAGAAATCAGCTTTCCAAGGTCCAGTAAGCAACGAACACAGAAAACCTGTACACTTCCCATTTCTCTGCCTGCTTTCATCCAATATTCCCTTTATTAGCAAGACTTACACAGCCAGTTTTCTCTGTTGGGTCAAAGCACAACCCACATTTTTCTGCACCATCCAGGCATTTTTTTTTTTGGCTGAAGTTCATTTATAAACCAAGGCTTCTTTGCAGGGTCACTGCTTATTGCATCCGTAAAAGAGTATGGAAGAAAGAAGAGCATAATTTTGTGGGCATTATTATACAAACAAACTGGCAACAAGAAACCCCTAACCCAGCTACTGCTACACATGTAGCAGATTCCATTCTACCGGAATCACATTCCAAATTAATGGAAACTAGAGGTATGTTTCAGGAAAAATGACCCCAAGCTGTGTGGTGTGGCTGACACGCAGGAGAGGGAAGGGATGCCATCCAGAGGGACCTTGACAGGCTGGACGGGTGGACCCAAGCCAACAAGAGGTTCAACAAGAGCCAGTGCAGGGTCCTGCACCTGGGCTGGGGCAATCCCAGGCATGGATATAGGCTGGGCAGTGACTGCCTTGAGAGCAGCCCTGAAGAAAAGGACTTGGGGGTGCTGGTAGATGAGAAGCTCCATATGAGTCACCAGTGTACGCTGGCAGCCCAGAAATCCAAACACATCCTGGGCTGCATCAAGAGAGCCAGCAGGTTAAGAGAGGTGATTCTCTCCCTCTACTCCACTCTGGTGAGACCTCATCTGGAGTACTGTGCCCAGTTCTGGAGCCCCTATTACAGTAAGAATCTGGAGGTGCTGGAATGTGTCCAGAGAAGGGCCATGAGGATGATCCGCTGCTCTGCTATGAGGACAGACTGAGAGAGTTGGGGCTGTTCAGTCTGGAGAAGAGCAGGCTCCAAGACGACCTTATGGTGGCCTTCCAGTATCTGAAGGGGACTACAAGAAAAACTGGGGAGGGATTTTTTAGGGTGTCAGGAAGTGACAGGACTGGGGGGAATGGATCCAAGCTAGAGAAGGGAAGATTCAGATTAGAAGTCAGGAAGAAGTTCTTCCCCATGAGGGTGGTGAGACACTGGAACAGCTTGCCCAGGGAGATGGTGGAAACTCCATCCCTGGATGTTTTTAAGGCCAGGCTGGATGTGGCTCTGAGCAACCTGATCTAGTGTGAGGTGGGCAGGGGGTTGGAACTGGATGATCCTTGAGGTCCCTTCCAACCCTGACAGTTCTGTGATTCCACAAAAAATATCTTTTTCCACATTGCACTGAGACATGAGCAACTGTTACAGCCCATCACAGAGAAATGGCTACAACTTGCACCATCATTATTCCACTTTTTTCCCCCCTCAGAACAGCATTCTTCATTCTTCTCCAACTAAAAAGTTGCTAAAATCTAAGACTGAAACAACTGGTATGAGGCTTCATGGATCTGATGACAGATCAGACAACTGAAAACTGCTCTTTGTAAATGAACCATCCACAGTAATATAGATTAAACCACCAATAATTTGATTTCTGTTAAGGATACTAATAAAATACCACTGGGGAATGAAAAAGTAAAGAGTTCTGTGAGAATGGCTGTGAAATGTTCTGCCATTTCCCCACATTTTCCTGTCCAAGTCAGTCCTCACTTGATACTTATCCTTTGTTTGTATTATAAAAATTAGAACCTTAGTCCATCTTTCCTTAATCTTTTACCCTTCATATCAGCATGCAGCAGAACTTAGACTTTTAATACCAGCTTGGACCAGAGTGGAAGGCAAACAAGGAGTGGATCCAGACAAAGAAAACCATTGAAGGTCTCTTCCAACCTGGTCTATTCTATTCTATTCTTCTAATTACAAAGATCACTACTCACAATGGACATATTATGAAGCCCACTAGATATACAAATTGATATGAAATTCATGACAGATACACAAATTAATATCAAATTAATGGTTCACCATGTTATATTCTGACAGCTGAAGACCTCTCCTGAATTTTGAGTCTGTTACTGAAGTACTTGGAAAACCCTGAGCCAAAAACAATAATGAGATGCGTTGCAAGAAAAAGCATTTACTGTAAAATTACACTAAGAAGGAAAACAACTTTCTGCACTTTCTAAAAGCAAATCCTCCACCAATATTTTTTTCCATGGACCACAGGGCACTTTTCAATAGGAAAAAAGAAAAGGCAATGTAACTGGCAGTAGGATTCAATAGTGACAGGATGCCCTCTCAGATACTAGAGATTTTCTGCACAATCACCTTGAATAATAGTTAAAGGCCATAAAACTGAAAAGGCCAAATGTATCATTTATGAGCTGAGAGGATTTAATGCTTCTTTTCTTTTTGGTGTTAGGAGAAACACATCTCTTCATGCTTTGGTTTTAATTTCTGGAGCACACTGAAAATAAATAAAAAAGGAGAGCAGTTCAGCACTCAAGGCCACATCTGGAGTCTTGTGTCCAGTTCTGGGCCACTCAGTTTAAGAAGGACATTGAGACACTTGAGCATGTCCAGAGAAGGGCAACAAGGCTGGGGAGAGGCCTCGAGCACAGCCTTGTGAGGAGAGGCTGAGGGAGCTGGGGTTGTTTAGCCTGGAGAAGAGAAGGCTCAGGGGAGACCTTATTGCTGTCTACAACTACCTGAAGGGAGGTTGTGGCCAGGAGGGGGTTGGTCTTTTCTCCCAGGCAACCAGAACAAGAGGACACAGTCTCAAGATGCAACAGGGGAAGCTTAGGCTGGAGGTGAGGAGAAAGTTCTTCACTGAGTTGTTCCCCATTGGAATGTGCTGCCCAGGGAGGTGGTGGAGTCACCATCCCTGTAGGTGTTCAAGAGGGGATTGGATGCAGCACTTGGTGCCATGGTTTAGTCATGAGGTCTGTGGTGACAGGTTGGACTTGATGATCTTTGAGGTCTCTTCAACCTCGGTGATTCTGTGAAATGCTGACAGCTCTCTTCAGCAGCACATTTGAACCTTGTGAGAAACATTTACATGCAAATGCATGAAAATCTGCACCAAGACAAAACCTTCACAATTTATTTTTTTTTCAGATATGACTTTTCTCCTCCTCCCCTGCTCTTTAGACTAAGAGCAGTCAGATGAGAAAAAAAATCAAGATGAGAAAAATCTTTAGTTTCCCTTTTTCCCCCCCACCCTTTCTTGCCCATTCACTGGTCCTGCTGTTTTAAAACTCTTAAAAATATTAGAAACATATATGAAACAACCAAGCAAAAAGTCTCAGAGTAAATATTCTATAAGATTCTTCCATCATTAAGCAAGCTCTTTTGAAATGAGTGCTGATTGGAGATACTGGTGTCAGCAGAATGACTGAGATTTCAAGTATGCAGAGAATAGAATAGACCAGACCAGGACAGGTTGGAAGAGACCTTTAAGATCATCAAGTCCAACTCATCATCCAACACCATTTAATCAACCAAACCAAGCACCCTATCAAGTCTCCTCCTAAACACCTCCAAGGATGGTGACTCCACCACCTCCCTGGGCAGCACATTCCAAAGGGCAATCACTCTCTCTGTGTAGAATTTCTTCTTGACATCCAGTCTGAACCTCCCCTGGCGCAGCTTGAGACTGAGTCCTCTTGTTCTGGGGTGCTGGTTGCCTGGGAGAAGAGAGCAGCCCCCGCCTGTCTACACTCTCACTTCAGGTAGTTGTAGAGAGCAAGGTCTTCCCTGAGCCTCCTCTTCTCCAGAGCTGTTGGCGTGCTTCCTATTACCTTAACTATCAGAGGGCTCTACGTGCAAGCACCACAAAGCAAGGAACAATGAAAAAATGAAGTAAGGGAATGAATCAAAAGAAAAGACAACTCTAGGTTGGCAAAATAACAAGCCCAGCTTCTTTCCACAGAATTGGCTCTTTAATATTCTACATCTGAAGTCTCATGTAGAATACTTATCACCAGTAGCTGTGTTTTCAAAGTCAGCAGCTCCTGCGTTTAAAGCACACATGGATCTTCCCAGGGTTATACAGATATTCACAGATTGCATCAGGTTAGAAGGGACCCTCAAAAGTCATCTTGCCCAAGCCCCCTGCAGTGAGCAGGGACACTTCTAACTCGATCAGGCTGCCCAGGGCCTCATCAAGACCACTTGTTCACAGAGCTGGATGTATGCATGGCTTCAAGATTTGGATTTTAGTGAGAAGCAGTGCAAAAAGAACTTCTGGGGGAATTCAGGTACTCTTCCTTTTTATGCCTTGTCTTCTGAGAGTTCTGGATGAATAATTCATTAATACTCCACTGGGGGAGAAAAAGAATAAAGGCAAAAGGTACAAGAGCTTTTTCCTAGCAAGTATGGAGTGCGAAAGAGACTTTTCAGAGCAAAAATAAGAGCTCACCTTTCAAAGAACAGATAGGTCCACAACACAGCAGAACTGTAATAAGTTACTTGTTGACAAAGGAACTATTGCACACTTAATCTGGAAGTTTCATTTCCTCAGTGGTTGAAAACTTAAAAGCTTCAAAGAGGCAGAAAAAAATTACTGGTAGGGATAAGACAAGGCTGACAACACAGTACACTGAGTGTCCTAAAAATCTGTTGGGGATCTGTAACCAGCATAGTTAAGATTATGACCTGGAATCATATTGTGGAAAAGCAAAGTCTTGAATGTACCTAGAAATGTTATATACTGGGCTTGATTAACTCCTCATAAGCATAACTGGAAAACCTGGCTGTGGTGGAGGGTCTGAATAGAGTTGGAAAACTCATTAAGTATTAAGCAAGTTGTGCTTTACTTTCTCCTTCTTGACTTTATGTGACCAACCCTTCCACCTGCAAATGTCACCAGAGCAGACTAAAGAATCCACAACTCTGAAAGCCTTTCCTAGAATAGAATAGAATAGAATTAACCAGGTTGGAAAAGACCTTTGAGATCAGCAACTCCAACCTATCACCCAACACCATCTAATCAACTAAACCATGGCACCAGTCTCTTCTTAAACACCTCCAGTGATGGCGACTCCACCATGTCTCTGGGGAGCCCATTCCAATGGCCAGTCTCTCTTTCTGTGAAGAATTTCTTCCTAACATCCAGTGGGAAGGGAAAAAAAAAAAAAAAAAAGAGAAAGAAGAAAGTCATGGAGCCACAAAATGCCAGGTTGGAAGGGACCCCAGTGATAATCTGGTCCAACCATTCTAGGTAGTAGTAGAACTGGAATGGGCTATCCCAGCACTCTGTCAAGCTGAGTCTTAAAACTGTCCAGTATAGAGGAATCCACTGCTTCCCTCGGGACACAATTCTCCCCAAACCTCCCCTGTTTAGTATCCTGCCTCAGAAGATACATCCTCACACCTTGTTGAAGCTCTGGGTAGTGCCCCTGGGATGGATGAGAGAGCACTCAAGGACTGCAGGATGCTCCTGGTGTGGAATGCTCCAGCCAACTTCTTAAAACAGCGAGGGTGCTGCGCTCGTACAAAGACCTTGGATGGAGCAGAGCAGCAGCCATCCATCTTTCCTCCAAAAACAAGTCCTGAGATAAAAGATGCCAAGCAGCTAAATAGAAGTGCTAAGGGCGTGAGAGCATGCTGTTGAGGAGTTTAAGCAATTTTCAGGAGGAGACTTGATAGGGTGCTTGGTTGCGTGGTTTAGTTGATTAGGTGGTGTTGGATGATGGGTTGGACGCGATGATCTTGAAGGTCTCTTCCAACCTGGTTTATTCTAATCTAGTCATCAAGTAATTATGTATGAACCTCAGCTTTCCTTACAGAAAGCTTCTTGACCCCAGAGACTTCTCTGGGGAAAAAAGGGAAAAATAAAAAGGGGGAAAAAAAAGTAAGGGGAGAGAGGTGGAAGCCTTAAGAAAAAAAGGTGAAAACTGAAACTGGCTCACTTTCAAGTCTCACACAAGAAAGTGACAAAGAAAATAAAAACTATGAGAGAACGAGCTGTGTCAGTGTTGGCAAAAGAATATTTTGAAACAGATACAATAAATGGATTACAACCAAGTTTTGTAGGAGAGGAACAAAGTTGGTGAGGGGCTTGGAGCACGAGCCCTATGAGGAGAGGCTGAGGGAGCTGGGGTTGCTTAGCCTGGAGGAGACTCAGGGGAGACCTTATTGCTGTCTACAACTACCTGAAAAGGGATTGTAGACAGGCAGAGGTTGGTCTCTTCTCCCAGGCAACCAGCACCAGAACAAGAGGACACAGTCTCAGGCTGTGCCAGGGGAGGTTTAGGCTGGAGGTTAGGAGGAAGTTTTACACAGGGAGAGTGATTGCCCATTGGAATGGGCTGCCCGGGGAGGTGGTGGAATCACCATCCCTGGTGTTTAGGAAGAGACTGGATGGGGTGCTTGGTGCCATGGTTTACCTGATTAGATAGTGTTGGATGATAGGTTGGACTCGATGATCTCAAAGGTCTTTTCCAACCTGGTTAACTCTGTATTCTGTATCAAGGGGGAACATCACTGTTCACTGTTTAAAATATGGTAAGGAAGAGAGTGGAACATCAAAAAACTTAAATAGTTTTCAGCATTCCTCCTTTTACTTTCTGACATTCCTGCAGTTATTTTCCAGGTACCAGCAATGCTATGTAAACACATTTATGCACAGACAAAATGAAGAATCTTACCCATACTTAATTAAAATAATATCTCAACCTTTTCCCTCTATTTAAAGAACCAACTCTATGGGAATCACACCTCTTACTGTGTTTTAAGGAGCACCAATTAGCATCAGTAGCTCTTCCTGCATGTGGAGAAATGATATTCAACACTCAAAATTCAGAGGACTGTTGCAACAGTTTTGTTCTCCACAACACAGATCCCAGTTTCTAAAAAGGTCACATAAAAGCAGCTTCCCTTAGCAGTGCTGAGGGTGGAAAAAGGCCTCTGTAAAGCACTGAAATGAAAAGGTCAAAGCTATTGTGAAGAGAAGAAGAAAAAAAATAGCTCATTTTAAAACCCCAACACATTAGCTTAGAATAAAAAGGGAAAACAAAAGCAAAACATCTTCTGTACAAGTAATCCTGCTTCTGCTAGTGGAACTTGGAGAGCTCAATCTTTAGTTAACCTGTCTTCATACCAGCCTACCATTTGTGCAGCCTCACATAATCTCTAGCTTGGCCTGAAGGCAACTCCTGGCTGATTGGGATGAACACAAGCCTTTAGGAAGCTGTCCTTTCCCAAGCCCAAAGCAGAGATGTTTGGGGGGGGTGCAGGGAGAGGAACCACCCTGCTGCAGGCTGAGGAGCTCTGAGAACCTCTCTCTGCTCTCACATTGCCTTCCCTCCTCCATGCCCATCAGCAGGTGAAGCCTCTCCTTCTCTGCCTTTCATGGTCCCCAGATATGGTGGTTGCACTGTGATGGATGTTCCCTGCTTGGAGCAAGGGGCAGCCTCAGCACCAGCCACCCACACCAAGGACTGTCCAGTCAAGCCAGTGAAACCCACAGGTGAAGGTCATGCCAAAACCTTCTTTTTGTGAGAGTTAATTTATTATGGCTTCAAGGGATCTGATCTGGTATTTTTTTTGCTGTTAAACAATGGCTCCCACCATGGGATGTGAACCATTTGTGTTTTTCTTTCCTATGCTGTTTATTTGCAACATGAACTTCCCAGGCACAACTTTGTTCTGGAAGGTGTAGGCATCCCTCCTCCTTGCAGCTCAGACTAATGCTGCTTAAGAGATTTACATGAATAAATTCTTGGATGATGAGATAGGAACACATTTCACAGGTTTTCTCACCTGACAGCATGAGTAAATAGTAGACAGATATACTAATGTTTAAGTAGCACTAGACTTCATCTCTAGACATCTCCTTTTACAGGCTGTAAATGAGTCTCAGTAACTTCACCTTGACAAGGACAGGAGCAGAACCTGTAAGTGATATTTACCCATGACTGTAATATTAGCAAACCCCCAAAACTAAAGAACCTGAACGTCACAAATGACCTGTCAGGGAGGCAGGAGCTGCAGCCATGAACTCTTCTGCAAGAGCCCCTCAAAGCAGGGAAGAAAGGTTAACTAACAGAGAGAATGTGCACTAATGTAATGTTTGTGTTGTATGGGGAAAACAGGGAAACCCAGACTGAGAAGGGAGTCACATCAGACATGCATGGCCATCTAAGGATATTAATGGTTTCTATCATTGTATACCAATACACCAAAAAATAATGCTTAAATACCAGGCAAAGGGGCTAACAAATGATGCAGAAAAGACCTAAGCATCACAATTAACAGAGCTGAGTAACTGTGAATGATCCTTTCGAAAGGATAAAATATAGCAGGGTCAGGTTCAGAGTGATCCTCTCCCAAGCAGTATTCCCACAAGACTGGTTTCCAGCTACCTACAATAAGCATAACTGTTGCAACACATTTGTGGATGGATGTGGATTGGGTGCTGATTTACTGTGCTAAGTGACTAATTGGATTAATTGAAGAAGTTTTAACCAATCTTTTCTTTCCCTTGTGGCAAAGTCTTAAACCATTCTTCAGCCATGATGCTTAGTGAATAGCAGCCTTTGTAATACCTGTTTCAAGTACCTAAGGATGTCTTGGATACTTTGTCATTTAGAGCGAGAAAGAGACAGGAGAGGACCCTGGAGCTTTGTCCAAGCACACACTGCACTGTGTTCAGCCAAAATGACCAACACTTCTGACAAGAGCTACCAAAGACACTGGCTGCAAAGAGCTGGACATAAATGGCAGACTGGGAGAGACTTTGAGTGTACCTGCCCCTCATCACTCAGCAGCCTCCTCTCCATCTGCCCTGTGCCTGCTCACCATGCTGGCATACCAACTCACTGCTCATGCCTGTGTGAGATCTGACACTTCTCCAGGCACTGAGCTCATGGACACCAGCTCCTGGGCACATCCTGCAGCACTCAAACACCAGCAGCCAGGGGCCATGCACAGAACAAAACTGGCCTCTTTTATTTTCCACTTCCAGATGCTGAAGTAAGAGTCACCAGTTGCTAGTGCAATGGCCTCCTTTGGTGAAAGAAATCAAGGTTGTTGTGGAAAAAGCTGCAAGAGCCTTTAAGGGCATTATTTTGTAATTGATGCTATAACTAAAGAACACTGAAGGGGTTAAGGAGGACATGAGGGGATATGGCAGCGCTAAAAAGGAAATGTCTTTGTACCACCAGAAAAACACACAACTGAAAACAGTATATTAACAGTCATCTTTCTTTCCCAAGTTAAAAATAGTAATTCAAATGTCCTGACCACATATTGCTGGCTAAGATCCAAGGTATCCACAACTCATTAAAGCATGGAATTCACTGGGTTATGTGGAGCCAGCTCCAGGCTTAGCCAGATCAGGCAGATGCCTGAGACAGGGTTAGGTTGGGGATGGGCAGAGCCAGGCCAGCTGCAGGGCTTAGAGCACATGGCTCAGCAGCCAGCGTGGAGGTGCAGCCAAGCACTGCACAAACACCAGCCTTCTGCAGCTACAGCCCTGCAAGACACCCTCTCCAGGGTCCTCCTCTCTTAGTTTTCACTCTCTCCCTCCTTGCCTTTTTCTTTGGGCATTCCTTGCCCAGGCTGGGTTGCCATGGTTTTGCCCATCACACTGAGCAGTGCTGACGTGGCTCTGCTCTGTCCTCAGCAGCCCTCACCTTCAGAGTCTGGCCATGAAGCCAACTTGCTCCCAGGTCTCTCAGTCTACAGCCAGATTTTGAAATGCAGGAACTTTGTTTAAATTCACACACTTGGCACTCAGCTCTCAGTAGCTCATCCGGATACCGCTTCCTGCTGCAACATACATATGCTAGGTTTCTTCCCCTTTGGATTTTTCAAGCCTGGCCTAGTTAGTGACATCATTGCTAATGACTCTCCACTCTCAGCTCTGCTGCATGTATCTTCTTTGCCTCTATTTTTGGCTTTACACTACCTTGAAGATCTCTCTTCATGCCAAGACCAATCGACTTCAAAACAACTCTGAAGTGTCAGCTTGGCTCACATTAGTCAGGTACAGAATTGACAAACGAGTGAGTTTGCAGACTGCAAACCAGCTGCAGAGGAATTTTGTTGACAAACCTAACCCACAGAGCAGCAACATATACATGGGAAAGGATCCAGGGAAAGACAAATTCAGCCTGAACTACTTCTCTGTTACTGCAGGAGGAAAGTTGCTAATGTGACTTTCTGTCAAGAAACATACAGCATCATTTGGGTTGGAAAAGACCTTGAAAAATCATTGACTCCAACCATTATCTAACATAATTGTATAAAAATTAGGCTCCCAGATTTTAGGTTTCTTTCATTAGCTGTCTGCTCCTTGGCACCCACACTCTTTTTATTTGCCTTGCTCACCCCCCAACCCCACCCCCCTTACCATGTCCTCTGGCTGTGCTTTCATTGCTGCCCAGCTCCTGGCATTTCTTCCATTCACCTCCTTCTGCCACCAAACTCAGTAGCCTGAAGAGAGATTTCATCCTTCTTAAGGTATGTGAGAAACCAGCACGGGGCTGGCAGGTCTGTTGCAGGACCTCCAGGAGCCCTGGGGGCAGCAAGAGCAGCAGTGTATGCTACTATGCCTTACAAAGGTACTAGAAATCTCCATTTAAGTGACTAAATCCTATTCCTGGAGACTGTGACCCTGGTGGCAGGCTTCCCGTCCAAGGCTGCACACGTATCACCCATGTCTTCTGGCGTTACAATGCCCTTTAATGGTTTCTCACCTGTGTTTTCACAGTCCCTGACTTTTCAAAACTAAGGAATCCTACCTCCAGTGAGGGTTTAAATGCCAGCTTTGATGTGTAAATGGCAAACCCAACACTGGCAGAGCAAAAAAACTCAAGTCCTTTTGGTTCAGTGACCAGATGCTGTCCCATCTCATTGGGATCTCTTTTTCAGGTACATATTGCAGTCATGCATAACTCTCAGATACACAGCTGGAATTTCTGGTCTGACTCTTTCAACTAGTCTCCTTTGTGCTTTAGTCTAAAGCATACCCATCCTAAAACACTTGGAGTTATTTTAAACTTAGCTATTAAAATGAAGCATTTCCAGATTTGAAGCCTCCTAATTGTCACCCAAACCCATAAATTAGCACACCAATAGGTGAGGATTCAAGAGACAGAATGCTAGGAAACAGGAGTATGGAAGCTTGCTGTTAAGTTGGAAGCTTGCTGTTAAGTTACTAATTATCCTTCTCTTAATTACAGCAAAAAATAATCATCAAAATGTGTCTGTTGGTGTCAGGCCCTGGGAGCATGGCAGAGACACTGCTGAATGGGGAGTCTGAGAGATGGTTTCCTTCACCAGAGTGCTGCTGCAATACTAACACCTTCAGAGTTCACTAGTAACTGTGAGCAAAGCAATACTGCTTTGTGGGATTCTTGTCTGGGACAAGATTGGAAAGATGGAAATAGAGGGAAAGGAGGAAAGAGAAGGCCTAAGGATCCTCTCATGTTCCAAAAGAAAATGATGGAGCCCTGGAATTTGGAGATTTCTCTGCATTCTTCTGTGAAATGCGTATTCACATGTGTGTGTGCATCAGGAGGGAACAAAGTTACATGGAAAGCACAAAGACAGGAAGGCAACTCACACAGCAGAAGACAAAAAGGCAAGAGGGGAAAAAAAAGACAACTGCCAATCTTCAAATGAAAGAGAACAGTAAAACCAATTTTAGAGCAGAGTCATCTCACTGCCCCCAGGTAATGCACTATTCAGCTTAGACAATTGTTTTTCAGAAACCCAGTATTTTGGTGTGGCACATCAGCAAAACAACCCAATTCTTCCAGTCACCTACTTATGAACCTCATTCTTTTTCCTGACCTTCACAGACTTCATCAGCACGTTGATCTACCCATGAGATCAGTGTCTGCTAAAGAATGAGATGAAGAGTGTGATTAATTTAGAAAGGAATAGAATAGACCAGGTTGGAAGAGACCCTCAAGATCATCGTGTGCAACCCATCACCCAACACCATCTAATCAACTCAATCATGGCACCAAGCACCCCATCCAGTCTCCTCCTAAACACCTCCAATGACAGTGACTCCACCACCTCCCTGGGCAGCCCATTCCAATGGGCAATCACTCCTTCTGTGAAGAACTTCTTCCTAACATCTAGTCTAAACCTCCCCTGGCTCAATGAGAACTTGGTTACAAAAGGAATCAGGAAAATACATGTAAATAAACATGCCTTGTGTTGGAAAGGAGAGGAGCATCACTGGGAGCACAGCCTGACTCTAATTTTCTGTTTGTACCAACTCTGACTGCTGTCTTCCTCTGAATGTCAAGTGGGAAATTATGTGGCCCAGAAACTGGCCAAATGCAGTGAGTGCTGCCTAGAAGAGTTGCATTTCATTTCCAAAAGGCTGCAGGCACATTCCTTATGGAGGAACACCTCTGCTACAAAGACAGGCTGAGGGAGCTGGGGTTGTTCAGGCTGGAGAAAATGACCTTTCAGTACCTGAAGGGAGCCTACAAGAAGGACAGAGAGAGACTATTTACAAAGGCCTGTAGTGGTACGATGAAGGGCAATGGTTTGAAATTAGAGAAGAGTAGATTCAGATTAGCTGTTAGGAACAAGTTCTTTATCATAAGGGTGGTAGAACACTGGAACAGGCTGCCCAGGGAGGTAGTTGAGGTCCCATCCCTAGAGATAAGATGAGGCTTGACAAGGCTTTGGACAACCTGATCTACTGCAGAGGGGGCTGGACTAGATAACCTTTGGAGGTCTTTTTCAATCCAAACCATTCTATGATTCTATGTTTCTAAGTATATCTAAAGCTTACACATGGAACAGGAGACCAAAGTCTGGGGCTGAGACCTACCTCATTAGTGGAGCTATATATCAAACCCCAGAATAAAACAGCCTCATAGACAAAGGCATCAATTACATCATTATCCTCCTGGCAGCAGTTCAGCCTCTTCTGCTTCCACTGTACTTACATTCAATTAAACAAACTCCTGTACATCTATGTGTATTTCTGCATGCATCTCTTATGCAGAACTGCTGTTTGCTGTGTGTTGCTTAGCTTTTGCACTCTCTCACCCATGACCTGTTTGTTATTCAAAAGCAAAACCCAACAAAACCAAAACTGAAAACTTGCAGAATGTTTAAAGAAAGAACAACTATTCAGGGAAGGGAGAAAACTGCCATACATGCAAACCAGTGTGGTGACAGCTACATAAAGTTACTAGGTTTTCACATTCTGCCCTATATCCAGCTTCTGAAGTAGAGAAGCTAAATAGGAAGGTGCCATAGTTTAGTAGTCAGGTGGTCTTGGGTGACAGGTTGGACTTGATCTTTTAAGTCTTTTCCAACCTTATTGATTCTATGAAGGTGATAATTCTAAAGATCACTCCCAATAAGAATAAAAATTAAATAAAACCCAGCTTTTGCAGCCAGACTTTTCTTATCAGATCCTTTTCTTACACTACCTTTGCCACATAACTATCAAACACGCACACATCTAAGACTCTATGCAGAAGACTTGAAGCCTCTCCACAGTGTTCAGTTGTAGCTGGGAGTGCTGGTGGACTGGCATCTCTTTTCTCTGCCCCTTCATTCCTACTGCACTGCATCCAAGCAGATTATTCTTCCAGTGGCTGTTCTTTCAGGCAGTCTTTCCCTGCAATGCCTTTAGCTGGCAGGGGCAGGGAAGGGTCCATCCAAGCACCAGGGAACGAACCAGCAGCTTGGGAAAAACGTGATTGCAGCTGGCAGAGAGCAGCAAACAAAGCAGGCTCATGGCATGCTCTTTGGAAGCCAGTCCTCACAGCTTATACTACTGTCATATTTAGATTAATGGTGCATTTCATTTTCTAAACAAGCTAAAGTCCCTCCCTCCTTCCGCTCTCACTCGTACATACAGATGCACTACAGATGCTTCCCTCGCACTACTCCCCGTCTCATTACGAACAATTTAGCTACAGCTCACTGTGACCTGATGAAGTAATCTACACTGAACTGAGGAATTAGATCTGCAATGGGCTGCCAGAGAAAGGAAAAGGACTCTGCCTTTATACCTGACTAATTGAGGAGAAAGGTCTTCACAGAGAGAGTTGTTAGCCTTTGGAATGGGCTGCCCAGGGAGGTGGTGGAGTCACCATGCCTGGAGGTGTTCAAGAGGGGATTGGACATGGCACTTGGTGCCATGGTCTAGTAGTCATGAGGTCTTGGGTGACAGGTTGGACTTGATGATCTTTGAGGTCTTTTCCAACCTTGTTGATTCTATGATTCTATAATCAGTCTTTGCTTGTCAAGTGGACCTAAGCAATCTCTGATTAATTCCATCCCTTCAGATTAAACCTTCACCCAAAGACAATGCCTTTCTGAGGGAAAGGCAACTTTTCCTCTGACTAAATAAACCTTCACAAGAATTTAAAAGCCAGATGTGATTAAAGATATTTCATCTGCTTTTAGAACAGAAGACAAAATAAAGTTTTTAAAGGGTAGTTAGTGAAACCTGCCAGTAATTATACCACTCAATTGCTGAAAAGACAAAGAAATTCAAATGTTTCCCAACTGCACCGAAGTCACAGTAAAAACAGAGGCAAATCACAGCCAGTATTTGAGTCTATTATCCCAATTCTGTTTTACAATCTCCTTGAAGAGCCTCTTGATTGTACAAGAAGCTCTGCAAGAAGTCTGTGCACTCTAACATGAAAACAGAGGTCCAGCATGAAAGATCCCACTTCAACCACATCACTCAAATGGGATTATTTGAACTGCAAATCTATGTAGTTCCTAAGACTACAGTTTGAAATCTCTTGTATTCCTTGTGTGTCATCTTGAAGTACTTAGCTCCCATGGGCTACACGGTGCTTAGGTCTTCTAACCTGTCTGTATGCAGCATATTTCCCAATCATATCAATAATGGAGTGCTTTGGGGTTTTTTAACTTATTAATAAATGAAAGTATATCTCTGGTTTTCCTCCCAAATTATCTCCCATGGCAACTGTACACTCACCCCTGGCAAAAGTGGAGCCCAGCACCAAGCAGGGAGTACCAGCTCTCCAGAGTCTACATCTCCCTGACTTTTCATGCTCTGTGGTTACTGATCACAGGCTGCTGCTGTACCAGCCAATCCTTCCAGAGGAATTACTGAAGTGCAAAATGACTGTGTATCAAGGATCCATCACTATCATCAGATAAATTACCTACCAGTGAATACCTGATACCATATCTTCAGTGTTTTCAGAGGAGAAGGCTAGATCCTTTACCCCTCTCTGCCTATTTTTCCATTTTAATCCTGCTTATCAGGTGTTACAAAATCAGATTCTTAATACACACAAGTTATTTATTCCTGACTATCAAAATATTGTACAGCTCTTGGCCAAGTCCTCCTCTCAACTGTGTTCTGCACCATTGCTAATCTCTTCCAGATTCATCCTTACCATTTCAAAGTACGGGATATCCCATGAGGGAGCTCACTCTTACAAGGTTTTAATTTTACCCTGCTGGGGCTTGCAATTTCTCAGGCATTTTACATGTTACTCAAATCCTCAGTACGCAACAAAAGTACTCTGAAAATGAGACAAGGCCATTGCACTGGAAACCCTCCAAAACCAGATCAATAAGTATTGGGAAGCTCTTTGTGTTCCAAAAGAATGCAAGTCAATTCATTATGACTGCCACAACGTTACAAGTGCTCTTGGTACCAAGGCCTCGATGCTAACCAGTCTTGTTGCACCACGTAACAACTCCAACTAAAAGAGTAAGCACTGGACATTCATTAGACCTGGTAATTTGGTCAGTGTGAAAATTAAAGACATGGACAACACAAAGATGCAAAGACTCAAAAACTTGGTGCTTTATATAAGCCCTTCCAACAGCAACATGCATCTAGTCGAGTTCACTTTCCAACTTTCCATCCTCATTCTGGCCTTCTTTTAACTGTTCTCCCTTTCATTTCTTTATTTTCAGTATTCTGTGGAGCAGAACCTCAGGAATTTGGGTAAGCAAAACCATCCTTTGCCATCATCTACTCTCACATGTATTTTTGGCTTTTAGATGCCTCTGCCATAGCAGACAAAGTCAATTTTGCTCATTTTTAAGCATTTGTATTCACCTCTAAGTTCAAAAGGAAATTATTCCACTGCTGTAATAACCTCCTTAATAGGCCTGAAACACTGAACAGATCATTATAGACATGTAGGGCTAAGGAAAACATACTCAGGGATGGGGGGAAAGGAGCCATTTGATCCCAATGGTACAAAAGGTCTAGCTAGAAAAACTTCAGGTTGAAAATGCTTTTGTAGCTCAAGGGTTGGTAATATTAAACCTAAGATGATGCTTTCTGGGAGAAGGCAGCTTGGGGATGTGCTATAGCATATCTCAAGGTCAAAATCATTCTGATTATTGAAACACTTAAAACTATGTCCTTAATTGCACACTGAGGTATTTGCACGGAGATAATCACCTTTACTTTGTTAACAGGTGTGAATTAAGCCAAGGAATGGGTTTTTGAGGATAATGGTCATTTTTGAGTAGATTGGTGACACTTTTCAAAGGTCCTGAGCAGCCACTGTGTCTGCAAAAGGAAGAGTTGCAAGTGCTTAGCACCTCTCAAAAAACCACCATGCATGCAGCCAAAGTTAAATAGCTGAAGGTCACAGCTGCCATTTGCAACTTTTCCCATCAAATTAAAGCATGCATAACGGGAATCTTCTCATTAAAACTGACAGAGTCTGGAGCAGTGAACAAACAGAACAAACTTTAAATGGCTCAATGTGGATAAAGCAAGCAGATAAAAATTCACATCTATGTGAATTCACCTGACCTCAGCCACAACAAAGCCAAACTAATCCAAACCCCTCATTACTGCATTTCTGCTCCATAGGACAGATCAGTTCAGTCAAGGAAAGTATTCCTGATGATGTGCAGTACTCCTGATGGAGCATCTCCCCTTTGAGCACAGGCTGAGTTGGGGTTCTTCAGCCTGGAGAAGAGAAGGCTTTGGGGAGACCTTGTGGCAGCCTTTCAGTACAAAGAGGGTCTACAGGAAAGCTGTGGAGGGACTCTTCACCAAGGAAAACAGTGGCAGAGTGAGGGGTGATGGCTTTAAATTGGAAGAGGGTATTTAGATTAGATACTAGGAAGAAATTCTTCACTGTGAGATTCGTGAGGCACAGGAACAGGTTGCCCAGAAAAGCTGGGGAGGTCATATCCTTGAAAGTGTTCAAGGCCAGGTTGGATGGGGCTTTCAGCAATCTGATCTAGGGCAAGGTGTCCCTGCTCATTACAGAGGGATTGGAACAGGATGAGCTTTGAGGTCCTTTGCCACCCAAACCATTCTGTGAGTCTATGATTGAGTTCAGTACTGGGGAAAAAAAATAAATAAAAAAAATAGAACCTATTATTAGTGTAAACAGGTTTGGTCCCCAGAGTGTGCCATTGTCACCTGTGTTGAGAGGCTGTGCCACACACATCTTACTGCATGCCTCCTTCTCAATGATCACTGAAGAGCACTGCAGCATCCATTTGGAACAGCAGGCTGTATCCAAGTCTCCTCACTCTGAAAGAGATTCAAGAGCAAGTTCCTGCTTCAACAGGAGCTGCTGAGGCATGACAAGTACAAAAACCTCGTGTGTAACTGGAGCAACACACACTCATTTATGTCATAAAGTATCCAACAGAGGTTTGGGGATTTTTTACCTCTCCAAAAGCTATCTGTGCTAAGATAACTTTCCTAAGAGACAGCATCAGTTACTCCCTGCGACACATTCTGCATTTGACTGGCTCTTGCTTCAATATTTCTTGTTCAAATTCTCCAAGTCTGAGCATTTCTTAATTGAGAACCTCAACTGGGGGTGGAAGGAGGAGGGTAGATATGTAGAAGTCTCTGCCCTCAACTCCACTTCAACTTCTTCCTGATAAATTTAGAACTGGATGTGAGCACAAGATTGGTCAAGCCAGTCACTGACTACTGTGGGACAAGCTGAACACTCATTTGGTGAAAAGCATTCACTGCTCTTTAAACATATTTCATAGATGCATAGATTGGTTTGGGTTGGAAGGGACCTTAAAGATCATCTAGTTCCAACTCCCATGCCATGGACAGGGACACCTTCCACTAGCGCACTACAACCATCCAGTACCAGCTTTTTAGCCCCTCATCCATCCTCACTGACCTAAGAGGCAAAAATACTTCTCTCTTAATCTGTACTTACCCTGCAAGATTTGATGCACTAAAAGCAGTGTTTCATGCAGGGAGCTGCTATTTTCTGCTGCCTGTCACAGATGTTTTGGTAAGTTTTCCTAACACACAAAGGCTCAATGCCTCATCCAACCTGGCTTTGAACAATTCCAGGGAGGGGATATCCAGGGCTATCCCGGACAACCTGTTCCAAGATCTCACCACCCTCACTGTAAAGAATTTCTAATGCCCAGTCTGAATCTACCCTCCTCAAGCTTAAATTCATTCCCTCTCCAAATGAATGCTGCCATTAAATAAACAAAACAAACAAACCCCCCCAATCTCTCTGCCCCAAGCTCCACTTAAAGGCCTAAAAGGATAATTTCTCAACGACAGAAGTCAGCCTGCACTCCAAATTCTGACTGCACTAATCTGCAGCACTTCATTTCGTATCTCACTCCATCAGTGAGCATTTTCTTTACCTCCCAGCAATCAGCTAAAGTGAAGAGATCACAGGCAGGATCTTTTTATGGCAAGGAAATGAGTGCACTGGCATTCAGACAGTAAAGCTTAATCTGGAATTAAAGTCTGCAACTGTGCCTTAAATGCCACTTCCACTGTTCATTCACATTATTTTCCTCCATTCTTTTTCCCCCCTCTGAAGCAAATATGACATGATTTTGAACCTCCAGCAGCGTGTCAGAGCTAGAGTTAAGTGCTCTTGTTTTAGCCCAGGTTTTTTCGTTGCTGTTCAGATGTGTTCCGATCATTCCAGAGCCAACCAGCGAAACCATCCCCAAAATAGCACTGTCAAGAGCTTACAAGGGCAGACGGTCATCTCTGCAATAGAAAGGACTTGTTGAAGAGCGTTTCTGATTGAAGCAGCATTCTCAATTTATGCTAGACAAGGCACTCAGAGTTTGATTTGGAGCCACAGGTGCTTAGCACCTGAAAAAAATAAATAAATAACAAAATAAATCCTTCCAGCTGAGAATGGAGGGGGGGGGGGGGAAGAGAGAGAGAGAGAGAAAGAAAGAAAGGAAGGTACTGAGGCTTTCATTACCAGATTAAATGGCATTCAGAAATAGATCATCAGTGTTGACAGACTGCTGAATTTCCTTTTAGTTTGTGATCAGAATATACCCCACCCTTCTTTATATCACAGGGCCCTGAGATGGATTATTTGTTTAGGTCTGAATTTGATGAAATGCCTGATAAATACTACTTTAACATTAAACTATTATAGCTACAGTATTACTTTACAGGTACTGAATTAGTGTATGTTTTAGAAAGTAAATCATGCAACAGATGTCTATGGAACAAAAACAGTGCTGATCCTGTGGATCACAGAATCACCAAAGTTGGAAGAGACCTCAAAGATCATCAAGTCAAACCTGTCACCACAGACCTCATGACTAAACCATGGCACCAAGTGCCACATCCAATCCCCTCTTGAACACCTCCAGGGATGGTGACTCCACCACCTCCCTAGGCAACCCATTCCAATGACCATTCTCTCTTTCTGTGAAGAACTTCTTCCTAACATCTAGCCTAAACCTCCCCTGGTGCAGCTTGAGACTGTGTCCTCTTGCTCTGGTGCTGGTTGCCTGGGAGAAGAGACCAACCCCCTCCTGGCTACAACCTCCCTTCAGGTAGTTGTAGTGTGCAATAAGGTCTCCCCTAAGCCTCCTCTTCTCCAGGCTAAACAACCCCAGCTCCCTCAGCCTCTCCTCATAGGGCTTGTGCTCGAGACCTCTCCCCAGCCTTATTGCCCTTCTCTGGACACATTCAATTGTCTCAATGTCCTTCTTAAACTGAGCACTGTGTCCAGTTCTGGGCGCCTCAAGGTGTTGCCTAACCAGTGCTGAGTCCAGGGGCACAATGACTTCCCTGCTCCTGCTGGCCACACTGTTCTTAGAATAGAATAGAATAAACCAGGTTGGAAGAGACCTTCGAGATCGTGTCCAACCCATCATCCAACACCACCCAATCAACTAAACCATGCAACCAAGCATCCTGTCAAGCCTCGCCCTGAACACCCCCAGCGACGGCGACCCCACCACCTCCTCAGGCAGCCCATTCCAGTGGGCAATCACTCTCTCTGTGTAAAACTTCCTCCTAACCTCCAGCCTAATGCATGCCTCGATGCATGCCAGGATGCCCCTCTGCAAACCAACCACAGACATACACAAACATGGCAAGGCTGTGAGGCTTCAGAAATGACAATCCCACAGTAGGTGGATTTCCCAAGCAGATTGCTTTCTTTTGCTGTTGCAACAGAAACACACACTAATGCTAATACAAACATTTCAGACTGCAGTAACAGACTGGGTTGTTGGGGTTTTTTTGGTTGTTTTATTGTGTGGGGGTTTTTTTGGTTTTGGTTTTGGTTTTTTTTTGTTTTCTCAAGGAATTTCAGAGAAAAGACACTCACAAAGTTTTAACTAGTTCTTCTCAGCAACTTGTGTACAGAATGTTCTCAAGCTCCCCATAAAACGTTATCTCACATCTAGGAAACAATCAAAGGAATGAGTCAAGCTTTGTCCTAGCTGAAAGAATGAGTCAGGCTTTGTCCTAGCTGTTGAGTGTTGGTAGGCCTTCAGTACCCTCCAGTCTTCACGACATGGGGCTTCAAAGAACAGCTGGTCACCATACAATAATAGATAAGGGCTTAAGAATACAGGCTGCTCCAAGTCCACCTATGAGTCACCAGTGTGCACTTGCAGCCCAGAAAGCCATCACATCCTGGGCTGCATCAAGAGAAGCATAGCCAGTAGGTCGAGGGAAGTGATTCTCCCCCTCTATTCCACTCTGGTGAGACCCCACATGGAGTACTGCGTCCAGCTGTGGAGCCTCTAGTACAGGAAGGATCTGGAGGTGCTAGAATGTGTCCAGAGAAGGGCCACGAAGATGAGCAGAGGGCTGGAGCTCCTCTGCTGTGGAGACAGACTGAGAGGAGTTGGGGCTGTTCAGTCTGGAGAAGGAGCCAGTTATTGTGGCCTTCTAGTATCTGAAGGGGGCTACAAGAAAGCTGGGGAGGGACTTTTTAGGACACCAGGTAGTGTCAGGACTAGGGGGAATAGAGCAAAACTAGAAGTGGGTAGATTCAGATTGGATGTTAGGAAGTTCTTCCCCATGAGGGTGGTGAGACACTGGCATAGGTTGCCCAGGGAGGTGGTGGAAGCCTCATCCCTGAAGGTCTTTAAGGCCAGGCTGGATGTGGCTCTGGGCAACCTGATCTAGTGTGAGGTGTCCCTGCCCATGGCAGGGCAGTTGGAATTGGATGATCTTTGAGGTTCCTTCCAACCCTGACAATTCTGCGATGCTGTGAGTGGCAGACAACTATTAGTTGTTATATTAACTTTTCTAAACCTTACAATAAGCATGAATTGATTTCAGTGTACACAGGGAAGATGTCTTTAGGGGAAGCAGGTATCACACCAGAGCTACTTTACACAATAGAGGCTCCCTTTGAGAAAATAGAAGAGAGTACTTTTTTCTACCTGTCTTGTCTCAGTCACCAACTCTTTCACTCTATGCATCAGCCCATTTCCAGACTCAACCAGTGTCTGTGAAATTCAGGACCATTATTAAATGGAAATAGAAACTTAAAATTGCATAGAATAGAATAAACCAGGTTGGAAGAAACCTTCAAGATCATGTCCAATCTACCATCCAACACCATCTAATCAAATAAATCATGGCACCAAGCACCCCATCCAGTCTCCTCCTAAACACCTCCAGTGATGGTGACTCTACCACCTCCCTGGGCAGCACATTCCAATAGCCAACAACTCTCTCAGTGAAGAACTTCTTCCTAACATCCAGCCTAAACCTCCCCTGGTGCTGCTTGAGACTGCGTCCTCTTGTTCTGGTGCTGGTTGCCTGGGAGAAGAGACCAACCCCCTCCTGGCTACAACCTCCCTTCAGGTAGTTGTAGACAGCAATAAGGTCTCCCCTAAGCCTCCTCTTCTCCAGGCTAAGCAACCTCAGCTCCCTCAGCCTTGCCTCACAGGGCTGTGCTCCAAACCCCTCCCCATCTCTGTTGCCCTTCTCTGGACACCTTCCAGCAACTCAACATCTTTCCTAAACTAAGGGACCCAGAACTGGACACAGGACTCAAGGGGTGACCTAACCAGTGCTGAGTACAAGGCAGAATGACCTCCCTGCTCCTGCTGGCTACACTGTTCCTGATCCAGGCCAGGATGCCATTGGCCCTCTTGGCCACCTGGGCACACTGCTGGCTCCTGTTCAGCCTACTATCAACCAGCACCCCCAGGTTCCTTTCTGCCTGGCCACTCTCCAGCCACTCTGACCCCAGCCTATAGCACTGCATGGGTGGTTGTGGCCAATGTGCAGAACCTGGATTTAAAGATATAAATTCATTATCTTAAAACTGCATAGGTATTAATGTAACAAATCAGCCCAAACAATGCTGTTTTTACACAAGCAGTAGAAGAAGCTGCATAAGGTTGTAAATATAGTTTTACACCAAACTGTAATTGTGATTCTAAACTCTCACAAGAGGGAATTAAAATGGAATCGCTTTCATTTTAGAACTGGAATCCTTTAAAATCATTTGAATTGTGATTTTTATCTCAGGATGCAAATGGCTACATAAATCCTGGGCAGAAGCTTTCTGATTCCAGTGCATGCAGATTCTCTTTTGAGGACCAGAGTTTATAGGATCACATATAAAACCTAGGACAGCTTACTGACTTTGCTACCAATTCTCAGCAAAGCAAATTGCCTTCAGAAACACAATAAAAGTGCCAGCTGAAATTTTATGCTCACAATTTTGGACACCACAACTCTTTTGTGACATTAAGTACTCTAATCTTGCATATTTCAGGCATGTTAACACTCAGAACATGACAATTTTTCTTTAGCTAATCACAAACCTCCTCTTTTAAAAACCAAGAGAGTTCCAGATTACCCAGGTGGGACTTACAACAATTACCAAGAGAAACTGGGTTCTGGACTAAGAAGAAGAGTGACAACATGAAGATGAAAAGACATTTTAAACAGTTACAAAAACCCCCAAAACCAACTAGAGAGGGATTCATGGAAGTGCCTTGTCTACTCTTTGTATGGACAGCATGATGCTGTACCTAGCAGTGCAACTCCAGCCAACATGCAAAGGACTTTTATTTGTGCCATACACTGAACTGCTGTGAAACACACTCACACAGAGTACAGTAACTGGAATTGTGAGAGGTTATAATTGGAGTTCTTGTTCATCTACAATGAAAACCTCTTTCACCCTATTAAATTCTGACAGTACAACATCTGCATGTACAGAGAGGCTGACAGCTGTAGCAGTAGAACACGTCTCAGAGCCCTCCAATCTCTCATGGATTGTGTGATTACCTTCTTTTCATATTTCACAGGGAAATTCAAACTCATTATCTTCTTACTAACAAATGTGCAATACTGGATTTACAAGCAGTGCAGAACATGAGGGGTTTGTGACTGGCCTACTCTGATATTTTGCACACAATGAGATAGGAAATAACCTGAAGAGGCTGCTGGTTAGGATTCTGCTTTAGCTTTATGGAATGCAACTTGCAGCATTTTCCTGCTCACTAAGGGCAATGCACACACTTGCTGAAGGTTTCTGCATCAGAAGACCTATCTGCACCACAGCCTTCAGTGAAGGCTTCAGTGGGTGCTAGAGAGGGTCCTCTCAAGCTGTGCCAGGGGAGGTTTAGGCTGGATGTTAGGAAGCAGTTCTTCACAGAAAGAGAGATTGGCCATTGGAATGTGCTGCCCAGGGAGGTGGTGGAGTCACCATCACTGGAGGTGTTTAGGAAGAGACTGGATGGGGTACTTGGTGCCATGGCTTAGTTGATTAGATGGTGTTGGATGATGGGTTGGACTCGATGATCTGAAAGGTCTTTTCCAACCTGGTTAATTCTAGTCTATTCTAACTGGCAGGAAAAGTACAGAGGACAGAAGGATAAATACTGAAGACAGGTTCCACAATGCAGATGTTTTTTTCCTTGCTCAGGCTTAAGTGGACCTGAGGGACCTCTTCCTAGTGTGAAGCAACAGCATCAAGATACAGGAAAAGAGCAGGACAGCTAGGACATACCTATGCTCTCTGGCACTCCTTGGCTGCTGCAATGACCTCCTTCTGCCACCTCCCAGCTGGGCAAGCCACAGAGTTTGTCTAGAGGTATGTCTGTGTAGTGGCATGAAGCTGCCTACTTGTCACACTTTACTCCAGCTAGCACAAGTAACAGTCACACTGAAGATAGGGGAGTGGGTGTTAATGTGGCTCAGTAAACAGAGTAGGAGAGGCCAGGAGCACACAGTCTAGTTGCTACCACAGGCACCACTGATGCTATTGAGCACTCCCTTGCTATTATCACCTGCCCAGGATAACATTGCTTGGCCTCAGGGGTTATAAACACACCTCTGTTTTCTAGGTGAGCTTTGTGGGACAAAGCTTTGTCAGTGTGCAGGACAGAACTTAAATCCACAGATCCAGGGAAGAATCATAGAAACAGTAAGGCTGGAAAAGACCTCAGAGATCATCAAGCCCAACCTGTCACCCAGCACCTAAACCACCTAAACGTGGCTTCGAGTGTCACATCCAATCCCCTCTTGAACATCCCCAGGGACTGAGACTTCACCAACTCCCTGGGCAGCACATTCCAATGGCCAAAGAACAGGCACTTCTTTTCAGAATATTGATAAAAAATCCCCACTTAAAATACTTGTGGACAATTACATACTCTAGACCATCAGCTTTCCTTTTCTACTGAATGAAATCAAACATTACAATAAGATGATCTTGTATAAGGCTACCAACTTATGATGTTTTTGCTAGCTCACAAGCATTCAGCTGGGAAAATAAGCATAAACAGAAGTAAAATCTCCTTATCAAATATAATCAAATCACCAAACTATGGTGAAACATAAAAGACCTTAGGAAATGCTATAAGGCACTCATGGTCTGGTGATGATTCCTATCTTGACAAATATTTCAAAGCTTTATTTCCTTCACAAGGACTTCTACCTCATCCCACATGCCTGTGTTTACCTTCCACTTATTTTCACCGTTACCTGTTCTTTCTTTGGCAGCTCCTACGTTAGTCTTCTGGCTCTCCAAACATCTGTAGCTTTTTGTCATTTCTATTTCCCCTTTCTTAGCACTCATCCTGTTTGGAGCTCTGAATGGCTCCATAACATGCACACCTGCCTTTTCACGAGACTGTTCTCCTGGCAGCAACTGACGAAGCACAACATTGGCGACAAGCCTCTGGTGAGTCAATGAAACCACGTGAAACAATGGCACAGCACATGCACTTTTGAGACAACGTGCTACACAACAAGGGAGCCCAGAAACTCATTAGCCTCCTTCAGAAAGCTTCTTGTCACAGGTCCTGATACAATAGGGTACTTGACTGTAAGCCCAACAAGTTCTCTCTGACTTCAGACAGGACTATTTCAATGTTCAAAGACAGGTACTGCAGGCAGCCTTACTGAGCTATGTACTGGATAGTTAACTGTACTAGCAATTAAGTTTCAGCACAGTAAAACACTGCCTTGAGCCATAAACTGCTCTCCCACAAGCAGCCACTGCTAGCACTGGTACACATGGCACTCGGGAAACTAATATTGGAAGCAGAAGTGGAATAAGATCACACAATACCATTTAATTATTCTCACTTCTCATCTTTTAATGTGGTAACTAATTCCTTTTCTTCCAGAGTCAACAACCAAGAATGCATTCTTCTTGCATTAAAATAGAATAACTGCAGCCCAAGTATGTGCTGCTAAACAAGATTTTGTGGTAATAGATGCTTTGATTAACACTGCTTTCCAGCTGAGGATGAAGGGCCTGACAATGATCATGTCCTGTTCTACAACAATCCAGTACCAGCTTTTTTAGCCCCTCATCCATCCTCACTGACCTAAGAGGCAAAAATACTTCTCTCTTAATCTGTGCTTACCCTGCAAGATTTGATGCACTAAAAGCAGTGTTTCATGCAGGTAGCTGCTATTTTCTGCTGCCTGTCACAGATGTTTTGGTAAGTTTTCCTAATACACAAAGGCTCCATTCTCAAATGCAATGTGAGCACCTCTTTTAAAATGTAAAGTATGTACTGGACTCTGTGGGAGACCAAACCAGCCAAAAAACCCCAACAATTTATGTTTACACAATACTGAGGCCAAGTACTCTGATGCTATATAGATCACCTGCTTTGCTTGATGGCTGTTCAAATGGGATGCAGATATTAAATTGCACTTTTAGCATATTAGATCTCCCATCTGCAAAACAAAGCAAATCTCTTTTCATTTACTGAGAAAAATGCTTTTGCACTCTTGACTGCAGTCAGTGAATACCTTCACTTTCTAGCTCCCCTTCTCAGTTGTTCCAATTTTCACCTTTGCCAAGCCTGCTAACAAAATTACAGAGAAAATCATGTTAATGAATTAGCAGTATGTCTGTGTCAGGGAGATAGCACAGGACTAAATATAGAGTCTATAAAAGGGTTCCAGTCATTCAAAATGCATTTTTAAATGTCCAGAATCTTAACTAAAGATAGGCTCATTCACCAAGCCCTGTTCAAAGTTGGGTAACTGCTTCAGAACTAGAGTCTCCATTTGTTTGCAATGATTTAAGAAGAGTTCTGTTAACTTACAAGAAAATTCACAAACAGATGTGAAGAACAATAAGGAGACAATGCTGTCCATGGCCTATGCAGTGTGACACAGACAGAAACTTCATCAGGTAGCTCATTGCTATTAGCAAGAGACAGAAAGCTGGGTCCTTATGTACTGGACTGATCAGAGCACAAGCCCTATGAGGAGAGGCTGAGGGAGCTGGGGTTGTTTAGCCTGGAGAAGAGGCGGCTCAGGGGAGACCTTATTGCTCTCTACAACTACCTCAAGGGTGGTTGTAGCCAGGAGGGGGTTGGTCTCTTCTCCCAGGCAACCAGCACCAGAACAAGAGGACACAGTCTCAAGCTGTGCCAGGGGAAATTTAGGCTGGAGGTGAGGAGAAAGTTCTTCACTGAGAGAGTCATTAGCCATTGGAATGTGCTGCCCAGGGAGGTGCTGGAGTCACCATCCCTGGAGGTGTTCAAGAGGGGATTGGACGTGGCACTTGGGGCCATGGTTTAGTCATGAGGTCTGTGGTGACAGGTTGGACTTGATGATCTTTGAGGTCTATTCCAACCTTGGTGATTCTGTGATAGACCTCCATAAAAAATGGTCTACTATGATTTTAAAGACAGGCTGAACTACAGCAGTAACAGTTCAGGTCTACAGAGAAAACAGAGCCAACAGCTCCAGGTCAGGACTGACCTGGACTCTTGAGTTTCAGGCAGTTTTTCACAATCCTGACATGACTTACACTGTTCAGTTTCTGCTATTTAAGTAAACTTCTGCTGGGTCTGAAGAGCATCTGAGCCTGGTGGCTATAGAAGGGTGGAACAGAAAAACGTAATGGTTCCCTGAAGCTACAATAAGGATGTAAATTGTTATATACATGAGAGAAACACTGAAGAAAACTGCTTCTGACTTTTCATTCACATCCTAAAGGACAGAATGAAGATGCATAGAAAGATGCAACTTTGAGCCTTGGCCAGAAAAGCTTACTTGAGAAGAGTTGCAGTTACTGTACACTTACTTATAACTCCTCCACATCTGACTGGGGTATGGATAGAGGTGAACAGTCACACAGCTGTGCCACATGAAGAATGAGCATGAACACTGCATTTTGCCATGCTGTTAGGAATTACTAATATCCCCCTCACTGCCAAGAAGCCACAGGCAGATTTACCTGAGATGCATTCACAGATTTTCCAGTCTAAATAACTGCTCTTATTTGATCTCCGCTACCTGGTTTTTTGTTTGGTTGGTTAGCTGGTTTGGTTTAGGTTTAAATTTCCCACTGTCCCTTAAAAAATCTTGGATAGAAAGACAGACATGCTACATTTAGTTCTACTACTTGTCAGAACATTGCAGCTTGTTGAAACAGTTGTAGCTTCTGAAACTGCAAGAAAATCAGGGACCACCCTAAGGAAAAGCATTGATTAAACATGATCAGGCAAGCACATGGCTAAGAAAACGCAAAAGCATGACCTGTAACAGTGTAGCATGTGACTTGAAATCACAGTTGGAATGGAGAGAAGAGAGACTGAGAGTGAGGATGAACTGCTAACGGGATAGGAGGTCATCAAAGATATGATAGATGTTCTACAGGAAGAGACAGCTCTGCTGGAACAGTGAATATCAAGCCAGCCAAATCACAGGGCATGCCAAGATCTGGGGAGCAGGAAGCTGCAGCTGGTATGATATAAGTACTGTCAGAAAAGAAAACAACATGAACAGCCAGAGGATGTATGGCAGGGAAGGACTACGTCAGCACTCCGAGCCTAGGAGCTGGGACATACACATTATGTGTGCAGTTCCACACCCATATATGACATGCCAGTTATTTACACTAATTCCAGTCCCTTGGTCCTCTACCAAAGCCATCAGTTATGGGGTTTTTTTCTTTGTAGTCCAAACCTCTTTAAATGACATTTGACTATACAGCAGCTTTATGCACAGGGCCTTCCTCTAAGCTGGAAGTCTTGACTGACCTCAGATTAGGAAGCTGCTAAGGGGCTTTGGAGCTTTGCCTGCACACTACTGCTCTACTTTGCAGATGGTGTAATAAACACAGCTGCACCTGAGGCTCAACTCAAGATGTAATCCACATGCAGTTCCACCATGCATTTGCTTTGGGAGCAAAGCCATTTCACAAAGTTACTGACCCTCCTCACCAACAACCTCCTGTTCCTGCGGCAGCACCATCACTGACCAGCTGTGCCAACATGGTACTAAGCGACTCCAGGGTAAATCAGGTCTGATTTGATCTAAAAATAAAGAAGACTTGTTCATTTTTTTCATGTTAAAAATATTTTTAAAGCCCAGCTCATTTTGGAACAGTTGAAAGGGCAGAACACTGCAATATGGGAGCAGGAAACAAGCAGCTTGGAGAACAACACGGAAAGAAGAGAGGAAGAGAACAGGGAGAGGCTGCTAAGATATCTATGCTTCTGAAGAAGAGACACTGGGTCATTGTAGACAGGCAGAGGTTGGTCTCTTCTCTTAGGCAACCAGTACGAGAACAAGAGGACAGTGTCTCAGGCTGCATCAGGGGAGGTTTAGGCTGGAGGTTAGGAGGAAGTTTTACACAGAGAGAGTGATTGCCCACTGGAATGGGCTGCCCAAGGAGGTGGAGGAGTCACCACCACTGGAGGTGTTCAGGAGGAGACTTGATAGGGTGCTTGGCTGCACGGTTTAGTTGGTTGGGTGGTGTTGGATGATAGGTTGGACATGATGATCTTGAAGGTCTCTTCCAACCTGGTTTATTGTATTCTATTCTATTAGTTTTCCCATCTCTCAGGCCTTTTAAAGACAGTCTGCAGCATGTTGCCTACCTGGGGTCCTCATGAACACTAGAAAGCAGAGACTGTGCCATGGAGAGAAGAACAAGACAGACAGAGGAAGCTAATGCAAAACTTGTGGCAGCATTAAAATCCAGACTTTGATATGAATGTCTTGAAGAAAAAACACAACAAGTTCATTAAAATGATATTGTAGATTTTTTTCAAGGACATTTTCCAAAGCCAAGTCAGCACTGGTGGGAGTGCAGGCACATGGAAAGAGTAAACAGAGAACCAAAACTGTCAGGCAAGCTTGGAGAAGCAAGGTGCTGGGGAGATGGGAATGACCTATTACTTGTCAGAAAAAGAGAGTCTGGAAGGCTGGACTCTGCTCCTGACAAACTGCAAGATTTGGCTGCTTCCCCCTTTTGGTCAGTTTATCCATCCTTAAAATTGAATATTATTCATTCATCCTTGTAATTAAATGATCCACTTTTAAAAATTGCACGCTGTTTTGCAAATTCTACCAGTTAAAGATCCTTCCTGCAAAGAGACACCACTAAGACAAAGTTCTAAGTATTGTATTGAGTAACTGTGAACATCTACTTAATGAAGGATGCATGTTTGCTACCTGGGTTCTTGTCCTGCATTGTGATCTGCTGCTCATACACACAGCCCAGGGAAACTGAAGGAGCACCATCTGGGTACAAACATCCACTGAGTAAAGCTATAAATAGATCAAGCAAGTTCATTACATGCATGAGGTACTTGCCCACATGAGTATTTTCAGCATGAGGGCCTGAGACAGTAAAACTAGTCTCTACAGTTTTCCTACAAACAAACCTTGCCTTCTTAGCTTGAGGAGCTAAACACTTTAACAGAATTTTGTCATTTCCTATCTGAGCTTATCCTGGAGTATGCACAGCCAGATGGAGAAGAACACAGAGACCACTCTCTGACTCATTTCTAATCGAGCAGTTGGAACAATATGGAAACATTTATTTCATTTCTGTACCCAGAAACTAGGAGAAACTCATCTCCAGATGGAATCTCTTGCTTCTAGTACTCTGAAATTCTCATGAATAGAAGGCAAATTCCTGTCCCCACTCTGTTACACCTCTGCCTATACAAGTTGCAGGATGGCATGAGTTGACTGTGCAACATTTTTTGTCCACATTCTAAGACACAAAAGATTAAGAACTAGAGGTGGCCCAGACACAGATTTCCTTTCTCCCTCTCTCCTCAGTCCTTCCCAAACCAGAAAAGAGCACAGGAAATGGGCTTCTTAAAATTGCCTAGAAGGGTTTTTAAAGTTCTACTTCCTTTTTTCCCCCATTTTTTTCCATGTTCTGCTCAACTATAGCTGGAATGAACCCCAGAGCAAGCAGCAAGAGTACTACCACCATGCCACATGGGCTCCAAATATGGCTGTTATCAAAATAAGTGTATCAGCTATCTACACACCTTGAGCTCAAGACAAGGGGTGGGTTACCTTCCATGGCAAATCTCTCTGGAAGAACTCACTACTTTTATACATATTTATGTGAATAAGGACACACAGATAGACACATCTGTATCTGTGGGCAAATGATTCATGCTATCTCCTCCTAAAAAAAGGTATTTAGATGCCTCAGTGGAAGTTATGTGCATAAATGGGTGCAAATCTGTTTTAAGCAGGCAGTCCTTCCTCTGTGCTGTTCCTTTTATAGGAACACAGCAATACAGGCTTTGCTTCTGACTATTCAGTCAGAAATAAATGCCTCTTAGCACATACTTTTCAGGCAAATTCACAATGCCCTACTGAAATGATCTCTGCAGAGGGTGTTCCACACATTCAGATTCCTAAGACAAAGCATCTGTCAAAGTTACCTGTCAGTATTTGCAAGCTTCACATTTTTGGCCACACCACATTTTGTACAACTGTGACTGATGTTGTTACATGGTTTGTTATAAGGTTTCCACTATTTCTCTGCTATTTAGGCAAGCTTTGAGGAAGATGAAAACAAATTCACTTAACATAATGCTGAAATCACAGTACACTGCTAATTAGAACCTTTAGTTTTAATACTCAAATGAATACCAGGATGGACCTCCTTATAGAATAGAATAAACCAGGTTGCAAAAGACCTTTGTGATCATCTAGTCCAACCTATCATCCAACACCATCTAATCAACTAAACCATGGCACCAAGCTCTTCCTAAACACCAGTGATGGTGACTCCACCACCTCCCCGGGCAGCCCATTCCAATGGCCAATCTCTCTTTCTATGAAGAACTTCCTAACATCCAGCCTAAACCTCCCCTGGTGCAGCCTGAGACTGTGTCCTCTTGTTCTGGTGCTGGTTGACTGGGGGAAGAGAACAACAGCCACCTGGCTACAACCTCCTTTCAGGTAGCTGGAGACAGCAATAAAGTCCCCTCTGAGCCTCCTCTTCTCCAGGCTAAGCAACCCCAGCTCCCTCAGCCTCTCCTCACAGGGCTGTGCTCCAAACCCCTCCCCAGCTTTGTTGCCCTTCTCTGGACATGTTCCAGCGACTCAACATCTTTCCTAAACTGAGGGGCCCAGAAGTGGACACAGGACTCCAGGTGTGGCCTAACCAGTGCTGAGTACAGGGACATACCTGCTGATTGTAAGGGTTTTCAATGCTGAATCTATCTACAACCGATCAGGAAAGTGTAATATTCCCCCTACTGAAATCTCATTATCTGAACATGTACCAGAGCCAGAATTTTCAGATTAGAGCTCCAGATTGAATGAGAATTTTCTAACTCTTTAAATTACTTGAAACAAGAATTTGATATGAAACACTTCAGATCTAAGATGTTCAGAAACTAAACCATGCACAAAAATTAGCAGATTCTAGCACAAAAGCCACAGCTGAAGAAGTAAAGGGGATGCATTTAACTTGTGCAGCTGACTTCAAGGTTTGTTTCAAGCCAACCTCCAGTTTAATGGTAACTTGCAGTTATCCCCTGAATATGCAATTCAGATGCTGCATCATGCTGTTCAGGACATTTACATGCTATTTTACATACCCATTTTCCCCCCTTCCCCTTCAAAACAACCCCAAAATAACAAGAAACCCAACCAAAACACAAAACCAACAACAACCTGACCCAACCAACAAAGAAAACCACAAAACCCCAACAACAAGAAACCCACACAGCCTCCCAGGGAGGAATATTAGCCATAATGATCAGAAATTTCTCTCTGCTGGTAACATTCCTGCTGCTCATATATTCCTATGTTTGGATTGCATCAGAGGCCAATTCTGCTCCTATGTGAGAGGACATGAAAGAAGGGTAGTTCTATTTACCCTGGTTCTTGTATGGCAGCTTATGTTCTCTCCATTTAGCTTTTCTGCCTTGGATGACTCAGTGCCCGAGTACAAGCAGAACAGAACCACCAGCTTAAATCATGAACTCCAGCTACCCTGTTATTTCTATGCTGAATCACCTTTCCCCATCTCTCCTTTGATTTCTGATACTTTTATGTAATTGTAACATTTCTGCTAAGCACAGCTGTGCATTTGATATTTCTGCCTGCATTTAGCCTCTTACAATTAATTTGTATTAAAGGGCTCAAAAAGCATATTTATGATACAGCAGTGCCTGTTCTAACTGAGAGACAGGGATTCTCTCACTGGCAAATACTGCCATGAGCAAAGAGATTCACTGTAATAAGGTCTGCTGAAGATTTACAAAGGAGTTGAACAGTCACAGAGTCCCAAAATGAAGGTGTAGTGAAAACTGAAAATCAACCATTTGCAGCACAAATCACAGCATTCAATATCTTGTCATCAAACCCTGAAAAGAGAGAATGATCTGAGGCATGTTATAGAAGCCAAATAAGATTAACATAGCAGTGGTTTTGGAAATCCCACAAGCTCTCAAAACAGCTCAGCCTCACTGGGAACACAACATGCATTTTAGGACAAAGGCACTGATATCTCCATGTGGTAGTGCCTGCACTGTGGTCTCCTCAGCTTCCATGAACATTAGGAAAACAAGACAAAAAAATTCACCAACCACGTATTCCAAGCTCTATAAACTACCCATCTGTGTGGAATAAATTCAACTTGTATTAGTATCATAGTATCAGTCAGGGTTGGAAGGGACCACAGGGATCCTCTAGTTCCAACCCCCCTGCCATGGGCAGGGACACCTCACACTAGATCAGGCTGGCCAGAGCCTCGTCCTGCCCGGTCTTAAACACCTCCAGGAATGGGGCCTCAACCACCTCCCTGGACAGCCCATTCCAGGGCTTCACCACTCTCATGGGGAAGAACTTCCTCCTCATGTCCAGCCTGAATCTCCCCACCTCCAGCTTCATTCCATTCCCCCTAGTCCTATCACTAGCTGATATCCTGAGAAGTCCCTCCCCAGCTTTCTTGTAGCCCCCTTCAGATACTGGAAGGCCACAATAAGGTCACCTCGGAGCCTTCTCTTCTCCAGACTGAACAGCCCCAACTCTTTCAATCTGTCCTCATAGGAGAGGTGCTCCAGCCCTCTGATCATCCCTGTGGCCCTTCTCTGGACACCTTCCAGCATGTCCATGTCCCTCTTGTAATAGGGGCTCCAGAACTGGAGGCAGTACTCCAGGTGGGGTCTCACCAGAGCTGAGCAGAGGGGGAGAATCACCTCCCTTGCCCTGCTGGCCACACTTCTCTTGCTGCAGCCCAGGATCTGATTGGCTTTCCGGGCTGCAAGTGCACACTGAGAGCTCCTGTTGAGCTTCTCGTCCACCAGCACCCCCAAGTCATCCTAACTTGGTCAGATTGGGAATAGGTAAGGAGTGACCTCTGCTAGGCTTAATGAGGATAGACTTTGTTTCTGTAACTATTTCTGTAACACCTGTCCTCCTTTATTTGGTGTCTGGATGGATGGTATAAACCACCTTCACTGGAAATTGCAAGTACTAATTCTGAGCATTCTCCTAACAACCATCACCGAAGCATTCCCCCTGTGATAAGGCTGTCATCATTGCCATTCCTGCTTAGCATACCAGTTAGTGAGGAAAGGTGTGAAAATCATTCTGCTCTCACCCTCCAAATATAGAGCAGGTCTTTTTGCAGTGTATGCACAGCCAGTACCTGCTCAAGATTTGGAAGCTCTGATCTCAATTATGACTTTTGTCAGGCAGCAACATCTCTCGCAGCTCTTGTGAGCCTGGCTGCTCCCTGCTCTTGGAAACAAGTTAGCAGGCATGTGCATCTTGCAAACCAAGCTCTTCAGCCTCTTCCTGCAACACAGCTCTAACACCACCACATCCCCCCACTCTGATTCCCTTCATTTCACACAAAAGCCATAAGCCTTGCAAGAACTACATTCTAGCTGTCAGTAGACTTAAGAAGAGTTTGTTTTGAAGACCACAGTCAGAAATCCACACAAGGCATGACCTACTATTCACAAGCACTTCAAAAAGTAAGAACAGTAACTTCTATCTGTATCACAGGTCTAATGCTGGCTACATCATCTATACCATCACTTGAGGCCAGGTGAACTGTCTATTAAATGTGCTGGAGAACTCAGGCAAGTTCATACCTGCAGTTTCAAGGCACTCTCAGGCTGGCCCTTAATTGTACTCAATTACTAAATGGCCTTACTGAAGCCCTGGTGCTGTCTGTTGTGTTACTCAACTCTGACAGAGGGGTGTAATTCATCTGAAAGGCAGCCTGCTCACACGTCAACAAGATTATTGGTGAAGGACTGGCATCGCTTCTGTTGGGCTGCCATGAACGGGGCTTTGCTGTTCCTGGCAACAAGGTGTTAAATACTATGGGGGCAGCAGAAGATATACAGTAAGTTCAGATATTTTATTTTCTTGCTTTAACTACTTGGCAACAAAATCCTAATGAGGTTTTGGCAGTGACTCCAGCAGGGTTAGGACGTTAGAAGCAGAGGTTACTAACTGAAGGCATAGTTAAGTGCATTGCTGGCAACCATGCTCTAAAGGAAAGATTTGGGGGTTGGAATTGCATGAGATGGTTTTCTGATATTAACAGAAACATTTCTGTTGTTAACATTTAAAAAAAAAAAAAAAGGAAATAAAAGGAAAAAAGTAAATCATCTAATCACAGAATGTTAGAGATTGGAAGGGACCTCCAGAGATTGAGTCCAACCCTTCTGCCAAAGCAGGATCACCTAGGGTAGGCTACACAGGAATGCACTGAGGTTTTTCAAAGTCTCCAGACAAGAATCATAGAATCACCAAGGTTGGAAAAGACCTCAAAGATCACCAAGTCCAACCTGTCACCCAACACCTCAGGATTACTGGACCATGGCACCAAGTGCCATGTCCAATCCTCTCTTGAACACCTCCAGGGATAGTGACCCATCACCTCCCTGGGCAGCACATTCAAATGGCTAACAACTCTGTGAAGAACTTTCTCCTCACCCTGAGCCTGAACTTCCCCTGCCACAACTTGAGACTGTGTCCTCTTGTTCTGGTGCTGGCTGCCTGGGAGAAGAGACCAACCCCTTCCTGGCCACAACCACCCTTCAGGTAGTTGTAGACAGCAATGAGGTCTCCCCTGAGCCTCCTCCTCTCCAGGCTAAGAAGGAGACTTCACAACCTCTCTAGGCAGCCTGTTGCAGTGCTCTGGCACCCTCACCATGAATAAATGAAATGGATTCTTGGGAGACTCTTAAAGAAATGGTGGCTAACTTGGAAGCTCAGAAATCATCATCTGGGCTGACCTGAAAGCAGCCTGCAGGAAGAAAACGCAGCTTAGGAAGAGTCAGTTTAAAGCCCCAGTCTAGTCCAAATACCCCACATAAGAAATATTGAGACCATGATATTGCTACTGGAAAATGATTTTCTCCCTGTGAACTTCTTGTGACTTTTGCAGCCAAGTCATTTGGGTGCTGCTTCAAAGCAGCCAGAGAAACGCATCTAAAATTCATCCCCTATTTAAAACTTCATACGTTCTCGCAGTTTCCATGACACCAAGGCTGCACAGTGCAGCATCCTTCCACAAGAAAAAGCTACCATCTCTTCATTGCTACAGCCTCAGGGTGCTCAAATGCAAATGTGTACATGATCCCTCTCAGTGACAGGGACAGTGCCATTATTAAAGATGGGTAACAAAGAACGAAATTGCAATAATTCTTTTCTTTTCCCCCCAGCCAAGTGAGTATTGTGCCCTCCCAGATCCTGATACTCTTGCCAACAAGTGGAGGCAACCTTTGGAAAACAGCATGAACATCAGGTTTATTTTCAAGTTAATCCAACCTGCAATCGTTTTCTGATGGATGGATTCCAATTCTGTTTTCACGGAATCACAGAACATCAGGGGCTGGAAAGGACCTTTAGAGATCATCTAGTCCAACCCCTTGCCAGAGCAGGATCACCTTGAGTAGGTCACAGAGGAGTATATCCAGGTGGGTTTGGAAAGTCTCCAGAGAAGGAGACTCCACAACCTCTCTGGGCAGCCTGTGCCAGGGCTCTGTCACCCTCACAGTAAAGCTCTCCTCATGTCGAGGTGGAACCTCCTGTGCTCCAGCTTGTACCCACCGTTCCTTATCCTATCACTGGGCACCACCAAAGAGAGACCAGCACTTCAACCTTGACACTCACCCCTTAGATAGTTATAGACATTTTATTAAAGTGGGAGACAGAGGAGAAGGCAAACTAAGGCCCAGGCCAGTGAAAAGCAAAGCAATCACAAATGGATACAAACCATCCTTCTGTTGTCCATTCACACTGAGATCATGGAGGACGTCTGAGGCTTGTGCTGATAAGTACAGATTTGCAGAGTACTGGACAGGGGCAATAAGTGGAAGTTGAGGCACAGGAAGTTTCATGTAAATATGAGGGAAAAAATTTTCACTGTGAGGGTGATGGAGACTGGAACAGGGCTCCCCAGGGGGGTTGTGGAGTCTTCTTCTCTGGAGATATTCAAAACTCACCTGGATGGGTTCCTGTGTAAGCTGGTGTAGGTGCTCCTGCTCTGGCAGGGGCAGTTGGACTGGATGATCTTCTGAGGTCCCTTCCAGCCCCTGAAATTCTGTGATTCTGCAGGCACTACTGAGTCACCCCAGGTATTAATATTTGCCTGGCCTGGGAAGTCTCACTGTGATTTGAAGTCAGCTGTCACGGGGCACACTTACATACTTAAAGGTTATTAAAAATAAGTGTTGTATTTCTTCCAGGCAGATCTCTCCAGCTAAATAAGACATTTAACTTGTTAGGAATGTCAGACAGAGAAACCTCTGTTCATTTTACACTCCCCTCCTCTTTGGTTATGGTTTCCCATTCTCTCAACATACCCCCACAGCTAAGTGGCTGAAAGCTCTGTTCAAAATCGGTATGTGCCAGTGGGAACATCAGGGAAACCTCTCCTGAATTTCTAAAAGCAAAATGAAGATGACAAACTGATAAGGCCACAAGGAAAGATGCAAAACTGGAACCAAATCTGGAAAACATTGCAATAATTACTCCCAAACTCGACTGGGTGTAAGGTATGGAGGTGCTGTGTATTTGCTATGCCTTAGATACGTAAGCACTTCTAAATTAGGCAACTCCCTGATTAGCAAGAAATGCTGTATGGCTATTCTAAATCACCTAGCAAGTACAATTGCCTGGTTGATACAAATCTCTAAGACATCTGCAAATAACTAACCAGCTGTCCACACTTCTCACAGCTTTGTCTGTTCCTCTGCATGCACTGGTAACAGACCTCTAACAAAATACAGTTAAGAAGAGATAGCATCTGGGTTTCAAAGGGTTTGGGTGGTCAAACCTTCCTCAGATAGAAGAGGAACAGTGTTCACTAGAAGGTGAGAGAAGTACTTTGCATCTTACTGTGATGCAGACACGCTTGATAACCAAGAAAGCAGAAGTCAGTCTATGTGGGGAAACATAAAATAATTAAAGCATCTCTTTTAATAGGTATTTACAAAGCAACTGTTTTATCAGCTATAGAAAGTTTATATCTTGTGTTTACAATTTCAAGTGCCTTATTATGAAGGACCTTGGACTATTAGGTCTCTTCCAACCTTGGTGATTCTGTGATTCACAGTGCTACACAATAAACCTCTGGACTGCATGAGACACTTCTACCTCTTTCAGATGGCATTTTCTAACCTAAAACCATTTTCAACCACATTCAGTCAGTGCTCAACTTCTGGCCCACTCTTAGCAGGAACTGAGTATCAGCTTAACTATAACCATTTGTGCAAACACCACCGCAAACTGGCACATGAAGCTTTCTCCCAATTACCTTAATGTAATGCAGACATGAGAAATAAATGTCTAACCTGAAATTTGAAATACCTACCAGTGAGTATATGACAGCAAAATCACTATGTTGGTAATGGAAGGAGTGATTTTTAAATACCAGTCTCACCTGCAAGAAAGAGGTTTTAGGAGTTGCTGTATTGGTCTAGGTGAGAGACAGCTACATTTGCCTCCCTGCTGTCATTACTACCAAATGGTCTATTGCTTTACATATGGACAATAGCTCCTGTTTTGCAGGCTAATCCACAACAGATTTGTTTAGTCAGAGCCAAAGACAACAGCTTTGTGGTAAAACTACCAGAGTTATCTTTGCATCAGTGAAAAATATTTCTGGAATGGAAGCAAAAGAAATTGTCCAGAAAAGACCAACAGCAATCACTCTGCTGACTCCACACAGCATTGGTTGAGAACTAAGAAGAGATTCCACACATCAAATGTACAAGACAATCAATAGATGATACTCTATGCTAAAAATTCAGTGCTTTGCTTTGTTATTTTTCATGTCTAACAGTAGAAAAATGGTTGTATAAATTAATGGGAAGGAAGCCTTTAATTATTGAGGGAAGAAGTGATAGGTCATGCATATTTAGAAACTGGATAATATCAGCTCTCTGATACCAAAAATCTTCCTTTAACTACCAACCATTAGCAATTATAAAGTCAGGGGGAAAAAAAAAACCCAACAACAGTTATACAGTCATTTTTTTTTCTTACAAATAGGCTATGGTCTCTCATAAACTGTGTCTCAAGAAATTCTGGTCAGTAGACTAGGGCAGAAAAAAAAAACTAAATAGAGAAAGCAAAAGAACCTAAAAACCCTCAGTGATCTGGGACTTAGATAAAGAAAAGCTAATGTCTCCAGAGGGGGGAAAAAAACCCCAAACAACATAGAAAAGTTCATTTTTCCTTTGTAGTTTCTTAAGCAGGAGTTAGCAGGCCAGGGGAGTGAAAAGGACAGATGATCTCTCTGCAGAATCAATATACACTAGAGGATCCTGACTGCCTTAGACATAGCTCATTAGCTTCCCATGCAGTTAAGCTGTTGGCAGCCTTCTCTAACTCGCCTATGGATTCACTTGGGCAGTATGCTGTGAGCGATGCAATCCCCCGTGCTCCAACCACAAGTAACATGCAAGACTGCTAAACACAACTAAAAAATGCACACAGCACAAACTCAAACCTGAGCACAAGGTGACCAAGATCCTCATCATCTCAGGGAATGTTCCCACCACCTGTAAAGGCAGCAAGGAAGGGCTGGAACAAACAGCAACGAGGCAGCAAACAAAATGTCAAAGGTCATGGCAATGGATATCAGTGAGATGAGGGAGCACAGAAATTAAATGGGGATTAAGATATAGCCAAGTAAGTTTCACAGACTCAGAGAGAATACCTCCCCAGTGATAATGCCACAGGGGTCAGAAGCTACTCCCACGGTTATCATTTTCCCACCAATATGAATTTGCTTCTCCAGGATTCTGGTTCCCTTCCATCTAGTGGCCATTTTAGCCATTTCTCTGGCAGAGTCAATGACAGTACCACTGCTTTTTGAAGTATTTCACCCCACCCTGTGATACCTTTGCTATCTTGGGTTCTATTTAATGATGATATTCCCTTGTGCTGGTATTCAATATCTAAATGAAAGTTTTGGAAAAGGAAGGCTTTCAACTACTTTTACAACATGAGACTGATGGTCCAGACATGCTTGTTTTGTGGAGGCTCACAGGTAGCTCTCTACAAATGTCGGCTGTCTTCAGACACAGAAACATTTAAGTTGCTTAGACTGTTTTTCATGCAAGTGAGTTTACTTGCAGCTTCCTCTTCTATAAATCACACAGAAATAAACTGGTTCATCATTGTCACCCAGCTAAGTACTTTCCAGGTGATAAAGGAATGCTATGCAGAGATTTGACCTTGAAAAGCTGATGCTTCAGGCCATAGGGTTCGCTTCTGCCCATGTGCAGACTGACAGAGCTGTTTTGACAGTCTCCAAGTGTGGAAAAGAGCTGTGTGGTAGTTCCAGAAGTGTACAACCCTGAACCCCTAAAGAACTACCATGATCACCTTCTCTAATCTTCCTTGCACACATACTACCACAATATTTACAGAGAATGGGGTAAGTTTTCAGGGTGGGACTTTTACAGAGCTATCCAAGCCCATTCAAATAACATTAAGTCATGGGCAACCATTTAGGAAATTGCATCTTACTACAACCCTCAATCTGTCTCACTTCCACTGACAACTATCTTTATCTCATAGCAAGCACCATTCCCTTGTGTATCTAGAGACAGTGCTAAAGTCATGTCTAGCCTGCTGGTAATGATATATACACACACAGCAGGGGCCAAATACCTTCTAGTGTAGGGACTGCACTATAGGAAGATAGAAAGATGCTGGCACACTGACATAGGGAAAAGAAACTCAGCACTGCAAATCTGAGTTCAGTGCCTCTAGATAATATTTGTAATCAAATGCATGCACTGATTCCTGGAGAAGTGTCATGTTTGCAGAGGGAAGAAGTCAGGTCTAGGCCCTGGGGTGGAGCCAGTGTCTAAAGGTAATAGAAGATGATTAAAAAGTAATACATCATCAAAAAAGGAAAGGGAAACCAAACTGCTTTGAACCTGACATTCTGAGACATTAATTATTTACTGAAATAAAAATCTTTATTCAAACTTTGAACTTGTAAGATCTTTTCTTGAGAGCAAAAACTTTCCAAAACAGTGTTTTGGGGGAAATCTGTTTCACTACTGAAGTAAACCAGTTTTGATGTACAAACTCCTGGTCCGTTTTCCTAGCATTCAGCAGGGAAATCTTAATCTTCTTCTGGAAAAGCATGAAAGCACGGGATCTGCCTCTTTCCATAGAGGGGACCATAATTTAGTCTTTTAAGAATTCATGAAAAAGGCTTAGGAGTGTTCAGCACAAAGCCATTCTATACATAGCAAATGTGCTGTGCCCGACTGGCAGCCTTCTGTACACAAACGGCATGGCCGTGCGCCCTGATTGCTGCTGTCCCACTCCTCCCAGCTGACCCTGAGCAGCAGACAGCAGATGCTCTTTAAACCCTGAGTCAGCTGCAAAGGAAAAGTAACCAAAAGGACATAATCCTGCTCTGCTTCCCCTTACAGCCAGCTCTGTATTTAAAGCAACAGCCTTCGTCTATTTTTGTCAACCTGGGGAGAGGTGGGGAGAAAGGGGGGGGGAAGCCTAGAAGAGATGAAAAATAGGTGCAGATCACATACAAAGACAAGACAGAGGGGGAAGAAAAAGGTAAGAAGTCTGAGGGAAAGACTTACTGCAAGAGTGGAAAGTAAATAAATGATATCCCCCTGCCAAAAAAAAAAAAAGGTAGAAAATGAAAGGGAGAGAAGATTGAAGGAGAAGGAAGGCAAGAGAAAGACATCAAAGGGGATATATTAACAAGACATAATGGATTTTACTCAGCTTGTCGTTTTCCACCGTGAAAAGTCTTGATACCGTGTTCAGTAAAGGTAAGAATTTCATGGACAACCAGATGGGACTTCAAACACATGGACATATAAAGACCAGGCAGGGAGATCAGAGAGTTTTGTGAAAGCTGCCTCAATCGAGGAACGTGATACTGGCAGGTAAAACTAGGAGACACTGAGTGCATAATAAAAGCTTAAAGAGATTCAAGAGGGGAAAGTGCATTCTGTACAAGCATAAGAAGCAATCATGAGAGAGAGAGACTGCAGCATCACACTCTTCTGTTTTAAAGATAATCTTCTTCTGAAGACCAACACAGACATGCCCCAGAAATATAACCAAAGAGTTAAGATTCTCTAATGCAGAGACTTCTGAAAGGGCAAAGGAAAAGCAAAAATATACTTCTGTCTTCCAACAGAAAATACTGACATGGAAAAGGAGAACACTAACATTTTCTAACATCGTAGCTAGGAACAGGGGATGGAAACCCAGAGAGATCTTATCTGATACTGATACTTATCAGATACTGATACTCCTGCATCATTGGAAAATCCAAGAAATCTTTTGTAGTGAAACTTGTTAGACACCCAGAGCTTTGATCATTAGGAACTGGAATTGCTCTTGCTAGTGTGACAGTAACAACCAGGTGTAAACACTTCTCAAGTGCTCCACAAATCAATTTAAGCAAAACAACAGAACCACACAACAGGTTATTGATCTGGGCCTGAACTTGGCCAACCCACAGCACATACTCAACTAGTGTTGACACATTTGACAGCTCAACATTAGACATATATGTTAACTAAAGATGGATTTTCTCACTAGGCTCTTGAGTATATCCCTGGCGCTGCTCTGTGATGTCAGACACGTTCCACACAATACAACAGTGACTGTGCTGGAAATGGATTTTTTGACAAGGACTGCAAGATGAAGCAATAAAGAGAAGAGCATGGTTTAATGATGTGTGATTTATGAAGCTGGAAGTCAGAGATTAATTGGATACATAATTCTCTTTACAGTAGGTATATTATCTAGTGAGGTGCTCTTACAATGACTTGCAAAAAGAGATGCCTTCTAAGGAGAGATTTGAACAGTAAAAGGCCAACCAAAGAGCATATGAAAAGGGAGGAGGCCCAAGGTATGGAACAAATTATGAGGAAGAATAATCTCCTGTATAATTAAGCCAATGTTCAGGGACATATGAGGATGGTTCATAGATAACTATGTCAGTAGTAGGGGACTGTCTTGGTAGAACAGTGCACAGTGAGGAACTGCTTTGTTATGGAGCACCCCAGTGCCAGGGGTCCTCTCTCATGACAAAGGCTTCGAGACGCCATGGAATATAAATTAATTTTTAAAAGCTATGTCTCATTAAGTGTGTGGCACAAGGGAGCACTTGCCAACTCATCCTATTCCATATAGCCCTGGAGGAACTACATTCCTATGCAAATATGATGTTTGCATTCCTGTTGAAGGGGTCCACATAATAAACTCAAACCAGGACTCCATGAAGTTACAGGGCTGCAATTTACACTGCTGTGCTTTGGGAACTAAAATGCCCAGCATTTCCCCCCACCCCCCCTTCTAACTTTGCCTCAAACTGAAAAGGTGGTTAAAAAAAAAAAAAGGGCTACCCTTCCAATTTACTGCAGGGGATATTACATGCACAAACAGTTAAACACATGAAATTTGAGACTGAAACTCTGACAGACCCTTAGGTATATTTGACTATCACTATGATTATACTGTCAGAAGCAAATGAACAGGCACTTCACTTCATTGATGTTTTTTATAAACCACTCTTGAGAGGGCAAAGAAATGAACAATTATTTGAATAGGCTATTATATCTATAAGTACCTAAGAATTCAGGATGCTAGCTTTTCATATTCAGATAGAGAGCAGCAATAAAACAAACTGGTTAATCTTTTCATCATCTCCTTCAGTTCTCAGTTCAGTTTTCTAAGGTTTATCCCAACTAATCTATTAAAAAGCAGCCTTAAAGCTCTCTTGTAAAAGACAGCTGCAGAGTACTGTTGTTTCACAAGCAAAACAATCTTTACAACCTTTATCCATCTACTAGATGGTGAAAGAAGAGGTCTTTCCACTCATACATTTTTGAACCAGAAGTCATTGTTTCCACCAGGGTGGTAAATTCTCCTAAAATCAGTAATTTTTAACCTATCCTGGCTCAAGGATTACTTCAAAGTGGGGCACAAAATGCACTGAAGAACAGTAAGCCTGTTACTGGAGAGCTTCAGTTCACAGCAAAACCACAGGCAAACTTGTAGGTTTCTTGAATCTTGGCATCCACCAATAAGGGCAGTGAGTCAGACAGTAGATACAAATCTGGTAAGTTTAATCCAATGAATTTCACAATTTGAGTTTTCACCCAAGTGATTTTGGTTTTCTCCTTGAGGTAACAGAAATTGTAGCTCTTCACAAAATTACCTTCTGAGGTACTACACCAAAATGTACCCAGGAACATGTAAGGCTTCCTCATCCACACTCAGGATCTCATCAAACAGTGTAGTGGCTGACACGTGGCCTTTCTATCTAGATTCCTCTTCAGAGAAACCAAAACTAGCAGAGTGAAATGAGGAGAGAGCAGGGCACTAATGCAGCCCTGGGTCACATCCCACTATGGCATCAAGATGCAGTAGAGTAAACCCTGCTTGGGCATCATCAGTTACAAAATATTTTATCTATGGATACAGATGGCTTTAAACCTTATCCTTCAGCAGATATGCCTCTGCCAAGATGAATTTGTGGAAGTTATAAGAATTAAATGTTATTTAATATCCTCCCAGCTTCATGACAATTCTGCTGCTTACACAGACTGCATTTGGTTCTGAAGCACCCCAAGATCCCTTCCTCTGCAAGATGCTAAGCAAAAAGCACTGTGAGGGTAGGAGAAGGTAAGACTGTAGGAAGCAGTCCCACATCAGTAAGGTGAGAGGTTGCATGGACTACCCAGTCTTTTCCATATCTGATTTCTATGAGTCAATGATTGTATTGTTCATTCTTCTGCACCAAAGAAGTCATCAAGTAACTAGCACTCAAATCCAACTGAAAGGGCAGAAGCAGGGCTTGTCTTGCAATGAATGCTGTTTCTGTGCAGGTTAGCTATGCAGAATTTATTGGGAAGTGGAGAAGTTGTTGGGCTATCCCTTCATAAAGATCTAACTCTTCATCAGCCTGGCTCGTGGTGTAAGGAGGCAGAGGTCACTTGAAGCTCATCCATCTCACATGACAATGCACTATGAACTCTATCAAACAAGTGGGACAAAATAATGGGTTCTTTTAGTCCTGGGCTTACGCGAGAACAGCAGAGAAATGCCCTCTTCTTCTACCAGGAACAGAGACTCTTAAAGTTCCAACACTGAATTAACTGTAGGTTTCTCTCCCCTGTCCCCTTGTCCTCAAAATGTTCCCATGCCCTGTGACGTACCATGAAGGGAGCAGCACAGAAATAGATCTGCATGAATTAGTGAGCTACAACCAAATTGACACATTAGCCACAGACTCCCATGGCATTCTAACAACCCGAGCTAACACAAACCATTTTAAAGCCAAAACACCAATGGCACTAGAACAAGCATTATCAAAAGCAAGCCATTCTCTTAAGGACAGTGTATCAAGAGCAGGTGCTCCAGATTAAGAGGCAGCAACCAGATTCAGTGCTGATACAGATTTGCTTCTGAGCAAGATCTTCTTGCTGTGTCACTTCTTACTGCAGAGATCTGAAGACAGCACTTGTATGAGTATTGTTGCAAACAAATGCTGCAGATAACTAAAGGGCATGAAAAAAATCTAACTGCTTTTGCAATCAGTAAGCTTGGAAGATCAATGCAATCTTCAATAAATCAATACTTCACTGCTTTGTAGGGAAGGCTGTACCTCATAGCTTGATCCAAAGCTCAGTGGACTCACTGTCTTTCCACAGACTGCAATGGGCTCAGGAGGAGACACACAAGCCCAGCTGTGAGGTTGAAAGAAGCTGCGAGATTCAACAAGGCAAAAAAAGGTATCATCTAATGACAAAACTCAGCACCCCAGCACTGAAGTGGCTGTCCCATTTAGTACTGGAGACCAAGATTATTTCGTTGCTCTAGTGCTTGTAGGTCAAATTAATCTCTTTTAATTCAGTTAAAGCTAAACCAGGTACCTAACAACCCAAAGCCTACACCCCCTACACTCGGCAGAATCAAACACACCTGTAGTAGAGAAGTCTAGCAATGGACCACAGCAGAACTAGGAGAAAGTGTGGCCCTCAGCAACTGCAGCTTGTTGGCACTGCTGCTGGCTCTAGCCCAGGTCATAAACCCTTGATTTTGATAAATACAGAGAACCAGATTTGCTAGAACTATTGAAATCCAGGCCTATGTGATGGATCCAGGAGCCCATCTGATGGATCCAGGAGCCCATCTGAGTTCCCAAGGATGGCAGCACACTCCAGCTATGCCTCAGTTTCACTATGGAAAAGGCTCAGAGATGCATTGATCTCCATCTCTCTCCCTCCCTGAGTTGGTTAGGAATGAATCCTGGGTGCCTGGAACAGAAAATAATTGTAGCAGTCCCCAGAAGCCTGAAATCTCCAATCTTTGATTAATTCCCTCTCATCCATATGTAAATGCAGTGTGCATGCTGTCAGCACATTTCCCTTATTAGAATCCAACAAAAATTTAGGAAAACAGTTGTTTTAGTGAAGGAACAAATGCAGCAACGGTAGTGAATTAAGTCTGTAAAGGGAGAAATTCTCAACTTCAATGTTTAATTTGCAAATCTGTACAAATCTACAGGGGTGCCCAAAGCCAAAACTACTACCAAGGCAGCTTATAAAATGTAAAAGGTGAGAATGATGCTGGAACAAAACAAAATCTGAGTACAAGGGAAAAAGCTGCTACTGAACTGCATGTGCACAAGGCTGGCCAAATTCACAGCAGGTGTGGAGGGACACACCTGGTTTGGCAGTGGGCTGGACACTCTCTCCTCATGCCAGCTGGAGCACACATGCTGTACTTGAGGGTCAAAGAGGGAGGGAAGAAGTCAGAGCCATTTTAGACCACCTATGAGATCCAGGTCTCATAGACAGAGTTGGCAGTTGCTGCCAGTGTGCAGAAGCCATTACAAAAGCTGAGGCACCTGCCTGTCATTGCAAACAGGCTGTGATATGCACAGCAAGTGACTTGAGATTTGTGATGGCATGCACTGGGAAAGCAGACCATGGGGAATGCAAACCTGCCTGACTCCATGTGCTTCTGGGGCAAAACACCTGGGATGCAATTTATTTCATGTGAGATATCCTGATGCACCCCAGAATTCAAACTGGATGTTACAAACCGTATTGAACACTGAAGATCTGACTTCTGCCTGCATATGAATCATGCATAGCCACAGTTAACAACCCTCCCTAGCCACAGGTGCCCAAGTGAGATGTGGTGAGCCTAGGTTCCCTTAAACCAGAGCTGGAGACCAGGAAGTCCTCATTCTGAATCATCTGGAAGGTTCCCATACTGTATCTATTCAGAGCTCAGAAGAAGTGTTAGGATGCACTGCAACAGGTAGTGAGACTGCTTCCAAGTAATACTATGTTATTGAGTGCAGACAAAGCAACTAGAGCCTTTTCAAACCTAAATAACAGATAATTTGGTCTGAAAAAGAAAAAAATGCCATTCAGGAGCCCTAACCAACACCATGGATTATTATTCTGAAGGACAAAGAACATCCTCTATATTATTAGGGTACTTTTCTACTAGGAAAGTTGATTTAAGAGAAATAAAAAGCAACTGAAGCAGAAATTCTGGATGCAATTGTTCCTTCTCTGGCTAAAATCTACTTAGTCAAAAAGCAGAAGTTATCCTCACAGCTCCTATACCATATTTCAAGCCAAAACAATAAAACAAAACAAGGAAGCCAGTTTGCAGAGCTGTAGCAGACGATGCAAAAGCTAAGTGGGTCCTAGCATGAGACTCACAGAGCTCTGCATTCCCTCTGAACACAGATGTCAGCACTCTACCTCACTCTTCTGGATGTGCAAGCAGTGACCTAAGTGCAAGCTCCCTGAAAGCAAAGGCTTTCAGTACAGTGACTGAACTGGGGCAAATTGGTTTGCCTGGTGCGCTGTAAATAAATCCTGGATAGCTGTATTTGAAGTTTTCCACAACAAGCTTCAATACAACATTATCCCAGTGTGGTGGGGAGAGGAGGAGGTGCTCTACGAATTCCCCTTCAAATTCCAGGCTGGTATTTTGCTACAGCTGCCCACAGATTTTAAAATCAGGAGGCATCATGTCAGCAAAGGGTCATTGGCACACGCTGCAGCAGAAAACAGGCAGCGTAACCGAACATACAGCTGTGAGGTAAGATCTTTGGCAGCAGAAAGAGCGAGCTTTGGGAAGAAAGTGGCAAGGGCAAATAGCACAGTAATGCAGTCAAGAGGGGGAATGAAGCACAAGGGTAGAGACGAAATGAGAGGTGGGGTGAGAGGAGCAGCAGCAGCACAGCAAGATAAAACGACAAAGAAGGCAAAGCATACAGAAGAGAACATAAGGAAAAACATCTCTCTTAGGAGCAATAGTTCTTCAGTCAGGGCATAAGCCACGTTATGCAACAGGATATACTGCTTTCTGTACAGAAAGATTATTTAAGCTTATATGAACCCACCCCCCTCCCCCCCCCCCCAAAAAAAAAAATCTGTGGGAGGATAAACATTAAAGAGAGAGAGTAACATCATATTCCTTTTGACTTTTAAACTGCTTTTTAGGTCATATTTCACCCTCCCCTCCCACCCCCCAAGTATTTTCCAGAATGGAATTTTCTTCTTCCCACTCTAGGATTTGGCGTGGGCAGAGCACCGCAGATGCTGCTGAACTCAGAAACCAAGAACCTGATTCATTCTTCCCTTGAAGCTTATGCTATCATTTAGACTGGGACCAAGCAAGTGCCAAAGGCTGCAAGTCAGATAATTTTACACAGCCTGTACATTCACTTAGTCCCACGTAAAGGTGGTACAAGAAGAAGAGCACAGAAAAAGCCAGTTCTAAATCCCTGCTGGCTTGTTAAATGTTGTTTAAGAATAATTTTTTTTGCTCCTGTTCCAGGAAACTCATGGTCTAAAACTCCTTAGAGAGCAGATTTTCCCTAAGGTAAGACCAACAACCAGTTCTCAGAACAAAAAAAACGAATACAACCTCCCACAATCAATCAGCAAAGCCCTTTGGTCTCACTGACCGAATTCAACAAGTCCAGATTATTTTCTGCAAGCTTCCTTTCATTTCAGCCTCTGGTGCTGTACAATCACACTGCTGGGTATCAATTCAGTGCTCAAAAAGGATTCTCAGAATAAACCCTAAGGAGTCATATGACATAAAAGAAGCTGCTCCCAAGATAAGTGATACAGTGTTTGGATTTTTAAAGCTGAGGCCACTTGCAGTAAGAAAGAGTCCCTGCTTGCTTCATTTTAGACTTTAAAACAAACAAAAGCTCTAACATTTTAAAAGGTTAGACTCATTTTTTACTCCCACTGTTTCTTAATAAAACACCACTTGTGTGGGAAACCAGCTTAGTGCATACTTTAAGAACAGGCAAGCCATTAATTGATCCAACATGTTGGCAGCTTCGGAGAAACTCACTAGACAAGAACAAGCGATGCATCCTGAGCTTTCAAACAGCCTGAGCTTTACTTGAAGGGTGCCTCAGTATGGCAAGCTCCTACTACTTTATAGTGCTTAGGATATAAGCTGTGATGCTTAAAGTACCAAGCAGTATAATCTGAACAGCTGCTAAACCATGTGCAGGTTATAATGCACAGTTTTAAGAAGCTCAAGAGGTTATGAGTTGCTTGTCCCACAAAATTAATGTAAAACACTAACAAACCCCCATCTTCTACCCATGGACCAATGAAACATCAATTTGCTCTAAGAAATGGTTAGTCTCTTAAAGAGGCTGCACACAGGAAGCACCAAAAGCTCCAAAAGCACTACCCTCTGCATTAGCAGTACTACAGGTAGGCAACCAATTGTTTTGGGGCACATCCACGCTAGCTAGTTCAATGTGAAAATTTAAAATGTCATTAGAATAATGTCCTGGTTTGCAGCCTCTGTTTCAATTTCCCCCTAACTCTGCTAAAATTCAACTGGCATGAAACAGCTGGCCGTGATTAGTTACTGGAGGCAAACCAAACTGAGATTTCACAATAGGTGGCATTTTAGTCTCCGTGCCATAGGCTGCTGGTATACAAGCCCAGTGACCCCTGGCAGAAATCACCATCCCTAAATATATACATCTGATAATCTGTTTGGAAACATTTCAGATCAAACACTGGTACAAACCCAGAGGGTTTTTTGGGGGCAAAACGTGAGGTTTGGGTTGTTTCTGAGCCTGAATGTCTCCGGCGTTCTAGTTGACAAGCACATGTTGGGACCGGAGCGCCCATGTGCTGACACTTGCAAGCACAACTCTATCGGAGCGCTCTGTTCACCTGGGAGTGACCCCTCCCATTTCAGTCCTGGACAAAATCTCTCCTGTTCTCACTAAATCAGATACTCTGCATTCCCAGCCGATCCCACAACTTTTACACTATCACAAGACAGCGGACACCGTGTTCCCTACTTGACTGCACGTCCTGAGAAGCCTGCATCATAGACACTGCACTTCTCAAGGAGAAAGGTCTCAATCACGCCTGATCCCATACAACACCTGCTAGAGGGTCCTGAGCACACAACATACGTAACATTGCTTCGCCGAGGTGGGCTCAGCGTCCCACCCATCCCTCCAACTAGACCCAAACTTTCCATCTCCCAAACTTTTCACCCCTGGAACACCAGCGTGCAGTGCTGCCAGAAGCACATCCATCCTTTGCCATGGCACCACAGAGAGATGCTCCACGGTCTCCGGGATAGGTATGCGTGCCCTGCCGGGCCCGCAGCCCACCTTGCTCCCTGCCAGGAGGTGCGAGGACACCTCGTCCCCAGCACCCCTCAAGGGTGCGGAATGGCTGGGCGGGCTTGCCACGCATGGGAAAGCGGGCCCCGTCCGTCCACCCAGCACAGCCTCGAGCTGCAGGCAGGGTGCCGAAGCTCACCTGCGTGGGGCATGGTGATGGTCTCGTTGGCGTTGCTGGAGCCCACGTTGTAGATGACCACGGCGGAGGCGTTCTGGGCGGCGGCGTGGCGGATCTTGTCCTTGTAGGTGCAGTTGCCCCGCGGGATGAGGGCCACCCAGCTCTTGCCCGGCGCCGGGGCGTTAAAACGGGTGCCAGGGTCGCAGGCGTAGCGGTCGACGGGCGAGGCGGAGAGGGCCACCTGCCCGCGGGCGTCCTGCTTGGGCGACTGCTCGCCGTAACGCCCGCACTCGCTCTTCTCGCTGCGGAGCTCGGCGCTGCCGGCCGCCGGGTCGGCGTAGGTGATGTTGACGAAGGCCGTGTACCACTCCTCCTTTTCGGCCACGGTGAAGTCCAGGCACAGCAGATGCACAAAACAAAAGGACAGCAGCCATGTTGAGAGAGCCAGGCTGCGGCACGCTTGGATCACAGACATTGCCATCTTCATCTGCCGGGGCCCCCCCACCCCGGCCGACCCGCCCCCGCCGCCTGTCTCTGTGTGTGCGTGCGCGGCTGGCGCGCCCCGAGCAGGCGGCTCCGGTGCGGGGCGGCGCTGATCGCGCCGGGCGCCGTGCGGGGGAGGGAGGGGGCCCTCCCCTCTGCAGCCCGCTGCTTAATTCATGGCGGGGCCGTTTGATTTCCTCGGGCTAGCCCCGTCTCCGCCCTCTCCCCCCCCCCCCCCCCCCCCCCGACCCCCACCCCCCTTCGACTCTCCGCCGCCTTTGCTTGCTCCTGCCCCTCTCTCGCCCGCCGCTAGTAACGCGGTCGACGCGGGTCGGGCCGGCACGGAGGCGGAGGTGGGGGATGTTGCACACGCACACACGCCTGCCACCGCCGCTGCTCCCTCTCCGGGCCCGGGGTGCGGGCGGGGGCCGCCGGGTGCGGGAGGCGCGGGCGGCGCGGCGGCGCCATCTGCCGGCAGAGCGGCGCCGGTGCGGGGGGAGCCGCCGGGGCCCGCGTCAGCCCCGCCGCGGCTGCTGGGGACGGGGCCAAGAGCCGGCTGTCCCCGGAGAGAGCAGAGCCCCGGATCGCGCAGCCAGTGGAGAATTTAACTTTGATTTATTTCTTCTTTCTGCTGCAGAAAGTTAAAAAAGGAGAAATGCATCATGTGGCACAGGGCTGGGAGGGAGAGGCTGTCAAGCTCGAGAACACAAACCTAGTAAATTTCTTACTACGAATTTCTGACTGATGCTGACAGTACCAAACCCGGGGGTGAAACTGACAGGAACACAGCGACCCTCCAAGGTGAAACCTGCGAGAAGAGCAGAGCTGTTCTCAGGGAACACTCGAACGCCATGGAAATTGACAGAAAAGAACAGCTTCGTTTCTGGCTCAGGAAAAGCCCAGATCTGGGGATTTCTTAAAATGTATAAAGCACTAAAAGAACACCTTTCAAAAGGGTTAAAACACAACTGATTATGCTTATTTATCCTAGTGCAAGTGACAAGCAAAAATTCTGCTTTCCCATTAGCGTCATAGAATCACAGAACCACTGGAAAAGACCTTTAAGATCATGTGAGTCTAACCATTAGCACAGCCAAGCCTACCACTAAATCATGTCCCTAAGCACCACATCTACATGCTTTTAAAATACCTCCAGTAGCAGAAATGTCTCACAAGATTAATAGGTATCACCTGGCTTATTCTCCTCATTTCTAACACCTGCTGCTAGAAGCACCATTCTCTTGCACTTAAGAGGAGACACCTGAGTATCTCACGAGCAGCAGTATTCGCCTCTTTCCAGTTTCTGCTCACAGCTGCCACTGACAGCCTTAACCAGGTTTTGCACACACCCATGCTTCTTTGAGAAAGTTACTTCTCCAAAGCTGAAAAAAAATTTGGTTTGGTAAAAAAAAAACAACCCTGTGAAGGCAGCTAGGGGAATAAAACAGAGAAGTTTTCAGGGCAATACTGGGGGTAGCCAAGAAGCCCACCATCAAGCAAAGAGGATAACGTTCCTTGACAAACCCATTCCTGGAGAAATGGAGTCAGTAAATGAGAAGAAAAGCTTACCATGTAGAACTAATACTGGGAGACAAAGGCAGGATGGCAATTGACATTAATTAGAAAGTGTGGAGATTTCATAAGGGAAGGAAAGCCGTGAGGGGAGCATCCATGCCTGGAATTGCTCTGGGCTATAAAGCATTTGTGTACTTGGCAGAGTCAAAAATATTATTAGAATAGATGTTAAAAAAAAAGAAGAGAGAGAGCTTAAGAGGTACCTCCTAAGAACATCTAAAAACCCATCAGACCTGGAAAAATGGCACACATGACTCCCCAAAGAGTGGGTGGGAGAGTGGAGAGAATAACCAGCTCTTTGACACTGCTTCAAGTAAATCTTGCCATAACAGGGAAATCTTGAAAGACTGAGCATTCAGTGTCCTGGTGAGATCCAGAAAAACTAATTTGGGTAACCAGGTAGTTACAGACTGGTTAGACTAATGTTAACCAGCTCCAAGGAAAAGAAGAGACCAGAAAAAAAAAATCCATTGTATGGATGAATTTTGTTTCCATGGGAAGTGGCCTGCCAAACATGACTCATGTTTTACTGAGGAGGTGATCAGTGTGGTAAGTAAAGTCACACAGCCATGGCCATAAGAGGTGTTGTTCAATGATATGTGGCCTGCTCATTACATGTGTCACCTATTGAGGAGCAGGTAAGATGAGCTTCCTTGACACACGAGGTGTTTCAATAGGGCTCAATGCAAAAATATGATTCCAGGTGATGGAACTTGCCAGCCACTCTGGAGTGGAGCTGGGGAGCGTGTGGTTTACTCTGCACATAGGGAAGGAGGTGGTGGGCAGAGTAGGAAGGAGTTGTGCTACACTCCTAGGGAAAAGGGGCCTGAAGAGGCTGCAGCTATCCTCAGATGTTTCAAGGGAGCAGGAAAGCGATTTTCTCTCTGCAGGAAGCATCAGAGAGACAGCTACTGGAAGCTGTCCAGTTTTGGTATCTGCATTTTAAAAAGGATATTGAAATGCTAGAGAAGGTTAAGAGAGAAACCCTAAAAATAATTTGGAGCAATTCTCTCCAGGGAGAGATTTCAGGTGTCCAAGCTATTCAGCTTTCCAAGAAAAGAGGCAATATGATTACATTGTGTAAGCAACATCACGGGGCGGGAGCAGCAGGCACTAATAGGCTCTTCAAGCTAGTGGATAAAGGCATAAGGAGAACTAGAGTTTGGATTAGACTGCAACTTAGAGAAAACAAATAACAGATTAAACAGTGACTGCCCATTGGAGAAAAGGGAGACTGTCCTGGGAAGTGATAGGCAATCTAGTCACATTCAAACAATTAAAAAATACCCTTGGAAAACCTGTTTCATTTAAGTGCAAGATAAAGAATTCTTCACAATTAATTTACAGTCTAGTGGTCTCTTATCAGCTTAAAAGCACTCCCGAATAAAACCAGACTATTTGAAAGCTGAGCTATAATTAACTAGGTCAGTGCTTTTTCTTAGGATCAGCCAGTTTGGTATAATAGATGATGATGGTTCTTCCCATATTATCTGGGTTTGGTCACATGAATATCTGAAATTCTCCCTTTGCCAGACTCCCCAGAACTCTCTTCTCGTCCTGGCACAAGCACACCATACTTGCAAGTAACAGCCAAGCAGCTGTGAATATGTTCCCTCTAAGGCCAGCGAGACTTTTGCCACCATCTTTTGCCACCATCTTACCCTAGCCTATATTCACTCCTTCAAAAAAACCCACACCTTGTGACTTTTGTCCCACAGAAGCATACAAGGCATTCATCCAGCATGAATGTGCTGCCCAGGGAGGTGGTGGAGTCACCGTCCCTGGAGATGTTCAAGAGGGGATTGGGCGTAGCACTTGGCGCCATGGTTTAATAGTCATGAGGTCTTGGGTGACAGGTTGGACTTGATGATCTTTGAGGTCTTTTCCAACCTTACTGATTCTATGCCCACAAATTGCTAAATTACAGTCTCTAAATGCTGCTGAAAATAATTTACAGCTTCTATAGCATGGCAGTGAGGGGTGTACCTTTGGCTTTTGGATGTTATATATGACTTTAATCACATATTGCAAATTCTCCTCCCCATTTCCTGTGTTTCTAGAGTGACAATAATTCCAGCTGCACGACACCTTGCCGAAAGTTACAAGAACATGATATTCAAACTTGAGTGTGTAAAGAGTGGTCAGTAAGTAGGAGAGGAGTGGCATATGGGGAACTTCAGCCCCAGGTTCTTGATAGACAAAAATTCAGAAGCTGGATTTAGGTGACAGCTGCTCACAAGCAAATGACACAGTGAAATTCACTACATGACTACTTCTAGTATGTGTCACAATACTTGGTTAGATTGCCCTATCACAAGGTAGAATTCAGCAGTTTATACCCTTTTTGGCTTAAAAGCTAACCTGGTATGCTTAGATTGTGCTGGATTGTGTGTCTGTGACCAACATTTCAAACAATCTCAAAGGGAATGGCTAGAAATTGCTCCAGTTAAAGGTGAGGAGAGGTTGCTAATCCTCTCTGTTATGGAATCCCACGGTGTTTTGTGGACTCTGAGTCTGTTGAGACACTAATTGCTAAGAGGTAAAATGGCAAAAGCTTTAAAAGCTAGGCTTTAAAAGACTGCCTAAGTTCTGCTTCAGTAGGAATTTATGTGTAAATTAGGAATCTTAATCCAGAAGAACACCGAAGATGATGTTACATGGTATTGAAAAAGCCTAAATTAGCCGTGTCAGCTCCCTTTACTACTAATGGAGAGATCCTCCAGCAAGCAATTCAGAACATGCAAACTTGGTGCCTTATTGCATATGAGACCTAGATATGCTCAAAGGATGGTGATCCTGTGTTGAGCTGGGCGCAGGCAAAAGCAAACCTATGGCAAATATACATCCCGTGGGAAATACACAAAGAAATCCCTCCTCTCTCTTTACTCTCAGGAGGTTTCTTCTGGCGGCTCTGTTCCCTCTGCATTGAGTGCAATGAATCCCCACAGGGGCAGGACCCTAGCAGGTGATGGCTGGGAGAGACTTGGGGTTAGTGCTAATTTCAGTGCAGCCTGAAGGATTCTTAATGCTGATGGACAGCAGGGAAATTTGGCTGAAACTTGATCTCTCTGCAGGTGCTCAGGAAAACGAATTCTTTTGCCTTCCCTAGCGTGGAGACTGCAATTGATTCTTGTTTACAGCTGGAGAAGAATAGGAGAGATCTTCACAACGGGAGACTACACAGAGGATAAAGCAATACATTTGCCTCACCCATTTGCTGCCAATACTGTGCTGTGAGTCGAAAAAAAAGGGAAAAAAGGGGAGCTTGTACATTTAGAGAGTTAATTGAGCAATTCATCTTTTCTTGACCTGACTGACACTGTTAATACCCCATCCATCTTCCTGTTCATATGCTAATAGCTGTATTGCCCGTCACTTTATTACAGAATCCTGCCTTAGCCTGGAATGCTGCTTCGTTCTGCAAGGTTGTTTGGATTACTATAAGTTGCTGCTGTAATTCTGCTTTCATTTACTTAGGTCAGATGAATAGCCTTGATAGCGCTCTGATGCTCTAAAGAAATCTTCAGAGTAAAGTTTAACTAAATTAATAAACAAATGTGTTCCATTCCAGCCCAGAGAAACTCCTCAAGGGAGCTAGAGGAAAAGTTCAATAGAATGTATAGGGAAAACGACATTTTCATTTAAAAATCATGAAAAGAATTGAAAGGACCTTTATCTTATTTGATCCTCATTAAGTTTTCACAGTGAGATGGTGCTCCCCGTGCCCCAGAGGCATCAAGTGTACCTTCCTTGGAGACAGACTGTGTCCTGTGCTGTGATGCTGCTGTGCTGGTACATTAGGGAAAAAAAACTGCTCACAGAAAGAGTGGTCAGGGATTGGAATGTGCTGCCCAGGGAGGTGGTTGATTCACCGACCCTGGAAGTGTTTAAAGGTGGTTTGGATGTGGTGCTTGGGGATATGGTCTAGGGGTGAACCTTGTAGAGTTGGGTTATCAGTTGGACTTGGTGATCCTGAGGGTCTTTCCCAACCTGAATGTTTCTGTGATTCTGTGAATCAAAAGAACCTTTATCTTATTTGATCCTTATTAAGTTTTCACAGTGAGATGGTGCTCCTCTTGCCCCAGAGGCAAAAATTACCTTGTCTTACCAGGTTTGTTCAGCATCTGCTCTTGCTATAGAGATATTTTGGGGTTTTTTTTGGTAAACTGTAAGAACCCAGGAAATTGCTGCTGCTAAACACCTTTCTGCCTGTTCCTTCTTCTGTTATAGCTTCTTAAAAATAAAGAACATCTGACAGAAACATGTCTCCTTTCTTCAATTCTTTTCTCTTCTGTAATAGCTCACTCAGCTCCCTTAAACTTTCAGCACTTTCTGCATTTCTTGTTACTTGCACACAGAAATTTACTAAGTCAAAATGCCACTTTTCCCCTTGCAAGATAACAGCAACAAAAAGTTTGTTTTCTCCCGTTACTAAGTTATTTCCCTTGCTCTCCTATAAAGGCAGTTATTCAACCATCTCAGAGGAAAAAAAATGCACTGATAAAATCCATCCCCAGCTCTGCCAGGTAGCCAAGCTCTCAGCCCTGGGCCAGCATAGCCTGGTGGTTCCTCCTTGCAGCACACCAGTAACCCGATTACAAGTGCTCACCTTTCCTACCTGCATCCTTCTAAGGCAGAGCACGTGTAACTAAATATATCAAAGGTTTACAGGACCTAACAAGCTACAATTATTAAGCTCCATCTTCCCTAGCCTGGCGGGGAGGGGGAAGGGAGGGAACCACTGGGACTAGCATTAGATTCAGGTACCTTCATCTTCTTTCTCGAGCAGTCAGCCAGACTGACTGGAGACAGCCTTTAGCTTAAGTATGGCTCAAATTTGTAGCTCTGCGTCTGTGCTAACTGCTCTGCTGCAGACACACTGAGTGAAGCACCGTCCTGCTGAGGCAGAATTTCTGAATACACAACATTTCAAGCTCCAAACTGGTGCCAGTTCCTAGGGTTTTAGTCATCTTCCAGGGGAAATATTGTGAAGAACCTAGAAGCAGCTGTAGAACAGAGCTTCTTTCCAACAAACAGACAAGTTGGAAATGTATTAGCCAAGATTGCATAAAGCATGGAACCTGCTGCAGAAGCTGCACAGTAATGTGTAATTAGAGATCATCTGTGCCTCATGCTGGAAGTTCATGTGATCTGGAATGAAAAGAGTCATGCTAAGTGCTAGTGAGGTGGCTCATAACTTCTATGGTATAATGATAAATCTCGAAAGCAGGAGTTGCCAGCCACATGCCAGTCTCTAATGCCTAAAAGAAATACAGAGTTCAGTCTCTGTGCAGAAAACCTCACTATTCTGGACAGCATATATTAAACATTACTGCAGCTTTCAACTTAGTGGCAGAATCTTGCCTCACACTATCTTGGTTGAGACATCAGTGAATATGCTGCAGCAGAGGGAGCATTCATATGGACAAAATCACTCATTCAGCAGACATCCTGCACCTTGCTCCCTAAGTAATCACCAGCAGAGGAGGGTACAGAGCTATAAAATACAATATTCACCTCACCAAGGTTGCACCACAAGTCACACCAATAGATTTCTTAGTGTGAGGGTCTGATTTTGAGAGGACATCCATGAAATTCCTCCCCTGTTGCCAAAATGAATCTATGAGTTACCAGCATAGTAGGTGTGCAAGAATGGACCAGCTACACATGCACATCCTCGTTGTGATTCACTGATGGCTTCCAAGTGGCATTTCCTTTAGTGTGTTACATTGCCATAAAGCTATCACCCTCAGATCAAAAGCTGAATGTACCCAGTGGCCCCAAGATGATAATGTTTGTCAAGGCTTCCACCAACAAGCCTCCGAATAAAAGCATGAAAACCAGGATGATGGGGGGAATGTTTGCATGGCTCATTTCAGACTTGCAGAGTCCTGCTTGAAAGACAGGAAGCATATACCTGAGTGAATGGAGCATTTTCCCACACTGATACACCTTGCAGGTGAACTTCAGTAGAGCATTTATACAGTGCCACACAGGCAGCAAACCCAGACCCTTGGCCAAATGGAAGATTGTAACACATTCTGCTGAAAACAGATGTGTGAGCCTACTATTGGAGGTTTTCCAAGAGAGATTCCTGGGGTTGATTATATTTAACATGATCATTGATGACCACAGTGCATATAAACACAATGGGAAATTCATTGATGGTATAAACCAAGGTGGAATTGGCAAGAGAGGGAAGGGCATGTATGGAATATAGGAGAACCTGATGGATCCAAGAGAGGTGTGATGGAATTCAATAGTACATAATGCCAGGTCATGAATTTACATATATCTGCTCTTGACTGGAAGCTCATTGGTTGGGATGCTGGTTCAGGAAGATGCCAATGTTACAAAGATTCTGTTATCTCCACCTCCTTCAATTGTGGCCTTAAGATGCATTAGGGTCAGCAGCAATAGGGGGCATATGGATCTTCTTGTAGGAGGCCTCAAGAAAGCACACCTGGAGTTGTGTGTAAGAGGAACTGTACTTGCAGAAGATGCAGAAAAGAGCAGCTAGGAGAGTGAGGGCACAAGGAATTATTTCTGGAAATGTTAAAAGCTTGGCAACAAGGAGAAGGCTGAAGGAGATATGGTTCCTCTCTGATGGTATATCAGGAAGGCTGGATGCAGTAGAAGCAAAAGGCAATTTAGGGTTTGGAACTTCAGAAAGAGACTGCAAGCTGATCATATATAAATGAATACACCAAAAAAAATGGAGGCAAGTTTTTAATTAAGAGAACTGGGACATTTTGTATTTCAAGACAACATGATCAGCTGATGTGTGGGAATTATTAAATGACAGCATGCAATAGCAAGGTTTGGATGATCCAGGAAATCCCCTTTGTCTCTATCCAAACTTAGCTGTAAAAGTTGACAGGGTATTTCTTTCCCTTGCCTGCCCTAAAAATAGCACAAATGGCATTACTGGAAGACACCAGATGGTGCTGTCACAGTTTCATAAGCTCAGTACATCCAGACTCCCATTTTTACAGGTTATGGCCGAAATGTTGTGTAGCTGTGTCACATTAAGCACATTTTATGATGTTCCTGCATATGCTATTAAAGTTTTGTGTGGTGCTCACATTCGTGGCTGAGCAGGTTCTTAGAAGCAGTGCTCCTGCTCAAAGGAAGCACCTTTAAGTATCAATATTAAAATTCCTCTTCAAATGGTCTTCTTACCACTGGCTTGAAAGAAAAGTGCACTGAGTCCCAGGGATGTCAAGCACATGAAGAGAATGAGAACCCAGGATTTTGCTGCCTCATTTTATTTCCTTCATTGGACCTTTCTTTAAATTAAGCAGAAGGATATTTGTGGCCTGGAGTGTGACTCAGGCTACAGTCCGTGAAGAGTTTGAACACAGAATTAAAGGGAAAAGTACACACAGTTGTTACTAAGAAATTTTATGGGGGTCAGATGGGTTTTATTCATTTTGGGCTATTACTACTTCTCATTCTCTTTGTGCTTTAGGTCTCTGCCCTGCTCTAAGGCTAGACTTTAAAACTGAGTGTTCTCAATTAATCGCTCAAATACTTCAGACACTGCATTTAGAGCTTAGGTAATAGCCCTACCCTTCGTATTGTGTCCTCTTATCTCATACATTTATAAACTGTTTACCATTACAATTAGAGTGACAGAGAAATGGCCCATGCTAGAGTGACAGAGAAATGGACCATGCAGGGTAAGAACTGATGAATGATTTATAAGTACTATTAGCAAAAGTCTCGTTCAAGGAAGTTTGCTCATCAAGTTCTAGTTCTCATTTCTGATGTGGGCTTTGTTGTTGTTGTTGTTTTGGTGTGGGTTTGTTTTGGTTTGGAGCACAGCAGTTTGCAATAACACTGCTGCTTGTCTGACAGAGCTAAATTCACATTGCTTGGATCCCTTTATTACACTGCACCTTTATTTGGCATGTGCCTCGGTCAACATCGTGCCTAAAAGCTTCATTTTGTGAAGAGACTAAAACTTTTGTTGTAATGGTTCATTAAAACATCATCTGGGGAGAAGAGGAGGCTTTTCTGGAGTCACTATGGCTTTGTTTGGTTTTGTTACAGATTGCAGAGACTAATTAGGATTCCTGTAAGAGGGTCCCTTATGATCCCCTATTCTGATTTCCTCCGATGCTGCTGATGTTATTAACATTGGAATTGTCAATATTGTTTTTAATATCAGGTATTATTCCTAGAGCCAGGTTTTAGCAGACATTAAAAAACCACACAAAACCACCCCACCACCACTCCCCCAAACCCCAAAAAAGTACTTTTTCAACTTGTTACGAGGTCTTAGGGCAACAGGCATGTGTCTGTCACTGATCCAGGTTAGGAGCAAATCATGATAACCTGGTTGACTCTGTAGTAATATGCACATGGTTTCTAAATTTGGGGTTATTGCAGACCTTCTGATGTCCTGGAGCACTGAGTAGTCCTGGACAACAGAGCAGATAACACCACTAGAATACTGTGCTCACTGATCATGAAGACACAGCAACCAAGGCAGGTGGAAAATGTGTGCTGGAAGTGTGTTGAGCAGATAGGCTCAACATTCCCACACTACTTAGGAAATATTTGTGTTACCTCCATGCATATCTGAGTGAGTTGTGTAGACAGAAAACTGCTTTCTTCTGAGGGTTTGGGGTTTTTTTTCAGATACTCAATCTAGTGATTTATTCATAGGAACCTGGGAATGGATGTATTTTAGCAGACATACAATCCCTGTGAATCAGCATCTTAGCTTTGAGTCGTCAAAACAAGCAAAAACATCGCAAGGTACAAAAATCCCTATGATAAGCTGATCTGAAGTGATTTGTCCTCTCATTATTGCCTCCAGCTCCTGCTACTCTGCCTCCCAGAAATGACTGCCTTACATCTCGAAGCACATGATCCCTGCTTTGTGCTACCATCAGCCACCAGAGAGATGCACCCTGAAATACCTCATGGCCCTGCCTCTGAATTTTTCCAGTGCTCAGTTATAATGACATCTCATGGCAGTGCAGTCTGTCTGTTTCTAACCAAGCCTTTCTTCCCAAGGCTCTTGGGAAATTTAGATGTGCTCCTTCGCTGTTATACTGAAACTTGAATTTTTTTGTTTAATTGACTTCCTAATTATTAACATTGGCAATGCATCACAAAACCCAACCCAGCCCAAAAACACACACCTCAGGGCTGTACACAACCCCCGAGGGCTACTTAAACATCACATTTCAGAGGACACTGCACTACCCAGCAGAGGCAGAAAGGAAGTCTAGTAATGATTTTGATGCTACACAAAAGAGAGAGTTTCCCTGCTAAACCCCCCTGGTGGTTGAAACCACATGTCACATCCAGCCACAAGAGCTTTACCTTTCAGATCATGGTTGCACAGAAGTGATTTCAGCTTAAATAACACTAACTTTACACATGATTAAAGGTAAATTCTGTGATTCCAAGTGAACACAGTGAGCATGAAAAGCATTAGTCAGTGTGAATGTAAGTTAGATTATTTATAGGAGTGTAATTTTAGAAATGCATTCTTCACCAGCTGGTGAGGAATGTTTCGTCTCTGTGAGCATAAACAGTGAAAAATTGTTATTTTTCTCTGTACTAGCACACTGCAACAACTTTTGGGTTGCACACATTTAGACTGAGAGGGACCTAGAAAGCTTTAACTGCACAAGGTGCATTTGCTTCTTTTGTTGTTTTGCTTTCATGGATCAAACCAAAAATTAAACAGTTCCCATTTCAGCTTAGAACATGAACCTCGACGTGAGGACACAGTCTCAAGCTGCACCAGGGGAGGGTTAGGCTGGATGTTAGGAAGAAGTTCTTCATAGAAAGAGAGATTGGCCATTGGAATGGGCTGCCCAGGGAGGTGGTGGAGTCACCATCACTGGAAGTGCCAAGGTTTAGTTGATTAGACGGTGTTGGGTGATAGGTTGGACTTGATGATCTCAAAGGTCTTTTCCAACCTGGTTAATTCTATTCTATTTCACAAGTCATGAGTACAATTCTAGCAAAGAGGCAAAATCATTCTCTCTGAGAGTAAGCTCGTACTCTTCACTTAAATATAGGACTTGCTGAGGAACAATTAGTGGCACAGTCAGTGTTGTGACTCCCCCTCACAAAAAAAACCACCACCCAACTCTTTCACACATGGGACAAACCTGAAGCTTTACCAGATAGCCACAAGAGGTCATAACTGCTCCATGAGAACAGCTTCTCCTCAGCCTAGTAAGAGAAACACTGCTGTCTGCTCAAGTGTATTGGATTTGCTCGCTATTTACACAGGTTAAAGAATGAAATATAAAAACTAGCACAACTGAGATTGTTTTGTATTCTTCATTATTAAAACAACATCAAAACAAACAAAACACAAAACACCCTCCCCGACTCCCCAAACAAAAAGAAACCAGAGAAGAAAATAAAGAAGTTTCTGCAATAAATTAAAAGCAATTTCTTAAAATATAAATCTTTAGAATCATAGAATCAATAAGGTTGGAAAAGACCTCAAGGATCATCAAGTCCAACCTGTCACCCAACACCTCATGACTACTAGACCATGGCACCAAGTGCCACGTCCAATCCCCTCTTGAACACCTCCAGGGATGGTGACTCTACCACCTCCCTGGGCAGCCCATTCCAAGGGCTAACTACTCTGTGAAGAACTTTCTCCTTACCTCCAGCCTAAACTTCCTGTGGTGCAGTTTGAGATTGTGTCCTCTTGTTCTGGTGCTGATTACCTGGGAGAAGAGACCAACCCTCTCCTGGCTACAACCTCCCTTCAGGTAGTTGCAGAGAGCAATAAGGTCTCCCCTGAGCCTCCTCTTCTCCAGGCTAAACAATCCCAGCTCCCTCAGCCTCTCCTCACAGGGCTGTGCTCGAGGCCTCTCCCCAGCCTCGTTGCCCTCCTCTGGACACGTTCAAGAGTCTCAATGTCCTCCTTCTTTAGTTTTAATATATTTTGTCTCTCTTTCCTTAATTTTCCTTCTTGAACCTTTCCACACACTCATGGTTCAACTGGAACACAAGCATCAAGGAAGGGGCTACTAATGTAGGTTATTTTCTTGCTAGGAGAAACAGCTACTTATTACTCTGAAAGAATGGATGGTAGAATTCACAGCTCATGTCCTCCCTTCCTCCCTTTCTTAAGGGATCTTTTGACCTTCTAAAGCCAACCCTGTCCCCTGTTCTGTTCTCAACTTTTAGAAAGACAATGAGATATTGCAGAAATGCTTCTTTACTTTGTTATCTAGCACAAGGCTGTCTCACTAGTATAAGGAGGTAGAAAAGTTTGAAAACTGCTTTATGCTTGGAGCACTGCAGACATTCTCACCCTGATTACATCTGAAGTTTGCCAATTTCTTTTCCCATAATCTCTTGACAATTACAGACTTTCTTAACCACACTTGCATTTAAAAATCCCTATCTGGAAACCCATCTTATGACTTAACAGGACCTTCAACCACCTCATGTATTTAAAGGAGCTTCCTTTTGTCTTCTCCTGGCAAATGTAATCTGCCCATATTTAGGCCAGTTTTGAGTACTCTTAAAACAAGATCATCACCTTATTTTGGACCTTTCCCTGGTAACAGCATTTTTTTTTCCCTATCAAATCCACCTAGAGGAGCACCACAGTCTCTCTTGGGTTTGTTACTGCTGTATGCTCACCCACTTTGCCATCCCTCTGCCCATGCTGCCAGCCCCTGCTGCCCACTCAGCTGCCAAAAGCACTGCCACACTCTTTCATCTGCTTCATACAGAAGAGAAAATCACTTTATCTTCCTTGAAAAGCCCCCTTAAAACCACTGATCATTATTTGAATGGCAAAAAATAAACCCCAGTGTGGTCAGGCAGCAGATTTGCTTTGATCACTGCCAATTCTCCTTACCTCATTCTTTCCCAGTCTTTCTCACAAGCTCAGCTGTATCCAGCTGTAAGCTCTTTGAAGGGGAACCATTTTCTCATCCCTTGTGCAGTATCATCCCACTCCATTCCAAGGGCTTCTATGCAATGAAATCAAATAAGCACAGATTAAGGGTTTAAGTTATGGCTTGCATAACTTATTTAATGTGGAGACATGGTCAGACTGGGAGTGGGTTTAAATGTCAGCAAATTCCATCTGGTTTCAAGCAACACAGTGAACAGTTTAAAGCAGAAGTATTACATTATCTTGACTGCAGAGTGCCTTCATTTGGGACCTGTGTAACTCCAGAGCACATTTCCAAACCCATCCATGATAGAAACAATATCAAATTCACTGAAATCAACAGCAAATTACCATTGACTTTCAGCAGAGTTAGGATTTCATCCACAGCTAGGTAGGCAGGTCAGAATCACACCAGCACAAAGAAATGGTAAGAGTGGCCACAGTCTCATCTGGTGCTATTACCATGGAAACCTCATCACAGATCAAAGCTAACAATCCAGTACCATTCAATTAGCACCAGTGTTAGGCTGCCCTCATGAGCGGCTACTACTTACTGGAGTACTGAAAGCTTGCAGGACAGATGCTGCAAAAGGAAAGAAAACCAATCCACCAATTTCATGGCTGTATTACAACATGCAAATTGGCTAGCTAGAGAGAGTATTAGTCACAGTACCTCCAAATTATTGTTACATCAAGAATTCCACAATTAACATTTATTTCATATTTCATCCCTGGCTGTCCTCATTTCACTTTTTCTAACCAGCATGGCTGTTAACTAACTACAGAGAAAACCAGATTCAAACTGAAAAGGAATTATGGGGGGGGGGGGGGGGGGGGGGGGGGGGGGGGGGGGGGGGGGGGGGAGTGGGAAATATGCCACTGTGAGGGTCAGTAAGGCAAAGTGCAAGGTCCTGCACCGAGGTTGGGGCAACTCTTGATATCAATATAGGCTGGGGCATGATGAAATTGGAAGCAGCCCTGCAAAAAAGGACTTGGGGTGCTGGTGGATGAGAAGCTGGACAAGAACCAACAGTGGGCACTTGCAGCCAAGAGGGCAAATCACATCCTGGGCTGCATTAAAGTCGTCCCCATCCAACCCTAACTTTCTGTGATTCTGTTTTACATCTCTATGATATTTCCCATGGAAACTGCAACATGCTTTACACAGGAAAAATTCTCTTAATTCTTAGACCAAATTTTACTGCTAATGTAAGATTTTGTATCTCCCACATTCCAGCAAACAAACAGAATCTACTAAATCATATTATGCATCTGCACAGATACTCTGTTAATGCCCAAGTTTTAGAAATGTATGCCAGATTTCTTCACTCTTCCACAGAGCTCGTGCACAGCTCTGCAATCAGAGTGAACCCAGGCCCACTTAGGTACTCCTAAGTTCAATATCCCCCCCAATATTTCATGAAATGATGAAAAGATTGGTAACAGAGTTTTCATTCCTTTTTCATGGGCAAATTCGATACACAATCCTGACTCCTTCTGTGTTCCAGGGCTCTCCTTCCCCCCAGATTTCTGTCTTTATGACTTCAGCACTTCACTCCAAACACCTCCTACCCAAAGTCTTGTAGCTCTATCTAGTAATTCTCTGTTGCGTCTTCTCTCAGCTTATCAGTTCTCTCTGCTGACTCCCTGCAGACAGCTAAATAGGACCCAAAAAGTGTAGCTGGGTTTATCTACTAAAGCCACACAAGCTCTCCCTGTATTGTTCAGTTTTATAGGCAAAAACAGGTAGCAAAGAATCCAAAGAGACAAGGGATGCTACAGAGACTACACCATACCCTGATTTAGCTAATGTCACTTGAAGAAAGTGTGCTGCTCTTCTCCTTCCTTCATAACACCTTGAATCCTGGGTTCACTTTTAGCCCCTCACTACAAGAAGGACATGCAAATGGTAGAGAGTGTCCAAAGAAGAGCACTGGGAACTGGGATTTGTTAGTCTGGAGAAGAGGCTCAGGGAAGACATTAGTGCTCTCTACAGCTACCTGAAAAGAGACTGCAACAAGGTGAGGGTTGGTCTCTTCTCCCTGGTAACAAGTGACAGAACAAGGAGAAATGGTCTCAAGTTGTGCCAGGGGAGGTTTAGATGGGATATTAGGAAAAATGTGCTAACCAAAAGGGTTGTCAAGCTCTGGAACAGGTTGCCCAGGGAAATGATTGAATCCCCATTGCTAGAGGCATTTAAAGACTTGGAGATGTGGTGCTTAGGGACAGGGTATAGTGGCAGACTTGGCAGAGCTAGGTTAACAGTTGGACTCGCTGACCTTAAGGGTCCTCTCCAATCCAAACAATTCTATGATCCTGTCTCTGTTACAGGACTTGGCCAGGGCAGATATGTTAATGTGGCCATGCTTGTGTCCTGGTTTGAGGCCAGGCAGATCCTCTTCTGCCCCCTGAGAGGGGCAAAAGAATGACACTCACACAAATGGACTGCAGAAGTGATGGAGAGTATAAATGGAAAGCAGTAAGTGTTTTACAGAAAGCTACAAGCACAGTGACAAAAGAAACCCAAAGCATACAAAGTTCCTTACAGCACACCCAAAAGCCTTCCCTTTCCCCCACCTGAGGGTATACCCAAAACCCCCAGGGCTCTTTCTTCCCCATCTCCCCACTGCTAGGGAATTTCTTTCTCTCTTCCTTCCCTCTTCCACAGTTTTACTTTGCTCACTTTTGTTGAATGAGTTACTATTTCAAAGCAAAAAACCATCCCACAACCCAAGCAAAACACAACACAACACAAGACCAAACAACAAAAAAACCCCAAACACCACAGACCAAACCAAAGCAAGCCTCCAAAATATTTAGCAATTTAAATTTCTTGCATAACAAGAGCTGCAATTTTACTTTTCCTCCAGTTTGTAGGGATCAGCTCTGAAATCGGCATGGAAGGCATGAAAGCCTGCAACAGAAAAGGCAAACACAGCTGGGAGCTGACAATACACAAAAAGGATTAGGTGTGCAGATCAACAAGTGACCAGGGGTTTAATCACTACAACCCTGCAACTACGTAGGCTGAGAGGGGATTGAGGTGCCAGCCTTAGGCTGTGCAACCAATCTTGCCCACTTGTTAGGATGAAGGGTTAGAGTAAGGTTGCATTGCCAAGGACCCAGAGCCAGAAACAGAAACCAAGATAACAGCTAAGTCCTACAGCCTCAGGACAGAAAACAGGATGCAAACCAACTGACATGCCACAGCCACCACAAGCTTCAGCTGCTGCCCAGCCAGGAGACCTCTATCATCAGCCCTGTAAAAGCAGAACCCTCCAGTTGCCAGTCACTGCAGGGGCACACTAGGGATTACCTACAGCTGGCTGGGAGGTTTTGATCATCAGTCAAATGCCAACAAGCCTCAGCTAGGGAAAAACTTGCAGCCCTGTCAGTCAGTGGTTCAGTAGGCAACAAGGATGGATGTCATCCTTCAGCCAATAATGAGCAAAAGTTTTTGAGGGCTGCTAATGAGTATGAGGCTATGGGAGGTGTCAACATCTGTCAGAGGAGGAAAGTGGAAGGGCTGCTCCTGTAAAATTCCCTGAAGGAAAAGCAGTAAGAATTGTGTGGCAACCCATTCCCATGCCAGATAACTGTATTTCATGTTCATCTACATTTATCTTTGCATCCTTCTTTTTTCCATGGATGTCTGTAGTATTCCTGCTCCCTATTTATTAGCTGCAACAGCTCCACAAGAGATGTTAGGGCACAATGGAACACAAAACTCACTGCAGGTAGTATTTCATTAGATTTCAGCGTCTGCTTTTATTTTAGCACCTCAGTTCCAGCTTTGCTCTGTGTCACACAGAGTTGTCGGCAAGCCTCTCGTGTATGTTCCTATATAGCAGGGATAAAGCATCAGCAATCAGAAAATTACTCCAGACCTTGCATCTTGGATCTGTGCAATGCCATCTGCCAGCTATCCAAACATTTGGATGAGATTAGGCTGAAGAGCAACTGTTGAAGCTGAATCCAAGGAAGTCTGATGTAATGGCATAACTAATGGTTACTGAGAGGAAAAAACATATCATTTCTTTAGTTTTCTTTCAGGACAGCCTCCAAGTGCTCTTTAAAAGATGCACAGCCTGGATAGTTACTGAGACTCATGCCTGTGCCTCCCCAAATATGGCATTAAAAAAAAATGACACCATTCTCCAGGAAGTTCATAGCAGAGGCTCACGGACAGAGAGCTCAGCCTGGTATGAGCACATGACAGAAGCATCTCTTTCCCCAGGCAGCAGAGGGTAGCTTCAGAGCTTCTCAGTGTGAAAGCACTCCATGGGAAAGGGCTGTGACAGAGAGGAGCCAGCAGACTCAGCCTGGGGACAGCTTGTCTGGTGGCAGTGTTTGGTCTTGTGTACAGCCTGAATGCTGCACCTGTGCTGCACCCCTGGCTCCCACCTACCACAGAGCCTAACCAGCTCTTCTGCAGATACCATACTAACCTGTGTGTAAAGACCACTCTATGAACCTTTCAGCCATGCATTTCTTCCTAGCTTTACCTCTACAGGTGGCTTCAGGTGTTTCCACAGTGGGGTGGGAGTGACAGAAAACAAGAGATTCAGATGAAATTGCAAACCTGCAGGTGAGGGAGGCTGTGACACAAACCCACCCCTGAATCCCCGCATGAGAGGTGGATAAGGCCAGGTCAGGATGACAGCAGCAGCAGTGGGACAGAGGCAGGCTGGGCAAGTGTCTGACAGCACCAGACCTGGCAGGCCTGTGAGAAAACACAGCTAGGTAAAGTGTGATGTTAACATATGCTCAGTGAGCCAGCTCCGAAATGCTCTCCTTTGCATTCACCCAGTACCTTCGGCAAGGATTTGCAGGCTGTCACTAACATTTTACACATACTCTCCTCATTGCCAAGTACCTCAAAGCCTCAAGCCATCCACAGATGAGTGTTAGAGTCAATGCTCAGTACCATTCAAAGCTAGACAAGATTCACCAGTGACCACAGAGACACTTGTTGAGGCTGCGAGAATCCCACAAGAGGGGATATGTGCACAGGACTCTGAACACATCACTTCCACCTTTCACACAAGTGATCCCAGTTTGGTTTTACATTTTTAAAGCTCTAAGTGAGGGGTCTTTCATCTTCCTGGGAACTTTAAAAGTCCTGGGAGAAACTGCTGGGATGCCAAATTTACTGTAGTTGCTGAAACCTCATGAATACATTCAGCAAGAGATGGTTTTTGAAAAGCCAGTTATTTGATAGCCTTGATTAAACCTTTTTGGAATGCCTGGAGGCTCTGGATGTTACTTATTCATATTGGAGCACAGAAGCAGTCACTCATGCATAGAAATCCTCAGTGACTCACGGAGTGACGTGCTTACTTATGCACAGCGATCCTCAGTAACTCACACGGTGACACACTCCTGCCCAGGCACACTTGGTAACATGCATGCTGACAGACTGGCCCACAGCTCTTAGTTTAGAAATCCTTGCAGGCTCCCACGAGGACCTCCTCTCCCTTGAAGCTGAAAACAAAACTCCCCAGCGCCTCCAGCCCCCGCTGCCAAACACGCTCATCCACCTCCTCCTCCAAGTCGAGCCTTTTCTCACCACTGTGGCATTTCCCTGCTGAGGTTTCCCCTAAGGTTGCTAATGCACTTATATAAAAGGAATTCTCCTTTTCCCTACCTTCACATTTTAGTATCTCAATGCCAAAGAGCTGCTTGTTCTGCTTTTTGGCTTTTGCTTTGTTTTATATGGAAATTTCCCATTAAACAAACATTGCATGACAGTCGAAAGGATGAGATGGCTCAGGGGATTGGTAATGGGCTGTGAAGCCTTTCCTTTCTAGGCCAGTGCTCCAAATTCATTCTAGACTGGTTTAGCTGGATTTAACACTGGGGGGAAAGTGTGCTCATTTAAAAGGTCTGAGCTCCCTGAAATGAATCAGATTTAAAATGAACTGACCAGTGACAAAAATACAACTATGCAAATCGACTCCACCAAGCAGCCACTTGGAAAAACAAACAAATGGAAGCAGCATTTTACCTCATCTGGGTAATGGTACAAATGGAAACACTCTGGAAACACACTGGCTGCCAGGGGCATCCCATCCACCTCCCAGCCCAAATCTGTTATACAACTAGCCTTTGTAGGATGCCTGGAAGGTCTTCAAGCTCTGAGTGGGTCAGACCAAGAGAAGCTGGCAGTGACCAGCTATCTAACTTCACTCCTGATCATGCAAATGGCAAATTCACAGCCCCCAGGCTCTACTCCTTACAGACAAATGTTTAACTTTATATCAAATACACAGCCACAATCTAACTGTGGATGGCATCAGGCTATCCAGTGACATGACAGCAGCAATAAATACAATAAAACAACCCAACAACTCCTCAAACACTTTGATGATACTTCCAATAACCCATCAGGAATGCAATCGGTGCGGAGGCTGCACATCTCCGATGAGTTAGAGAGAAATCCATCTTGTCAAAAAGAGCTGCAACCTAGTACAAATTAGCAAAGAAAACGGATGGCAGTCTAGGCTGCTGCTTTCAGAAACTGACAGCTTTTTTCTTGTCCTTTTGGAGTTTCATCTGTGGTACATCAGTGCTGCAGTGCTCTGCCGGTGCTTTAACTAATTCATAAAGACAATAAAACAATTGAAACAAACTTCATCTCCCCCTTGCACTCCACCAGAAGGGCTTTTGCTGTGCTTTTTAACCACGCTTGGAACACTTACTATGAAGTGAAAATGTATTTCACAACACATCAGCTGTTGATAAAACTCAGTCAGAGGAGGACTACAGATTCATTAGTCCTCAATAAATATAAATAAGGAGTTTAGTGAACGTGGTGAGACATGACTGCTTATAGTGACACTTCAATAGCTCCAAATGTACAGGTACTTGAGAAGCAAGAGAACTGTTATTACAACTTTGGGCTATAAATGAAATCTAACAAATAAAATACAAATGAGAATGAACAGAAACTGTTTGCACAATATCAGCTCACAGCAGTGGAACAAAACCGGATGGGTTTCCTAAATCAAATCAGAATACTGAGGACTGGTGTCCATACCTAGAAATGTTTCCACATCTTATAGTGCCATAAGCATGATTTGACACTCAATTACATGCATTTAAAGTTCTTATTTATACTACAGGCATTTTATCATCTACAAGATGAAGTTCTGTATGTGATGAATTGCTGCATGCTGCTATTATGAACACTCCGTGCAATGCCGATCTGTATCCATGATGCTTTTCAAAGGCATTGTAAGGGTAAATAAAATGGGAGCTTATTAAGTTTGTGAAAGAAAGAAGAGAGAGCTCCCTGCAATATCTGGAAAGTGAACTGTCCTCTGAACCAAGAGCTAAACCATCCACATTGTATGCTGTAAAGCAAACGATCTGTCCTTCGGCTTTCATTAGCTGGATAAATTCAGTATTTCACTGATATTTACTAGTCTCATCTAAATGGAGCTGTAATTAGCTAAGAAAACCATTTAGTTCATATTTGCATAAGAGTTCTGCAATTGAACTGTACTGAGCAAGGAAAAGCCATAATTAAAGGAGAAAACTCACTACCTAGATAAGAAGTGACACGAAAGAGGAACATGCCACACAGCTCGATAACTGAGGAAAAGCATGAAACAGCCGAAATCCTGAATGTGTTAGCACAGAAAAAGATGGCAAACACATACTCTGCCTCCTCCAGACCATAATCCAGCTGCCTTTGAAGTTAACTGGATTCTCCTATTCAGGATCTTTGCAGGTAGAATTGTTAAGCCTGCAAAAAGGTTGCCCAGAGCAGTTGTGCAATCTCCATCCCAGCTGACCTCCAGAGGTCCCTTCCAAATCTAATTAATTCCATTATTTTACTAATGCACATTCTAAATTATGAGAGAGTTTCTTCCCATCAAAGTATGAGGCTCCAGTACAGCTTTTTCATTGCTTAACCACTCTCAGTCTGAACAATCTTCCATGGACCAGTCGTAATTCCCCTCGCTGCAGCTTGTCAGTCTTGCCTCTCATACTTTCACTGTGGATGCTTGACAAGAGACTGGCTCTGTCTTCACTATAAACTCCCTTTAAGTCCTTGAAGGCATCAGTTAGATCTTTTCAGCCTTCCCTTCTCCACATGAAAAGACCTCAGCTCTTCCCAGTATCTCTCAACTCCTGAACCTTCACACTCTCCCACTGTTGTAATCCCTTTCACACCATGTGGCTGTGGGCTGCACAATTTCAAGCCCATGTGCTCTTGTGCCAGAATGGGCTTTTTGCTCACCCCTCCTTACTTGGCACACTGATAGAAACACCCCCTACCTCAGTTTGACCTGTCATTTTGACAGATCCATCACATATTTTTAGCCTCCTCTTACCTAATAGGCTTCTTAGTTTCCTGATCACCTTGGCAAAATTTTCTTCCACGTGGCTGTAGGAATTCTTTACCTCGAACAAGGATAAACAGGTATTAGCTAGTCCATGCTTCTAGGGGAACAGGACCTTCAGCCCCTCTTGCTTGAGTGGTAAGGCTGCAGCTGTGCAGCCCTCATTTTAGACCAGGGCTGAACTCAGCTAACTGTGCCAAGTATTCTAGCTAATGTCTTGATACCAGTATCTCTTCTCTAGCCCTGTTGGAAACACTACCTTCAGTATACCCTAGAACCTTACTTTCTTTGGCAGGGACAGCAGGTAGGCATCATGGGCAGGTTTCACTCCACCTAGCTTTAGCTGTCTGAAAAAAAGTAATCCACCTATTCTGAGAGACAGGGTTGACCTCCTCCAGGTGCCCATCCTTGTCTGCTGATTAGAGGGAGAGATGGGGCAACAAGCTCAGCCCCATAAGCTCATCATTACACAGCTGAAGTTGGGTTAAGACTTAATCTCAGATCCTGTGACGAATTAAAACATTCACATTTTTCATTCTCCTCTGTCACTTCCACCTGACAACCCTCCAACACTGCAGAGAAAAAAAATCTTCTCATCAGTCATTTGCCATCTGACCCAGATTTTTTCCCCCACTTTTTCCATCTTTGTCACACAGGTGCTCCTGTTCATTTCTATCAGGTATCTCCCTCTTCCTCTTCACATACAAAGCCTCCCAATGTCACAATGTGCAGGAAATTTATCACCTTGTGCCAGCATTTTGATGGGGTCAGAGAGAAGAGAAACAAGATAATTTATGACATATCAATCTCATCATGGAACACTAATAACTTGCTACCAGCCAACAAGTTCTTTGTCCATCACAAATAATTATTGCTTACCCTTTTTGTTAGAAAATGAGCATCTGATTAGTTTTGCACTGTCCTCACATCTCAATCTTAATTAACATATGATCAATGCATGACACCAGGTTAAATGAACCGCAGAAATCCCAGCATTAGCTTCCCTGCAGGTTTTTCATCTTAAAAACCAAAACACAAAAGTCCCATTACACTACCATGGCAAAATGCTCTTCAGTTCTTTGTTGAAGTCAGGGAAGAAATGTGAAAATATACAACTGAAATATCACAGAAGAGATTAATATTTTTTAATAAAGAAGTGGAAAACTGAGTGGGCTCCCTGAATCACAGAATCACCAAGGTTAGAAGAGCCCTCAAAGATCATCAAGTCCAACCTGTCACCACAGACCTCATGATTACTAAACCATGGCACCAAGTGCCACTTCAAATCCCCTCTTGAACACCTCCAGGGATGGTGACTCCACCACCTCCCTGGGCAGCTCATTCCAATGGCTATAACAACTCTCTCAGTGAAGAACTTCCTCTTCACCTCAAGCCTAAACTTCCCCTGGCACACTTGAGACTGTGTCTTCTTGTTCTGGTGCTGGTTGACTGGGAGAAGAGACCAACCCCCTCCTGGCTACAGCAACCCTTCAGGTAGTTGTAGGCAGCAATAAGGTATCCCCTGAACCTCCTCTTCTCCAGGCTAAACAACCACAGCTCCCTCAGCCTCTCCTCATAGGGCTTGTGCTCAAATCAGGACTCTAATCACTTTCTCTCTCTCTTTAATTTTTATTTTTTTCCCGTTTTAACACATTTCACAAAGACTGACCAGCCAGAAGAACCATTTGGAAATGCCTTGGGGAACAACTTTCCAGGCCTTAGATTAACGATTGCAAGCATCAGTTATAATAGCAGGGGGAAAAGATGCACACACAAAATCTCTCCAACACCCACTTCAAGAAGGCCTATTTGAGAGCATTATATTTGAACAGGCCAGTTCCACAAACACCAGTAAAGATTTTTGCCTCAAGTCCTTTTCTTTGTTTCCCTTTTCTTCACGTGGCTAAATCAGCAAGGAGAAATGTCTACAGAAAAATTATCTTCCATCGAGCAAATATTGATGTGACTTTTAAGGTCAGTTGCTGCGAGGCCAGGATTTAAAAACAAATTAAATGTGATGTATGCCGTTTCAAAGGTCAGCTAGAAAGGTATCTGCTGCACCCATTTTACAATGCAGCCCCCAGGGAGGCAAACATATTGAATGCTGTGAGGAGACATGGCAATAATGAAGATAATTACAGTAATAGGTAGGTAGGTAATAGGGGCTTAATTAGATCCGAATGAGCATGTTATTTAGAGAGAAAGAAATTGCAGTGCATTAAATTAAAAGTAAATTACAGCAACTCGGGTCAGTATTTATTTCAAGTTGATAGTTAACGTGCTTTGTTGTTTCTTTGAAGGGACTCAGATATTACAGCAAAAGGCAGTAAAAATGTTTCATTGTCATGCAGCACAGTCCGGCGTCGCTGCAGATGAAGGTCCTATTTCTCCCAGAATATTGCTGCTCTGACAGAGGCTCTGCACACACTCCATTGCCTGATTTTCCTTTCTGATCTCAGCCCTCATTAGGAGAAGTGAGGTGGCATGAACTCTTTCTTATTACCTGAGTAGCTGAAGGAATAAATAAGTGTCCATCCCTGAAATGTGCCCTCACTGGAAAGGAAGAATTTCTATGAGGTGAGCAGACAAAGGAGCGAGCAGGGCAGTTCTCAAGAGGCTTAGTGTCCACATGAGCTGGTACCCTGTGATGCAGTGGTGCTACCCAGTGTGTCACTGGAAAAGGCAGCCTTCACCTTCTCTCAAACAACCATTCCCAATGCTTCTTTTGACTGAATTATTCCCATTTAAAATGTTTGTGAACTCACTTCCTTAAACACATCTATCTGACCAGCAGCCAGTACATAATCCACAGAGCTACTGCTCTGCCCTGCCACGACTCCAAAATGCAAATGAAAAAGGGAGCAAGCGGTGGAAAGAAATTGCTCAGAATGTTGTTGTTCTGCATTCTAGACAGCAATTTAACTTATTTTGAGGGAATTCTTTTTTATTAGCATCCTGTGTCCCTTTGCATATGTGAAATAACTTTCTGAGTTGCATGGCAGAGGTGTAGCTGAGAAAACCGGGAGTGAGAAACAAAGCATGCTGCAGGGTATGCCTTTGATGCATCAATCCCAGCCAAGTGGCTATGCTGTCATGGCATCATGTGGCTTACAAGAGTGGCTTTCACTGCCAGGACTCTCTAGTGTACAGTTTCTATTGTGCAGGTAGCACACCTTAGGTTTAAGACAGTTCCTAGTACTTGCGCTGTCATGATCTCAAACTAGACCATTGTCAGGCAATGCAGGGAGGACATGACTGGGAGGGCCTGTTTTCTCAGCTAGACAGACACTGGCCATTAAGCAAAAACATGACAGTTCTGACCCTTTGTAAGGTAAAGTGGGAAGATGATAGTTCAGAGACACACAGTATGTCCTTCCATGGCTTCTCTTACAAAGGTCACTGAAAACACTTCTCAAAATGAGGGTGACTCACTACTTTGGGCATGTATCTTTGAAACAACAATGGTCTGCAAGTTCCTTAGACAGTAGTCTGGCATTGGTAACAGAAATTCCATAAACTCTAAATTAGCTATTCTAATCTATTTTTAAAAAATTATTATTATTATTCACTTATATTATAGCTCTAGGCCACTTTATTTGTTCTAGAAAGAGGGTATTTTACTGTTCTTGAGTGGTGTGACTAACTCCTGCCACCTAGAGCGTGGTTTCTGGAACATAACTAGGATAAAACAAAACTGCTTCACAGGATATCCCTCTCAGCCTTCTCTTCTCCAAACTAAACAAGCCACAGGTCTCTCACTCTTTGCTTGTAAGAGAGATGCACCTGTCCCTTAATCATTCTTGTAGCCCTTGTTGAACTCCCTCCAGTAGTTCCCTGTCCTTGAACTGGGGAGCCCAAAACTGTAAATAATATTTCAGATGTGGTCTAACTAGGGCTGAGTAGAGGGGGAGGAGAACCTCCCTCAACCCTGCTGGACACATGCTTCTTAGTGCATCCAAGTATACTATTGGCCTTCCTGGCCACCAGGGCATATGGCTGTCCCCTGTGTAAGTTATTATCAAAGAGGACTCCAAGGTCCTTCTCTGTGCAGCTGCACTCCATCAGGTCAAGCCCTAACCTCTACTGGTAAATGGTGTTGGACACTTAAATGAAGATGAGTGCAAGGATCACAGGGCAGTTACATGCTGGTAGGTTTCATGTTCCTTTACCTAGAAAAGACCTGATAAATATTTCACATAAATAAGTCATAAGGTACTGCTTTATTTCTTGTGTGCTTTGATCATCTGTTCACTCAGGTGCAGCCATAGCTACATAGTTTGACTAGCAAGCCATGTAGAAAACATGATCTTTTTTGAGAACTCAGAGCTTTTTCAAGTAATTTTAATTTTTCTTCATGAATTCTTGTATTCTGGTTGTGACCATTCCTGTCTAGTTTAGACAGCCATGAATGCAATAACAAATGAGAATAAATGTTAGATCACTGAGTAGTGGGCAGAAGGGTCATTCTGCTAGGAAGCACCAGAGGGTAGCATTGCCTTTTCCTAGAGCGTGCTTATGTGAAACAAGTGTAGGGCTGCTGTTTTACCTAATCATCCTGAGGCTTGCTGCTGTGGAGTAGCCTGGATGCTAAGGTGCTGCAGTGGTCTGTTACTACATGTGAAAAGAAAGAAGCCAGTTCCACACTCTGTTAAGGACTGCAGTCCATTGGTAGGATGGGGTTTGTTTGAACTTCTTTTTTATGATCCTTACCTCTCTTCCTCCCCCGACAGGCATTAGCTTTGTTTTCCGTGGTAGGGGAGGTAGGAAGGATGCAACTGAGGTTTATGGGCTTGGCAGAAATCACATAGTTCTATTTCATGTATATTCTAGCAGGCCTAAGTTGCTGAGGCAGGGCTTTAGTGCATAAGCACAGATTTCAATGGGGAGGACTGCTCCTAACTGTAGAGAAAGGGAGTGGGGAGAAGTTAAAAAATGCTTCTCTCTTGGAAGCTGACTAGATGAAATGGTTAAAAGGAATAGTAGTACAAGTTCTGAATGCTTGCAAAGATGTGCATGGTGTGTGCAATGGGTTCCATGCACCTGTAGGGTTGCATCAAAAGGACAAGGCGGACTTTGGCAAGGAGTGCTGGCGGGGCAAAGAAACAGCATTGCTGGAAAGCCACATTGGGAGAGTCTCTTAAAGTCTGTTAAAGTGTTAAAGTCTGCCTTTTTTGGTAAATCCCAGGCTTTCCAGGGTCACCATTAAACCATATCCAGGGGCTGAAGGTTAGTATTCCCAAAACACATCAGATGGGGTACTTGTTTTCATGCCTCTTTCTCTCTCTCTCTTTTTTCTTTTACTTTTCTCTCCTTCTTTGAAGTCAGCTTAGGTCTTCAGTTTTTCACACCTCAGATACCTAGCACTATCATTTCTCATTTCACAAGAATTAGATTTGTTCTCAGCGTGCTGCATGAATTTGTCTGCCAGACTCCTAACAAAATCAATAGAAAACAATGCTACCCTTCTTAGTAGTTTCTGGGATAATCCTTGCCAATAGGTTGGAAAAGAGAGTATAAAATTAATTTAATAAGGATTTATGGAACTATATAAGAGGAACAAAATACCTCCAAAATTATATTATACCAGAAATTGCATAAGACTTTTATCAAAGTAAAATCAATTTGTAAACATCATATTAATAGGGGGGGGAAAAAATGTAATTTGATGGAAATGCTCTGAAAATGTTTCAATGACCTTTCCCACGAGCCTTATATGCTGCACATTGACTGTGTAATGTCTGTTTCAATGATTGTCAGAGGCTAACATCTCTTGTGCTGTTTTAAGTAGAACACGAATATATTGATGCTACTAACAAAGCAATCGGCTACCCTGGGCTCTTCCAAGGAGTAAAACTGCTATGTGGGAACGAGCAATTCCCAAGCAGGGATGATTGTTGCATTTGCTAACTGAAATACTACTTGTCAGTATCACTAGCAGCAATACATTTCAATAGCTGAAAAGGGACCCACGGAAAGGCTGGGGAGGGGCTGTTTAGAAGGGCTTGTAGCAATAGGACAAGGGGCAATGGTTTTAAACCGGAGTAGGTTTAGGTTAGACGTAAGGAGGAAGTTATTCACGGTGAGAGTGATAAAATACTGGAATAGGTTGCCCAGGGAGGCGGTTGAAGCCCCATCCCTGGAGGTATTCAAGATCAGACTTGACGTGACCCTGGACAGCTTGATCTAGATGGAGGAGTCCCTGCTGATTGCAGGGGCATTGGACAACGGGCATTGAGGGTTCTTTCCAGCCCGATGCAATCTGTGACTGTTCAGAGCAGGTCTCCAGCCTTTAGGATTTCGACTCAAGAGTTTTGCGGAAGCATTCGTTCCATCCGCCAGATATTGTGCGATTTGTGATTAAAAGACCAGCCGGTCGCCCCCTCGCTGCCAGCCGGGCGTGCAGCGTTTAACGCCGTGCCAGGAAGGACAGGAGAGGTGCAGCTGGCCAATGGGGACAGCGACCTGGGGTGACCGGAGGCCGCTCGGAACCTTCCCGCCGAGACGCGCGGGGCCGGCCGGGCAGCGAACCTCACCGCACCGCGCCGCTTCCGGCTTCCGCACGGCCGCCGGAGCCAGGTGGGCAACCAGGAGGGAACGGACTGGCGGGGAGCTGGGGGAGCGCTGGTGGGGGGCGATGGTAGTCCCGGCGGCGGTGCCGGACCCCCGCCGCTTCCCCGAGCGGGCAGGCGAAGGGGTTGCTGGCTTCCCCAGAGATGGGTGCCGGGAAGCGCAGAGCACGGCCAGCCAGGTTGGAAACTTGGCGAAACGGTTTGGGGAGGGGGCGGGGGCTAAAGAGACTGAAATATACCAAAAGCTGAAACGCCGCAGCCGCTCCTGGCGGGGCGAGGTGCGTTCCTGAGGCGGGAACGGGTCAGGGACGTGCTTGGGGGATCCTCGGCACATCTGGGCCCTCCCCAGCGCAGCAGCCCTCAGACGAGGCGGCCACAGAGTAGTTTGGCCACTTCGTTACTAACAGATGGGAGTAAGGCACTGGAACCATAGTGCCTTAAAATGATTCCATTATTAAAAGTAATCGTGGACTGGAACAACACGAGTGAAATACTGCTAATTCAGATTAAGAGAATACATAGTTGGTTTGCAGTGTAAACTAGATTTTGTTGAGTTCTGACTGGAATCGAAGTGACCCAGCAGATTTACTGTGATTTCTCTTTGGATGGCTATGCATAAGGTAGGAGCTACTTGATGATCAAATACAAGAAGTCTTGGAATATGGAAAGACTCTTTTGGGTGTTGGTGTTTGTGTGACATGACAGGAGTAACCCAACCCTTTCCTCCAGCTCGGTGGTTTGTCACAGCTGTTGGTGAGATTTGTGACAGCAGGGTGGTTAGCATACCACAGAAGATAATACGACATGAAGGAATGTTGTGCTTAGCACAAAAGATGCAGAAATCTGCTGGTGCAATCTGCTCTGCTGTCTGCTGCAAGCAGAGGTCTTTGGGACCTCATCAAGAGAGGAAAGATGGCAATGGTCATAGTATGACCTCAGCAGAACTTTCACGTCAGGCACTATCTAACTCACCTAGCACAGACAGCAGGTGAAATACACAAGCAGTCTTTGGAGCTGTAGTGGCTTAGCTTCTATTTACTGGAGCAAATAATACAACACATGAGAAGGTTTTACAGAATGAAACATTGCTGGGGATCTTCTACTGCATAACATATTTCAGGGCTTTTCCTCTGAACTACTGTGAACCTCTGCACAGAGCCTCCCAACACCAGAACTCTCTGTTTTTTGACACACCATCAGCTGTGAAGCTGGGGGGGGGGTCACCCTTGCTCCAGCTGCTGCTTTACTCCTGAGTAGAAAACTTCAAATGGAGAAAACCCACTTTGTGCAGAACTCCCAGCGTGGGAGCTCAGACACTGTAGGGCAAAAAGGGTCCTATTTCTGGGGCTGAGGAGGGAGCCAGGTATGAACCTACTGTGTCCTAGGCATTTTTTTGTACAACAGCATCATAGATGAAAAGGAGGGTGCTAGCATGGCTGCAACTTTGCCTTCAGCAGAGAGTCTATTCAGGCAAAAGGTGCACAAGATATTTCCAGCAGGTTGATCATAAGCAGGTAGTTCCTCACTAAAGGCATTTCCTTGATAAGTGGAGTTGTTCTAAGTGCTCCAGAGGCACTGTTTTCTCCTGTGCACCCTGTCTAGACTGCAGACAAATACTACTGGGTCTTCCCCATCTTCGAAATTAGTAGTGGTGTCCTAGTTCCTGAATGCATTTTTGGGTCACCCATTAGCCTCAGATTACAGAGGGTTTGCCAAAAGTGGAGGTAGAACATGCTGCAGGGACATTCTAAATACTGATTAGTGCTTTTAAAACATGCAGTAGTCTGATTTGAAGGGAACTGCCGGTAGACAGTTTTATGATTGCAGTTTCTGGTCCAACATCATTAAGCTCCAGTCAGAAAATTAAAAGATGGAAAATTCCCTAACAACTTAGAACTCAGGGCTAAGAAAGCAAATGTGGAATGGAGACTCAGAAGGAAAAAAAGTGAGAGACTATTGGTCTGTAGTGTGCTGTTTATTGGCTGGTGTTTGGAGTCCTGAATGGACTCGATAGCTTTGTTAAAAGGACCTGACACTGCAGTGTTGTTATTTAGTTTAGTACAACTTTCTGAAAACTGCCATCCTGAAGGTGAGGCTGAGGCTGTTTTTCATGAAAACTGTTGTTTTGGTGCTTTCACTTATGAGGGAATGTGAAGGAGCCAAGGTAGAAAAAACTAACCATGAAATTCTGATGTTAAATCGGCATTTGAGCACTAGTGTGCAAGCTCCTATTGGACTCCCAGTGTCAGAAATGTCACGCTCCAGAGTAATGACAGCTGCCAGCAGGTAGCTCAGCAATATGATTTTGGCTACAGAATATGACACTAATAAAATTTAAACATGGTGCAGAATGCTACAGAGTGAGAAAACTGATTTGTGTGTGCTATCAAGAACAAATTCTGGTATTTGCTCACAGCAGTATATATCTTTGTTCAGTCAAATTGGGATTGCTGGGGTTTTTTTTTAGACCTTTTGGACAAAGATACTAATTTGTCTTCCAAGTTTAAGATGATACAATTCACTCCCTGTTGATGCTTCAGCTCTCCTTACAGATGCCAGCTTGCATGTGTATGTGTCTGCTTGGAGTTAGGGATGAGAGCAGATACCTCTCATTTCCTCAGGCTGGTGACCCATAGACCTACTGGAATGAGCAGAACCTTGCCCAGGCACAGCTGTCCCATCATGTGGGCTGCTTTCTTCCAAGTCTGTAGTGATTTTCTTCAGATTCCTTAGTGCAGATTGAGGTATTCAGATGACTCTGGAGTCTCAGTTACCAGTTCTTTGAAAGTATATTTCTACAGTTTTAGAATTCAGAAGCAGGAGCACCATTAGCTGGACTTGCACCTATGAGAACTGTGGGTTAGTTGTACAGTGCAGTGTATTTTGTGCTGAGGTGCCCAAATAAGAGTTAGACACTTCCAAAAATTCAGCCATCTTACTATCTGCAAGGAACTATGGTTTAATAGCTACAGCACAAGGAAGTGTGTCCACCTGGGAGTAGTTTCTTAGAACTATGCTCAGTGGCCACACCTTGAGTCCTGTGTCCAGTTCTGGGCCCCTCAGTTTAGGAAAGATGTTGCGTTGCTGGACGGTGTTCAGAGAAGGGCAACAAAGCTGGGGAGGGGTTTGGAGCACAGCCCTGTGAGGAGACGCTGAGGGAGCTGGGGTTGCTTAGCCTGGAGAAGAGGAGGCTCAGGGGAGACCTTATTGCTGTCTACAACTACCTGAAAGGTGGTTGTAGCCAGGAGGGGGTTGGCCTCCCAGGCAACCAGCACCAGAACAACTGGTTGCCTCCTAGAATGCTAGGATTGAGACACACACACATTGAACCAAGGGGAATCAAATTGGTGTAAACCCCCCTTCTTGAGAAGCAGTGGCATGTCCAGAGCAGTGCATGCTCATCTCATTGCTCCTGTGCTAGAATGGTAAATATGCAGTGCAAACACCCCTTTGTCATAGATCTATATAATGATTTTGCTTTTCTAAGCCTTCCTGAAGTGTGAAATTCGTTTTTGCAGTACCCCACAATTTGCCTACCCAAAGAAAGCTTTTTAACTGCCTGAGGTAGTTGTGAGAATGAGAAGAAAGAGAAGGGAAAGAGAAAATGAGCTGAATATTGTCCTTACTAAATAGACAGGGCAAACCAATACCAGAGAGCACAAACCAACCTACAAAACATACTGGCTTTGGGTTTAAGGCAAAGCACTTCAGAGATAGCTAAGTGCAAAGCTTAAAACAGCAAAGGCCTTTCCAGATCACAAGATTCTTGATGGTTCATCACATGGCTGCTCCTGAGGGACTGGCCCCTTCTTCTGGGTTTGAAAGGAAACTTTCAGTAAAGCAAAGGAATGGAGATGAAGAAGCACAGTTAACATGGGAACTCCAAGATCTGGCTTCAGTGTGTATCTCTGTTACATACACAACTTTGTGTGCATTCATTACACACTTAGCTTTTCTACCCCCCAGACAGTGAAAAATGCCTAAGAAGAAGACTGGTGCTCGTAAGAAGGCCGAGAACCGTCGGGAACGGGAGAAGCAGATAAGAGCTTCAAGAGCCAACATAGATTTAGCCAAACATCCTTGCAATGCTTCAATGGTAATTTAAAGTGTTTTTATATTACAATACTTAAAATCAAGTTATGTAAAACCACTAACAACAGATGGGGTAGGGGTCTAACCCCTACCATCCTATGATTCTGTATGCTAGGATGTCATTCTTCCTACCATCCTGCCTTTATATGTAAGGTTACATTTGCATCAGGGCTGTAATACTCGACTAAGAAGTTTTGTTCCTTATCAGAACTTAACTCAGGGTCCCTATGGAGTCTATAAATGTGATATATTTTACCTTGAACAAAAATAATCACCAGTATTGTATTTCTTTTCTTTAGGAATGTGATAAGTGCCAGCGGTAAGTATTTTCCCCCTTCTAAGCCCAGTAGTTTCATATTAATTGGTTTCAAGCATTTTACAAAGCCTTTTTTAATGCTTGCCTTTCCCCCCCCTTCCTCCCTCCATGCCTAGGCGACAGAAGAATAGAGCTTTTTGCTACTTCTGTAACTCTGTTCAGAAGTTACCCATTTGTGCACAATGTGGTAAGTAGAAATAACAAACTAACCCATATTATCCTCAGTCCTGTTTGAGGTGTTCAGCTCTCAGCAATTACAGTACCTTTGTCTGAAAGTACCTTTGCCATATTGGAAGCAGCTTCTTTTAAATCTGTTGTGATTACCCTCCTCGAGGTCTGCTTGATCATGCATATTCCTCTGACCCCTCTCCTGCCACCCCAGAGGTGTGCAGGTGTGGCTCATGGGTTTGGCTTTAGTGTTTGATCTTTGGGAGAATTGCCTTCTAGGTCTGAGGATACCTGACTGCCCATTTCCCTAGATTAACTGTGTGGAGTTAATCCCTAATTTCCCTAGTTAACTGTGTGGAGAAGAGGAGGCTCAGGGGTGACCTCATTGCTCTCTACAACTACCTGAAAGGTGGTTGTAGCCAGGTGGGGGTTGGTCTCTTCTCCCAGGCAACCAGCACCAGAACAAGGGGACACAGTCTCAGGCTGTGCCAGGGGAAGTTTAGGCTGGAGGTGAGGAGAAAGTTCTTCACTGAGCGAGTCGTTCGTCATTGGAATGTGCTGCCCAGGGAGTCCCCGTCCCTGGAGGCGTTCAAGAGGGGATTGGATGTGGCACTTGGTGCCACGGTCTAGTCATGAGGTCTGTGGTGACAGGTTGGACTCGATGCTTTGAGGTCTCTTCCAACCTTAGTGATATTGTGATACTGTGAGTATTGTTCCACAACATCAGCAAAGTTAAAAAGCACTCTTGACTGCCAGCAAGGTGCCTATAAAGAGTGCTTTTTAAGGGTGTTATAATTTCTGATGGGTTTAGTATCAATAAAGGCCACAGTGCATGATTCACCTTACGTGGCTTTGAAATGCATTGTGTGGCTCATGTTATTGGTATTTGCTAGAGGGCTGATGCTTTGCAGTCAGAGGAGGACACAACTCAGCTCTGAACGTCTCAGCTTTTAAAGATACCATTGCTTAACTTTCACCTTAATTTGGTTCTTTGGTTTGTTTTAACAGTTTAAATTCCTACCAATGCCTCAAACCAGAGCAAGTCAACCCATTGCCTTATCTCAGTACTGGGGCAAGAGACTTTGGCTGAAAATGGACATTAATTAATGCAGTCTAAGGGTGGGTTGCAGGTTATACACATTTGTTTGCATTATTTTTTACCTAGTTTTACAATTCAGCTTATATGGTTGATTGAAGTACTGCTCTTACATGAGCATTCATTCCAGTACTGTTTGGGTTTTTTATATGAGCTTCTTCTGATTGCTTGCCTTATTATTTTATTTCTTTAAAACAGGTAAAACCAAATGCATGATGAAGTCTTCAGACTGTGTTATAAAACATGCTGGGGTGTACAGTACTGGACTAGCAATGGTGGTATGTACACAGAACTACAGCCTTTTTTTGCACCATGAGCTTATTCTATGCAAATCTGAAAGAAGATAAAACAGATTTATGGAATGATAGCATGCACCATGCCAAGATTTTTTTCCCTCAGCATACCACCACAAAGCTTTTCTCTTACACTGGAAAATTGGATGCTAGTAAATCTGCATTGGTGGGAGTCTCTAAGCACATCATCAACAGCACCAGGGTTTACATGCCCTATAACCAATTCCTAGTCTCCAGTAAAATCACTCTGTAGAGTGTGGTAGGTTTTTCTTGCTGTCTTCTGAGTATTGTGGAGACTGTCAGTATAAGAGAGGGATCTGTTCCTTGGCTTTAGGGAGGAATAGTACTTTAAAATATAAACAAAGCAACAATTGAGCTCCTGGGAGAGAGCATCATAGCTTCTGGCCTTTGAGTTTTTGTTTAGAAGGACAAGTGATTTACCCCATTCTGGAAAGCAAGGTATGATGTCACAGCCTCTGGATTAAATGCTGCATGGACTAAACCTGCCTCCTGTGTCTGCCTCCAGTTGATGGCTTTTTCTGGGGAACACAGCTGGCCTTTCCATTCTGAAGTTCCTAAACTCATTCCATGCTTTCACAGATGCAGTATTTTGAGCCACTATTGTCCTCCTGGCTTTATGTGCCTGTCATGGATGCTGCAGTTTGTTCCTTATGGGCTGAGGAAGCTTCTGAAGTGCTACAATTCAGGGACAATTGACAAGTAGATCTTGTAGTTTAATCAAAACGGAAGTTAGAGTCTAATTAATTCCTAATGAGTTCTTTGATCTTTGCTTGCTGCTGAGCTTGTTTTCTCATGCAGCATGGCTTAAAATCCAGATGAGTGATCTCAGCCATAAGAATCTCCTGGCATTTTTCAGGTATTTTTTTGAACTTGCATTTTTGCTGGCACACAGTTAGAATTTATGGATCTCGGGTTTCAGCAGGAGGACACAATTTTCATGCATAAGATTTAAGATAGGAAATGGGAAAAACAGAAAAGCAGCAAACCCAAGTTATTTTTCATTAGATTTAATCCTGCAGAAGTGAATATCAAACAAGCAAGATGAACTGTGGAGCAGCTTGATAGGAATACAGATGTGGTTCACACTCTCTCGCTCAGCTGGAGTGAAGCCACTGAGAGAATGGATGCTTGGATACATTCAGAGTTATGGAACAGGCATCTCTAGGTATTGCAGAAGCCCCAGGATGATATCTTTCTGTAATTGCAGGGTGCAATCTGTGATTTCTGTGAAGCCTGGGTGTGCCATGGGAGGAAGTGTCTGAGCACACATGCCTGTATCTGCCCTCTTGCAGATGCAGAATGTATTGAGTGTGAAAGAAGTGTCTGGGACCACGGTAAGTTGCTCACACTTAAGAGAATCCAAACAATACTTTTCTCCTCACATTGCTTAAGTTATTGTACCTCTATTCTCAATGGAGCATTTCTAATCTCCACTGATCAGTCCCTGCTGTGTGTTTCTTCAAAGCAAGGCATTGTCCTCATTTTAGAAAGACCTTATGCAGTGGGGAATGGAAGTGACCTGCTCAAGAACATACAGCACTCAACTCATGGATGGTTATGTAATGGGAAGTACTAATTGTCCTGTCAGCTGAGTGCTTCACAGTTAAGCACTGGATCAGGTTGTCAGCACAGTTTGCTGCCATTCCCACTCCATTACAGGTATTTGGATTCCCAGTTGCTTAGTAAACCAAACTGACCTCCACTTGTGGAATCCTTTGAAGTGTTTATTTCAAGTGTGCATCAGAGGTGAGGGGTGGGAGGGAAGGAGACTGGATGAGAGAATGTGATCCAAGAAAAATACTCAATGCCATAGTCAAAGTGAAGAAAATAGTATTTGCTACATGTTGTATTCAGTTGTAGGGTACATGGTATTTTTCAGTATAATAAAGCATGGCAGTGTCTAATTTAGGACTCAAGTATTCATGACAGAAGGGAGAAGAGAAACTGCCTTGCTTGTTTGTAGATGCCTATGCATCTACAGAATTTTGATGCCTATTGCTAATTATTTTGCCTTGATAAATCTTCTAGGAGGTAGAATATTTGCCTGCTCTTTTTGCCACAATTTCCTCTGTGAAGATGATCAGTTTGAACATCAAGCCAGCTGCCAAGTTCTGGAAGCAGAGACATTTAAATGTAAGTTATTTGTAGTCAGCTAAGCAGACTCTCCAATTGCTTCCTCTGTGCTCCATCACTTTTTCCAAATAACTTCTATAACCACTGGAGGCAGGGGCCTCTTTCCTATCTTCTTGCCCTTGATATCCAGTTATCTGTACTAGAGCTTTTGTCTCTGACCTTCCTCCATGCCATACTGTCCATGGCAGTTGTTGCCTTGCCTGGCTTTTATAGGCTTCCCATAGGAAGTTGCCTTTGCAGGAGCCAGTGGTCTCTGAAGCTGCAGTATGGGCAGTGGACAGTGGTCCTGCTGATGCTGCTTTTTCGCTCTGCAGGCAAGAAGGAGCTCTCTTCCACTCTTCTGACTGTATGATCAGCTAGTTCTAGATACATTTTCCTCGTGGAAAACAGCTGCCCTAAACAATAACCACTTGTGTTAGCCTAGCTGAACTTTGAGGTAGCTGTGGATGGCCTGTGGCATCTGTTGACTTTGCAAAAGCAGCAAGCCCTGAGGAAGGCCAAGGCTTAGGAAGCAGTCATCATCTGACTCAGTAAGATGGGCTGAGCGTGGAAGTAAGTAACAAAAATAGTGTTCACCCAGAGCATGAACTCAGTCCACAGTTGACTGGTCAGTGAAGAACCTAACACTATGTTGTCAGTAGATAGCAAACATTGATGTTTCACCTGGTTAAAGAACAGGTAGCTGAAGACCTCATGTCCTTTTAAATTGCAATTAATTGTGTGGTCTAAAGCTGGTGTTTGTAAGAGGACATGATGGCCATGCCTGACTTTGCTGGTGCACTACTTACCTCTGGCTGAAACATGGAAGTTTCAAGAAAAGTTGAAAACAAACAAACAAGAAACCAAGTATGTATGTTTGAAATAACTAATCTTCTGTTGAGGTATGATCTGTAAGGTCCTTTCCAGCCCAAACCATTCCATGATTTATTTTCTGTCACCGTTAACTACTGTTTGATTCATCCCATGAGACAAGCATTTGTCCCTTCCAAAAGCTGTATGCATGTCCTGACTATTGGAGCACTTTCAGGCTTCAGTATAAAAATTCAAGGTGCTCTTTATCATATCTAAGACTTCTCTACAGAGCTGAGTAATCTCTTGTCATAATTGATTGCTCCCAATTAAGAATTGTTGATTTCAATGCTGTACTCTCCCTTTAGAGATCTCCTGTCTCCTTTTCATCTCCCATCTTTTTTCTTCCCAGACAGCTATTTTCTAAGCCTTGATGAGCCTCCCTTGATGTATTTTGCCAGAATATCTTTCTGCATAGCAATATTGAAGCAGCAACAGCTGTTCCACAAGAATATTGTTGTGTGTTTGTTTCCCCCCCTCAGTGATTGTTGGAAGCTTTTAATTTACAGATGTGATGTCACACTCTGAATAGAGAAATTGCTTTGAGGGTTTTCACCATGCTCAATATTATGTGACATGCTGCAGTCTTGGTAGAGAGGCAGGATTTTTGTCAGTGTGTAGTAACAAGATTACAAACCCTGCACTTTACAGAATACAGGAAGTTTAAAAGTGGTCATGCAATTGTAGTCTAAATCCCATTCTAGCTGTGAAAAAGGTACTTTCTGTTGCTTTCTGTCACTGTCCAAGAGAAGTTTAAGTGCAGATGCTCAGGAATGTTTGAATATACCTGCATGAGCATGTCCAGTTCTGTCTTTAAACACGTGACCAAGCGCTAAATCCCCAGGCTCAAGAGATTTGTCGCTTCAGATTCAAAAGCTTTGTTGTCACAAGGGTAAGGCAAGGTGGAAGGGAACAAACTTGCACAGAGACTGGTAAAATAAGTATTGCTGCTTCTTGACGAGTAGCTGTTCATCCAGCTTCGCGTTGCTGCCAGTTACTGTGTGGTTGCCTTTACTATGCTCCCTCTAGTGGAGTGAAGAAACCAAGGTGAAGCTTCAGGCCAAGTTAAATTCTGAGCATCAGCTCTGCTCTTCACAGCTCGTGTGCCAGCTACACCTCTTCAACACAGATTTTCACATAAGGTTGTGTGCAATAAAGTATATTTCCAGAGGACACGATAGAAAATGCAGACCAAAACAGCTGCTCTAGGTTTGGAAGCTTGCAAGCTTTAAGTGTTCTCACCTTTCATTTATGAGATGAAGGTGTTAAAGGCTACCATGGCATTGCTTCAAGTGACTGTAAAATGCTAGTGCTCCTTGGTGAGGAGGAAAAACAAGGTGACCACTTAATGCCAGATTGGTTCTGAAGCTTCTGGTTTTGAAAGTTTGGAAACTTGAAAAAATAGTTCATTCCTCCCTCCCCCCCCTTAACCTTTTTGTGTCTAATTGCATTATCGTTTAAATCTGAACTTGGAGAAATGACCAATTTGTGTTGCCAAAGCACAGTTGTGTCAGGGGGATAAAGAACAAAAGCCTCAATTGCAGCATTACATACTTCTACAAGCTTTTAAAAACATCTCAGCTCTGCAGTTTCCAAGTGCTGAATTTTACATGTTGATTTTTCTCCAACAGGTGTTTCCTGTAATAGGCTTGGGCAGCATTCATGCCTGCGCTGTAAGGTAAAGAATAAAACAAGTAGCTACAGCTTTAGACTTGTTCTCCTTAGCCCCAAGGCTGCTACCAAGCTTTGCCATGTCTGTCTCTACATTGGTCAGAAATTATTCATACTTCTGTATTAGTTTCTGAAGCCTGGAAGTGGACTTGTTGGGGACAGAAGGGCCTTTATCTGTGCTTGCCTAATGAAACACAAGCTAGTGGTGTGCATCCTTATGGCAGGTGAGGTGCTCTTCACCTTTGTTCAGCTCTGTGTTTAAACTGGGGCTGGACCACCTTTGGGCCTTTTCAAACAAACAAGGAAAACCTCACCAAAACTGATCCTTGGTCTTGACCAGAATCGAGGCTTTGGCATATGTTTTGATCCAGTGTAGAGCAAAGACAATGAAAAAAGTTGTTTTCTTTTTAAATCTGTCCAGAAACCACTGCAGCCTGGATCCAACAGAAGTAGATTTGGTTTTTCATATGCAGAGGCTCATTTGGTGACATCATTTTGTTTTTACACACAAAGCTTTGTTTTTATACAAAAAGTTCCACTTGCTTCAGCAGCAGCATTGTCCACACCTATCCAGGTGTTGGTTCATTGCCTTCTCCTACTCTTCTTACCCTCCATAGGTTTCCCTGCAGTCTGCCATGGCAGTGATTTCATACTGCAAATTGTCCCTTTCTCCAGATGTCTTCACGGGCACCCTGGTGCCCAACACGTGAAATTTCAATCTCTAATTCTTGCCTTCAGCATTCTGGCACACATTTCTGATTGTATTTTATTTAAGTTTGCCAGGCTCCTTGGGGGCAACTCTGTAATCCAGTCCTGGAGCATGTTCCTTTCTGTCCTGGTTTACCAGGACTTCTATCCAGCCTCTTCCCTGGGAAGCCACAAAACCACGTTTAACACAAGTGGTTGCTCTATGCACAGACTCCGGTTCCACTGCTGATAGAGCTCATTAAATTTTAATCCCAACCAGCAAACTCTGCTGCTGATAGATACTTTTTTGCTTGCTGTTTGCTGTTCTGTGATTAGAACCTTTAGCCTTTGTATTCTCCTCTCACCCCACAGGCTTGTTTTTGTGATGATCACGTGCGAAGTAAGGTTTTCAAGCAGGAGAAAGGAAAAGAGCCTCCCTGCCCTAAATGTGGCCACGAAACTCAGCAGACAAAGGATCTGAGCATGTCAAGTAAGCTTGCTTCTCTAGCTAAACAGCAGCACAAGTACCAGAGGTGACTACTGTTGTGCATAGGAGTAAAGTCTGAATCCTTCTGATTGTTTTGTGAAGCGTTGCTGTGTTGTAGAATTGAGCAGCCTCTTAACCATTAATGCAAGTGCAAGGCTGTTTAGTTTGGGATTTTAGTTGTGGAAAAATTGCCAAAATGACTACTTAAAGCCTTCATTTCATCTACAAGAAGTTGGCTAATGAATTTTAAAGCGTGATTTGATGACACACAGCCTACCTCAGCCACTCCTGTGCATAAATCACAGTTTTTGTTGTGTCTGCAAAGCACATCCAGGTACAGTTTTTTCTTGGCATAAGTACCAAAGGTTTCTCCTAAGTCATGCTCTAGGGGCAGACTTGGCTGCAGGGGACAGACTGTGCAGCAGAAAAGTTGTGTCAGAACCTGAAAATGTCAGGTTTAGGTAAAAGGCTGTCTAGCTCTGTATGGAAAAGATTGCTGGTGATGGATGGGAACATGACGACTTTTTTCTGCCTGCAGCACGTTCTTTGAAGTTTGGCCGACAGACTGGAGGTGAAGATGGAGATGGAGCTTCTGGTTATGATGCCTACTGGAAGAGTCTCTCCTCCAGCAAGGCTGAAGATGCAGGTGACCGTGAGGATGAATGTGATGCATATGAAGATGATGATGAAGATGACAACGACGAAGGAGGAAAGGATTCTGACACTGAGCCCACAGATGTATTCAGCAATTTGAATTTAGGAAGGACCTATGCTAGTGGATATGCACACTATGAGGAGCCAGAAGATTAAGCCTAGTATGCTGGCAAGCTAGAAATGCTTGGAAGGAGCTAAGCAGTGCTTCACTTGAGCTGTGTACATGCCAGTAGGATAGGTCTATCAGGTACTTACATATCAGAGTTAGCGAGTAAAGAGTATGGGACTCCTGCAGTAACTCCAGGTGACATTTGTTTTCTTTGGTATAAACCAATATTGGGTTTGGGACTAGGGGAGAAAATGGGAATATTCTTATTCCCCTAAGCAACAGAAATGGTTTTGTCCTTGAGTTACTGATTATAATGGATCAATACCATTTTCTCCTATCAATACAGGAATAGGGGAGATCTGTACAACTGGTTTCTATTTGCTCATCAGAAATTAAGTTATTTTTTACAATAATTTTTGTTAATTGGTATCATAATGTAGTGGTGGGTTGGTGACTGTATTTTGTTTGGTCTGCACAATAAAAGTCAGCTGTATTCTCTAAAGAATTGTCATAAATACTGGTCTCCCCTGAAGGCTTGGGAAGCAAGTTGTATACAAAGTGTAAATTGACACTAAAATAACTTCTTTTATGCAGGTAAGGGAGATCAGTGTAGTTGTACTTGGACATTACCTTTCCAACATTTTTAGTGGTAGATAGCAAACAATGAGGCTCTCTACAGTCGGTACAGGGGCACCCCAAGTAATCAAAATTTTTATTGCAGGTTTTTATTGCAATAGAAATGTTTGTGTGTGCTCTCTGCCACTCAAATCTAGAAGACAATTTCTCCTTAGGTCAAAAGGAGAGTGGTTTCTTCTGTGCCTAGCTTTCAACACACTTCTTGCACATAGTAAAAGGGAAACAACCCCTATGAACTGATAAGTTGAGGAAGCAGAGTGGGGGTTAAAGTACTGGATTCAAATACTGTTCTGTGCAAATGTGCTGGTACAAGTGATCAACACAACTGAGCTGAGGAGGTGGCACTTGCAGAAGTGTTTGCAGTGATTCTGATTTGAAAGTCAACATCTTAATTACCAGCCTACACATCTAAGTGAGAGTATTTAGTCTCCTGTAGGGCAGTGTTCAGAGGACAGCAACTCTTAACAGCAGACAGGTCAAGATACAAGAGCAGCCACCTGAAGTGTTACTCCAGCTTTCTAAATGCCATGCCTAAGTACAAGAGAGCTATTTCTTGTTATCTGTCAAATAGCTGAACTGATTGTAGAATTAACTACTTTTGTGGTGCTTGCTGTACTGTTTTGTAACAGCTAAAGGTCAGATGTTGGCAGAGCATGCCCTGTTGAGAATAATTGTTAGGATGGCCAAATGAGCATTTCTTAGCGAAACAAGATTGAGGAACCTGCCCTTGATACTTCCCTCCCAGATACCTCTGATACTGAATGCATGAAAGATGTGAGCTGGAACACATCCAAGGCAGAAAAACTGACAAAGAGCACAACCTGATTATGGCAGCTGTGGGAAGAAAATGTACAGGGAAGGGGTGCATGACCTGATCAGTGCATGTCAAGGACTTGCCTTCAGAACTGGAAGCCTGTTAATGCAGTGTCTGAGCGCCAAATTCCCCTCAAAACTGAAATTCCATAGCCATCCAGTTTCATGTGCTAGCAAAGATCTACCCATCGTCATTTATGTACCTGATTAATGTCTTGATTTGGCATTTGCATAACCAAACTCCAAGTGAGGGAAGGAGGGTGCCTGCCAGTTGGGCAGCGATTCCTTATTTGTGAAGCTGGCAGCAGTGGCAGAATTTCAGCTCAACTTCACGTGGTCCAAAAACTTCCACAGTTCAGTCCAACTGTGGCTGGTCAATTCCAGCAAAAATGCCAGGTTTTTATCTTGGCTGATGTTCTGAATGCAAAAACAATTGCACAGCAGGGCAAAGTCTGCAGGGCTGAGGAATCTGCGTACTTTTCTGCATACATGTAAAATTCTAGCTGCTTGTTTGTCATTTAGTAACATTATTACTTAATTACACAAAATTCCCCTTTAAGGTTGTTGGCTCTTGAATGAGGTTTTTCCCCCCCCCATATGAAACCTGCTGCTGTCAGTGGCTGTGCCAAAGGCTGCTGACGTAACAGAATTAATCATCATAATCAGAGGAAAGAATTATTCATTTTCTCATTGAACTGCCCTTGTAAGATCAATCCTGCAGAGCTAATGCATGTCCCCGTGATACTGTCATAAGAGAAGGTCACAGTGCTGCCTGTAACAGATGCTCAGGATACCTGCTGTCATTTAACAAGGTCACCACTCAATGGACAGAGGCATTTATTTGCTGTTTGCTTGTGCTGCTGTTGGAGGCACTGGAAATGCCTGTGCTGTGAACTTGCCTGGAAACAGGGCCAGGTACGAGACCTGCAGCGGCTGGCTGAGGGCTCAAAACAAGCAAGTTTAAGCTGCTTTAAAGTAATCTGGTGGATTCAGTCCAGAACAGACAAACATGACCTTGTTTTCTACTAATAAAGTACATTTATGGCAGGACACAGTGCTACAAGTTGCACTTTCTCATCCTTTGCTGCTTGTTTAGTGAAGTTAGAAGCATGTGGCCTGTGTGGGATAGGTCCTCAAAGCTTGATTTCAAAGAGTGCATCAGTTGGTTGTCTTAAGGTAAATGATAGGAAGAGGATGCAGCAGAGTGAGCACCTGTCCCAGCTGTATTGAAAGCCTGGTCTGGGACAAACTGCCAATCTCATCAGCTCTATTTTGCTTTGCTTTTCATCTACCTTCAAGTGTCTTGAAGAAATACTAGTGGGGCACTGACAGGGCAGTCTGCCATCTCCACATCAAAAATATAAATTAGTACTCCATTTACTTGTTCTTCTGAACTGAGCAGCTGATTGAGCTGGTGCTAAATGTGAAGGTGAGGATGCCATGGTACTGATGATGCACATTTTACAACTCCCAGGATCTCTGGCTAAATCAGGCACTGCTGCAACCCACCAAGTACTCTTGGGCTGCTTCTTTCACACAATTTTTCAAGTCACTGGGATCCAGGACTTAGTGCCTGGGCTCCCAAGAGGGAGCAATTTAGTCTTTAGTATCTGCAGTTAATCTTAAAATGTCAAGAGATGTTACGGAATGAAATATGAGGATAAACTGAGGTGAGAAAGATGGAAAAAAGCTGGACATGAGGTTAATGTGCTGCCTTTAGCATAAATGTATTGGTTGTGAATTTCAACAATTCCACTGGAAAGTGCTTTCAAGACTGAAAGAGGAAGATGCTTAAGGCAGGCAAAGAGAAGATTCTACAAAACACATTTAACAAGATCTCCAGAAAATCACAGAATCACCAAGGATGGAAGAGACCTCAAGGATCATCAAGTCCAACCTGTCACCACAGACCTCATGACTAAACCATGGCACCATGTGCCCTCTTGAACACCTCCAGGGATGGGGACTCCACCACCCCCCTGGGCAGCACATTCCAATGGCTAACAAGTCTCTCAGTGAAGAACTTTCTCCTCACCTCGAGCCTAAACTTCTCGTGGCACAGTCTCCACATAGTCCACAAATACTTGGTAAAAGCTCAAGGGAATTAGGACAGAGACAAGTTTTATCAACTCAGCTTTGTAGAACATAAATAGAAAACACAGTAATTGACAAAATCACAGCCTGAGCCATCCAGTTGGCAACAGGCCTTTGCAGCTTGGGCTCTACGTCTCCTACCCATGAAACTCTAGGGCAAACATATTTTATAACTAATGACACTCCTTTATTAAGATTATGTGTACTGTAATTAGCTACCACACATCTGAAATTGAAGCAGGGCCTAGTTTTTAAGCTTCCATAGCCAGGATAGACAAAAAAATACCAGCAAGAGAACATTGCAGACAGGAGAATCGTTCCATGGAAGAGCCACTAATTTCTCCTTTGCTAAACAAATGATAGGCTCACAAGCACAGAAGCTTGTACTTTGTCTTCTGCAGCTAATTTACTTGATTAGATATTCATGCAATATGGGGGGGGGGGGAATAAAAAAACATCTAAAAAAATCACATTTCAGTCCCTCATCAAATTAAAGTACTTCTAATAAGCAGGCAGTTTTGCTGGTAGTTTACAACAAGCCCATTTGTAAGCCCTGCACAATGTTCTTTGCAATAAGAACTGCAAAGCATAGGAAAAGCTTTTGTAGCCATTGTCAGTCCTACTGATTTCTAACATTGAAGTATCTGAAGTGTTTGCTGCCCCTCTGAAGCCAGGGATTCTTCCACAGTGTTCCCCAAACTTAGCAGTAATTGAAAATTCACTTTGGTTTCCTTCAGTGAGTGCCTGCTGGGCCTGGGTAACATTCTGGCTTTATTGTGACATTACCTGATGCCTGCTGTAGTTTTTTCACATTACAAAACCACTGAGTAAGTTTTAATTTCTCATTAGGGGGTTAGAATGCAAAGCCCCACAATTTCTTTAGCAGGTAATACACATTTTTACTGCTGTTGTTGCCTGTCACTCTTCCCACTGTTTGTTTTTGGTGCAGAAAAGGAGGCTGTTTCTTTTGAAAGAGAATCACTGCCAGTCAAGCACACAAACCCTCGGGCTGCCTCCAGTCTGATTTAAATTCACCTTATTTTGGTGGCAGAGATGAGGATGAGCCCCTTGAAGATTTTCTCACCAGCAGGAGAGATGCACAAGGACCAGACCCTTGGTGTCAGCATCAGTTGGAAGTGGTGTGCTCTCCTGCCAGTCCAAGGTGGTAAAAACTGAAAAGTGACCTTTCACTACCTTACTCTGGAAGCCAGCAGAAACCCAAATGCTGCAGCCTCTACCTTTCTTTAAACACTAACTGACCAGGAAAAAAAACCAACCAAACAAATGCCTAGAAAGCTGAATCTCACAAAGAACATATTTTCTCTCTACTGCTTCTTCAAGGATAACAGAATGCTTGCACAAGCTTATACAGAAGTTATTATCACTCCTTGTTTTTTCTTTAAATATATATATCAGTGAAGCATGGATTTAAGTGAGAAAAAGAAACAGCAACAGAAAGATAAATCTATCAACAGCTGAACAACAAAGCCATACTGAGTGCTTTGTAAGAAGGGGATGCAGAGACAATACCATATGCTCAAAATTGGCTTTTTCTGCCCCCTCCTCTTCAGTCTGCAAGCACAGGCTAAGCAAGCATTATGCAGAGATTAACCTTGGGGTTTTGTTTGCCAAAGCATTAACAGTTCCAAGGGAGCATTAACAGTTCCAAGGGAGCTTCAGAGGGAGCACGATACAATTTCGTACTAGACAGTTAGTGCAGCACAACCATTGTGAGCAGATTTGGAACCTTAGGAATAATTTACAAGTTTGATGATAAATTGCATTCCTGGCATATTCTCCCCACTTTCTTGGTGTCACATGTTTTTCAAAGATCCATCATGACCTTTACATGCTGATACTGCACAAGCACAGCCCTCTGATCTACCATCAGAAGTCAGTTCTAAGCAGGTAGTGCCAACATAAACCACAGCAGGTACTGGCAGGGTTTCTCACACCTTCAGACAAACACCACTCTTCTTCTGCCCAACACTTCACAAAGCCATCAGCAAATTAACACCTCAAGAAGCCTTTCCAGCAAGCAACATTTCTGACCTTGGTTTCACTCTGCAAGTTTTAAGTCAACTGAGAGAGGCTCAGTGCCCACCATACTACTGGTGTTCGAGTGGAGATGTACACTAACCATTCCCTGGGCTCTCTCAGGGCCACTGCACCACAAGATGCTCAAACCTCCCCCCAGCCTCAGCTGTGGGATGAAAGAACAAAGACACAGCACCTTCGTAGCCACCCCAAAAGCACCAGAGCTCACTCACCACAAGCTTCTCCCCCTTCTCTCCAGATCTATGAGCCATCTCCTCTCCTCTGACCATTACACAGAGAAAGCTAAACCATCACTCACCTCCATGCAGCATGACTCCAGACCAGAATGCCAGCCAGTGCTCCTCTGCACCACAGAAGCTCCCTGATGGCACAGCTGAGTGTGGTCTTTCTCTGCAGCAGGCCTTCAGCATCAGCAAGCCCTTTAACTACCCTCAGCTTTTGCCTGTTGCTGTCAAATGAGCTGCCATGGTCCCTCTGCACCTTTGCAGGTGCTGCGTGATCAAGTACTGAGTCCTGCTGCACCTTCCTGCTGCTTCAAAAGATAAACTGTTTCAGCATACAGTAGAAATAACTTCTATCCTATTTAAAATGTGACAGATCTCCTATGCCATACCATTTTCTTACACCTAAAATGAATTTGCAGATGATGATACATATTTTCTAGTGACCCTGGATGTTGTATTGTTAAAATACTAGCACTCTTGTTACAATGCCTTTATAATATATTAATATGACTATCTCACCTTCTAGATAACTAAAATATAACCTCAGGGACTTTCATATGCTGTCATTTTCTTTGGTTATGTAAAAAAATCAACAAATATTTTAGCTGTATCAGATTATTAGCAGCAAAAATTGAGCCACAGCCCCTCCAATGCCATTTAAGCTTAAATGAAAGTTTTTCTCCTGTGGGAGATGTGTGGTTGTCAGATAAGCAACTTGCTTCCAGCTTCACAGAGGAAGTTAAGAGGCCTTCCCACTTGCTCCATTGCTGGTTTTCTAAGCTGCATCCCAGCAGGAGCATACCATGGGACGATAAGTGTTGCTGGAGCTGACAGGGAAGTAGTGTTCTGCCCAAGCAGTGATCTGACCCATGAAGCTCCAGGACATGCTATTTTCTTTCCAGCTAAGCTCAGGTCCTTTGCTGAAATTTCTGAAGGTGAGAACAAAAGCCAAATGATCTGTCATGTTCTTTCCTCAACTAAGTGTGGTGTCTGCATTTTGTTCTAATATATGGGTATTGTCAAACCACATGATTAATAAACTGGAGGGAAGGTCCTCCCGTGCCTGTCTGTTCCAGCCCCTGCATGCCACGCAGTGTTTGGTGGGCTGTGGTTCCTTGCTCATCTCAATCTCTGCGCTTCTACCTCCTGCCAATGACCCCACTCTGCCCACTCAGCCTTAGGTTCAGCTGGAAAACAAGAGCTGATACCCAGCACCCTGTAAGCCATGACTGTGTTACAGGGAGTTGGATGTCAGTGAAATGCAGTCTGTCTACTGGGTGACTGTGATCTTTGGACAACCTCCTCCTCCCTCTGAGCCTGCAGGACCTGGTAGAGGTTTTCTGCTAACTCAAACACACCTTGATGAACTGCAGCCAGGGGCTGTACCTTTGCATGGCCCTTTCCCCAGTGTTAGTGTTTCTTCTGGCACTGATACTGATCATTTGCTTTGTGATATGCAGCAACTGAAGCCCTGTAAGGCGCTTTTGCAGTATGGTAAGTGACAGAGAGCCCAAGCACAGCTCACTTTTATTTACCCAGAGCTAGCAGCTGGGAAGAGCAGAAGGCAATTCTTGTCTCAGGACTCTCAGCCCAGCACCAGGCACTGGTTTCCAGGGAGCCATTTCTGCCTAAAGAATCGAGTCTAATCAAGGACCAAGGCAAAGAGCAGAGCTCCAGCTGCTTGCAGAGCCTGAGCTCCCTTGAGCAATGCCTCTGCACAGCTTTGCAAACTACAGCTAGCAGCATGCCACATTTGTCTCCGGAGCTGAGCAGAAAGACCGGCACAAAAAGCTGTTTGTGTGCTCTGGTATTCTGCTAGTGACAGGACTTGTCACCTTCTGAGACTCCAAATTAATGAGTATATGTAAATGTAGAATTAGTAGCTGCAGTTTAAAAAAAAAACAACAACCAAACCAAAGACTCACCTCAGATTGCCTCTGTGTTTAGTGTAGGAGGAAAGCAAATGATCATTTCCTGTCATTTAAATTAAGAGAGTTGTGCAGTTCATCCTGGGAAGGTTGGACATGTGCTGAGGTACCAAGTGTCCATTCCAGCTGCTACTATATGAATAGGTATTTACCTCACATTGCTTCAAAGAGCCCAGCTTTTCCAAAGCCAGCTTTCACATACCATGAGACTTCTCTTGCTGTCTGCAGACTTCTGGCACTCTGGCTGAACTGAACATTCTATGGCCACACACTGCAGGGAGAAGTAAGCTGCTAAGATGATTGGCTGAAAGAATACCATTTGAGGACGTGGGAGATTAGAGGTGCCAGGAGAAGGAATTCCCAGGTCTATTCTATACTGCAATATATTTAGAGGTGCTGGAACTGCACACAATCCTAGGCAGTTCAGATTAACCATGAGATGTAGCTGCACCAGAAATCCATAGTCTTCATTCTTATTTCTGCTGTGGAAAGACAAGTCTTTAATTTCACTCTTGCACTGCTGGGCACTGTGAAATCTTCTCTGATGGCCAAAAGGGTGAAAGTTGTTTCTCCATTTGTGCCTGTAAGCTCTGAAAGCACTCACTTCTGACAGAAATAAACCTGCATTCTTTGAAGATCCAGCAGATTCATAGGATTTTCTGCTTTCACCAATGCCACCACTCCAGGCATTAGAATTCCAGGACTATCCCATAGCTCTCTTATCAGTAGAAGAGTAACTCATGACCAGTAACTCATGGCTTAAATTTGTGCTCCTAAATATTACAGAGCTTGCACTGTCAGGAAAAGAGGTCCTTCTGCCACTTGTCCAATTTACATGGAGAAAACCCAAGGGACACATGAACTGCATCACTGGCCAGCTGAAAGAGCTAGCTTAGTACTGATGTAGTTTCAGATGCATTCAGGTATTAAGCTACCTTTGTGATGTAAATGACCTACTTTTTATATACCTGGAAAGTAACTATAAAGTTACCAGCATAAAACCAATAAAGCAGGGAGTTCTATAGGAAGTGGCAAGTGAGTTACTGAATTGCTCTAGGCAGTGTAACCTACTTCTGCATAGTCACAGATGGGGAAGGTTTACTCATTGTCTAAAATTTATACTCACAGAAAGAAAAGCAAAACAGAAAAGCTTCTTCCTTCTTCCTCTCCAAGTTCAGTTTTTCCTTCTCCTCCTCGCCCCTCAGCAGCCAAAAATCCCCAAAGGTGGTTTCTTTTAAAGGAAAGCAGTCCTGATGGGACTAACACTGTAAGGTGAAGGAGAAGGTTATTAACTAAAGTGATATTGCAGCTTAGGGGAGTCTAAAGATGTAATGAATTTCCAAAAGCTAGACTGTAGCCATTTGAAATTGCATGTTTATGTTTGATTGATCAGGCAAATGTGTTACTTTAGAGATAAGGCTGAAGTTATCACATTGAGAGATGGTTTCTAGCCACGCTATCATCTGGTTAAAAAGAGGCAGCACCCAAGGGCTGTGTTTGTTATTAAAAGCATCTGTTTTAGTTCCAGGGGAAAGGAAAAAAAAAAAGAAAGGATTTAAATCTTTGCTTCAGAAAGTGTGTGACAGAACTGGGAGGACAAAGTTACTTTCAGTCTGTGAAATGACAGAGATCCTGACCCTACCCTTCACTAAATGTGACTGCTGGTCACAGCAGCAGTCCTGCTAACTTCAGCATAGCTCAGTTACTGCTCAGGAGATACTAACTGGTGTATGCCAGCCATGCTGTTTGTGTGTGTGGGGTGCACACACTGCTTGATTCCAGGGGACAAGGAGAGCAAGCTGAATCCCCACATCTGGAGGTGCTTGAAAGATGTAGAGATGCAGCGCTAAGGGATGTGGTTTACGACCAGACTTGGTAGACTTAGGTAATGGTTGGACTTGATGATCTTAAGGGTCATTTTCAACAGAAATGATTCTCTAAGTTTACTGCACCCTGGAACTGTTTGCAGGACCCACACATTTCTGCTCCAGAAGGGCACTGCACATGCCAGTTTCTGGAAGCATCAGACTGGCTGCACCTCCAATCTGGGAGCCATCCAGGAAATCCCAGGTCAAGGCATGCTAACCTTCACAAAGAGCCTACTTGCTGTGCTGGGGTAAGACTCTCACTAGGGCAAAATACCTCCTGAGGTCTTCTTTTGAACTGACAGTGGGGACAGTGCCCTTACTCTGGGCAGCCATGGTTTCAGAATTGTGCTGCTTTTTAGATCCCAGTATGTCAAATGCAGAGGGTAATATGGAGAGGTACCCAGTTGCTTCAGAGGTATTTTATCTCCCCTGCCATTTCATGAAACCTGGAGACAGAACACTATGAAAAGGGTATTTGAGGACTGAGCTGCTTTTCTTTTCAACAGCATACTGCCTGCTTTTAAAGTTTACTGAGCTATTGGTTGTAAAAAATGTACAAAGCTAAGAGGTTTCTCTTGGTCTGTAGTCACTGCCACAAAGGTATTCCTCCAGACTCTTTCACCTTCCCTCCTGAACTCCTCAGAGATCTCTGCTGCTCTCCCTGGCAGCAGACCAAGGGAAAACAGCTTCAGCTAAAGCTCCCCTTGTAGCAACAAACCACCATTGATCAGCCACATTCTGTCAGTGCCAATTTTTTGTAGCTGGCACTTTTTAAAATGCATGGTTTCTCTTTTTATTCAGATTTCAGGCATGCAAGGTAAAGCAAATCACCAGAGAGAATTTTTTCTTTGACTTGAGTCTGAAAGCAAGCCTGCTGCAGCTGAGCACCCCTGAAAACACCAGTTCCAATCCATCTCAGGCCAAGCTTGGGAGGTCCTTTTCCTGCCCTTCAAGTCTGAAGGTAAAGCAAAAGAAAATATTCTGCAATACCAAGTGAATAGCTAAAAGACTGGCAGCGGGAGCAGAAAATTGCTGAGCAGTGCTACTATAGTGTCAAGGTAGTCAGCAGTTGTAGGAAAAAGGCAGCAGCACATTAAGATACACACCAGTGAAAAGTGGTAATAGATCTGTCCTTCCAGGACAGAGGGAAGTGGTGTCCTTCAGTGCTGGAGCTGGGGGTGAGGCATCAATGGCTGAATTTTACGAATGCTGTTTGCAGAATGATAATGCATCCTCCTTTCTAGTAACCCAACCTTCTTTCTCCACTGAATGGACATCTCATTTTCTTGGAAGGATAAGCAGGAGCCTCTCAAAAAAAGGCATGAGGTACCTCTCACTGGGGAACAAGCAGGAGGAGCCAGTGGTATCCTACATTGCTCCTGTATCAACATCCGGCTGAAGTTCTCTGCACACAGGCCAGGTAGCTGCCACTGGCTTGTTCACAGCCTTGGGCACACCAGCCCAGCTGGGGATGTGGGTCCTGAACTAGTTTTCAGCTGTATCTCTGTGAATTCAGGGTGATTCTTTTAACCAAACTGGAAGTGTTCTGGATTTATACCTATGTCCTTACTGGCAGAGCTTGGCCTGCTGCAGTGACATCTTAATCTTGCTTTCATGCCCATGGGATATTGACTTTAACAAAATACTCTTTGCTTCATTTCTCAGCTTTGCAAAACAACTTAATGGATCATATACTTAAGGGAGCACTCCCATTAATTTCTAGCTTACATTCTCACTCTTTCACAACACCAAAATATCAGTGGCTTTAGCCTTTTCAATACCATTTCCTCTGACAGCACACAAGTCAAAACCAGAAGGCATAAAATAAGCTTTTATTCCTCTAAAGCCATCCCTGTATTAGCTTTGAGGATGGAGGAAGAGTCATACAAAGCCCCTTCTACTTACCTTCCTTCTGAGCAGGCTAAAGGCCCCATGTATTCCTTGATGATTGACGTTTGTTTGTTTAGCATGACCCTGATTCTCTTCTTGCTCACACATTTATCAAGCATGAAGGTTTGCCACAGCTGACGTCAGTGGAATTTTATCAGCATAAAAGCAGACAAAAATCTAAGTACAACTGACAGAAGAGGCAGCTTCTGAAAGGAAAAATATGCATTTGCTGTTACTGAGATGAGAGAAAGGAAACTTCTTGTCTATTTGCAGCTATATCCCTTTGAAGCATTACAAAGCCCAGTGGAAAACCTAGATGTTAGAGACAGTATAATCACTTAGAGAGCTAATGTGCATAAACATATATAAAATGAGTGTTTGCATTTTTTTTTCTGCACACCTTTCTTTTTACTGTAGTACTGTATAAATCAGACCTATTTTATCATCACTTGCTATGCCTTGTACCCTCCTTAAAACATCTGAGTGAACAAATACGTATTCCCAGATCCTTACAGCCCTAACAACCACATTTCCTTGTATTTTCAGGGGAAAAGCCTTCAACATGTATTTTTTTTTCTTCTTTCTCTGAAGCATATTATCTGAGGTGGGACTGGGGAGATTGAATAACTCAGGGTATGTTTTCCAACCTGTGAGAAATTTGAGTGAAAAAGGTCACATCGTAGAAGAGTATTAACTGGAAAACTCAGAGCTCACTCACCCGCTGCGGGTGGCAGCTGCGCTAGCGACAGGAACACTTCTCTGAGGATCATAACCTTTTCTTTCTTGTTCCTGCTGGTCCCCAAGAGCATATGGCCATCGTTGCATGGATGAGAGAACCACAAGTCATACCCATGTAGAACCTAGGAGAAAAATCACCCTGATCATTTGAAGCATATGGATCCAATGAGGCTTGAAAGGTGGGCTGAGGAGAGGGCTTATGGTATGCTCTGCTGGCAGCGAATGACTGTGCTTCCCAGACAGGGGATCCTGCAAAGTGTGGGCTGGAAACCCACCATGTCTCCCTCACACCAAGTGGTTGTTTACAGAGAGCAGGACAAAAATGAGAGAGTGGTGTGGGAGATACAGCTTCAGTGTGAAGATCTGTATCACAGAATCATTAAGATTGGAAAAAACCTTTAAGCTCATCAAGTCCACCTGTAACCCAGCTACCATCACTACATAGAATACATAGAATAAACCAGGTTGGGAGAGACCTTCAAGATCATCGCGTCCAACCCATCAACCAATCCAACACCACCCAAACAACTAACCCACGGCACCAAGCACCCCATCAAGTCTTCTCTAGTCTACTAGACTGTAGCCTGAAGCACCACACCCACATGCTTCTTGAACACCTCCAGGGATGGCAGCTCCACTGCCTTCAAGGCAGCCCTTTCCAAAGCCTATCTACCAATCTCCCATGGAAAAAAAGTCATAAGCAGGTTAGGAAGAAGCAGCACAGCAGAGAAGCACACTTCCTGACCTTTTTATTCTAATTGATTAGAGTTCTATTAGCCCAGCCCTGAGAGTGCTGGAAGCTACGCACCCAAAGAGCTGCTCTGCAGGCACACCTTGTCTTCTTTCTGCAGCAATGCCTTTAGCTGCAGTCAGCACAAGAGGCAGATTCTGGATGGGCAGGTGGTGGTGAGGAGGTCCCACCCCTCTCCATGCAGAGCTGTCAGTCTGACAGCTTTTCTTTGCACTTGGCTTTTCGGGCTGGCCTGTGCATATCTGCATTATATTCTCTACCCAGCAGCCTTGCAGATGGACACTCTGCCCTCAGAGACCATGAATGTTAGGAACAAGTGGTGCCGGGGAAGAGGGACCCCATGGTGTCCAGAAGTGATTAGCTTTACTTCCAAAAGGGGAATTCAGTGAGCAAATGTGTTGCAGCCCCTGGTGCTTTCCAACGGCACAAGGCTCTGGCTGTAATGTAGATGTCTGTCTGATGGGCACTGGGCTAAGCCCAGCAAAGCAGCATTCATGCAGGCCACTGAACAGCTTCTGATGTTAATGACTTTCGATTGCCACCGGCCTGAGCTGCATCTGTATTTTATTAACACTGTGTACAGAGTGAGCAGAATTCCAGATGGAGTACAAAGTGCCTTTTTTTCTTGTTTTGCCCATAATTGCAAATGCTTAAATTGTACTTGCAGCTGGTTTATGACTTGACATTGACCTTAAACTCTGTGCATTTGCTCCCGTGGAACACTGCAATTTCTAGGGAGTGGAAAGATCATCCAGAACTGGTCGAGAATCTCTATGATGCAAATAAAAACAGTACCATGAGTGTTCAAATAAATATTTCTTTCCATTTTGTCTTTGCATTTTTATTGCTTCCCCAGGTCACTTGAAATGAAATTGTCCTTCACAGGCCAAGCTACAGTTGCTTTGCAGACAGCAAAAAGACTGCTTTTAGATCATTAGAGCCCTGGAGATGTTAGAGCAGTCCAGATGATTTGCAATTCTGAGGGAAAGGCTTTTATTTCTGAACTGGTCACCTATTATTGATCTGGAAATGGACCTTTTTTTTCTCATGAAAATTCCTGTCCTCAGAACTAAAAGATGACATACCCCTACCCTTGATGTGCCACCTCTCCATCAGCTCCCTGCTGAGGAGCCCACTGCACTTTGGGTGGAACTGATACCAGTGGAGGAAATGAGCACTCTGGGCTGTGGAGCTAACCTGGGCCTCAGTGGATGATGTGGAGGACAAAGATGTTCATAGATTTATAGAATGGTTTCGAGCGGATCAGAGATCACCTAGTTCCTTTGCCATGAGTAGGGACACTTCCCACTAGCCCAGGTTGCTCAAGGTCTCATCCAGCCTGGCCTTGAACACCTCCAGGAAGGAAGCACACACCCTCCCTGGGTAATCTGTTCCAGTGTCTCACCACCCTCACTGTAAAGAATTTCTTCCTAATATCCAATCTAAATCTGCCCTCCTCAAGCTTCAGGTAGGAGACTCAGTCCCTTCTGAGGGATCAAATGCTCCATTTGCTGTGCACCACATCACAACCTCCCCTCTTCACACCTCCTGTCCCCTCAAGAAGGCAGCTGCTTTCTGATCTGGTGGCTTCAGGAGCTCTTTTACAACTTGCTCCATGCTGCTGCTGGGCAAAGTGGCACAGCCTGAGGAGAGCTGCAATTTTAAGTGGATGTTTTAATGAGGTTGCTCATGTCCCCATCAAACAGGAGCCACAGTACCTCTACATCGTAACTCCCTTCTTCACTGTCCCCTTTAGCAGTGATGTGTGCCATCAATACCATGCAAGCAGAGTATCCTTCTCTGAATGTATTCAAAACACACCTGGATGGGGTCCTATGCAACTTTCTCTCTGTGAATCTCCTTTATCATAAAACATACAGTGGTTTGGAAGGAGCCTTTAAAATTTAACCCTCGTGCAGTGAGCAGTTATGTCTTCAACCAGAGCAGATTGCTCAGAGCCACATCAAGCCTCACCCGGAATGGTTCCAGTGATGAGGCTTCTACCATATCTCTGGGCAACCTGGGAGAGTGTTTCACCACCTTAATTGTAAAAATTTACTTCCTCCTATCTAGTCTAAATCTACCCAATTTTAGTTTGAAACCATCACCCATATCCTGTTGAAACTGGACTAGCTAGACTCCTAGCTGGAGCTAGGAGCTAGAGCGAGGAGCTAGACTCCTATCTCCTAACTGAACTAGCTAGACTAGCTAGTCCACATCTTTCTTTCAGCCCTGGAGAGGTTCAGCCACCACTGCTTTTTCTTACCTCCAGGTAATCTGGACATCAGTGTTGTGGGTTTTTTATTGCTCTTCTCCTCTCCTCTTTTCCTTTTTCTTTTCCTTTTTCCTTTTCCTTTTTCCCGAAGAGGGATCTTTGCCTCTGGGAAAGGAGCGTCAGGGCCGGAATACTGCTCAGGGAAGCGTCACTTCCCGCGGCCACCTTTAGATGGCAGCCGGAGCCGGGGGGATGCCCGGGAGGAGCCAGGCTCAGGGGACGGATGGGGAGGCGTGAAAACGGGAGATGGCGAAAAGTTAATGGAAAAGAGTGCCTCAGCGCTCGCGGAGACAGGATTACATTTTTAAGGCGTTCATGAACAAACAAAAGGCATCTACAAGTGCCTGCAACTGGGGAAAGAGCTCGCTGTGTTCCACCTCCCCACCATCTTCCAGCAATCCTCTTATCAGAATTCCAACCCTGCTGTACTTTGAAGCACAACCTGTATTTTTGTTGTATTATTTCCATTCAGGCTGTGGAAATAAAACTTATGACAGTGTTGATTTCTCAGATCTGCTCAAAGCCTTCGAAATTTGCATTAGATTATTCTAATCACTTCTCCTCGTTGTATATATTTACACAAGCACTTTTGATGTTGAAACAGACTGGGCTGTAATGAGATGTGCGGGGGGGGGGGGGGGGGGGGGATATACCCCATAGAAAAGGAACACTGGTTTTTTTTTTCCTCAGACCACATCTTAAACCATAAGTTTTCAGATAAAACAGTGGGTCAGTGCCTTTGGGACCTGAGGAGAACAGCTGGAAGGCTGGAAAATGGAGGGACTGGCTCTGTCCTCATCTGCAGCGGCAGAGTGAGGCTGGGTCCCTGCCACCGTAATCTGCATTCCTGCCCATCCCGACAGAAGGAGCTGTCCAGCTTGATCCTATGATGCCTGTACCTACAGACACAAGTTTCTGGGGACTGAGCAGAAGGAGCAGCTGCCGAATCTCGGCTCTACTGAATTCAGTGGAAATACTAGAATGTCCTTTTTGGGGGACAGCAAAAGGGTTATGACTGTAGTATTGCTGTGCTGGCTCTGACCATGCCATGCAGGCAAGTCCTTCAGGACCTGTGCTACTGCAAGCAGCAGGCAGATCTGGGAAGTGTTGTAGCCATATGCTCCTGTTAATTAATTTGGTCTCAGGGCTGGCAGTTTTAGATGCAGAACAACAGGCGACAGTGCAGAGAGAAGCAACCCTGACATAGCAAATGTAACTAGGAAAAGGCAGGGGGACAGACCAGATGAAGGAGAAACTGATCTCTTGAAGACTGAAGAAGATAAAGAGTCTCTCTGGAAGGTACAGGAAATTGCCAGTTATCTCACATGGACTTCAGCTTTGCAAAGGCTAGGGATCATGTTTCTATTGGCATGTTGGCATAGAAAGAATATTTGCAATGCTTGAATTAAAGAAGGAATATCCTGGCTGACCCTGGTGTTAACCTGATCTTACCAAGAAATCTGGTGCAAGTCATCTATTATTAACACACTGCCCTGCAGACTGTAAAAACCATGGCAGACTGTGTCAGCTCAGTATTGATTCTACAGCTTGAGTTGGTGAAGTTTGTTGGTAAGGACTTTGGAAAAAAAAACCAACAAAATAACAACCAAGAGAGAGAGAGAAGCCAGAAGTCTGTTTCAAGAACACACACTTCCATAAACTCAATGACAGATGAGAGCAGACTTTCTAACTCACACACTGGAACGGATCTATCTACTTAGACATGCAAATGTCATGTTTTGAATAAGTCTAACATTTTGAATTGTCACCAGTGAAAACAGCTTTCTCCAAAGACAAGCTGGATTTTTCAGCTCTCTTAAGCTTGTATAACATGTAGAGTCAAGGAAGAAAAACACTAATAAAAGAACAACACTAAAATGCTCTGCTTTACGAGGATTCAGTGATCTAAAGAGGTCTTTAAGGTAACATTTCCCACTTTATAATCTTTTTACAAGCATTTCTAGAATCATAGCTTCCTCCCTACCTAGGATTACATAGAAGGGGACAGCCAGAACATCTTGTCTGGGCTGGAAGAGTGGAGTGGGCTCATGGCCAGTGCTGGATGTGCAGTCAGCAAACACGCTCCTACTGCCCTCTGAGGATGCAGCAAGAGGAATACTTCAGGGTTTTCATTGTGGCCAACCTATTTTGTCCTTATTCCTAACATGCAATACCTTATTGCTTTATTCCTAATTTATATGCCTTGCTGCATAGCAATGAGATGCTGTGACTGACATGAAGCAGTCAGAAGAGAGAGAGGCTAATAGTTTTTCATCACCTTAAAGGACATGAGTTCATGAAACAATCAGAGATTCGTAATTTTTTCTCTCCTCCCTTCTCCCCCCCAAGTATGACAAGACATTGACAGCATAGGAATCATGTCTTGTGGTTTGTTTCTCCAAGGTAACTGCTTTCAACAGGACCATTCTGACATGCACCACAAGTACTGCTCCAGCTCCATGTTGTGTAGAGGGAGAGATGCATTTTGATGCCCATCCAAAATTAGCAGAAATCTCCAGTGGTGGATAGGTTCACAATACATTAAGGCTAAAGTTTCTTGCTGTAGACCTCTAAACCTAAATGGGATTTCCTACCACTTCTACCCTGAAGCCTGATGAATGCCTAGTGTAGCTTTGCAGCTTCCTTGTGACAATAGATCCACTTCCCATCTTGATCACCACATATTTTTTTTTAAAGCCCTTTCCCTTTAAAAAGAAACATATCAAAACTGCAGATTTCAGCATAAAGCCTCATTCCTCCTTGAGGATTTCTCAGTCTAGGAAAAAAAAAATCCAGATGATTCTCCCAATTGCCTTTAGAAGGTTTGCATGTCTGCCAGGTGGTTTGCATCTGACAGTCAAATGCTGTTGATGAGAGCCATCGGTTTCTTCAAGGACTTGAAACTGCATCCCATTTGTATCGCAGGTGACTGTAAAAGGAGGTGACTGCAGCCATTATTTTGTTAGATTTAGTCAAAATATCCCCAGAAGAGGCAGGAGGGCATGCTGGGAATTGTTTGATGAGCCTGCTGGGAGAATAATTACATGGCCAGCAGTTTGCTCACTTCAGCTTTTGTAGCACTTAGCTGGTTTTGTGCTGTTTGAGCACTGGGCTTTTTGAATTAAACAATCTTTAACTGCCATTGTCTCTTTAGCCAATTCACAGCTTATGCCCTCTCAGATGTGCATTCCAAGGCTGCTTCTCTATTATATGAGGTATTAGAAAATTAAAATGCTTCCTTCAATATTCCCATTCTTACTTGAGATGAAATTTTCTGCACCATAGCTGTGATTGCATTACAAAGAGCTGCCTGTTCTGCTTGCTATGCTTACACAGTCCTTAGCCCCATTTGTGTTTTAATCTTGCTTCTTTGAGCAGGATGAATGTCAACATTTGGATTTTCAATACCCTTTTGTTTGCTTGGTTGGTTTTTGTTTAGGGTTTTTTAGGTAGTTTGGGTTTATTTTGTTTATTTGAATTTTTTAATACTTTTTTTTTTTTTTTAGTTGCAGCTTGAAGTTTTCAAGAGCAACTTAGGCATCAGGGAGCCAAAGATGTGTTAGAATTCTAATTTGACTCAGCAGCTTTTGAAAAAAAAAAAATAGAAAGATATGAGCCCCTGGAAGGCACTATGGGAAAGTATTGCCAAAACATCAATTCTGAATGGGCAGGAAAATCAAAAGCTATGAAAGGAGTCACATTAAAAACTAGAAGCTGTGCTTATTCAACAGACTACAAGAGATCCATGGTAGCTGGGGGTGCCTTTTATAAGGCAGGTAGGTAGAAAATATGCCAGGGGCAACAGCAAACCTGACCCAGCAAACCATTCTGCCCAGAGCAACCTGACTGGTCCTCTGCACCAGTTCTCTTCTCTGCTGCTGTCCCTGAGAAATCAGACCAGTCTGAATATTTACTAAGCCAGCCCTAGTCATTGGGTTTCTCTGGTGGATGTAGCACATGTGCTTTCCAGCTCTCCAATATAAATGCATATACACAGCCTTGTGTCTTTTGCTGTAAGTACAGTGAGATGAATACAAAAGAAGGAGGAGAAAAGGAAGTAAAGGAGGTAAAAATTACCATATCAGAGCTTTTTGCTGCTGGATATATGGATTAAAATATATTGCTTGTGACTCCAGTGAAATGAGAGTCTGCCGGTAGAGAGTTTACCGCAATCTATCTTGTTTGTGCACTTGGGGACTTCAGAAGACTAACTTTATTGGAATGGAGATGGGAAAAATCTGGATCACTGGCCAAAGCTTGAAAAAAAAAGACACTTCCTTGCTCTGAAGAGATTATTAGCATTCTCACAAAGCAGGTTTTATCGGAACAAGAAATGTCTTTTTAAAGGAAAACTCCCTTTGATGTGAATCCTGCACAGAACACAAAAAAATATAAAAGGGCCTGTGGGATCCAATTTTCTTCTGTGTGCACTTCCCAATTCCTCTCTTTGCTAATGGATCACTTGGGATGTGTCTTCTTTCCAGTGGCTAAACTAGGGCATCTTAGGAGGACGGCAGGAACACAAGCATTTCCTAAAAGACGTGCTGGTGCTGTAACCAGTGTCTCAGAGGGGGAAATATTTCTGTTCCCTTTTCCCATCTTTTGTATACCTGGACTGTACCTACTTCACCTTGCAGTAGCTTGCAGAGCAGAAGTGCAATTTGACTTACCAGCCAGAATCAGCCCCAGCAATCTGCTCTTGACAGAATAGAATAGAATAGAATAGAATAGAATAGAATAGAATAGAATAGAATAGAATAGAATAGAATAGAATAGAATAGAATAGAATAGAATAGACCAGGTTGGAAGAGACCTTCAAGATCATCATGTCCAACCTATCATGCAACACCACCTAATCAACTAAACCATGGCACCAAGCACCCTATCAAGTCTCCTCCTGAACACCCCCAATGATGGTGACTCCACCACCTCCCTGGGCAGCCCATTCCAAAGGGCAATCACTCTCTCTGTGTAGAACTTCCTCCTAACCTCCAGCCTAAACCGCTCCTGGTGCAGCTTGAGACTGTGTCCTCTTGTTTTGGTGCTGGTTGCCTGGGAGAAGAGACCAACCTCTGCCTGGCTACAACCTCCCTTAAGGTAGTTGTAGAGAGCAATAAGGTCAGAAGTTAGTATTGGAAGCTAGTACTGGAGAAGCATCCCAAGAAACGACCTTGCAGGCAAAGAGGAAATGACAGGTATACCCAGTGAAACTTTCTCTTCTTTGTTCCCTTCATTAGAATCACAAGACTTTATCTCCCTTTCAAGTGTTTAGCAAATCAACATAATCCATATCTTTCTGAATACTGACTATCTGTCAGAGGTCAATTATGTGCTTTGTGCTCCTCAGAGGACTATTTTCTCTAATATTTTAAACTCTTGATCTTTTGAGGTCCCTTTTATTTTCTATCAAAAAGCCACTCGAGCTCAGGACTGCATTATTTAAAACTAAATTTAATTATTCTTTTATCTAACTCCTTCTATATTGAAGCAAGGCTCACTGATCTTCAATTTATTGTGATTTTAATTAAAAGGAAAACAGCCAGAGCACAACAAAAACATCAAAAAGCCCTTTGTAAGCAACAGCTAGCTGTGGCAGGATTGCAAATCAAGTTTGGTTGTGTTGTTGCTGTTGCTTTTTGCTTCTTTTTTTGAGGTGAGCAAGTTGGGCCTTTAACTTTCCTTAGAATTCTACGACTCATCACTGTCCTGTTTACCAGGCTGCTGTAGGAAAATATGTGCAGTCATCTTAAGGGTTATTTAAGGCTGAAATATTGAGCTGATTTGAGGTTTATTGTAAGCAAAATGAAAACAAACAAACAAACCCCAAACAATCTTCCCTATAGCCTTCCAAAGTTATCCAAAACCAGCCTCTTCCCACACAAACAAACAAAACCAAAACCAAACCCTCAGCCTCTAATTAAGTCATTCCAAGAAGATGATACCATGTTTAGTTGAGGGAGGACTTTTGCAGTTGCATCCTTGAGTCTTTTCTTGCTGATTCCCAGATCTACACTGAGGCTAGAGGTGTACACAGTCTTTCTTTAATTACTTCCAAGAAATCTGAAGACAGGGGCAGGGAGATATGACAAACAGTAATGGAGAAAGTGGTAACCAAGCCCAGCTGCAAAAGTTAACTTTCCCAAGGTAAAATACCCCATTTGTCACCATGATCTAACAATGATAGCACAGTAGGTGAAAGCTAGACCCTGTCAGACCTGTGAATTCTCAGCTGAATGGTGCTCAGTGAGGGCAGCAGGACAGAAAGGCAAGGAAAAGGTAGTGCAGCTGCTGCTGGTGATGGACTTTACTGTTCCCAACTCAAGTGGGATTTTCTCAAATGAGCAGCAGTTGAGTGTAGAGCAGCTCATCTGCTCTGTACAACACACTGCTACCAGACCTGATGCCACCCATGCCTCCAAAAGTTCTGTGAGCCCTGCTGGTAAGCAGTGCTGAATGGACCAGATGCTCTGCTTGAAGGGCATGGCTCTGGAGTCTTTACACTCCCACCTGACTGGGAGGTGACCCTTCACTGCTGGGTGCATTCTTGTCAGTGATACTGGAAGCAGAGCCCAGATGGGATGCAAGTAAATTTGTTTTGGGGAAGCTGCCTCTGGGGAGGCAACCTGAGCTGTCCTTGGTAGCTCTGAGCAGAGTCTGCATGGTCTCCCATACTCCCCAGGAAAATGCTTACTGGCATCAGAAGACAAAGTTGACATGGAGAAGCAGGATGTTCCCCAGGGATTTTCAGGGACATACCTCTATTTTCTCTCCTGAGGGGAAAAGTGTCAGTGTCTTTCTTTGACAAACTGAGCAGCAAAGAAGTCCTTCTTCAGGTATAGGCGGAGAATTGCAAGCAGTGCAGTGCTCCCATCAGCGCTGGGTGAGCAAACACCCTCAGGATTGGGGAGACTCCTGCTTAATTCTCACTTCTCTGGTACAGAGGGACTCCAACCCACAGGTTCCTCTGTTTTCCCTGGCAGGCAAGTTTTTGTGCTGAAAAACAAGAAAAAAAGAATATAGGGTCAGAGTGAGAAACTGAGGAAGGGAAAATTACTTTCTTGCTTAGGGGTGAGGAGATGCTATGCTGAAGCTGTTTTTACTAATACTTTCTGCAATTAGTTTTATCTAAATGCAAAAACAGAGCAGGGAAAAAGAACCAGTTTCCCAGAGACTGGCCTCTAGCAGACTGAGAAATGGCAGTCTTCTTGTTTTTCTCTTCTGACCAAACCCAGCTGGACAGTGTTATGAGGATGCTGTGAGTAAAAGTGTGCTGCTGGGTTCCATGCAGCGCTTCTTGCACATTTAGGTCTATAGGGTGCTTGTATTCATAAGCATTCAAATGACCCCAAATTAAAAGAAAGATAAATTGCTGTAGGAAAATGCCAGTTACCCACAGGCAATGACTGGCTACCCCTAAATCAAAGTCATGTCATCCTAGGCTACATTTCACTTTGACAGGCAGCCTTTTTATTTTTCACTCTGTTTTTTTGTTTTGTTTTGTTTTGAGATCTCAAATGTGGGTTTTTTTACTGGTAACTAAGGAAAAATACTTTTAATAGAAGCATTATTCCTCTTCATTTCAGTATGAATTAACTCCTGAGTCTCTGTGAAGCCTCCCATGAACTATCTTTATATGGTGGGTTACACCAGAAAGCTCTGTTTAGATTCTTGTATGATTAAATACTACACTATGTTTAAACAAAGCAATGCAAATTCACTGAAGACATATTAATAATGAGATTCCATTATGAAAAGTAACTCACATAGGCAGAAAAATCAGATTTCATTGCTATCTAACAAGGATTTGTTCAGGCAAAAGTTTGTGTTCTTATTGAAGAGAAAAGATCACGTTTTGTTTCCTGCAAATGTAGTTATGAAAACAGTGATGTAGAAATCACTGCCTCATCCAGGAGAAAGCAGCACACTGCATCCAGGGCATGAAATGTCATCCATGTGGCAAAGAGAAATGTGGTTAGCCAAAGGTCAAATCAAAAGGAATGGGGTGGAAAGATTTCCCACTTGCCAGCAGGAAGTAAGTTTAATTATTCTGTGCCACTGCTTATCTCATCAGCTGTAATGAGCTCCATAACAATTCAGTGGCAGGCAAGTGGAGATTCTTTTTCCCAAACACAAGATTCAGATAGGATTAAAAAAAAAAAAAAAAAAGGAGTGGCATATGTTCAAAGAGGAAAAAAAAATATTCAATGCAGGGAAAAGTTATCAGCCTAATATCTCCACATTTAATGACAAAGTTACTATTTCCTTTGAGACATTACAAATGCAAATCAAGTTATTTCAGACTACAAATATTAGCTACTTTATTCTCACATGATAAACTCAGATCATATACATCAGAACCTCAACTGTAAATCCAGAGTCTGTAGTTGTTGTGAGCTGGGATGTGACTGGATCTGATCTGCACTCAAGTCTGTGAGCATGCCCACGTTCTGCCATTCAGGTATAGCCTCCTTCTCTAACAGTCTTCTGTGATTAAGGACCACACAGAAGATGTCAAAAAAAGTGGCTTCAGGTCAAGGAAACTATGAAGTGTGAAATAAGCTTTACAAAAGGCAATGTCTGCTTCAGCAGAGTCTATTTTCAGAATTAGTTTCAGAGTACACAGGCTTACACACTTAAGTGTCTGCTACACAGGTTTTATCCTGGTATAGCCTAGCTCTGGAGACTTGATCGTGATGCCAAAATCAGAAGGTTGGGTTCTTAGTAGGGAGAAAAGGGCTCCTCTGGAAGGCAACGCATAAGATGAGTTTAATCTGAGTGGTTTCTATCCCTCTTTACAAAAGGCCCTCTCTTTTAATTAAGAAAGGGAGCTTTGCTCACAAAGGAGTGGAAATAACTCCTTACATGCTCATTTACTGAATCCCTCTATTCCTTGCAGCCAAGTGGCCACATACCCATTACTGCCTAGCCCAATAGCTTGCAAATTTCATATACAGACACACAAACAATGCATAGAGAGATCTGTGAACTGAAAAGAAGATAACCAGCAAGAGAATTTTGTACTGCAGATTACAGCTGAAAACATATCCATCAAACAGCTTCTCTGTTCCTCAGTTCTGCCATTCTTCCTAAACCCTTTGGGACTCTCCTACCTTTTTGCCTTTATCTTAAATAGCAACATGTCCAGATACCACCTAGCAGAGAGTATCACTTCCATGACTTTGATTCCTGTTGGCTATTTAAAAGTATGGCCTCCCATAAATACTTTAAAAGGAACAAAAAGAAGCAGTGCTTTCAAACGGGAGAACTTCTCTTGAAATGGAAAGCCAACCTGGAAGAGGATGCTTAGGGACAATACAGGCAGTAGCACAAAGCTCTGCACCCAGAAAACCTGCAGAATTTGTTGAGTCAATAGAGATTTTTAAGCCCTTTATAGCTCCTACAGCATGGCATCTCTTAAAAAAGATAAGAAATCAAGATATTATTTTTTCTGATCTGGAAAAAAAACCCCACAAGTCAGGTAGTAGGATGCAACATAAAAGTACTGGAAACAAATTTTAGGGCCTTTAAAGGGTCATTGCTCTTTTTTTCTCCCCAAAAGAGAATGGCATTAAAAAGCACACTCTCAATTCCTTCCCCAATTAATTTCCATATGTCAATGATACATGAGATGAGTGAAGATAACATCATAATGGTGAAACAAACATTCAGTTTGTATAATGGAAAATTCTAGTAGCTTGAGATTTTTTAATTAGAGTGCTGAATCTCTCTGCAGTACCAAGACCCTTCTACTTGTGGACAGCTGATTTAGGGACTATCCAGGCCTTTCCTGCATTCCTTATATCAAAGGTAAAGGAATTTACAAGACTATTGCAGCAATTTGATTTATTTAAGGAAAGCAACAATGAATCTTTCCCCTTCTATTACAGAATAAGTTTTATAGGTAAGTTGAAGTATGATTTTGGATATATTTATGTTCCAGTGCTGCTGCTGTTGCAAACATTGCAACTGCTGTAGAGGGGCAGGAAGAGATGCAGCTACTCTGTTAACAGAAGCATGGCAGTGATGGTGACAAACAGGGAATCTTCTCTCACCCAGGGCCCAGAATGGGAATATCAATGGTTGCTATGCATTTAAGGGAAGATTATGCTCATGTGTTTGCTATTTAATCCTTACCAAATCCAAATCTGCCTAACAAAGACTTTAAAATACTCTTGTTTATTTGACTGGCTATCCCATTGCCAGCTAACCATCCAGAAACCACGAAGCACTGGCCTGTCTCACCAGCATTTGCTCAATTAGCATTGCAGACTACAAGGCAGCTTTACTGTTTTGCTGCATGAGGGACTTGAAGCTCATCTCATGCTCTGCTTCAGCAAAGCAAATCCTTCAGCATCCTGGATTGAAAAATAAAGACACAGGTGTTTTTAAACCCAGGTTTTAGATTGCTGAAATAGTCCTCTCCTAATGGCACCATTTCTGAGAATCTTGGGAAAAAAGATTCTTGCTTTCTCTGGTTTTTCCTCCCAAGAAAGCTCAGTATGATGACAGTGACTTGTTACAGGCTAAAGCAGATTTTTGCAAGGACAGTGATTTGGAATAGCCTCATGACAGATTTCGTGACTGATAATTTAAGATCTTACATGAAACACAGGAGTTTCAGAAACATGGATCTGACTTAACATGAAGAAGCACTTCAGCACACTTTCAGAAGAGTAGGCTTCATGTGTACATATTTGCCTTTCTATACTGTCCTCTTTTAGCAGAATGAAACATCACTGCCAATGCATTACACTGAGCAGGAAAGCTGAAAAGCCTACAGCCTAAAGACTAAACCAATTCCACACAGTCATGCTCACAGCATTAACAAAACAAACAAACCAAAACCCACCACAAAAAAAGAAAACAAAACAAACCCCAAACCAAAAACCCAAACCAACACACAAAAAAATCCCAAACAAAAACCCACACCAAACTAGAGCTCCCCAAGTCCCACACAACAACATTAAACTACAGCCTAGTAAGGCACCTTCACTTTTCCCTTGCAGCCTGTTTTGGACTAGCTCTGCACACTGCTTGCTATGGTACCATCCCAGGTTCATTTTACCTTAACTGGAAATACAGCAGCCCATTTTCAGTTTAGCAGATGTAAAGGTAACACGCAAATTGTTGTTCTGATATTTCTCAGTTCCCACCTGCATCATTCTGAACCTCTGGCCAGCTGCAATTCAACTTGACAGAGATGGAAGGGTCTCTTGTATGTTATCTTTCAGCACATTTCATGAAAGCAGGTAGTCAAGATGAAAAGAGGAATGGTGTTCTGTGTGCCAGTCGAGCGACAGCCTTCTTTAGGCACTGGGGAAATTATATGCTATGTCCCCCTGGGGACAGTATTCCACAAAGCCCTGTATTCAAGGAACTCCATGTTGGTATTAATGAGTTTGATAATAAGAGCTGGTCACAGATCAAAGCTGTACTCTGCTGGATTTTGTACACAGATAATCTCTGCTTCACACCATTCATAAAACACAAATCAACGGGAAGAACAAGAGACAGCACAGATCAGTAAGGTAGGCAGGACCCTGCTATCAGTGCTTTTTCAGGCATCACCACAAAAGAAATTTTGAAAGGGGGACAAAAGTGTTTTATTCTCCTTTGTAGATGGAAAAAGCACTTTGTGTAGTGAAGTAGAGCTGAAGAGACAGAACACTGATGCACTCCCTTTTGTTTGAAACCTCCCCAAGTTAGGCACCAAAACCAGGGAACACCTAAGCACCCATGGCTCTCCTGTGTATTGTATTTGCAAGCTTCAAAGACAGTGAACTAAACTTCTTTGTGGTGACACATTATCTTGCATTTATTGTGTTGTGCTTAATGATATTGTTCCACCATTTCAAGCTCTATCCCTCTCACAAAGAGAGAAGATGTTTTTGTGTTAGTATAAATATTGCCCCAGAGAATTAAACAGCCCCAGCCTCTTACTCTTGCAGACTTTTCTCACAACTAGTCTCCTAATTGTTTCAGCTCTGGTCTGACCATATTGCTTTCTCAAGTCACAGAATCACTAAGGTTGGAAGAGACCTCAAAGATCATCAAGTCCAACCTGTCATCACAGACCTCATGACTAAACCGTGGCACCAAGCGCCACGTCCAATCCCCTCTTGAACACCTCCAGGGATGGTGACTCCACCACCTCCCTGGGCAGCTAACAACTCTCTCAGTGAAGAACTTTCTTCTCACCTTGAGCCTAAACTTCCCCTGGTGCAGCTTGAGACTGTGTCCTCTTGTTCTGGTGCTGCTTGCCTGGAAGAAGAGACCAACCCCCACCTGGCTACAACCTCCCTTCAGGTAGTTGTAGAGAGCAATAAGGTCTCCCCTAAGCCTCCTCTTCTCCAGGTTAAACAATCCCGGCTCCCTCAGCCTCTCCTCGTAGGGCTTGTGCTTGAGGCCTCTCACCAGCCTCATTGCTCTTCTAGGGACCACCTAGTGCTTTTTTTGCTGTTATGATGGCTGATGTTCACCATCAAATTTGTGTAAGAACTGGGTGTAGCAGGGAAGATAAGATTGCCTTCATGCTTTTGAAAAAAACCCAACAGCAACCTAGAAACTCTGTACTTAGGGTGTTATGAAACATTACCTTTGTGGCTTTTGCTTCTTTTCCCATGCAAGCCCTCAGCAAAAAGAAGGACAGACTATTATCAAAACGTGCAGCTCGGTCTCTTTGGCAGCAGCCTGTGCTTGTGTCAGTGCAGAGTGACTGCAGAATCACAGCCTCGGCTTTATTCATCTTCCCCAGACTTGTATTGTCTCGTGAAGATAAAAATGAAACCTCAGACCATGGCTTGAAGGCATGTCCTTGTACGTTGCCTTCACTTCCACAGCCCCTTGTGTCAGTCCTATTGAATACCTTTCTGTGAATAGTAGCATCCTATCACAATGTGCATCCTCAATCTCAGGCTCTGCAAGAGGAGCAAGGCTTCCCCAGATAACCCTGTTGTCTCTGGGTTTCCACATGTATGCTTTTCACCAACAAAAACCATCAGCACAAGCTAGAAAATTTTCTTTCTGCCTGAGAACTAAAAGCAAGGAAAAAAAAGTCCTCCTTTTTGCTCATTCCTGGCCCAAAGCTTTTTTTCAGTCTCATCTTGCTAAGGAAACAAACTGCTAACCCAAAAAAAAAAAGCCAAAGGCATCATACCTTTATTTTCTAGGACAATCTGGGTGTTGACTCTTCTCAGCACTGATGTCCTCCAGGATGTGGCTGCAGGTGCTTACAGTTCCTCTGGCTAATCATTTCCCTGTTGTGGCATGCCCTATGACCTCCTTTGTGCTTCCACACCGGAGGGGTTATTTCTTTCATTGTAGGTTACACATATTCATAAGTATGGACCCAGCTACAATTTATGCTAGAGATTACAAAAACTACACCTGGAAAATCCTCAGCAACATCTGCTATACAGCATGGTAGTGAAATAGGGAATCTATAGTTGAGAGTTTAAGCAATTTCTCATGGTTCCAGAGATAAGTCTCTTTTTTTTTTCAGCAAACCTGGATATTAGCTGTAGATTCTGATTTTGATTTCATTGTTTAAAAGTGTGTCTTTCACCAACATTATCATTAATCATTATTATATTATTATATTATATTCTTAATCATTATTATATTATCATTATCATTGGTTGCATGGTTTAGTTGATTAGGTGGTGTTGGATGATAAGTTGGACACGATGATCTTGAAGGTCTCTTCCAACCTGGTCTATTCTATTCTATTCTATTCTATTCTATTCTATTCTATTCTATTCTATTCTATTCTATTCTATTCTATTCTATTCCATTCCAACTCACACAAGCATTAGCCTTTGCACTGATCTTTAGGATTCTGTAAGTAAGCTTGGTATTGTCAAGGCTTTAACTTTATTTAGACCAGGCTTACTGACGTGAAGGGAGATATTTCTAGGAACATTAGTGGGAGCTAGATCAGGGTCATTGAAAAAAACCCCAAACAAAACCAAAACAACAAAAAACAGCAGTTGTGTGAGATTTTCAAGATTAACAAGAGAATAGAAATCGAGGAAGACAGCTTGGGTAGTCTTAAAAGTTTTAGGTACCTGAACAAAAGCCTTCTCACAGGATTTCAGCTTACATGGCCTAAGACAGACTAAGAACAAAATACTGTGTGAGCTAGGAGGGCTTTTATACTGACATAATGGTTGCTTCGGCAATGATGAGTGAAACAATAGTTGCAAAAGCTTGCAGATTCTAGCAGAGGAACTAATTTCAACAGTAAGAGGAACCAAAACAGAGGGAACAGAAATAATTGGCTTAATTGTAACCATTTATAAATAACGACAGGAATGGAAATGTTCAGTAGTTTTGCAAGAGGAGTAACGTGTGGGTGGCAAAAAGCAGTGCACAGCTGGCAAGAGAAGGGGCAGCCTCTTTGACACAAATCTTGTTCATTCTTCCTGCACACTGCCTTAAAAATCCAGCCCCTTTTCCTTTGGTAAAGCTCTGGTTCAGGTTTTCATTGTCTCCCATGTCCCTTGTCATTACCTGCTTTTCTCAAAGCACACACCAGTCAGTAGCTGCTTGCAGCTGACCAAGAAGATAAGAGATGACTCTCCAGCTGCTTGTGCTCTCCAATAGTGCTCCTTCCTTTTTCATCATGCTCTTTTTGCAAATGAAAAGCTTCCTGTGAAGAAAATTTACAAAGTCACTTCAAATCTTTGATAAAGACTTACTGATGCTTTCCCATGCACATACCACCTGGCAGTGACTCATTGCCCTTATGCTGTGGTTACTCCATTCACACTAATCCCAAATTTTCAAGCTCAGCTGGAGGCTACTTTGGGTTTTGCATCTGATCATTTTCTTATCACAGCCTCAGGTTACAAGAAGAGTGAGCTGAGGGCTGGGCTTTTGGTTTCCTACAGTATGTGACTGCTTTAGAAACACTCCATTACAAGGTGAGAAGTGAAGACTTTCAGAGGTGTGTGCAAAAGATCTCAGCTCCTGTAAAGCCTGGAACATATGAGGCTGAAAGCCAGTTCCCTCACAGAGAGTACTGAGCCTGTATTTAGTTTTGAAATCACCCCTGGCCTTTCCTTTCAGCTGGGATAAAATCACATGCTTCCTGACCAGCTGCCTAGGAGAGGTGGGAATGGATCACTGTGATACCCTAGGTTACAAAGAGCTCTACAAGCAGTCACTCATTGATACCCTTTTGGATCATTCGATAAGGCAGGAATAAAGTCCATAAAAGGACCAGAGACAAAAAGTGTCAGTGCTGCATTGCAATCCACTTTATTAGGCTGATGTGCCCAAGGTTTTGTTCCCTTCAACTGCCTTCAGCCATCAGCTGTGGAAGCACTGCTAAAGCACTGCAGTTTGCCACAGTGAGAATCTCCTCACGGCAGCATTTTGTTCATGAAGAATTGTCATGGAGCAGCCACCTAAAAACCAAATAGCTGTGTAGCTGTACACAGAATGGAGGCAGGGCACCTGGCTTCCTTCCCAGGGGCAAACTGCAGTCACCAATCTTGTCACTCAGTAAGGTGACTGTGCTGGGGAGCATGACAGCAGGAGCAAAGAATGACTTCTGTGGGATATGGAGGACTAGACTTCTGGGCGGCCCCAGCTCCCCATTTTGCAGTCTTTTGGGGTACATATGAAGGCCTGTCTGTAGATATGAAGGGAAAAGTTCTCATGTGACCAAGGCAAGTTTTCTAATAAAATTCAAGACTCTTGATTTAAGTATTCTCATCATTATTTGTGGAAGACACGATACAGCTGCACAGCAAATCACTGCTTATACATCATTCATTGACACTGGTAATCTTCAAACAAGCGGTGCCTTGGAAGGTGCTCTAATATCTCTTAGGAAGGGAAAAATGAATAACATGCAACTGAAGACCAAAATCCCAGGAAGGGTATATGCATGCTGCTTTGGTATCATGATCACTCTGATTAGTCAGGGACTGACGGTAGGTCAGGCAATGAGTTGGGGCTGTTCAGTCTGGAGAAGAGAAGGCTCCGAAGTGACCTAATTGTGGCCTTCCAGTATCTGAAGGGGGTCTACAAGAAGGCTGGGGAGGGACTTCTCAGGATATCAGGTAGTGATAGGACTAGGAGGAATGGAATGAAGCTGGAGGTGAGGAGGAAGTTCTTCACCATGAGAGTGGTGAAGCCCTGGAATGGGTTGTCCAGGGAGGTGGTTGGGGCGCTGTCCCTGGAGGTGTTTGAGACCAGGCTGGATGAGGCTCTGGCCAGCCTGATCTAGTGTGGGGTGTCCCTGCCCGTGGCAGAGGGGTTGGAACTAGATGATCCTTGTGGTCCCTTCCACCCCTGACTGATACTATGATACTAAGTCATAGAGGGGAAGAAAGGCAAGGTCTGTAGGTGTCTATTGACTGTAGATTTTACAATTTACCTAAATTCTCTGTGCATGCACACACATACCTCTGAAGCCATATCCTGCAAAGAAAGACATTAAGCCAAGGAAGAAAAAGGAATGAAAAAACCCAAAGCAAACAAACAAACAAAACAGGGGTGGAGCAAAGCATCACTGCTGAGATGAAAAAGAGATTCAGAATTATGAAAGGAAAGGCCAGCAAGATAGGAGTTGGCTATCAGGCACAAAGGTCCTTTCTCAACAAGCGGTGACAAATTGCTCAATCTCCTTCCTTTCAGGCTGAAAGCAACTGATGGCAGGGGGCACTGGGGAGCGGGAGATACGCCCTGTACAGATTTGGCAGGGGCCACAAGATCTCTAGTCCACAGCACTTGCACATCCAGGTCAGTGCACAGTGACACACTGCTGACAGTCAACATAAAGAAAACTATTTACTTTAGAGATTAGCCCTGGAAGATGGGAATGACCATCCAGGACCCAACTGCCTACAACAAAAGCGACATTGTTGCTCATTACTGGACTCTTTCACAGAGTAATTAATCTTTTCAGAAAGCTTCTAGAGGTGGACTCTTCGATTCATCTTCCCTTGTCCCCACGGAACAACCTTTCCCTGGGCAAGCAGCCCAAGCCATCTGAAAGAGCATGGCCCCTCAGAAATCATGGGCTGCTCGGGGTGGGTGAAGGTGGCAGAAGCAAGCTCTTGCAGTGCTAAATCCTGCCTGACCTCCCCAGGAGCTGCTTCATTTATAGCAGCCTCCTCTTCATTTTCCGAGGCTTAAATTATCGTAGTGCATTTCCTGCTTACAAACACTTCCACACTGGCTTTATACTGCAGGGTCAAAATTGGAATGTCATTTCAGGAAAACCTATAGCCACCCATGGAAGGAAGAAAAAAACAACCAAACTACAGCAAATAAAGAAGTCAACATGAAAAATTTCCTGGGAATAATACAGAGGTATCTGTAAATAACACAAATGCAGGTTTAATAGAAAATAGATAGGTTTAATAGAAAATAGTCACAGAGATCACAGAACATAACTATAAGAAAGGTGATAAAAGAAAAAAAAATGAGGCTAATATGGAGGAAGAACAAGGACCATGTGATGTGACTTGCTCAGAAGATGTGGATTTTAAGCACAACTCTATAGAGGTGAACTTGGTAACATCTATATTCAACAGTTATAAGGAGCTTCCCTCTTTGCAAAGCCGCTGCCCAGGGAGGTGGTGGAGTCACCATCCTTGGAGGTGTTGAAGAAGAGATTGGACGTGGCACTTGGTGCCATGGTCTAGTCATGAGGTCTGTGGAGACAGGTTGGACTCGATGATCCTCCAGGTCTCTTCCAACCTTAGCTGCACTGTGATACTGTGCAACTCCTCAGTAGTTACCATTTCCAACAAATCTGTTACATTCAATGATCTAAATACTAATTAAAACACAGCATTAATGCACTTCATAAAGTTGGCCCAAATACCACAAATAGGCAGTGTTAGAAAATGATTTTCTTCTGAAAAGTTCCTTTACCACATCCCCTTTTGGTCACTGGGGTCAAAACTACCTTTTGTCATCTTTTCAGTCAGTTAGGGAAGACCTCAGGATTTCCTCCACTGCATGACCTAGACTGAGGACTCGGGCATCAGTGACAGTTAATGCTACACTTACCTGGTACCTTTAAAGGCTGCATCAATCCTGACATTTCTTGGCATTTCTTTCTTCACAATTAGAGCCTTTTTTTTTTTTTTTTTTTTTAAACCAGGTGAACTGGAGTGAGGGCTGCAAATTAAAACCATAGAAGAGAATCACAGAATCAACAAGGTTGGAAAAGACCTCAAAGATCATCAAGTTCAACTTGTCACCACAGACTAGACCATGGCACCCAGTGCCATGTCCAATCCCCTCGTGAACACCTCCAGGGATGGTGACTCCACCACCTCCCTGGGCAGCACATTCCAATGGCTAACAACTCTCTCTGGGAAGAACTTTCTCCTCACCTTGAGCCTAAACTTCCCCTGGTGTAGCTTGAGACTGTGTCCTCTTGTTCTGGTGCTGGGTGCCTGGGAGAAGAGACCAACCCCCACCTGGCCACAACCACCCTTCAGGTAGCTGTAGACAGCAATAAGGTCTCCCCTGAGCCTCCTCTTCTCCAGGCTAAACAATCCCAGGCTACCAATTGGGGTGGTTAATAATGAGGCTACCATTAGGGGTGGTTAGTGCACTGCATTACTGTGTATTGTTAAACTCTTCAAATAGCTAAGAGGCAGAGAGCAGTAGAAAGCTCAGCTGCACAAACCCCACAGGGACACAAGCTGCTTGATCAGAGCCCTTCTGACTGATATTTTTCTCATGCTTTCTGATTTTGCCTGTCACCTAGGACAGGTACCTCAATAGTATGAATGTGCTTTAATGTGGTATAATCTGTGTACTCCAAATTGTCCCCTGGAGCTATCCAGGAGGTTGTTAAGTGATATGACCATTAAAAGAGAGTGACAGCCTCATAGAGGATGGAGTATTGGGCAATACCAAGAGCTGGGGACTGTCTGAGAGTCTCATTTGACCCAAAAGCACAACTGTAGGTAAGTAAAGAAAAGAAACTAAAGATTATCCTGGAAATGCCCCTTCCTTTTTTTGATCTGTTCAGCTGAAGCACTGGTATCCCACTTATTATTTGCCATCTTGAGTAAAGACCAGGCCTGATGATCAAACCAGGTGACTCCTTTATGCATAGAAATGGCAATTCAGTGACTGAAGCAAAGCCCAGAAACATGGCTTAGATGATACCAGAAGTAACCTGGGTGCCCTCTGCAACACTGAATGCAGCAAGGATAAAACAAACAGCTCAGTGGGAAATTGAACAACCTCTTCACTTTCCTTGGGACACAGGATTTACCCACCTTACAGGGATTCAGGGTTTTACTGGTGGACTTGTGTCCCAGCCATCATCTTCATAACAGTTTGTATTGGTAGCTCCAACACAATCCCCATGCTTTGCAGTGGTCAGAGCTACTATGGATTCAAAGCAAAGGCATCTCTAAATAAAATTAGATCAATCCTATCCACTGCTAATGCAATTGTTCTCTTACTGCAAGAGGAGCTTTCAAACTCAAAGGCCATCTTTTCTGAATCTCCAAGCCATGCATTCAGAGAGCCACTGCATAGACCTCTGTTGCTTGGAGTGCCTAGAGCAAAAGGACATGGCTCTGCTAGACAGATTACAGCTGCATATACAGTTGGGATCTAAAGCAGCCTTCCAACAGTGACTTTTGGTGACACCCTTTCTCCTATAGGCAGTGGGATGCATGCAGAAGACCCACTGTGGCATTGCCCTGCTGCATTTGAACTGTATGAGAGAAACCTAAGAGCTATTTCAGCTTAGAGGAACGAGTTCAGGTCAGTTTGAATGCCCACAAGAAATTACAAAGAGATGATACTCAATAATGTGCAGCCTAAACTACAGGGTTTGTAAGATCAGCAGAGCAGGGTGACTGCATCCTGTGGCTTCAAATACCTCTTCCCAACACACTGGTGCCTGATAAACCGAGGAGCAGGCAGAGAAGGGGGCAGTACCTACGTTTTCATTCTGCAGAGGCACTCAGATTGCAGCTCCTGTTGCTGACATCTGATAATGACTGCTAGCCTGTGTGAACTGGAGGTCTGAACACAGAATAGGTTGTAAGGGTTTGGGTTGTTCTGCCTTTATTTTTTAATTTCAAAAAATATTTCCTTAGAATACTGAGCTACTCTGAGGGTTATTCCTAAGCAAGCTGGCTATTTATCAGAGAATAAACCCTCCCCTTTTCCTCAGAGGGTGTAGTCAGGGGCCATTTACCATGGGAAAATGTAGTTCTCCTGTTTTTTTGGTAACAGATTCAGTAGTATGCAGTGAGTCAAAATGGGATTCTGTAGTGTGGGAATGAGAAATGGGGATGTCTATGCAATGTTACCTCCCCTATCTTGTCTTGAAATACTCTTCACCCTACACTGCTCCTATGGTCAGTGTAACTACCTCATTCTGACTTTGGCCTGCTCCTTACACGTTTGTAAGTGCTGCAGGGGAAAAGCTTGGCAACAGGATGGCATTGTCATGACTCAGGGTGGATTCCAAGTCATCAAATACTACAAACATTTAAAGCTACACAAACAGTAAGGAATGAGCAGGAATCATTTCCCACGGGGGCCAGAGCCAAAACAGTGTGCTGGCTGAGGCTGAAGAAGAAAGATGCTGATTTCTGTGGCCTCACAGTTTTTGGGTTTCTTCAGCTACCCTATATGGCACTAGCCATGGCTCAGGCAGCCTGAATAGCAACACCTACACCACAAGCTCTGCCAAGATTACATACTGTTATGTATTTGTCACTGTGGATCCACAGCCAGTAACAGCAGGGCTGCATGCTATCACCCAGCAATTCTGATGTGGATTGGGCAAGGGTATTTTGGCAGATTAGCCAGAATACACACTACAGAATGCCTTTTTATCCTGATCTTGTGAGGATAAGTAGTACTTGATCTGACATAAAGCATGCTAGTACAACATTAAGCTGTTGAACCTACTGCTTTTAAACAAATCTCAATTTGCAGGTGGGTTTATGCTGGATCACTGCTGTGTGCCATGCAGCCAGAACCTCACTGATCACAATATAGAAGTTCTGAAGATGGATTTACCATGTGATCAATGGCTGGCCTCAGCTGAACTCCTTCAAATGTATCTGCTCAATGCACTGCATGCCCTAGTACACTGCCAGTAACTACATCAGTAGGGAAGTATGTTTCAATGACAGCTGGAATTTTGCTAGTCCCCCTTGCTTCAGTAGTAGAGGGGGTGAAAAAGGATGAGTATATGGCTAAACCCATTACTGACATTCTTAGAGCATTTAATTTCTGTCCCTGGTCTTGTTTAAGTGCAACTTGTAGTGCTAAATATCTTTTTCCTAGCAAGGACCACTGAGAGGGAGCATGCACGTGGGCTAAAACAGGGACACAAACAGGATGCATGTCTCAAGGGCCAGGAAATATTCTAAGCAAGCATCATACCTCATAGGAAGATTAATATGCAGCTGAGAGGCAATGATGTAAGAGTTATGGGAATCAGTACTTCTGGGACCTGTTACTACAGCTAGCTCAAGAAAAGAAAACAGTAGTTCATGTTACAAAGCAACGAGGTTCTGCAAACAGTTCTTGCAGAAGCTCACTGCTACTCTTGCAGCCAGGATGTACAAACAATGGGCAGCTGATTGCAGCTGACATGTAGCCTCGGGAGCACTGAGAAAGCAGTAATATTAGACTCAATAATTAGATGGAAGGATTAGCCTCATTTTGAAGCTAAATAAGGAATGCAGTTGCCAATAAGAAAATACAGAAAAGCAAGTCATGGCATCATTTAAAACAGACAATGGCTGATGTGGCAAATATCAATCATAGCTAGCCAGCAAGGCAGGGCAAGCCACAGGCTGGAATGCTGCATTAAGTACCAGATTCCACTGGAAATAAAAGCTGAGAAAGTAATCAGGAAGTCTCTATTCTCTACCAAAGATCTCTCTAAAGAGCATCTATAATTTTAAGCAGAGTTTCCAGGACAGCAGACTTAGAGCTTAGAAGCAGACACCTCTGTGTCTCTCAGTCAGTTCACCCCAGCTTGCCCAAGCACAGGATTCATACCATGAAAGTTGGTCAAGCTCAGAGCTGCAAAGAGGAGCCATTAAAAATTAACAGTGAACATATCCCCACCTTTCCTCCAAAGCTGGTGTCAAAACAAAGCCACTGAGCAGCTTACTGTAAAATAACTGAGGTCACTCAGCATGACCAAATAAGCCTTCTTACTTTGTATACCTGTGGCATTTGCAATGCCAGGCAGAGTTTCTCCTGTGACAGGAGATACAAATCAGACATTGAAACCTTTGCCACATCACCAGGCACAATTTTTAATGGAAGACAGGACCTCAGCTACCTGCCAAGGGACCCCATGTCAACTGAACCAGATCCAGAGAGACTTATTGTCTTAAACATCACAACATTCATACCTGAAAAAAAGGGAGAGGTCAAAAAAGGGGAAGCCAACATGTGGCAGCTATTAAATATGCTGGGAATGGAGTGCTAGGCTGAATATTCACAGGCTGCAGCTGAGTAGAAATGATATCCCATAAACTTTGGATATTCTTTGTGTAACTGAAAGCCATTAAGTGTATATTCACAAGACTTCAGTTACTGTGCTCTATCCAGTGCAAGCATGATGTTTTGTTGTGAGCAGACGTGGTTGCACTCTGTATTGCAGAAGAATTGCTCTGTGCCCAAGAGCACAGATTCCATGTTCTTTTCTACTCATGTACACTTGTGTGTCTGTCTACTCAGGTATGCTGTGTACCACTAAGTTCACATCAGCACTGCTGTTCCTCAGATGGATACAGTCTCAAGCTGTGCCATGGGGGGTGAGGGTTAGGTTGGATGATAGGAAGAAGTTCTTCATAGAAAGTGTGATTTGCCACGGGAATGTGCTGCCCAGGGAGGTGGTGGAGTCACCATCACTGGAGGTGTTTAGGAAGAGACTGGGTGGGGCACTTGGTGCCATGGTTTAGTTGATTAGATGGTGTTGGATGATAGGTTGGACTTGATGATCTCAAAGATCTTTTCCAACTTGATTAATTCTATTCTATTCTATTCTACTGCATAAGACTCTCACAGTCTCCAAAGCTTTTAAAGCAATTGGTTTACAATGAATGCTGTAAGGAAAGAATAGACTCCAGAACTGGATTTTCTAAAACAAAGCAAATAACCCACACTACAAGCAAGACACCAATTTGATTGCATTACATCCTTCCCAACAGCTACAGCAAGAGTTCTGTGCCCCAACAGGAGTCTGAGGAACAGCAGCACTGATGTGCACTTACTGGTCCACAGCATGCCTGAGTAGACAGACACACGTGTACATGAGTAGAAAAGCAGATGGAATCTGTGCTCTTGGGCACAGAGTAATTCTTCTGCAATACAGAGTGCAACCATGTCTGCTCACAACAAAACATCATGCCTGCACTGGAAAGGGCACAATGACAACCGGGCAGCTCTCTAGCTGCATTGTAGGTGCTGTTTCCAGGGACAACCACTACACCCAGATGCACTGTTAAAGGCTCTGCAGAACTATAAGCACTCTCTCAACATGTAACAACGTCTCTACATTCGGCTTTCACTGAGGCAAAACACTCACTCCAGGCTCCGAGATGCTGTCAGGAGTAAGTGCCGCACAGATTGCTCTCTAAGGAGTAAGTAGCTGTCTGAGCAAAGTAAGATTTACTTAAAAGGGATAAAGTATAATTAAAAAGAAAGAAAAGAAAATAAAAGAAATAAAAGGTTTGCTACTTCCCACTTGCAACATCAGCCACTTCTGGGCACATCACTGAAAATACTGACCTCCAAACTAGCTAGTTATTCTCCTCAAAAGAGCAAGGTATTTATTTACATAGTACTGCCCTTCCTTACCAAGGTGTTACTGAAGCTGGATGACTCTTGTTTGCAAGTTGGAAACACTAAGCCATTGCACACTAGAAAACTGGGTTTAATATAGCAAAGATTATGGGTGGAGAGGTTTCGGCTCACTCTTCTTCTTTCTTTAATATGGTAATGCCTGCTATTACCAACTGATTTGTTGTTACAAAAGAACATCATGACCAGAAATCTTAGACTGATTTTCTGCATTTCTCAAGCATTCTGCATTTCAATAATGGCCCATTTAAATTTGCCACTGGTTGTGGGGGACTGTGTCCCATGAGAATCTGGAAAGTCCCCTGGACTGAATGATCAAGGGTGAGAAACTGTGAGGTGAGATGAGATAGGAACTACCTGTGGTAGCTTAGTGAGTAATTATTATAGATGAGATAGGAGTCAGTTGTTCTACCTTAATGAACATCACTAGCCAGTAAGAAGAAAAACTTGTTAACCAATCCCATGCAGACACACTAAGAACAGAGCTAAAATACAAGTTGCTTGTGGGGAGCTTTGGGTTTGAGTCTAGGTTCCTTGGTCTGGGCTGTCCCAATACTCTGCTTGCATTTTATCCTCGTTGCTGTGGGTGCCACCCTGAACCCTACAGCGACAACTGGTCCCGGCAACTGCCAGCCTAGTCACAGAACTGTTTCTCTTACCCATACCTTTGGAAGCAAGCATGTGCCTTTCCCAGCATAACAATGTTACTCAAGCTTCAATGATCCGGAAACAAAAGTCACCATCCTGTAGAAAACCATTCATAAAACGTCCATCCTAGCAAAGACAAGAATAAATGGTTCATTTAAGAACCCAGGAAACTGCAACAAAGGGGCTACAAAGACAGAGAAAATAGAACTTGGAGAAAGAAAAGAGAAGGCTGGGAAGAAACCTCAAGACATTGCACACTTCTTGCTCATGCCTAAAATCTGTATCTGAAGCATCTTTGTAAATAGGCAGGTAGTACACCTTGAACTCATAGCTTCTGGCAGCAGACTTGTAAACATGACTGAGACCTTCAGATGGAGAGCTTGACATGTGCAACACAAACACAAGCTTTGGCTGGGTTTAAGTTTATACAATTTTAATTTTTACCGTGTTTGTTCCTGGCTATCACTTTCTAGTCCTACAGAACTGTTGACTTCTTCCTGCCTTCTGTTTTTCCTCTTTTCTTTTCAGCTGTAGTTGGGTGTATGGGATAATAAAACAAGATAATGGAATAAGTGAAATATAGATATCCAAAGATGGCTGTGCTTCAGCAGCTGAACCGTCATTTGTTGAACTCCTGCAGGATTCTATGCAATGGTATGCAGAAAGTGTGTTTCCTTGGGCACCAAGGAAGGTTTCACATGAACCAGATTAACAGTTTCATAACGTAAAGCAACAAGGATCAGGAATACTTGGGCACATTTTGTTTCTAATGCATCTTCAAGGAGATGATCCCGAGCTTTAGCTATGGAGAAGTCTATGAACAAAGATTTTAAACATGCTTTATCTCAGTTACAGCTTCAGGGATGCAGCTAAAAAAACATATCTCTGCATCTGTAATATGATTCTTAGGCAGCTTTGACCATTTGGCTCTGATGAAGCAACATTTGGGAAACATTAGGCAAATGCCTCAGGGAAAAACTCCCTCTCTGGTAGTCTCTGCCACAATCTGTTATTTTCAGTGTCTGTGTTTCTCTCATGCACCTTAGACTGATGTTGGGATTTGAAGGTGATCTTAAAATGAAGAAAATATTCAAATACTTCAGAGTTTAAGAAAACACACTGCAGGGCTTGCCTTGTAATGGGCTACACTAACTTAAATATGCCATTAAAAGTGAGTTTATTAGCATAGTGATTACACAATGCAGTAGGCTCTAGAATGACCCAGATCAGGAAAATGATACAGTATGTATTTCGTTAGCCTTTCCCCTCCTGAATAGCAAGATAAATGCTGTCCTAGTGTAGAATATTTTTAACATCCCAGTTTTGAAAGCTGGGTCCCATGCCAATTTTCACTCGGAATGAGAATAAGGAGAATAAGTTTTATAGGGCTCAAAAGCAAGGATTTCTCTTCCTGTGAGTCAGTCAACATTATAACTGGTTTGAGTATTAGGGTTTTTTTTCACCTTTTGTTTTTCATTTGATTGTTTCCCCTTTTAGGGATGACTTCTTGCTGAGGTATTGAGCCAGTTTTGACATCTACATTACTGCCAAATCATAAAGATGGTTGAAGACATGGTAGACTGGCCATGAAAGTGCTAAGGTAGAAAAATGTGTGAGAAAATCTTTGTAGACTGCTCCTACTCTCTTTCAGAATGTGTTAGTGGTCACTCTATTAGCCTTTGAAAATACATTGAAATATTGGTACTAGCCCAAGATCTTTAGAATAAAGTGGATTTCCTGTAGAAAGGAAAGCTTTCTCCCACAGTATCAGAATTGCTCTTGAGCTTTTTCTCCAAGCAAGCAAACAAGCTGCATTGCACTCACTTGAAAAGTAGAAATCTAACTATTCCAATTTTGCATCCCAAGAAAACCCATAAGCTAAAACTTTTGCTGTTACTTTACCTAACTCCTCAGAATTCATACTGTGACAGTTTATCAGCTAAGTGGAACAAACCAGTAAGAGCTGCAAAAGTTCACACAAAATCAGAAAGACAAGTCCATTTGCTTCAGACCACCACAAAGTGTTAGTTTGTTGGTTGTGTTTTGTTGTTGTTTGTGGGTGGGGTTTTTTGTTTAGTTTTTGGTGGTGGTTTTGATTTGGTTTGGTTTTTTTTCTGGTTTGAGTTTCATTTGATTTATTTTGTTTTAGGAGCCTGGTGGCTGTAAACCAATCTGATCTATTTGATTTGTAAGAGACAAAACTCTCATACTGTGACAGTTAGTTCTTCATTATTAAAATGAATTTGCCACAAATTCATTAAAACCAATGGAAAGGAAACAGGAAAGAAAGAGGGGAAAGTGATAAAAACAAAAAGGTAAGCATTTGATATACTGATTTCAGAGGCATATTGTCATGACTTGCATCAGCCTTGTACCATCTGCAAGGCAGCCTGGGCACTTAGCTTCCATTCTGGCTTATAAGGCATAAACCAATAGAATACACATTACATTATATTAATTATGTGTCATTATGTGTCAGAGCAAATCTACAATATTGGTTTCTTGGTTTTAAACTGAGGGAGAGTCGGTTTAGACTGGATCTTAAGAAGAAGTTCTTCAGTATGAGGGTGGTAAGTCTCTGGAATGGGCTGCCTAGGGAGGTTGTGGATGCCTCCTCACTGCAGGTTTTCAAGGCCATGTTGAATGAGCAGCTGAGTCTAGATGAGAGGCATCCCTGCTCATGGTGGGGATATTGGAGTAGGTGATCTTTAAGATCCCTTCCAACCTAAGCCATTCTACGATTAGAGGCTGGTGGTTAATTCTGCAGATGCATTCACATCCGCTGGGCTGATAACACTAGCCAAGGATCTGGTAATATGTATGAAGGATATATCTGACTGACTTCAGTGAGAGCAAGTCTCTATTTGATCACTCTCACAAAGACCAAAGTCATAGTTCTAAGAAAAGAATTAAAAGAATAGATATCACTAGCACTCTTGATAATAACAGTTCTGTTCACAGATTGGGTCAAGTAAATTTCTGAGATAATTCTACCTGAGGCTGTTGAGGCTACAAGAGGCATTAACTGAATCCATTAGATTTGTCCTTACTATCTTGGGACATCCTAGCATTCTGACTGACCAGCGTGAGGTGTAAGACACACTGTTAGGAAAATAGCTGCTGTGTGGAGTGAAAATGCATGCTAATTGTATTCCAGTGCATGCAGGAAAATCTGCTGGCAATTGCAGCAAATTCAACAGCACAGCAACCATGCTATTATCATCCTGCAATGGCTGTGACAACACAAGGAACAACTAGAAATCTAAAGGATAATCAAAGAGGAACAATTGACAGAACAATTGACCTAGCTCTATAACACCATTTTACACCAAAAGCACGTTAAAGTATCTGGGAAGTACCACTGAATACCTATGTGCCATTTTTTTCTTATACACCTTGAGAAAAGCTCTGCTAAAGCTCACCTCATCTGTCCAAAAAGAGCTCAACAAGAGTTCTGCTAGGAGGAACAGATGAACCTCTGAAAAAGTCATTACAGAGAAAGTTACCATGAGGCAAAAGGATAAACTGGTATGAAATATGTATCTCTGATTGTTATATTCTACTCTAAACCAAAACTTCAATAAACATTTCTTAAAGAACTTTGATCTATGCTAGAAGAACGCCATATTGTGAAAGGTCTTTGCCCATACATCTCTCCTACCTTTTAGGTCAGCCAAGTTTCTGAGACTCATTTGTGCATTTCCATCACTTTATTTGCTGTTGAAGCTTCCAAACTATTGGTGCTGTTTTCATAACTCCATCAAGTTCTCTGGGGCAGCTACAGACTGCTGGGTTGTTCTCACCAATACTGCCAGAACAGGAGCAGCACTTGCTAGTATTGATTCTCAGAAGCAGAGAGCTCCAGAGTCAGAGCACTACAGTGGAAAAGCAAACATAACAAAGAGTTCTTATTCCCTGCTTTGAGTATTCATAAAATGCAAGATTTTGGAGCAGCTGGAGATGCAATATCTGCTCTTGGAAGATTTTTAGTACCTGAAAATAAGGATCAGCTTTTTCCATCATGCAACATATCAGTCCTGTTTTGAAAGCACAGACATTTAACCTCTGTTTTCTACCCTGATAACCTTTTCCTTATGGGCATTTGCTTAGCACTTGCACTTGGATACAAAGGTGCTTATTATATTCCAACACACACCTAGTACTCCTGTTAAAGTGCTTTTTTTCATACACAGCAGCAGCTCTCGTGCTTTTAATGAGACATTTGCATGGCAAGACACTCTTAGATCTGCAGTTAATACTGTCAAGTATTTTATTTTTTTCAGTTCTCCAGGGTAAGCTGCTACAGAATGGCAACACCACCTCTGCCACAACACACTTGTGAAGGATGCTGCAGTCTCTCAAGATGCTTAAGTGGGCTGAAGGAAGCAGTAGTAAACATACAGCATCAAACTGCTCAACATTGGCTGCAAAACAGTTCAGTAAACAATTCCATCTGTACTCTCCCCTCCATTTACATTATTGCTGAAGCTTAAATTCTGAGACTCAGTACTTACGGCTCAGTGGTGCTATGCAGGCTGCACCAGTGCAACATTTCTAACACCTATCTTCCCAAATCTTGTCAAAGGACTGCCATCTAAGGCTCCTAGATGTCTTTAAGATAGGGATGAACAGTAAAATAGTGAGAGAGTGAAACAGCCAGAACCACACTGTGCCGTTATAGTCATTCCAAAACCTGTTCCCAGAAACATTAACACTCCATTCCAAAACACTGTTCAGCTTTGTCAGGTGCTGGTCAGCTTAATGCAGTTGTGGAAATCCATTAGCAGGACAAAGTAAAAACAGTACAAATGCTCTAATGTATCATCACAGTGCTGCTACCTCTGTGTTTTCCTACTTCTAGGAGCTTTGGGTGCTTGTGGCCAGCACAGGATTTCTATAAACATGTTCAATGCAGCAAATCACAAAGATGAGACAATGGATGGCTTCCAGGTGCACAAAGGGAAGCTGATAGTTAAGAGCAGTGTTTTAATGTTATCCCTAGTGCAGTAGTCCCTCTGTTCCAGGGCTGGCTCTCATGGTTTCTGAGGAAGTAATGGAAGTGCTTCAGGGTCAATACTCTAATCAAGAAAGGTGGCAATAGTAGAGTAGTTTCAGCCAAGGAGGCCTAACACTATGTTCTTTTCCTCCTTTTTAGAATCCCACAGTTCTCTGCAAGTGCAAAGTGCATTTTTGTCATAAATAGCTTCCTCCAGCAACCCAGGACAGCTGTTAGCTCAGGGCAGGTGCTCCAAATCTCTGCTTGATGTCTGTGCTTTAGAAGAGACTGCCTAGAAGTTTGTCCTGTCCTTTAGCCTCCACCAGCTAATCTAAGAGGAGATACTGTTTCCCCATGAGAACAATGCCTCTTATTCTGTGCTAGGAGTTTCAATCAGAGGGGGAAAAAAATCTTCAGACGAGGTGTGTCCTACAGTAACCCCAACAAGTTATGATAGATTGACTAGTTAACATTATTGATTTACAGATGCAAACTTCAGGAGAGACTTTTAAAAGAAGTGGTTTGATACCAGTTACACAACCAAACCAGACTGCTATTAGTCAGTTAAGGAAGAAAGTCCATTATGTAGTTTCTAATTACACATGACAAAGCCAGAGTTCTGATCCAATTAATGTAAGAAAAAGAAAGAAACCTAAATACCAGAAAGTGGTATTGAAGGCTGGACAAGTATGCTAATAATTGATCACCTTAAAAACTGGTTGACCAACATCTGTGTTTGTACATCTGTGGTTTTGTAGCAAGTTCAGAAAATATTGCCAAGAATGGTGAACCTGAGAAATGTATTTTCACTTTATACCTGTAGCTTTTTTTCTTTAAGATGAAAATACATGAAATATTTCCTGTGAAACAGCAGAGATTGTAAACAGTATTCCAGAGAGTTTTTTAGAGAACTAAGTGGATTGGTGTTTAGACTTGTGAGAAACTGATATTCTGACAAACCTGTAGAACAATTCCCCTGTATGAAGGGACAGCACAAGGCAGGCTGGAATTGCACAGAAATCGAGAAAAACACTCATTGTGAAGATTTTGGTGAGTGTTTGACAGCTGTCATTCAAAACCATTAAGTCAGCATCCACTCTGAGAAAGCAGAGGGGATATTTCCTACTGAAACCCTTTTCAGAAGCATATTTCATTTGCATAATGAAAACCCCATCCAGGGACTCCTAGATGAAGGCTGCATTGCAAGGAACTGCTTGAGGCTGCAGTAGTAGCATTTCTATGTTGCCTAGAGAACATAAATAACAGAAAGCAGGGAAGTTACTAAGCTAAATACGGGTGACAGCAGGAAAGGAAGTCAAAACTTGCTGAGAAATCTGTGCTCCACTATCATGTCTCAAACAAGCAGTCTGACAGGTGATCATGGAGTGTCATTGCATAGAAATTTAGAACCAGTCAGATGGAAAGACTATAGGAAAAAAAAAAATCAGGACAGTGTGTTGTGGCTGGAAGATAACAAGCAGCTTATCAATGACAGACAGTTTCTGAGCCTACATTTAGACAGAAGAGTTCTAATTTTACATGCTATCAAAAAGTACATGAAGATATTGCTAAAAACCCAAAGAAAGAAAAAAAGATCTAGAAGCACTAAAAATGAATTTATCTCACAAACCAAAACACACTTTTTATGGCTCCACTTAGTAAATATTGCATGGGAAGAAAATTCTCTTTGGAAGTAAATAAGGAACAGTAAGAAAATTAGAAAATAGGACTTGATATCAAGATCACTGAATACAGTGGGAAAGAAAAAGTAAATAAAGAGCCTTGCTAATTTCAGTGATCCCAAGGTCATTCACAGCAGGGTATTTGGAATCAAGCTGTGAAATGGGAATCACAGAGAGTCATCTAAGCACTAATTTTGTCTTTAATAATATACACAGGTGTTTTAAATGCTTTCAAATCTTTGGGGTTAAGCTTTTTCTATCCTTTTTTCCCCTCAATCTTTTTTCCTTTCTTTTTCAAGCAAGAAGATACATTTCCTAAAACTTTCCAGCCAGCTGGCTGCATATTACCCAAAGTTGTCTCCATATGTCCTCTCACTCTGGCTTTGTAGCATATGGCTTTACAACAGTTTCAAAGGTAGCAGAAATAGGTGTTGTGAACAGCCTCAGATAATTAAAGGAAGAGGGGAATAAAGTTCATTAAAAAAATTATTCCAACACATCAAGGAATGACAGCAGTAAGTGCATTGATAAAAGTACTGCAGTCAATGGCACTGAACAGTTTACCCTGCTGGATCCAAACACTAACAGTATCATTTCTGCACTGGAAAGTTCCAGAATTATTGCATTTGAACTGTCACTACTTTCTTAAGTTTAAATGAGCCAATCTGAATCTTTGGCAAACAGCTTCATTACTGAAAGAAGTTTAAAGAGGGATAAACCACAGAAAAATAACCAACAAACAAAACACCCCCAACAACTTGCAAGCCAATGGAAGCAGGCTGCCAGAGACCAACAGGCAATGCCCACTGCTTTATTAATTTTCAAGTTAACTTCTGCTTTCTACAGGAAGTTACAGATCCTAGGTTCAGCCTTCTTGGGATATTATAGAAGCCAATACCAAGACTAACTCATTGCTTTGCATATATCAATGAACCAATTTCACTTCCATGGAAGCTGAGAAGCTCCCCTTAACACACAGAAAAATATGACTAAAATTCCTGAAAGAACCTGAAAATTTTATCCCTTGTGTTGTTTTTCTGCTTCTAAGTTTTTCCTCTGATCTTTCCTCAGCATCTTTTCTTGAGCTTTCTTGTCAGTGCAATACCACCCTAAACAACCTGACTTATTTTTCTCCATATTGTTGTATTTATGGAGCTAGACCCAAGAAAAAGCTGATAAGAACAAAAATGTTACTGCAGTGTGTTTCTGCTTAGAGTTGTAAGTAGTATCTACCATCCTTACCCCCTCCAGGCAGAAAGGAAAATGAGCAGAAAAAAAATTTCTCTAGCTTGTGTTGGAGGAGCTACCTTTGTAGTAGCAAGTGAGAACTCAAATATAGAAAGCATGCTCATGGTCAGTGGCATTTCTTCATGCCAATGTTCATTCAGAAGAGCGAAAAGGTGAGGGCTATATGCAGGCTGAGCTTATGGGGAGGGCTGATGTAGACCTCTATTTAATTATGTTCATTTCTCAACTCTAGATTTAAGCCATTTCCATGTTCCTAGTATTCTTCTTGGTAAGCAAAGAAATTCTCCATGTGAGAGAGACACAGACACTCTTACTTTTAGGTGCCTAGTTAGTTGGACCATCTCTATAGCACAGTGCATCATTAAGGGAGGAAAATAGACTGCATTGTGTGGTCCTCGCTGTCTTTGGCTAACACATCTTTAATTGGAATTTAGAGTACTTAACACCTTTAAATACCTGGTTTTCAAAGCGTCAATTCCCTTAATGAGTCTGTCTGAAAGAGAGGGTATAATCTATGTCACCTCCAAATTACACTCTAAATACCCAGTTAAATGATCTATTAAATAAGGCCTCTTCTGGGCACACTCCACAGTAAGGAACAGAAAGGGAAGGGGCACTACAATAAACTTCACAAAGACATATTGTTCAGGAAGGATTTTCCACATGAAATATTTACTGTCTGTTTGCTTCTCCTGACTGCATCTCTTTACACATCGGTGTGCTGTGGACTGAACCCTCGCTAGACAGTGTTCAAATTTCTGCTGCAGACTGTGACAGCTTAATTAACTCTCTTCACTGTCAGGCTGTGTTTCATGCACATTTTAATTTCTTTTTGGTAATAAATAATTAATAATAATAAAAATATATCTGAAAAGTTAGTCTGAAAGCTGAGTCACAAATGCCAGAGGATTCCTAAAGGTGAGCAAAAAACACATCTTACATTATGTGCAACAGAGAGCTAGATTCACCAGACACAACTGATCCATCTTCACATTCTGGTTTTGAAGCTTTGAGCAATAAAACTTGTTTGTAAAACTGGTGTGGTTCAATCCATTCCATTTCTTGCTACTGAATTTGGGCAAACAGATATGTATACATCAAACTGACAGCACACTGCAGGGGTTTCTTCCCTGCCTGCTTCTTTACCAATCCAAAATCCACCCTCCTTCCTTCTTGTCATCCATAATCCTGAAATACCCCTTTTATTTGCTCTTGAGCTGCAATGAGGATTATTTTTATTGTTTTTATTACTTAAACCTCATCATAGCTCATATCTGCCTCTAACTTTCACAGCTACCCTTCATTTCAATGCACCTAAAGGCATGTTCTTGTCTCCTGATCCCAGAAAAAGCTTGTGCAATCCCATCTGTGTCTTGAAGGCACTCAGCTTTGCAAGATACCAGCTGGCTCCTACAAGTACACAGTACAGCTGCAGAGACAGCTGCAGATAGGAAGCTGTTCCTCATGAGCTTTTAATGCGGAATGCAGAAGTTAACTCTTTCCCATGTCTTAAAATTGCCCCCTTTCTTTGGCAGTGCAAGCATTCCAGATAATATGGGGAACAGGGACAGATTTGAGATATTTTTCTTCCAAGTCCATCTACAATGCTGTGGAGCTACTTTGGTAGTGTGTTCATGTGCTAGAGTGTTTAGTCTGCCGAAAAGGAGGCTGAAGGAAGATGTTATTGCTTTCTGTAACTGCCTGAAGGGCAGAGGTTATAGCAAGATGGGTATCAATTTCTCTAGCCACAAGTGATAGGATGAGAGGAAAAGCTGTGCCAGGAAAAGTTTAGAATGGATATTAGGAAAATTTTCTTCCACAAAAGGTTTGTCAAGCATTGGAACAAGCTGCTCAGGGAAGCGGTGTACTCACCATTCCTGGAGGTGTTTAAGACTTGCAGATGTGACACTTAGAGGCACAGCTGTGGATTTGGCAGTGTTAGGGTTATGGTTGGATTTTATTTTCTTAAAGATCTTTTTAACCAAAATAATTCTATAATTACTCACAGGATCTACTGCAGATACAAGTTTTCTTTATTAGAATACCTAAAATTAAGAAAAAGCCCTCAGTCTTGTGCCATGACAAATCTATTGGGAAAAGGCACTGGAGTAAGATGAATATTTCTGTGAAGAAAACATAGAATTGCAATTAACATTCTAAGTAAACATCAGAATAAAAAATTGTACGTCAAGAGTCTAGGAAGCACAATCTAGTGGAAGGGAAGCTGATATAGAACTAACAACTGGGTTAGACAACTCTGGCTCCTAATTTTCACCCTCTGAGATCACAGTACAGTTACTGCAGAGAGATAAGGACGCAGATGAATGCTCAGCTTGGGTTTTAGTAGACAGAATTGATGAGGACAACTCTCTGTAGAAAATATGAAGCAATGATACTTCATCAGAGCTTCACAAGCTAACAGGACTGATGCAGCTGTGATAGCTTCCCAGCCAGATAAAATGAGCCCAGGGAGAGCTACAGAATAATTGTGTCTGGTGTATGAGTTAACATATCTAGGGCAGGAACCCACACTTGCACCACACAGACACATTCTTGAGTCACGTCTGCCTATCAAAGTCCACAGACAGCTCCTGTTGTATAACAGCCAGTAACACTGGTGCCTAGGACACTGCTCCTCTTTCAGCTCTTTGCCTGGCTTTTACTTCAAAAAGGTTATGATCTAACAACATCTGTCAGCATTAGATGAAGAGCTGGTGATGAAAAAAATGGAACAGTGTGTAGTGAGATATCTACTGATACTAGGGGTGGTGCAGGATGGTCTCTTTTGCATCTGGTCACTTCTGTGTAACCTAGTACTGTAACAGCATCTCCTGTCCTACATCCTGCCCCTTCTCTGCATGATGCTATACCTTGGGCCACAAAGAACCATGTCCCTGACAAGGCTCTGCTACTTCAGGGTAAGGAAGCCTCTCTGGGGATCTCCTGCATGCCAACAGGCCCTGCGGTGTGCAAAATACTCTATTTGCACAGACCAATCACCCCTGTGATTTCAGTTTTATGGAAAACCAAATGCAATAATCCATTTCCAGTGTTTCTCAGCAAGTTACTTACAAAAAATGAGACAGGAGAATTTCATCTAAAGAAAAAGGATACATCCTGCATTCAGGCCTGTATTGTAAAAAACTCTCATTACCTCCACGAAGTTGCTTCTGTTAGTGGCAGAGCTTCATATTCTTGGAGAGAAACAGAGCTTTATCTGACACCAGAGCAACACAAAGCACTCTTTCCAATTGAGTGCAAGCAGCAAGGTCTTTCAGGAACAGAAGCAGCTGTAAACAATGGAACACAGGTGCAAGCTACTTAACCCCTCAGAGCAAAAATGCACAAGCTGCAAACACAAGGCTAAGCTATTGGTTTTCAGCCAAGCAGGAATTAATTAAATGTGTGAAGCTGAGAAGCCACCAGACATGTGGTGATACTTGTAAGGCAGAAGGTTTGTGGCATGGCATATCAGGAACGCATAGAAAGCTGCTGTGTTGGTCAGAGAAACTGGACTTCGGTGCAAATTGGTTTATCTCCGGAAATCTCTGAGATTCTCATCTGCTACAGAGAAAGAAGCCCTCAGAGACTGTTTCCTGCCTCATTACCTTTACCACTTTGGACTTAACCTTATTTAACAGCCATGGGACAATGATCCCACAAGATTGTCAAGGACTTTGATCCCTCAATTCCCACTTCAGCACCACAATCATGGATACTCCCTAGTATAGCCCACCATTGCTGACTGCAGCTTGTGTTGTGCTTAGAGCTGGCTTTTCATTCTCACCTTCAACAGTGAAATTGCATCCTTCCTTCCTTTCCCCTCCTTTAGTTTGCTGCATCCTTCACATTCAGCATGCCATGCTGGCAGCTACCTTCCTTCTCAGATCACTGGAATATCCTAAACTTCTCCTTCACCACCACTTTCATGCAAAACCACATCTGAGCTCTAGTCAACAGCCTAAGAGAGCCATGGGATTTTCCAGAGCAGTCAAGCTTATTGCACCACTAGGACAAGTTTAACAGAGAAACAGTCATTACAGGTGCAATCTTCATCACAGCAATCTGACCTTATCGTTCATAGCCCACCAAAGCAGCTGTCAAATCCTTATTAAAGTAGGACTGTAAGTTCTAACAAACGTGTCTTCAGAAATGGTATTGGTTTAGACAGCCTACTTGAGGAGGAGGATGGACTAGTTGACCTCTAGCTGCTCTTCCAATCTCAGCTTTCTATGATTTTCTGTAACCTCATGCAGAGATCCTCTGAAGGGCTTTACATTTGTGTGGACTGAAAAGATAATTATTTTTAATGAGAGCCATGATTCTAGTCTTGCTGTGCAACTTCAAGGGATGCTGCATAATGCTGAGTACATTATTCAGATCCTGTGGAGCCTTCTCAAGCTAAAAAGTACTGCAACTGGTCCCTGTCTGAAGTTATGTCTGAACAGCAGTATTGAGTCACTAATGCCACTGACAGCTTGCTCACCCTTTTCTCCTCCTATTATTATAATATTTTTTTTTAAATGTTACAGGCTCCTTTTTGGTTTGATGTTGATTTTTCACTGTGTCTTCAGTGTATTTAGAAAAAAACCACAACCCAACCTTAATGCTTCTATATATTTGCACAGGTAGGGAGTTTGACCTTTCGTGGGGATTTTGGTTTAATTATTGTCTGAAACAAGCGAAGTTTGCTCCTTTTCCAAGTAATGGGATGAATGCAAACATTTTCAGTGCCTATTTCAAACTAGTATAAATGGTCTGGCATTAAATGAGGTTAAAAAGTCCCCTATAAACTACCACTACTGTTATTAAATTTAATTAAGATAGAGCAGCAGGCAGTTTAAATGGGAAAGTATTGCAGAAAAATGGCAGCACAGAAAAATGACTCCAATGTTTTCATTAAAGCTAATTGGAAGCAAGGGTTTCTAAATGACAATGTAATTAACAGGCTAATGAACACCATATTAGGATTGTTATTAACAATGAAATTTGCAAACATACATGGAAAACTAGTTAGATATCACACCATTAGAGATACTACAAGGTAAAACTCTACAAACAAATTATAGAGCACTCTTTGTGATGACGATACAATGCTCCAGCCACCTAGCAGTAATTGAACCTTTTGACCTCTCATGCTTCTGCCAAATTAAGTGATAATTATCGTGGATTAGCTATAAAATGCATCCTTTGAGAAATTCTGCCAGTCTAAAATTCTGCATGGGGCTCAACAAATAACATTGTTTGAGAAGGCAGTGATCAAAGTTGGGGAAAGGGCAATGACTGCGTACAGCCTACATCTAAAGTTAAGCCACTTGGGGGATTCACCACCAAACAAATACTCCACACAACAAACCAATAAGGGTTCTGTTAAATTATGCTACTATGGTTTTATACTTAAATGAAATGATTTCCACTACTAATACGAGTATTTGGGCCAGCAGCTTTTCCATGAAGGCCTGATAAATAGCAGATGGAATAGTGCTGGTTCAGATCTAAGAGACTGTCCTTTGCATGGCTGTTTGCTACCATTTCAGTGCTTGAAGTGAAACTTCAAGGATAGGGCAGGAAGGATGAGAGTTCTCAGAGAGGAGGAGACTGTAATTAACAACATAAAAGGTGATACAACTACTGAATTAAGGAACAGCCTAATGCAGAACCCCAGAATATCTTGGATGTGTTCACAGAGACCAGAAGGCACCTAGTATTCCTAATGGCTTGAGATAGCCTTACTAGAAGATGCTACAGTTGAATGAGTATTAGATACAAGATGCCTTTTTCTCTGGGCATAGTTTGTGTTTCATTCTGTGTCTCACCATTCTTTGGACCATGAAACCCACATTTGCATGCTTGGGCTTAGGCAGATAACAAGAAGTCCTGTGTGTCCTGAATCTAGTTGTTCATATCTAACATTATTACTTCCAGTCTGGAACACTGGCTCTAGATAGCAGTGTTTTGATTATAGGCTTTCTTATAATGCAAAGATAATTGGTTAATAAGAAAGTAATTAAGCAGACTTGTGGCAGGTCTTTGCCTCTGGTTGGGTTCTGCAGTAATTTTGCAAGTATTTTACAACACACTCTTTGCAAGACAGGTTTATCTTCTGTTATATTTGTTAACAGGAAGGACCAAGTGAAAAGACCTGGCTTTCTGAAAAGACAGACAAATATAATCTCAAAGAGTTTACTTCTTCAGATAAGTTGTTGTTTTCCCAGAGGCTGCTAATAACAAACACAAGGTATGTGAAGTATGCCACTGAGCAACCAAAATTGCTGGACTTGGATTGCAGAGGTAATATATGCCAAAATTGCAGGATTTCATGAGGAATCTGAGGGAAAGAGTGAAGTGGTGATTTAAAAAAACATAAGGCCATAATTTTAAAGAGATGTGTTACTTAACTAGGAAGTACTAGATGAGAAAATATGATACAAAAGTAAAGATGTGATTATAAAGAGGAAGAAAAAAAATAGTAAGTGCTTTTCTGCAATTGTACCAGAATGATTTGCTTAGAAGATCTTGCAAAGAACTCCACTTTCTAAGCAGTTTTACAGGTCAGAAAGGTCAAACTTTCAACAAGATAAAGAATTGAGTGGTCAGAAGATTCTAAGCTAGAATCATAAAACAGTATCATAAACAACAAGCAAACTACTGAATACCCAGATGAAAAATGACACAATTTCCTCTGCCTCTACAAACAAGCATTTCTAGATAAACATATATTTCACCCTTAATTGGTCCATCCAAACAAACTGAAGACTACCGAACAAGTTATCAACATGTATCTTCCACCCAGATACATTTAGTGGAAAAGAAGAAAACCAAAAACATCTGGAGGAAATAGCCAGAGAAATAAACCCAATGGCAACTTGTAGGAAAAGATGGTTTAAAAAAACCCCAAGGGTTATTTCATACCCCTTAACACAAACATGTTAATTGTTTCATAGTCAAGATTCTTTTGGACACAGTGACCATTGTGACCCAAGCCATGTTTTTCAGCAACTACTCTTTTGCCAAGCCTGAAACCACTGATATCTCTTAAATAAAGATCTCTTTATGCAACCCTTGCTTTAGAGTATTTGGAGGAGCCAGTAAATTCAGAGCCACATTCGGTTACGTGGGCAGAATGAAACCCTTAAAAATTCAACAAAGCTGATCATATTGAGCCATGAAAGAGACTGCATCTTGCAAGATAAGAATTGGATTATTTCAGCAGTTCCCAAAACGACAACTTATCAAAAGATTAAAATCTTTGGCTGGCATGTACATTTCTTACCTGTAATCCCTTGGAAAGGAAAGGTATACCTGTATTTTTATGTTGCTATTGAAGAGAGTTAAAGTCACTTTATTGCCAAATGAAGGCAACAGAACACAGGTGTTAAAACTTTTCATTTATGCTTATGCCCTGGTTTGAGTTAGGACAGAACCAATTCTGTTCAGTGATTCTGCTTGTCAGCACATTCTCTTCTCAGTGCCTGCACTTTCTGAAGTTAGTGGCATGCTTTTGGAGACAGTGTCTGCTTCTTGCAATGACAGCACTTGATCTATATAGTTATTGCCAAGGACTGGTGTGCAGAAATGTTCTTGCTTAGACTTGCTGCCATGGAGACCAAGGTCACTGCTAAATCTTGTGTACCACACTGGGATGGCCCAAAGTAAGAGGTCACATCTATGGGTGGAAGCAGACAGGACGGGCAACCCTAAACTTACCGACAAAGGATACCATTCCATACATGTTGTAGTGTAGAGCTGAGGGATCACAAGGGCCAAGTCTCTTCCCCAATGGTCAGCATCTGGAAAGGACTCTGTCAGTTCTGCTTTCAATCCTGATCTCTGTGTTTCTGAATTCAGTTCCTGTCTGCTGCTGGGTCCAGTCTGGGAATCGCCCAGTGCCTGCTACAACATCAAAGGTGCCATGGGAGAAGGTAAAAGTGTGGTGGTGGTGTTTGGTTTAATGTTTTGTTGTGGTTTTGTGGTTGTTTAGTTGGTTTTGTGGGGGGTTTGATTGTTTGTTTTTTATTTTATTTACATATATTTAATTTTATTGCTATTGTTTCATTAAAACTCTTTTCTAATCCACCAGTCTCTCTTCCCTTATCCCCTTTCTCTTCTCCAAAGGGAAAGGAGTTAATAGCATCTGTCACTCATCTGGTGGCCAGCCCAGCCAAAACCTTGCCAACATATCCCTCTAATTGCTTTGCCTTAGCTTCCTGAATCTCTGCCTAGAGAAGCTCTTATGTGGCTTAACAGCAAAGTTGTTATACCACATTCAGCCTTACATAACACACTTTTTGGTTGTTGATTGAAATATTAAAGAACCTCACATTCACACTAGTGGGAAGTATAGCCTAAAGGAATCTTCCTAAAACTGGCAGCAGAAGCAGAACTGGTAATTCAAACAAGTATGTTTTGTGATTGAGTCTTGATGCTTCTCAAAACCATCAGAGAAAAAACCACTATTGGTTTTCAACAGACTATAAAACAAATACCTCTCACCTTTACTTCAGAGTAAAGTACCAGCTTAATCATGCCATTGGGAGGAACAAGATATGGTTTTATCTGAAGTAATCAATGTTGTTTCTGATGCTTTTAGCTACAGCCCAGCTAGCTTTCTGGCAGACAAGACATAGAATCACACAGAACCACAGAATCTTAGGGGTTGGAATGGGTCTCTAGAGAACATTTGAGTCCAACTCCCTTGCCAAAGCAGGATCACCTAGGGCAGGCTGCACAGGAATGAATCCAGGAGGGTTTTGAAAGTCTCCAGATGAGGAGACTCCCCAACTCTAGACAGAAAAAAATTCTATGGTGAGCAAACAAATAATTCCTCAGCTGTGCACATTTTTGGTTTAATATTCTTTAGTATTCATTAACATCCCTCATTCAACAGTGGTTTCATTTACAGACATGCAAGTGAAAACCGAACTGTAAGATTTATTTAGTCAAGAAGTGGAAGCTTATAAAGGTCAGCTCATGTAAAGGAAGAGGAGACATGTTACCACATAGTTTCACATACTCCTCATTATGAGTAGCACACACTAAATAAATAGTTACTCAGCTTTTGCATGGTACTTTTCAGTGCCACATGAAACAAAGCCAACACTTGAATTTGCAGTGTTAATCCAAACACAGAAATGAAAGTAATCATAGCAAAGTCAAGATTTGTTCACGAATCACAGGAGAACTTGATTTGTGCTGTAGGTATTCCATGGAATTTTTAAACTCACTTTTCACTCAAAATGTAAGAAACTGGGGTTTCTTCATCTCCTTATCTTCTAAGATGGATGAGGCATAAGAAAAAGGAAGGGGGTGGGGAAAATAAACAGCTATCTGAATCGCTAAAAATCCTAACCAAGGTCCCACCTGAAAATCCCTTTTATGTGGTCACTGGACTATCTGGCTAAGAGAAGCTAAGACCCTCTTACTGAACTGGAGCTTGTCAAAAACCCCACAAACTTTAGCGAATCCTGAAACATTAAATCACTGAGCTCCTCTCAATGTTTACCCCTTTCTCAACTTGGGAACAACCTGATTCCATTTGCTTTCAACTTGTCCTTTTAGCCTTTCTTCCTTTTTTGTAATAATGCTCATATATTTTACTAGAATGGTCAATTAGTGCACACTGATCCACAATGAACAGAGACAAAGGTTGTATAAAACCAATTAAGTTGATTGTGTCTTTTGGAACACAAATCTTTTCAAAGCTTCAAAGATATCATCTGCATACCTGCTAACTCCCCTTGCTAAACCACCATATGGAATTGTCCCTTCTTTAAAGTCAGTGCTTTCTCCTGTCCTTGTGATTCCTAGATGACAAGACATTCCATAAATCCTCCTCAAGAAGTCTATGTTAATGGTTTCCCCCCCAGGCTCATTATCTCTAATCTTGACACTCACACTAAAATCACTTGGAACTTCAGTGTTAAGTTTCTCTGTTTATGCTAAAGAACAGATCATGTCACCAAAAATAAAATGTAAATTCTCATTAACAAAACAAGTGTAAAGAGCAAACAGGATCAGCTGTGAACAACATGTGACTCTTGTTTCAGATCTGACGTGAATGACTGTGACAGCTTGCAGAGCTTTTTGATGCCTGAAAAGAGAGAAGCTGTCTGAGAGATCTCTGGGGGACACACTAGGAAAGGATCTCTGTGACCTGCTATGATCCCATGCCCACTGTGTGCCAGTGGACAGCAGGCAGGTTGCATTCTGGGCTAAAAGACCTTTGATTTGACAGTGTGGGCTTCCTATCTCCTTCCCTTTCAGCATCTTTGACTGATGTGCTAGGGTCCAAGCTGGTAGAGGCAGGGTGCCTGTCCTTAATATACAGGCAGAAAGAGTGAGGGCACTGCAGTCCAGAGAGGTAATTTCTATGCTTGAAAAAAAACCCATCAGAATAAATGCTCAGGGAAAATGAAAACCAGAGGAGGAAGAAGCCCACACGTTTTGTTATAGACAAATTATGACAAATGGGTCTTCCTTCTGTGACAGGATAACAAGTCTAAATTATCACAGAGGACAAGCAGTATCTGTCATATCATCTTGACTTCAGTAAGACATTTGACATGCTGTCATGTGAAATTAATATAAGTGAGCAAGGAATCTGCCAGCATGGGGGAGCACAACCTGTTGGAAAGGTGGACTCAGGAGAGCACAGAGGAACTTGTCTAATTAAAAGAAAGGAATGGAGGTAGGTCCTGCAGTGCTAATCAAGTATTTTCACTTGTGATGCAGCTATCAAATGAAAGCTCTGCTGACAAAATCTTAGACAGTTCTAGAGAGAAGGAACAAAATGTTTCCTTCAGACCTTCTGGAGAAGACACCCAGTCACAACCAGCCATGTGCTGCCAGAGGCAAGTGATGGAAAAATAAGAAAAGAAGAACTAAGAGTAGCCTGGACACAAGAGAGGAAGGAAATCTACTGCTCAGCCAGGGGGGGAGTTAACAAATCATAAAAAGCACCAAGAGGTTCTGAACAGCTCATAAAAATACCCAAGGCACAAAAATACCCACATTTTCAAATTAGCTCAGAGTCACTAGGTCAGACAGAATGGATATTTTAGACACATCTCCCTCCCTGCCGTGCTTGTACAGAGGAATGTCACTACCGGCCCTGAGTTACATCATTCAGTGCTCAGTTTCCTCTGGTCCTCTAAAAGTCCTTTTTGTCCACCTCCAGGACCTGGCTCTCTGCTATGTGTTCTAAGTTTCTTTACATTTGTCACAAGATCCTACCTTTGCTGCACACCTCTTTTGCATGCTACATTGTGTCAAATCCCTGTGAAGCTCTTCAGGACACTGAAGGTTTTGAAAGCACTTCAATAAAATATCCATTGAGTAGTTTAAGAGCACATGCTCACACCTTCCTTTGCATGACTCCTGCCCAATGTTTATGGAGAGTGAAGTTGCCTCCTTATAGTAGCAGTGCTCATCTTGAAAGGAGAGTAGTATGGGTCAACATATCAGGAAATCTAAATCTTGCTTTGGAAGAGAAAAAGGATAGGTGGAGACTAGTGCTATAAGAATGAAGCTTCCTGTTCAGCAACCACTGGGGAGGGGATGGAGGAAGAAAAATCCCCAATCACAATGTGAATGATGACAGGAAACCAGCTCTTTTCCTTCTTAGACAAGGAAGCAGTTATTTTAAAATTGTCAGATGAACTATATTAATGTTTTTAGTAATTTAAACCCCTCAAGTTAGCTCACCTGTCCCTCGGCAATCACACGGTGTGCATTTACATTCCCTGGGCAGCCTTGAGAAGGTCACCAGTTTCATATATTCACTCTGCTTCCGAGAAATGTACAAATTTTAAGCTAAACCTCCTATCCCAGCCAAAGCAGAGCATACAGGATTTTATTAAAAGCTGCTGAATATAGCTATTGTTAATTGGAGTGACTTGCAATCAAAAAAGGCCTTCAAGGCCTTGTGGTTTAGGGTATTATGAACTTGCATCATCATCAGAATTTCAAATCACTTTTTCATATATTCAGTGCAGAGACTTAGCTCTTCCTCCTTGACAAAGGTTAAGCAGGTCTCTTGTTCTCCTGGGATGCCAGAAGACAACTGTGTTTATCAGATTCTTAGGTCTAAGCTTCTATTGATGTGTATGGGAGTGGATTAAAATTGATGCCGTGCAGTCACTGAGGAATGAAACAAGTAAAGCATGCAATTTTTGGTACCAGCTGCATCTAGGAAATAGCAGTCTCCACTGGCATAAATACATGGAGAGGTTTGCAAGAAAGTGTTAACATCAGCAGGAACTCAATTCTATCCCTCCCCTAAGCCACACAACATTCATTTTAAAGACAAGAAACTACTTACATTAGGGACCGTACAAAAATAGATGCTCTTTGGTAAATTCAGCGGGAGCCTTTGGAAAGAATCCTGTAGCAAAAAAAAAGCTCCAAATGGCAAGATGTTGCTAGCAATTTTGACTTCTGGGAAGTGATAAGAAATGTCATAATTTTCTTTATCTAAAATTTTGGAGAGATTCTATTAGCATCTCCCAGGTGACACAAAGTCCACTTTTTCTGGAATATGCCTACAGTGGCTACTTTTCCATGTTGCAGGTTCACTGCTTAGAATCTTCATTACATAGGGCTCATGGACTAGCTTTGCTATGTGTAGCTGTACACACAAACTGGAATCTTTTGGAAGTAATGTGTTTTCCTGGGTTTAATCTTGATTAAGTTATTATTTAATAAATTAAAGGCATGAAGCCCTAATGGTCACCCATCAGCACTTACATTCTTGATACACAGAAGCCTTGATCCAACATACTGATGAAATATTTTGGCTTATTGTCAGTTTTTCCAGTCTGGACATGATTGCAGTGGCAACTGAAAGAGTTGCTGCTGCTTTACTCTCTGTGCTAGGGCACGAAGTCAGTCTTTCCTTTTTTGATCAATCTTGAGCAGATTGCTATTCCTCTTGAATAGCAACAAGAGCTGCAAGTGACAGACCAGGGTAGGTACATTTTCACACAGCTAGAAGTCACTTCCCATGTCTTGTATCTCTGGGAATCAAGGACCTTCTCATTTCCCTGTGGATGGGCCTGGTGATGGGTCTTAGCAGCTGCAAAGTCACCCTCAGCAGTCTCTGCTTCTGTGGGTCACTGTTTGCATCTGCAAGTCAACACTATTTTGAACTTTGATATGGACAATTAATCTGAATTGCTCACCAGATAAATAGAATTTGATGGCCTCATACCGTAAATCTTGTCCATAAACATCTTGTCTTTGGTTGTTTTGGGGGTACATCAAGTGCAGACAGATAAATAATCAGGGAAACAGAGAGGACTGGAAATGGCCTCTACATTTCTGTTGCTACATGCCATTGCATGATTTCCTACAAGGAATTTCAATGACAGGCTAAAAAGTTATGAGGAAGAGGGCAGAAGAATTCTGAGTGAACTGCAGTCTCTATTTTCATGCATATTGAACACTCCTGTGTTGCACTCCACACCATTCAGAAGAAGCTGCTGCTTTCGAGTAACAGACACTCTGGGGAGAGGTAAGAAATAACAGACAGGAAAAATTTGGGGTCTGAGGAGAATAAGCTATAAAAAAACCCAGTAATGAAATGACAAATGGCAAATTATTGATCATAAATCTCAAACCACTATCTTTTTATCAGCTAGCCAAAGTTTTGATGTCTGCCAGCACATTCATCCTTTCTGTACATAGTATGCCAAGTATTCAGATTCCCTACAGAAAGCACATTGATTTTTCTGTGTAAAGGAGTGAGCAACATATTGTTGGGTGACGTGTGAGTTTAATATTGCACAAGTATGTCATAATACATGAAAAGGCTCTTTATGTACCCTAGTAACCTGAAAGCAATGTGACAAAATTAAGGACAACTTTGAATTTGTTATGACTCCTAATTTAAAGTTAAAATGCTTGGACAAAGCCCTTTCCTTCCTTTTGGCTAAGCACAGTATGTCACGCAGACATACATGCTCTTACATAGCATGCGTTTAGGAGGCATTCTCTCCACACGGTAGCTAGGTATCCTGTTTTCGCTATATACAGAAATGACTTCGCACTGAGTGATCTCTGCCTTTGTCACAACAGCACTACAGAGATGGGCAGTATCACACTATAATGAAACTATGAAACACTGTTATCAAATGAGAAATATGATACATGTGTCTTGGTTATCCTATTTTAGCATTAAAGGGAAGGAAAAAAAAGGGAAATAATCTTGACGGAATGGACATCATTACTCGGTTGCATTCTTTCCTCTTTTGGCCCTCTCTTTTGTATGTCATTTCTTTTTGGTGGGACTTACTTGCATCATCATATGGCTTAGGATCTAATTCTTCTGCACTCCTGAATGCTTCAAGTGAAATGGCAAAGTGAGCTGCAAAGCAGGCTGTTTAACCTCAGACAGGGTGTCTACACGAACTGAGGCTAACAGATCTTGACAAATTGTTTTGACAAACAGTTAGCTTTGAGGGAAAGAATCCCTCCTCCTCCTACCCCAAGTGATTCAGTTTTGTTATTATAATGTAATGTTTTGATTCTTCAATCCATTGCTCTGGAATTTCTGCTGAGAAACCTTATAAAATGCTTGTCTAGGGAAAAAAAAATCTAAAATTGACTGACACATGCTTTGGATGCTGTGCTTTAAACTGAAGGAAGGCACTGCATTCAGGAGAGGACCCTGAGCTGTGGATCCTGGCTGGAGGCATGGCCAGCACAGCCAAGGGCACTTAAACCCTCAAAAGGCTTCTCCCAGCCCTGTTAATTTGCTAAGTTAGACAGTGCCCTGGTCAGGATGTGGAACTGTACAGCTGACTCCCAAGGCACTGCACTGGGCTCCAGCTACCCAGATAGAGAAGTGTCCAATCACCTAAGTGGCACACACTTAACTTCAAAGAAGCATTTGAGTAGAGAATTATTCATTTGGGAACTTAATTAAGGATTAGCTTCATTAAAGAGCATGCAGCTGTCTACATCAGAGGCAGGGGGACCATAGGAGTTCTGTGGTTTGGCCACTCAGGGTAGATTAGCACATATACCTTGATACAGCTGCTATAGAGAAGACAGTCCTTTTGGGATGCTAGCCAGCCTCTTCATTCCCATGGTTATTTTATTTTGTGTAGGCTTTTCTGTACCTATCATGAGGAACAACTCTTTCAAGCAAACTTTGAGGCTGCAATAGTGCAAATATTTTGTCTAAGGAGGACAGTGTGTGCTCACAAGGCACTAAACAAACCACTTCAGATTGTAGGTTCCTCACGTGACTCCAGCTAAGAGCTGCACATTCCTCTGCATTGGCTTTTTGCAGCGATTCAGAAATTTATTCCTACTCATTACAAGCATTAAATGCCTCTCCCTTTGTTTTACTTTTGCTAACTTAGCAATCGATATGGTTTTGCTTGGAAACACTCCCACTTTAAACAGGAATAGCTCATGCTTAGTGACAATAGTTGATAAATTATAACATGCCAGAAATACTGTGCATGCTTCTGAAAGGCAGAATATTAATGTCTCTCCAGATGTGTCTAGAAATTAAATAGCATTTTTGTGATGCCAGAAGTTTTTAATAACCATTCTGAAGAGTCTATAATTTAGGGCACATTATAATTTAGTATGAAGAAAAAAAAAGAGAGGATACAGACTAGCTGTAGTCCTATACCAGCCATGAACAGAAGTTTAGTATATTACATGTTGTATTACAGCAGTAACTCTGCCATAGAATTATTTCAGACTTGAACATTGGTGTTGCTACAGCACTAGTGCAGGACAGTTTCCAAATTCAGTTACATGTATGGTTTGCTGAAGACTATAATTTCTATAAATGCACCCTCTTATCAAATATCAAAGACAGACTCCATTATCAAACAAGACACAGTCCATTATCATGCAAGTTCCCCGCTGTTCTCTCCTGCTCAGGAGTAATGGATTCTGCTGATAGCCACCATCACTAGAATCAAAACTCACCTTAGCTGAGAAAACATGCAGCAAAGGTGAATCCTCCTGGGATGACTGGGATGTGACTCTTCAGAGGCAGAAAGATGTTTCCTCCAAAGTTAGCTGATTAGGCTGCACATAGGGAGTGAGATAAGTCAAAATTGCACTTGCTTATAAGCTTATATCTACTCTGTCACCTAGAGGAAGAAAACATCTTTCATTTTCTTATGCAGAAATTCATGAAGTTGATAATTGAGAATATAGTAGCTCAGCCTTGCAGCAAAACTTCAAACACAGCAGGAACACCAGAAGAAAAAAGTACTCAGGAAGAGACACTACACAAATTGCAATTACTGTCCTCTGCATCTTCCTGTACGTTTGGGTTCGGGCTGTCTAAAAATTTTGTAATTCATTAAAAACAACAGCCATTATGCTGATCAGAGCATGATGTCTTGTCAGAGCTGACCTCCATTTCAGGTTGTTACTTAATAAAAGAACCGATACTGAGACAGTAAGTGAGAAGATTGTAGTGCAGTCCATCTTTAAGCATTCAGAAATTCAGCAAAAGGTAGTTGGCTCTCAGCTGGGTCAGTCAGGAGCCATCCTGAAGGGATTTAGCTCTACAAGAACTGCCATTTTTTTCCCAGACTAGCTTCAGAAAACACAGCATTTTTGTCTCCCTCCCATTTCTCGTGGTTTAGTACTCATGAAGTCTTGGGTGACAGGTTGGACTTGATGATCTTTGAGGTCTTTTCCAACCTTATTGATTCTATGATTCTCCATTCTTGCTCCTGTGGCAATGCCTCCTCTCCTTGCGTTCAGCACCACCAATTCCAAATGAGTTAATTTAATGAGAACACAGGCAAACTTTTAACAGCACAGCCAACTCAAACTTGTTTGCTGTGCAGCCACACCAAGCACCTGGGGGCAATGCTGCTTCAAACCAGGACGGTCACGTTTTAATCTTTCAGTTATCTTTTTATTTTCAAACTGGAGCTCATGCATCTGCTTTCACTTTACCATTTGCATGATTCACTTTACTGTTTGCAGGTTATTCACATTCTTTGTCACTGCCCTTATGATACTAAATTACAATTTAGTAGCTCATTAGTGAGAGTAATTGCCAATATCTTGCCAAATAGCCTGTGTCCACTATAAATGAAACTTGCATATATTAGAAGAGGATATTTTGCTCGCAGGAGAGTAGGGGAATAATTTATGCTGTAAATAAACACCTTGATGTGTCTAGCAGTGTTTAGATGACTATAAAACATCCCTGGTGTAATTAGGAAGCACATTTTTGTGTAATTAAGAAAATGAATGAGAATTAAATTTTGAGAGAGTCCAGGTGATATTGCCACCCTTTTGTAATGTAATACACACTGACACTTGCATCATTTTTATATGCAACTACTGCAATGTTTGGGACCAGATTTTCTATTAAGCTAGGAGTTGATCTATTTTGACTTCAGCAATTCTAGCAAAACACAGACCTTAAAGGAAAAAAAAAAAATTAAAAAATAAACCCAGATAGTTCAAAAGAAAATAAATCCACTTTACAGAGAGTGTTTCAATTTTGCAGTGCTCAAAGAACACCAGAAAGTAATTAAAAAATATATATATAATAAATTTGAGCGAGGGATTTTTTTTGTTTGTTTTGAGGGATTTTTCCTCTGTTCCCACAGAATAGTATTTGTGAATGCCTAACAATTTGTGTGCTTGTTTTGGCTGTTTGCTCATACATTTTTCCCAGTTGAGAAAGTTCTGACAAATAGTAGACAAGCAAAGGCATCACACCAAAAAGAAAAGATAAATGGTAAGCAATCTATTTTCTTTCACTTCTAACCAGCAACAAATACGAGAGAGCAAAGTCCAAATGCAAGTATACACTCAACAGGTATGCTTGAAATAATTTACTCTCATTCTCTGAACTGCAGTCAGCTGAAGAAACAGAGGTGTTTGTGACAGCTTATTTTTTCTTAAAAGAAGTGCCCTTCTATCACAATACATTTAATAGATGAGTATGATCTTTTGGTTTAAATATTCACCTAGGCTGTCCTGGTACCTGCAGTCCTGGTACCTCCCTTTCACTTGTAGCTTTGTACTCCCTTCAGGCAAGAATTCCAGCCACGTCTGTGCTTTTATTTTCTCTTTCAAATCCTACCTAGGTTTCTGACAGCTGCCAGTTGAAGCAGATCTCTCCCCCCATGCCTGCATAAATGTTTAAAAAGTGGTATTAACACTCTATACTGAGACAGAGTACAAGGACTGTGTGTAGCTACTGCTTTTCTGGAGACACAGAATATCTGTAAGATAGCCAAGACTCCCTTGACAGCATGAAATTGTGAGTTCTGCTTTTTTCCTCTTGTCTCAGCAGAATGAATGCTGGCCCCAAGTGTTGGACCAGCAGTACAGTGTACAAAGGTGCCAAGAAATGCCAGCAAGCTGCCTCATGTAACGAGTTTGTCATCCGGAAACACTCAGTTCCAGTCTTTCTTTCTCTCTCTTGTAAGATGTTCAAGATACAGAAGGCTTATTTAAATCCTTAAATAAATTTCTCAGCCTGGGTGTAACAAAATCTCCCAACACAGGGAACTAAGTGCTATTGTTCACCAGGCTTCATAGAGAGCAATCCTGGAAAAAAAATGTCGTCTCATTGCTAAACAAAAAGGAAATGCCTAACTCCAGAGAATCATCTCTTCTTCTGTAAAGAGACAGAGGCATTTCTAAACTCCTCGCACTTAGCTGCAGAATATTTTTACCACCTCACAGGGTGTGGTAGCATAGAATAACAGCTAGCACACAGGAAAATAGAGAACAGGGCAAAATGAAGAATGCACAGAGAGGAAATACCATTTTCACTGCAGGCTCTGGAGTACACGACCTTTACATAGGTAAGTGATGTTTCCTGGAAACATGAAGGTACTCTAGGGAGCTGCTGAGCCTTATCTTCAGGATATTAAAGTTTAGCTCAGGATAGAAAGGTTTTCCTCCTGAGGTGTCTAAGCAGGACTTTAGGATTAGAGATGTCATGTCCTGTGATTATCACAGGTACTAAACCCTCATTTTTATTAACAGCTAAAGTCCACAGCTTTGGAGTTCAGTGGAATTTGTGGTATAACTTTTCAGCTCCTTCTTAATAAGGATTCTCACATGGACCTATGACACCTCCCTGTAGTCCCACAGCAAACCAGAAGGTGTGCCTTTCAGAGGAGCTCTTTCCTGTCCTGGCAACCCTCTTCTCTGCCCATATTTCATCTTCTTGGTGTTGCCTGGAGTGGCGACTTCTCTTTGCCTCCTGTGGAGGCTGCCCCAGTAAAACCGCTCAGGCTGCGAAGAGGACAAGTTACAGCATAAAGCTACAGTGTTTGCTTCCAAGGTGAGCAAGTCTTCTCAGCTATGGTTGGAAGGATATACTTAAGCTACAAGAGGGAAGGGACTGTGCAGAGCCAAGGGCAGAAATAGTGTTTTTTTTTCTCCGTCTGGAGAGATAAGATGTAACACGCATAAATGCCACTGCTCGGGACAGCAAGCTGCTGCCTTGCATGCTTGTGAGTCACTTGCCTGCCTTCTAGATCATGAGCACGTGTCTTCCCCCATGTTTATTCTGCCTGTTTTCCCCAAGTTTGAAAATTGCTCTAGGAATGGCAGAGGGAAACCTCTGCTATCTGCTATTTGTGGTGAGAATAATTTCCACACTGGGTTAGTCCTCTGTTACTATGTAACAACTGAAAGTAAAACAGCACAGAGGACGGGGTGGAGCATTCTGCTGGCTGTCGCTACTGCAAACTTTATCCTGACTTCTCCTGTGCCCACTTGCTGTACAGCTCTTCCAAGATTTGTGAGTATTTTACAACTTTTTACATCCTCTTTTTTCTCTTTCTTCCTGGTATGAAAAAAAAAGATGAGGGAACTCCTACTGCTTAGCTTCCATTTAAGGTTTTAAAAATGGTCTCATAAGAGTTACTATAAATATAATAGACTATGTTTAAGTGTTGTATTTAACCTTGTAGCTGGCACCTGTTTCTCTGTTTCTGCTGTCTGAGAGAGACATCGGTAAGGAGGGAGAATTGGTGCTAGCCAGTGAAAATTTGTCACTGCTTTCTAACAAATTCACACAGCAAAAAATGAGGAGAAAAAGATACTGCTATGAGCCTAGTTAACATTGCAAGGACAGAGATAAAAAGCTGGGAGAAAAGTTATTTACCATCTTAGTGTAAACACTTGAAAGTGCATTAAATGCAGGCAGGGAACTGAAAATTTGCAGCCAAGTGGAATCCCACTGAATACCAGTGACACAGATATTACAGCTGATAGCAGCTAATATGGAGAAATTAGCCAGCAGTGAACCTGAGTAAGCAAATGTATTTATGACCCTATTGTTAAAATACCACTTTCCACCTGATTAAACCAAAAGGCAGGAGGAGAAAAGGTGTGTGGGGCAGAAAATTGTGAAGGATTTCGTTGTCAAAACCTGCAAAATTACCTCTGAAAAACCCAGTAACAGGAAATCCTCACCATGCACAACCACTACCTTGTGACTCCTTTTGTATCAGCAGGTCTAGTTGTGCTGCTTGGGTTTAAAAGACTCTGATATTACAGAACAAATTCCTGATGATATTTGCCACAGTCTGTTTTGCTCTATTTTCCAAATAGTCAATAGCACAGCACTTGCTTTTCCTCTTATGAATGTGTTTACTTACATTTCCAGTTACTAATTTATTTGACAGGTATTAGATAAATGGAAAGGTATCACTTGGTTATTTTATCTTGGAAGGTGATACTTAAATATAGATCAACTTAGTATAAAGAACTGATGTTTATAGATCGATAGAAGTTTGATGATATTCATTCTTTGGGAGCCTGCTGGACTGTTCCAAACTCCAAGAACATGCAGTATAGCTTTATGCCCTGTCACAATAATTTTAACTCTGGGAGATAAAACAATAAAGCTCAGCTTCGACATCTCTTTAGAATGCAACACTATAAGGAGGTGAGCAGCTCTGGTGCTGGCAGGATCTGCAGCTGAGCCTCCAGTGTGGTGCAAAGGAACCTGGGGAACCTCTGGGGAAACTGAGAGACTTGCTGGAAGCCAGGAGCCCCACCAGCTGCAGCCTTCCAGCAAGTCTCTCACCAGTATAAAGGAAGCCCTGAGGGACTGTTGGCAGCCAGGGCATGGCAGACTGCACGGCAGGGCAGGCAGGGTGCTGAAGCTCTGCCAGCTCAGCTATGGAGCAATGGTACCCACCTGGCAGAAAGCCATGACTTGTCTGAACTCTGCACCCACCATGGCTGATGCCACTGCCCCTCAGAACTCTGGTGGGTGCATGCAGTCACCCAGGTGCCAGGCAGCAGAGTGTGCTGCACCAGTGGGAGGTGTGCTGCACCAGTGGGAGGTGTGCTGCACCAGTGGGAGGTGTGCTCAGTTAGAGGAGCTCCTCTATGTAGTGACAGAGCTCTGGGAGGAGGCAAATAGGTTGAGAGGTATCAGGGAGTGCAAGAGGGAGACTGACTACTGGAACCATGTCCTGCCTTTCCTAAGACAGGGTCAACAGGCAGACAGAGCACATGGTGCCAAACACTGACCTGTAGCTGCTGCTGCTCACCTCAAAGGTTCCTGTGTACTGAAGATTCCTCTGCTCATGCTGGGCCACTGCGTTTCCCAAGATGGGGGAACATATTCAGGACACACATGAAGAAAGGCCTGTAAGAGAAAGATATTTCATCCAAGGTACTGTATAAGCATAGGCAGAGATGCTGCTTGGCCAGGTATGACTGCCACCTTTGAGATAACATTCTCCACATCTCAGAGAAGTTTAGTCTGGGATTTCCTTCGCATCTATCACCTATTCTGTGGCCCATTATCCATCATGATTTGTGGGCAACTGGTGCTAGATTTTTGTATCACGATGACAACACATAGAATTCAGGCGCCTCAGCAGCTAATAAAAGCTTCCCATCTTCCATTCATAAATTAATGCACTAGTGTAAAATAAGGAGAGTGATTCTTTTTTTTTAAGCTAAGAAATTAGTGAAGAGCAGCAGAAATATTTGGAAGCCAGCAGGAGATGCACTATATAATTAAACTGTTGTCCTTGGTGATAGGTTATTATCAGCAGGTACCAAGATATATGCATCATTACAAACCATCTTACAGTATTTCATGTTCTAACAGATGAGATACATCTTTAGTGGTGGCATAGGGTGATCACTCAGACATCGTTGCCATTATAGCTGCTATAAATTACTACTTAACTGTTTAATGGTTTATCAATTAACTCCAGGGCCAATGATTACAAGTTCTTCACCAAAAAGAACTAAAAATGTTGGGTTTTCTTTTCTTTTTTTGCCCACTGAAGAACTGTTTCTGAGAGCCTGCTTTAGAAAAAAATTCCTGTAGACTAGAAGGGTTCCACCCTGTGACAGTTAAAAACATCTTCTACTGAAGTTGCTAAACCATCCCTCCCATGACTAGAATTTATCAAATGTTTTAAGGTGCCTTATGGTAAACAAATCCCCAGCTGAAGCAAATTTACTGGCTATAATTTGAGCAGAGAGATTGCCACTTTCCAAACCACTAGCCAAAAAATGATTCCCACTGCAGCTTTCCCTGGCTGCAGTCTTTGCCAGAAGGCTGCGAATGTCAAGTGCTTTGTGATCGTCTTCCCAAGAGTTTAAGCTATAAATGAGGGCAGTGTGGAAAAGTTTATTGCCTCTGCTGGAGAAAGGACTTGAGTTCATTGGTGATGTCAGGTCACTGTCTGCCACAGATCCTGTTTGTACAGATGCAACATATGACAATGGAGTTGTTGAGCTAGTGAACAACTCGTGGGGTAGAAGACCCATTTTATGTAGAGGAGTAACGACACGGACAAGGTTTCCCCCCACCTATCTTAAATACCATCTGTTGTTGATTATTGGTAACATAATATCAATCCTGCAACCAATATAATGGAAAATGAGGCATGAACTCTGTGGCCTCTTTGATGCTGCATAAGCTAAGGAAGAATATGCCACTTGCCTGAGATACGTGCATGCATCTCGGGCAAGTGACAAAGTGCCAGTCTCTGTCTTCCTGCAAAGAGAAGTAGGAACCTCACCTCTGCTTCCAGTACTGAAGAAAGGTACTGCAGGAAGATGGAAATCTATGTGCCTGACGTCTGAAAGCTGCAGCTTTAACTGCCTGTAAAAGCTATCAACCTAAGCACACTTGCTCAAAAATAACCAATTATCTGTTTGTAGGCTGGCTCTCCACTGAGTCACCTAGCTCAGTTTGCCACTGAAATGACAGACATCTGCATATCTGCTAAAAGCAAGTGCATATAGTGTGTTTTTAAGAACAGACAGACCGGAGTCACAGCAGCTCTTGCTTCTGCCTGTGGCAGAAACCCAAAAGGTAAGGTCTCTTTCCTGCCAGTGCATGTTGGTAATGATGTAGTTACTAAAGTAGCTCAAACACTGTTTCACACTCCTGAGGCTGGCTTAGTTCAGATACCAGAGTTAACATGACCGCTTGTACTCAGGGCTGCCATGCACTGGGCAGCAGAAGTGATGGGAAGGAGGGTGGCACTGGGAGCCCACCTGTAATTATGTTGGTCCCTTTTCCTCAGCCTAAGCATTCCAAGTGTCAGCCTGCCTTGTGCAGACCAACACTGGGTGGTGGCAAAAGTCTTCAGATTGGGGGGTTACATGCTGCCTTGGTGCCTACAGCCTGCTTTCACCCCTTTTTATTTAATATAAAATCTTTCTTACTTAATAAAGAAAGGTCTACAGCCTTAGTTAGACTGCATCTTATAGCAACTAGTTATGTGGGCACAAGAAATGTGATTTTATACCAGCTAGAATATACATGTGTAAATAAAAAGAAGAAAAAGCAGATATTCTGTATTTCATGTATTGTTTTGTATGGCCTCATGTCTGATTTGCTTCAGATTCCTTGCATCATACTGTAAATCCAGAATAATTAATTTTATCCTTTTTTGCCCCTCTCTTTAGGGCACTTATCAGCATAGTATTCAATTGCTTCTTAAATATGAATTAGTTGACTTTTCACAAAATTTCTGAAGGATAAGAAGATGAGAATTTTGCTTTACAAATGGAATAAGAGTAGAAGAACCTAGTGATTTTGGGTGCAGTATGTGAGACATGAGGATGGCTTATTCAGGCATTTAGCATTCCCTAGGACTGTCTGTTTTCACATGTAGTGGGTACTGTATGTAAACACAGACAGCTGGGAGAACTTGATGCTTCTTTGAACTAAGCTCTGTAGAGGGCACTCATTTCTTTAGGCTGTGACATCTGCACTGGAAAAACCTGGATCAGATCTAGCTGACCAGAACAACTAGAAATATATGCTTGAGAAGCATGAGGCATTTCACCCTAAGGGCAGATGTAGAAAGCAGCTTACAGTGAGGATTTCTTGTAGGATGGAACCGAGAAATGATTCCTACTTATGAAGAGTTCAGGTTAAGGAACTTGCCCAAATCATAGTGAGATGGTGAGATGAAGGCAGGGACGGGACTCCTCCTTCCTCATCGAACTCATGTTTTTCTTTCTGTGGTCTGACTCCTTTTCTACACATCATCCTTCTTCAAATAAGGACTTTTACACAGAGGGGTTTGTTCTGGTAGCTTGGTTCATTCAGTGAACAGAATCCATTTTGTTCTTCAAACCTGTGAAAGAAAAAAGGATTTCCCTTTTCTTTCACATTACATCATACTGTAAAGATTTAATACCTTTTAAAAATTATGAATTCATGGTAAAGCAGTTAGCACAGGATTGAGTTTCAAGTTCTCGTGGAGAATATGCTTCAGTGTTCATAAATCCTCCCACTTCTGCTACACTCAACATTTTAACCTTCCTTTCACCTCCACCCTGTCTTAATTCTTTGCTGTGCTCTCCCTTCCGTCATACTACTCAAATTCCACTGCTGTGCACCAGCAGCATCACTGATCTCTGTTCCTCTACTTCACTGTTCCTGCACTAAGCTGTTTTTTTGGTTTGTTTTGTTTTTGGTACAAAGATTTCTGCTTGCCTCTGAAGCTCTGGCATGAAGTTCCTTGTGAATAGACTGCTGGAGACAGCTACCTGGTGCCAGCAATTCTCTTCCATAGTTATGTAACCTAAGCCACTCATGACTTGGCCGAGTTTCTGCAAGTTTTCTAGGCTACTAGAGTTGACCACATTGCTAAAAAGCACAGCTTTAATTAAATGGATATAAACATTTTTGTTGTTTGAAAGAACTGTGTATTCCTGCTAATTTGTTTAGGAAATGACTGAAGGACACTCAATGGAACTTAAAAGAAAGTAGAAGTAATTCAGTGTAGAAAATCTGAGCTCTAACAATTTCAGCTTGACCAAACTAAAAGAAAGCCTTATTGTTTGAGACCCAGATGCAGAAAGTACTAAAACAACCTGCAGAAAATGGCCCACTTTATGTATATGGAAACAGGACTGTGTTCCCAGCCCATGTCTTTAAAATTGTCAGTGCTAAATTTAATTTTCTGAGAAAATAATGCTTATGCAATCACACAGCTGGGTGTGTTTGAATATTTCTGCCTCTCTCCATCACATTTTTTAATTCAAGGCCTAATTTAATTGAGTCATTTACATCAGAAGAGGCATCTACAGGTCGCCTCGTTCAGCCCTCAAAGTGAGGCAGGGCTAACTTCAACATTAGAGCGGTTTGCTGCAGGCCTGGTTGATTTTTAATGTTGTTGGGTTTTTTTCATACCTCTGAGGATGGACCTTTCACAACTTCTGCAGGCAGCATCCTTCACAAGCCTATTTCCTTGCAGATTGCATTGGGACTCCTTTTATTAAAATACTAATGATGCCCAAAGAAACTGTTCCATCAGCATGTCGTTATCATGTCTTGCTGCATCTCCTCAAGGTCTTGCCAGTTGTTTGAGCAAAGATTTGCTTGTTTCTCCAGCCCCAACACTTGCAAGAGTTGAAAGTGAATCAGGGAAAGAAACCAAAATCTAATAGAGGTTGGATTTTATTGTGTCATCTGTAAAAAGGTAACAAAAAGGCAAACAAATTGGTTAGACAGTTGCCATGATCCTTAGTATGAGAACGTGATATAGTGGATTGCTGCTGACCAGAAAGTGGTTCCATATGGTTTGCTTAATTTATATTATAAAATAGGAGAGGACTAAAGTCCACATAGCTGGATTGGACTTTCTCTACACAAAGGAAACTATTAAAAGGAAGTGTCATGCTGTGCTGTGGTAATTAGAGGAATTCTTCCAACCCCTTATAAAACCCAGAATTATATTGACATCAATGACTTTAAGACCAGCTCCCTGGGCTACAACCTCTTGTGAATGTATGAGAAGTCACAAAAATTACTCTTTGATGACGTTTTCCAGAGAGAAATCCTCCTTATCTTGCAGCACTGAAAGATGAGTCTGTTATCTAAAAAATAACCCTCTGAAAAAGTCCGTCTTATATTTTCCATTAATTTAGCCATTTTAGAGGGATCTTGCCAGAGTTATTTGTGAAATTCCAACAACTTCCTGCTTTGAATGGTCTCAGAGCCACTCAGTGCTCTATTGCAACACTGTATATACTTACTCCTTCCACATCTAGGTCCTGCAGCGTCCTTTCCTGATCCAGATTCTGTGGCTCTGTTCCGAGTAATGCTCCAGCAGGCAAGATGCTGTGGACGGCGTGGCCAAGACAGAACTCTGCTGAAACACTGAGCAGGCTGGAGAGTCAGGTGAGTGACACACAACAGGACATTTTAGGAAATTTCAGCACAGCTCTTAATGTTATTTTATGGTCCAAGAAGAAAATGAGGTAGTACAGCAAATTTAAGGCTTGGGAACATTTCCAGTATTTTAGATAAGATCACTAGCACCCTACAATTTTCTGCTCTGCTTTTTCCACGCCCTGTTATTCACTATCAGAAATAGACAGTAAATAGATCTGGGGCTTTGGGGTGTTTTGGCTTGTTTGTTTTGGTTTTGTTTGGTTTTTAGTTGTTTGGTTGCCTGCTCTTGGGTTTGTGGGTTTTGTTTGTTTACATTTGTGTTTTGCACAGCTTGTTTGTGGCAGAGCAAGTTCTAGCAGACTCTCCCTTTTGCCTGCCCTTATTGTCTATGTCTAGTTGATCTTTAACAACATTGCAAAGCTGTAACCCCTGACTCTCCAAAGGGTGTTTCATACAGGAGGGAGATCCTTGAAAACTCTGCACCACTCTGCAGATCTCCCCACGCTCACTTTCTAGATGATTTCGGAAACCGTAAGTTGCCTTCATGGTACCTTTCCAGGGAGGTAAAAACAGTGCTCCAGCTGTGGGCCCTCACCCATGGCAGGGCTCCAAGGAAGGTGCTGTGCACATAGTCCTGCCACCTTAGCACCTCCACAGCTCCATCCCACTCAGCCTTCCCTGCCAATGTGCTGCAGTGTGCATGGAAGAACTTTGTGCAAAGCCAGTCTGTAAATATGCAGGTGGGGAGAAAAAGCCAAACAGGAATTTCCTAAACAGTTATCGTGGTAATTATGGCAGTGAAGTTTTTGCTTAGGACAGGGTGGATTTCTTTCACAGTGAACTCTGATTAAAGCTTCTTTATCTTTTTCAATTTGAAACTTGTAATTGGGCATTTTTTCTGCTGGCTTACCAGCTGGTTTTCTGCAGAATTCACAGAAATAGTTGATCAGCTCAAAACTGAGTTAATAATTGATTACTCCATAGCTTCATATGAATTCATACAAAGTGCCAGAGTGATTACATCAGAATCTTAGCTTTTATTACAAGCAGGATAAATCGAGCTCTCATGATTATGGAAAAAAATTTGGAACTCAACTCCATCAATGTAGCCTAATGTAGCTTGTGGATAGTTGGGAAGATTAGAGAAGACAGCAGCAGTTTGTGGGTGAAGAGTATAGCTTAGCTGTAACACACTGAAATATCTCCAATGCATTGAGCCACTTGTCTTAAGGTTTGTTTCTTGTTTTCATTTGTCCTTACCATTCTGCTCTTTGTATTGTGTTGGGAGACTGGGGTGAAAGATAAAAGATCTCTCTTAGGAGATAATAGTATCTTCCACCTGTTGGCTGGCTTCAGGTGACTGCTAATATTGTGATCTAGAGCATTGCATGGACCTGTCACAGGCCCTTCAAAGCTACACATTGCTATAGTGCTCCCACTTCTAGACCTTCTTCTTTCTATTCTACACTTCTACCATCTCCTGCATCATATCTCATCTCTCTACACTATACTGTAACTCCCCAAGCCTTTATTCCTATATTTTCAGTCTCTTGCCCATGTTCTCATATGAAAAAGCAGGTCCTAACACTTCTCATATGGTGTTGGAGATAGGGCAGTTGATAATGACAGGGCAGGTTATGAGTTACTGTCTCAAGTGCAGGTACAAGCTACTACATGCTAGTCCTTTCACAATGATTGCCTGTAGCACCTGTGATCAAGTTAAGGTTATTTACTCTTCTAAGCCTCTAAAAAAATCAAATGCATCACAAGCAAATAGGTTTCTATTTGTGCTGAGCATTTCAAATACAAATACAGACAGTGTTATTTTGACTATAGTATTTCCCCTACTGCTCTTAAAGAATATAAAAAGCCATTACTCATGGAGCAAGAAGCAGACACAGGCTGGTGTGACTATCTCAGTAAGCAAACTTATTTTGCCCTTTGGTCATAGAAATGTTAGAACTTGCCTATTTAATCTCTTTCATCCTTCATGATAACTGAAGTTTTGTTTTCTGGAAGCAATTCTGTTTGCTTCCAAAGCCAGTGCATATTTTAAAAAACAATAGTACCACTTCCCCTTGTAAAGATCTGTGCCAGTTTCTTCACCTGGCATTTATGCAGCTACTTTATAATCTCTTAAATGAATTATGTTATGCTATTTCTCACAGAGAATGTTGTATCTAGGAATGGAATGGAATGGAATGGAATGGAATGGAATGGAATGGAATGGAATGGAATGGAATGGAATGGAATAGAATAGAATAGAATAGACCAGACCTTTGAGATCATTGTGTCCAACCTATCATCCAACACTATCTAATCAACTAAACCATGGCACCAAGCACCCTATCCAGTCTCTTCCTAAACACCTCCAGTGATGGTGACTCCACCACCTCCCTGGGCAGCACATTCCAATGGCCAATCACTCTTTCTGTGAAGAACTTCTTCCTAACATCCAGCCTAAACCTCCCCTGGCACAGCTTGAGACTGTGTCCTCTTGTTCTGGTGCTGGTTGCCTGGGAAGGTACAAACAAAAAGACAACACCCTTCCCAGTAGGGCTTAGTATCTAAAACCAGAGTTAGCATATTGCCATTAACATCTATCTTGTGCCTGTTAAAAGAAAAATAAGTACAGATAGGTTAAAAATGGCAAAACCTGGTAGAATAGCCTGTTATGGGGGGTGTGTGTGTGTGTGTGTGTGAAGCTCAGTTCCATCCACCTAGAACACATTATCATGCACTCCATAGTAGTTTCATAAATGTTTTTTTTTCCTTTAAATATTGTGACAAAGATTTGAATTGGCTGATACTTGTGTCATTTTGTAGATCTTATCACTTAAGTTATATAGAATACTCTGAGAAACTACTGCACCCAAGTTAACTAAGAGTATTGTGATAGTGGCAGAAGTTTCAGAAGTTTTCAGAGATCAGTTCAAAAAGGTATCACTCACAGAACAGACAGGTAGTTACAATATTACCTGAAATTTAGAAACCAAGGTTGCCAGTCTGCTTTCCAGAAATCAGATCAGCCTTCCATTACCAAAATGGCTTTGAATGACTGCGCTTCTGTCTGTTGTCCACTTTGCTGTGAGTTATCTCCATATGCTAGAAGAAAAGATGCCATAAACAAAAAGTTAGAATAGAGCAGCTGGGCCTTGGGAACTTGACAGGGAAGCAGTCAAAGGAGATACTTATATACAGGCTCACAAATAATTACCTATCCTTAGTGTACTCAAGGGTGCTTCTGTACACATTGAACTACCTCCTGCCCAGTGCTAGCCTGTGGGTTGTGTCATACTCTTGAATGGTGTTGTAGAAGGCTGGTGTTAAGGGGGTTGCTGAATAAGAGTTTCTTCTTGACATTAATTTTCAATGTAAAGTTACATGAATGTAAAAATGAGAACAAATTAACTAATGGGGGGAGATGTGCACTTCACCCAGTGTCTTGCTCCAACCAATTCTAACAGCTACCAGTACAAACAGAATTTTTCATTCTTTAAAGTTTCTACAGTAATTTACTATGTAATTTGGAACTCCAAGTTTAGAGTAGATTACACATTAGCCAATTAATTATTGCTAATGTAAGGTTCTCTAGCTGAATGTGAAAGTTCAAGGGCTGTGATTTAGAGGATCCCATCCCTCTCTCTCTTGCAGCAGGGGGCCTGAGCAAAATGTCACATTTCTCAATTTTCTCTGTCTTTCAGAGGCAAGGAAATGGTTTAGTCATTCCACCAAAATGTATTGTCAGCTACGTGTGCAGAGTTACACATGAATTTACTTTACTTTCATATTTTCTTCACACTCTAATTATACCAAAATTTATGTTTAAAAAGATCACTGAAATGTCACCAGTACTTATAATTCATTCACTCATTCTTGAAAATGAAATCAATCAGCCATGATCTTGGTTGTTAATTTATTTTCTTTTCTCTGAAAGGTGTTAAAATGTCCGTCCCTTACTCAGATGAAACTGTGCTAGTTTGGAGTGACTGTTAGGCCTGTTTATCTACTAAAGGAATACAACTCACTGCACACAACTCTTGACCTCTGGTGTTCAAGATATGCTATTTTTAAAATACAATCAACACTAGGTCTATATTTTGGAACACGATTTCAATATTTTTCTTAGGTAAATTGTACTCACGTTTGTATGACATTTTACACAGTATTTTGTAACACCTTTGCAACCATCTGTGACATAATTTACTGGTAGACTTGAGAGTGTACCCATCTGGATGCATTCCTGTGTGACCTGCAGTAGATTCTATGGTCCTGCTCTGGCAGAAGGGTTGGACTCGATGATCTCTGGAGGTCCCTTCCAACCCCTAAGATCCTGGGATCCTGTGTGATCCTGTGAACAGTTGAATTTGATGATCTTAAAGGTTTTTTCCAACCTAAAGAATTCTATGATTCTTCCTAGTTAGTTGCAAACCAGATTTATTCTGTACTCTAGGCCTACAAAGGGGTCTGGGCAAATGAAAGCCTCAAAAATGATTCAGGCACATGTACTCCTCTTATACCATCTCAAAGTTATTTTCAAGACAAGTACTAACCATGTAACTCTTCAGAATGAGAATTAAAATTTATCCAAGTCCTGAAAGAAAAAGAAAAGAAAAGAAATTAGAGATGAACATGGAAATTAGGGTGCAACTTCAATGGGCATGTCTATGAATTTACTGCATAACAAGTTTCTAATTATACCATCCTGAGAAGTAAGACTACAAGTTAGGCTACAACAGCGTGGGCATACTCTCCATATGAGAAACTTTCAAGACAGGCAAAAGCAATCCTGGGGGTAGTTGCTCTATTTCCTTTCAGCATTAGGGCAGGCTGCAAATGTACCTTGTTCTGTCCTTGCTCCCATCTCTCCAATCCTTCAGCCAACACAACAGCCCAAGCCAGAATCAGGCCTTTCCCAAGCTTTCCAGATGGTGGTGGAAACAAAGGGGAAATCCATGGAATAGTCCAAACCTGATGAAAAATACAATCTTCATAATTGTTGCTAAGGAGAAATTGATGTCATATTAACATATTCTGTTCCCTAGTTCCTGAGTGAGGATAGTGAACAAATTCTCTTCCCTAGAGATGACCATTTTCCATTTCAGAACAACAGATAAACTTTTATGCTAAGATTATTGTCACTTTTCTTACCTGCTTTGCTTACCATCCATGCCTGTAGAGTAAGATCAGTTTAATTTTATCCTGACAAGGGATCAGACAACAGAATGAAGAGGCAAGCCTCTATGAATACCAGAAGAGGCATACAATATTGTCAGAAGACAGTACTGAGGCTCACAGGAATAACCAGGAACAGCTGCTGGAGTAACTGCAGAAATAGTGGCTCCTGCTGGAGAATATTCCAATTAAAACTGCAATTCAGAAAAGCCCTGCAGCCTAAAATTAATGACATGCTGAGAAGAACCACGTGCTTCTCCCCTTCTCAGGCTGCAATATGATGAATCACCGACAACCCGATCCCTTTTTCTGCTCCTTGCCTCTCTGAGCGTCTGTGAAGGACAGCAGACAAAATTACTCTCTTTATCATAGCATGGACTAACTCAGACCCATGGCTTCAGCACTTGCAGGGATGCCTGCTACCTCTGTGTTGTTGCACTCAGTGAGGTTTGCAATATTAATTTTTTGAGGCTGAACTTCATGGTCTAAGGTTTGCATCACTGGTGGGGTGTTGTTTTTTTTTTTTTCTGGTGAAAATCATTTATATTTGACAAAGGCTTAAAGCAGCATAATGTGCTTCAACTTCCAGCTTTCTGGCACACTACCTTGAAGCTGCGCTCAGCTGGCAGGAGGGATTAAGCTGCAGGAACAGCAAATGTCTCAGCAGTTCTGCTTCCCAGCCACTGTGGAACCCCCCTCCCTTGCTTTCCATTTTGTTGTGTCAAACAGGGAAAGCTTTTCAAGCACGAGACAGACACCATTTGTACTTTACTGATAAGTCTCATCATTAACCACTGCATTATGTAGAAATTATCAAAGTTATTTTATCAAAGTTATTTTTGTAATGTTGTCTGATCCCTCATCAGGATACAATCAAATTGATCTTATTCTACAGGCATGAGTGGAGCAAAGCAGGTGAGAAAAGTAACAGTAATCTTAGCATAAAGATTTGTCTGTTGTTCTGAAATGGAAATGCTTCTGCTTCTACATAACAGCAGAAAATGTTCTGGTCATTTCTTAACTTCTTGAGGTCCTTCCTCACATCTGTTATGGCTGGTGACTGGATGAGGGGCAGGGTAGTGGGATATAGTAGATGCTTGAACCTTGGTATATTATGCAGATGGACTGTGAGACCTGAAGGGCTGGGCAGGCAGGAGTCCTAATGGTCTTGATGTATGTTGGCAATTCAGACTGCACAAATCCATCTGGCATCCATGCATCACAAAATTGTGTCTTTCTGTATCCACTTAACTGATGCAATCTACTCACCTTTGATTATTCCATACTCAAATATCTGTGACTTGGGCACTGTACTTAACCCCTCTGTGCTACTAACATTTGTTATCTTGGCTAGAGGTTATCTAACAGTACCTGAACATATTAAAAATGTATGATGATACAACAGAAATGTCTAGAGCATATACACTACTGATGTATTCACTCTCCAAGTATCTGAGATTGTTCTTCCAAGAGAATCTTCATGAAACTTTTGAAACAATTCCTTCTTTTTACTGTCTTCCTCTTTTTTTTAAGGACAAAATCCCCACTCATCTCCTGCCTTCATGTAACTGAAAATATCTCTCAGATTCATCAGATTTTATGGATGCCTGTAGATTATTTTGCATAATTTAAATGACACATGAATATTTCAGGTCTCATTTTAAACTGTGTGCCATTTCAAGATACATGGGTCATAGTGAGGACAAAGCAGTTTTCTAGTAGTTTTCTTCCAGCTAAGATGAATGACTTGACAATAATGCCAATTGATGTGCTATGCATATGTGAAAATTTTAACAAGCAATTAATAGATAATTTGGCTGCCATTCTGAGTAAGATACAGCATTCACAGTGAACTGATGTATAACTGCTGAGAAGGCCAACTTGACCTGTCTATTGCACCTAGTAAAAGTGACTTTTCAACTATAAGGTGATCCAAGAAGGTGGAGGACTAATGCTAGTCCTCTGTGCTTTCTAGTGTGTGAAGGGTTTGCCAGTGCTTTTCCTAACAGCTCAGGGTTGGTACCATATCAGAAGTGTGGCAGCATCCAAACACTGGGAGACAGTTTTATCTCAAAGTAATTCAAGACACTTATTTTGTCCTGGCTTAAATAGCAGAAAACAAACCCCTTCTTCATTTAAATAATGGATCCTAATTTTGATTTCTGTTTATACTTCTCTTTTCCCATAACCCCTCATTTTTTTTTTGCCAATGAAAGTACCATAACATGCTATATTTCTTAAGCAACTTTTTGTAAGTTATACACTCAAGTTCTTAACTGTTACAATGTTTTTATCCTGTAAGATCATGAATGATGACTTTTTTGCTTGCTAGTTTGTTTTGTAATTTGCTTACCACTTTTGTCAGTCTTCATCCCAAAGAAATGGGAATGGAAGAATATTTTAATCCTGCCTTATATGAATTAAATATAAGTAGCTAAACTATTTCTGATGTAGAAGAAAAAAGGAGCATTCTCAAAGCAATAGGTCGCTCTTTTCACTTAGTGTCCCTCAGATTTTCTAGAGGACAGGGAAGCACACTTGGAAAATACTCTAAGCATTTGAGCAACATAAATGCCTCACTGAAACCAATGAAATAAACTGAGACTTATCCTTTCAGCCAACCACAATCTTGAGTCTATGGGATGCAGTTTTGTGCTCTGAAGAATTCTATATGTGCCTGCCTTGGTGCCAGAAGTGACCTTAAAAGCATGGTACATTGTCCCAGGTACTTAGAATTAGTAAATTATAGCCTTTCCATACATTTTTAAAGTCATTTTGTAACTAAAGTAGAAGGAAATTTGGGGGTTTTTCCCCTTTTTTGACTAGCTTGCTTGGTTTTGAAATAGCTATTGCAAGTGATGAAAATACTCAGTTCTGGTGAACTGAAACAAAATTAATAATTTGAAACCACAGAAAAAGAAAATACTTTGGTTTGGGGGAAAGAGTAAATACCAGCATTTGCTCCATTGCAATGTCTGAAATTATGTGTGTTTACTCAAGGCAGTGACATTGTGACTGTCAGAAGTCTGAAGCTGACCTAAAAAATGCAAGATGTGTTCCCTTAGGTTATACATGCTTGTAAAGCAGGGCTCTTTAGAAAATTACATTATGAAGAGGCCTCATTAATGTAACATTTTGCATTTTTAAATGACTTACCATCACATTTTAAGCTCAGAACTTAACATTGCCTATTGAAATGTAAGCTGGAAAAAAAAATGTTTATGTAAAAGAAACTGCTACATAAAATTCTGGAAAAAATTCCATTAAAAGGCAAATATTTATCTGTGCTGATAAACAGCAGAGAAAACCAAAAAGGCTAGAAAAGCTATAAACTTGAAAACACTAGCCCCAGAGCTGACACATTCTTCATTGCTGGAGGCTGGAGAGTATATGAAAGAGATGTCAGTTATAGATTTCACAACTGGCTGGTGTTGGAGACACCAGCCCATCACCTTCTGTGGGAAGCAGAGAATAAATTTCTTGTTTTCCTTTGCTTCTGTGCATTATTAAATATCAAGATAAAGACATCTTGACTTAACAAGGTTGGTTTGTTTGTTTGTTTTCCCCATTTTATTTTCTCCCCCTACTGTGCCGTGAAGGAGGCAAGTGATAGAGCAGTTTGGTGAGCACTTGGCAGTCAGCCATGACAGAAAAGGGAAAGGGAAAGCCAAATCAGAGTGGAAAGAAAGGTCCAGGGAATCACAGTCCAGAACTCCTGGCTGCAGCACAAAGAAGATGGGTTTCAATGATTGCTTTGTGAGCACTTGGGGGATGACAAAGCAAAAAGGAACTGTCAGAAGGGCTCTAGCAACTCGTCTTGGCGGGGAAGAGCTACCTTAGACCAAACCAAAGTCCTTATCTCACTGGGTAAGGGACCCAGCTCTGCTACTCCTAGATTTGATGTGCTTCTCTAACTGATGTCAGGGATGCATACCTGTAAGAACTACAACTCTTCCTCATTTGCTACTAAAACTTACCCAGTAAGGTGCATATTGCCTGGCAGGATCTAACAAAGAGTCATTTATGCATGACACTTCTTACAACAGGATTTTCTGCAGGCCTTTGAGTGTAGAGAAGCTGTATAAAGAAGCTTCAATAAAAATCGTATTTTCAACAAGACAACTCCTACATGGCTACTCTGATGCACAACTTGCTGCCTATGTGGGTTCAAGAGACACAGCAGTAATGTCAGTCAGGTGCTGAAAGCAAAAAGTAGAAAAAGCAATGGGAAAAGAACAGACACAGCACATTGCAGGCTCAGTATCCAAGTGCAAAAGAAATCTGGTCTCATCAATTTGCAAGCTAGACATTGTGAGATAGACAATAGGAATAGACAATTTGCTTTGGACAAAAAAAAAAAAACAGATAAAAAAGGTTGAAAAAAAAAAGAAGAAAGCTTTGTTTTCTGGGACTGAAATGATGCTGGACCTGTTCTTGCAGAAGCATTGAAAACTTTTAAGTGGAGGAGTTGTCTAGCCCGGTATTTCGGAAGTGCAACTTTCAAAGAAGAGAATTGGAGCAAAAATCAGTGACCTCAGTTAGAAGTGTAGAAGTTCCTGATTTTAGGGAAGTGTCAAATCCTTCAGCATAAACATTTCAGCCATGCTACTTGCTACTCTGATTATCAAGTGTCCAAGTCTTATGCAAAAGGCACTAGAACATTGGTGAAAGAGCCTATTGTGCTATATGGAGTGTTTGCTCTCATTTTGGTTTGAGAGTTGCTGTAACCTTTGAAAGTGCCAAGAATGTGCCAGTGTGTTTATTCTGACATGAGGCAGGCAGGCAGGCACAACCTCATTTTGTTCCCAACAAAACACCAAAGAGGAATGCTGACGTGGCCACAGTCAGCTGGTTTCTTGGCCTCTTAAGGTTCCACGCTGAAATGCACAGAGATTTCCTCTTTGTGGCATGAGTCATAGACAATACAATCATAAAACTTCAGTACAAAAGCTAAGACTTAAAGTCTTCAAACATTTAACCAGGAAAATTTTGGAAGCCAGGTGGCAGTTTGGGACTTATCTATGAGAATTCACGTGGATTTTCCTTACAGTTTTCATTCCAGATTCATTCTGCCACACATCTCTATGTACAGCATGCATGGTGCCTATTTTGTCTTTAAGACCAGGAGGTGCTGGCCCTATTTGAATTGCCATAGTTTTGGTGACTTCTAAATTTGATTCTAACTTTACCAACCACATGAACCTTACATAGGATTTGGGCAAATATCTGCAAAACCAAACTTTGTTAGCTGTCCTTTAAAAGTAAATTAGTTTGCAGTGTTGCAGTTCCACTCGGGGTTGCTTAGCCTGGAGAAGAGGAGACTCAGGGGTGACCTTATTGCTCTCTACAGCTACCTACCTGAAGGGAGGTTGTAGACAGGTGGAGGTTGGTCTCTTCTCCCAGGCAACCAGCACCAGAACAAGAGGACACAGTCTCAGGCTGCACCAGGGGAGGTTTAGGCTGGAGGTTAGGAGGAAGTTTTACACAGAGAGAGTGATTGCCCATTGGAATGGGCTGCCTGAGGAGGTGGTGGAGTCACCATCACTGGAGGTGTTCAGGAGGAGACTTGATAGGGTGGCTTGGTTGCATGGTTTAGTTGATTAGGTGGTGTTAGATGATATAGGTTGGACATGATGATCTTGAAGGTCTCTTCCAACCTGGTTTATTCTCTTCTATTGTATTCTAAATGGACATCCTCTGCTGGCAAGCAAGCAGTAAGCAGCTCTGGTGAGAGTGCAAGGAAAAGCCTGAATAAGACAGCAAAGTTTTATTGCCTTCAGCAAACAGAGTATTGTTCAGGCACACAGTACCTTTGGTAACTAATGGTTTCTCTTTTAAAAGAGACTATGATTGTGTGGCAGATCAAACACATTATCAACCCTTGCTTGGACTGACACAGAACCAACTTCTAGCTTTATCATTTGAAAACAATAAAAAAATTTCCTTGGAAAAAGACTGTAGGGAAATATTCTTTAGCTTATATCGTTTTATGCCTTCCAACAAGCTGTATCTGGCACATTTACTCAACCAGTTACCTACAGTTGAGTCAGGTATTTGTTTTAATGGGAGCTGCTTAAAGCAGTTTGTTATGAACATGAGACTAATTTTTATTATTGCTATTTAATTATTTTTGACTGATTGATGTTGAGCTGAAAATGTGCACCTTCCAATTGTAAGAAGTATTAATTTTTCTGTCAGGCTCCATTATCTCCCAGAATATTTCTTTTACTAACCGTAATTCTATAAACAAGATATGTTAATCTAATCGAATTGATTCACCTTTTTGCAGCGTGCTCATGAGTTAAACTCAACACAAATCTATATTTCATCTCTTACAGTTTATCCTGCATCTTGTACAAACACATTATTATGACTTAATTACTGCCAGCAAAGTGAGTTACTGTTGGATTAACGTCTTGTATGTTAAATCAACGCAGTAAGCACTCCCAGAGTGGAGACCTGTCGTGTTATCCAAGAGTTTACTCCCTTTCAATAATATTGTTCCACACAGCTTTACAATAGAAAGGCACTCAGGGCTTTATTTGTGCTTTGCAGTATTGCCAATTATTTTATACACAACTGCTTTTAACGTCCCTGTGAGGTAGTTTTTTCCATCTTTTTAAACCCCACTTTTTGTCTAAATGGATGTACTCACTGGTAGACTCATCTGAATGGGTCTGAAAGAAAATCTGAGATTTTCTGGCTGAGTGCTGTGCTGCACTGCTAAAACCTATGACTGCCATTTATTCTGTTTTAAGAGCTGGGGTAGAGAAACCAGCTTAATACGATATGGTATTGCTTCAGTGCTCAGTAGTTTGCACACACACAACCTCTTTCATTCCTCCAGATATTCTGGGTTTGGCTACCAAGGAATGAAGGAAACCCATCACATACAAATTGAGGAGAGCTCAGATAATGACAGCTAGTCTATTCCACTTGCATACAGACAGAAGTGGTTCATTTTGCAGCCTCATAATTTGTTACATTTTACACAAATATATTCAAAATTTGCATGAAAGGGGGAAGCTTCTGTAGCACACACACACACAAGCTTTTCATGTAATCCATTTTCCTATATCTTAAGGCAGGACATTAAGGATGATTGTTCACTTATTGTAAGCCTCACTGCATTGTTATTTAGAAGTGATTTAGAGTAGGATAAAACAGAAATAATTTCCTTTCCAAATTTGATTGCCTTTTTATGCAGAAATATGAGGCAAATCTACAGTGTTCTTTCTTTGAACCCTGTTAACTATTCCCCCCGCCCAGGTATTGATCTTTTTGCAATATTTCTTGTAGAAGTGTGTGTGCTGCCTTCCTCAGTTGTTCAAGAAATCTGTTTTTATTTCCAGGTAAACATTTTGGTCAAATTCTCAACAGCTCTGGAAATGGAAATAACTTCACTGGTATCAGTAAAGCTCTGGCAAATGACACACATTAGTATTTCCTTCTGCTCTTTACAGATGAATAAAAGCACAAGAAAAAGCACAGTCTTTTAAGTTATATTCTTCCTGTAAATTCCAGTAAAAATATTGCTGTAAGAGGGTCATAGGTTATTATTTTCTTTCTTTCAAAAAAGCTCTGAGAATACCATTCTGAGAACTCATTTACTATTTTTAGTCTTTATTACACACAAGTTACTGACCTCTATTAGCACACAGTATTATTCATACTCTCTGAGCTGAGTATTTTGCTAAGCCTGAGATACTCTTTGTCCAGCAGTTGTTCCTGTGATAGCTATTTCATTTTATAGTCTGAGGATTCCTAACATTTATGCATTAGAACAACATCTTTTCTCAAGCTTGTGTTAGGCACTGTTACAGAGGTTAACATCCTAACCTTAAATGCACAAAAATGTTCTCTACAATTGTATATTTATTCCCTGTTGGATGTTTGTTGCCAAGTCATAAAAACACCACAAATAATATTTACAGGGAGTGTCTAACAGCCTATATAGATCAGGACACATTTAGCTAAACAAACTTCAGTGATGACTACTTCTGGCTCCTTTTTTTTTGGGGGGGGGGGGGGGGGTGTTTTATTAATGTCCTTTACATTTCAAATCCTCTGTGATTCAACTGCTTACTTGTCTGGGAAAGTATACTCTGAAATGTCTTTTCACTGATTATTGCATATTGCATCCTGAGGGTGGTTGTTTGGGGTTAAACGGTCAAAGCTCACCATCTGTGCCCAACAAATGAGTGTTTAGCTCTGTACTTCCTCTTTACTGGCTGTGCCTTGAACTCATTAATTTTGCCACTACTAAAACGTGGGGCTTATCTATTTACTAGTGGCAGTGTTTGTCAAGCAAATCTAGCATTAGTGCCATATGTGTTTGCATCAGGACACCATTACGTTGATCTTTCATGATTTAGTAGTGATTGATACCTTGAAAAGATTGGCACTACATGAAAGGACGTAAAAAGAAAGCAGCATGGATTGGCTCTCTTCTCTGGGTGCATTTTGCCAGCTGGCCAAAAGTGCTTAAGAGATATCATGTGCTGACAGGCAAGGGGTAAGTCTAACTCATGGAATAAGCAACGTATACACAAAACCAGAGAGGAAACCAAGAAGCCAGGGTTGAACAAAAAAGGAAAGCAGGTTGTTGCAAGAGAGAACAGTCTGAGGAGAATGGTTTGCTTATGGCAATAAGGAATGGAAAGACTAGTGACACCTATCACCACCGAGACTAAGCGGAAAACCCAGATGTGAAGAGAGAGTGGATTGTTCAAGAAAGAAACTGTGCTAGAGGTCAAGAAGATCAAGAAAAATTGAGAGTAAGCAAAAATGTAGCAGTTTAAACTGCAGGGGGTTGGTTTGTTTGTTTGTTTTACTGTTGTGGGGGTTTTTTTGTGTGTATGTGGAGGGAGGGATTTTTGCAAATCATGAAAGATTCCAGACATAAAGTTCTGGCAAGGGAACATTTTAGCTTTCAGTACTTTCCTTCACGTGGAACAAGCATTGTAAAGAGCTGTGAATATTTTCTTTTGACTAACTTATAGTTCCTGTGACAGCCCAAGAAAGCAAAATCAGCAACTGTTTCTGCCTTGTTAAAGTTTTTTTCACTTGGTTATTCTTATGCTTCTTAAAAGAGAACTACCACGGCTTAGATTTTACTCAGTGGTAACTGCTTTTGAAATGCTTCATTTTAACTCCATTGTTAAAAAACTGCAGCATCCTTTTCCAAACATGTGTTTGTATATATCATAACTCATAGCTGTATGTTGGAATAACATATGTTCTCTTACAAAGGCTTTAATCCTTAATCTAGAATCATAGGTTATCAGGACATGAGCTATAGATAGAATGATTTATGGGTTTAAACATGAGCTGCTCCCTTGTCCAAAGTTCACACTTCCATAAAACAAAGGTATCAGAGACTTGATGAAGACAGCAAGTGTTTTGTTAATGATTGAACAGAATAAGGAATTACAAACTGACACTAGCCAAAGACTTTTACAACAATGTATGTTCAAGGCAGGAGAGCAATTAGTCGAAGCATGTGAGTGAGCTAACAATCCTTATGCTGTTGAATAATACTTTGGATGAAATAATTAATAAATTCAAGTAGAAAATGGCCCAGAATTGTTGAAATGGATGTGTTAGATGAGCTACCTGACATTAAGAACTGCTTTCTCTATATAAAAAAACCCAAGTAATGTCCTTTAGAGTATGCATGTAGTACATTTCTAATCTATTTTATAATCAGTACAAGCTCTCTGTTACTTTTAAGCCCCAATTCTTTTATTTTAAATCACCAATGATTATTTCATTACAGTAAAATAGCTACCTACCATATTTAAGAAAACCAAAGAGCAAGACAGCTATATTTGTCATTAGGAACAGAGTGTTCTGGAATCACCACAGTGAGCAATTATTAAGAAAAGGATTATTCATTAGGTACTATCATGTCACCTTGGACACTTTGTTCTACAGGATAAATCCGACAATGTGTTTGGACTGCAACTCCCTCTCAAGTCAGCTTTTTAAGGCCTCGTAGTGCAACTCACGAAACACAAAGCTGTTAAGTGCTTATGGACCTAACATAAGTCTTTTCCCTTCTAGCCACGTCATCTTGTTTGATAAAACCTGGTTTGTAAAATGATCAGAAGGTTTTCCTACTGTAAAAATGTTTCTAAGACATTTAAATTAATGTTTCTAAGACATTTAAATTGATGCTGTTAATACATGTTTTAATGTTGTTAAAGCACGTTGTAAATGTGGAATTAGAGCATTTTTTTCCTCAGCTGTATCCAACAAACCAGATTTTAGATTATGTTTAAATGTGCTTGAAAGTTCTTCACAGAGAGAGTTGTTAGCCATTGGAATGTGCTGCCCAGGGAGGTGGTGGAGTCACCATCCCTGCAGGTGTTCAAGAGGGGATTGGACGTGGCAGTTGGTGCCATGGTTTAGTAATCATGAAGTCTGTGGTGACAGGTTGGACTTGATGATCTTTGAGGTCTCTTCCAACCTCGGTGATTCTGTGTGAAATTACCCCATAAGGCTACTTTTGAACTTCAATTAATTTTTCTTTCTTTTTAAAACAAGAAACAAAACCCAAAATAGGATCTTTTGGTAAGAACTGGCAAATCAAATAAAAACAGCTAATATGTAGATTTTCTTTCACCAATACCATGACAAACTTTGTAATTAAACAGTATTAACTGTGGAAAGGTTAGAGGCTTTCTGTCATACTATAACAAAATGATTTTGCACCTTGGCCGTAGCCAAGCAGTTACTATTTCTTTTTCATTACTCTCTTGTGTGTTTTAAATATAAATATATGTATATATATCAATGTATTCTGAATATTTTGGGTTTAATACTCACAAGTTTTTGATCTCCAGCAGGCAGAGTAACAGGTTGAGCCTTGTTTTGAGATGTACATTGGGTAACAACATGGCATGTTCCATACTGAAAGAGTTCAGAAGATGAATGAGATATTAATTGCTGTAACCTTATTGTAATTTAGATTATCTATGTATCATTCATTTACATACTTCTTATTTAACAGTTTTTCAACAGGCATGGATGGTAATAGTGTCTGGTACTGCTTTCCAGTCATTCAGTATGGAAATGTATGTAGTGATGCGATGCCAACTATATCAATGGGGCTTGGAAGCAAAACAACAGCAACATATTTATAACATTTTCTGTTTAAGCAAGCAACAAATATTTGTTACAAATGTTCTCCAGAATTTCCCTGTGATACATATAAATATTGCTCTCTTGGCTTTGCCAGTAGATGCTTTGTAAGATGGCTTTTCAGCTTGTTCTTGCCTATTTTTAAATACTCACTTGCAAAGTCAGTATTATTTATGTACTTTGCAAAAGAAACATCATTTGAGTCAGTGGTAATATTAAAGTGTTGCACAAGAAATAGCATCTTGGATCAATGGCATGGTTAGAGATAATTAACCTAGCTGTGTGAAGGAACTGTATGAGCTTAAAGGGCTTTTAACTTTGGAACAAAGGTTCCCAGGCTGTGCACAGGTCAAGGGAGGTTCTCCTCCCCACTGTACTCTGTCCTGCCTCATCTGGACTACTGGGTTCAGTTCTGGGCTCCCCAGTTCAAGAAGGACAGAGAACTGCTTGAGAGGGTACAGCAAAGAGCTACAAAGGTATTTAGGGGACTAGAACATCTCTCTTATGATGAAGGGCTGAGGGACTTGGGGCTTTTTAGCCTGGAGAAGACTAGGAGGGATCTTATCAGTGCTTATCGATACTTAAAGGGAGGGTGGCAGGAGAATGGGACCAATCTACAAGAGGTAATGGGCACAAATTTGAACATACTAAGTTGCATCTAAACATTAGGAGGAACTTTGTCATGTTGAGGGTGGTGGAACACTGGAACAGGGTTCCCAGAGAGGTGGTGGAGTCTCCATCTTCAGAGTAATTCAAAACCCTCCTACATGCTACTCTGTGCAACCTGCTCTGGGTGAAACTGCTCTGGTGAGGGTGCTGGACTACATGATCTCCAGAGGTCCCTTCCAACCCCTACCATTCTGTGATTCTGTGAACATTTGCTGACGGTGAATACACAGCTCACATCTCCTCCTTATTTTCAGTTGCCAGACTTTGCTCACAAAATTAATGCATCTTAAGTGTGTCACTTCCCAGTATGAGATGTACATACACTATGTAAAGAAATAGAAATGCAAACACATACTAGAGCTAGATATTTTGTTGATGAGCTATACATACCTGTAGCATTTGTGCAGTCAGTGCAGAGCCTCCTGTATGTACAACCAGAATGCTGTAAGATAGTGGTATAGTTGTAGTTAATTCACAGAATTTGGGTGGGAAAGGGTGGCTGGGCAGAGATCTCCAGCATGGAAAACAAAATAAAAGTTCTTTTACATTGTCCCTGCAATAAATTGCATTCTGCAGTATGAACAGGTATTAAACAGGGAGCCCAGGATGAGGTCAGATTTTTGCAGCATGCCTTCAGCATATAATTTTTCTACCAACTGTTTTGTAAAGTGATTATGTATTTCTGCAAGCTACAGGTCAGTTGGTCTTTCAATCTGCACACAATGGGTAGTCTTGTCTTGATTGGATGCCTTGTCAAATTGGTTAATTAAGTCAGTAGTGAAGCAAAATTCTGTGAAATCAGGTTGTAATGAACTATCATCTGGGTTGTGTCTTGCAGAAAACACACCTGAAAAGTATTTGCCTGCAATACCAGCTGTATCTTCTTGTGAACAGTCATTTTAAAGAATGAGATGGGATTAATCATCTTCTTCCTATGGTAACTACAAAGTCAATGTTAATTAGACAGTACATACAACACACTTGCTTTTGGTATTACAGCTGTTACTTGCCTCCACTTGCTTCAGGGAGTGGATCCTCTCCTGCCATGAGCATATGTCATCTCCATATGTGGTCCTCGTTGCTTCATAGGCCACAGCCCCTTTAATATTCTCTTTGACTAGGTTCAGTCTGGTCAGAAATGCATCTTGGCCCTACTGTCCATGATATCCCTCAGATTACTAGAATTGTTGAATTTAAAGACCTCCATCAATTGCCGTATGTCTGCAATGAAAAACACACCAGACCTGAGCATTTTAAAGTATGTCTGCTGAATAATGTAAATGAGATGCCTTCTTCCATACTCACACCAGTTTCATGTCTTAGAAAGCTGGCCCCTCTTCTATGTGCCCCACTTGTTTACTCCTTGTGCCCCTTCAGTCAAATCTCTTTGCTGAAGTCTGGCATTTCTCCTTTCTCTCTTCCCCTGGCAGGAACATGGTAAGTATCCTCTGATTCCTGTTATAAAAGAAATCTTGTTTCTCAGAAATCTTGTTATTTTTGAGCCTTTGATTAAGGCTTAAGTGTTAAACCACTGCTTGTTTTAAACCTATTTCCCAAATCATCTGGTTTGTCGTGCCCTACACTGTCATACAGTATTTATAGTACAGCAGTACTGAAAGGCATCCAAATCAAGGATTGAAGTGGGGGCACATTTGAGTTCTAAATCACATTACAAAAATCTTCCAAAGAGAAAGATGTCTTCCTCCCACCCTTAACTGGTTAATTTTGAGCAGCCTTGAGAGGTTCATTCACTCACTTCCTCCTGAGTCTACAGAAAGAAGCTTTCCTGTACACAAACAATGGCATCTAAAATTATAACTATTTCTACAGAGCTTAAGAAAGCAAGCCTGTAGTAGCAGGGAGGTGAAAATTTCAGTATGAGTGACTTTGAAATTTGTGAAATGTTGGGGTTTATTTTGAAGGAGTTGGGGTTTATTTTGAAGGAATTGTAGGCATTTTACCTTAAGCAGTTGAATCCTATTTTTGCATTACATTCTTTAAAACTGGCCTGCTAAAAACCCACATTGTTTTACAGTGTATGACCTTGAGATAAAGTGTCTATATGGTTTTATGATTTGTCAGCTACGCTTGCACCACCTATTTCCTTATGCATATATACATGTAAACCACGTATCTATAACATCTTAATCATCTCTGACCTTTTTCACCATAAATATTGTGTATACTTACTGTTTAGCCTAATGGTCACTGGTTTTCTTCTGTTCTAGTTCTTATATACTAAAGACAGCAGCAGGGCATTGCAAGTGGGCAGCAGTTCTGAAAGACTTGGAACAGATCAAGACATCCAAAGTAAGTTCATCACACAAAGGTCCACATTTCATACAAACATAGCAGCAGACATGATTAAATATTTAGCATCCTACTCAGCTAAGAAGCATCAGTGACAGGGAGCAGGAAAAGGAATGGTGTTTGTGTAATGCTGTTCCATGGGGAGAAACAAAGGAACAGAAGGTTAAAGGTAATTGGAGTTAACCAAGCATCACAACCCAATAATTAATTATTTTCTTTCTTGCTTCTCCTAAAAAAAGGGATAGTGGGCTTGGGACCTAGCTCCTTTGGAAAAAGCGCTGTGGGCCTTGATTTTGATGAGTCCTCCTCCTCACAGGGAAGCCCATCCTGCATATTTCTAAGCAGCTTTAAGCTCCCCTGACTTGCTGGCCTCTTGTACCTTTATCAGCATCAATTTGGAGCTAATCCATGTCTTGTTGAGTTAGCTTTATTATCTCTAAATCTGTTATGCAATGCTCAAAATTCTAAATCTTGTTTTCTTTTAGGACATTGATGTCAGGTTATACACAGCAAACACAGATGAGGATGTAAGTAAACTCAACATTTGACCACAAGTGGTCTAATACGGCATCTGCATTTCTTTACCAGCAGCTTTCTCCTAAAGCAGCCTTGGTCTAACTGGAAAAAGATTTCAGGAATCAAATCATTTACCTTTGAAGGAGTGGTTCTGTTAGTTAAAATAAATATGATGAATGATGTAGGCAAGTATTTATTGTTTTAATTTAATATTTAATTTTACACTTGATTATAATTCATATATGAATCACCTGCTATTAAAACTAATGCATTGAAAGGGATGATCAAAAATTACTAAAGTAAAGGGTAGTGGAAAAAAAAGAAGTTGGTTCCTTTGAAATTTGAGGGAAGAAAAAAATTGAGAAAGGAAATAGTTCCAAAGAAAATTATTTAACACCATGCATAATTTAATGGATAAAATATTGGAAGTGGAATATGGAGAGTAACTATCAGCATCTACCTGTGCATTTCTCTGCTTCTTATCTTAGCAAGAAATTCCTAGGGACTCTCAAGGATTTATATTTATTCAGATGATAATTTATCCTGCAAAGGATGAATTATGTTAATTTGTCTATATAATTCTTGATACAGTCATAGAAACCTATTTAAAATGTGATCATTCTAAGTGCAGTTGCTTTAATTTCATTTCTGGAAAGAAATTTTCATAATGACTAGCTGTAGAGCTCAGAACTGCACTCCATGGAAATTCACATGCATCCCAAGAAAATTAATCAAGCCAATAGCCCAGTTGCTAGCAGCCACTTTTGCTATAGCCCTGATGGAACTGGCTGGATTCATGGCTGTGGTAGTAGCCTTCTTCCAAGACTTTGGAACATGACAACATGAGCATTCACACAGGAACTGTGCCAAACACAGAAGACACACGAATGCTGTAGATAAAGAATTAATTACAGCCAATCTTTGCAGATATTTAAGTCTTTGAATAGGAAGAAGAGACATCTGGTAAACAAAAATCAGCCGCTTCATGGTCAGTTATGCCTTATGTTCACTTATTCCTTTTAATCATAAAGCTACAACAATGTCATCTTTTCCAGAAAGAATGCCAAGAACCTGTAATGAGGTGCTTCTTCTTAGAGACACAAGTAATTCTTCAGGAATGCCTTATCAAAAATTGTAGTAAAACACAAGATGTACAGAACATATGGAAAAATGGAAATGCAAGCTTAGGGGGTAAAAAGGTATGTAACATCAATGGTCTGTTGGGAAAAGGCAAATCAACAGTGTTTCCTCAGGAACAGAAATCTCTCTTTTGTTATGTAAAAGGTGGGATAGTACCAATGGAAACAAATGGGATCCGGTAACCTGTAAATATAACAATGAAAATGCTACACATGCAGCAATGAGAAAGTAAAACTCAGTGTTTCTTAGAAAAACACTTTCAGGATGCCTGTCCAAGCAAATACTTTTGGCTGTGCACAAGTACACATCTCAGGCTGCTTGCATATGTATTGATCAGTAACAGGCTACAGCTTCAGCATCTGAAGTCAGGTATGCTGAGACACATACAGAAAGATATCCTAGTTTTCAAAGGAACAGCCATGTGAATCTCTCACTGAGATTCTTTGAAAGCTGATCTTTCTCAGTCAGGAGATGCAGAGACTGTAAGTACCATGGAAGCCTCCAACAATGCTTGATGTAGCCATTAACTGCACTGGAGTTATTCACAAAACCAGGAAAAACAAGGGTTAGTTCTTTATCAAAACAAAACTATCAGTATCCTGCTTTACTGTTGCATTTTGCTTTTCAGTTGAATTCCACAACATCAGGAAAATGCAAAGAATGTGAAGAGTATGAAGAAAAAACTTTTACAGAATTTATACAGAGTTTTGTAAAGGTTATACAGAAGGAATGCAAATACTGACCATCAGGCCAGAACTCTTCCATGAATATCCTTAGAGAAATGAGATTATTGCCAGCAATAATCTGGAAAGAACATCACTTACAATCCTACTTATATAGCATAACATGCAAACAAAGAATAATAAAATCCCTCTAATTCCCACTGTATTCATAACTGAGGACATACAAATAATGCTACTTATGAAATATAAAGGAAGGGAATTTGAGAGGATTTAAAGCTTCTTCTGGACTTACAGTGTGTTTATTTTATGGTAACTTCATTGGAAAATAAAACCTGTATAACTTACCAACCTTTCAGCAAAACTAAGAAGATCTCAAGGTATCTTCAGGGGGACTCCTCAGGAACATCAACTCAGGGCTAAATGAATGGCGTTTCAGAGAAAAGCTCTTCTTTTAAAGAGCTGCTTCTCTTAAAACATTTGGCTACAGCTACTTTTTGTTGTTTGAAATCTATCCCTTTACCATCTGCACTCCGAGAAGATTCTAGTTAATCTCTCACTTCTGTTGTTAGTCATGTCTGACAGTTTTCCTTGCTATTTTTTTTCTCATTAAAATTCCTTCAACAAACTAGTGTCAAATTGAGACCTATTTGTCTTAAAGGTCTGTTGGCTCTTAATATATTTATTTTCCCTATGACTCTAAACCAAATCACTTGTTTTACCCAAGAATTCAAAGTAAAAAATGCCAATATTTATTCAAAGATTTTTCCCTGCCTTTTTATTCCATTTTGCATTAATTTTTCCTCCAGTCTTCTCAACAGAAAGCAATACTGGTACTTTGTTTTGCTGTCCAACAACAGAATGTCCTTTGTTACTTCATTTGCTACCTCTGGCACAGACACTACCTTAGTCATTATGTCATAGTCACAGTTCCTTTAGCAATCACCAAAGATTTCAATCTAAGTTGCAAACAAGGAATAGTAGCATAAATTCTCTGGATAAAGGAGGTGATCACGTGTCACTTAGAGATATTTCCTATGGTACAAAGCTTTCTTATGTAGTAGAGTTTGTAACTTTGGGGTAAGATCTTTAATGGCAGGAATCACTTTTGACCAGAAATCACGATAACTGTCAATTAATAATAAGTGATAAGTGCAGTCACCTGTCCCCTGGTAGCTCTGAAATGTTGCATAGTCTCCTTTCAGCTCTTTCTAAAGTAACTGCTTTCTTCATGACTCATAACCATGTCACGCCAACTGTTATCCATAATAAACATTTCTTTCCTCCAGGCACCTCCATTTCAAGCTACAGCTGCGGTCTTTAATCAAAAAGATAAAGGGATTTTCCTAATTTCTAGCTGTGAAGGAGCTTTAGACATAGTACAACAGTATTTATGAAAGAAAAAGCAAACAGTTTCTTTGCTAAGACTGTTTTCTTTATCTTGGTCTCGGGGAAAATCAGTTACGCGATTCCTTTTATTCTGCTGTTCATGGCAAATATGTTAAATATTGTGAATCTGTCTTCTTTGAAAGAGTGTTGCTAAGTCTGCGAGCACTCAGCTGGCCACTCTGTTAGCCACTTCCTGATGGACATTGGCCATGTCTCTCTCATTTCATTTTATCTCTGCCTGTTCCAGATGCATATTCTAGAACCAAAGAAGGCCATTTGCCAGTCAGCATTTCTCCTCAGGTTTGCCTTTTCCAGAGAACTAAGCTGCCACCTGAAAGCTTTACTGCATACTGAATCCTACAGTTACAAGAAATGATCAGATCAGTATAAAGGATGGACTAAATTAAGGTCAGCTTGGTGTGGTTGTTGTTTATTTTTTTAAGTGAGGGAATTCATGCACATCCCAGAGGAAAAGTTTTGATATGACTAAGGCATGCATGAATCTGAGTTGACTTGTTAGTACTGCAGACAGAACAGTGAAAACTAATTCAAGGTGCCTACTTTCAAAGTAAACATTCCTAGGCTGAGGAAGGTATGTCTTCTACACAAGGTCTATTAATTTGTGTGGCATTTACTATCTAATATTTTTTTTGCAGACTACTGCTGGCAAATGTTAAGGAAAAGATTAATACTGTATTTTCTCCAATTAATCCAACAAAGTTTGGGACTGAGATGACTCACAGCAAAGCATTTCTATGTTCAGAAAGCAAAGTAACTCTACCTTTTGACACCAGAAGGGAGGAATAATGCTCTTCCATGGAAGTTTTGGGCTACATATTTCTCTGTTCCTGACTTTGCAATAACCTTAAATTTATTTTCCCTTTCCTTTCCTGGTATTCAGTGCCCATATTTCTGTCTCTATTTTAACAGGATAATGGAAAGATCACTAGTGCAGGTGATGTCTGACATCCTCTACCTTCTTTTTTTTTTTTTTTTATTAGACCCTGAAGGTAAATACTGCTTGCTCATTGGCAGAATGTTGCCTTCAGTGTCTGCAAATGTTTGGGCACCTGTCGGTCAGGTACCTTGCAGATAATTTCACAGGAGATGGTGGAAAATCCTCACAGTTTAAAGTCAGTTCTGGGTCAGTATATTTACACAAAGACCATCAGCTATACTACTTCCTTCTTAAGACACATAGGAGAATGTAACCAAACTTCTGCAGTCCAGATTTTCTTTTATGCAGTCCATCTATGCTACCATAATTGACAGATTGCAGTTTCTGCACTGCCCAGCTGTCTTTTATGACTACAGGGCACAGTATGAATAATCAACTTCATTTCTCTAGTAGATATTTGGACCTTAAAAGCAGAAGCTGACAGTTTCCCATCATTTTTTTAAGTCAGTCAGTTTCTGAGTAAGATGACAGTGGTTCAATTAAGCTGGTAACATGGCATTATCACTGTTGAGTGCACTGAAGGAGTCTTCTCCTCTGGCATCCAAATCAAGTTTTTACATCCTGAGTGGTCCTTCCTGCATTGACACATAAACCTGTAATAATTTATCACTGTCCAGAGGTACATTTGTTCCTTCTTAACCAAGCAGATCCTATTTCAATGGGCAAGATGACTACAGTGGGAAGCCAGGACCCATGGGAACCTTAAGAGTAAGCAAAGGGCACGCTAATAGACTACTGCAGGTCTATAGCTGATGCTTTGTTTTGCCCAGGCTGAAAGAGGTGACTCCTCATTTGATTTGAGTGATGGTGTTAATGGTTTCATCTTTTTCTCCATTCAAATCTCCTTTTAAGGGATCAATGTAGGTGTTCATTGATCCTAATAAATTAGGAAATGAGAATGTTGTGAAAGCCAGAATAATAAATGCTAGGGGGAAAAGGCAAATTCTGAACTGCATCTACCTTTCTTGTCACAACTGTGAACTTCACTGTTTTCAGCAAAATTCAGATTATCCACCTTGTTCATATGACTATGTGAGGAAAATGATAGTTAGAAATATACTTCACAACCCATTCAGGCTTCCTGCAGAAAAAGCTGAGAGAGACAATGAACACTTGAGTCAGTCAGCCCCATGCCTGGTGTAACATTCACAAAGGAAAGCCAAGAGTGTATTTACTATATATGTTAACAGTCATTCTCTGTAGCTATAGCAGTGTTTCAACTGCTTCAGCTCTCCAACAAAGGTTGAGAGCCACAGCCTGATCTTGTTTTTGCTGAACAGACTCAATAGAGATTCAGAGGGTTGGGTTTTTTTCCCCCATTAATCTAGTCCAGCACCTGAAAAGCAGTGATATTTTTACATGTCTTAACAGAAAGCATTATTGAGTTAGCATTGCCTGAGTGCCTTGCCAGTTATATTTTCGAACACCAAAGAACTGTTCCATTTCTCAGTACCTTTGCCCTGGGTAGGCATACTAGACATGCAGGTGCAGAAGTTCATAGATATTCATGTCATGACACTGGAGCAACAATAATAACCTCTTATCTCATCAGAGAATCAGTGAATGTTTCCAGAGGTGACAGAGGGTCTCATTTTGGATCACTTTTCGTAAAGCCTGAGATAACTGACTTTTGTCAGGTACTTATCCATTTTGGGGAGAAGATGAGCAAGTACAATAAAGAATGAAACATCTGTTTAAATGCCTGTCTGAGCTGTACCATGGCAAAGGCAGATCACTACCTCTAAGTGTGAAAATCATAGCAGTTAGACACAAATCAGGGGTATTTCTGGGAAATTTCTTGAGAAATGGTCTAGTCATGAGGTCTGTGGTGACAGGTTGGACTCGATGATATTTGAGGTCTCTTCCAACCTTAGTCATACTGTGATACTGTGAAATATCTAAAGCTAAACAAGCTTATTTTAACTCTAGCTTACAAATGCATCCTAATTCTCTTCCTTCTGAGTCTGAATTAGATTTTTCTGAGCTGGATATTGGCTAATTATTTGGTAAAAGCCTTGAAGTCTCAGCCAGATGGTGAAATGGGAGATAAGCAACTGAAGAATTGCCAGGAGTTATTTAAGGTGTGAGGCATAATCTTCAGAACATGCCCCCATCGACAGAAGACATGAGTTGATATAAATACCTTCATCCTCAACTAATTCATTACAGTCCTTTGGTAAAAACATATGGCCAACAGAAATGGATCATGACAGAGTGGCTATCACCTGTGACTCTAATGCTATGCTACCCAAGAAAATAATTGAATCTTTCATCCTATTCCTTCAAAATCTGATTTCCCTGGGGAACATAAATGGGTTCATTTTCCAATGGGATGTCTCCACTGTTCTTTTAAATTTCTAAAATCAAATATTAGCCTAAGATTTATTTTTTAATACACTTGGTCTCTCATCATATTCCTGTTCCCCAGGCAAGAAAAAACACAGGATGGTTTCACCCCCAGACTGTAATTCCACAAAGTCCTGAACCATGCAAACTTTGCCCCTTTGTTTCTTTTCTTAGTGAGACTCAGTACTCTTCTGGGCTCTCCGCTTCAATATGTACAGGTCAGAGTTCAATTGCCAGGTACAATTACAGAAACTGTAGTCACCCAGAAGAACCAATGTCCTCTGTGGCTTAACATATCCTCCAGCAACCTCACATCCCTTTCATTTTTCTCACATGAACCACTTCTACATAATAAAAAGGATTATCTGCACTTTCTATTAAGCAAAAGAGTATTTGTCAAAGTTACAGGCTTTTAAGAAACTTTGCAGCTGACTGAAACTCTTCTGCCTTGCCTCACTTCTCCCTGTGCCAGTAGCTTCTTCACCAAAAAAAAAACCTCCAAGTGGTCCAGTAATTCTGATTTCCTGCTTTGTGATTACAGTTTCATACCAAATATTGCTTTCTTAAACCCTGATGAAACAGAGCTGAGAATTAGCCAAAGTTTGTTCAGTGCCAAAGCTCTCTATAATATACTTTCAGTGACTGTGCCTTTGAAACTAAATGAACGTGCATAATATGTGACATGGATTGTCTGATGCTCAGAAGGTCAATATGCAGCACACATATGTATAAAAATAAACTAAAATATATGTTTACAGACATATAAAAATATATATTTTGATTACTCAATCTTCTTATGAATCTGTATTTTCTATTGTTTCATTTGCTCTATTCTGGTGATAAATTTACCATTATCTAACTGAACCAGTGGGTTTTTTTCCTAGTAAAAAGTTATCTAGGATATATTTATGAACAAATATGCAGAGCTCTTTTATATGGTGATACACAGAGATATGCTCTATGCCAGAATATAGTAAGCAACTTGATATAGTGGAAGCTGTCCCTGCCCAAGGCAGGGAGGCTGGAACTAGATAATTTATAAGGTCCCTTCCAACCCAACCCGTTCTATGGTTCTAGCATATTAAATGATTAGAACTGTGGTTATGTTAGAATATAATAATAACAATACACTATGATATTGTTTATGACACATAATATAATAATAATTCAATAATAAAACAATATTGTTTTAAGACAATGTAATCACATTGCTTTATGTGGTCACTCCCATACTGTTTATTATCAATACAATTCCTAATTCTGCTTATTCAAGCAATGTAAATTATTACTATTCTTTTCTGGTGGTTTGCACTGCACATCTGATCTGTGTTGCCAGATATAGAGTGTCAGCAATAGCCACCAAAGAAAAAAACAACAGGCTGCCCAGGGGTGTTGTGGAGTCTGCCTCTCTGGAGATACTGAAAACCTGCCTGGATGCATTCTTGTGTGACCTGGTATAGGTGAGCCTGCTCTGGCAAGGGGGTTGGTCTAGATGATCTTTTGAGATCCTTTCCAGTCCCTAACATTCTGTGATTCTAACTTCTGTGATACAAGCAAGGCAAAATGTTCCATCTACCATTTTGTAACAGAAATACATTTTAATTTATATCTACATTTCACACTTCCCCCCCCCCCAAAAAAGAAAATAATCAGGTATTGCTTTGTGGGTCAAGGACTGACTATAAAAAGTTAAACAAGCAAAATTAAAGGATGGTTTGGTTTTCAAAGCATTGCAGATTATTTACACTGAGTGTTCTTGATGGGGTGCTTGGTGCCATGGTTTAATTGATTAGATAGTGTTGGATGATAAGTTGGACATGATGATCTTGAAGGTCTTTTCCAACCTGGTCTGGTCTGGTCTATTCTATTCTATTCTGTTCCATGCTACTCTGTTCCATTCCATTCCAACACACCAATTTACCAATAGACTTCTATAGGCTCAAATATACCTATTTCTGCCTAGTACAGTTGCTGTATTAAATGCCACATATCTTGTATTCCAACCACTGTAAGGCAGGGGCATTACTTTTGTTACATTCATTGGAGTTTCCAGGAGTAATCAGAATAAGGGCTTGGCCACTTTCCTACATCAAACAGGTGAGCTTATTCCTGTATTACTGCTTATTTCACATGTGTGTGTACATGAGTGTCTGTACTGGGTCAGCTACCATATGGCCCAATAAAGAGATTTGCAGCATGTAGTCCAGAGGGCACCTTAAGAAAAATTAACCGATAACAACAACCTTATTGTCCCTTAGAAAATGTTAAAATAGAATTTTTTAAAACTATGGAAAAAAATCCATAGCTCTAAGGACTGCCTCCAGTGAAAATGAAAACTGAGAACGATTTGGAAAGCATTTATCTCTCTTCCCCCCCCCCCCCCCTTCCCCCCCCCCCCCCAAGTTGAGGAACACAAAGAACTGCAACTGCTTTTTTACATGTCAATTTGCTTTCTCAAAATCAAATTGCAAAATGCAGTGGCACTGGTGCTGAAGAAACCTACACCAAACCTACACCAGACCCAAGTGCAGTATTTCTCTTGTGAGATGAACAGAAGCCAGCAGCTTGCAGCTTTGTTTATTCGATGCCTTTCAGGAAGCAACTGTATTGGGCTTTTCAAAATGAAATATTGCACTCCAGTAACCATTACACAATCTTAATAGCTGTTCTACCACAAATGACAGATCTTGTTAGGCTGCCAAAAGATAATTTAAGAAAAATTGAAAATGCACTGATGTCATTAGGCTGTTTGTAGTGTGGCGCAAACAAGGATAACATTGTATTGCAGTGGTGTGTTATCGCTGCCATAGGTAAAACTGAGAAACCATTCTGCATACAAGGTGCCTCTCCTAGCTCTTTTAAGATTCATACACTTCCTTCAGTTAGCTGCACGTATTAGTAATCTCAGCCTGAGATCTTCTGAGCCATCAGTTTCCCCATGAACCACAATTTTCTCTCCCACTAAAAACAAAACAACCAACGATCCTCCTAATACTTCTTGTAATTGATAGAGTCTTGTTTTTGAATGGAGTACTGAGAAATCAGACAGTGCTTTTAGTCAGCCTCAAAGCACCCTTACTTAAGATTTGTTCAGTTAATAGTACATGGAACTCCTCAATCCTCTAAGGAAGCAAGACTCAACAGTAGGTGTTCATCATCATCAGTTACAACAGCTGGGAATTTCTTCTCCTCATTAACCTTAATCATGACTTTTTACATCACATTTTGCAAGAATCTTTGCTTTTTTCTTCTTCTTGTCACAAGATTATAAATGAGAGATTAAACTATACGTCCTTTGGTTGCTTCTTTGGCAAGCTTGTTGCAACCAATTGAAAGAAACTGAGATCATTATGAATAATTTCTGAAAGATTTTTTTTCTGTAACAAGCTTCCTGCTTTCATGCATCATTCAGCATTTCAAAGTTTTTACTGATGTCTTCAGACATTTCTCTCTCACACTGCCTACTGCAGGACATCAACTAGGCTGCATTTTACCCTAGACAGTCTTCCTAGCAGCAGGTATCAGGCATTAGGGTAAGGTAACTGATTCAAAATCCCTTGGTTGGACTCTATTTTTATCACTTGTCATAACTCCTTCTTAGGATCTCATTCACTAGTATTTTATATCACTAATAAATTATGAAGCTCTACCAAAGACAAGTTCTTGAATTGTTTATAAGTTTTAAGTTCTCCAGCTTCGACATATGAGGTATAGATTGGCTTGAAGACCTAAAGGTCTTTTTGGCAGTTTAATGCCCCCTTTTTTCCACTCATCAAAGCACTGATAAGCCTATGTTTTGTTTCAGCTTTGGTGAAGGAATCTCAAGCAGATAAACCCCCACAAAGCAGGTATGAGTTGTGTCAGCAGGTGGGACATAGGCTTTTACAGATAGTGCTTGTACAGGATTTCCATCATCTGTGGAAATGATGCTTTGTCCTCCTCAATGCACAGGAAAAACCTGCAGTCAGTGGCTCCTGAAACAGTTCTCTGGGAGTCATAATTCTGGCTGTGCACTAATGCTTCTGGAAGTCAAGGAATAGTTCCTCACTGTATCTTTGGGTGAAGGATAGAGGCCTTTGGTAAAGTCAAGAGAACAGGACTTTGGAATTGTTACTTTAAGGCAGCTTTCCTAGATGAAAATCATCTGCATAAACACCATGTTCTTTGATAGCTCAATATCTGTCATAGCCATCTTGCTCAGTTGCTAAGGAGGGGCTAATAGCCCGTTTCACGCATTCAAGTCCTAAAGGCAGGCAAAATCAAGATAAAAGAAACATTGCCAGTCTCATCAACCCACCTACATCTGCAAAAGAACTTTTCTACACCTTCTCTCTTAGCTAGCCTTATAAACAGCGCTGCAAGTACAATAAAGACCATGGTTTATTTGAAGCACAAAAAGAGAAAGGGCAGTTTTGGTGTTTTGTTTTTGTTTGTTTGGGTTTTGTACAGGGAGTTCAATCAGTGTCTCATGTGTAAAAGAAAACAGCAGTTCTGCAGCTGCAGTCAGATTACTCTGTTGTTAGACATCTTGAAGATTACAATTACCCCAACAAAAGATTTTTTGCCCATTTCACATCTCAGATTTTTTCCTCATGAACAAAAAGCCAACAACAATGTGAGCAGCTGGGCTTGAGTATGTGACTTTATGGTCAGTGGGGAATGGTGCTTTGCTTGCAGCCCTAACCCTAAAGGAGAAGCACAAACAGGAGCAAAAATAGCTGACATTTAGTGAGCCCAGCAGTAATAAATCCAACACACGCATGACTTCTGAACCTTTTCACTTCCCACCGCTGGATCTGTTTGCAGCTCCTTAAATGCTGTACAAACCTGAAACATTGATTTCCCTCAGATTCTAAGCCAGCACCTGTAATGACTTAATTACAAACTTACTCTCTGAGGAGTTTGCTGCTGGTAAATGATATCCTTCTGCTCTGTTGTTATTCTTCCCACTTCTTGAAATGAAGAGTGACCACACAAGATTAGTAGTTACTGTGGAAACCAAAAGAAAGTAACAACCTTCAGATTTTTGAAAGTAGAATTTTCTATCAGGTTCATCATTCCCTGTTAACTCAAATTTAATTTTCCATAGATATTGTTTTATCTCAGATGGTCCAGGTCTTTATGGAAGAATAAAGTTCACTTCCTCTCACTTACCTGTTTCTGTTACCTACATAGAGCTTAGTTGCAAATATCCCTATCTCAGTCTGTGGCACTAAGCATGTTGTGCACCAAGTGAAAGATGAAAACTTTGCAGTGTGTACTGGTTTATCTCTTGACCTTCTTTATTTTAAAATACATTTAACTATTTTACTGACATGAAACTATCATCATATCAAAGACACCAAATGCAAAAGAGCGATGAAGCTGTGAACAAGCTGCATTGCTTTGCTTTTCATGTATCCACAGCTGAATCCTTTTAAAAGGTCTCAGTTTCACAGTCAGGCTTAGCCTCTGCTCTCATTTATGTCATCTAACCCAGCTGGGGCAAATCCAACATAAAATCTTGATTTTATCCCTTGTGACAAAGCAATGCTTGAGAAAATTAGGGGATGATTTAACTTAAGTTTAACCTCAAATTTCTCAGCAAGACCAAGTGGAAGGAAGCTATGGAATCAGAAGCAAAAATCAAATTATCAAATCAAAATAAGCTGTATTCATCTGATATGGAATGTCAAAAGGCTACCATAATTTGAAGGAAAAAGCTTCCATTTTGAAAGAAAAAAACACATTTATAATTGGAATATAAGGGAAACCCCCCAACTTCTCTCTACCCCGCTGTCAAATATGTTAATTAAAACTCATAGAAGAAATGCTAAAAGAACATAATTGCAAAAAATTCTTATTATATAGCAGTCCTATGAAATGTTTTTGCCATGTAGCTATTCTGGGGGTGTGCTGATTGTTTTAGCACGAATGCTACTTTTCCCCCTGTCGCTAATAATTAATGAAAGTGAACTCTACTTACTGCATTATGACTTTTATTTCTTCAAATGTTCCCAGAAGACTCAGGAAGTCCTAAGAACATGCTTTAAATGGTAGCAAATGGAATTACAGAAATTAATGCTTTCCAAATTATCTTTTCCTTTACTTTTCAGAAAAGTAGGAACCATGAACATGACAAGTCTGCCCACAAGCAGAAGGACATAAACTCTTCTTCAATCATTCTTTAAAGCAGCTCAGGTTTAGTCTACCATGGTTAGATCCCTTCCTAACATAGAGGTGTTATAAATGTGATCCAAGAGTGTGTTTGGTTTTTTTCCTTTTAGAATTAAACAAGCAATTCAGGAATCTCCTTGGTGAAGCCATGACTACTTTTACCCCCTCACACTACAAGGAACAGATTTTAAACCTCTTAACAGAAATCTTGGTTTTTTTCAGATTGTTTTATGTGTCTGCTCCCCAACCTGCTTGATCTAACATAAAATGCATAAAATGCTTTCTGCTGCTTTTTTGGGGTGGTCCCCAGGTCCAATGAAAATTTTAAAAGGGATAAAAAAATCCCAAAGACCACCGAAGTGAAGATGGCCACTCATGTTCCTATAGGAGGAGAACCTGGGAACACAATTCTCCTTGGAAGAATTTCCACTTAATCTTTGAAATTGCAAAAAGCAAGAAGCAGGCTTTCTAAAAGCTACCAGTGTCTCCTCCTCTCTTGTTCCCAAGTGGTGGGTTGTTCCCCCCCACCAATCTCTTAGTTTCAGTTCTGTGGCCAGCAGTGGGAAACTGGCTAAGTCTGAACCTACGCCAGAGATCCTGTCATTCAGCTTGAAGAAAATTCTTGTGAGCTCTGAACTCTAGGAAAGAAATGTAATTTGCCAGCTCAAGGCAGAGGCAAGTAAAAGGCAAGTTCCCAGCTCCAAGTCTTAATTACAGTGCTATGAGCTGTAATTCAAGTCTCCTGAAGATTCTGCTGGAAGCACTGTGGGATTCCTTTCTTGCCTAGATGGCAGAGGATTCTAAGAATAAAAAAGTTAATCTGTCATAAAACAGAAGCCCCAGTCATGTAAAAGGGATACTGGCACTGTGACTTTTTTCATTACCAACACCACTCAGCATGAATCACCTGCTAATTAATTTATATTACATCTGGCTGTGTTAGGTTTCCAGAAAAGACCAAGCTTTCTGGGCTTTTTTCCACTTTCTTTATTTAGAAATTAAGCAGGCACGAATGGAGCTGCAACATGCAACTTGTCAACATCCTGTCCCATCCCACTGGCCTCCAACATATGGCTGTAAGTCTACTACTGTTTCCCTATAATTTGTGGCAAGTTTCTGCTATTTTGGGTGGTCTCAACCTCTAAATTCCTACTTCACCATTTAAAATTCTAAGTGGAGCAGTCATTGTCACTTTCTGACAATGTAGTCTGTGGAGCCAGTGGAATGTTACATGGTGACCTACATAGAAAACCTGCAGAGCCAGCACAAGGGCACAGTTGAACACTTTGAGATGCCTGTGTCAGTTCTTGTAAAGGAACTCTTGGTGTTACCCCTTCACATGGAGTTAGTGTTTTGCAGAGGCAAAGGTGTACACATCATGCAGAACTGGGAACAATCTCTATGGTGAATTATTATTCACTTTTGCTTACCTTAACTGAAAATCCTTGCTTGATGACCTGCTGGCACCTACACAGGAAGAGAATTTAGGGCAAGACCTCATTCAGCCATTCCTTTTCAGAATCAGGTATGCTTAAGATCCTAGGGAAGAGCAGACCTCTGTTGACAGTTACAAAAACCTAAAATGAATCTTCAGTGAACCTCTTCTTTTCACTTGTGGACAGGCACACAACTTGAAAGGAATGCTAGTGTAGGCTATTCTTTTCTGCTGAAGTTATTTGTGTGACACTCCTTTTCTGGTTGTCAGCTTCTCATGTGTCAGTGGCAGTAGCATACACAGAGGAAGCAAGGGCTGTACATTTGCAGGGGATATGGGCAGCCCTCTTTGCTTTAACACGTTTCAAAATGTGTATTTCTTTTTTAGAATATTCATCTGACTTGGGGAAAATCCAGAAGTGTTTTTCAGTGTCTTCAACCAGATGTTTGTACTGAAATGTTTGCTTTTCCTTTCTATATGAAAGTGTGACAAGAAGTTGAAAAAAGCCCAAACCCCCATCAATATACACTGAGCCCTGGAACACATACTAGAAACTGAAAGGAGAATGTTTTCCTTGTTATCCTCTTACTGATTGCCAAATTTACCTATTAATTCAGTTTTAAAGAGTTCCCACTTTACTCTGAGGGGCCACCAAGTGAAATCTTGGTGCCCTCATCAGTCATCCCTACTCATGAATTTATTTTTATTTTTCCTTTCTGGTGAAATCATGTTTTCCCACAGGGAAATAAAGATGGATTTTTACATTACCTACCTGGAATCTTTCCTAAAATCAGCAGATGTCAGAGAAACACAGAGATTTAGTTGACCAGATTTAATATCAAAATGAAGTCAATCTCCAAGCTAGCAAGCAGGGTAAAAAAATAATATTTTAAAAAGACCTTATTTTCCCCCCCTGACCATTACTCCACAGTTAATTAGTAAGGAGAAATACACCATTATTTTCAGATACTTGTAATTAAAAATTGTTACCAAATTTTTGCTACTGATAAGATCGCATTCTCTATTTTTTATTACATTAGTAGCTTTTGTAGCCTGTGTGTTACATTGTTTTTTGTCCTGATACCACACATCCTGAGATGTTTGGTATGACATCTCATTGCACTGATTGTTGAAGATAATGCATAAATAAATGGACAGTGATTTGTTTTGTCAGTGAACCAAGGCTGAATGATTTACCAGTCTTTCTGGGATGCAGAGAAGATTTGATGTAACATGTCAGGCGATGATTTTCTGTAACACATTTACTGACATGTCCTCACCCATATTCTTCTCTACAACAAAACAGTATTTCCTAAATGGTGAAAATTAAGTGTTCTACATTAGTCTAGCATGTCATATAATAAAAGATATTTTTGCTGTGGGATTCAAATATTATCAGTCTAGTAAACTATAATAACCAATGAATTAATTTCAACTAGAGTAATAAATGGTAGAATTCACAGAGCAATTAACAAAACGATTAAGTAGTCCTTCAAATAAACAACCAGCACCAGAACAAGGGGATAGTCTCAAGCTGCATCAGGGGAGGTTTAGACTGGATGTTAGGAAGAAATTCTTCATAGAGAGAGTGATTGGCCATTGGAATGGGCTGCCTGGGGAGATGGTGGGGTTGCCATCATTGGAGGTGTTTAGGAAGAGACTGGTGCTTGGTACCATGGTTTAGTTGATTAGATAGTGTTGGATGATGGGTTGGACTTGATGACCTCAAAGGTCTCTTCCAACCTGGTCTATTCTATTCCATTCTAAATAAACAAAATTCCTATCACAGAGTCTGCTGCTGAAAAAAAAAAATGATTAAAATTAAGGTGTTTTAAATTAAATAAGGCCAGGGAGTATATTTGCAGGTTGGATCAAAGTAAGTCAGTGAAGAGGACAAAAAAAATTTTATATGAAGCTTCTTTTTCACTTGGGTTTTGCACATAAAGATCACAGCTTCTCAGCTGATTAATTTTCATTTTAAGATCAAAAGCAGTGCCCTGTATGACTTTCACAGTTATTTTGTCCTCTTAGTTGTAGACATGGTACTAAGTGATGTTTTTAGCTAGCATTAGGGAATTTGCCTTCACAGTTCCAAACCTTTCTAGAATACAGCACATTCTTCTTTTAAGCTCTGCAGCCTTTGAGACATGATAGAGAAATTTCCATTTGAAAAAACAAACCAAAACCGAAACGACAACAAAAAAGAATCCTTATAAATCCAGACCTCCTTTTCTACTGGGAAAAATGATTTTTGTGTTTATTGTACTTCAGGATCACAAGACGGCTATTACACTATGAACAGGTTTTGTTAACTACACTACAAAGTTCCCTTGTATAACCAGAGGTGCAGAGCCAGGGAAAACTGCACAGGAGAGCTTTTGTTTCAAATGAAATAAAGCCTGAGGACAATGCCAGACCATCAGACCCAGCCCCTCCACAGGCCAGTGAATTATGTGCTATTGAAATGACCTGCAACATTTCTAAAGCTTCCAGCTAATGCAAGGATGTTAGCCCTTTAAAAGAAGGACTGACCATGCTTCAGGCAGATGACAGGAAATATGAGATCTGAAAGATCCTTGCAAGATTAGGAGTTTACTTGAGATACACCAAGATAATGCCCCCAAAAGATACCATATAAAAAGCCAAAAGCAAATGAGTGTCTCTGTGGACCATGACTCTTAAGATTTTTAGAGCGTTGTCTTGGATGGATTCCTTGGTGTCTGCTGCAATGTCTGCCACAGAGAAAGTTCATAATGGTGAACACAATTTCTGCCACTCCATTAACCCAGTTTCCCAAATCCCATGGCAGCTTAATGTCTCTGAAACTATGATTTCCTGGTCATTTCACTAAAATTAGCCAACATCTTCTCATCTTATTTGAGGCCAAACCCAGTAAGTTTTGTTTTCTTAGAAAAGTGGGTAAAACAATTTTAAAGGTGCCTGGCAGTGTGAATGAGCACAGCTACTCAGAGCCTCCACATACACCAATGGAAGAAGAATCATACTATCCTCTTTCCCATATGATGAATAAACTTGTCTAAGAGAGTCCAACAGCCACCAAGATGATTACATCACTCCAGATCCCCAAGATAATGCTGGCCTCCTGTTGAGATAAAAATACTTCTTCTCCCTTGCTCTACTGTAACATATCTTGTATGTCCATATTCAGAGACACCTACATATGAAACTCAATCCACCTAAGCCTATTGAGAAACAAAGCACAAAGGTTTCTGTAAGATTCACATAGGTTGTCTTCAGGCTAATCTGTGTACCCCATTGTTTGAACTCTCCTTTCCATGAATTTCCTCTTTATGCAGACACCAGCACTAAGAACCATATTTTAGCAGCACTTGCTGTGCATACAGGTAATGCACTTCCATTGTTTCTACCTCAACGTTTCCTATGAGGTCATCATAGGACAGCATCTGACCTTTTCCCAAGTGCTGTATGAAACCAAATGTTGAGGTGATTACCTACAGTGTATTAAAGAAAAAACCAAACCAAACAAACAAACAAAAACCCAAGCCAAACCAACAATAAAAAAGAAGGAAACCCAAAAAATCAAACCTAGTGTTTTCACACACTATTCAGCATGGCTTAACACTGCCATTTATAAGCTGATTCAAGCAATTCCAGTAATTCTTGTTCAGACAATCACTTCTCAAGTCCATGAATTAACAAAAAGGCAAAGAAGAGCAAGCAAATAAACTGAAGCAAGATTCAAACCTGCACAAATTATGCCTGCCAGCATCAACTCATTCATTATCACCAGGTGCCCCTCCAAACCAACATAATTGGTGTTCAGTTATGGAACACCATCATCTTTATTGCACTAACCAGAGTCAAAGTCACACTAACTTTTTTCTGTTATGTGTTGTACTGAAAGCAGTCAGCTTCTAGGATGTATGCTTTTAGGAAGACAATGTACTAAAATTAAATGGATGAAAAGGATGTTAAGTACTTTGTGTTGGCATTTAATGGTAAAAGGGCAGTGTGTTAAACATTTAATCTTTATACTCCAAAAGTTTTGCAATATTTTCTTAGCTTGCATTTGTCTGGTTTGGAATCTATGACAAATACTTATATACCATTCATAATGTCAGTATTTAACAGTTCCCCCATTTAAAAATCCTTCTGAAAGCAACAGAAAAGTCATGGCAATAGGAATCCTGGCACAGGAAAAGCTACCTTGCATGAGCTTGCAAACAGAAATAAAGGTGCACCTAACATACAAAGTGTAGCCACAGTGATAGGACCAAGTAGCAAAGCCAAGAAAACAAGAAAATCAAGGCACAGCCCGTACCTGGGCATGTGAACTGAGGGATTGTGTACAGAAACTAATACTGTTCTGCTGCAGATTTCTTACAGCTTTAGAGAGAAGATATTGTCCCTTTCAGCTCAGTTAGAGCAACACTGAATCGTTTAATTGTCTGAGCTGTAAAACAGTCCTTTTGTCAAAACCACTTCTCACTAATTACTTGCCTGCCAAAAATACATTGCTCATTTCATTCTTTGTCAGATGTAATTGATGTAAATTCAGTTTTATACCAAAGTGTTTGTTGTATATCTTTTGTGACATCTCAGTTTGACAGGACAGTATTAAATGATAAGTGCTGTGATGTAGAAGGAATACTTACAATGAGTATTCATAACTTCAGTATAAACTTACCATATCTGATGCCTTATATTTTAGAGGACATGAAAGTCATCTTTTTTTACCTTCCTCCTAGCAAGCAGAGGCCTGAGCTAGGTAAGTAGTCAGAGTCACTGTCGTGGCTTGTCAAGCAGAAGGTAATGGACTCAAGGGCACAGGAATGCCTTCCTGCACTCAGTCATCTACTGTTATGAGGGCTGTCACTTGGGAAGTGTACCATGATGATCTCTAAACGTTTTTGTCTCAGTGTGTCAGTGCTGTGGTTCCATTTGTGCCTGGCTAGGGTGTACTGCACTGTTCGGAGCATCACGAGCATGTTTCTCACGCAGCATCCTGCCCTCCTGTCAGTGGTTACTCTGAGGCTGGCCTGCCCTGAACTTTTTCTAGGCTAGTTCTTAATCTCTCTGTAGCTATTCCTGTCCCATGATTCCAGACATTAATCTTTTTCTAACACCCACATTAGATTTTAAAATGTTCCACTTGGCACTTGCCATCTTTTGAAGAATTCTCACCTGCACTGCCTACATCTTTCTCATGTCTGTTTTATTTAATGCACCACCTTTCACCCCAGAGAGCAATACCATTAGCACACCTTCTGGATAAAGCTTCACTTTGATATCAAAAGCAATGTTTTATTATACTGAATTTTTGTCAACTTCTCTGAAGCACTTAACACTTAAGAGGTATCTCTTTTAAATCTTGCTGTTGGCTGAACCATCAGTTTACCAAGCCCCCTGGGTGCCTCCCTGGTTCTTTCTTATTCTCCTATTTCTTGGCTGAGGCATTTCAATATTCTATATTTTTTTCCTGGTTGCAATCACTTTATCTTCTTGACACTTATAGTAAGTACAGCAATGCAGCTACATGGATTTACTGTCCAAGTTGAATCCAGTTTTTAAAGAATTATCACCATCTATTAAATGTGTCTTTTACTTATACCCAGAGATTGTCCAGCTTTGATAACTGGAACTGAAGGCTAGAGGAGAGCATACACCAGATTCCTAGCTGATGGAGGGATTTCATGCAGTGAGTGAGTAAGAATGTGTTAGGGTACAGAGTTTTAGAAAATGAGAAAAAAATTAAGGGGTACACCTCTGATAACTGAAGAAACAACAGCTCCTGCTGAAGAAACAACAGCTCCTGCTGTTTCTAGTGAAAATAGTATCTATGCAATCTGAGTTTAAGGTTTCTCTGCTCACCCATAAGGTTTCTCTGCTCACCCAGCACCACATCCTCTAACTCACCCACATTTCTCTCTATGCACTTGAAGTATAAAGTGAAAAATCCAGGTCCTAACATCACATCAGATATCACATCAAACTCTTTATACATTAACTGATTTTCCCCTTTGTGATTCTAGTGCCCCTGCAGTTATTTCTTAGAATTTTTATAGCAGTGGTGATCTCATGCAGAAAACATCTTCTACCTTTGTTATTCCTGTAACACACCCCTCTTGACATGAAGTGCATCCAGACAAACATCTTCCTCTCTCTATAAAATGAATCATAACTCCTCGATAATAATTTGCAGAATAATAATACTGGACTATAAAGGTAGATGCCTCTATAATTTGGATCAGCAGAAACAGTTTCCAAACAGTTAATACAAATGTTGCCTTTATCTAGCCACCCACTATTAATTCCTGATATTTACCTTTTTTTTGCACTGGCTGAATCCTTCATACCTTCCCTCTCCCCACCCGAAAAAAAAAGTAGTGAGGTTCATTGCTGCCTTAGAAGAGTCATTAACCTCCATCAGGCAGAGATAATTTTGGGCTTCTGGTTTTATAACAGGAAGAAGTGGGTTTTGGGGAGAAGATTAGGGTTAAGGTTAGTAAATGAGCAGGTATATGTGATCCAGTGCTTTGCTCATGTTTATCTAACTGGCTTTAACCATTCAACTCTTGTGTTCTTGCCCCATTTCTAACTTCTTTCTTGCTCCTTCTGTTCTTTCTTCTGGCAGTGGAGCAGTATTGGCTGCTCTTCTGTGCACAGACTGCTCTGTAGATCCCCTGCACAGCAGTAATTGACCTTCAGCTCTTGCTGTCAAAACAGCAACTCCTTCAGTATTCACAGGAAGCCTTTCTTAACCTTTTGCATCACTAAGAAATGTTTGCATACAGATTGACTTTTTGCATAACATTTTAAGATCTTAATTTCTTTCCTGTCTACTGTTTGTTGAGCATCAGCTTCCCAGCACCAGCTTTGGTGGGCAAAACTCACTAATTTCTTTGCAGTTTTGTACAATACTTGAGGAATTTTCCATTCTTCAGGAATGCTCTTTGCTCGTTATTTGTGTGCTTTCTTCCCCAGTTGCTTCCTCTGCTATATTTTGTGTTGGACTGCATGTTTTTTGACAATGCATGCACTGAGGGCAGAGTGAGGCTTTAACAAGTTGGTACTCAAAATTGCTGTGCAATGCTGCTGGTTAAACAGACATTGCCCTTGCTGTGCAGGGAAGCAGTGCTCGTGTTGAACTTGGGCTGGAAGGTGATGAGACAGACTCTAGATAGAGTGGAGAGCAGAAGCAGAATGAGGATTTGGAACCTCCTGGCCGCCAGCTGCTCTGACAAGCTACGGTGCTTTCCAGCAATACTGGATTACTCTAGGGAGACTGAATGGCATTGTTAAATTGTGCACAGTTGAAGGAACCATGGGCCAATTACCCTTAGCTGATGAATCTTCCACTACAGCACTCCCCATCAGCATCCATGCACACATTAGCAGGTTCTCAGAAAGGAGGCAGAGACAGATCCCTTAGTATGCTATCCTCTAAATGAGAAAGGAGGGTAGGGAGTTAAGGCATTCTGAATACCTTGCAGCACCAGACAAGGAAAAAAACCCTCAAAAGTTAATCTAAAAAGGAAAGTTTTGTTGCCATTTTGACCCTCACAGAATATTCTGTCCATACTTCAAATCACTTCAAACTGAAAGCATCAAACATAGTTTATAGTAGAAATGGCAATTCCATTTCACAGCCCAAATTTTGTCTCTTAGCAATGTAAAATGGACAAGTAATTAGCCTGTCATTTTTTAAATTTAAAAGTATTTGCTAGGAAATTGCTTCATTTAATTGAAAATTACAATGTTTAAAAATAAATAAAGAGAATAAATAAGATAAGAGAATTAGTCTTAAAAGTATGAGGTTATTTGTTGAACATCTGCTTCCTAAAGAAAAGAAAACACTGAAAATTAGATTAAATCAACCATAATTTTGTTCTGTAGTGATAAGCAGTCACACAGGACTTGAAAATAATTGAAAGCAAAGACTTAGCAGGCAGAAGTAGCACGAAACACAAAATGGATCCTGTTATTACTGGCTGCACAGGTCTGTGCTACAGACTGAGCAAGCTGTTAAACTGGCCAGCTTGAGAAATTCCAGAACTCCAGTAAGTCCAAAAGTCATTCTGGTGGCTAGTCATACTCCAAGGCAGATTTCTGAGATCAAAAATTGCACTCTAAGATAGGAAATACAGTTGTAAATAATAATAATAATAATAATAATAATAATAATAATAATAATAATAATAATAATAATAATAATAATAATAATAATAAAGACCAATGATACTGCATGCCCGAGTTGTCCAACCTGCATTAAGAAAGGCTCTTTTCTCATTCAGTGTTGAGCTGATCTGGTAGACAAGCCCCAAAAGTGATCTGGTAGGGTTGTCTGTAGAATTTGTGAAGTCTTTAATTCAAAATACAACTTCAAACACTAAGCATCTATGATAAACATGTTGGTGATACAGACAACTTCCAAGAACAGAACCTCTGAACTACACTTTGGAAGGGAAGGATTGGCATTTCAAAAAGCTTGGAAAAATACAGCTCTTGAACCTTGAACCATTGGAAGAATGCATCTATTAGCTACTTCGAAGACATTCTGCTTTGCAGAATCAGCAAAGAGCTTCCTGCTCTACATATAAGCCACAGCAGTGTTATTCCAATCAGAAAAGAGCATAGGAATTGGCTCAATACTTGCTGTGCAAAAAGCCTACTACAAGCACAAATATTGTTTTCTTAAAGTAACATCCCCAGGGATACTTGCAAATAAATGTCCTGACTAATCTGTTGCCAGTTCTGTAAAATCTGAAAGACTCCTGCTCATTTTGGGTGTGTCCTTTAGGCCAAACCATGCTCAGGCATAAATGGAAGGCAAAGGTAAAATGTTCACCTGAAGAGTATTACATCCTTTCTCATCTCCCTCATCATAAATCAAAGAAAGAGTTATCTTGCTCCTGCTTTGAGACCTCTGTACCCAGTGGTAGTTACAGATATGTGAAAAAGTAAATATGCTTGAGAGAAAAGGATCTTCTGGAAAAGCAGTCAGCTGTATCCCAACGGGTGTCAGTTCCCTTATAAATCTCTTGGGTATGCCAGTTTCATGCACTAATTACCTGCAATGGATATCTGTTTCTCTGAGGTTCCAGCCTCCTTCACTATCACTCTCTCCACAGATTCTTCATCAAACTAAGTGAAGGAAAACACAAATAATTGTACCTGCTCTTATGGGTTTTTTATCTCATCATAAGGGTCCATGGAGGAACAAGAGCTCCCCTATGAACCAGTGACCAGCTGTAAGAAGGATAGGATGCTGAGTGGGCACTGCCAACAAAATCAATTGGCCTGAGGGATAGACTATATCAGGAAGTCAAAAGGAATATAAAGTGTCTGGACTTAAACACAGCCTGATCAATACAGAAATTCTCCAGGTATTTCCTTCAGAGAAAACACTTGCTTATAACATTAGCCTTGGCTTATTATTTTACACACCTATGCCAGCCAGGAAGTCTAAAGAGCTACATTTCTGACAAGGAAAAATCTACCTTTTCTATCCTTACCTATTGAAACTCTGCTTCCCTTTCAATTTAGATAGGCTGGGTAGAGAGGGAGGAAACTACATGGAGTTTCACAGATGGGCTTTCAGGATGGTTATATAGATCTTCAAGGAGAAAGCTTCTCAGATGGCTCTTGTTAAGAGGCAGAATGTTTGTGTCAAGCATTATGGTACTGAAGAGTTCCCAAGGTGCAGAACAAGTCCTTGAAAGCCTTCTGCCCATTTAACTCATTAGAAAAATAATTCCTACTGCTGGGAAAGAGATAGACTGTTACTTTTCCCAGTGCTGAAAGAAGATAGGACTGTTGCTTTCTTCCATAATTGTGTGAAAAATGGCACTCACTACAGCAATTAATCTACTGCCAGTTCCACTTTGTCCAAGAAGATGGAATACATCATCTCAGGCATCTTCATTTACCTGAGCAGGTTTTTGGAGTCTGTTTTTCAAAATGCCCAAACAGCAAGAGGTGAAATAGCTGACTTAGGCATTAGGTAGCAATTTCCAATGGGTGAACAAAGCCTACAAAATCCAAACAGCTCAGTGCAATGCTGGGACAGATCCAGACCCAGCATTATCATTCTGAAAGCACAAGATTTGCTTCATCCAGCATCAGAGTCATGACTTCTTTCTTCTCAGAAGATATTTGGTCTTTGAAGGCAGAGCTAGACTCAAGCAGCTCAGCATTTCCAGATACCATATACCAGGGGAACAGTTGCCAGTTTACACCAGTTAATAAAAAAGGACACTGCTCTGTCCCTCATATATTATGGCTTGCAAGTGATTATTTAGAAAGGTCCCCTGATCCTACCTTTTACAGTACAATTGACTCTACACAACAATTTAGAGGGGTTAAGAAGTCCTATGCAAGCATTCAACTGTTTTATAAGATTCTGAAGTACACACTCACCTTTGAACTTATTTCACATGCAGAAATACCATGTTTAACTTCCAGCTTAGGATATTTTGATAAACCACAGAGTTCTTTCCTCTGGTATCATTCATGCAGAGAAAAAAGCAATCATTATCTCATAACCTCTGTGGAAGGGCAATGTTGCTCAAGGGAAGGCCAGCTCTGACACCACTTACCGTCAGCTAGACATGGGGCAATGTGAAATTTGCTCTCTGACACTCTCAAAGCATGTACCCTCTGCACATGATCCTCAGATGGCAAGGTCTCAAGCTGAATTCAAGACCCTGAGATTTCCTGTCCAGTGTTGTGGTTTGAGTAAGCTTATTCTTTCAAGAGGATTCACTTGGTATTAGTATTAACATTGTGATTAATCCTTAGATAATTTTCCTTTTCAGTATGCTGAGTTTGTGGATTAGTCTGATTCTTTATTGCTACTGTTACTGCTGTGGACAGAACTATTTAATTAAGCCTCCATCTCAAAGGTTCAGAGAATATCACAATAAACAAATAACTCAGTAATAGTAAATCCATATATTACTGGGAGTACATGATACACACTGGGTTTATGTCACAACATAAACCAGTGTGAAACTACCAACCATTAAATTCCAGGACATTCTAGACTTTCCAACATACATTATCACCAGGGAAACTATTAAATGCAGGATTAATTTATATGTACAATTGTCTCAGTCTGTGTATTCTAGTCAGTGTAAGTTACATCTGACAGCTATGAATTTACTGGCAGAGGACTAGAGGAATGCAGTCCCATTCTCTGCTTTCCACCGCTAGGCACTATATAAGGCTGGTTATGAAACATGGTCAGGGAGTTTGAGATGAGAAAATGGTCTTATGAAACCAAAGTTCATAAGGTATTGACTAATTCATTTCATGAAATTTATGGGTTACTCTCTTCCCTGCTTGTTAAAATTCAGGACTCTTGAAAACCACTCCCCATCCATAAAATTCAAATACCACCTCTTACATTCAAGTATAGAAGAGGTTTGCAAATTCAGCACAACATATATTTATTAATCAATAATCCATATGGAAGCTGTAAATTCTCTTACAGGCTTCTGGACAACACTACAAGACATTTTGTAAAAGCCTTCAGCTACGTGAACTTTTCACCCTTCATTCCCCTAACTTTTAAAGGAGTATATATCAATTTGAACACAACATGTTTTCCATGTTAATTCTCCTATATAGCCTTTGAATGGTCTGTACTGGAGCTTCATATTCACTTCATTTCACAGCATACAGTGATTCCTTTCTACTATCACAATACAAGTTCAGAGGAAGTGAATACAAACTTACTCTCATGACTGCTGAGAAATTAAGGAGCCAGAGATTTAATTAATTTAACACAACTCATGCTGAATTGCAAGCACTCATTATGATTGATCTTTAAAAAAAAGCCACCTTAAATATAGATGGAAACCTTGATTAGCAGAACTGTGCTCTACTGCCCATAGACCATAACTATTCTATGAGTTTTCATGGTCTTTGATGGAGAAAGTCTCAAATCATCCTACAAACATGCTTTCCTGTGAGGAATGGAATAATCATCATAACACTTTGATGAAAGGAATCCTGAATCTGGTACTTGTGCCACACCACTTCTAGGTAAGACATTCCCTTCATCTTTCTCTGATAATGTTGGGGTTTTTTTTCCTTTGGGTGGGCTGTGGAGGGTTTGGGGGTGGGTGTGTGTGGAGGAATTCAGCAATCCTATTTATTTGGTTTAGTTACACTCCTTCTGTGATTTATTACATCTGGCCAGTGTCTCCACCATGGAAAACCATCCTTCAAATGCTTAAGGAAGGAGAGGACTATAATAACAAAAAAGTGCCTGTCAAACCACTGCCATTTATTTTGGTTTGTGGCTAAACAGAAAGTCATACACAGAGAGGGCGAAGAGTCTTCCTATTATTCATTATCAAGTGTATGGCTATAAAAAACCCAATGCCTTCAACAACTCAGAGCTAGGGAAGTAGGTTTTAGAGGTTAAAAGTGTTAAGTATCATTTAAAAGTAAATGCTTCTAAACAAAAAATGTATAGAATAATTGCAATACTTCCATCTATCATAAACTACCAGCACAGACTAATATGAAGAAGCTTTCATCCCAATGAAAATTTCATCCCATTTCATCACCATGACCAGTGAAGTCACTTAGAAACCAACGTAGTAATGCAATTTGGTTTAGCATAATTTCTCAGCTGATGATTTAGTTCCGTTTCATTTAATGCTGACACATCTGAAACTCAGAAACAAAGAATTTTCACCTGGATACTGCTCAGATATGGCTACAAGTAGAGGGTTTTATATGAATTTAATAGAAACTTATATCAGACTTAGCTGAACATAGCCAGTTTAACATGCACGCAGCTCTAGAGGTTTTATACAGCTATGGCTACTCTGTGCCCAGAGGTTCTGGGAATTCTGGATTGACATATTTGACTCCTGAGAAATTACACCACACTCTAAATAGAAATCCTAGTCTCAGAAAAATAAATTCAAGAGAAAACTCCATATGGGAAATGAAGAGACAGGTTTTACATTTAAGAATAGACTATCAGAAAATGTTTTCCTGGAGGAAAGCATTCTGCATTTCATACAGAATACTGGAGACTCTGGGAAACAAAGTGGAGTAAAAGGACCCAAAGACAAAGATAGCACTGAGATTACAAACTGTCAATACTCAGCAGCTTCACTGTGGAAAGAGAGTAGTTGCTAAAATTAATAACATTCTCTGTTGACAGGTGACTTCCTGAAGAACACTTTAGCATCTCGTAAGGACAGCTTTCTTTTCCAATATCCTGTTTCCTCTTTCAGGCTCCTTCTCCCTCTTATTCAGCTAAACCATGAGAAGGGTGGGGATGTGGGAATAAAACAGTTGAGAGAATATAGTAGTTGTATGTAGTCTTGTCTTTCTTTTTTACCCTTAGAGATTATTTATATAGTAGAAAGTTTTTCTTTGTTTGAGTAATGGCAGCACTGCAACAAAAGTATACAATGGTTCTGCTTTGTCAGTGTAATGTATTCCCATTCTAAAAGGCTGTCTGCTTACAGCTCTCCGCAAAGTCTTTACTAATGCTATCCGTCTCACACAGACCATTAAAACCTCAATTGTCAAAGCATGGAAGACCTTCAAAGGTAGCATTTGTTCTTAACTAAAAATACAGCTTAGATTTTTGTGTGGTTCTGTTTCTACTGGTCAAATCTTTCTGTCCTTACAATGTAAAAAAGATGTGACAAATTTACTTGTAAAATCCTGATGCCCTTAGTAAGCTTTCATTCAAACTACTCAAGAAAGAAACCTATGAAAACATATGTGAGAAAGAATCTGAAACAAGAACTAAATAAAACAGAGAAATCACTGCATAGAAATTCCTACTTCATTAAAAACTCTTCTAACTTTGCCTCTACCTATTGTCACTTAGAAACCAAAATAAGTGTGGCTTAAAATGAGAGTCCTCATAGCCCTTTACAAGGCTTACCTGTATGGGTTAAAGCACAGCTCAGGTCAAGCAATACAGTCTAAGCTGGAATAAAAGTTAAGGAGGACCTGTAACCTATGTGGGAAACATCCTCATTGAAAGTGAGTGTAGCACCTGAGGAAAAGAGCAGATTGCCTACACAACACCAGCAACATTAGGCTGTGAGCACATTTAAACCCACACTGACAACAACAGAAGTCAGGAAGGAAGTTCAGCTCCACCAAAATTTGCCACCCTCTAAGACCATCTGGCAAGCTCCTCTTTTGTCCTATTCTATAGTGTCATTTTTATCTCTGACCAATTTAGATTGTAAAATTACTTGGCTGCTAGGAAGTTTGTGCCTTGATCTGTCTTAGTGTGGGATTGCTGGGAGAGGGAATCAGGTGCTCCCACAGAAAAAGTTGTATTTGCATTTTACAAGGAAACCTCACTATTAGCTGGTTATTAGGGTTTGGGCACTGAGGAGCAAGAAAAAAAATATACATAGAGTAATGTTGGACCACATTTAGAACTGCTTAGTTAAGGGAAAGAAATCTCAAATTTATTCAGGAAAAGCTGTCAGGAAAGAGAATACTTAACTAGGTACACCACCAGCAAATATTTTTTAAGCAGGTATAGTATATCAGGGATATTTTTGTTGTCATTATTTATTCCCTTAAGGGAACCAGTAAGCTCAGAATGCACCCTGTCCCAGCCTTCTCTTCTTTCAACATCCTTGAAAATAGAGTAAACTTCCTTGCAACAGAATTGTTTCAGCTTCAGGCAGCTCAGTAGCTGCACAGAGTAAGACTTCCTGAACTCCAAACATCCTGCCCAGGCCACTTCTGCTGCAGCTTATCGGTTTCCTCAAATGCTCACTAATGAAGCATTCCACAAAGATTTGGTGGACATTAGAAAAAAAAAAATCTTTCCAAGGTTGAAGATAGGAAGTCACTGGGATAAATTTGCCTGCATTTTTGGGGGTTTTTGGTGGGGGGGTAAGGGTGAGGGAGAGTGCATTGTTTTTTATTCCTTATGGAATCTTAATGGTATGACAGCAAGTCACTCAGGAGTGAAACACTGAGAGAGAGAGGCTCTGTAAGCCTCCCTGTTCTGATTCAGTAAGCTCTCCCATCAAAATGAGAAGTTATTCAAGGACAATTCACAGCTGCCTAGGAAGAATAAAAATAATTCCAATCTGCAAAATTCAGATCCATAATTTACAAGTTAAAGTGGACAAAGATTCAGAAATCTGGATTCAGGGACCTGGCCTGAAAAAACAACAACTTTGTTTATCTGTAATATTAAATCCTAAAAATGCTAGTATCAGCTAAATGAAAAAAAAAAAAAAACAAAAAAAACCTGAAATTTGTAGGCAACAGATATATTTTTATGGCCTAGAACCAAGGAGGTAGAAAATCAAACTGCTCCCAGTGGCACTAGATATAAACGATGAATGAGCTGTACTAAATTAGCTTTAACTTACAAGTGCAAATCAGGTTAATTAAAAATAAACTTTACTACATTACACCACTGAACATATCCCTTTTCTTAATTCAAGTACAGATGAATGGATACAGCAAATTTGATCTGTATGCCTCCACTGGGTTAATTAAAAGTCAGGCATTCATCTGCAGAACCAGACAGAATTTTTTATTTCTTTGAGGGCTGTTGGCAATTTGGGATTCAGAAAAAGATGAAGAAGGAGAAAAAGCATCTGATCTCCCTTGAAGTTAAAAGGTTATTTACACCAGGAAACCTAAAACACTGATGATGTGAGAAATTTTGACTCACAAGCAAAGGAGTGTGGAAGCCCTGGCCTCTGCATTGAGACTTGTGAACAAGTTTAATGATGTATGTTGAAGGAGGCGGATACCAGTGCAATTTTACCTTTAACACATTGAGCTACAAGCTGCAGAGTTTCAGCCGCAGTTAAGACAGCCTTGTCACAAGGAGCTCAGTCACAGCGTCCTCACCAGCCCCTCTGCCTTTATGGCTCCTGCTGAGCCACATCAGTATCACTCACTCGAGGAAAACCTATGCCCAAAACTAAGCCTTTCTACAACTTGTCTTTGCAGATGCTTCAGCATGCAGCTGAAGCAGATTTGCTGCACTTTGTTCTGATTTCTGCACCACAGGCATTTTTGCCTGTAGGCATGAACCCATTCCTGAAGTAGTTTATTATCATCCTCTTATGAAAATCAGCAGCACTGGATGCAAAATAACCAAGCAATTCTGTGTCTAATTTTTAAGATGAACTTGTTGGCAGAGGCTTTAAACACATCTTTGGAAGTACTGGATTCTCTCACACTTTTCCAGGAATATTCTTTTATAAGACTACAAATGATGCATTCCCTAACATGCTATATAATCTCTCCACACTAGAACTGTGTGACAGGAAAAACGTTAGTCAGACCTCCTCTATGTGGAGTCCATAAATCACCTCACTCAGCAAAAATGCAATACAGTCATGCCTTAACCAGCCTCATAGAGGCTTTTAAGGTGAAACCTGATCCAACACAGGCAGCAATTTATTATAATGCTTCTGCTTCCTTCTTCCCTAAGTGCATGAAAAAGTAAATTAGATGCAAGGAAACACAATGTCTATGATGAAATGCTTTTTCAAGAATACTTTTCTGTAACAGTTTTGACAAATATAATCTTGTGCACTCACACTGGGCTCCAAGGTGGCCTTGGTGGGCAGTGCCAAGCAGAACATCTGTACGCTGTTGGACAAGGAGGCTGAAGATGGGTGGATAAATTGTTCTGCTACCCAGAAGGCCTCAATTGCCTTCAGTCCAAGCAACTTAATACAACAGCCAAAATGATGAAATTCACATCTGGAACTGGACAAGGTCCATTTTTTGCTGGATTTCTGCCAACAGCACGAAAGGATGCTCAGAATACGGGGGAACTGGAAAGCTGCATGAGGGGAATCTAGTGTGAGAACAAACTTGACATCTGTGAACTCTGTCCCAGGTTTAGTTATCCCAGTGGACTATGAAATGCAGTCAATGATGTGTTCTGACAGGGTTACAAAATCTATGTGGGTTTAGTCATAAAATGGAGATAATGAACCAATAATTCTTTTTATATATCAGCCACTACTTTGCTTGTAAAATCCACTGATTAAGTTAACACTCCTTAGAATGCAGAAAAACAGTGCAAAATATGCCTCTTTAAAGTCATTCACTTCATTTAAAGGAAAACTGTTGGGGAGTATAAAACTGCCTTAGCACTATCACTAAGTAAGAGAGACGAATGAACTTTAATTATCTCACCGTTATAGCTTTTAATAAAGATTTATTAGCACCTAGTTACCATGACAGCTGGTTCCAAATCTTTCAGTGTTGATTTTAAGATGAGCAAATGTAAAATCTATTTGATGGAAAGGGAAAGAAAAGGTTTTTAAACAAGATGATAAATTCAGAATACCCTGGCTGAATTTTCTTTAAATCAAAACAGAGTGGAATGCATAAAGCAACATAGTCTAACTACAACTACCTTAATCATGACTATACTTTTATTGTGTGCTTATCATTAGCAGCCTACAGTTGGTGACCTAAAGCTCACTAACCTACAGATAAATAAATAACATATCTGGTTGTTGCAGCACCTGTTTTAAAGAAAGAATCAAAATCCTTGGATTTGAACTTTATCATATTTGGGAGGCAGATCAGATCATGATTTCAGATAAAATCATTCCTTGTCAGAAAGCACCTGGCATTCCAAATCAACTTTGATTCAGGCTCCATCAGCTCAACATTCAGTGCAGAATTTTGAGTTGCATAGAACTCATCACTTTAATGTCAAAACAAAATCACTCAGCTGGGTTCCTACTTACAGCAAGTGAGTGAGGCTGAAGCTGTTCTGAAAATTCACTGTCAGGGTATTTTGGCATTAATAGACATCTCTTGGTGGAAGATAGTCTGATAATCAGATTGGTAACTACAATGTTGTTCTGAAGGGAGTGAATGCATATCAGTCTGAGTGAAAAGCCTTATTTTTGTTCACATCACATGCCTTTCTAAAAGACAGAGAAGCGGCAGGAGCCTATGTGGTCTAGCCACTCTACCTGAAAAATCTATAAAGAAGTAAGTGCTACATTCTCTTTTGTTCAGGTGACAGAATCATAAACACTTGAAGAAGTGAGCCATTTTGACATGCTTTAGATTGTATGTTCAGTGGAAAAAGATTCTAATTTACCTTTTGGTATGGAATTATTTGAAACTGAAAGAAGAGTTTGACTCAGGGTATGTCACATTATCTGAGATCTCATTTTGAATAGGAGAAAGGGAAAAAAGTGATACAGGAATGTGTTTTCTTCTATCCTTTGGAAGTTTTAACACTTAAATTCAATTTCACTCTGTTTGTATTATACTTGGATGCTCATCTGCAGCCTTGTCCACTATGGGGATACCTCCTGAGCAGTCAGAATATCACAAAGTATGTTGCTGTTATTAAGACACTGGATAGGGTTCAGTGTCCTTTCAGCCAGGTGGTTGGGGAAAGTAAGAAGTAGATTACCTTTACCTCCTCCCATTACTGACTATTCGCTAGACAATCTGATCTTACTAGAAGGCAGGAGACAGCAGCATCAGTTCATATGGGAATCAGTCATAGCAAAACCATGAGCCAGCAGTGTGCCCAGGTGGTTAAGAAGGCCAATGCCATCCTGACCTGTATCAGGAATGGTGTGGCCAGCAAGAGTGGGAAAGTCATTGTGCCCCTGTGCTCAGCACTGGTTAGGCCACACCTTGAATCCTGTGTCCAGTTCTGGGCCCCCCAATTTAAGAAGGACATTGAGACTCTTGACGGTGTTCAGAGAAGGGCAACGAGGCTGGGGAGTGGCCTCAAGCACAAGCCCTATGAGGAGAGTCTGAGGGAGCTGGGATTGTTTAGCCTGGAGAAGAGGAGGCTCAGGGGTGACCTTATTGCTGTCTACAACTACCTGAAGGGGGGTTGTAGCCAGGAGGGTGTTGGTCTCTTCTCCCAGGCAACCAGCACCAGAACAAGAGGACACACTCTCAAGCTGCACCAGGGGAAGTTTAGGCTCAAGGTGAGGAGAAAGTTCTTCACAGAGAGAGTCGTTAGCCATTGGAATGTGCTGCCCAGGGAGGTGGTGTTCAAGAAGGGATTGGACGTGGCACTTGGTGCCATGATTTAGTAATCATGAGGTCTGTGGTGACAGGTTGGACTTCATGATCTTTGAGGTCTTTTCCAACCCTGTTGATTCTATGATTCTATGAAAAAAACCCCCCAAACCTAACCAACAAATGAAAACCAAACCAAACCAAACAAAAGAACAAAACAAAAACTCCCCACAAAACCCCCCAAACTTTCTCCCACCCAATCCCTCTCTGCAACACACAGACCTGCTCTGCACCTCTATTCTGCTCCAACACTTTATGGAAAGGCTGGGGTATGCCTTCAGATGGCAGAAGAGCAAAGGTGGAAAACAAGCAACGAATCCTCTGTTGAAGACACACAGACAGCATTGCCCTCCTCTGTAGAGGAAGTGGTTGAAGCAATGGCAGAGGTGAGACAGGCAGAGACAAGAAATAGATATCCTGGTAACACTGGCTGCAAGCACCACTGCATATTGATTAGAAATGCAGAGCTGCAGTACTTCATGCAGTGGCAGAATATCAATGCTGCCACACGCCACCAGTTTCACAGAAGAATTTTTATTAGTTTAGACAACATTGGAATCTAGCCTGACATGGGGGGAGAGAACTGTGTGAAGCAGGCAACAGACATGAAAATCTTGAATCTGCTGGAGTTAAGGATGCCAAATACAGACTTTAGGAGACTCCAGACTTGGTTGAAATAGTTGGGAAGACAACTGGAATACACAAAAGATAGAAAGACCTTTAAAAACTACATCTGCACTCCAATATAAAGAAATCTCAGCTAAAAGAGAGGCAGCTCTGTGGGGCTCTCTATTGGTCTGCATTAATTATGCCCACTTCTGTTTGAGTACTAGAGAAGAGTGTCACAGTTTTTCTGTTTTGAATAGCATTTAAAATGCACACACATGAACACATTTATTTCTTAAAGTATTTCCTTGCCAGGCAAGTTTTTCTTAACTCTAATGAGGACTTCAAGAAACAGTTACAGAGTCTTTATGAATGCTTTAAGCAGAGGAGAAATGCCAGGAAAAGTAAAGTAATTAAGTTCCTTGGTGTGAAATTAGCTGCTAGACTGCAGCCATAGAATGAAGGAGAAAGTAAAAGTTCTACACAAAATTAATTGTCTCTCAAATTAAGGACATAAGCTCCATAGCACCAGGTGATAGAAAACCTCAAGTTAATGGGAGCAAAAAATATAATGACCATAACTGCTAAAGACATGTGCACCTCTGTACATGAAACTGAAGGCAGGGAAATCACTGCCTTGATAACAGCTCACTCTAAGGAGGAACAGTCAATAGCAAACCACACTATGCGTCAATTACCTGCTCAGTTGCCACATATGTGTCATTACATACACCTCCTAAAAGGCTGCAAAAGGATTTTTGCCAGTTGTTTTCCTCAGCAATTAGACCTGTCTACACTCAGTGCATTTCCCCTCATTTTCACAGCCTTTCTATATAACTTAATAGTTAAATTCATACCTCAGGTGACTGCTGCTTCATTTCCCTCTTCTCCATGGCTAAGAGCAAATACTTCATTATTTATATCTGATAATTGAAACAAACATCTCCCTGCTGTTGTATGCTAAGCACAGTAACACATATAGATCCATAAGTGAATTAAATGAGAGATAATTTTGCTTTGTTTATACAGATAAATAGAACTGAGAACTTGTCTGAGGAAAGCAGAAAAGATTTTTAAAGGCTATGAGACAAACAGTAATAAGTGGCCCCTTGGGACACATGGAAGATTCAGAAAATACTCTTGCACTGCTACACTCAATAGGATGTCTTACCAGGCCTCTGCACAGGCTCCATGAATTTCTACTTGTATAGTCTCAAGCTATTCTGTGCATGAAGCACAGAGACGACACAAAACGAGGCTGCACCAACATTTAGAAATATTTTGTGGAAGTAACATTACAGAGATGACTTCTGGAATTCAGTGCACAGAAGCAGTGCTAATATACACCTCCCCTACTCCCCACATGCCTGTATTTCCTCTTGAAAATACTGCCCATCGTAAATTCCTGTGTTTGGTTTGCATCTCTGGAGCTGAGACTGCTCTATCCTCAAACAGAAATCCTGCTGCTGCAGTGGCAGTGCTGTACAGCAATTGTGCATGTGCCTATTAACGCTGGACAGAGCATCAAGAGCTTTCCACAGTTTAAGGACCTGCTCAGCACAGGTCCTTGAGTCCTGTGTCCAGTTCTGGGCCCCTCAGTTTAGGAAAGATGTTGACTTGCTGGAACGTGTCCAGAGAAGGGCAACAAAGCTGGGGAGGGCTTTGGAGCACAAGCCCTGTGAGGAAAGGCTGAGGGAGCTGGGGTTGCTTAGCCTGAAGAGAAGGAGGCTCAGGGGAGACCTCATTGCTCTCTACAACTACCTGAAGGGAGGTTGTAGCCGAGTGAGGATTGGTCTCTTCTCCCAGGCAAGCAGCACCAGAACAAGAGGACACAGTCTCAAGCTGCACCAGAGGAGGTTTAGGCTGGATGTTAGGAAGAAGTCCTTCATCGAAAGAGAGATTGGCCATTGGAATGTGCTGCCCAGGGAGGTGGTGGAGTCACCATCCCTGGAGGTGTTTAGGAAGAGCCTGGATGGAGCACTTGGTGCCATAGTTTAGTCGATTAGATAGTGTTGGATGATAGGTTGGACTTGATGATCAAAAAGGTCTTTTCCAACCTGCTTAATTTTATTCCATTCCACTGCGTGTGCATGCACACAGCGAGTCACACGCTTTCGGCACGCACTGTGCGCATTGCACACATCTGATGCAACTGCTTCCACTGGCAGACTGGCTAAGCATGGCTCACTGTGGGCAAAGGAGAAAGCCCCTGACAAATGATAGCTCTGAAATGCCTTAACTTTGGCATTATAAGCCTGGTGGCATTATGGGACTATTTAATTCCCATGGAAAGTCACAGTCTTACATGGAGTCCTCAGACCCAGGGCACCTGAGGAATCACCTTATTGTCTGGTGAACTGTGATGACATTGCCAGAGCCCTGGTAGCCCATGTAAATGAAAGCCATCTCAGAATCTTGGCCCCAAAGCAGTGTGACAATATCAATTGACCCTGGCTAACTGCCCAACAGGAGATTTTCAAGGCATTTCTGTTCCTTTTTTTGGCCTCAAATTTATCAAATGCTACCAGAAAAATCTTCACCACATCAAAGCCCTTGAAACAAAATGAACTTGATTCCCCTCAGATCAGCCAGAGTTTACAGCCATTTCAAGGGAGAAGAAAAGGATAAATGGCACTGGTCTGCTGAATATACCATCATGCTGAAAATTCATTTTTATCACATAGCTCAACAATGATTTGAAACGAGAATCTTAAGTTGTGAGGGTGTGTAACTTGGATGGTGACTGGTGTCTCACTACAGTGAATTATTTGCTCCTATGACCCATGGCCTGTGAATAAGAATTAATAATGAGCATAAGAAACTTTCCGTGTTTTGCTGTTCTGTGCACTAGAATGCAAACTCTTCTCTCCAGCCCTGGCAAAAGTTCACCTCATCTGAAAACCACAAAAATTAAGCATTAAGTATTTGTTTTAGATCCCAACTCAGGTCATTACAGCTTGTATGTCATGAAGTGATTTAATAGACTGATTATGTGAAAGATAAGACATTGCTATGCAGAAGTGCATACTCAATTCTAGTCCTTGAAAAAATATTTAATACAAGTTTTGCATTTCATATGTCACATCTGTATTCTCCTAAGGCAGTATGTCCAGGAGATGTGAAAAACCCGTGTAATAATGCTCCAAAACCACCTACCTTGCCATGCATCATTAATTCTGTAACCAGGCTTACAAGCAACTCCAATCTGAGGATCACTGCTGCCTGAAAAGACAGATATGGCTATTTAAATCCCTCACACCAAAGGACCATGATTTGCTTCCTGACAAAGAGGTACCAGGAAAGAGGCAATAAGGTAACAGTGTCCTCTGCGGTGCTTACACGATGCTTAATGATGAATTCACTGCAGTTAGGCAGCAGTTACCACACAAGTTATGCATGCTCACAAGTTAAGATTCTCCTGTTTCAAATCATTGTTGGGCTATGAGATACAAGTGAATTTTCAATGTGATGGTAGACTCAGCAGAATGGTACTATCCTTTTCTACTCCCTTGAAATGTATGTAACCCTTGGATGAAACATGATGTTAAACAACAGAACAAGTGATTACAAACAGCAAGAAAAGAATACATGCAATGGTCTGACCCAGGAAAGTCCTTGCCCAAAGTTATCTTATCCTTGTCTTGATGTCTAAATACTAAGTGAATCCTCACCATAACACTCAAAGGTAAATGGATTCATCCAGGTAACATCCACAACAAGTACTCCTGTGAACTCTAGAAGCTCCAAGAGTATGAAATCAGGGTGTGGGGAAAAAAAGTGGGGGGGAGGGACAAAGATCCCCGAAGCTATAAATGTGTAGATTTTCAAGGACTCATTAATTCTTAACAATAGTTTCCTTTACAATTTCATATCTAATGTTTGTTGGACAAAGCAAATGTTTAAAACACAGAGTGCAAACAACACCAAGGACACATTTCCCCTCAGTTTTTACTTCCTTATGTAGAATATTTGCCAGAAAAGAGCCCATGGACTCCAGAAGATGGAGGTGACAGGTTCTGCTGCAAAAGCCAGCAGAGGTTGTGACCCTGCAAGCCTGGTATGGCAGCAGCTGAAGGAACTTAAATTCTGCTGGGTTTGCAGCCAAAACAATTATCCACCTATATATATACTTGGATCTAATGCAGGCAGGTGAATCTCAATCATTCTTTTTTGCTCTGAATTTCAAAAGTGGAAAGAGAACTAAAGGTACTCACTTTTACAGAACAAAGGACTCTGAGGTTGCGAGGCTCCTGTTTTCCTTGCAGTGTTGCCATCAAACAGGGTTGATGCAGGCTCCCTTGGAAGTGCTAACCCCTGGCTAAAATGCTCCATCCTCTGACTCGAAGGGGAAGGCACATTCACCCCAAATGGGGCAGCCCCTTGACTACCCACCCCACAACCAGACCACCAACCCTGCCACTGCTCTGTGGGGAGCTACCTGCACCTTAGAACAGAATAGAATTAAGCAGGTTGGAAAAGACCCCTGAGATCATTGAGTCCAACCTATCATCCAACACTACCTAACCAACTAAACCATGGCACCAAGTACCCCATCCAGTCTCTTCCTAAACACCTCCAGGGATGGTGACTCCACCACCTCCCTGGGCAGCACATTCCAATGGCCAATCACTCTCTCTATGAAGAATTTCTTCCTCACCTCCAGCCTAAACCTCCCCTAGCACAGCTTGAGACTGTGTCCGCTTGTTCTGGTGCTGGTTGCCTGGGAGAAGAGACCAACCCCTTCCTGACTACAACCTCCCTTCAGGTAGTTGTAGAGAGCAAGGAGGTCTCCCCTGAGCCTCCTCTTCTCCAGGCTAAGCAACCCCAGCTCCCTCAGCCTCTCCTCACAGGGCTTGTGCTCAAAGCCTCTCTCCAGCCTCATTGCCCTCCTCTGGACACGTTCAAGAGTCTCAATGTCCTTAACCTGAGGAGCCCAGAACTGGACACAGGACTCAAGGTGTGGCCTAACCAGTGCTGAGGACAGGGCAGAATGACCTTCCTGCTCCTCCTGCTGGCCACACTGTTCCTGATCCAGGCCAGGATGCCATTGGCCTTCTTGGCCACCTGGGCACACTGCTGGCTCCTGTTCAGCCTACTATCAACCAGTACCCCCAGGTCCCTTTCTGCCTGGCTGCTCTCAGCCACTCTGACCCCAGGCTGTAGCACTGCCTGGGGTTGTTGTGGCCACCTTCCCTCAAAACACATCCCCCCCACACCCAGTGGTAAGAGAAAGATGCCGTTCCACAAGCTTCACCAGAAAGATATCTCCTTTTAGAGAGCGTTCTGAGCTCTGAGTCTTAAGGCAAAAGGAGGAATCAATGTTGAAAACGGATTTCCCCGCCTAGCCCCCCCCCGCCAAGATGGCACCTTTGCCTCAGGGCTCTGCTCCACTCGCTGGCAGGGGGCAGCTTCCGGGGCGGGAATCCCACACAGCCCTCCAGTCCCCCCAGGAGCAGCCTGGCCTCGTTACCGCCTCAGAGCCTCAGCTGTGCGACCCCACACCAGCTGCAGCCCTGCCCGGCCTCATTTGGGGCAGTCGCTTCACACACACACACACACGTGTTCTAGAACTTCCCAGAGGTTCCCCCCATCTCCTCACGCCTTCCAGAAGGTTCTCCTGCCCCTTCAGTGAAGCAGCCCTGAGGAGCTGAGGCTAGAGGGTCACGGCAAGCTGTGCCCACCTGCAAGGTGCACCCCTCCAACCCCAAGGAAGAAGAATGAGACTGAGCTTTGGCCAGTCCCCACCGGACAGCGAGTCTGCCTTTGAGGAAGGTAGGTGACAGAGTTCCCTGTGTGGCAGCAGCCATGTGCTGAGTGGTGGCAGTGCAGAGGGAGGCGAGGTGTCAGGTCTCACTGGGCTTATTTTTTTTCTCTCTGCATATCTGACTGCTTCTCAAGCTACAGATTAATTGGTATCAAGGTACAGCCAAAAGACAGCAGCTCCCGAGGTGCTCGGCAGCGTTCCCGCCTGCCTGCGGACGCCATTTATGACGACGCAGCTCTGTGTGAGGTGCTGAGGAAAAGTGCCTGCGTCAGAGGTCTTCCTCCACTGTGCCACTTCCTCCAGCGCTCTGCTTGCCCTAGGGGAGATTAAACTCGAGGCTGTTTGAGTTTGTAATTATATCTGAAATATGTCAGAAAGGGATGAGAAACCAAAAAAACCCAACCCCAGACAAACCCAAAACCCCAACAAACCCAAACCCTTCTGCATTTAGAATAGACCAGACCAGGTTGGAAGAGACCTTTGAGATCATCGTGTCCAACCTATCATCCGACACTATCTAATCAACTAAACCATGGCACCAAGCACCCCATCAAGTCTCTTCCAGTGTTGCCATCACCACCAGTGATGGCAATTCCACCACCTCCCCGGGCAGCCCATTCCAAAGACCAACAACTCTTTCTACGAAGAACTTCCTCCTAACATCCAGCCTTGCTTCCCCTGGCACAGCTTGAGACTGTGTCCTCTTGTTCTGGTGCTGGTTGCCTGGGAGAAGAGACCAACCCCCACTTGGCTACAACCTCCCTTCAGGTAGTTGGAGACAGCAATAAGGTCTCCCCTGAGCCTCCTCTTCTCCAGGCTAAGCAACTCCAGCTCCCTCAGCCTCTCCTCACAGGGCTGTGCTCCAAACCACTCCCCATCTTTGTTGCCCTTCTCTGGACACATTCCAGCAACTCAACATCTTTCCTAAACCGAGGGGCCCAGAACTGGACACAGGACTCAAGGTGTGGCCTAACCAGTGCTGAGTACAGAGCAGAATGACCTCCCTGCTCCTGCTGGCGACACTGTTCCTGCAGGCCAGGATGCCACTGGCTGCCTTGGCTGCCTGGGCACACTGCTGGCTCATGTTCAGCTGCTATCAACCAGTACCCCCCCCGGTCACTTTCTGCCTGGCTGCTCTCCAGCCACTCCAACCCCATCCTGTAGCACTGCATGGGGTTGTTGTGGCCAATGTGTAGAACCCAGCACTTAGTTGTGTTCAATCTCATAATCCCAGCACTCCTAGATGGGGACTGGTTTTATTTGGGATGGCTGCTATCATCCTCTGTTTATACAGCAGTTTCACTGGTGTTCCACTTCTTAGTGTTTTAAATGACTAAGAAACAGAGGTCATTAAAAGAGACTTCTCAGAAGTGCTGAGCATTTGCTATTTCCCTGACAGGCAGCAACCTCCAAAGAGTGAATCTCCTCATTTATCTTTCTTCCTTCGACACGGAAGCTGAAGCCATTTTGGCAGGGCGCAGGCCAGGGGAGATGCGGGGCAGCCAACCTGCTGCTGTATATTTGAAAGATACTGCTTTTCTTAACTGTGCAGAGGTGAAAACTGCCAAGAAATTTCTTGCTGGCACTGCTGTAAATATTCTGTTATTTCAGTGCAAGCCTAGGCAACTTCTTACATTTCCTCAAGACCCAGAGAAGTTGGTCTCTGAGGAAAGGAATTCAGTATATGGTACTCAGGCTGCTGTTTTATTTGGCAGGTTAATCTCACAAGCCAGGTGTTTAAAGCAATGTGGCTGTTTGTTCTGTCTCTTAAGCTGGGGGTCTTGCATGACCTCCCACAGCTGCTCGGGGTCATGGGGCTAGCAGGTGTCCAACAGATTGGCTGTACCTGCTGTGGTGTCCATGCACCTCTCCATAGTGATGGTTTTTAACCTTGATGGGTTAAAAATCTTGGTGCTACAGCTCAACCCATGCTTTGCCATTGAATTAATACACGGGGAAGGAGCCAACGGACTTCCCACATGAAATTGAAAAATGCACATTTTATTTACCTTTCATCTTGAAACTGCTTTTCACTGTGGTAAAAATGTAAAGAAGATAAGCAGTTTGACCAACAGCCAACTTTGAATATTACTCACTTGTCTGCAAATGGATTAAGGGCTACAGTCCTACCTTGCTTGCCTATTTTTAATGTCGCTGCAGAGCGAATGTTGTTGCTGGCTAAATGCAAAAAGTGCTTCCTGATTATTAAAAAGGATTTTTGGTACTGAATTATTGCAGGCTGGCAACTTAATGCAAACTTATCCAGACAACCCTATGTTCACTTCCTTAAAGTGTTTTTTATCTTGCTTTTCCATACCTTGAGGGTTTAAAAAAAAAAAAAAAGATTCTAATACATCTTAGGCTATTCCTTGCTTTAACAACAGCTTTTCTTTTTTGCCCTGTTGTGTCCCCTCCCCCACTACCCATGCCCCCCCTCTCTCTTTTTTCCTTGCCACAGCTGAGCAACAGCTGGCAGATGCTCAGAGGCTGTGGCTAGGATACAGACCACCCTAACTTTTACTCTAGGTGTCTAATTCAGAATTCTCCCTCTGGTCCCTTCCTCACTGGAAAGAGATCAGCATCTTTGGAGGACAACTCACACATTCCTCAAAGAGTTTGATTTAAGATGTTTCTGACTGGTGCCATTTCTCTTCTGAGAATGTAAATGACAACTGGAGTAAAACTAGACAGCATAAATTAGGTGACATAAGCCCATGCCTCATTCTCCTGACTGTGCTTGAACTTAGTGGTTTTGAATTGCCCATCCTAAAACTAAGGACTACCTCACATAGATGTGATCTGACTTAAGCTGCACAATGCTCCTTCCTTTGTCCTAAGATGGTCAGGCTTCAGCTTCAGTTTCTTCTCATGCTAAATGGTTTGGATTCAGTAGTTAACACTGAATAGAATGAAATAACTATAGCTGGTGAAGAAGATTATGATTAATGCAGTGACTCCATTAATTTTATGATTTAACTTCAGTTCAGCAACAAGTTACTGTGAAAGTGGTTTATCAGGGTATTGTTTTTTGGTGACAGTAGAATGCCTTTGCAAATATGCTTTTTTGATGTTATAATTGCTTTATAACAACTATCTCCTTTCAGAGAAGTATGGGTGGATTACAAGTATTTGCTTTGACCTTCCCCACTTTTGGACAGAAAGAGAAAACTGTTAGTTTTGCTGAATGTTCCTGGATACAAAAGCAAGATTAAATTCCTTGCTTTTAATTCCCATTCTTCTACCAGTTGTGACAGGATCCAGCATAACAGAACACGTGCACAACTTTTCCCCCTTATCATCTATTTGCACTACTGTTTTCTTTCTTTGTTGCAGTAAGTTCAGGTATAAGTAACCTGTTATAAATAATACCTGCAGGGAAAAAAAACACCCATAGTGAATGGGTTACCATCTACCTACAAATATCACTAATAAATTAAGGAACTAAAATAAAGATTCATCTTAAACAAACCATGTCATTTCATTTGATAGTCTTCATGATACCTAATTCATCAGTTTAAGAAGGACATTGAGACACTTGAATGTGTCCAGAGAAGGGCAACAAGGTGGGGAGAGGCCTTGAGCACAAGCCCTATGAGGAGAGGCTGAGGGAGCTGGGGTTGTTTAGCCTGGAGAAGAGGAGGCTCAGGGGAGACCTTATTGCTGTCTACTACTACCTGAAGGGAGGTTGTAGCCAGGAGGGAGTTGGTCTCTTCTCCCAGGCAAGCAGCACCAGAACAAGAGGACACAGTCTCAAGCTGCACCAGGGGAAGTTTAGGCTTGAATTGAGGAGAAAGTTCTTCACGGAGAGAGTTGTTAGCCATTGGAATGTGCTGCCCAGGGAGGTGGTGGAGTCACCATCCCTGGAGGTGTTCAAGAGGGGACTGGATGTGGCACTTGGTGCCATGGTTTAGTAATCATGAGGTCTTGGGTAACAGGTTGGACTTGGTGATCCTTGAGGTCTCTTCCAACCTTGGTGATTCTGTGATTCTGCAATTAAAGAAATTGCAAACTTCTGAGTTTCTCTTGGAAAACATACGAAATTCATCACAATTCCTTCAGCTGATCAAATGAAATAAAGCAGCATTACATTTAGATTGCAGTCTCAGAACTCTGATGGCAATGTATTAGATCTTCCATCATTTGCAAAAATCTCAATACAGTTAGCAACTTGGGAAACTATGATCAGCTATATTTTCACAGCTGAAGTCATCTCAACCTCAGGGATATATCATTGCAATGATGGCAATTTGCTGTAGAACAAGACAGAGGAAAACGTGTGATGCCTCTGTATTCCCACTGGTGCACTACATATATATATATATATATATATACACATATACATAGTTATGAAGAAAAAGATCTATTACTTTGCACCACACTGATCCCCTTATACTTTTTGCCCTTTTGCTTTATCTCCTTTCCTAGACAGTGGAAGAGGATGAAAAATGATCAGCCAATAAAAACTGTGGCTAATACCAGACAAAGTAATAGAGGAGTTTAACGTACCGCTGCCATTCCAAGGTCAAGCTCCCGTGACACAGATTGCTTCAGGAAAGCAAAGGTGAGCAAGAACATCCAGCGGCTTTAAAACAGGGCTAGCTAGAACACCCTTCTACCTGCCTTGTGTGATGAACTAGAATTTAAGTTGCCTTAATTGCTACTCATCTTCATTTTGGTGTTTCAATAATACATTACATTAATAGCAGATATTATAACACATCTCCCTGTCAAGCCTAGTCGGGTACTGAGCAGTGCACTGGGAGAAAATGATTGAGGAAACTGTTGAACTGGAAAAAAAGAGAAGTCTTTACTACCAGGCAAGAGGGCTGAGCTTGCTATTCTAGTTTTAAAGTTTTAAGCATGATGATCAAAAATGGCAACACCCAGCATACTTAAAAGCTTTCATGGTAGATTTAGAATCATAGAATCATTAAGGTTGGGAAAGACCTCCAAAATCATTGAGTCCAACCATTTACCTAACACTGACAAGTCCGCCACTTAACTGTGTGGTGCTAAGAGCCACAGCTACATGACACAGTCTCAAGCTGCACCAGGGGAAGTTTAGGCTGGATGTTAGGAAGAAGTTCTTCATAGAGAGAGTGATTGGCCATTGGAATGTGCTGCCCAGGGAGGTGGTGGAGTCACCATCACTGGAGGTGTTTAGGAAGAGACTGGCTGGGGTACTTGGTGCCATGGTTTAGTTGATTAGATAGTGTTGGATGATAGAGTGGACTCAATGATCTCTTCCAACCTGGTTAATTCTATTCCATTCTATTCCACTGTATCCCAGTTTAGTCTATAACACTCCAGGGACAGTGATTCTACCACTTCCCTAGGCAGCCTGTTCCAATGCTTAATCTCTCTTTCAGCTAAGAAATTCATCCTAATATCTATAAAGCTCCTCTGGTGAGGGAGAGGTAATTTTCCTAACATTTTTTTTTTTTTCCTTCATTTATTAAATATTTTATTTTGGGTGAAATGAGAACTGGTTTGCTGCCCAACTCCCCCCCCCTCCCCCCCAAAAAAAAATAATAAATAAATATCTCAAATAAGGTATAAATAGTGCTATCACAAATTAGGGTAGGGTAGGGTAGAATAGAATAGAATAGACCAGACCAGGTTGGAAGAGACCTTCAAGATCATCACGTCCAACCCATCAACCAATCCAACACCACCTAATCAACTAAACCATGGCACCAAGCACCCCTATCAAGTCTCCTCCTGAACACCTCCAGTGATGGTGACTCCACCGGCTCCTTGGGCAGCACATTCCAATGGCCAATCACTCTCTCTGTATAGAACTTCTTCCTAACATCCAGCCTAAACCTCCCCTGGTGCAGCTTGAGACTGTGTCCTCTTGTTCTGGTGCTGGCTGCCTGGGAGAAGAGACCAACCTCTGCCTGTCTACAAACACCCTTCAGGTAGTTGTAGACAGCAATAAGGTCACCCCTGAGCCTCCTCTTCTCCAGGCTAAGCAACCCCAGCTCCCTCAGCCTCTCCTCATAGGGCTTGTGTTCCAAACCCCTCACCAACTTTACTGCCCTTCTCTGGACATGTTCCAGCAAGTCAACATCCTTCCTAAACTGAGGGGCCCAGAACTGGACACAGTACTCAAGGTGTGGCCTAACCAGTGCAGCGTACAGGGGGAGAATGACCTCCCCCTGCTCCTGCTGGCCACACTGTTGGAAGAGACCTTTGAGATATGGAGTCTGTCCCACCCACACCCCAACACCAAACCAAACCAAACCTCCCAAACTGAAGTTTAGGACAAAAATAGAACCCTGAAGAATGACATAGTTAGTGTTCCAATCATTACTTGCTTAACTGATTTTAACAAGTACATAAAATAGTACCATAAATAGTTATAACATAAGTCATACTATAAATACCAACAATATCAAATATGTTACCAAAATCCCAGGTTGTTTGGTGCTACCAATAACACTGTAAAAAACACCCATCTATTATTTACAAAGCACACAATTTCCCTGCTGTTGTATTTGCTGTTCTACTTGTGTCCCATAAGCACACATCAGCTCCCTATTTGGGGGTGCACATTTTATCCTCACAGTATGTGGCACTTCAAAACTTTACTGGAGGGCTGGTTGGTTTTCTACTAGTGGCTAAATGAAGTGTGCACCCACAGATGTGAAGTTTATCTGCGTTCCTCTTGCCTCGGATGCAAGATGTATGCCTGAGTTAAAGAACTGGAACAAAAGTCAGAACAAAATGTGCTCTACACCTGAGAGAGAAAACAAATGCGCATTTTAAAGGAGGTAAGTGACAATTATAGCTGCCATTTCCTGAACTGCATTTGATTATCCTGCAGAAGATTAGGTGAGTAACTTCTGATCATTTTGGCTCATGTTTAGAATAATTTTGTTACGGGTTCCAGGCCCTGTTTCTCTTGCTGGAATCCACATCATAACTTCACCTTCTTAACAAAGTTTCATGAAAACTCATTTTAAAACATAAATTTTTCAGGCTTTGGAGAAGCAGATATTCTACTTAACATAGTCTACATCTTGAAAAGGCTCATCTCCCATATTATGCCTACTGGTGTAATAAAATCTGATCTGATTCAGAGAGCCACACTTTATTGAATGTCCCATATATTTGCAATTGGCAAAAGCAAAGCTGTCATGTAGAATTTCCTCTCTGATCCCTGCTGTGGAGGTGCTGTGTGCTGTGTGTGAAGCATGACTTGTACATAATAGCCACTGACCTCACATTTACTTAATTTTTAAAGAGTACTGAGCAGTTCTGCAAATGCTCAAAAAGCAAAGCTCGCACAACAGATCTAAACCTATTCTCCACCCAGGTTATTACACATGAAACAAAACCAGGAAGCTAGATTACAAAAAATGCTGACAGACAAGAACTAGGCAAAAGAAGACTGAAGTGGTGTCGTATCTCTTCAATGCTGATAGTGATTGGGATTTATGGAAGGATGAATGATTCAAATTCAGACTCAGTAGAGCATCTATTCATGGAAGGCACTTCTCATGTGTCTGGTTATCTTTTATAATACCATCTGTTCTGAACATATGAATTCATATATGCTTGAGCAGATCACTAACTAAAAAGAAGCCCAAAGGAGCAAAACAAAAAGGTCAAAGCATTATGACATCTTCTATAATTTATGGAGGTGTAATCTCAAACCATGAAAACATTAAAAGATTACTGAATACACACAGTTCCAGGCCCAGCCAACAAGTCACCACTCCCAGACCTACCATTCTGAATGAGCAATTAGTTAGTCTGTGTTTAAGCAGGTGATTTTGTTTACTGCCACCGTTGAGGCCCTGTGACATCAGTGGCTGAAGGGCCCTATGCAGTCCATGAGCCTTTGGGGGCCTTGGTTCTCAAGCTGATGTAAAGATCCAAATGTGGATCTGGCTGCTACAAGTGGAGCACACCTGTGAGAATCTCTTCATAGGCACATCATTAGCGGCATTGAACTACCAGTTTTCTAGCAACAAAAAAACCCCTGTATTTACTAACATATAATCACAGCATGTTTTAAAAGACAAAATAATAAATGTAACCTTTTGTTTGTATTTAATGATATTGATTAATATTTAAATGGCAAAAACATTTTATGATTCACATCACAGAAAAATGTAAGCAGCGTGAAAACTCCAGTTCCAAAGTTCTTATTTGTATAGACAACATCCTATACCAACTCAAGTAGTAGCTGGCTGGGAAAAAACAACAACATACAAACAGTCTGTGACTTTCAGGGCACTAATCACAGTAAAGGACAGTCTTGTAATTACAAGTCCTGTAATTGTAATTGCAAGACAAATGCCATTGTTTCGGTCACAAGAGCTTCTCTTCAAACCCTGTCACTTCAGAGGAGTCTCTTTCTCCACTCAACAGCCATGGTAACTGGGAGTTGCACTTCAAGCAGCTCTCTGTGATGCTGGCTTTGCACAAGCCAGTCCCAGGTATGCAGTCTGCTTCATGCCCCTCAGCAGGACAACCGGGTGGTAGAATTCCCACTTCTGCCAGTGGTTGGTTGTGTGTGAGTGTGTATGCAGGCAGTTAATAGCTTGGCAGGCATTTTAGTGCCTTGGTACTGCTAGAATTTGTAGCATTTTCTTTTTAATGATGTCCAAACAAATTATCTCTTAAAAATAAACTGTGTGGTAGCACAGTGGGAAATGGAATTTAGCAGGCGGAAGATCAAAAGGAATTAAGTGCCAGAGCTCTGGCCTATGTGCTCATAAAAATTGATTTGACTTAATAAGTTTAATGCAAAAGGGAATTGCATTGTGTGCACTGCTTTCCTGAGGATTTGAAAAAAAAGTGTAGGAGCACATCTTCCCTTCTGATGCCCATTAACTATGCCCATAAATACACACATATAAACTGGGTGCTTCACTTCCTACCTACTTCCAACCCTAACTCTTATCAGCATTTTATAGCAAAGCACTAACTGGATTCAGGCAAAAAACCTGCTCACAGCTGCTGCTTTCCACTCATATGAAATGCTCACTCCATTCCCTCTAACTGGTATTACGAAGTCAAAGCTCTGAATTTTTCATTTGTTAAAAAGTACTCATTAGTTTCAATAAACCATGGAGGCAGTGCAGCTGAAGAAGGCAAAGGTAGCTGTTAAAAGGAGTTTAACATTGCTTAATGGTGTTTTGTGAGTTTGGGGGTTTGGTGATTATTTTTTTTTCAGCATGAAAATTAGCTTGGTGTGTGGATCAAAGTCTCCTGTGAAACTGTGTAAATATTTAACTTATCTATACAAGCAAGTACTTTCTGTTTGTATTAGCTCTTGTAAGGTCTTTTAATCTTTGGATGTGAAATCCAGAGACACAGTGGTTATCAACTATAACAAAGATCGACATGGTGCATTCTTACACCCATTTCTTACCTTCTCAGCTAAGCACCAGCTTGGTCCCTTGGTTCTGCACGAGTGTACAAAGTGGTATGACCATTTCTCTGTAAAATCTCCATATGACAATTTATGTGCATGATACCTCCTGAGCCAAGCAACCACAGCTCTTTAAACAACCCTGCTATTTCCATTGTGCTGCTAGCACAATCATGAAGCAAGGAAGTATTCCAAACTCCAAGACTATCCAAGGTGAAGACAAGTTCACAGAATCACAGAATCACCAAGGTTGGAAGAGACCTCAAAGATCATCAAGTCCAACCTGTCACCACAGACCTCATGACTAAACCATGGCACCAAGTGCCACATCCAATCCCCTCTTGAATACCTCCAGGGATAGTGACTCCACCACCTCCCTGGGCAGCTCATTTCAATGTCTAACGATGCTCTCAGTGAAGAACTTTCTCCTCACCTCAAAGACAAGTTGAATGCAGTCTAAAATGCAGAGCTTAGGTTAAGATATGACCTTCCTTATCTGTCCTTGACTAGCTGACAGTTTCTTTGTTCTTTACTACATCTCCTTATCTGGTGAGCATTTGATATCCACTTAAGTTTATATCCCATAAACCTGAGTTCCATCACATAATCCTCCAGCCATAAGGAGAATCCAGGTACAATGCTGGGGTAGGGAGGCCACTGTTCTTGTTTGTTGCACCCCAGCACTGAAACATACATGAAACTGAGTGGCAAGAAGGTTGGCATTTATTAAGAAGTTTCTTTGGGGATTACTGCACTTGGTTGAGAGCTGCCATATTACAGAGCAGGCAGTGGAATTTGGCTGCTGAAAACCAATCCTGTGTTTCTCACAAAGACTTGAAGTTTCCATGTGGAAATAGAACCAAATCAGATGACCCAGTTTATGATTACCCTTCTGACACATCTTTCTCACTGTTTCCTGATGTTCTAGTCTTGTTTGAAAAATGTATTTCATTGACCTGGGCTTCCCTAACCTTTCTCTTACTAGTTGCCATACCAGAGAGAAACTAAAATTGAATGGAAAGTGCTGAGAATCTACCTTGAGTTAGGCAGCAGCAGGGAAAATACACCTAAGCTGGTATTTGTGTGAGGTGTTGTTTCCTTTGGTAAGTGCCCAAACAAGTTGGAAACCTCTTTGCCTTACTAACAAAAGCAGAGCTCACTCAGATACTTTTGAATATTTTACTGCACATACTCCTTCCAAAGAGACAGTGTTAAACATATATATTTGTATTTCAGGCATGCATTCAGTACTTATATGGAGATAGGGACAGTTTCTAGTAGGGCCTGTTGCAAGAGAACTAGATCAGAACTCAAGAATCACAGAATGCATCGACTTGGAAGGGACCCCCATCTTTGTCCAACATGCTTGCAGTGAGCAGAGACATCTTTAATGAGATCAGGTTGCTCGGGATCCCATCAAGTCTGAACTTCTCTCTCTTTCACCCTAAGTGGTGACTTCCACTGTGACAGTCAGTGCTTATGGATGAAAGTTGATGTAATTCTGTCCAAATCAGCACTTTCAACTGCTTTGTCCTGTAAATTACAGCAATCAAATTATTCTTGCATGAAAAATGGGTATCCACATGGACTTTGCTGGGAAAAGTTAAAATGAACATAGCAGTACTTTTACTTTCTTCCTATGCTGTTATTCTCACAGCCTTGTACCTGCCACCCAGGACTGCTAGGAGAACGGATTGCCACTGGCAGAATTCACCCATTCCTTCCCTCCCTTCCTGCCCATTGGATGTAGCTTTTGGTTTTCATCAGAGACTACAAGACACACATGTAGAAAGCCTCACAACCTGTCAGCATGAAGAACTGCCCTGATCAAGGCTCACTTTTGTCAGTCCTAACAGTATTTTGAGCAGGAACAACCAGCCAAGGATTTAGCTCTTAGAGCTCCTGACAGGAATGGCAGACTCAGTGTAGGAAACTCCCTCAGTGAGACTTGCTGGGAAACAACTTCCCTTCCCTTCTCTCTCTCCTTTTGTTGTTTCTGTTTGTTTGTTTTTTTTTTCTCCAGAAGTGAGTTCTACCATTAGCGTCAACAAATGCCACCAGGCATAATGCTGCTAAAGCTTTGTTCATCCTTTGTGCAACAATCCCAATAGCAAAACTGTATTTAACTACTAGAAAGAACAAGTTCAGTTTCTGGAATTGATCTTATTTGACTGCCTTTTCCCAAACTACAGCATATCAAAAATGTGCAGGTGTATATATAAATATGCATGTTATTATGTGTGTGTGTGTATATATATATACACACACACACATTAAAATACAATCTCAGCTACTCTGAATTGAGCCTCTTAACCCAGTTTATTTACAAACAGTTTTACATCTTATCCACTAACAATGACAAAAATCTTCCCTGCAGCATAGGAAGTGTGTTTCTCATTTAGGTACTGGGTTAGGACTGTACTTGGACAGCCTAGAGAGAAATGGAGAGGGTCTGTTCATTTGGGTAAAGCAAGCAGTACACAATCCATCTGGCATCTAGACCCTTATTGCCCTTTAATCCCATCAACAACAGCTCTCACAGAACTCCTAAAGGCTGTAGCCCATATAAGATTCGATGCCAAGTGCACCAGAGAGCGCTCACACACTTCCCCAGCAGAAGCAGCATTTGTGCACCTATGTTCTCAGTGCCAACAATGGACAGCCCAGCACAGACCATGGATCAGAAGCATCAAGTCAAACATCTGCTCAAATATGCCCCAAAGTAACTTTGGAAATGGAACTGATGAAAGCATTTTCACCATCATACTACTCTATCATCTGATTACAGCTGTAGGCTCCGGTTCCCTTTTTCTCTCTTACACTGTCATGAAAAAAAAAAAGTGGTTCCCTGTTGCCACAGAAGATCAAATCTGTAAGCATGCAAAGTGAGACAAAGTATTTTTTAAAGACTGTCAGTTTTATTATTAAGAGATGTAATTCCTAGGCTGCATGCTATCAGCTTCTTAACTTATTGCCATAATAACTGTTAGTTCCTGCTGCTTTCTAAAGGTTATCAAGAACCTTGCAGGTAATTAACATCTCACTGTGAATATATCACAGTAAACCAACTAAACATTCTAATGTATAAACAGAGAAAGTAAATTATGCAACAAGCTTCTAAACATAGTAAAAGTAATAATAAAGAAGGTGAGCCATACTTTATCATATACCCAAAAAGGTCTATTTGCTCCAGCTCGGCCAAACGTGAAGAACTTACCTTTCACTGCGATGACAGACCAAGCAGTAAATCTTGTTATCAACAGCAGCTCAAAAAGCCCCAAACACCATAGAAGCAACCCTTATTTATTTCCCATTCTATCACCCAGCATTAAGACAGTGAAGACAGAACCCCTGCCAAAACATGCCATGTCACCTCTGTAAGAATCTTCATTATAAAAGATGTTGGTGCCACCTCTGTTAGACAGAATAACCCTCTCCAGAGCAGCGGTTACGTGAAGGGGGGTTCCTTATGGGTGTGTGAACGTGGCCTTTGGTTTTAATCACAAAATGCAGGACCCACCTGGTTCTGAGACGAAAGCTGTAGTGAGATTAGGAACAACTAATTTCTGACAACTGCAGGAATTTCACTGCTGTGCCAGAGACTTTTTAAAATACTTGCTCATAGCAGTGATGAGTCCTTCGGGTGGGCTTCCACTGACTCCTTTAGGAGGGACTCCACTCTCAGCATCACGCATAGTCTGCCTTGTGGGCACCGTAATGAGAATGAAAAATGAGTAACAAACAAAAAAGTCAGAAACATAAAAAATAAACATCACATTTATTTAAATAAAAGCATACACACAGTGTACAATGGTCATGGCTTACAGACAGCAATGAAACAAAAATGCCAAATCCTGAAACAAAGAGCTGGATTGCTTTAGCTGTGCTTCATTTCTCTGAACAACCACACACCGTGGGCAGAAGTCCTGCTCACATTCCTTATACAAAGTCCCACGTGCTCCAGAGTGAGAGACAGGAATATTACAAGGAACAGCTACACAAAACAAAAACAAGTACCAAAGTAATGGGGGATTAAGGAAATTCTGAAGTCAGACCATTCATAAACAAAATGGAAGTGCTGAAAACTTTGAAAGTACTTTGCATGCATGGAAACGATACAAAACACCACAGCCAATTGTTTGAGATCTAAGGAAGAGCAGCGTGGTCCAAACATCACCACTCCACACCCCAAAGATCCAGGGTGCTCTATTATCACAGCCAGATTTCTATCACAACACTTCCTCCCTGTCAGCACACAAACCCCACGTTTTATGTTTCAGTCCTTTGGAACACAGAAATATTGGTTCAAGTGTCTCCTCTACTTCATTTATTCAGAGGTAATTAAGTTTCCTGCTTATTTGAGCAAATGCAAGTTTTTAATCTTGGATTGTGAGTATCATGCTGAAATTCATTGTTGTTCTATTACTTGTTCAGTAGATGCTGTGAGGGAAAGAGCAAATAAATGTTTGAGTGCTGCAGAGTGTAAGCTGAATGCTCTGGCAACACAACAATGGATGTGTTACGTGACAGGAAAAAAAACCCCAATATTCTACAGACTGGAATTTCCTTTTTATATCTATTTTTTTTTTCCCTTTAAAAAAGCTTTACTTTTTCTCCCCACACATGCAATTTACAAGGTAAGTTTGTGTGTTGAAGAACAGCAAATTATTTTAAGTGCTTTGATTGCAAACATCTGTTGTTAAGTTAAAACCAAGGGGAAACCAAAACTCACGTCTCTCACGTGCCTGTACAGCACGCTTTACAACTGAAAAAAAAACCCACCATAAATAGAGATATCTGTTGTTCCAAGTTTACAGCATAGCCAACTGACACAGCACAGGCTCAGGACTGTTAACTGATTACATACATTAATTCACACAAGTCATTTTGCTGCCTAGATGTCTTTCTTTATGACACTGTTTGACATTTGGTGGATTTCTGGTTTTTGCAAGTGGGCCATAGGATTTCCTGCAGCTTGTGTTTAAACTAGAAATAAAAAATGGACTTATTTTCTGAGGCTCTTAATGGGCAGGTTGTAACAGTGGGCTTCAAAATTGTATGTTGCACTTCTCTACACCTAAATTACTAGTGACAATTTAGAATACCGTTACCATTTATTCCACTGCAAGTAAGTGAATTTGCATCTGGTCTGACTGGTTTAGACACAGGAAGTGTTTCTTTCCTTATTTCACCTGTGTAATGCCAAAAACTCAGACAGCACAGAAATTAACATTGCAAAGGACTTCATTAAGGCTCCTTCCCAGAGCCCTAATTTTGTTTAATCTGTCCTCTGAAATGATTTGCTCTTTGTAACACATACATTGCTAGTATTGAATTAAAATAAACAGCTTCACATAGACCAAAAATGAGAGAACATAGTTTACAAATTCTGTTTCCTAACTGCTCCATAAAAGCCAAATTAGAAACATTACCAAGAACGTATTTTAAACTTCCCAAAAGAAGACTTCAGGAAAAAAAGTCCTGCCTGTTAGTAACGACAGGCCTATGCATGTCATGGATTATAACATATTACAATCATCTCTGAGATAAAAATTACTTTACCTTTCCCTTCCTTCTTTTTCAGGCATCTTATACTATCTGTTTAGACCCCAGCCTGTGGCACAACCCCTCCCCCCCAAATAAGCATGTAATGCATAGCACAAATATTCAAAGCTAGAAGCCCTTACTTCAGGATACCTTGCAGCAGATCCTGATGAATTTATTTCTACAAATAACAGCTTCCATGACTAAGACAGGATATGGCTTTTAGGTGCCAGATATAGTTTTGAATGTTCCTCTTCTAGCCCTTGAGAACTGCCCTCCCCTCAAAGCAGATTACTTTATATGTTACGAGTTTTAAGAGAGGAGAGATGGAACATTTTCTGTGAATCTGCCACCAAAGTCCCTATGTTTCCATTAATCCTTTGCGAAACCAATGGTGAAGCTCCCTCGTAAAAAAACCCAAACATTTGACTGATTTTACTCTTCTGATATTCACAGTGACCTACAAGGAGATGTGCAAGTCCTCAGGCATGATTTAACTCATTTGTTAGGCACTCAGACAATGCAGAGCTGGAAGCAGCTTCTACAAAGAGTAAATGTACCAAGTAATGTCACTATGAACATGCAGCAAACCCTTCTTTGTTTATTCATAGAAGCCAAACCAGAAAACCCAGTTTTGAACCCATGCTTAGCTGGCAACTCAGCTTTGACGACACAGCCTTTGCCTATATGGACCACAGAAGCCCATAGCAGGCAACAACCAACCAAGGAAACACGTGAGCCTGCTTCAGTAGTGAAGCAAGAAGGCTCCTCTAGGAGTCTTTGAACCATACCAGTGGGTTTTACAAGGACCTTGTGACATACCACAAGATGTTCCAATCAAAAAACTAGCTTGAAAAATTTCAGCCTTCTTTAGAACAAAACTCTTCTGTAATAGCCCAAGCCCAGTGAAGTTTCACTGCAGCACACTGATGTGGGGTTTCTGTTCTTTTCTTAGCAATCTTTAATGAAAAACAGATTATGTAATTTCACAAGAACATACTGGGAGTGGATGTTAAAACATAAATAACCATAATCCAATGGGGGATCTTGTCTATTGGATTTTTTTCCCCCCACCAAAAAACAGGACTTCAATGTTTTCAATACAAAAGTATCATGATAGTGATAGTCAGTTTAGAACACCAATGGGATTAAAAAACTGAAGTGAGATCCTGAAAGACTATTTTCCTAATAAGAATAAAATACATAGAATTTCATGTTCTGCACTTGACAGAATGCCTATGGGACTAAGCTGATGAACTAGAGTTCTTTGGTACTATAGGAACCTAAAGTACCCAGCAGTGACTGCCATCCCCACTGAAGACTTTTACAGATTGCTCCAGGATTACTGAGGAATTCATCACTATTTTTAAACAACATGTTAAACTTTCTTCAGCTAGTAATAAACATGGCAGACAGTGAGGGCTGGTGTGGCACTCTGACAGAACAAAACATTAATTTCCCAGGAAGAGTAATGTTCCATAAACCCACACAACTCTTGTACAGATTAGCTAACACAACACTCAAAAAGAACTACCCACTGCTACAACAGAAAAAAGACAACAAAAATCAAGTCCTTATATGCTCATTTGCCTGAGCTTATCTATGATGTAATGTCAGCTGTTCTGACATCTATCGTGGAAGCAATACATTCCAGAAGAACAAAAAAGTCATTCATGAAAGCACGTTATATAACAGAAATAAGCAACAAATGCACCAAAACACCATTTAAATGGCCTACTTTGGAGAAAAAACAATCATGTTGCAAACACTTAGAGAACTATATCATAAAGACGAATTCTTGGCTTCACTGAAGTCAATGAATATTGGAGTAAGGATCCCTTTCTGATGTTCTCCTCCAAGATCCAAATCTTGCAAATATACAAGATGGGTTTAATTTTATTCACATGGACAGAACATTTCCATGCAATCACCCAATTCAAATTTGCAGAATCAGGCTCTTAAATATGTATTTTTGCTAGCATAGTTACATATTTTATAGCCAGTAATAGGCAGGAATGGATTAAAAAGAACAAATTGTAACACGTGGTGCATCAAGACTTTTTTTGACTTCCATAGGAGCAAGCAAACAGTAATTCTTTATCCATGGCAATTACAATTTTGTACAGATGCTCAAATTCCCAGTGCAGTTTCATTAGGATAAAATTCTCACACTTCTGCTCTAGATAGGCATTTTTTGTTCTCAAAATGAATGCATTACATAAAGGTCAGTAACCAGTGAATACTTGGGTGTTTTTTTAATTGTGTTTCTCTCTGGGAGGCATGAGGCAGCAATAAATAGGTACAATTAGGAAACACAAATGCTCTTTGCAAGACAAATTTGAGGACTAACGTAAGTTGGCAGGAGCATTAACATTCATTTTTGAAGTTGGTAGTTCTTCATCCTAGAGTGTCTATATGGAGCATTACACATTTGATATAAATCACCTGCAGTGACTAACTAGTTCTAATACAGCAGGTTACTCATGATTATAACATTTATCTTAGGCTCTGTAAAAACAGGCACGTTTTTATAGCCTATAGATACAGTAACTCCTGTATATACAACTCCTTTTCCCTACAACTGTAGAAAATTTAGCTTTAGGGATTTACAGTAAATGGGAACATGACAGGTCAGATTCAAACCCCCTTACTTGTAGAATGAATCCCCTTATTTCAATGTGATTTCTGTGAAAGTGAAGCAAGTGCTATTTGGCTGTGGTACAGAAAGCCAAGAATGATGCATCCAAATGAATAGCAAGGAAACGGTAATCACAGGCTGCAATTAGTTAAAAGCATATTATGAAGTTACTGTGCTTATATAAAGCAGCTAAATGTAATTACCAAAATTATATTGAGCCCAGGTATTAACATTAGCATCTTTCATAAACACTTCTTCAAAATATTTAATAATCACAAGACCTTGGTGCTATGCTGGGTTGCAGAAAACATGATTTCCAGCAGCAAGAGACTCCTTAGATCAAATCACAGGTTTTGGTTCAGGGTCACTATGTCACCTTCCAGATTGCAACTTCCTACAGTAAAAGACATTTCTCCTTTTAGTCTTTGACTAAATGACCCAAAACAGCTGGCTTTTGAGTCATACTCAGCTTCAGCTTCACAAAGAGAAGCCAGATGTATTTGGGCCCGAGAATATTCAGTCTGTTGCTTTTTCGTGCTATTTCACTTCATAATGACTAACTGGAGTGGTTTCAATATAAAATGATAAAACCTGATAAAAATAACACCTCATTTAGTTACACATTCCCAATTAATAAGTCATAAACAGCAATTTTTTATATTCACTAATTAGCATGATGTATGTTCCTGATTACTTTACTTTTGTTAAACTTAGGTGTCAGCTTTTCCATATGTCCCTTCTGGAGGTCTGTAGTACTTTGGGAAAGCCATCAGCTGTATCATGTTGAATGCATACTTTCTGCATTTGACATTCTTCAGTACATTCTCTATGCGGCATCCTTCTCTAGTGAAAGGGGGGAAAAAGTACAACTTCATGAAACACAGAATAAATAAATATGCTTTATTTGTTCATTGCAGAGTTTCAGCAACAGTTGAAGTAAAAATAACAAAGATTCAACTCTACATTTTTGTTTTCCACAAGTGATGATACATCTTACAGAATTAAATCCAAGGCCAGGCCCAGTACAGTTATTGCCCTCAGAAATAGGTGATAAGATTTCCCTCCCCTTAGTATATTTGCCCTTGAGGTTTAAAGTTTAGTAAGAAAGAAAAAAAAAATTAAATCTTTTAATGATATATTGTGTTCTAATTCCAGAAATATATTTGCCTTTTAAACCTTCTGATACTTTTTTCCCCCTCCCCAAATTGTTTGCTATACATATGAGAGTACACATTGCCCTAAAAATGTGTATTCTAGGAATAAGGCATTTTATTAAGTCTGGCCCTAGAGAGTTGTGAGGGAAAAGTTTCATCTCTGCTTCATTTCCTGTATGTTCAGCTTTGCAATGATTACAAAAGAAAAAAAAAAGAAAGAAAGAAAGATAGAAAGAAAGGAAAAAAGAGAGAGAATGGCTTTTCCAACAGCCCAGTCCAACTCTCTGCTTTATAAAGGAAGGATGTTTGTTCACATACAGTACAAAAGTCACAAGTGCCAAAGTGGTGCATCAAGACATAAACAGGACTTAGTTAAAAAGAATATAAAAGTGTCTTGAAAGCAAAAGCAACTAAAGCAACAATTACAAACAGGTTAATCTCATTACAAACCAGAACTTACTCTATTCCATTTAGTCACACTTGACAGAAAAAGGTTAGTTGTAGCGAAGTAATAGTCATTGGTCAAACAAAAAAAGATCCCATCAGTTAGTAACAATGAAAATAACACAATGAAAGTTAAGTCTCACAAACCACCACCCTGTAATAGTTGTTGAGGGGTTAGTTTGTGTTGTGCAAATTCATTTCTATTATTTTGCTTTATTTTGTTATACTAATTACTCTGGAAAGAGGGGTTCAAGCATTCAGGATTCCACACCTTGTATACAGTGACAGCATTATTAAGTGGGCTTTCTTTGAGCTAATTACAGTGGGAAAGCTTTACCATGAACAGAAAGAGCAAATCAATTCACTCAATGCATAGTACTTCTTAAGAGTTCAGAAAAACAAAAGAAAAAGATCATGGAAACATCATACATTTCAGACATTTGTATCTTAAAGATGAACTCTTAGGGTCTGAGACTGTAGAAACATTACAGTGTAACCCCCTTTTCTGAAGTTAGTTTGTTGCTGTTTGTAGAAAAGAAAGGAACACGAGTGAAGTTTATTGATATTTGGCTAATAGCAAAGCAAGACTTAAAATAAGCCACACGACCAGCAAGTGTGAGCTGACAAGCAGCAAGGCGACAGGATAGAAGTGTCGAGAAGTTGGCTTGTTATCAGTTAGACAGCCTGTTTCGGGATCATCCGATTCATTCAGTGCTCCCTGGGTTTGTCTGCTGTTGAACAGGGGAAGTTAGGAACAAATAGAAGAGCATTTAAACAGCAAAGAAAGCCAACATGTAGGTACTTTGACAAAGCGAAACTACAAAGCCATTTTGCAGTGGAATAAATTCATGCTAACTACTGCCAAAGTAGACTCATCGTGTTCTACAGCTGACACAGGAAGCACGATGACTAGGTGGTTAATACATTTTCCAGCCTGCTAGGTGCCTTGGAGTAGTAACTCACAAGTTAAATAACTTATGAGATGAACTATACTACCACTAAAATGAGCACACACACCGAACAGACATGAAATAAGGAGGTTGAACAAAAAGTTAAGGAAGCAAAGAGGAAAAAAAAAAAAGATCACGAGTATGTCACAATGCAACAGTGACAAAAAAGTGTCTCCATGGTGTTCACAGACTTTTTGGACCTATAAGGAAATATATAAGCAGAAATTGACAGGGCACATGCCTTTTTTTTTTTTTTTTTTTTTTAATTTTAAATAATTAACAACTGTTCTGAAATAGTTTTAAATTATGGTTAATTGACTTCTTCGAAAATGTATCAGTCTGCTGGTGACTCAGTCACCAGCAGTTCTCTGTATTTAAAGGTTCACACCTACATTCCTGTAAGAAAATTACCTTGTGCCTTCTTCAGTCAACTCCAGCTAGGAACTAATCTGTGAACTTCTACTGAGTCACCGTGCATTGCACAGTCACTCTCCTACCAGATCAACAGGAGTACTTTCAAATCACTGCTAGTCTTTCCTGTTGTTAGTCTTGTAGCTTCTCTACAAGCAGAACTTTGCATACTTCAGCTACACCTCTTTAATCCCTCTGAACTTTAGTTGCATACACTCAGGAGTCCTTTTATGGACTTCCTTCGAACAGTGAGGACTGATAAGTCCTTTGTTTTTCTATTCATTATGAATAATCTGTGATGAAAAGATAACTCACTGTTTTCTCTATGGGTCTAAGAGTATTCAAACATATCAGACTACAACATGGTGCTTTTTAAGGATAGGATAGGATAGGATAGGATAGGATAGGATAGGATAGGATAGGATAGGATAGGATAGGATAGGATAGGATAGGATAGGATAGGATAGGATAGGATAGACCAGGTTGGAAAAGACCTTTGAGATCATCGAGTCCAACCTATAACCCAACACAATCTAATCAACTAAACCATGGCACCAAGCACCCCATCCAGTCTCTTCCTAAACACCTCCAGTGATGGTGACTCCATCACCTCCCTGGGCAGCCCATTCCAATGGCCAATCTCTCTTTCTGTGAAGAACTTCACCCTAACATTCAGCCTTCCTAACATCAGCCAGAACTTCCTAACATCCAGCACATCTTGCTTTTTTCAAGGGAGAAAATGCTGGCAGACCATAAACAGGCAGTAAAGGCAATGTCACAGCCCCAGGTAAAGTGAGAAAGGTACAGCAAAGACAGCAGCCACTTTGTCTTACAGAAGTCTGCCTTTCTGATACATGTGTTAAAAGGCAATGCTGAGTTTCTTGAGCCTGTGTAGCAAGAGAGGTCCAAGAACTGGACTTACAGGTGGGAAAGGTGCTGCTGGAAACCATTCCTTGCATAATTTTCCTTTTAAAGACGATATCCATATTAAGTTCTTAATGTCTTCTTTGAACATTCAACCTTTATGTTACACTAATAGAACAGGACAACCCCATACTATTTAAAATAGCAAAATAAAAGATAAACAACAACAAAAAAAATCTCTATTGTTTGAATGGAGACCAAAGATTCAGGTATCATAATGGTGTCAGTGTGTCTACTCCTTCTGGTCGGCAGGCTTCAAGTGTCTGTGGACAGGACTTGGACAAAATTCAGTGTTTTAGACAATATCCTCTTGGAAACTGCCAAGGAATGAAGCTAACCACACATCATCACACTGACTTCGTCAATGCTGTGGTTTACACTGAGATAAATAATTCTGTGTTCTCTATCAGACCTCTCCAGCTAATGCCTTTGTCCCAGAGTTCACCCCCAGAACTTCCTTCTCTGCTCACAGTGATAACATTACTATTTGTGATCAGTTGTGAGGACTAACTGTATTCTCCTTGATACTTTTCTCCTTTTTTTGTTTGCACCTGTTTTTAAAACCATGCTGTTTTCCTTTTTCTTTCTTAATCTCTATGAGACCCCCGCAAGTTTGTGTCTTTGACCCTTTTGCACTGTCCCCTCCCTTTTTTTGTACTCTTCAAGCTGAGCCTGCTGGTTTCAGTCAATCTCCATTACACCTGCACTTGAGAGCTTTAGTTCATCCTTCACAGTCCCATCTGTTCCTTCTCAGCCACAGAGCTCAGGTGCTTTTGGACTGTCTTGGATGTCTTACATCACAGACATGATGTATATATACACTTCATATATACACTCAGGGCAGAGCAGATACAGAGATCAAACTCCTTTTTCTCTGAAAAGATCCATCTAGGCAGCAACCAAGGTCAGACATCAGTAAGCTTGCACAGCCACTGTGTTAGCCACTGCTAGCTAACTCATTCTGCAGAGCACTGGCTTTGCATGCCAATAGTTTATTCTAAGCAGGCAGAGTCACACATTTGTAGGTGGTCCCTACAGGGATGACCCCTCCTACTTCTGTGGTGTGCCTTGTTCTGTTTTCCTCCCTATCTCACTGACAGTGTGACTGTCTTTTATCTAGGTTTCTACAAGACCCATTAGCATCAGTGAGATTTCTGCAGATGTAAATGATGGAAATACAGACAAAAGCCATTTATCCTGGCATTTTTTTCAATATAAAAGCCTACACTACATTTGTTCTTTGATATGCTGAGACGAATGATCGGTGTCTTTCAACATAAAGAGTTCTATCTTCCCCCCAGGAAAACCACAGCGAACAGCTAATGCACAGGGACTTCTGTTCCACATCATTCTATGCATGATTCAATAAGGCATCCTTCAAAATAGGGCAAGAGGATCCAACTCCATTATTAGCTACCCAAAACCAGCCTGAGCAGAAGCGTGCCTTGAAATCAATAGGAATATTTGCCGACGGTCAGCTGCCTTGCTAAGCTCTGCTAATGCTTTTCACCACACTGCAGTGACAATGTCTTCTAACATATCTTAAAGTGTTCTCCACAGTGACTAACAGATCAAGTTCAACAAAGCAAGGCTCTTCACCCAGCTGTCAGCAGCATGACAACACTGCTTCCCCTGGCTCATCACAACCTGTACAAGTTTTACTGCAGGCAGCATGAATCCAGCTGGTGTCATGTCAAACTGGATTTATTTGGTGTCTGATGGACACTATGCCAGAGCAGAGTGATACCTGGACCCTACTGTGGTGTGAAGGCATAGCCATAGCTTCAGATGTTCTTTCCATCACAAACCATGCTCTAACTCACACCAAAGGAAAGGGAGAAGACACAAAATATCCAGCAGGTTCTATTTTACACGCACAGTTTTAAGAGGAATAGCAAAAGCTTTTAAATCCATAACATCTGGAGCAACAAACACCTCTGTAACCTATAGCACTGCTTTATTCATTTACTTTCAAATTGTTCATTTGAGGCTTACAACATAGCACAAATACATTACAACAGCCAAGGGTGCTGTAAGTTTAATGACCATATAACCATTTCAAGCCTGCCTTCTATCTCACTTCATGTTTTATCATCTTAAAACTCCTATTGGGATAATGCTGTGTGCCTGTCAAATGAGACAAAACCAGAACAGCAGGTATTTTCTGTTGTTTTCAAGTTCAGATGATAAATTTCTTGAACCTCTAAGCAGTGGAGCAGAGACAATGAAAAGAGTGTGAGTTAAAAAGAAGCCTCTCAAGAATCCTTCTGAAGTCAAGCACACACACGGGGGGCACATACTGGCTTTTGATTATCAGTCACACTGACACCCCTGTGCAAGGCTTCTGGAGGAGATGCATTTTAAATACTTTGGGATAAATGTTTCTCCTGTTAGAACTTTTCCAGCTCCAGCTATTAATGACACTGGAAATGGTAAAGTGTCCTAAAGCAGCGCTTCAGGTAGAATACCCAGGCAGCTGTCTGTCAGCACATGGACCCTGTGTGCTAGCAGTGACTTCAGTCTGAACTCATGTCTAATAGGATGCATACTTTGGGGGAATTTGCCTTTTTTTGCAGACAGACTGAAGTAAGCAGTTTCTAGGCCTGCTGGGTTTTTCTTGTCAAACTCCCTGTGCTGACACAGAAAAATGGCAAAAGTGAGATGCTTCTCGTTAATCTCATCCAACACTAGCAGCACAGACATGTCTTCAAACAGAAAGGATTGTCAACAGTTCCCCATCTTGCACAATTTTGCTTATGTGCCTGTTCTTTTTATTTAAGACTATCACAATCCAGAACTTCTAAGCAGCATCCTCTCCTAAGAGTGCATTCAGGCCTCTCAGATTTTCAACAGAAATCTGTCAAGAGCAGCTTTGGAGTGAAAGCAGCTTAATTTCTGCATCATACATGTTACTCTGCTCTACTGAAATGCTTCAGAGGAAAATCATCTGTTTCAGCATGCAGCACTAGAGTTCTAGAAGGGGTATTTCAGAGGGGAAAGGTGGGATCCACGTGGACATCTCCTGGCCATTATGAAGATGCAGCACTATAACAGCTAGAAGAATAAGATGTGATTCAGAAGGAAATAAATAGATCTCAGCCTAGTCCTGAAGGACTCTATGCTGAATCAAAGCAGAACTCAGATAAAACATACAAAGGAATATTGGGCAACAAATTTTTATGCTGGCAGATAAAGTTGATGCAATAAACCCTCCAACAATCTGTAAAAAAGGAAATATGATTCTGCATTGTTTCCAAGGGGGAGCTATAGGAAGGGAACCACCAGAGACATTTTCTGCATCAACAATCCTCACAATAATTTTTTTTTCTGATGCATATTGCTGTCAATAACTGGCAAATTTTTCCTCACATCTAGATGGTATTAAACAAGGTAAAAGATGACAGAAATCAATTTTTGCTGTCTGTGTGATCCTATAATCTCTACTCTGGTTGAAAACAACCACCTGGCATTACAAAAATTGCTGAGCACTCTCAGACCTAGGAATGCTGATGAATTCAGACACTGATTTGTAGGCAGCTGCTATTTAAACTCATGCCAACAACGCAAACAATCTGTTTATCAAATTTTCACTCTAACCCCCCTTTTTGCTTTACCTTTTGGACTACAACATTTTCCCCTGCTCTTTTTGCTTGTGCCAGCATCCTCTATTTCCCTAATTCTGGTTATAACACATCTCTTGTCTAATACCATTATTTAGGAGATCAACATCATGTAACTTGAGGCTTGCCCACTGACCACACAGCAGTTTTGTGCTGTAGTCATAATGATATGACACCTAGATCTTGAAATCTTGAAAACTGGCTGCTATACAATAAATCAGGGCTTTGCACTCAAACCTACAGCACTCTTGAAACTGCTTTTCAGCCCATCCAGGGAATAATTCTCCTTTTTGAGGAGCTGGTCAAAAGCAGCAGGGTACTGTGTGGTTCATATATAGCCACCATTATGGACAGGCTATAGTAGTTCAGTAAAGATCAACAAATTAACCAACACACCAGAAGCATTACCCTACAGTATTACTTAAGAGGGAAGGAGATACTTGGCCTTACACCCACACAACAACATCCAGGCAAGTCTTACATCATCATGCTGGCAGCCATGGATCCTTCAGAATCACAGAATCACCAAGGTTGGAAGAGACCTCAAAGATCATCAAGTCCAACCTGTCACCCAAGACATCATGACTAAACCATGGCGCCAAGTGCCACGTCCAGTCCCCTCTTGAACACCTCCAGGGATGGGGACTCCACCACCTCCCTGGGCAGCACATTCCAATGCCTAAAAACTCTCTCTGTGAAGAACTTTCTCCTCACCTCAAGCCTAAACTTCCCCTGGTGCAGCTTGAGACTGTGTCCTCTTGTTCTGGTGGTGGTTGTCTGGGAGAAGAGACCAACCCCCTCCTGGCCACAACCACCCTTAAGGTAGTTGTACACAGTAATAAGGTCTGCTTCAATATTGTCCTACATTAGAGCAAGTCAAGGAGAAAACGTTGAAATATTAAATGCTTGGTTAAACATTTTGAGTTTGTTTACACAGCACTTCAGACAGATCTGAAAAACAGGACAATTTCCAGTTTAGCTGATTTTGTCCCAAAATTGTTGGCTGCCCACAAAGCAAAACCCTCACTGTTTGTACTTCTTTACTTTTAACATACCATTAATTGTGAAGAGCAGATGAAAGGGCAACTTCAAGATTTATATCTACTATGCATGAAACATATGCTACAGAGGATATACATCATCAGTATTAACCCCAGTACTTCAGAAATCTCTGCTGATGGCAGAATATTTTCCTTTGTGACTGATACAGAACATCTGCAAGAATAATTATCCCCCTGACATTAACCTCTGTGATAAAACAGCAACAGTGACAAAATTAATACTGTGAACATAACAAAAATAAGAATAGAATAGAATAGAATAGAATAGAATAGAATAGAATAGACCAAGTTGGAAGAGACTTTTGAGATCATCGAGTCCAACCTACCATCCAACACCATCTAATCAACTAAACCATGGCACCAAGCACCCCATCCAGTCTCTTCCTAAACACCTCCAGTGATGGGGACTCCACCACCTCCCTGGGCAGCACATTCCAATGGCCAATCACTCTTTCTATGAAGAGCTTCTTCCTCACCCCCAGCCTAAACCTCCCCTGGTGCAGCTTGAGACTGTGTCCTCTTGTTCTGGTGCTGGTTGCCTGGGAGAAGAGACCAACCCCCACCTGGCTACAACCATCCTTCTGGTAGTTGTAGACAGCAATAAGGTCTGCCCTGAGCCTCCTCTTCTCCAGGCTAAGCAATCCCAGCTCCCTCAGCCTCTCCTCACAGGGTTTGTGCTCCAGGCCCCTCCCCAGCTTTGTTGCCCTCCTCTGGACACATTCCAGCATCTCAACATCTTTCCTAAATCCAAAAATGTTCCCATTAGAACCACAACCCATTTTCCTCACTGTTGCTTGAAGACACCCACACCAGTAGTTTAAACCCACCCTCAACAGCTCCCCACTGCTATAGCCAGACAGCAAAACCAATCTCATGTTATGTGCCTATGTCCCTTTCTCTGCCAAAAGAGATTGCTGACCTGAGGCCACCATATGGGAGAGTGCTAAAATCTGCCAAAACTGTGCCAGGAAACATTTAATAATTCCACTCTATAAAATCATTGAGATCATATCCTAGAAACATTCTCCAATAGTTTTTAATTTACAAGTACGGGCAGAGGCTTTAAGTCCTGCAAAGTCATTCTGGTAACTGTGTGAGAGATTAGCTTCAGAACTGAAAAGTGATGGGTTTGCAGGAGAGATTTCTTTACCTGTCAAGACACAGCTGAGTGGGTTTGGAAACATGATTTTCACCTCTATTATACACCAAGCAAAGAATCTGCTGTTTCATTCTACTATTTACCAACACAGCTGTGCAGTATTACCCATGGAGGATTCTACAAAAGTTTATCAAAAATACGGTTCTAATAATCTTCCCAGACTCTTCCTTTAGAAAGCATTTAGGATTACATATATGGGAAATCCTCAGGACAAAAATTGCAAAATCTTCCCTGGCAAATTTCTCTTGCAAGGTTTGAAATTCAATCTGATGTGCAACCAATATTAAAGTGACCTATGTGACCTATGTGCAGGAAAATAACCAAACAAAAATCCACAAGCAACCTGTAAGCCAAATCTTACGTTTCTTAGTGATCTGAGCACGTGTGAAATGAGGACAGCTATGACATAGAATCATAGAATCAATAAGGTTGGGAAAGACCTCAAAGATCATCAAGTCCAACCTGTCACCGCAGACTTCATGACTATTAGACCATGTCCCCTCTTGAACATCTCCAGGGATGGTGACTTCTGCACCTCCCTGGGCAGCACATTCCAACAGCAAACAACTCTTTCTGTGAAGAACTTTCTCCTCACTTTGAGCCTAAACTTCCCCTGGTGCAGCTTGAGACTGTGTCCTCTTGTTCCAGTGCTGGGTGCCTGGGAGAAGAGACCAACCCCCACCTGTCTACAACCTCTCTTCAGGTAGTTGTAGAGAGCAATAAGGTCTCCCCTGAGCCTCATCTTCTCCAGGCTAAACAATCCCAGCTCACTCAGCCTCTCCTCATAGGGCTGTGCTCAAGGCCTCTCCCCAGCCTTGTTGCCCTTCTCTGGTCACGTTCAAGTGTTTCAATGTCCTTCTTAAACTGAGGGACCCAGAACTGGACACAGGACTCAAGGTGCTGCAGTCCTTCAGTTAAGTTCTGAATCCACAAGAAGTATCTCTCCCATAAGGTCTGTTTCTGTGGCTAGTGAGCCACACTTCTAGTCTGTTTCTGTCACAGCAAGCGAGTTTTACTATGGATGTGATTACATATTTATCTCACACAGACCAGTGAAACATAAAACCATAAGTCTAATCAGGTTTCAAACACTTCGTTGACCATGAAAAATCTTCAAGGATCATCCTTTGGCAAAGACTTTCTTTAGCCTTTTACTCCCATAGTGAGGACAAGCAGCAAAGCTGATTTAAGAGGCAGAAAAGGCTTCCTGTACAGCTAAACAGTCACCTGTGATCCAATAAGAATTTCTGTGTGTTCAAATCTCTGAGTAGGATGACAAAATTAAGGTCAGAGAGAAGTGTTGGTGTAAATAGAGGCTCACCTAATCTATGCTATGTTTGCAAGTGACCTGTGTTAAGGTCAGTTTAAGTGAGAAGGGTGTTGAACAGCAGTAAGTGTTTTATACCTGCAGCTTCAGTCTGAGATATGCAAAAGCAGTAATGTGTCTGCATCTGATTAATGACACCAACTCAAGTAATCTCTTCATGGGATTGACCAATGAGTCATAAAATATATCACAGGACAGATCTGAAAACTGCTCTTCCATTCCAAGTAAATAATGCAGTTCATTAACTTCTTTCAGCCAAGACACTCATAGGTTTTTTCTAAAATCACCTTAACAGTTTGAGATCTGCTCTGCTCTGATGCCAGCCATTCTCTGGGCACTAGTACCACACACAGTATGCAGGTGGATTTATTCCAGAGGAGTTAGGGCACATGTAGATTCCTCAATCAAGGAAAAATGAGCCTACACCTGATCTTTGCTGTGGCACAAGTGCTGGTACCAGGAGTGCTGAAGGCAGCAAAGAAAGCTCCCCTGTTTCAGCTAAGGAGGTGGCTAACCAAAAGCACCTACCCAAAAATACACAGGCTGGGATGCAGGCTGTGGCAATCTGGAGATTGCACCCCAGCAACCCTATCAATAAACCATTCTTTCTTCTTTTTAGCAGGTTGATTTTAGTTGTATCAGAGAGTTTTATAACATGCAAGCAACATCTCATTTGGATCCCACATGCACTCCCGTTTTACATCCACTTCCTTCAGAGCAAATGGCAGGGCTGGGCTTAAAGTCTCATGAAGCGCCCTGAAAACGTTTGCTGTTCTTCCTGGTATGTAGAGACTTTGAAGAACAAACCCATTTGATGGGAAATTCAGAGAGTGGATGTGACTGTTTCCTCTTTAACTGATTTGTTTTAGCATCTATTTAGAAAACTGCTGAAGTTTTTTGGAGCCTGTTCTCAGGAGGAAGGGGCTTTTCTTCCCCAGGTACCATGGTGGAGGACTGCAACTGAAATACTTTAAACGTTACACTTGTATATTTCACGAACTTTTCCTCTTTGTTTCTTGTCACTACTCAGGCTTGTAAGGAAATGTTTGTGTCAAATGCTGCTGCAGGTTTCTCAGTGAGTTTCAGACACACTCTTCCAGCTTCCCTCATCACATCTCAGAAAGTGAGCATCAGCAGAGACCACCACTTTTAAAGCAAACCCAGCACTGCACTGGTGGGGAGACTGGAGATAAAAACCCATACAGCTTTGCTCCTTTACTTTCCAGACAAAAACAACTTGACCTGTTGAAGATTTGAGATCACTATAGACTGATGATTCCATAAGCAGTGTATTTACCTCCTGCATCCCTAAACCTTTGCTAGCAGTAAGGATTAAATAAACATAATGGCAAACACCTTCCTCTCTATAACAATGCTCCTTTTCCCTTCCAATTGCAAAGAAATGAAGGAGATGGTTTGGCTCAGTGCAGCCACAGTGATTCACTTTGCCAAAGATCAGAGATGCAGCTCTCAGAATATGCTCTCTGAACTACGTTCAGGACTCCCTGAACACAAAGCATTCACTACACTGGCAGTATCACTTCACAATCAGGTAGATGATTAACAGATTAAAAAAATACATGGCTGTTTAAACTTCTCCTTGACCTGGATTGAACTATCAGTTAAAAAAAAAAAAGTAAAAAAACCATTTTCTAAAAATAACTTCTATGCCTTGGGAACAGCAGCACGTGAAAAGCTACAGAAATCTGCCAATTCTTGCAACTCTGAGTCTCTGGGACAGAGATACGTAAAGAATGAGTGTCCCCAGGCACATCCACAGCAAGCTGCAATGGAAGCACACAGCAGATACAGCAATGAGGCTTTCTGCCACTGGTGGTGACAGCCACCAGAAGCACGTGGAATGTTCTGGTTTAGAAGTGCTTGTAACTGGAGAAAAGAGGGTGTTGAAATGAAAACTCCAAAATATGTAACATAACATTGGAAACAGAATGTATCTGGTTGGAAGAGACCTTAAAGATCATCCAGTCCAATCCTTGACCCAGCACCGAAGGGTCAACACTAAACCACATCCCTAAATGCTAGGTTCACACAGCACTTGAACACCTCCAGGAATGGTGACTCCAGCACAGCCCTGGACACACCATTCCAATGTTTGAGAACCCTTTCAGTGAAGAAATACTTCCTAATGTCCAGTCTAAAGCTCCCCTGATGCAGCTTGAAGCCATTTCCTCTAGTCCTGTCACTTGTCATCAAGAACAGGCTGCCCCCTCCTCACTCCAGCCTCCCTTCAGGCAGACAGCAATGAGGTGTCCCCTCAGCCTCCCCTTCTCAAAGGCATCCCTTGCTCTGTCCAATGCTCCTTGTAGGCCATGTGCTCCAGGACATTCACTAGCTTTGTGTCCCTTCTCTGGACATGCTCCAGCACCACAATGTCCTTCCTGTAGTAATGGGCCCAGAACTGACACAATACTCGAGGTGTAGCCTCACCAATGATCACCTTTCTGTGCCTGCTGGCCACTGTGTTTCTAATACAATCCTGGAAGCCAGGACAGCCTGTTCCAACACTTAATGACCCTTTCAGTGAAAGAATTTTCCTCAATCACAAAAATGTTAGATGTTGGAAGGGACCTTGGTCTAGTCCAACCCCTCTGCCAGAGCAGGGTCACTTAGACTAGGTCACACTGGAAGGCATGCAGGCTGGTTTTGAATGTTTCCAGAGAATGAGAGACATGTCCAACCTACACCTTCCCTGGCACAATTTGAGGGAGTTTCTTCTTGTCCTACATCTCCTATTTTACACTGTCTTTATAAGAATGCAGTTCTCAACCCAGTCAAGTCTGAAACACATTAATCCCAGTATTGCTCACATTTCTGGTCATGTGTTTCTTTAATCAGTAAGAGAAACAGTAATCCTTATTCACATGCTGATAGTGTTTGGCTTGAGTAACTGTGAGCCAGAGGCCAGGTGGTCAAACAGGAAAATCTACAGTGCAGCCAAAAAGCACATAGATTGTTAGTTAGAAACACTTCATCCTCCCCAAATGCCCATTACAATGGTGAGCCTTAAGGAATTCTGCTTGCCTTTTGATTTCTAACAAATGTTAATGCCCTTCAATTACCTTGTAACATATCCCACATTAACCTCACTGGGAATGAAGATGCCTTTCCAAGCCCCGTGAGATGTGCCAGCACTCAGTGTCCTCTCCATCACTTGCTCACGACCAATGAACTATGAAAGTGCAGCCATCTACCCTAGTTTGAGTAGGCTGTTGCTCTCCTCCTCTTTCGGTTTTTCTCTGGCTGTTGGACAGCACTTACAGGCTTCTAGTAACTAACAATTTCCCTTTTTAGCTTGTATTTACTGCACCAGTAAGAACCAAGACTTTCAAACTATTTAGCTTATTCTCTGCCACAAACACAAATATATGTGCACAGGAATAAAATGCTCGTTTAAAAAAATACCTCAACCATTCCCATGGTTTAACTCTCAATTAACCTTCATTATCAACTAAATCAGCTTCACACCATCTCACTAGAGCCCAGCCCACACATGGGAAGGGTACTGGAACTGTACTTGTCTCATTTCATTAGCATTTAAGTCTGTGTTACTTAAATTCTATAATGTGCTATCAATGTGCTGCCACTGACAACTTAAATGAAATCAATAAAACACAAAAGCTGCAATCAAACAGCAAAAGTAATTTTAACAAATGATCATTGCCAACCTTCAGGCATCTCCTGTTATCTCATCAGTTCTCTCTCATAATATACACAAGGGCAGAGCATTGTGGCGTGTGCACTGTTTATGTGCCACTAGGTTAATATTATCCTTCCTACCCTCTTGCAAAACTGTTAAAGCAAAGGTGGCAGAAATGCTTTCAACTCTTTCTGTGTAGTTTTGCTCTTGGCATAAATACTTAATGATGATAAGAGATTGAAACACATGTGAAGGTATCTGGGTGCAGGTCAGCCATTGCACTTGTCAGACAAGGATGTACACTGATGCAGACAACATTTTGGTGCATAGAAATACAAATTACATGTTCCCAGGCGTGGTACATAGCAATGAAATATATGCAGAACACTGTAGCAAACTTAAAACACAATAATCCATCCTAAACTGGAATTACTCACAGCTAATGAAATTTTCACTGGAAAAAAAACAACAGTTTTACACTGGTCCATTAAGGTTCTCTTGAGTTCAGGATAATTAAAGGGACCTGGGGGTGCTGATTGACAGCTGCCTGAACATGAGCCAGCAGTATGCCCAAGTGGCCAAGAAGGCCAATGGCATCTTGGCATCCATCAAGAATAGTGTGGCCAGCAGGAGCAGGGAGGTCATTGTGCCCCTGTACTCAGCACTGGTTAGGCCACACCTTGAGTCCTGTGTCCAGTTCTGGGCCCCTCAGTTTAAGAAGGACATTAAGATACTTCAACATGTCCAGAGAAGGGCAACAAGGCTGGGGAGAGGTCTCGAGCGCAGCCCTGTGAGGAGAGGCTGAGGGAGCTGGGGTTGCTTAGCCTGGAGAAGAGGAGGTTCAGGGGAGACCTTATCACTGTGTACAACTGCCTTAAAGGTGGTTGTGGCCAGGAGGGGGTTGTCTCTTCTCCCAGACAACCACCAACAGAACAAGAGGACAAAGTCTCAAGCTGCACCAGGGGAAATTTAGGCTTGAGGTGAGGAGAAAGTTTTTCCCAGAGAGAGTTGTTAGCCATTGGAATGTGCTGCCCAGGGAGGTGCTGGAGTCACCATCCCTGGAGGTGTTCAAGAGGGGATTGGACGTGGCACTTGGTGCCATGGTTTAGTCATGAGGTCTGTGGTGACAGGTTGGACTTGATGATCTTTGAGGTCTCTTCCAACCTTGGTGATTCTGTGATTAATAACTGAAGCAGTAGAAAAACCAGAACAACTTTTCCTGAAGCACTGGAAAAGGATTTGGAACATCAACTTCTAAACATCTACTTAAAATGACTAAGTATTTGCAGAAATCAAAGTGGTGCAAAAATGATGCAAACTTAAGTAACTTTCTGTCCAGAAGAGCAAATGTTTACATATAAAAGACCATAAACAGCAATTTTGGATAATGGAACTTCAAATATACTGTTTAATGACTACTGCTCTTTATATAAACAAGGAAACTATCAAAAGTGGACTCTTACCACCAAATTCCAAAGCATGCAGTAGTTAATCATGGGAACCAGGCAGATAAACAAAGGAAGCAGCCCAAATATTGTAGTAGCTGAAAGTTAAGCAGCAATTTAACAGTGCATTCTTAACTTGTGTGGCTTTCAAATAACTTCTGGCTTCCCTGACCCCATGACAATAAAGAAATTGGTTTAAAACACAACAGGCGCTGTGCTGGAGCCAATAAAGCCTTCTCTATGCCACACTTTGTCCTCTTACTTTTTTTACCTTCAATTGTTTACTAGGATAACTATAAAATACACTTCCAAATTCTGATCCAAAAAATCCAACAGGCAACATGCTGTACACTCCCTAAACCTGGAGTGGCAAGGCTTTAGGTGCCAAATCTAGCAGCTAGGGCTTCCCATATATATGGCTGCAGAACACACAGAGGATGACACAGAACCCCTCAGTCAGGTAGCTACCCATCCTCCAAGGTGTGTAGTGGGACCATGAGCTCTTAACCCAGACATGCTTGCCCTGGGGAACCTAATGGTTTATGATGGAAACAGCTTCATTACAAGCATTACACTTAGTTCAGTGGGCTTAGGAAAAAAATTCTCCAGTGGTCAATTGCCCAACATTTTTTCCTCCCCCATTTCTAACAGAGCCTTATGATCTCCAGCCCATACTAGTGCTACCACTGTGACACTTACAAAATAAACCACACAAGCCTCAGGTTTTCTTTCCAGCACCATAAAACCAATTGAACATGATGGCTAACAACATAAACTTTCAAGCTCACTTGACTACAGACTATTTCTAAAGGACTGTCCTGACTTTAATCTGTAATGTGAATAAAAGAAAAAGGAAAAGATTTATGAGCAAGCAATTGCTTGTTTTGGACTATATTACAGTGTGGTACAGAACATTAAGCTCTGCAACAAGATTAAATGTCTTTTTATTTCTCTTTTGGCATTCCACACCCAACGGAGTATGGATAGGTAGCTAAAGTTTTCTGTTTGGGTTTGTTGTTTTTGTTTTGTTTTGTTTTTCTCATAAAAGAGCATTTGACTTTTTTTCTCTACATTGTAATATATATTCAATTTAAGAAACTTCCTAATTAAAAACCCCTAATTCACTTCTCTATTCAGGGATTCCAGTTCAGAAGGGCTTCATTTAGTTCCATTAGTTTTAACATCTGTGTTTTAAGCTGCAGATAACTTCAAAAGTAGTCATTGAGTGCTTCATTCACAAAAGGAAATTGGATGCTCACTTCATTTTGTAACGCAGCAATAACATAGTGGGCATTAATAAAGCAGCCCACCATAACAGCAGGTGTTGATCCTGTCTGGGAAAAGGTCTTTTAACTTCTGCTAGGCCAATGTGTGCTCCTTGTTCCATCTGGTTCTACATCATCAGAGAGATCAGTGAAATCCACACTACAAAAAGTCACTTTTGGGAAGGGTTGTTAATTTCATCTGTGCCTAGAAAAGCCAAATGCAGGGTGAGAGGATTGTTTTCAATTTAACTGTTCAGAGTGTTAGTGGAGAACAGACTGGCCAGAAAGGATGGATCACAGTATCCTAAGGATTTGGTGTGTCTGCTTGGACTGGGGCATGGGACAGGGCTCACCAGAGACCTCTGATGGCAAATGTCTAGCCAGCGTTTGCTGGTGTAGTTCCTTTGGCTTTGCTTGAGCCATCCCAGTTTTATTTCAAGGTAAAGAGTGCTTGTCAATGAGTACATCAAATGTATGAAGCACAAAGCAGTGCTCTTAGCAAGGGGGAGTGGACTAGATGATCTTTCAAGGCCCTTTCCAGCCCCTAAGATTCTGTGATATCGGTGATATCTTAGAAGTCACATGTCTGAATGAGGGAGATGGTGGCTGTTACCACCACAGCACCCACAGGGCTGCACTGCACAATTGAGACATTGTGAGTTTTGCCTTCCAAATAGTTCAATCATTCTCTGTTCCAGAGGATCAATCTCTTTGTCAAACTTGTTATTTCCCAGAATTATGACATCATGACATTCACAATGGTTACCTTTTCTTCGTTTGGGTGTATATTTAGGTAGGTCTGATTCAAACCCAAGAGCTGCATTCCAAATGCTCTTGCAGTATTAACTGTAACAGTAAGCAAAGCAGAAAATGTCAGGTTTTAATCTCTCAGGAGACAAACACTGTCAGAGCAGCACCATGTCTGGAAAACACCTGTACTGTGTCTGAGCACTTGTATAAGCGTGCAGGAGATAATCAAAACTGTGAGTTCAAGTTCATTACCACCTCATTTCAAGTTTTACATTGGAATTAAGCTTAAATTGAGACTGAAATGAGTTTTGTTATCCCTGTTGTGCTGCATGGAGAAAGATTCTTCGTGACAGCAGGAAAAATGATCGCCTTTTAGACTGAAAACATGGAATATGAGATAGCTCTGTCACAAAATAATTTCTAAGAGAATTAGCTAAGACTACAAATTCCTTTCTTGTTCACTGTGAGGGTCTTTTCTCAGCACCCTCTCACCAGTGGATACCCATTGTCTGAAAGTGTCTGACATAAAATGCTACTGCACTCAAGTTTCATCACCCTCTCTAAACACCAAGAACAATATCTCTGTCACATTATGTGGGGGCACCAAATTTTCCCAGCGCTTCTACCTCAGAAAAATCCTCATCTTCACTTGCAGACAAGTAAACCTACAGGGCAACACAGGACATGAGAGTCTAAAGTGTTGTAACTAAATTTCACTTGCCAATCAAAGCATGTGAAACAATCAGAACCCACAGTGACAGAAAAATAAGGCAACAAAATACTCTACAAACTGCTACTTGTCTTGGAAAATTCCTCTCAAAGTTTCAAAGCCCCTTTTCAAAGCTCACTTCATTGAGTCACATAATGAAATAGCAACATGTGACACAAGTCACTGCTCCTAATTCCTATATGCCTACATTTTATCTGACTATAATTGTGTCTGTGTGTTACGTGATGTACCACACAGACCAACACACTTAGGAAGTCACACTTGGTTGTGCGCAATTTGGCCTTGTTAAGGCATCACCAAAAGGTGACTTCAATCCTCTTCAGGCAGAAAAAAAAATGTACTGACTTTTAATCTACCAGATTAAAATGATATAAATTACAGCCAGGCAGATAATAACCTTGGTCACAAAAATTACTCTGATACTTCTGTAGAACAAAGCGAGCAGGAAGCATAAGGTCCTATCTACCCTGAGGGCTTCACGAAACAAGGTCATTTCCCTTTCAAGAAAGAGCAGGAGGAAATAAATTGCAGTAAGACCACAAGACAGTATCTTACAGAAAGCAGCAAGACAGGATAACAGGGGAAATCCAGACCTTCAGGAGGAAAATTACTACTTCCTACTTGGCAGCACCTCCTGGGACACTTACAATGAACAAGAAGGAAACTCCAGAGCACAGCAGAGGTCTGACACGAACTAGCTTACTTTAAGAATTCAAGCAGCATCTTCACATGGCAAATGATGTTAATCTGCATAACAGAAATGTCAAACTGTATTTACAGCAATTGTCTACAAATCTGCCAATAATACCATTGCAGCAGCACAATTTTGCAGAGAAAGAGGACATAGGGATCAACCTTCTCCCTTAGGCAGCAACACAGTGAGAAAGCAAAAGGACTTTATTCAGTATGATGTTGAGGGAGGACTATCCACCAACACTCAGGCAGCTGACACCAGTTCAGCAATGTCCAGGAGGGAGAGAGGCTTTAACTGTGCTGCCAGCACTGCTGCATGTGCTGTGTCAGCATGAACTCAAGTATGAAAAGGGATGGGGAAAAGAGAATTATTCATGTGCAGAACAGCAAAGTCAGTAAGGCAATGAACCTTCTTTATAAGCATTGCTCTTGCATGTTCAAATAGAACAATGTGACTTCTATTTAAAACAAACCAGACAATGAGAAGAGTATGCTTAAGAAGAAGTAGCTCCAAATTCAGTTTCCAACAAAGGAGAGGACTGTGAGGTCATGAATGACTTGACATCTCTATACCATCTTTCCCTTGTTGTCAGGTACATCTCATTAGTCTTTGCTTATCAATTATAAGGGTTTTTTGGGTCAAGAAGATTTGACATTATGAAGTGTTGGCACAATGTTCAAATCTCAGCTCTTGATCTACTCCTTTAATTAGCAATCATTAAATGAAAGGCTTTTAATACACATGTGGCTCACCACATTAGCAGTTGCTACAGTGAAGATTACAATACCAATAACAACTGATAAGGCAATAGAAAGTTTTGTATTTTGTTCAGAAAACAAACCCATATTACATTATGATTGAGTGAGTCCAAAGGAGGGCCATGAAAATGATCAGGGGACTGGAAGACCTCTCCTATGGGGACAGGCTGAAGGAGCTGGGGTTGCTCAGCCTGGAGAAGAGAAGGCTCCAGAGAGACCTCAGAGCAGCCTGCCAATACCTGAAGAGGGCTTACAAGAAGGCTAGAGAGAGACTGTTTACAAAGGGTTGCAGTGATAGTGCAAGGTACAATGGTTTGAAATTAGAGAAGATTTAGACTGGATGTTAGGAGGAAATTCTTTAGCATGAGGGTGTTGGAATACTGGAACAGGAGGTAGTTGCAGCCCCATCCCTGCAGATATTCAAAGTCAGGCTCAACAGGGCTCTGGCAACCTGATCTAGTGGAGGATGCCCCTGCTCACTGCAGGGGGGCTGGACTAGATGACTTCTGGAAGTCCCTTCCAACCCAAACCTTTCTATGATTCTATGACAAGACCTTAAATGAGAGAGCAGACACCTTAGAAATAGCTGGCAACATAAACAGGTAGCAGCATGTAAGTAGGAGGCAGCATTCTAAGTGCATGCTGATGACAAAAAAAAAAGTGAAACAGCAAACACTGAATATGTCAGAGACTTTCATTTAAGGATCATGAGGAACTATTCTAACCAGTTATAATCAATACCATCAAAATGGGCTTTTCTGGAATTCAGAATCAATACACAAACCTTTGAGAATGAGATATTGTAACCGCTTGCCTTTGCCTGATGCCTCTCTGCTCATTTCAAAACCAGCCAGTAATGCCTTTGACAGAGTGCCAGTTTAGCCATTTTTGTGAGCCTCCCTGAGGCATTCAATCTAACAGCCATTTTATTAGCTGAAATAAACTTAGAACAGAGACTGTGCCAGCCTTACTTAAACTAAGTGAGCTACAATCCCAAACAAACCAGACTAATGGTGTTGATTTTAATTTCCTGGCCAGAATGCGTTATGAACAATATTCCACAACAACCTCCTGTGGACACTCACATCTCCTGCTTACCACACCACCACCACCAGGCAGTTTGTTGAAGGCTTCTCAGCAAACCTTTTTGTTGCTGATCACTTTGTACTCTGGGGATGCTTCATTCTCAGCAGTTAGGGATGAGTTATAAACAGATTTGAACTAAAACCCAAACCAACAACTTTGGAGCAGTGAGGAGTGATTTTTGCAAAATGCAGATGAACCCCAACATTATTTTGAGAGGAATTATGCATTTTCATTACATGACCCTAGAACAAGGTCTTTCTTACAATTATGTTACCACATCACCAGGCTGCTCCTTAATCATGTAAGGTTTTAATAATCAAAGCAAATTCCTCATATCTGACAATGTTGACTGGGTTTGGCCTGGTGGTGAGGAGAAAATGTTTCCCTTTTTTAAGCATGTTGCAGCTCACTGATCTACTGCTGCTAATAGCTGATGCATTTTTAGTTTGTCTTCCTATAGAAGCAAAGATTTCATGTCAGTGTTTAGTGTGAGGGGAAGGAAGAGGCATCTGGACGTGCCCTTGGGCACATTGACCAAGCTCAGCTGAATTCATGGGAAGGGTAAGAAACCTCAAGGATTATTATCACACACACACAGAATCACCAAGGTTGGAGGAGACTTCAAAGATCAAGTCCAACCTGTCACCCAACACCTCACGACTAAACCATGGCACTAAGTGCCACGTCCAATCCCCTCTTGAACACCTCCAGGGATGGGGACTCCACCACCTCCCTGGGCAGCACATCCCAATGGCTAACAACTCCTTCTGTGAAGAACTTTCTCCTCACCTTGAGCCTAAACTTCCCCTGGCATTATGTTCTCACCAGTACAAGGAATTGCACAGTCAAGGTGCAGAGAGACACAAAGCATGTGTGGGGAGGCTGTGGCATGAAACTGAAGTTGCTTATACATCAGAAAACCCTTATAAATGGGAGGAGAAGACAGAGAAGATGTCATATATGTGCCCAACTTCAGGTGAGCCTCTCTATAAACCATGGAAGGACACAGAGAACTTCTAATCACTCTACACAGACACACAAAGCTGACCTCATACTCCTTCACCGAGCTAACTATGTCAGTATGGTAAGCTTCAATCCTGTCAACAGGAGTCCTTACATTACCATAACAGGTGCTCAGAATATTTCAAGAGTTATCAAACTACCCTACAACACTACAATTTTCTCCTTTAAGGAATAAAAATAAGAAAAGGAAGGCTATCAATAATTGTTTCAAAGAAACAGTGACAATGCCCCCAATTCCACAATACTAGGAAAATCTTTTACACAAGGGTCAGTGAATTTTGTGGATACCATAGCAGAGGTAGCTTCTGCCTCACTAACAGGTTATTTATCTATCTAGCAGGCCGAGTCAGATACCCAAAACATTTCATCCCATAGCACAAGTTGTGGTGAATGGAGATTCCCTTCTCCCCTGGCAGAAGCCTGGTACTTTTCCTACTGCTGGAAGACAATATGTACAGGGCAACATCCAGGCTGGGGAGAGAAGATAGGCTGGCAGGGAAGAAAGTCCTCAGCAGGGCACGAAAGCAGCACTGCAGATGCACAGCCAAACCAGTGTCCATTGATTTTGACATTAGGTATGCTTAGAGTCACGATAGAACTACAGCACCACTAAGTCCCAGGGTTGCAGAAACCACTTTTAACTGTAGTAACAGTAGGAGTTGACTGTGGAGTGATCTGGCTGCGCATTTTGGGTGGAGCCCAACTTTTCATCTGCATTGACTTCCTTTTAAACACATGCTTCCTACTCAGCCAGAACATAGCAGACATTTAGGCGATTATGATCCATGTTCCCAAGATTATCTCCCAAATTTATCTCTGATCCAGAGAACAGGACAGCAATATAATGCCACTGGCTCTGTTGCTGGGTGTAATTCCAGCCAACTACAGATAACATCATGGAAGCAGGAAGTCCATAATAAGTACATAATAGCCCAAATAGAATCTCCTTTCTGTTTGGTCACTCCACTGCAAATAGCCAGCATGTACCACAAAGGAACCACTGAGAAACAACATGCTGCTGCTGCTAGCTAAACCAGAGGAAGTCTGCCAGAGGTTGCTGTAATGATGAGGACACATTTATGAAGTGTCAGTCATCAGATCAGAGCAGCCACAGTAATTAACATCTAGAAACCACCACTGAAATTCACTTCTGAATTGAGCTGAGAGACTACTGTCAAAGGAGTTCCTCAAAATATCATAAACCCAGAAGATATTGCAGGAGAGGAAGAAACAGAGAAACACTCACTGGAAAGAGGAAATACAGCAGCAGGGAAAAAAAAAAGGGCAGGAGCTTATGGAAGAAAACTGGAGCAGGGATACTGGATGAGAAGAGATGACGCTTATCTGGATGAAGTCACTAAGAAAGCTTAAAACAAGAGGAAAAATAGACCTAGATGTGTCTGTTACCTGCATTCTATATAAGCCAGCTAGAGCTGTAGCCTGATGCTGCAACAGCTTTCTCCTGAAAAAAAATGCAGAATCTCTTACGAACCAACCTTTCAGGAACAACACCTGGTTGTTATTCTTTTCTCTGGTTGCTATTCTTGTCTGTGTTCCCTCCAACATCTCCACAATCTGTGCATGGCTGGGATTGTAGGAAGTTAGTTAGTTACAAGCTTTCCCTGCCCACATGGTATTATTCTGAGAAGAATACTGTTTCAGAGGCAGACAAATCCTTGAAGAGATTGGCTCCATGATAATTTTAACCAGCTATTGTATGTTATTACTACCCACTTACTCTCATTTCCTGTTCCATTCTTATCTAAATTTTAGACTTGGCAGTGTTGCCTGAGAGATTTAGCCGTACACGGTCAAAGGCACAGTAAATCATCTGTGATGCAGGGAGTTTCCATATAATAAATATGCATGGAGAACTTTTCCTTACATACTCTTCCAGAAAATTTTAATAAGGTGAAATATAATAATAAGAACCCCTAGCATTACTCCCTCTGGTGAGTTTAATGCACCTAGTTTCTCATTTCAGGTAAGACCCAGTCTTTCATGGAAGTTCTGAACAAGCAATAGCATATGCAGTAAAGCACCAAATGAATGAAGGAATTAATGAAATCTTCCAGGGATGACTAGGAGGATCTCAAAAATGAACAGCAGACAGTATTTCCAGGTAATCTGACTGTCTGCATGCTAGACTTGCCTAACCATAGCCAGTGAAGTCCAAGAAAACTATGGTCTTGTATCCTGTATGTAGCAGAAGGGATAGAAACACTTCACAGTAGAAGACCTTTTGTCAGGAGTACAAATAATGTAAACACTTCCCTTTTCCTTTTTGAATTCATCAAGATGCAGTGTTTTAATTCACTGCTCTGCTATTAAGGATCCAGAAACAGACTGTGGTACTAACTGGGAAAGCAAAATCATTGGATAAGGCTTTTTCATTTGGCTGGTTTTGAAAACAAAGTGATCACAGTGTGCACCTCACACCTACCTTCCTCACTGTTTATACAATTAAACCATTCACTGAGAGGGAAGGCACAGCTCAATTCCCTATACTCTCATTTGGGTCAAGATATGGCAGATACTAATATGAGCTAGTCAGCAGATCATTTACCCTGTTGATATCTCAGTGAGAAACAGAAAGAAGCAATCAGAGCAGAAGAACTCAGAGGGAGGCGAGTTTTTGATTAGAGTACCATTAATCCTGGCTCTCCTTTGGAGAAGTGTGTATGTCCTTAAGCCCAAGGGCAGAGACTCCCTTCAGCCAAAAGCTCACAGGAAATCAAGGTTTCTTTCTTGTCACAAAGTTAACCCCTAAACATGGGCAAGCATTTTCTCTTTCAATGGAAAAGGAACATCATTTCTTGTTTTGTTTTGGATTTTTTGTTTATTTGGGGGGTTTGTTTGTTTGCTTGCTTCTTTGGTAGCTTTTTTTGTGTTGTCATTTGGGTTTGGGTTTTTTTTTGGTTGGTTGGTTTTCACTGCAATTGATCTATGAGAGTGTTTTAGTTCTCAGTAGATATAATTTACTGTCAGATTCCCAGTCCTCTTGAAGTACTCACCTTTCCAACCAGGGTGTGGGGGGGTGGACTAGATGATCTCTAGAGGTCCCTTGCAACCAGTGCATTCTGTGCTTCTATAGTTCCCTACATAACCAATGAAGGAGAAGCAGATGCATTTCAACAACTCAGCCACCTAACACTGGTGTCAACATTTAGAGGAAACACAGACTGCTTATGGTACTTCCTTGTCCCCAGGGACTGAAAGGAACACTAAGCATTCACTTCAGAAATTCTGGTTTACTGCCTGCTGAAAATCTGTTTGTGGTGATGCAGCCTGAGTCCTACCTCTAAATATTCCTTGCAAAGAGTGGCAAAGGTTTTCACTGTTTTCCCTTGAGTACTCCTTTCCTCCCTAGTGATTAGTCCTGGAATATTATTATAGGTTCCAGAGGAAGACCAACTATAATTAAGGTTACACAATACTTTCCATTAAGATTCTACTTTCAATTGTTCATTCTGAATGGATAAAAGTCAAACTTACAATGTCATTTAAGGAATAAAAAACAAAACACAGCTTGCATGCTTTTTATTTTGGAGATCCTCATGCTGAAGAGTAGGATTTGATTTATGCACCAAGGTAACAAAGGTTTGAGAGAGGTAACTACTTGTAAGAGCCTGCTCCTGCAGAAATCTCAAATTACCTCTTCCTAACAGACTTGTTAAAATTCAGCAGGTACAGACTTAGAGGATTCAATCTGTACTGAGTATCTGCCAGGTTAAGGGGTTAGACAAGACTTCTCCTGCTGCTGTTCTTTCTGGCAGATGGTGGCAGCCACAATATCAAGCAGAAGCAATGAGGCAGAGGACCTGCCTCTGCTCTTCTCTCCGTATTGTTACTGAGGCCTGTTTCCTAGCTCTGAAGAAGAGGATGAAGATAAAGGCAGCCATACATGTTGCAGAGGAGGCAGAAGCAGCCAGAGGGAAATAATCCAGCAATAGTCAGGTGAAAATGAGGAAGATGAGAAAATTCTCATGAAAGAGTTCTCAGAACTCTGCCCAGAAAGAAGTCTGAAACCAGTATTGGGGAGAAGTTGGAGAAATAAGGTGCTGGAGAAATGAGACATCTGGAGTCAGCTAGAGAACATTGCCCTCCAAAACATGGACTTGAACATGTGACCCCAATAAACCAGAGAAAATGTGTGAGATGTTCCCAAAACCCTGCCAATTTGACTGGAAACTTTCAAGGTCAGGTTAGATGGAGCTGTGAGCACCCTGATCTCATTAAAGATGTTCCTGCTCACTGCTGGGGGGTTTGACTAGATGACCTCTGAAGGTCCTTTCCAACATAAAGCACTCTGATTCTTACTACATCCTGTGACCATCTCTCTCCATCCTGTTTTCTTTTCCTTTGCACACTGTTGCAGTAATTTAGTTTTAGAAAACAAAATTGCTGGTGGTTTGAATGCACCAAAATTGGATCCTGCCTTTAGGTAATGCCAGGCTTCTTTCAAGACATTAAGTAATGTAAATCTTTCCATATAAAATTTGTACTTCAAAATATAAACATTGGTTTTCCATAGAATGAGGGATAGATATGTTGGTAGGCAGGCTCTCCCTTGAAGTTTTGTTCACACTGCATTAATACTCGGGGGGGGGAGGGGGGGGGTGCAGAAAGAGAGATGGAGAAGGTCAGATAGGCTGGAAAAAGAAAAGGTTAGAGGAGAATTCATCTGCTTTCTCCTCTGTGTGACCCCTCATGTGCTGCATCTAGTGCCACAAACTTGCAGGGGCAGGGTGAAATCTTGGAGATGAGAAAAAAGCAGAGGAAGATCTACATCTGGATCCCTATTTCACATCCTGTCCCTTTGCTCCTGCTTCCAAGTCCAAGAAGCATCCACAACACTGTGTTGTTTAGTATAGGACTTTCCAAGGTCCATCTCAGTCTGGACATACAGGTTTGGCCCAGGACACCTGTAAGTTCCTGATTAAAGAGTTGTTAAAGCTATCCCTCCCTCAACTCATACATCTTTAAGGTCATCTTCAAGAAAAGACCACCTTTAAAAAGGAGCTATTTCTTTCATAACTGGGCCCTCAAATACCTGGATCTTGTTGCCCAGATCATTCATTCTTTGTACTTGTGCTTCGAATAGATTTTGATGGGCAACGTATCTAAAATCATCTGAAACCCCCTGGACTGCTCTTTCAGGTGAAACTGGAACATCCTACATCAAGTCAAATTTTGTATTCAGTGTCTGAAATATCTGACAGGTATTGTGCCCTCCTAGGAGTGAAAGCCTGGAGGCTTTGCTCTAGGCAATGGATTTGACATTTCATTTGCCTGTTTTTTCTTTTGAGACTTTATTGGAAACATACTCAAAACCCAGAAGAGTCTGAGGTTACTACCCAAGGCTTCCAAAAGGGACCCTGTCACTGGAACATTAACATGAAATAGGTTCAGAAAAGAAGAAGAAAAAGAAAAAATCCCCCAACCCCAAAACACCACCACCCCCCAGAAAACCTACTCCCTCAAAAAACCAAACCAAACCCCCAAACAACAAGAAACTCCAAACCACAAAACCCAAAGCAAATCAAATGACTTTTACAGAACTGCCTCACAGTGTGCTGCCTACCAGAGTCCATCCTCCTTTAAGCAGTGGCCACCTCAAAAACCAAAAATTAAAACAGTGTGATAGATACTGCAGTAAACTTGAGTGAAACAGTTTTGCCTCTCTACTGTCTCTTGGAAGACAGTAAACACTGAATGATATGAAATAGTCACATATGGCCAGAAGACAAAGCCATCTATAACCTAATGTAAATGATAAAGTTTGTGTTCCAATCATCATTTCACTACATTTTTCACAAGCTAAAAGGGACAACTAATGGGAGGAGTTTTGGCCAGCTTTTGTTGTCGTTCTGAAGCAATGATAAACATCATGCAGTCCATCACTACAAGACACTGATTCCACTTACAAACGAACTAATTAAATCACAGCTACTGGCAGGACTTTCCTAATGAGCATCGTGCAATGCACAGTGAAGCAAACACACTGAAACATCTGAAACTGCCTCTGGTTTTCCCCAAATCCTAGAGGCATCAGAGAAGCTGAAAAGCAGCAGCACACAGAAGTCCAGCATCTGCAAGCTTCTGCTGGCAAGAAAGCACATTATCACAAGCCCATGCTTCTCAGCAGAGCTGTGTCAGCACTGGCAGGAAAAGAAAAAGCTTTACAGCTACATAGACATCTTTATAATTTTCATATCTCAAAATGATGGCATTTCCAGTAAAGGCTGCTTTTGAATGGCCCTTTGCTTTTACAACTCACTTTGTTTCACAGTACTGTCTATCTCCTACTGTTAACTCTTGAAAGAAGCCTTTCAAAGATCAATGCAGTCTGTTAAGAATCCAGACGTTAAAACGGAGTTTTTCTTGCCTGCGTTTGCTCTTGAAAGGCTCAGAAATGATTTGTGCCAATCAGCAATAAAGAGACTTGAGTGACAGGGTTTAACTAAGTGATCCAAGGATGATTTGTCAGGGGAAAACTGCTAAAATTATAAATTAAATAGCAAACAGAGTTTTCCTCTGTCTGCTTTTAAACCAACACAGGTTCTTTCAGATGTGAAAATCATTGTGAAAGCTTCCACAAGGAGTCAATGAAAAGCTTAGGAATGCCCAGAATAATCTCTGAAATAACACTCAGCAACAGTAGTAAAATACAAAGAAAGCATTGCAATGACCACCAAACAAAGCTGTTGACCTCATTCACACAGACCTCAGAAATGTAGCTGCCAAACTTCCCTCGAGTAACATACAGGAGACTAGATGGCACACTGTCATAGCTCTTCCTGTGGAAATTATGGTTTGGTTTCCCACCTCTCTTTTACCTGCCTGTTCTTCCTTTCCCAATTTGTTCTCTTAAATCCACCTTTCTCCATCTGCCTAAAAGAAGAGAGCCCAGGTGGAGGGTTCTTGCCCCACTACCTTCACTGATAAGGAGAGAAGCCGGTGTCACTTCCAGCACTGCTCCTTAAGTAACTCCAGCAACAGGTGGACAGTGAGGAGGGACAAACAGTTCCTACTGAATGCCTGTATCACAGAATCACACAGAATCCAAGAATGGTGGGAGTTGGAAGGGACCTTTGAAAATCATCTAGTCCCACCTTCCTGCTAGGGCAGGATTGTCCAGAGTAAGTCACACAGGAACAGGTTTCGAATGCCTCCAGAGACGGAGGCTCTGTAAACTCTCTGGGCAGCTTCTTCCAGTGAAAGAATGAAGCTGTAGCACCAAAGATATGAAAAGTATCAAAAGACAGTTCTCCAAACTGCCTGACCAACTCTCAGTGAGAGTACCGGAGAACTCAGTACTCACTGTTCCTATCTGACATTTTTATTCCTCTGTTCTGAATTTTTATGCTTTCTCTCACCAGCTTTTGAGAAAAAGCTCATTATTGGCTGCTCATCATTCATCTTTTTTAACCTCCAGTCATGTGAAGAGTGTTATGCAGACAGAAACTAGCACAGGGAAAAGATTTATTGATTTATTTATTACCCTGGTGCAGGTTAGTTGTACGCTACTGCCACTACTTGCAAGGCCCTTGCTTTAAGTCTCAGACAATTCTACCACCCACCTCAAAATTATGACCTCCCATCCAACACAGCATCTACTTCAGTTCAAAGCTGTTTCAGGTTAATTTACAGCATATTAGCAGGATAAAGCTTTTCTCTGTTTAAAACTACAGAAAAAATACAGAATTTATGTTTTTCTGACGATGCATCAACCTCATATACCCATCTGCTCGTTTAGATTTCAAGTCTCCTCCAGACACAGCTCACGTGTCCAACTGAAAACGCAACTCCTGTGTCCACCTTGTCAGCTTTCAGACCAGTTATGTGATATAAAAGCACCCAAAGTTACTTATATCTTAGTCTACAGAAAACTACTACACATTTGCACTAACAAGGTAGTTTGTATAAGTGTAATGGCTTGGGGTTTTTGTTTGTTTATTTTTTGTTAATGAAGTTTACGTCTGTGAAGCTTTTCCAACCTACTACTGCTCAATGCTATTCTAACGTAATAATGATTCTGAATAATTAGCTCGCCTGTATCTGGTAATTTACCAGAGGGTCACACACTTTTGTATTTTCTGGAGACAGGAAAGGAAAAAAAAAAAAACAAACACAACATATTTGAAATGCCAACACAAATGAAATTTAAGACAGAAAACTCAGAAATTTGCCACTGATGATAAAACATGTAGTTGTGAAAGACTGCACACAAGTCATTCGCTCACTGAAATCCTGCAGACACGGAGGGGCTTACTCAAGCTAATGATAAAGAAGGATGCACCTCAGTTTCATACATCACATCACATTGTGCTAGCACCAAGCAAAGCAGCTCTGCACCTAAGCCACCTCAGTCCTCTGCTCAAGTACTCGTTGTAAATATCACCTTTTTAAAGGGACCCAGTCCTGCAGTGCTAACTAGATATTAAATCTCTAATTGACAATACTAACTGTTAAGGTCAAGAATCATCAATCCCAGGCTTCAAGCATGATTGCTTACTTAACGTGATCTTTGCAAATCCAACACACCATTTGTGTTTCACACAAGTGCAGGACATGGTTCAGTTACTTCTTTGCAGGCTGACCAGAATATTTTCTACTAATTTTGCAGTGACCTTTGCTAAATTATTTGAATGTTGTGGACATTTCTAAACTCAGAAAATACGATGCAGTACTCACTGAAGTCAGTTGTGAAAGTTTCTTTAGAGACAATAGGATCCAGATTCATTTTATGATCAAAACTCATTTGCTCAATAGTTTTTTTTCATTCACTGAAGATTCAGATAATCAGAAACCTTTGCATCTTTTAATTACACATTGCTGATAACATCAGCCTCAACTTCTGCATGGTTTTTATTTTTCCTTTTTAAGCACAGTAAAGGTTTGATCAGATGTTAGTGACAACCTCCATCAGTCCAAGCCTTATTTTCAATAACATGAGCTAACAAGTATTGTCAACTGTGACAAATGCTTGTTCTGCTTTCACAGTGTTGGTCTGAGTTTTATACAAATGATTTAATGAGTGTGTAAACATCTTAAAACAGACAACTTCTTTCTTTTTTTCTTCAATGGTAATGGAATATTGTTAAAGATTTAAGCCTTCTGAAAGCCCATGAAACTGCTGTTTACTTCAGTGAATTTCTGTGTCAATGATGTGACATTTAGAAGGTTTCACACATCTATCTTAGAAACTTGTTAGCAGTGACAAAACATGCAGTTCAAAGGCCTCGCATGCAGAAGTGACTTACCAGCTGGCATGCAGCTGGTCAGCTCTGCTAAATCAGGACTGCTGCTTATGGAGCATTTGCAGTCAGCTTTAGACCATGCTGTGCTGTAGCTCCTGGCTTAGCTCAAAATGCAAGGGACACTCAAAAATCTCCACATACCTTCTCATACAATCCAGTGCCCGAATGAAGAAGTCTTTGTGAAGCTGATGCTCGTCCCTCAGGATGGAGCACTGCTCCAGCGTCACTGACATGGATGTCCGGTCTTTGGCACTTTTGCAGCAGGTGAAACGGACTCCGTTCAGCTTACGGCAAATCTGAAACACAGGCAGAGGTCACAGAGTGCCCTTTCCATACCTTGTCTTCACTCCATGCTAAGCAGGCAGGGGAACTCCCACCATTGTCCAAGCACACACAATGAACAGAGAGAGCTACACTATTATTCCAGAAGAAAACAGCTACTAAGAGGTAGTAATTCCAGTCCTGAATCATATGGGCTGCTGACAGGCTCTTTGCAGTTCAAACAGTTATTAGGGCTGCTACTAGGGGATTTTCATATTCCAGTACCTGAAGGGGGCCTAAAACAAAGCTAGAGGGGACAGTTAACAAGGACACATAGCAATAGGACAATGCTTTTAAGCTAGAGCAGGGTACATTTAGACTGGACATTATGAAGAAGTTCTTTACTGTGAGGGTGGTGGAACACTGGAACAGGTTGCTCAGGGAGGTGGGGGAGGCCCCATCCCTGAAGACATTCAGCATGGCTTGAGGGGGTCTGTGAACTACCTGATCTAGTGGGGGATACTCCTGCTTACTGGAGTTGGGTTGGACTAGATGACCTTTAAATGTCCCTTACAACCTGTCTCATTCTATGATTCTAAGCAGCATGCCCCTGCTGGGCTGACACAGTGCCACAGCAGGTGAAAATGTGCTCAAAAGAAGTGTGACTTTATCTTTTGTTTATAAATTCTCCACATTAACACTCTACAAAAACCAGCACCACATGATCACAGCTACTGATCTATAGACCGTTTCCAATTTATTCCAAAGAATATGTTTTCAAAACAGAACTTCAGGGTTTTCATTATCAGGACAAGCCTTCAAACAAACTGCCCACCGATGAAAAAGGAGCCCTTTGTGATTTCAGGACAGCTACAGATGATCTTGTATAGCAGTTGCAATCAAGTCTCTCTCCTGCTCACCTCAACATCCTTCCCACAAGGGAGGCAAGAAACTCTGTAGATCACAACAACAACAAATCCTCCCCAACTTACTATTCTTAGTTCTATTTTAAGCAAGTCACTAAAATGTCTACAGGTACTACAGCTTACCAAATCATTGCATCCAATTTCCTGGACTTGAAATAAAAAGTATTAGTGTTAGCCTAGGCTATTGGAAAAGGAAAAGATGCCTCATTTTGTCCTCATTTTCTCTGACAACCACCCCATTCAATTACAGCTTAATTGTCTGAATACCTAATGAATGTTGAAACAGTGAAGAAAACCTTTGCCAAGTCTTAACTCAGACGCATGAGCTTAGAGGACTAACTTCTCCTGAGGATATGGACTCAAGACATCTGAATTTAAATATAGTCCTTATTTTCAACAGAGGTACAAAGAACAGTTAAAGCTTAATTCAAATGATTTCCATGGATTACCTCCTTTCACTGCACTTTTGACAAATTTTAAGAGATGAGGGAAACATAACATACTTCCTAAGGATAATTTCTCACCTTAGGAAATCAGTCTGGGAGTGCAGCACCAGCCCATTAGTTTATACTTTGGGTTCAAAGAGAATTATTGTACTAGAAACAGAAAAATTGGAAGGACAGAAGATGTGCCCAAGTGGGGATCTACCTAATAAGAAAAGGGAGCATTTTGCATTGCCTGCTACTATCCCTGGACAAAACACAGCTCTAACAGCATCAAGAAAGGGAGATAGTTTAGGAAGGTAATAGGAAAGAAGGAAGGATAAAGGAAATAGAAAGAGAATAGGGCAAGGCAATAAATTACAGCTGTTAGGCTTAATCGCAAGGAACTTCTCAGCTTGTCTATCAGGTGTTTACTTGGGGTTCTGCAGGCTGAAACTGAGACATGACCTTCATTTTCTCAAATCAGCAAATATGCACTTTTTTTATCTATTAATTTCATTTTCAGGAATTATGTTAAAATCAATGGCTCAGAAAATAGAGTAGAATAGAATAGAGTTGAGTAGAATACACCATGTTGGAAGAGACCTTCAAGATCATCGTGTCCAACCCATCATCCAACACCATCTAATCAACTAAACCATGAAACCAATCACCCCATCATGTCTCTTCCTAAACACCTCCAATGATGGTGACTCTACCACCTCCCCAGGCAGCCCATTCCAGTGTGTAATTACTCTCTCAGTGAAGAACTTTCTCCTCACCTCAAGCCTAAACTTCCCCTGGCGCAGCTTAAGGCTGTGTCCTCTTGTCCTGGTGCTGGCTGCCTGGGAGCAGAGACCAGCCCCCACCTGTCTATAACCTCCCTTCAGGAGGACACTGCTGCCCACTGGAGGCTTGAACCCACGATCTTGACCTTCAGTCTCATGCTCAATACACCCAGCCTTTAAGGTCTTTGGAATATTGCAGTAAGGATGCTCCCAAAAGTTGAAGCCAGGCAAGAAGTACAGGCTAAAGAAGAACCTTGGAGTGTTTCTCCCCGCTACCCCCATCCCTACAATTCAAAATTTTAAAACTTAAATCAGTTCAAAAATTTGGAAAGTTGCGTTGGGATTTAAATAAATGACTAAAACACTTCCCCCCCACCTTTTCCTTAAAGTAATGCTGTGAAAGAAGTTAACTGCTTAATTGAAGAGATTAATTTTCTTTACACTAGTCTCTTTTGAAGTCTGAGTCATTGTGACTATTCTAAGTGAATGAGTCATAACAAAAAAAAAAACCCCAGGTAATTATTCTGGATGAGTGATGGCCTCTGGTGCAGGGAGTGGAGACTGAATCTCAAATCTGGGCTGACAGCATACATACAAAGTGCTGGCTAGTGAGCATCAGGCTGGAGCTGAGAAACATTGTAGGCACAACAAGCAAATGACCACAAGCTTCTCTGCATTGAAGTTCAGTACAAATGCCTCAATCGTTGCAAAGTGGATTAAACAGAAAGCAATCTGTTAACTTAACCAAGCAAATTAAAAAATCCTTAGATTCTGATTTAAGGAGAAATGTAGGTTAACCTGATAGGCTGGCCTAAATAAATCCTCGGAATGACTCAGTTCACTAAGCGGCAGCAGTTAAACAGGGTAAATAATTACAATGGGCAAACGCATGGATCTGATGCTCTAATCTAATGATCTGAAATCTAATAAGGGACACTATCAAATATACAGTGAGATCACCATAGCAGGGCACAGAGCTTACAGTTAGAATTCAAACTGAATCCTACCCTCAGTTTTGCTTACTTCTACCCCAAATACATTGAAGGAGAAGGAGTAGAAGGAGAAGGAGTAGAAGGAGAACTAGATTTAATACATACTAGAAGTTTAGGTCTCCCTTATGAACACAGATGTAAATGATCATTATTGTGATTAAGGGATGATAAAAGCATATGAAACTATGAAGACTAAACCCAGGATCAATCAATACTCTTGATTATTTTATCCTGCTGTAAGACAGAAGCTGAAGGGTGCAGTTTAGGAAGTAAAAATACGTAACACTTAAATCTCTGAGGCCAATGGCATGCTGGCCTGTATCAGGAATGGTGTGGCCAGCAGGAGCAGGGAGGTCATTCTCCCCCTGTATACCACACTGGTTAGGCTACACCTTGAGTCCTGTGTCCAGTTCTGGGCCCCTCAGTTTAGGAAAGAAGTTGACTTGCTGGAACATGTCCAGAGAAGGGCAACAAAGCTGGGGAAGGGTTTGGAGCACAGCCCTGTGAGGAGAGGCTGAGGGAGCTGGGGTTGCTTAGCCTGGAGAAGAGGAGGCTCAGGGGAGACCTTCTTGCTCTCTACAACTACCCGAAGGGAGGTTGTAGACAGATGGGGGTTGGTCTCTTCTCCCAGGCAAGCAGCACCAGAACAAGAGGACAGTCTCAAGCTGCACCAGGGGAGGTTTAGGCTGGAGGTTAGGAAGAAGTTCTTCATCGAAAGAGAGATTGCCCATTAGAATGTGCTGCCCTGGGAGGTGGTGGAGTCACCATCACTGGAGGTGTTTAGGAAGAGTCTTGATGGGGTGCTTGGTGCCATGGGTTAGTTGGTTAGATAGTGTTGGATGATAGGTTGGATGAGATGATCCTGAAGGTCTCTTCCAATCTGGTTTATTCTGTTCTATTCTATTTAGTGTAAGAACTGTTTCTGATACAAATTTGCAACAGCTGACTTTTAAACAGCAGATGTATTCTCACAGTTCCATTAGCATGGGGATTACATGCAGAAGCAGATATCTATGCATATCCTGGTAGAATCTCTCCTGCATCAACTGCAGTAACAAAGAGACATCCTCACATCCTTTTCAACAAAAAAACCCCATGTAACAAAGTGCAACTGATCTAATTAAAGATGTTCCTGCTCACTACTGGTCCATGGGGGCTGGACCAGATGACCTTTAAAGATCCCTTCCAACCCAAACCATTCTGTGATTCTATGCTAACGGTGGGTCCAGAAATTCTTGTTTCAGAAGACTGCAGTAACATCATATAAAGAGAAGCAGAACACCTGGAAGGAAAAATCTGAAACAGTTTATATCCAATGCTTCTTACCTATGAAATTATTTTCAGGGAGCCATGAATACAACAAATTCTGCACCTCCAGGGAGTCAGGAAACAACTTTCTATATCCAAAGATTAATTCTGTCATATTCACTGTAGCTCATTTTGCACAACCCTGTGCTGATTTATCTTTTAGTTCTTTAAAAAGCAATGTTTCACAGTAATTGCAGAGCTGGTACTTGAAGAAAAGCTTACATTTTTATTCACAACAGATTTATGCTGCCATTCCATGGGATAATATTTATTAACCACAAGGGGGAAAAAAAATGTTATTAACAACACGAAAAAATTACAGCAGGGTAATTGATACAAAGATACAATTAATATTATCTTGTTCCTGGTGCTCATGGAAAGTTGGGAAAATTTCATTAACATTTTGTATCAAGCATTTATTTGCCTGGAGGAGCACATGCAGTTGAAAGCTCTCCAAAAAACAAGGCCTTGCTTCAATAACTTCAGTAGATGCCAAAGATTTAAGTCTTTGTATAAATGGGCAGAGACACCAGGGCCACTTTCATCAATCTAAGGTTGAATTTCGCATTCCTGAAGAGCTTGAGCTCTTTATAAACACCAAAGCATTGGGGTTTTTTTTTGAACATGCAAACCCCTAGATGCTTCCCACAGAACTGGGAAACAGAATTGTGAGTATAAACAAAGTATAATTCATTGTTTGATAATCATTTTCCTTTGTGTTTCTGGGTCTGGATGTCTGCCCTTTCCACTTCGGGCTTATTTTGTGTTGGTGCCAGTGCCTTTGGAGTTACTGTCATCATAGCACTGGCTGAAGCCCTCCATAATATGTGACTGGCTAAAAGTTGTACAGATACAATGAAACACTTATTTAGAAATCATAAGTATCTTAACCACAGAAAATGAGAAGTTGAGTGCAGCAGTACTAAACAAAACCCAGAGGAAGTCATGATGTCCTGAGCCATACCTCAAGGCTCACAGACGATAACTGGCTGGAGGGCTGAGCCCAGAGAGTGGTGGTGAATGCTGCCACATCCAGCTGGCAGCCAGTCACTTGTGGGGTCACCCAGGGATCAGTACAGCTATGTATGATCATTCAAGGAATTGTTTCTGCCCATATGGGGATGAAGGGATTCCTCTGCCTTAAACAGACTCAGTTAGTTAAAACCAGAAAACAATCAAGCAGCAGCATAGCCTAGGAGAAACTCTGCAGAAAAAAGCCTTCAAAGTGACCAGGGTAATTTCCTGCTTCAAATTTTAGCCAGTTCTACCAGTTAAGAAAGTGAGAACAAGAAAATACCTGTAATGTAAGTGTAAGAAGAAGAGAGATTTTTCACAAGTTGGATGAGAGAGCAGAAGAATGGAAATGTCAGAGAGCTCTTTCAGCATATCTATCTACTTTAATCACTTGAGTTTTCCATAGTCCTACAATCCATTGCACTTACAGTATCAGCAGGCATGTGAAAATTAGTTCATCGTGTGAAACTGTTCGAAACAAGAGAGCTTACCGTTGCAGCCAGCCACATGATTTCTACATTCTTTCTCTTTTTGGCCTGGATATTTTGATGGAGATTTTCTAGCAATCCCTTTAAATCATTTTGTTCTTGAAAATGTGGTAGACCTGGGAAAAAAGCATGATAAGGTTTGCTCATTAGAATGGGGCTGATGATATATTTGTGCTGAGTAAAGAATGCCCTAAAGTAAAGAACAGACCTGTTATTTACAGCCTTATTCGGGAACACAGGATAGAAAGTATCAGCTAAGTATTTAGGGAATAAGCAAACCTTATTTCTTGTAAGTTTTGTTCTAATGCTACCTTTATCTCCATTAGTTTTGAAAATCAGTAGAAACAAACAAAAATCTGTTTTTAAAAATAATTTCTTCTTGCAGTAGTGACATAAAAAGAAATGCAATTGAAATCATAATCAGAGGGGCCTAGAACCAGTTGAAAGAATATGAAACCAAATTGATTACTTGATACACTTTTGTCAAGAAGTATGATGCTTATTCAGTGGGGGGAAAAAACCCAACCCAAGCCCCAAACCTAAACCCTAAAATTTATATTCAATTCAAAGGGTAAAAATGAGACAACTACTAAGGTAGGTCAAAATCCATTCTCCTAAATTGATCACAGCTGGAATGATCTCTCTTATCAACAGGCTTATACCTTTTATCTGTAATGAATTCTGTAGTTTCCCTTATCCATGATTCATAGTATGAAGTAATTTAAATACACTCAAGAAGAACTCATCTAAAAATGTCTAAGTTGCCTTACACCTACTGTGCTGCCAAAAGGAAAAAGAATGAAGAAAAAGTACATTCAAACTAGCTTTGTAATAATCTTAATGAGGATTTTTTTTTATCTGTGTATTACAATTCCTGATCATGCAATTAGATAGTGCAGAGCATATAAATATACATCACAACCTCCTAGACTACTGCACTTCCCCTGCATCTGTTCTCTAAAACACGTAGCACATAATGAGTGCTCCACACAGCTCCTTCCACATTATGGGAATGTACCACTAGGGTAGACATTTTACTGCTTTGAAGCAGTTTTCTTTTGCTTCACAGCAAAATGCATCATCTGAGAGATGACTTCACCAGAGGTAAAGCAAGATTCTCCTAATTTATAATATTGCCAAACAAGCAGCATCTTGACTGGAGATGATCGATTGCTTAAACTCCTCGTGCCGCAAAGCAGCATTAAACCATCAAATCATTCTCATAGATTGTAAGGGGAAGAAGCCTAGAAGCACAAAACACACTCACAGATTTACTGCTGACAATACAAGTACTGCATTGTGATGCCATGTAAGAAACCCTTCATTTGCAGGATTTCTAAACCTTGCATGCATCCCTCTTCCCACATGAAACAAAACCCTACAACCTCCCTTCAGGTGTTGCGGACAGCAATGAAGTCTCCCCTTGGTTGGACCTGATGATCTCTCTGGTCTTTTCCAACCTTATTGATTCTATGATTCTATGAAAACTGGGCAACACTGATGCTGCTGTGAGTGTTTGGTATCAAACCAGCAAGACTACCTCTCACAGGTTTCTCTGATTTTGTGTTTTTAGATGTTTAAACTCAGTTCTAAGGTGTTCTTTACAACTAATTCTGTGCTACTAAACAACAATCACACATGGAAGTTTTTAAGGCAAAGCTGGATGTGGCTCTGAGCAACCTGATCTAGTGTGAGGTGTCCCTGTCCATGGCAGGGGGGGTGGAACTGGATGATCCTTGAGGTCCATTCCAACCCTGACAGTTCTGTGATTTTTGTAGCCTCGCTATTGATAGCTATTCTGTAAAAGCAGCACTATCTTGATGCCTAAACCAGAAATACATTTGGTTGGCATTTCCAGCAGGAATCATTCTGGGAGCACATTGTTGGTTATTGTTTTCAGAGCTCTCTATTAGAGAATTAAAGAGATTAAGGAAGGTGAGTGACAGAGTGCATATTCATCTAAAAGAAGATAGAAAGTCAGTGTTTGGCATGCACATCACGTGCAGCTGAAGACTTTTAATAATTGGGAATAGAGAGAAAGGTAGAATGTTATTGGCAAGGGGAATTACAGAGATGAGAGAAAACCCAATAGTAAAGGTGGTCATACCTTTATAGAAGTGGAACATTTCATTCATTGAAATGGAATATATGAATAAAGCACCAGGCAGGTGAGGCTGCCTAAGGATGGTGAATGCAACAGCTTGCCCAACAGGGCTGTGAGCCCTCAAATTCTGTCTGGCTTTATGAGCACTATTTGTAACTTTACAGCTTTGTGAATGGTCCTGCATTTATTTTGTAGCACAGGTTTGGCACTACAGGAAACTGCCTGGAAAGGGATGACAAAACCATCAAGGAGTTATCTGTACTCTCACTTGGCTACAACACCAGGGCTGCTGCTAGCTTCAGTGGAGGTTTATCTTCCTAAGAACGTGAGCACAGAGGTGGGGGAACTAGGGAGGAGTTGAAGGCCTCCTCCAGCTGAACAGCTTGGAGAGCTTCACTTCTTTTCAGGGAACTGGTTTAAAAGGGTGAGTGTGTATAATGGCAGCGAGTTACTGGGAAGCACAGTGGAACCAGAAGGTGCTTTATGTTCTGTAAAATTTGGACAAAGAACACAGCCAAATCTTAGAAGTAGAGAAAAAGCAAGAAGGTAATAACCAGAAGAGACATGATGTATTGGACAAGTGTAGTTCTCAAAAGCCTGCCCCGTCTGGAAGAAGTCCAGGCAGCCTGTGTGGCTCACTAATAATCCTGCTACAGGAAGACAGTTCATGGTTAGTTTCTGTTCATGAAAAGCAGCCAATACTATCTGCATGCAAATTTTTGCTCTTATATAATCAGATTTATTTATGAGGTAGTAGATCTACCTCAGACTTAACCTCAGATGAGGTTAGTTTTTCAGGATGCTTTCTTGGCAAGATTCCCCTAAATTAACTATGAGTTTCCTTGTAGGAATCCTGGAGATGTGGGTGGATGGATTGGCTTAGTGCCCACCGTTTAGGAACAGAGTTTTCACTTCTGTCCAAATTATTAACAAATTAAAACCATGCTGATACAAAAGATAAACATGTACACACAGTGACACATCAGATATACCTGTATGTACATGCATACAGGTAATTTGCAGAAGTAATCAGCAGAAGGTGCTCTGTAAGAGAACCAGAGTTTTGCACAGGAATTTAACCAGCAGCATTCCCCATGAGGAGTCACTCATCTATCCTAAAGGATGACAGACTTTAGATTCATAGAATCGTAAAGTTGTCAGGGTTGGAAGGGACCTCAAGGATCATCCAGTTCCAAACCCCCTGCCATGGGCAGGGACACCTCACACTACAGCAGGTTGCTCAGAACCACATTCAGCCTGGCCTTAAACACCCCCAAGGACAGGGCTTCCACCACCTCCCTGAGCAATCTTTTCCAGTTTCTCACCACCCTCATGGTGAAGAATTTCTTCCTAACACCTAATCTGAAGCTACCCATTTCTACTTTTTGCTCCAATCCCTCTATAGTCCTTTCACTACCTGACACCCTAAAAAGTCCCTCCCCAGCTTTCTTGTAGGCCTCTTTCAGATGTTGGATAAGGTCTCCTTGGAGCCTTCTCTTCTCCAGATTCACCCCTCCTTAGCCAAAGGGAAGGAGCAGAGACCTACATCCAAGCTATTTAAAATGAGGCTGCAAAATCTGCAACATTTGGGAATACAGTTTAGGCACTAAGACTACATTAACAGGATGAGACTGACACAAACAGTCTTTTCAGTGTTTGCTTTCAACAATCAGAGCAACAGAACAGTAATGTTTATGACACCAAATTGGAATGCAGGGCCCATTCTAGTGGAACCATGATATTCATATTAGTGATATTATGATGTGGCTCATTGCTTCTATTTGCATCTGCAGATTTCTCAGTGGTTTGCCATACCTTAAAACATTTGCAAAATCAGAATGGAGGGAATAACTGAAACCAATGAAAACACCACTGAGTATTTCTGTACCAATATAGTAGGCACAGACTGTCCTCTACTTGCACTATTAAAAAGCATATTATATTAATAATTTAAAAGAGCTGTTTAGTTCATCATTACTCTGTTTCATTCTGCTGGTAGTTTCTGCTGTGGCACTGTGCCTGCAGTCACTATTGGCTTCAGCAGAGCTGTATGGAATGGGTTCTGGGATTGAGCCCTAAACATAAAAAGCTGCACAGCAATACTGTGCTAACATTACTTCCTTGTAAACTTTCACCCATCAAACCTTTCCAAAGCCATAACATTCTGTGATTTGGACATTGCATTGTAGTGTACTCACAATCAGGAGGCATTTTTTCTGTAAACAGCTTGTAATATTCTTTTAGAAGTTCTAAGTTTTCCTGGTTAATGTTTTCTTGCAAAGTGGTATCTCCAAACCTATAGAAAAAACAAAAAAAGAGTACAACAGAATGATGCAAACCCCCATAAACTATACCAAAAAGCAAAGGTAATTATCCTTCTGAATGATTTCTTTGCATAAAGCACATATTCTTTCCCCCTTCACAAATCCTGAATAAACACAAGGGCTCTTTGTGGGAATTTCAAATGGCACCACAGGCAGACAATACCGCCTCCTACGTCTCTTAATCTTGCTCAGGTGGATCAGTTTCTACCAAGCTGGATGATATCAAAGGCACAAAAGATGGAAGAAATGCAAGTGACAGGTGGAAAACCTTCTGAAAAAAGGCATTTCTGCTCTGATCTGAGAATATTTGCTATAAATAGTCAAATTGATTACTTCTCTGAGCCCTTTCTGCCCTACACTGCTCCAGAGCTGTTAGTTATCTTGGTTTCTTGTACCAGAAACTAATGAGAGAATCATTTCTCTGCCGTTGAGCAGTGATTTCATCCTTAAGCTTCACAGAGTTACGACCCACAGGCTAGCTGGCTTCAGTGGGCTGTGTGGAAGCTTGCTGCAGCACAGACCTCAGCAGTCACTCCACAGTGCTGCAGCCAGCTCAGGACTGTGTTTGGGCACTTCTTGCAGCAGTCAGGTCTGCTGGGAACACATCACCCACATCCTCATTATCCTTCACAGAAAACCCAGACATCATCAGGATGCTGTTATGCTTTGACATGAACTGACTATAGCTATATGATTCTATATAGGCAAAGATCATCCTCTGTGAGAGCAGATTTTCTGCAGCAGCCAGTTTCACACAGGCTAAAATAACAGTAATAACAATAAAAATTATCTCCTAGTGCCTCTGCTGTGAGAGATATGAGTGAAAAGGCAGGAGCATCCCTTAGGTCGTTAGGACCAAGTTTTTGGGGCTCATCTTTAGAATAGCCCTGAAATGAAGAAAAGGAAGACAGAAAAGGAAATAAAGGAATATGGAAAGACAGACAGACAGGAAAGTGAGAAATTCAGGTAGAGAAAAGGGGGCACATATCAGAAGACAGCAAAAAGGGGATCAAAAAAGGGGATCAAAGACAGAAAACACTCAGCCATTTCCTCAGCAGCCATCACTGCACATGAGACTATTCAGACATATGCTCAACTAAGCTTGATTAAAAAATGTGATGTTTCCATCTAATAAATATTTTTTTCCCCTCTAGAAATTTACCACAAGACTTTATTTCTGGCCTCATGATCGTTTTCCAACAAAAAATTTTGCCAAAAAGTCATGCAGAGTGTTTCTGATCTCAAAGACAAGTGTGCAGGCTTAGCAGCTCAGCAACATTTGAAGTTAAGTCTAATACATACAGCTGTAAGGCTGTGCAGGAAAGCTTCCTCTGCATGGAATAATCCAAACTAACTTGCTTGACAGATATAGAAATTAGTATTTTTTTACTAAACTTTATTTACTTCATGTTGATTTACTTACTGTATTTTAATTGATGGCTTGCTCTGTGCACAGGGTAAAATCACCACTGGGAACAATCATAGAATCAATAAGGTTGGAAAAGACCTCAAAGATCATCAAGTCCAACCTGTCACCCAACACCTCATGACTCACTAAGCCATGGCACCAAGTGCCACGTCCAATCCCCTCTTGAGCACCTCCAAGAACGGTGACTCCACCACCTCCCTGGGCAGCACATTCCAATGGCTAACAACTCTTTCTGTGAAAAACTTTCTCCTCACCTCGAGCCTAAACTTCCCTTGGTGCAGCTTGAGACTGTGTCCTCTTGTTCTGATGCTGGTTGCCTGGGAGAAGAGACCAAGCCCCACCTGGCTACAAACTCCCTTCAGGTAGTTGTAGAGAGCAATAAGGTCTCCCCTGAGCCTCCTCTTCTCCAGGCTAAACAATCCCAGCTCCCTCAGCCTCTCCTCACAGGGCTTGTGCTCAAGACCCCTCCCCAGCCTCGTTGCCCTTCTCTGGACACATTCAAGTGTCTCAATATCCTTCTTACATTGATGCCACCATTCTTCCTGTCACTTCACTTTCCAGACAGACATCTTTTGACACCTACTCATCTCCAAGACTTCCTATGTCCAGGCCATTTCTGAATCTTGTCCAATACTTCTTCAGAGTGTTATAACATACATTCCTCCCTGCATATCCCACCTATCTAAGCTCTCTTGAACTTGCTGCTTGGTTTCTGCATACTCCTTTTCTCTGATTTTGGAAAACCATGATGTGTTCTAGTCACAATTGTCATGACTGATTTTTTGGCTCTGTATCACTTTGGTCACATCATTCCACTCATAGCATCACTTCTTCCTTCTTCACAGCATCAAGAATAAGCTATTTTCATTTTCAAGAATTTTTCAGGTTCTCTAACCAAACATTCAACTCTTTCATCAGTAAAATGCCAGTCCTTACTGACTTCTGATTCAGCCTGTGCCTCCCATTTCAATTTTCTACCTGACTTTTCTCACCCATAACCACTCACAACTCAGGGAAGTTTCCTGTAAACAAGGCTACTCGATGGTATTCCTTAGAAGCCTTCCTTAAAAGGCTATACTTTTTACTTTTCTATCTACAAAGAACAGGATGTGAAACTCCTGCTGTCCTTAATTTCTTTCTTATTGAACAACTTAATGGTTTTTCACTGTCTGCCTCTGTTTCCCCAGCTACACCTTTGGCCTTGAGTTTGTAGTGAACGTGGTTTAAAGATCTGTATTATTGTCTCTTGGATGCTCTGTTAATAAAAGCAGTAAAAAGAAAATGTAGCTGTCTCACTGTGGAAGTCTACCTTGCATTTTTAGAACTGCACAAAGTTGGTAATTTAACATGATTGACAGATACCTTTCTTTTCGAAGGGAAAATAAATAGGTTGGTGAAAAACTGACCATTATTGTACTTACTAATTAGTTTCTGGCAATCTTTTCAGAGTATTATTAACACCTCAGAAATGTAGCCAGATTTTGGAAGGTTATAATTTAAAGAAAACCAACTGATAATGCCATCAGCCTTCATGTTCCTACAAATATGTTATTAATGCATTTCCTGTTGTGAACTACCACACCTGATTATGGCTTAGGTTGGATGTGACCTCAGAGATCATCTACTCCAACCTCCCTGCCACAGGCAAGAACACCTCTCAGGTAGACTTAGCTGCTCGAGGCCTTGTCCCATCTGGCTTTGAACACCCTCAGACAGGAGGCATCCACAACCTCCCTGGCAACTGATTCCAGAGTCTCATCACCCTTGCACTGAAGAACTTCTTCCTAAAATCCAGTCTAAACCTATTCTCCCTCAGTTTAAAATCATTCCCCCTTGTCCTATTGCTAGATACCCTTATGAAAATTCCCTCTCCAGCCCTCCTGTAGGATCTCTTCAGGTACTGGAAGGCAGCTGATCTCTTTCTACTTTGTGACTTGTTAACTTCAAACCCCCCATGATGATAATAAGAATTTCAAATCCTCAAACTCATGCTTGAGAAGGCCAAAGTACTGTATGGAAACAAATCTCTGTGAAACAGAAACCTATTTTATAGATATCCAAAGGAAACTTAGGGTTGATTGTATGAGAAAATCCTGCATAAGGTCGTATCTTCCCTTGGACCGTTCTCATTATTTAGCACTGCTTCATAGCTTGTGCTTATTTCCTTTAATGCTTTTATAAATACACACCAATGTGGGGTGGCCCAGGATTTGGTTTTAATCCTGGGAGATACCCTGGACTAGGCCAGAATACTTGGAGAGAAAATAAAACACATTTTTCTCTTACCTTTCTGCAAGTGTTTGCTGTTCATTGATTCCAACATTAAAGAGTACTGGATACATACGAAGCAGCTTTCCCTCTTTAATCTCTTGTGGCAGCAACTCAAACATTTTTGCTGGAAGCTGGACCTCTATAATGTAATGTTCACTAGGAAAATTGAAAAGCAGAGTGAAGATGGGATAATCGATTGGTTTGCTTGAAATCATAACCTTCCTAAATTATAGAGAAGAGGAAGACTTAGAAATCAGTTTCCCCACTTTTCCCCTCAATTGTATTGAGCCATACAATGTGACAAGAGAGCTTGGCTGTTTTAAGACCATAAGCTACACAGAAAAAGGCAGGGATATATAATTATACTCTTAGATACTGCCTTCTTTACTGAAATGAAAATAGAACTAAAGATGAAATCAATAAATAAAAAATGAGTCTTCTTCTACAAAAATATCAATGAGACCATCTCAAGTCTTCAAATGCATCTTGGTGAATTACAAAACCAACTTCCTTTCAGAAGCCATAACTTGATCCTCTACCCATTTTAAATGCAATATAAGCAAAAACCCAAAGCAAAATTCCTATTTACTTCAGTGGCTGGATTTTCTCCCTGGGGATAGAGAGCATCATCGATAACAGCATTGACTCTGTGAAGATAACTGAAGGCTTATATACAAACATGAACCCTGCTTTAGGAGAAGGAATAGGATTTACAGAAGTTCTAGCTTTATACGCTTGTGTTTGGCCTGACTTTGCAAGAGCCATGTTACTTGGGCTGCTAGTCCAAATTCTGACCATGTGGAGCCCTCAAGCTCGATTTCACCCGTCTCTGAGGATTGATGTCTGACCTCGCAAGAGAAAAAAACGGCATAGTGGTAACTTGGTTTTCTTTCTGTTAATAGAGTTATTGGTTTAATTAAAACCAGAACAGACTAGAAACAAATTCATTTGTCTCCAGAATTTGGCATTTTAATCAATCAGAGAGGACCAAGTTGATAACAAAGACTTCAATTTTCTCTCTTGGAGAGCAGATTCGGTATACCACCAAGTAAGAATAGTACTGCAGCAACATGATGGATTCTGCAGGATCCTACCTGCAGAAACCAGGCCTAGGAGGACTTCAGATAGAAAGCTTTTTGCATCTACTAAAATAATCTATCAGGGAGTCCCTCCAACCCTTATTTTACTCCATCATGTGCTTGCTAAAGAATACAACCTGCACTGTCCACATGTGGAATTTGGGGGAGGAAAGGCAGAAAAGACAAAGAGCTGTTTTCTGCAGTAGCTCTGACACTTTTGACAAGCTGGAGGGATGAACAGCACTTCCTCAGTGCAGATCAACAGCTTCAGCTTAGAAGAGCTAGCGGTTGTGTTTGAACCTCTGTCCTGCCCATATATCTGAGAACACAATGGAATCGATCCAGTACAGACTACAGACTGAAACAAATTACATTCAGATAGGGCAACAGTTTATGCATTGGCAGGGGCTAGAACTAGTGTTCGATCTTTGAGCAAATGCCCTCCTAAGGGCTTTTACCAGTTTTGAATGCCCCAGAGTGAAGGAGGGGGGAAAAAACCAAACAGGGACAAAAAGAAGCTGTTCTGCTCCCCAGTTAAATCTGTTTGGCTTGCATTTTGTTCCATTAATTCACCTATGTGAAGGAAATGGAGAATTAGCAAGGATGGCTGTAAAGAACTCTGTATAACCGATCTTTGCTCAGCTGCATTCATTCTCAGCCCACATGTGAGCACCCCAATCTGCTGTCAGGTGCTACCAGCACATTTTCCTGTGATGGAGTGCTTCCATGAGGTCAAAAAGAAATGTTAGCTTAGTCTAATTCCAAGTGCACAAACTACTGAACCAAAATGTCACCAGCTCACTGCACTGCTACATTTCACACCCCCACAATCACTACAAATCTTTCATTGTGTGAAAGAACATTTGAGAAATGCTGACCTTTAGGCACGATAAATTAACATCAGCACCATTTGAGAGCCGCCTTCTTTTTCAAGGCATTTTTGGAAGTCTCAGACATAATCCCTCTTAAATTTGAAAAAAATCTGTAACCAATTGTGCAATGAAAAGAACCCACTCCTGATCACGTAAGGAAAAGGCTATCAGGTTGTGACAGCTGTCTAGAAAGTTCAGGAATGGTACTGAAGTCAGATGGGACTAAAATAAAAATGATTCATAGAATGGTAGGGGTTGGAAGGGCCTCCTGCAGATCATCTGTTCCTACCCGCTGATAATGCAGGTTCACCTAGATCAGGGTGCACAAGAACATGTCAGGAGGGTTTTGAAAGTCTCCAGAGAGGGAGACTCCCCAGCCTCTCTGAGCAGCCTGCTCTGGTGCTCCAGCACCTCCACAGGAGTTTCACCCTAAGTCCAAGTGAAGCATCCTGTGTTCTAGTTTGTACGTGCTGCCCCTTGTCCTTTCACCAGGCACTGCTGAATTCAAAATGCTGAAGTCTGGAGGGCTTGTTTGATATCAATTCACCAAAAGTCTTATAGGTCTTATGCTTCTACTTCAACAACAAACAGCAGTAAATGCTCTCACTATGTGGTTTCTCTCTTTAATAGTACAGAGATGCCAGGTGATTTTGGCATGAGGTGGATAAGGCAGCCAGTGCTTTTTTCAATGAGAATCGAAAGTCAGAACGGAAGTTTTAACCTTTAATGATCTCTCAGGAAGGCAAGGTGGGAAAATCTACTGTGTTTAAGAGAGTAAATTATAAAGCATCACCTCAAAATAAATTATATGCATTTAGGAATTAAATATTTGAATGCATTTGATTTCACTAAAACAAGGCTGCTTAAGAACATCCCTCCCATCAGGTGTCTTTGCCTTATTTCCCAATATTTGTTGTCAAAGACAGACAAGCACTTGTAGTCCTGTTCAGAGGCTTCGAACAATTAACCCCAGGCAGCTGTGGGCCATGGTCCCTGCAGATACTTGTAGCTGCTGAAGTCCCACTCTTAGCTCTTTGCAATAAGCACAAACCAAGTCATTTCAGCGCACCTCTGCTTTGTGCTGCAAGGGAGAAAAACCTGCACACGCGGCCAGTCACTGCATCTCTGCCTCAAGCAGCTTGGCTTTCAGATAAGTGACAACTTTTCAGATCACCTCAGCATGGCTGTTACGTGCTAGTCCCATGGAGGGCTTCATGGCAAACATGGTGACCAACCCTGCCTCAAAGGTCATGTGCACAAATATGTACTTCCAGAAAATTCTTTGATACTAAGTGTTAACTATTTCCTGCCTATAATTAAGGAACCTGAGTGCCTACATGGGACTTCATTTCACCTGGATGCTTGGAGCCAGCCAGCCACATCAGCAGGTTAGTGCACACAGCGCCACGCTCTTTGGATTGATTTGTTTGTGTACTCAGAATCTCAGTCTTAAGCAATTCCCCAGAAAAACAATTACAGGTCAACACTCTGACTCTGCAAGATAAGAATTTCTAGCTTGATTTTCTGTCTTGCATTTCTACAGTCCCGCAGTCTCATTTTATCGAGCCAAACCAAATTATCATCCAAAATGATCTAAAAATGGTGGGGGGTTGAAACATTAATTAGAAAATAACTAGCTTTTCCTCTCTCTACTCTTGTTGACTTCCAATGCTGTCTGATAGGAGCTGTCTCATCACAGCTCTAACAGGACAGGGGATCCTCCACATAAGCCTTAAAGTTGTTTTTTAATTCCACACCCCCCTCCCCCGCCCCCCACCCCCTCTTTTAAACTGATTCCATCCAGTGAATACCTGGCAGTAAGTACAGTAGAGCAATCACAGGCAGTAACTCTTCTTCCTAAGGACTGACTACTCCATCAATCCAGAATGCCTGAGGCAGCTTAAAGCTCCAGCCTCTTTCAAGCCAAGGACCTCCTGGTGTGACAGTTGAGCGTACCGCAGTAACGGCAGCAAGCCAGCACACGGAGCTGCTGGATTTTTCACCATTTTTGACTGCTGTGATTTACGAAGGATTTATTTCTTCTGTTTTATCTGCGCCCCGTAATTGCTCTTAATTATCCCCGATGTGTTGTCTATCACACCCTGGCCTTCCTGCTATTTATTTCAATCCTTTCTCGGAAGGCCCCTTGGATGAGAGTGAATCATCCAAAATGATTAGGTAAATCAGTGGTGAAAGCCTCCTTCAGACGAAACACATCTTTTCTAAAAGTTGCTGCTTTTAGCTGAATTTAATTTACAGCCTACTTAAGAATAATGATACTATTAAGGAAGTGATTTCTGCAAAAAGTAACAACATTTGGGGCTTCATACTAGAATAATAATGAAGATGAAAAAAAAAATCCATTCCTTCTGGGTAGCATTTTTTGTTAACCCTCTTATAGCCACAAGTAATGAAGTATTTGAGTGTGTTTTCTGATATTCAGCAGTATTCATGATGTATTCGTTGCTTTATGCAAGGATTTCTGAGGTGTCCTGTGTGACTTTCAGCAACTAAGACAGGCTTCCTTTTTCAAAAGTGAGCACTAAGGTTTGGCATCTGAGTTTTCAGTTTCCACCTCAAGACAATGAAAGCTTAACTCTCAGAAATCCAGTTTCAGCAGTCACTCACACTGAAATACAAGTTCTGGACACCTTAAAAAACAAAGTTTCTTCAGTCAGTGGCCCCTTGTGTAAATATGGAACTTGTCATCTCTCTGCAGATTTTCAATTTAGTATCCTTACATGAATAGACTAGATTAGAATAGAATAAAACAGAACAGAACAGGTTGGAAGAGACCTTTGAGATCATCGCGTCCAACCTATCATCCAACATTATCTACTCAACTAAACCATGACACCAAGCACCCCATCCAGTCTCTTCCTAAACACCTCCAGGGATGGTGACTCCACCACCTCCCTGGGCAGCACATTCCAACGGCAAATCACTCTTTCTGGGAAGAACTTCCTAACATCCAGCCTAAACTTCCCCTGGCACAGCTTGAGACTGTGTCCTCTTGTTCTGGTGCTGGTTGCCTGGGAGAAGAGACCAAGCCCCACCTGGCTACAACCTCCCTTCAAGGAGTTGTAGACAGCAATAAGGTCTCCCCTGAGCCTCCTCTTCTCCAGGCTAAGCATCCCCAGCTCCCTTAGCCTCTCCTCACAGGGCTCGTGCTCCATGAAAAAATGCAACAGAAACTCTGCACAACCCAGACACTCCTGCTGAATTTGATGAATAATTAGAACTTTCAGCTTTTCATCAGGGAAGTAACCTAGAGCTCGTATTACTACCTGCTTTACAAATCCCTAGTACCTCATTACATCCTCATTCACCTCATGGAAAATAAAACCACTGCACTTTCCATATAACAGAGTTTAGTAACAAGAAAACAATTATCTGGGTTTTTCTTCATTTCCTACAGAGTAAAACTTCCTTCCCAGAGGCTCCAGGGAAAAGAATTCTTACCGCCTTCCAGTTATAATAGGTAAAAAATCTTCTGATTTGGCTTCAATGACTTTAAACATTACTTTCTGCAGATCTGAAATTCCCACAGCCATGTCTTCCAGCATCCCTGCTTCTTCACCTATATGGAAAGATTACAGAGGTTATTAAGGGAGCTGACAGATCAGTCATTGAATAGGCTACAGGAAAGCAATATGGGGATTATATTTTCCAGTCTGTGCATCTAGAAATCACAGCCCTAAATCCACATTAAAGTAACCTACATAAAAGCAGACTGATTTTTAGAACTGCCAACAATTTTCTGTGGCCTAAATGATAACTGTAAGTATTAAGCATCCCTGAAAAATCAGTCTGCTCTGTATGGGCACAGAAGAACCTCGGGAAAGCTATTTTTGTCCGTTCTGAAAGTGGTTTTAAAGACTGTCCTGCTGACAGAGGACAAAGGTTTTGAGAATAACAATGAATATCATGCAAAAGGGAGAAACCACAATTGCTTGTGTTCTAAAGAGCTGCACAAATGCTAAATCCTTCTGCTTGGGTCAAAATCTCTAATTTGGGGGAAGGATTCCAAACCACGTAGTTCAAAGCATTTTGAAACATATGGCAATTTCTCCCTCCAAATGTCCTTTTAAATACCTATCAAATGATGGCATCTGGGACAAGATAGGAATTAAACATTTGTCAAGCTACCTTCACATCACCAACACTGGCAAGATCAGGACAGAGGCTGGTAGAGTCAGTCACTGTTCATAAATTTGTTAGCTTCATAAACCTGCTATTTTTGCTCAGGCCAGATGTCCATACAAATGGAGACAGTTTTTATTTAAACAAAACTTCTACCAGCTGTACCAAAGGAGTCTCCTGTATTTAAGACAATGTAGTTCAGCACTCTGCATGGAATAATTAGCAACTAGTGTTCTCAGAGGATTTGAGAATAAAAGAAATGAGACATTTTTAACACAGAATTGGCAACACAGTATCAATGACTCGAGCTGTGCTATTAGAAGGAAGCCTGCTGTCTCCCAAGGATAATATTTGTTGATTCATTAAGACAGATCACTGGAAGCAAAACAGAGGTTAAAATAAGAACCTTCTGGGTCAACTTCTGCTCTGGATGCAGAGAGACATTTGTCCAAGAACAATACTTACTGTATGTACTAAGGAGTCCTTCATATTGCACAAGCAATCCAACAGTATGAAGCTGTTGTAGAAATCCTTGATCACGTAAGCCCGTGTGCAGTTTGATTATAAAGCCACAGACCAGCCCAGCAAGCTACAAAGACCATGAGAAATGTGTAATTAACAGATTTACTGCTATAACATAGTCAGAATGAGGCTTCCTGTCATTATACACCACAGAAGTAATATTGATGTATTTGACAAGCCAGGGTATTTTTCTTCAGTGACTACATACATAATTTCCTATATTACTAAGGCACATTTTGGGGTGTAAAAAGCAGGGAAATATTCCCTTAATTTATATTAGATAAGCTTAGTTCATTTTGTAGTGTTGTGTTACACTCACATAAGCAAGACCAGAGCCTCTGTTAGCAGGCTATAAATACATAAGGTCGTGAATTATGATGGATTTGAAAGCAGTGGGGCACCTCAAAGCAACTGAATCTCCTTGGCAGCTCCAGCCCAGCTCCCCAATTATGTTAGGAAAAGCATATAATTTAAGGAAGAAATCAGGCAAATCATTCAGGGAAAAAATTATCTGGAAAACATGATATACAGGAGGAGATCTTCTGCTATTTACCAAGAGACATCAAGTCTGAGAAGAGATGTGTTTTCAAGCACATAAGCTGCTGCTGCAAACTGAAAATGAAAAATATCATCTGTTCTTCATTTCCAAGGTGATGAGGATTAAAAGAAAACAACCTAGCTTTAGTAGCAGTAAGGAACATTCAAAGCTGGACTGGAGAACTTCACCCAAGCGAAGGGTGAGGATACTGACATATAGCCTAGGAAGAGTAAAAATAGCTTTACACATCCTTCTTTGTGCAAAAGGGAGTTATAGGGAACCTTTTCCAGTCCATTGCAGATCTGCTTCTCTGGCTCAATGGTACAGTTACTATGGATCTTCATTTACTATTATTTATCTCTCACTATGACATATTTAAGCATTTGGAATGGAAAAGACATGAAAAGGTTGTGTTAAATTGGGAAAAGAAAAAAGAAAACCACAATAAAAACATCAAACCACACCCACTGGCATGAGGAGTAGGACTAATTACAGCAACAACAGGAGATTAGTGACACAAGACAACCTACTGCTTGACTAAAGACGATGTCTCTTCTTAGGGTCAGCATCAAACATTGTGGCAAACCACAGGCAAGTTCCTGGAGCAGAACAAAAGCCATCGATTGCTTCGCCCTGGTCACCACCTCTCCCATGCAGTCCTTCAGTGTAATCACCAGGGGATAAAGCTGCTCATACCAGTCACCTAGAACAAAACAGATCATCTGTTCCAGAACTGAAAACTTGCAGTGAAAATCCTTTTCCAAATGGAAATAAGGCTGGCAGTGGCTGCAGAGATTAGCCTACATTTTTAAGTCACCCTGCAGCTCCACCTTACAGCAAGTGGCACCAGAGAACCTTCTTAGAGGCAAGACGCTGGTTTGACACCAAGACTGGGGCTAAACCTTTGGCCTGAATCCAACTACATCCTGAAAAAAAAGAGGTTTTAACAGACCTAACTTCTCTGTAAAACTTGACATTGGAGTGTCACAACCAGAGCATACAGGGATACAAATGAAATCTCCCTAGCACAAACATGAATCCAGTGGAGATGAGCATCTCCTGTTCTTCCCAACACCGACAGCTTACTATCTACAGAAACAAAGTACCATCAAAAAAGTGGGGTGGGGGGACAGCCTATATGTAAGGTAATAGTGGGCATAGGAAGGCAAAATAGCAGAGCAAGCAGGTATCTAGAAGGATATTACCTGCTTAATGTATAGGTTGGAGAAGTACTAACCCTAAGGTACCGCTCCTTTTTACTTTCTATATTGTTCTCTTTAAATATTTAGGGATATTGAACTCATTATTTTTTTAGCTACTTTGAGCAGAGAGGTTCAGAACTATCTTGTAATATGTTTTGCTCTGTTAAATTATATGCTAGGAAGATCAGATAAAACAAGCTAGTGAAATGCTTCAAAACGGGACTCCTTCATACATTGCAAATGAAATGAAGTGATAACTAGGAACGGAGGAAAATCAGAACAGCTTATGCAAACTTGCCCAACTACCCAAGCTGCTCCTGAATTTTTCAGGATTTAATAAACTCAGACCTGAACTGTAGTTGTATATGGTTTTGCCTACCCAAGTGGGACAAATAATCAAATAAAATCAAAATAACACAAACCAGCCTCCCTCGGAATCCACATCTCAGCTTCATTGTTACAGTTTAAAAAGGAAGAGAAATCGACAGCCCAGAAGAATCTATATGAAAATAGGGAGTGTAACTGACTTAATATAGTCCATCACTGACTCATATTTTCTGTAGATTAGTGTAATTAAGAATCAATGATAATTAAAATCTGTTCAAATTGTAATTATGTGGAAGATAACAGCATGATGTTTCAGGTAACATTCTGAGGGAAGCCAATGAAAGACTCATTAGTACTGCGGAAGTTCTTCAAGCAGGAACACGTAGCTGCCTGTTGCAAAGTCAGTTTGGCCACGCTCCAGAAACACATGTAAATGATTAAAACCCTAGCCAGGAAGACTGGAAAGAACTTTGGAAACCAGGAGAAACTGGTGGGGGGAAGGCACAGGAAAGAGGGAAAAGGAGCAAGGAGAGTGCAGTCACAAAGAACGACTTGGCTTCCTCAGCAAATCATGTCTTTGTGGTCAGAGGACACTTTTTAACACACTCATATGCATTTACGTGTGAGTAATGCACACCTAAGAACCATCCCCTGGAACACATCAGTTAGGTGTCACAGCCATCATGAACAAAACAGAACAGAAGCCATGCCTAGCTTCATGCTCCAGCCAAGGGGTGATTTTCTCCATGCCATTGACTAAGAGAGGACTGATCCACCATGTGTACACACTTCAAAGAGACTGATGAAAAAAAATAATGGAGAGCTTGCAGAGGAGAGCTACCAAGATTTAGAGTTTAATCTCCTTAAGCCTACGAAAAAGGCTGAGTAGCAACTTGATTCCCCCTCTCCGTGAAGAGAAAATAACAAGTACTAACAGGGCTGTTTATTCCAGGGGAATAAAAGCAGAAGAACAACCAAAGGTCAGAGGCTGCTGGGACACAGTCAAATTTAGAACTAAGGCAGACAACAAAGTGTGACATACTGGAAGCCAGACTCGCAGATCAGATGAGCTAAACTCTGCTTTCAAGTCAGGAAATCATAGGTCTAGGAAGAAATGGGCAGATTCACATTGGAAGTTCTTCCCCATGAGGATGGTGAGACACTGGAACAGGTTACCCAGGGAGGTGGTAGAAGACTCATTCCTGGAGGTTTTTAAGGCCAGGCTGGATGTGGCTGTGAGCAACCTGATCTAGTGCGAGGTGTCCCTGCCCATGGTAGCGGGGTTGGAACTAGATGGTCCTTGAGGTCCCTTCCAGCCCTAACAATTCTATAATTCTAATTTATTAAACAATAAATAAATGCCAAGGAAAGCAACTGCTGCAGTAAGATCAAAGGATGCAGTGCATGCTGAACCAGTGAACAGGGCTGTATGTGATAAGAACAGCGTTTGTTGTTTGTTTCTTTCTTGAGTACCTGAAGAAAAAGACCATACCTGGCCACTTCAAAGCAGACCTAAGGTACAGCTAACAGACATCTGTTCCACTCTCATAGGAAAGCGGGGCTGGATACAGACACAGTCAAGGATCTTGCAAGTACACTGACAGTCAGGACAAGAGAAAAAGCTGAGTTTCTAGAGCTAGCCATGCTTTGTGAACCTGCTATTACAATTTCAGGTTATGTGACTAGGGCTAAAGAGCTTTACTAACACTCTTTCTCACAAAAGAGGGGGGGTCACATACTGGCCTCAAGTCACATAATACTTAGATCTGTTTCTACTGAGCTGCCACCAAACCAGCCAGTCCGCTCTGGGTATTTCTGCTTCTTTAGGAGCATAACTTTCTACTTGTCCTTACCGACCTGCATCCTAATATTTCAGTGCTCCATTTCATCAAGATCTATTCTAATCCTGCTCCCATGGTGCTTAAAGCCTCTCCCAGCTTTAAGCATCTGCAAATTTTATAAGCATCATCCATATTTCATAAGCCAAGTAAGTAATGAAAATATTAAATACTACTGGACCCAGAACAAATGTAAGTGGATTCTACTTCATGCAGCCCTTCTGGTTGGCAGTAAACAACTGATAACTACCTTCTGTTGTGATTTTCCAAGTTGTTTTGCACATATCTTGTAGTAGCTTCAACATCCATTTTCTTACAAGGGTTTTTTTTTGTTTCCAGAGACACTATGTGTTTGGGGCACTAATGTAACAAAATGTGTAATTTCTTGTCACCAATAGTTGCATTAAGAAGGAATTAAAAGATTTTAAATTCTCAAGGCCATTTTTCCATTAATGGATGTTAATGCTAAATAGTAAAAATAAATCCCACGGAGTATTTAATGTCCCAAAGAATACAGAGCTTTACTTACATAGGCAGCAGAAAACTATCCAAAAATGCTATGCAGGGAAAGAGAAATTGTTTTCTTATAGAATAGAAACAGGATTGCTCTTGCCAATAAGAAAGCACACCCTCGTGTGATTAAGTTATCCATAACACTCATCTGCTTGCTCAGAGAATTTTTGTCCACAGTTAGTAAGCATGTCCAGTCCCCAGAAGGTGGAGCTCGTTAGTAAATCTACGAGGAGGAGTGCAATGGTTCTTGCAAACAGTTATTTATGAATGGACCACTACATTCTCCTGTTTATCCTTTTATTTGAACACAAATTTGGCATGTTAAGACCGAAGGAGGAGGTGCAGCACAGTCTGAGGTCTCAGAAAGGCAACTCTAGGCAAATATTTATGTAACTGCTCAATCTCTGGTCTGTTAAAATCATCATATGCCACCTGTTATAATGCAGGATATCCTGTTGCAGATACTCCAGTAAAAACGTAAATTGAGATCACTCATTAACCACGCACAAAGCTCCAAATACTCCTCAGAAGTGCAAATAGAGAAGGGCAACGAGGCTGGGGAGAGGCCTCGAGCACAAGCCCTATGAGGAGAGGCTGAGGGAGTTTAGCCTGAAGAAGAGGAGGCTCGGGGGAGACCTTATTGCTCTCTACAACTACCTGAAGGGAGGTTGTAGCCAGGGGAGCTTGGTCCCTTCTCCCAGGCAACCAGCACCAGAACAAGAGGACACAGTCTCAAGCTGTGCCACGGGAAGTTTAGGCTCGAGGTGAGAAGAAAGTTCTTCACAGAGAGAGTCACTCGTCATTGGAATGGGCTGCCCAGAGAGGTGGTAGAGTCCCCATCCCTGGAAGTGTTCAAGAGGGGATTGGATGTGGCACTTGGTGCCATGGTCTAGTAGTCATCAGGTCTTGGGTGACAGGCTGGCCTTGATGATCCTTGAGGTCTCTTCCAACCTTACTGATTCTATGATTAATATTGCAGCTTGCAAGTTACTCCTTCAAACTGAGGAAGCACTGTGAAACTGAAGTTTAGGAAGCAAAACAGCACTGTATTTTGAGGCTTACAAGTAAATTTGGTACAAGTGCACCTGGACAGATTACTGCTTTTGTGTTTAACACATCTGAGGATGTACGCAGGTGTTGACACTTAAAATGCCAAATTTCTTTTCAAGTTAAAATAGCAAGATTTGCATCCTCAACACAGTGAAATAGCCTTTGGAAAAGAGTGAAGAACTAATGGAATGAGTAAACATATAAACAAAGACAGCAAGAGCAAGAACAGAAGCAAAAAGACTACAGGATAAGTGTCAGGTGACTAAAATGACAAGGGCAGCCTGTGGTGTTTGAACTGTTTAGCATCCAAATAGAGGAGTCAAAGCCTTACTGATGAAGCAAAGAAGCTCAACTGAAAACTGGTGCTAGTCAGCTCTTGGAAAGGAAACTAAAACAAGCCATGAGCCCCAAACACAATCAAATGGAAAATGGAAGAATGACATTTAAAGAATCAGTATCACCACTATGCAGTTACTGTAACATTAATACACAAATGTATGTGCAGGAAAGCACTGAGTAAATGCTCTGCTTCCATGGCTAAGAGAGTTGGGGAAGCTCAGCTTATGACAGGATTTGGTTGCTGGAAAGCATCCTTCAGTCTCATGTTCTCTTAATCAACATGCCTGCACAGGCAAATGACCTGCTAAGCACCCAACCAGTCATTTCTACACTCTACCATTCGAGCTGCAATATGTCAAACAGCATATTAAATTCCATAAAGTTTGGCAGAAAAGGAAGCTCTTGCTCTTTTTAATGTCAGACCCAGTGAAGTACTTATTAAAACGTGCTGGTAACCAAACAGGAAAAGCCCTAAGGCTTTGGACTAGCACTTTGAGCTCCTTTTACCCTGGCAGCAGAGCCAGGGGAAAAAAAATTAGTAAAAATAATAAATCAATTCTGTGACTGCTCTCTGCACCACCTAAAAATCCATGGAAACATTTGATGGCCTCAAGTCACCTACAAATTTAAATGGTATGAGGTTAAAAGCTAAACATGGGATTAAAAGCAGAAGAAAACATCACATTGTAGTCTTAAAGGAAGAGAAATCCACAGACATATGGTAATGAGCATAATGGAAGCTACCCACAAATTAAGCTGTCGCTACAGCTAAATGCTTATTCCTTCACCACCTGAATACACCAAAAAAAATCCATGACAGGATTGAAATAGCAGAGGTCAAGCAATGTACATTAGCTTTTAACATCACGGACTGAACATTAGATAAACTCCACCTTAAGGAAAAGGGTGAGCAAAACAAACCAACCAACACAACTCAGTAGTAAATCCCTCAAAACCAGCTAGTGCAAAGAGCATGAAATAATTAACCCACAGAGTCTGAATTTCCTCACCTAGGGTAGGAACATTCTCTTGGCTTTTGTATTGTGTTTGGTTGGTTTGTTTCAAGGGAGGTTTAAAAACTGACTTTGTAGAGTTTGCACCATAAGAAGGTCAGCTTCCTCTTGCTGACTTCATCTTGCCACTCAGCTCTGGGAGCTTAGTTTAACTCTACTATGTGGGCTAAACATTTTGAGAGAGGATGAGGTCTTATGCTCATAATTCTGTAGCTTTTCTCACAGGAACACCAGAAACCTGTGTTAAGTCTTCTTGCTGTTTTTGCAGTTACTGTAATAGCAGCCTGCTTCGAATGGTTTGGGTGCCCAGAAGAACTATCTTGAATTTAAGAGGATTTATTATTCCATTGTAACCATCAGAGATTTTCCATACTGTCAACTTGGATTAACAGTGAAAATGGAAACCATCTAACCATACACATACAAGTGTCTCAGCAGCTTTGGTTACAATGAAAACAGAAGGTGGTGGTGATGGCAACAACAGACATAAGGCTAAGAAAATCCAGTACACTCAAAACATAGGAATAATGGGTAAACCTTGCTCTAGAAGTCTTGTGCAGCTTAATATTCTGATAGCTGGTTTAAAAAAAATAGTATGTTGAGTAGGTTAAATAGTCTTCCTTCACACATTTCTAAGCTTCTGACAATAGCCAAACTACTTAAAGTCCTGCTGCAGGGGTTGTCTTACATGCAGTTAAGGCCCAAATCAAAAAAGAGCAGGACACAAAAGTGAGGGGACAAAGAAAAAGTACAAAAAAATAGAGTTGATGCAGTCACAAGCTTAAGAGAACAGGGGAGAAAAATGTGAGAAAAAAAGAAAGGAAGAGAAAGTTTTTCAGAAGTGTGTTTGTTTCCTCCAAATAAACAATGTCTGCTACTCAGACAAACACAGACCAAGGGAGAATTTTTCATCTTCCTGACCTCACAGTAAAAAAGCTCTGCTCGTGAAGACGCAAACAAAACCAGAACAGTTTCATTCCACATTTCCACCACTGCTGGACTGAGGGGGTTGCACTGCAAGAATATAGTACCCATCTCTAGGGCACTGAAAGAAAGGTTTAATCTAGATTTACAGACATTCAGGACAAATTAACCCACGTATGCATGCAGTAATGTGGCTATGAAAAGATGTTTCCCTTCAGTCCAGCTAGGAAATACAGCACCATTCCCTGTTTGCCACCTATGCACTGGCCAATCCACCAACAGAGTTTATGATTCCACAATTCACTTCAGGCAAAATCCAGGTGCAATGACAATGCCAACTTACATTGTTTGAGATAATGTGGGCTTCATATGTAGCAAACTAGGGAGTACTCACACAGAGCTGGTGGAGGAGTGGCTGGGTGATAGTTCTGACGGTGTGGTATCAACAGCCCGTTTTAGCAGGGGCTGTGTAAACACGACAGCAAATTACTGTTTCACTGGCACCTCTAATGCTACAGGACATTCTGATTCCCATGGAAAAAGGCAAAAATAAAAATAATTTAATGCTAGTAAAGTAGTTCTCCAAGGCAAACCGGCCTACAGTTCAATAAAATCTCCTCTCCTTCAAAATCTGTCTCCTCTTCCTGATTTATTCTGCAGAGAAATCATAATCCTGCAACTGATGAAACCATAGCATGTTACCTTGGTAACTGATAACTCAAATTCAGCCTTAAGAATAGACTCAAAGGTCAGACTGCATGAAGAGTTTGGCTAAGGAAGGTATAATTTCTGTTGAAAGGTAAGTAAAAGAAAGAAGTGCCACTGATATTTCTGATTACAAAGACTCTGCACAATAAATATAAGCAAGTCGGGAGAAGAAGAATAAGATCAGACAATGTCAGTGCTGAGACTGCAAAAATAAAGCTACCCTAGGAAGCTCTGAATATGTGTTATGGCAACATCTATAGTTACAGGAATATGCTACTGCATCAAATTATTGTGGCAGCATTTTCCACCATCTAAAATAAGCATGAGTTCATCCTTTGACAGCTTTTTCGTTGTTACATGATAGGAGAAAAAAAATTGTAACGAACCAGCCAGGTCCACTACTATAAGCAAACATATCACCCAAGGCACACTTTTCAGTGTTTTGTCAAAAATCTGGGTGTTCTCCCTTTTTCTAACAAAGAGCAGCACAACTTTTCTCAGGATCAACTCTGGCACCGAAGCAGTTTCAGACTCAAAGATCAATCTGTGCTCATACGTTTGCAGTGTTAATGGAATACATTATGCCCAAATTATGGTATTTAGATAGAATTGCAAATGTGGCAATGTTTTCACAGATGTAATTTTGTGAAGTGTATGGAGCATAAAATTCTGTGATTTTAAGAATGTATCTATGGGTGTCAACACATTATGATTTTATACCTTGGTAAAAGTTACGAACCCATACAACCAGGCTTCAAGTATAAACTGCAGCAGAATTAAGGCACAATTTATAAACCTCAACTTTGAATCTCAGCATCTGTGTAGGTGCTTCCTGGTACATCCTCAGGGCTTTATGTCAAACTTTAGATGGAGATTCAGAGCAAATCAGACAGAAAATCACACTCAGAGGAGTCAAGCATGGAAAAATTCTGGTCCCAAAGGCAATGGTTTTGAAAACCATTCAGCAAACAACTTGGCCACACACCTGGATGGTTCTTCAGAAAGCTCCATCTTTTACCTTAGTGCTATAAAAGAGAGCAATTTTATAACATCTCCATTTCTACATGACCTTGGAAGTCCTGTAAGTTCTCAAAGGCATTGAGCCATGCTCTCAGGAAAACATCACAAGGAAATAATGTCTTTGTCAAAACACAGAACATGAAAACAAAGCGACCTGTCCCACAAATCTCCTGCAGTTTCCTGTGATGTGGTACTGCAGAACACCCAGCACAACTCAGCAGCAGCACTGACTGCCCTCATGGAAGGGCACTTGTACTGATTTAAGAGGAATAGGGAAGGCCCTGAAATGAGTGGAATAGAGAATAATATACTCCAGTGCCATAACAGCTTGGTACTTTTTGGCCTTGATTAATCAGCAACAAAAGACAACAACTCAGCTGAATGAAACACATCTGTAGTCTTCTAACCACTACAATTATTTCTTAGCAAGAGGTACCTTTCATTCTACTTGGTGACTGCTTCTTATAGTATTTAGAAGGAGATAAATTTTAAGTTTTGAAAGTGTATCAAAATGTTACAGAATCACAATGGTTGGATGGGACCTCAAGGATCATCTAGTGCCAACCCTCCTGCCATGGGCAGGGACACCTCACACTAGATCAGGTTGCCCAGAGCCACATCCAGCCCAGCCTTAAAAACATGCAGGGATGAGGCTTCCACCACCTCTCCAGGCAACCTGTTCCAGTGTCTCACCACCCTCACGGTGAAGAACTTATTTCTAACATCTAATTTAAACCTACCCTCCTCTAGCTTGGATCCACTGGCCCTAGTCCTAACAGAAGTTTCTCTCTCCTTACAAGTTTCCTATGAGGTAAGATACACTCCAGGCTTGGGTTTTGCTTTGTTTTGATTTTCCAAGTGGTATATTGAAGTAAAATCTAAAATGAATTAAACTACATCAGTCTTGCAAGGAAACTATTGTGGTTTCAAAATGTTTTCATCACAGCACACAACAAAACCCCACCTAGGCACAGCAAGCAGTTTGAGCACACAACGGAGCTATAACTGTGATGAATAGCCTTCCACCATTCAAGGCTATGACTCCACGAAACCTGGCCATCAGCACTCCCAGAGATACTCCTGGACTCATCTGCACATCATTTTTCTATTTTCCTATTTTCATTAGCCAACAATGTAAAAAAGAAACCCACAACAACTAAAAAGGTTGCTTACCACCTGTAGGCAACACCTTGCAGTCTGCTGCAGGAGGGTCCTTCTCACCCTCTTTAACATTGCTGATGTTGTCTTTTTCAAGCAGTCTGTCCACCATGGCAATAACACAGTTTAAACTCTTCCCCACATTGGCCCACACTCTGTCCTGAAAAGAGCAGAATTATCACTGCACGTTACTGAAGACAAAAGAGGGGACAATACTAACTTACTATTAACACCTTTAAGTGGAGGCAGAGATGCAATGGATGAGAAATATTACTAGAAATATTAACTGTCAGCCTGCTATCAACTTGAGCCTTTTTAATGGAGAGTTTTTTTGCTGTGTTAATGACTGAACTGCATCTGCTTGGGTTCTTTAGAATAAACACCAGTGCTTTCAATTCTACATGAAAATAGATGCAAAATTTTAGGCCTAATCACAAGGAAGTGAGCAGTTTGAGATAATGCAGTAAGAGGGCAGACATTCAAAGCCTCCCCAGATCAAACCTTGAGTGTGACTTCCAGTTCCGCTGTAGTGCTTGACAACCTCTTTTTGATAATGTAACATACCCTCTCTTTTACCACACCAGTTACTCTGTTCCAGCAAATGTAAAATTGGACTAGAATTAAAAACTTGCTGTCATGACATGTTCATTGGGTAACACAATTTCCATTTGGCTCTTCCTCTGGCACACCTGCACCCAACTGAGTTTATAATAAATATAAGAAGTACATATGTAACAGAGTAATAAAAGAAATTCTGTACCAGCAGAGAACAAATGAGATAACAGGGAGCAAACCAAAGAGCTGTTATCATAGAATAGAATCATAGAATCAATAAGGTTGGAAAACACCTCAAAGATCAAGTCCAGCCTGTCACTACAGACCTCATGACTACCAGACCATGGCACAAAGTGCTATGTCCAATCCCCTCTTGAACACCTCCAGGGATGGTGACTCCACCACTTCCCTGGGCAGCACATTCCAATGGCTAACAACTCTCTCTGGGAAGAACTTTCTCCTCACCTAGAGCCTAAACTTCCCCTGGCACAGCTTGAGACTGTGTCCTCTTGTTCTGGTGCTGGTTGCCTGGGAGAAGAGACCAACCCCCACTTGTCTACAACCTCTCTTCAGGTAGTTGTAGAGAGCAATAAGGACTCCCCTGAGCCTCCTCTTCTCCAGGCTAAACAACCCCAGCTCCCTCAGCCTCTCCTCACAGGGCTGTGCTCAAGGCCTCTCCCCAGCCTCGTTGCCCTTCTTCGGCCGTGTTCAAGTGTCTCAATGTCCTTCTTAAACTGAGGGTCCCAGAACTGGACACAGTTATGGAAAAGGGATAGAGGAAGGGTCCTTCGGGTGCTGGATGCCACAGAAATCAAAGTTCTGGCACTAACTTTTGTGGGACTGAATAAGAAGAGAGGAAAAAAAAGGAAAATCTGTAAAAGAAATAATTGGCAGTACACCTAGCTAGAAATTGGATTAAAACCTAAACAGAAGCACATAAACCCCCTCATATATAGGTTTTAATGCTGAGTCATTCTGAAACCAATGTGGAGCAATCACAGTTTCCGAGGGGGTTCAAAACAGAATGATAACATCACTGCTCTTCTTTCCACTTTATGATACAATAGCCAGAAGCATTACGTGCATGTCAGGCCTTGAGGGTAAAAGTGGAATTGCAAAAGACTTTTGCAGGAAAGAAGGTCACAGAAACCTGAAAACTCACAGAAACTGCACAGTTCCATATAAATGGCAACAATTGGAAGCTGGGTGAGGGCAAAGCTAGAACTACCACAAAGGCAAACTTTTAATCTAACATTTATTTTTAATTATATGCTGCACTTTGCCAGCCTTTATCCTGACTAGGAGGATCTGATCTTCTCCCATTTCCTCCACTCAAGGGTATGTCCTGTGACAAGTGGACATCCTGCCCAGAGGGAAATGGCATGGGCCTGCAAAGAGAAGCATGTGCTTGCTGAATCTGTACAGCAACACAGGTCCCCTTCTCCTGCTCTCCAAACCTGATTCCTGGAAAGATCTTGCAGAGCTGCCTTAAGGACAAGAGAGCATCCAGTGGTAGAGGTGGGTGCAGAAACCATGGTTCGATCCTCTCCCTAGGTAAACCCATGCCTTAACTGTGCCATGAAAATGGTATTGACTTCCAAGAAGCTGGTTACTCTCATACAGCACTTCATGTAATCCACAATTTGTTTATTTAAAGTACTGCATGTACAATGCAACAGGTGGAAATATCTGCACCTGTATGCATGAAACAAACCGTTAGAGAAGGGACTGTGTGATACACATCTGTGTAAATACAATTTAGAGCCAAAGACAGAAGATGGGCAGAGGGGTTGGGACTAGATGATCCTTGAGGTCCCTTCTAACCCTGGCAATTCTGTGACTCTATTCCTTGAAAAGTTTAATCCTGCATGTACCTCAAGCATTCCTGAACAACATTCAGAATATGGGAGGAACTATTGATTTCCATCACCCACAAGTATTATTTCTGAGACAAGAATGAACAATGAAATATTGCAAATAGTAAAATTTCTGGCCTGAAACAGCTGCAAAGCATTACCAGAGAGTAGCAGGGGACTTCAGGCTTTCTAGCCACTGAGGCTGCTGAGGTGTATGAACTCAAGCTGCCCAGTGTGGCTGCAGCAATGTTATTTTCCCTTTCCTGCCTCGGCTGTGGGAGTCTAATCCCAACACAGTGTTAAGCTCTTAACGAGCATCTGGAGTTACTGCACAAGCAACATGGATATGAGCCCTTGTTTCATTTCACAAAGAACACTTCTCTCTTTCCACACCAACTATTAATCCAGCACTGAGATGATGTCTATTCGATATCCACACAAACATGCCCCAGGGGTTTCGAACCAAATTCAAACCCACCTGTGGACAGAAAGCTCACTCCTGTTGTCATTTATCTGGCTGTTTTACATATGGGTGAGTGAGAGGGAGAACAGCTCTGCACAACAGCTTTCTCCACAGAGGAGGTTCCTGGGATTAGAAGCTACCGTTGTAGGCAGAGAGAAAACACAGATGTGTCTATTGCTCATTATTCTGTCTGCACCAAAGATGGCCACATTTTGACAAAAAGGTTGTTGGAATTCTGCAGTTTGGCAAGAACAACTTGGGCAAAAATGCAGTTTTCAGTCAATGAAAATCAAGTGACTACCTACTGTTCTCTGTGAGAAGAAATCCATCCATTGCCCATTCTTTGTCATCTCTTACTATCCCCCGACCTTGTGCTGGCTTTGGCTGGGACAGGGTTAGTTGTCTTCAGAGTACCCTAGTATGGGGCTGCCTTTTGGATTAGTACTGAGAAGAGTGTTGATAACACAGGGGTGGTTTAGTTGTTGCTCAGCAGTGCTTACACAGAATCAGAGCCTCTCCTGCTCCTCACTCCTCCCCACCAGTGAGTAGGCTGGGGGTGCACAAGAAGTTAGGAGGGAACAATGATGGGACAGCTGACCCCAAGTGACCAAAGAGATACTGCAATCCATATGACATCATGCTCAGCATACAGAGCTGAAGGAAGGAGGAGGAAAGGGAGCTATGGTGTTTGTCTTCCTAACTGTTAGGCATGACAGAGCCCTAATCTCCTGGAGATGGCCAAACACCTGCCTGCTGATGGGAAATGGTGAATAAATTCTTTGGTTTGCTTTGCAAGCATGCCTTTTGCTTTACCTTGTAAAGTGTTTTTATCTCAACCCACAAGGTTTCTCACTTTTACTCTTGCTATTCTCCCCCTGCCCCCCTGCCCCTCCTCCCCACTGTGAAGTGAGTGAACGGCTGTGAGGTGCTTAGCTGTTGGCTAAGGTTAAACCATGACAAATGTTTTCCTGTAGCCTAGCACACATTCCACCCACATTTCACCTTCTTAAGTGGTCTGTTTGCAATTTCCCAAGAACTACCTCATAAGTGACAATTTTGAAGCATGTGCCAGGTTAAAGGACAAAACACAAGCCACGGCCCCTCAAGTAAGCATTCTTACAAGCCCTCTGTGTGAAGGCAGGGGTCAGAAGAAAAGAAGCCTTATTTATTGATACACTGAAGTACTAAGACCCTAGATTCCTAAGCAGGGATGCTTCTTCCCTCAATACCAGTTTTCCCATCAGTTACTGTGCAGCTAATTGCATGGTAAGTTTACTGCTATGGTGTGAAAGAACAGGAGAAGCAAGGTTTCATGCTCCTTCTGATTACTGCTTCTTTAAGCTGAAAAGTCAAGGCAGTGACAGGGACGGTGAAAATCTATAGCCAGGCTTGACGCCCTTGGACAAGGCAGAGTGGGACAAGGCAGTGACACATTGCCAAAATTCAGTATCCACTTGGGACATTATGGACTCCTGGCACATGTGGCTACGTGTTGCTGGTTAGAAATGGCCATAGTTGCACTTCTCTTGCTGCCTCTGCTGTGTCACTGGCAGACAGGCATGCTGGCTTACAACGATCTCCATGAAAATCTAGGCCTTGGCATCACAGCAAACTGGGCACTTTTCTTAAGACATTTAGAAATGAACCTGTATAATGATTCACTTTCATCTACCCAATTCAAAAAATGTAATTAATTTCCAGCTGTTCTGAAAGTATCATTAACAGGCAATTCAATTCCCCTGTTCCAGAGAGCAGGAGTGGAAACTATTTTCTGTCACTGCACCTGACCAGATGTCTTTCTCCTAAGCACTGCTGCCAGTGGAGTCCCAGAGGCTGGGTTTTTTTTTGTTTTCAAAGGATTCTCAGGCTTCCTAAATTCACTACAGAGCTCCTCAGTCATCTCCTGTCCTTCCATACACACCACAGCAGCTGTGTGCTTCACTTGTGCCAAGTCTGACATAGCAACTGCATTCCCCAGTGCTCTGAAGATACTGTGTCTCCCGCTAAGTAGGTTGATAGCCATACAGCATCTTGAGGTCTTTTAGAGGTATGCTCACAGATACAGCAATTATCTTAATTTCCATGATTAACACCCTCTTGTGATGTGACAGTGCTTTGGAATGGAATATACCTCACAGAGGTCAGTACTTCAGACCTGTGCCCAGGTACCATGTCAGTGTGTGTACATAACTGATTGGAAATGCCATTTGATCTGTTCTTTGGAGATACAGCTACGCTGTCAGTCAAAACCAGCTCCAAGTGGCAACATGCCCACCTTTTCTTGTATTATACATGACAACACGCTTTTTTCCCTTGTGCAGGGAGGTTCCTGGCTAGCCTTGCAGCTGACAAGAGAATAGATTATCTACCCAGAGGCAATCAAACTCTCAAAAATTTTTCCTACAACAGTGGTGCTTTACTGCTGCCTACATGCAGTGCACCAGTATAGATAGCTCAACCCACACTGCTGCCAGCTACTCTGGGATGTTTCTCCTTGGTGTGGAAGAAGAGAGGTGCAACACAGTACTGCTGTTGAGAAGAAAGATTTCTTTTGGACAACACTGGTCAGTGAGTGAAAGGGAACCTTGCACAGGGAGTTACTGGGAGTTACTCAAAGACACTTTTGGATGCTAAGGAAGGGGGTGGACCTCACCTAGTTTTTAAACACTGCCTTGAATTCACTTTTGTGATGGTCATAAGGCAACGCAGTCATCAGAAGTGGATGGCACAGGGTGATCGTGAAGAGTTATTGGCTGTCACTGAAGATGATTTTGGGCAAAACTAAAACTGAAGATTGATAATAGCGGGGAAGGGAAAAAAGCAGGATATAAACCTGTGCATACAAAGCAAGGTATCTCAAAGGGATTGTTTCCTTTTTATTTGACTTTCAGACTATTATTAAGCATTTTCTCCAGTTTAAATGCATTAATTATTTCTCTTTTCACCATGCTAATGACAATTTGATCATTACAACTTGCATTATTCATTGCCTCCACTGACAGAAAGAATGGAAAAAGTCATGGAAGCCTCATCTTTCAAACGAAGAGAAACTCAAAATTTCTCTAAGATTCATATTGTCTCAAGTTTGACAGTGACTCTGGCTTGGTTTAACTCAGGAAATACTTGGAGATCAATTTGATTTTAATCAAGCAGGTAATCTTACATATTCAGGAGAAAAAATAGACACACTGTAAACCAACATGCTTATATCATAGACTCAATAAGGTTGGAAAAGACCTCAAAGATCATCAAGTCCAACCTGTCACCACAGACCTCATGACTACTAAACCATGGCACCAAGTGCCACATCCAAACCCCTCTTGAACACCTTCAGGGATGGGGACTCCAGCACCTCCCTGGGCAGCACATTCCAATAGCTAACAACTCTCTCTGGGATGAACTTTCTCCTCACCTCCAGCCTAAACTTCCCCTGGCACAGCTTGAGAATGTGTCCTCTTGTTCTGGTGCTGGTTGCCTGGGAGAAGAGACCAAGCCCCTCCTGGCTACAACCAACCTTCAGGTAGTTGTAGACAGCAAGAAGGTCTCCCCTGAGCCTCCTCTTCTCCAGGCTAAACAACCCCAGCTCCCTCAGCCTCTCCTCACAGGGCTGTGCTCGAGGCCTCTCCCCAGCCTCCTTGCCCTTCTCTGGACACGTTCAAGTGTCTCAATGTCCTTCTTAAACTGAGGGGCCCAGAACTAGACACAGGACTTAAGGTGTGGCCTAACTAGTGCTGAGCACAGGGCACAATGAGTTCCCTGCTCCTGCTGGCCACACTATTCTTGATGCCTGCCAGGATGCCACTGGCCTTCTTGGCCTCCTGGGCACACTGCTGGCTCATGTTCAGGTGGCTGTCAATCAATACCCGCAGGTCCCTTTCTGTTTGGCTGCTCTCCATCCACTCTGACCCCCAGCCTGTAGCGCTGCATGGGGTTGTTGTGGCCAAAGTGCAGCACCTGGCACTTGGACTTGTTGAATGCCATCATGTTGGACTCTGCCCATCTGTCCAGCTGGTCAAGGTCCCTCTGCAAAGCCCTTCTACCCCCTAACTGATCAACATCTGCTCCCAACTTGGTGTCATCTGCAAATTACTGGTGACTGACTCAATCCCCTAATGTTTTAATAGATGAGGACCAAGCACCTGTCAGAAATATTACAGCTTCTCTGCAGAGACAGAAGTATGAAATTCAAACTTATCTTGCACAGAAAAAAGCCATTATTAAAATGCAAAATCTCTCCCTTTCATCAAACCTACAGTGATATTTGCTTTTCAGAATGCTTCAACAGCTGTAGACAAACATTTTGGCTTTCATTTCAAGGAAAGAACAACCATGCTAGCCCCTCAGGTTGTTGAGAGAACATGAAAAAGTGAATTCAAGGCATCAAAACCAGAAGATAAATAAAAGAATGAGTTAGTTATTTATTGTCTAAACCTCATGACTACTTAATGCATGGGGTTGGAGATAATTGCCTTTTGTCTAGAAGAAATACATTCTTCTACTCTTGTTTGTGTTATGGATAAAAATTGCAGTTCAGGTGTAAGTATTGTAGCTCTCAGAAGTTATTAATTATTTATAATAGAGATTAATAGGCTGACATCCTTTACATTTATGAGAACTCAGTGATGAACTGAAAGTATGAGCCTGAACTGAATAAAAATAGCCTGAATTCAGCATGTAGCAAAGCAGATCTATTATGAACACATCCAGCAAAATAATCAGATTACAAAATCTCAGCCATATAAATAATATAAACCTTTGAAAGGTATGCTAAGAGTGTTAAAATCTAAAAGCCATGTTTGGGGCCAGGAGACAGTCATCATTCCTCATGGTTACATGCACAAGAAAGCAGCTGCACAGAGGCACACTGTACTTAGCAAAACACATCTGAGAAGTCTCTTTTGCTGGTTTTCCAATCCTACCACCCCTCCATAATGTGTGACAAGGACATTTTTGGCTTGTATTTGCTTATGCTGATTTGTAGGGTATAGGATTGAATACCAACCAGGAGTTTTTGGCTACTTACCCACTCTTCCTCATCATACTCAGAATGATGGGGTATAGAGTCCTGCCTTTTAACCTGAGAAGGATGATCCTGATGCTGTAAATCACCCCCCTCTTCTGCACTGCTTCTAGGCACAGCTGGTTTCTTGAGGACACAGCCAGGTCTGGCTGTGTATAGTGCTAAAAGGGCACTTCTGACCAGCTGATCCTTGAAGGCATGCACAAATAACTCTGTCTAGAAAAAAACAACACACACAAACAAAAAGGTTAGACCAAAGAATGCAACAGTGCACAATAGCTATTATAACATTGAATTTCTCGTGGGCAGAGTGGATATTTGTTTCAGGCTGGCCTGACAGGCAGAAAACAAAGGAGACCATCAAACAATGAGAAACAATTCAAGAGTTTCAGGGACATCATCACATCCTACAATGCCAGTGTCCCAACAATTAACACAAAACTCCACTATCTATCACAGAAATCATTATTTTTTTTCAAATAATCCTATTTTATTTGAGTTCCAAAGTTTGCCAGCAGAGATGAGCCTCTGCCTGAAAAAGAGCAACAACTACTGTTCAACAATTTCCAAGTAAGTGTAGGGTAAAACATGGTTAACAATTTTGAGGATCCTCTTAAATGAAAAACCAGCACTCTACACTGCAGCATCTGCAATCTCAGACTGCAGATTTTATTTCAGAGATAAATTCTGGTACCTGTAGGCAGGAGAAGACACCTGATTCATTTATTTATTTTTAAAGAAAGGAAACCTTGAAGTAATTTTCCCAGGCTATTCCATCTGCATCGTTTTTCTGAATCCCTCTTGTTGACTGTGACAGCTGGAAGTTTACCATATATTTAAAAGCCTCCAGCTGCCCTGCATTATTCATCTCCCTCCCACCCCAACAAGAAAAAGAAAATGCTTTCTGCATATCACAGAATCACAGAATGGTAGGGGGGTTGGAATAGACCTCTGCAGATCATCCAGTCCAACGAGCAATGAGTCCAGGTGGGGTCTGAAATTCTCCAGAGAAGAATCCACAACCGCTCTGGGCAGCCTGCTCCAGTGCTCTGTCACCCTCACAGTGAAAAGGTTTTCCTCATGCTGAGGTGGAACACCCTGTGTTTCGCTTTGTGTCCCCTTGTCCTATCACAGGGCACCACTGTTCCTTTCTTCTTGAAATCCACCCTTCAGATATTTATAAACACTAATAAAGACTCCTCTCAGTCTGCTCTTCTCCAGATTTAACAGCCCCAGGTCTGTCAGTTCCTTCATCACTCTCATAGCCCTCCATTGGACTCTCTCTAGTATTTCCCTGTCTCTCTTGAACTGGGGAGCCCAGATCTGGGCACAGTATATGGCCTTTAACATCTCTAGACTGTCTCCACACAACAGCACTTGCTGTTGCCACCAATTTCCCATGCATGCCCATCTCCTGCAGGCACACACATAGCACTGTCTCTGCTACTTTTTCTTAGGAGACTGGCGTGTTCCCTCCATCATCTGACACAACTTACTGAACAGGGGAGGGTGAGGTGCAAGAACAAGTTTCCCTCCACTACAGGGCAGCAATCACCAGCAAAACACCAGAGACAGACTTCTGGGGAGAGTCACAACCTTAGTTACTGCAACAACGTTCAATGGGGTTAATCTGGCAGAGCAGAGGGCACATGCACCCCGATGTTATGGAACATCCACCACATCCCACCAAAGCTCCTCTCCCCAGTCAGAGCTTCTGGTTCACAGGTGATAATGAAACAGTTTTGCATTTCTTTCACAGCAAAACTGCCTGAAGTTGTTTATCCCCAGTCAGGGGGATTTAGTTGCCTTCCTATTTACACAGAACACAGTGGATTGTCGCGTGCAGATTCAGATGTGCACACAATCTTCATTACACAGGCATGAGGAAAAGCATGTAGATAAGAATCAGAGCAACCAGCCTGAACAAGCAGTCACACAAAGCTAGGAAATGCTAGAAATAAAGGCTGCCCAGCCAAGCTTCACTCAGACCTGCAGTGCTTCTTATGCAAAATCTGGAGGAGAAATGGGAAAAAACCCAAACCAACCAAGTTTCAAGTGTCAGTACCTCTCTTCCTGGAAATCTTTCTCCCAGTTTCAGCAAGTCTTTCTTCTACTCTTATTCCATTGCTTTTTGCTAGTACTGGCTCCCCTTTTGCATGCCTCTACTCCTACTGGACTCTCTTCTTTTTCTTGCTTTCCTGATTCATCACCCCTTCAAAAGTTTACTGACATTTAGACCACAATGCTTCAAATAATTGATAGCTTTCTTAAAGCTCTAGCTGAGGCATCAGGGACCTGCTTGAGAAGTTCCTGCTTTTTCCCATTTTCATGATGCTTAGGAAGAAGACATTTTCGAACCCTGATAGTTCCACAAATAAAGACTGAAAATTTGCTGCATATAAAACTCCAAGTCTGAAAAATAAAAACCTTCAGGATACCTAAGCTAAGTTGTGATTTTTTTAGACCAATATCAGGATGTCTTTCAGACCTGACTTGGGATTCTTTACTGATTAGGCTTGGTTACACTATTCATCCCCTGGGCAATTTTACCAGACCCATTCTGTCTTCTCTTTACTGACTTGGTGCTTAAACAGAGACAGTTTTCTTATATGCAGCCCTTCAAGACTCTCTCATACTAGTCCTGAGCTGCAGCATAGGGCAATTCTAGTTTTCTACATTTCCAGCCTCCACACAGTGCACGCTCAGAGACCACAGAGTCTTTGGGGAATATTGCCAACCTTCTAAAGAGAAGAGGAAAAGTGAGACTTACAGATTTGTCTCTTCTTGCATGGTAACAGCAGAGCTCCTCCTCAAGACTGTTCTACAGTTCCATAATAAGGCAGTCCAAATTACCTCACTTGTCTGTCCTTAGAAGTGACATCATCACAGCTTCCCTGAGGTTTTGTACATCCCCTTCCCCTCAAAGCCTGCTTGAGATCATTTCAGGTCTCTGCAGCAGGCATGGTAGACTTGAAAAAGCTTTACATTTCAGAAAATTTTAAGTATCAGACAACTTCAAGTAAAGAATATCCACTATGACTGCAAAGTATATTAGGTAGCTATCTGCAAAGGTCAAATAACTTGATTTAATGTAAACATTTTCTAAGGAAAACTCATTCTGAAAGGCAAACTGGCACTGGAGAGAAACTTTTCTTATACGGAGACTAAAATGCTTCTGTAATTAAATTCCATTCAGAGACTGCATTGGTTTAACAACAATCTACATTTTAACTGCATTTTCTTGCAGCTCAGTACAGCTAAATTTGCAGAACATCAGTATTTATAACATGATATTGAAATCACAAAACAAGTCTAGTCAAAGAAATGGGAACTTTGCAAATTCTTTTAGATACTTGAGGAAAGGATATTTCTGCAAACAAAGATAGGCCTAGCTGGGAAATGAATTTATCAAGCTTGCTGCAAGCTGCAAATGCTGATACACTTGTCGACAGCTAAAAGCTTCCTTAATCAATTAACAGAAAGTGTTGATAAAAGGCTGTCTCAGGAAAACAGTGCAGCAAATTGCAAAGCATGTATGGAGAAATAAACCCATGCTTGATATGAGAAAATAAGCTCAATTTAAGGAGCTGCAGTGGAATTATTCGATTTCATTTTCCACTTCCAATGCATGCAGCCAGCCTTTCCATTCCTAACATAAACACATAAGTTACATTATTGATAGCTCCTGATTTACTCACTAAGGTTTTCAGAGAAACTAAGGTTTTCTTAGAGAAATCCTTTGCTGTATCTTGCTGAATATTATCTTAAAATAAAATGTGAGGCGCTTTTCAGTAAACCTGAGGAATCAAATCATCTAGCACAGAATTTTTGCAGTCTTTAACAGCTATTTAATTTCTAAACTCCTGTTGAATTTAAATGTAAGAGAACACTGATTTTTTTTTCTATTTTTTACATATAAAAAAGGTGGGAGAACTGAAGCACCTCCTATGCCTCAAGCACACAGGTAGGCATCATGGAATTCTCTTCAGAAGAACATGCTAGCCTGTCTTAAATATAACCAAGGACACTATGTTAGACTTGGTTCTCCCATATTGTGCCATATTATGTAGAGGTTATCTCTGATACCAAGATGATGCTTTGTGTTAACCATGAGGGATTTAACTGCAACACTGTGTGGGTTCACTCAGTTTAGAGTCTGGAAACTTAATATCACCATTCCCTGAAGTCGTTTAGTAGTCCTCTCCTTCCTCCTCAAGCCTCTTCCCTTCTTTACAAGAAGCTGTCCCTCCACACTACTTTGCTCAGCAGTGGTCCAACCCTCTCTCTCAATTATTGCCTTCTCCTCCAAGTAAATTTGGAAACAGACAACAAAGCAGGGATTCAGCTGTTCATGCAGCAGTTGTTCAGACAACTGGATTCACTTATTCCAAGCCATGGTTCAAACAGTGGGTTAGCATCACAGCTGCCTGCAGCCACTCTGAAACTGTCCACTTCTCCCATTGAGACACGTAAAGGTGGGAAGGCCAAAGCAAATGGCTATAGCTAACACACAAGTTCCTCAGCAGCCAGGTCTTGAATCTTCAGAACAAACACTTGTTTGGTTTGTGTCACTTGTCCATGCCTGTTTCTAACAGAGCAGCTCCACTTTTTTGATGTACAGCTAAAAATGGCTTTATTCAGTACTACATGGAAAGGTACATTACCATTACCACCACTCCAGCCCCCCTAAACACCTTACTTTCATTCCCAGGCTGAAATCTAGTTTCCTGTATTATCTCTGACATTCACAGCATCTCCAATGTTCTCAGAGTTATTGTGGATTTACACATCTGTAACCAAGAGCAATGTTTATCTCCCCTGTGGCTCTGAGGCAATGCCTTCTCAGTATGTGGCTGAGCTCAATATTCAGGCTGGAAGCTCTCCCATTGAACAATGTGCTGCTGTGATAATAGTGCTCAGCAGACCACAGGGGTTGCCACTTCCCAATAGCTGAAGATATATTGAAATGGTTATTGATAGTAGTATTAAGCCATATTGAGATCACATTACAGAATGTATTGCCCAAGAAGTGATGGGAAACCTTTTTCAATCCCTTTGGTCATAGTCATAATGCTTAATATTTTAATGGGATAACATATGCTTAAAAGTACTTCAAACTTCAGCTAATTTCCAATATCACTCAGAGACAGGTGGAAGATATCATCTTCCTTAATTTAGAGTTAAAGAAACTAAGATGAGAAAGAGCCTAAAGCTACAGAGGAATAGCAGAGGAGAAAAAGGATTAAAACTGGGAGACCTCCTGGTGTCAGCTTCCTAGCTTCTGCTTCCGGACTGCATCACTGTTTCTGTTCATGCTATTATTCTAAAGCTTATACACAAACCTGGCTTGAACTACCTCCCACAAGCAGCAGTTAGAAGTACCTCAGAAAGAGAAATAAACCAAAATTATTTACAATAATCTCTTTTTGATAAGCCCCAGTCTGTGGCCACTAGAGGATAACAAAGACACACGAAATTAAGTTAATCATACTTTCAAATAAAGACAACCTTTACAGATTCCATTAATTTTCTACATGGAAGGCCCAGAGAAATGCTAAATAATATTCTTCTTTCCAACAGCAACATTGTGAAGCTTATTTTAGCAAAGCTTATTTAATATTTCCTGATGCTATGAAAGTCAATGTATGCAGGAAAAAAAACACCCTAGCAGTTAGAGACTTGGTTATTCCATTTTCCATTGCAATGAAGATTTGAATCCTACCTTTTCTGAAAGCATCTTTAAAGAATTCTTCAAGCTGTCTGGAGAATGCTGGCTTGCAGAATTAAGCAGCAGGTCTGCATGGCTTGATATGAGTGGTTGTAGATGATTGATGTTGCTGAGAACTTCTTTTGCTTTGGCTGTGTTTTCAGGTGAATAGTAAATACACTGGTACCCAGTACTGTAGTAAGAGAGGGGCACAGAATGTCAAAATCATTTCTGCTGTTAATAGCAATGCTTCATGTGCTAAAAAAGTCTTACCACTGCTTTGGCAAAAAATTACAAGATACCTGAACTGCACTGATACCATTGAAACGCTCCTTGCTTTAAGGGTAAAAACCAAATCCTTGCTTGAACAGAGGAGGACACCAGGCGGCCTGCCACCAAATGCTCCAGCTAGTACTGTTCAACCTATTCATCCCCTAGAGTGATTGAACTTAACATCAGAAAACCAGAGTTTTATTTGTCTATTTAAACAAATTTCATCCTGGGGAAATAAAAGGTTTGACCAAGTCAGGTAATAATCACAAAGAGAAGAAGGCTCCTTAATTTTCCAGCTGAATTTCCTGTTACATCATTAACTACACCTTTCAAAGTGAGCCATTAATGTTTAATTGATCAGTGGCACACAGAGTTTTGTTTAGCACCAGTGACATCCAGGATGTGGTGATAAACAATTATTGCCCATAAAAACCACGTGCAAGAAAAGACACAGAAACAGGCTATGGGAGTTAAACACACAAATGCATACTGCAAGCCTACTTTCAACTGTTCACACACTAATACAATTCTCTCGCATGACTTCTCCTATCCCTCTTCCCTCCCCACAATTCATAATAACTTAACATCCTTTTATGCTGAGCGAGCTGGGATTGTTTAGCCTGGAGAAGAGGAGGCTCAGGGGAGACCTTATTGTTCTCTACAACTACGTGAAGGGAGGTTGTAGCCAGGAGGGGGTTGGTCTCTTCTCCCAGGCAGCCAGCACCAGAACAAGAGGACACAGTCTCAAGCTGTGCCGGGGAAGTTTAGGCTCAAGGTGAGGAGAAAGTTCTTCACTGAGAGAGTCATTCGCCATTGGAATGTGCTGCCCAGGGAGGTGGTGGAGTCACCGTTCTTGGAGGTGCTCAAGAGGGGATTGGACGTGGCACTGGGTGCCATGGTTTAGTCATGAGGTCTGTGGTGACAGGTTGGACTTGATGATCTTTGAGGTCTCTTCCAACCTCGGTGATTCTCTGATTATTCCAAAACACCATTTTAGACAGCATGCACACACCTACAGGTTCTTCTTTGCAGTACACAACTCCCCACCTAAAATTCATGTACATAATCCTCTATAAAGCTCTGCTTCCATCTTTTAGAGAAACTAGTAAGAATATTTTGTGGGTTTAGATTAACTTATGATAGTAACACAGGAGAAAACATTACCAAGTAGCCCCTGGAACATTACCAATGCCAAAGTGGTGTACACACTACCCCCTGGTTGGCTTTGTCATGTCTCACTTCTTTCCTATGTCTTTCCATCACACATCCTTCAGCCTCTTCCACCCTCTCCTCACTAATTTAATTCCCTTCTTAATTTCACATATCAAGACCTGAACTTTGACACACAATGCAATCCTTGGAAGTTCACACATTTCATTTTGGTCTTTATTCCAGATCTCTTCACTCTCCCATTTCCCCTTTGTGTCTTCTAGTGTCCCTTCCAATTCCTCCTCATTACTTTTCCACAAATTAGAAATTACATTTAATTCAACAATGCACATTCAGAATTCATCTGGATGTGCTCCTGTGCAGCCTGCGCTAGACTCTGGCAGGGGGGTTGGACTTGATCTCCAGAGGTCCCTTCAAACCCCTAACATCCTGGGATGCTCTAAGACCAGATGAAATCACTTCCATAACAGTTAAAAGGCTTAACTCATCTGACAAATAAGGATAGATTCAAACAGTCTTAAAACTCAGCCTCTTGCTTAGATACCTCACTGAGTTACAGACCCTAATTCTGCAGCACCCCACCTTATTTTTGTCTTTCACCAATATCTGCATTTTTAGAGGCATTCAGGATGAACAGCATTTGAGTCAGAGAAGCTTTGCCATGATGCTGGTGATGCTGCCAGCCACACCAAAATTACTATGTGTCTCCAATTCACAGTTCCATACATGAGCTGCTAGGCTGCTGAGTGCAGAGGTCAGAACTCTGAATATTTCCACAAAATGAATCGTGTAAGCTATCTCTTCAAAGAATTAGGGGAAAAAAATCCCTGTCCCTCTGAGAAATGAGGAACTGGCCACAGCTCTGCCTTCAAGGTGTTAGTGAAATGAGCTTCCAAAGTTAGAGCTCTCTCTACATTTGCTGCAACTCTCAAGCTGTCAGACTCAGTAGACGAGGCAAGGACAAAGAGCAATAGTCTATGTTAATTGTAGTGAAGACATAGTCTTAAAAGTCTTGATACTTCACAGCACTGAATAATCTTCTTTAATTCCCCTTCAGCTTTTCCCAACCTTTATCAAGCAGCCTTTTTGCAGGCTGATTCTGGCTAACACTGTTATCAAGCTCACCATGCACACACTCCTTCCTGGGATTCCCTTCAGCCTTTAATTCCCAGATCCCTTTCACTGATCTCCCACAGCTCTAAGCTTCACTGAATACTGCAGCAGAAAAGCAGCAGACAATGCAAAAAGAAAAGAAAGAGGCAAGAGAGATACTAAATCTGTGTGCAGTTCTCATTCTAATAGAGTCAATGATAGCTTTTAAATAAAGGAAATGGTGAAGAGAGAAGGAGTCTTTCTTCAGAACATTCTATCATCCCTCATTATGTGGCTGATTTTACCATTCCCTGAATCTCAGAAAGTGTGAGACAACTCCAAGTATTTAGTTTATTTCAGAATTTGAGGGCAACTTCCCCTCTCCCCCAAGAAAGCAACTCTTTTACAGACACAAAATATTTGGAGCATCTGAAGTTTCTAATTGTTGTGTCTCGACACTGCTGCATCCAAGACTAGCTCGAGTTTCTCAACAGCCCTGCCACTCATGAGAAGACATTATGAATTCCCATTCACTGAAATAAGTTTCCTTATAAACTACTTTCAGAGCATGCTGCTATGTATACTTATGGTGATACATAGTGTGGGAGTAGTGATAAGCAGTATTACTAATTGTTTAGTAGTACCACTACTATTTTGGTGATAAGTAGTGTCATTTAAAAGAAGCTGCCAAGTGTCCCAATGCAGAAACTAGATCACAGGATGGTTGGAAGGGTCCTCTGGAGATTAAGTCCAACCCCTCTGCCAGAGCAGGACCATAGAATGTAGCACAGGTCACACAGGAACACAGCAGTTGTCTGTCTGGAGACTTTCCAGACAGGGCTGGAAAGTCTCCAGAGAAGAGACTCCACAACCTCTCTGGGGAGCCTGTTCCAGCGCTCTATGAGCCCTACAGTAAAGAAGTTCTTCCTGATGTTGAGGTGGAACTTTCTGTGCTGCAGTTTACATCCACTGTCCCTTGTTGTATCACATGGCACAAGTGAGCAGAGGCTGACCCTTCCTGACCCACAGCCCTCAGATCTTTATAGGCATTAATCAGATCCCCTCTCGGTCTTCTCTCCAGACTAAACAGCTGTAGGTCTCTCAGCCTTTCCTCACAAGGCAGTGCTCCAGAGCCTTCACCATCCTTGCAGCCCTCCGTTGGATCCCTGTCCCTCTGGAACTGTGGAGCCCCTAACTGGATGCAATATTCTAGGCAGGATACACCATCAGCCTTGGCTACAAGGGCACACTGTTGTCTCATGGAGAACTTGGTGTACACCAAACTCCCAGATCCTTCCAACACATCACCTGTGGCAGTGTCACTTTCAATGAAGGGAATCATGAATAAGAGCAACTCTTGCATTAGAGCAAGGGCCAGAAGAGTAAGTCCAATGTGGGAAATCAGCAGCACTGTGAAAACCTACCTTTGATATGTAAAATACACTATTAATCAGGTAACTTTAGAAAAACTCTACAATAGCAGCTTCTGGGTTAAATTTCAAAGCTTTCACTAAGCATATTAACCCACACTTAATCATTTCCATATATTGGCACCATCATTAACTATGCACATGTGGAAGTCAGTGGCCATTTCGGCTTCCAAACTGCTTTAACGGCATTGCTGTGTCATTTTAATACAGATTACATTGATCGCATCTGCAGTTTGAACTCTACATGATCAAAGTTCTGCCTGGGAATATACACTGCAATATTGTAAATGCCTAATTCTTAATGACACTCTGACTAACTCCACTCCTGCTGTTAACTGAGTAATTTGTGTGACTGAGTTAAATTGTCACCATCTGGGACTGGGTTAAAAATCTTTCAACAATGAATGTTTGACCTCACATTTTTCACAGTCAAAACCACAGACATTAACATCAAGAATACAGTGAAAGCATACACAGCCAGAACATCTACCCCCAGATAACCTCCAGCTTATAATACATTGCTGAAGATACCAATTTAGTGGCTTATTTATGCATCACATGTATGCTGTCTAAAGTGGGAAGTGATAATCAAAAATAAATTGCTACAGAAAAAAAAACTGCTCCAGACAATTCACTGCCTCAGGAAATAAAACTAAACCATATGATCAGTTCTAAGGGTTTGAAAACAATCTAGAGAGAGATCAGAAGCTTGAATTAAATTTTTATTTCCTTAAGATTCTCTCTCAAATGTGGAAATTCTGACTTTGAATACAGAGGAAAAAGAAGTTATGTTATTCATTCTGTCTAATCTATCTTATGACGTCCAAATCTCCATGAATCCTTATCTTAAAGCAATGGCTGAGGCTATATGTACAGAGATTCTCTTGCTGCTCTTCCATTTTTCTCCTCATTCCTAACTGAGATTGGGAATAACTCTATGTCAGTGCCTTCAGCTGGTACAAGGGTGTGAGTTTCAGTGAAAAGAAAGGTCAAGATGCCCCCTTCACTGGCCATGCAGAGACCAAAGTAGGGCAGATGTCCAAGTGGCACAAGTGAATTTCACAGAATCACAGAATCATCAAGGTTGGAAGAGACCTCAAAAGATCATCAAGTCCAACCTGGCACCACAGACCTCATGACTAAACCATGGCACCAAGTGCCACATCCAATCCCCTCTTGAACACCTCCAGGGATGGTGACTCCACCACCTCCCTGGGCAGCACATTCCAATGGCGAATGACTCTCTCAGTGAAGAACTTTCTCCTCATCTTGAGCTTAAACTTCCCCTGGCACAGCTTGAGACTGTGTCCTCTTGTTCTGGTGCTGGTTGTCTGGGAGAAGAGACCAACCCCCTCCTGGCTACAACCACCCTTCAGGTAGTTGTAGGCAGCAATAAGGTCTCCCCTGATTTCATAGTGACTCTTCCTAGGAAGACTAGAAAGGTGTGTGGCAAGCTTCCCACAGTTCTTAAAATTTATTTTAGAGTGTCTTTAAATTGGTGGAAAGATGCAATAGGCTTTAACATAGGGAAGAATTTCATGCAGGGTAACTGAGTATGGCTTTTATCAGAAGATAAAAGGTATTGTGCCTCACCACAAGCCGGAGGCTAAATGGTGCCTTTCAGTGGAGCCTTTTCTTGGCAGCCTGCTCAAGTGCACAAGAAATGATGGCAAAGTTCCGAGTCCACACTTCTGCCACTCCTAGTGTCCATGCAGATACAACAGCTTCTTGCTCTCCAAAACATACAATCCTTTCTAACCTTCATACACCAAGCTCCCCCAAATCCTCATTCTCTTCTTTTTCCAGCCCCAGTCCCCTTTCTCTTATGTCTGCTTAAGGCAATGCCACCCAGAGAGCCTAGCCTCTGGAAAATACTGTGGTGAGATTGTTAGATCTCAATGAACAGCACAAACTTTGGCAACATTTCATCAAAACATCCAACAACCTATTATGGTCAGTGAAAAAATGTTCATCTGCACAAAGACTAATCTCTCTCTCACACACATGCAAAAAGGGGAAAGCGAGCAAAGAAAAAGACCTCTGCAAAGTGCTGTGTGTGACAAGCTGTGGTTTCCCTTTGAGAATAATGGTTACAATTACATCAAACACAAATCCTTACTGCAACATCTCTGGAATTGTCTGTAAAACAATACTACTGCAGGCTCCTCAGAGAATGGAAATGGGTTGAAAGCTCTGAAACTCACGTAAGAGAAACCCTGAAGATCTTGGTGTTAATAACATCTCCGGTAACAAGTACATTAATGAAGGAGCACACCTTACACTTTGAACAAAAATCTAAGCCTCATCAAACAAAAAGGAATCCCTTCAGACAACTCAGATTATGATGGCTTAAAAATAAAAGCTAAAAAATTATCAGGAACCCTTTTTCAGTGCTATCCCAGCTTTAATCTTGTGCTAATTTAATGCAGGACCATTTCCAAAGAACTTGCTGGAAACTGTGTCCAAACCCATAGTGAATCACAGCACCTAACAAAACTTGTGGGACACCTTTGGTTTTCCTGATGGATAGTACTGGGGGTGTCCCCCAGGGATCAGCTCTGGGCCCCATCCTCTTTAATATCTTCACTGATGATCTGGATGAGGGGGTTGAGTCAGTCATCAGCAAATTTGCAGATGACACCAAGTTGGGAGCAGATGTTGGTCTGCTAGAGGGTAGAAGGGCTCTGCAGAGGGACCTCAACTGACTGGACAGATGGGTGGAGTCCAACAAGATGACATTTAACAAATCCAAGTGCCAGGGGCTGCACTTTGGCCACAACAACCCCATGCAGAGCTACAGGCTGGGGTCAGAGTGGATGGAGAGCTGCCAAACAGAAAGGGACCTGGGGGTGTTGATTGACAGCTGGCTGAACATGAGCCAGCAGTGTGCCCAGGTGGCCAAGAAGGCCAATGGCATCCTGGCCTGCATCAAGAATAGTGTGGCCAGCAGGAGCAGGGAACTCATTGTGCCCCTGTACTCAGCACTGGTTAGGCCACACCTTGAATAATGTGTCCAGTTCTGGGGACCTTAGTTTAAGAAGGACATCAAGACACTTGAACGTGTCCAGAGAAGGGCAGTGAGGCTGGGGAGAGGCCTTGAGCACAGCCCTGTGAGGAAAGGCTGAGGGAGCTGGGGTTGCTTAGCCTGGAGAAGAGGAGGCTCAGGGGAGACCTTATTGCTGTCTACAACTACCTGAAGGGTGGTTGTAGCCAGGAGGGGCTTGGTATCACAGTATCACAGTAACTAAGGTTGGAAGAGACCCCAAGGATCATCAAGTCCAACCTGTTCCAACAGACCTCACAACTAGATCATGGCACCAAGTGCCACGTCCAATCTCCCCTTGAACACCTCCAGGGACGGCAACTCCACCACCTCCCTGGGCAGCACATTCTTGTCCCAGGCAACCAGCGCCAGAACAAGAGGACACAGTCTCAAGCTGTGCCAGGGGAAGTTTAGGCTGGAGGTGAGGAGAAAGTTCTTCACTGAGAGAGTTATTAGCCATTGGAATGTGCTGCCCAGGGAGGTGCTGGAGTCACCGTCCCGTTCAAGAGGGGATTGGATGTGGCACTTGGTGCCATGGTTTAGTCATGAGGTCTGTGGTGACAGGTTGGACTTGATGATCTTTGAGGTCTCTTCCAACCTCGGTGGTGATTCTGTACTAAAAATAAAATCTTGTAACAGTGAGTCTGTTGCTTTGGCTAAAACAGAGATCATCAAACTGGATTTTAAAGAAGAAGAAAAAAGTCCCTAGTGTGCCTTGAAAGTGATTTATGGACATTTCAAGCAGTGAGGCATTCTATGGGTCTAACTTACAGACTGTCTGCTTTAAATGTTCCTGCACAACTGAACTCCAAAGGTAGTAATTTGCAGTGCCACTCAGACAAGCCCTTCCACATGCTGGAAGGAGAAGCAATCTATACTAGCAGGCCAATGGAAGATTGAATCTGAGCAACTGACTTTCTCTTCTAGCTAGAAATCAGGAAGGACAAAAATGAAAAGAACAAACCAATACATCACTGTGAAAGAAAAAAACCCCTAAACTAAATATAGACTACGACAGATAATTAATATTCCATAATTATTTAGCATACCTTAATCATCACACTTCAATTATTTGAATTAAATGAATTATGCCTAAATAAGACCGAAAAAAGTGAAGCACCTCTCGTTCTTACTCATCTCAGGAAGTTCACTCTTGACTATGCCAGGGACAGACATACCAGAGACATGACTTACAGACATGCCTGTTGTAGTAGTGAAGTCTTTTACACCTCTGTTGAAGATCAAGAACAACATGGGCTGTAAAGCCATGGACCTGGTTTCAGACCAGATGCCCTAAGTCTTGTTTTTCACTTAAAAGAAAAACTTTTCTCCCTCTGATTTTTAGGCCATATTTTTAGGAATCTACCTTTTCTTTCTCTTACTATGACTTTCTTAGTGGCAACAAATGAGGGAACTGCCCAAATACTGCAGTTTCAATAAATATTATGATGCAATACTTGCCCCACTGCACAAAAGTGAATATTCTATGTAAGAGCAAATATGCCAGACCTATCTTCAGATACTCACTTTCCACATTGTCCTGATAAACATCCACAAACCCTGTTTCATTCTTGGTTTGGTTTGGCAATTGCAAATGCCATTTTGCTCTTGCAAAGGATATAACCTTGCTAGCAGTCAACAGTTTCTCTTGCCTGTTAATTCCACAAGTATAGGTTTGAGCAAAAAATATTTTCTGAAGTGCTGACATGGCTGAATGTTTCAATAAACTGTTCTAATAATCAGCCTGAAGGTCAGAAGCATGCAAGGCATCTGTCATGTGCACTAATAATGTCTTGAATGCTACTGGCACTGGCTTGAGAAATAATCTACTCCTGCATCTTCCTCCAGGTCTTCAGCTCAGCCTAGAGGACACAGTTGCTAAATCCTGCTTCGTCCCTCCCTCCCATTTTTTTCCCCTGTTCATTTTATATTCTGACTGATATCTCAAGGTGTCACTTCTGCCCCTGGAAATGCTACATGTCCCCCAAGCAGTCTCATGCAGTTAAACAAGCAGGTGCATACAAAATAAAGTTGATATTGTGACAGTGAAGAATTTCACCATAGAATGAGAATAGTCATTTCAGGTATCTACTTAAAGTAGAACCACTCTTGAATATTCAAGTAAGTGAGATCATGTTCAGAGCTTGCTTACTCCTGTCTTTTGACTCACAAATATTCCTCCAGCTGACGCAAAAAACCAAACAGAATCAGAGAGTTGTTTTGGCTGGAAAAGACCTTTAAGATCACCAAATCCAACTATCATCTAACTGTACCATGTGAAGTTTTCTCTGAGTTGCCCTCAAAGACAAAAGGGAAGATAAATGTTCAGTTTCTTCCTTTCTAATTCACGGGAACTCATACCTGAAGCAACCATTTCTTCAGGCCTGGAAAGTGATTTGCTAAATATTGTGGTTCCCCCTTTACAGTGCTCAGACTTCAGTTAGCTTGACTCACTTTATTTTTCAGGAAGAGTCTGACAATGTAGTGCCATACTTACATAACCCAACGACTGACTTTTGCTCTTCCAGGGGAACAAAGAAACACAAAGCAGACTGCACTGTCAGAGTAAAGGCCCAGCATGCTTCCCTGGAAGGTCACAAAACTACAGCTGCTTCTTTGGGATGCAGAAAAGCCTAAGAAGCGTGACAAACATCATGTGGTGTTCAGGCGCTTTGAAATAGGTCTGAACAGCCTACTGAACAGTTAAAACCTGCACAAAGCTTTGCCCACTGCTCCTGAACACACTTCTCTGTCAACTTTGGGGTGCACAAAGTTGTCAGTGAAAAAGCAACAAATGGAAAGGAGAAAAGGTTGTGCTACGCCCAGTATCCTTTCCCATCCTAGCCCACCTAAAACTTCAGTTTCTTCTTATAAAGTATAATAAAACCCCACTAAATGTTATTAGAACTACATTAATCATAGTGTTATGTAGCAGATACTTCAAGAAATGCCTTTTGTCATTTTCTTCATCAGGAAACATGTACTTCATAGGCCTCCATGTCAGGGAGATGTGGCAGCCTATCCCAGTCTGCTGACACAAAGTCCATTCATGGGTCTCACGTGATCTGCGATATTTATATCTCATTGGCAAGTTTTGCCACCAGAGGTGGCCAGGGAAATGAAAGATTTTAGAAGATTTAATAAGGTTTTTATGTCATGCAGTGCAAACAGAAAGAATAATAATACAGTTTTCAAAGCAAATATATCTGCTGGGTCTTGTTCGGTGTTAGCAATGATGTCGACTTCTAGTCAACCTAGGAGTCACAAGTAACTTTTTATCATTCCTCCTTTCAGTCTTCATGATATTGCACCCAGAAGACTTTTTTAAAGCATTGAATAAAATGTAAATAATTTTCTGTGAAGCATCACAAAGTGATGGGCCACTGAAGAGACCTCTGGAGATTGTCTAGTGCAACCCCTCTGCCAGAGCAGGTTGCACAGGTTGGTGTCCAAGCAGGTTTTGAACGACTTGAGAGAAGAAAGTTCCATCACCTTTCTGGGCAGCCTGTGCCAGTGCTCTACCAGTCTCAAAGTAAAGAAGTACCTTCTCATGTTTAAATGGAACTTCCTATGTTCAAGTTTGTGCCCATTACCTCTTGTCCTGTCACTGGGCACCAATGAAAAAACACTGGCCCCTTCCTCCTGACACCTACCTTGTAAGTATTTATAAGCACTGTAAGATTCTCCCCTCAGCCTTCTCTAGACTAAAAAGCCCCAAGTCCCTCAGTCTTTCTTTATAAGAGATGTTCCTAATAACCTTTGCAGCCTTTTGTTGTACCCTCTTCAGTAGTTCCCTGTCCTTCTTGAACTGGGGAGCCCAGAACTGGACACAGCACTCCAGATGAGGCCTCACCAAGGCACAGTATTGGGGAAGAGAACCTCCCTTGACCAACTGGTCACACTCTTCTTGGTGCACCCCAGTATGCTATTGGCCTTTTTGGCCACAAGGGCTCATGGTCACCCTGTTGTCCACCTGGATTCCCAGGTCTTTTTCCAAAGAGCTGCTTTCTAGCAGGTCAGCCTCTAATCTGCACTGATACTGGGGTTATTCCTTGCTAGGTGCAGGACCCTACACCTGCCCTTGCTGAATTTCATAAGGTCACTCTCTGCCCAACTCTCCAGCTTGTCCAGGTCAATCATGATGATTTAGATGAGCATACAAAGAGTACTTCCACCGATTGCTTGGGTTTGGCACACTTAACCCAAGTGTTGTGCAGTCACAGCTACGGGTGCTGCCAGTGACAGCTGCGGCTGCTTGAAACTTCTTAGCAGCCACAGCAACAAACACAAATGCATCCAATTCTTAGTAAGGAAAATATACAACTTCTGTGCCTCTTCAGTGGTTAACAAAGCATTTGATGACAGCAATAAACTGAAACTCTAGTTAAGGCCTTCATCTTTGCTTAGTCTCATTTTGGCTTTCTGAAGAATAAGAAAGAGTAGTTTCTTATTCACTTCACAGATGTGCCAAAAATATTTTTCGCTCACAGATGCCCAGGGCTGTCAGCAATGAAGATGCTACCTTAAGCTACTGTTTCATTATTGAAAAATTCTCTATAGCTGCTTTCCACTTAGCACCAGCATTACCAAAGAGACATCTCATTCTGAACAGCAGGATTTCAAGAACTGGCATTCCTCAAGCTTCCTGAAATACAGGAATAAAATTCCATTTTCCAGTTTGTGCCCAAAATAGGTCTTGACACTAAAAGCAGAGTGTGCTTCAATTTTGCAGTCCAGCAAGGCAGGGAATGTCAAGGAATGTTTTACGAACGCATCCTTGCCCCTACTAGACTAATCTTCCATGCGTTCAGCAGGGTAAACTGCTTTGTTCCTCAGTGAGCTCATAATGTTTTAATGCATGATATTTTCCAAACTACTTACAAAAATACTTACTTTCGTCTTTCTGCCTCAAATTTACTCAGCAATTTCCGGAGACCACCGTTCTTAAATCCTTGGAAATGTGCTGCTGGGGCTCCCACAGTGATAACGTCATACAGAGCATCTGGAAGGGGAAGAGACAAGCACAAAGATTTGTACATGCCTACACTCAAGCTATGGCAACACCATGGTATCTACTCTAGAAGACATAGGGACAAGTCTGTATTATTTCTGAGGAATTATTGAGACTGTGTTTCAAGAAGGCTCAAGAGCGATTTAATCTTTCCATACAGCCACCTGCACGCCTTCGGAAGTGTATCTGATTTATTGCAACATCAAAATTATACACCACTGTGTAGAACAATACTCTAGCCCTGCAGTTTACAAAGCTGCCAAGCAAATTGGCCTTTTGTGTATTTCACTTTATTACCCTTTCCATTATTTAACTTGTAGTCCTGTTGAGATGGACAAATCCATGCATTTTAGAGTCAAAAGAGACCATTATGATGGAATAGTTTGCCTGAATAATACAAGCTACAGAGTTACAGCTAATGAGTCCTGCATCAAGCTTATGCCTTCTGCTTGAGTGAAGGCATCTCTCTTTTATTTTTGTACTGAAACAAAACAAAACAAACTACAAACATCTCATTTTGATTTAAAGCCTTTAAGTGACATCAATTTCACTGCATTCCCAGAGGAGTTGCTCCAGTGATTAATCAATTGAAGTACCAAAATTCTGCATTTCTTGTCTAGTTTGATTTTGTTTAGCTTCTACTGTCAGATATAATTACCTGCTTAATGCTAAAAAGGAAGAGCCCTTTTCTGTGACACACACTTTTTAGGCATGTTTATGAACACAGAGTAAGTCAGTTATCAGCTGACAAGCTATCAGGATGGGAAATAAACAATACTGTGGAAATTCTGAGATAAACTGTTGTTAGTCCCTGTATCTGCCCAACTTCTTGTGACATACAGGATGAACTTTTCCTACAGATGTAAGCTTACAGAACTGCAGGTAGAACTCTGTGATGTGCCTGTGAAGGATTGTCAGTTCAGAGATGAAGATTTAATTACATCCCCAAACCTCAATAATTATTCCTTTAAAGCTTAAATTCACATTTACACTAAGCAGTACCTCTTATGTGCCCAGGTTTACTTAAGGAATAAAGACACAGGTCAGAACGCCTCATCCTCAAAATCTGTTTGTAAAGAAACAGAGGAATTTTTTTCCCTGTGAAGTGTTTTATTCATTAAGGAAGCTTTGCATGTAAATTAAAATCTAATCCTCTCCTAAAATAGAATTTTTCTTGCATTCTGATGATAAATATCCCTAGAAGCAAGAACACTGTACAAATGATTCACAGTTAATGAACTATGTTTTACTTCCAGAGCTGAAACTTAAAGCCTGTTCACTCAAATTGATTTGAACTCTAATGAATTGGTGACTCTACAATAAAGGGAAAAGTGACATGATTACATTAGCCTAAGGTGAGCTTCAGGATGCTTAAACAGCTCATTCTTTCAGGTCTTCATATAGATGTATCCATAATACATCATCTTGGGCTATTAGAGCTCCATCAATACTTGACAATAAGTAATTCTATTGCTTAAAACAACAATGGCTTCAAAGCGAAATAAGAGATGAGCCCATCAGGTTATCTGAAAAATGGCTTCCAAATGTGCTTAGAGGTAACTCAGGAAACTATAAGCTGTGGGGTTTTTTCCAAGTCTGTTCTAAAAACAGTGACCTGCTTATAGTGACTGTGAGGTGGATTTATCCAGAAGGAAGCTCTCATTCAGCCTGTGGCCTCTTCTCAGCACAGTCAAGGAGCAGCTGTTTGGGAGACAAACAAACCAGCTGGGGGCAGCAGGGGTGGGGAATTTCAACCCACCATATTACCCCATGCAAGGAAACATGGGAGAGAGAGGATGCCAAAGAAAAAAATGTTTACAACCTGGGTGATGGGCATGGGGCAGACTCACTCCCAGTTTCCAGAGCACAGTACCTTGGAAAGTGCTACAAGACTTGGGTGGAATACTTTGTGATGTGCTCCACTTACACATCAAGGCAGCTCCTTGTGAGCATGAGTGCCCTGGTACTGGAATGCACCAGGAACTCACAGCCCTCACCCACCTCAAGAACACACTACTGCTGACACCTCCACAGTGGAGACAAAGCTGAAAATGCAGCAGAGAGTCACAGGAGATGTATCACATTGTCAGTGTGCTGCCCCCATTTATCAAGAGATGCTAAAAAAACCCCTCAACCCTTCCTCACATGCTTCAGAAATTGCAATAAGAAAATGCAAAATACTAGAGTGTGAGGAAAAAGAGCTTTAAATCAATCAAATCATACTAATTATTCTGACTCAAAGATATGCTCACCTCCTACTTATACAAGCGCAACACTAACACCAGTTAAGTACTCATCAGAACTCAATTCCTTCATCATGCAGAAAGGTAAACTCCCTGCTCATCCTTCCTTCCTAAACAAAACACAGAGCTTTTGCAACACGGTGACAACCTCAGCAACATGGTGGAAGGTCCATAAATCTAAGCTTTACAGGACCAATTTTATGACAAGCACAGCTCAATTTCAAATCAGCAGCAAACTGCTTGCCTTCACCGGAGGCAGTCAGTGTCTCATGCTGGCCAGAAGGAAACATGTCTTCCCTCCACTGAATTTACTTAAAACAGGCACACTTAATGTGTAAACAGGGACAAAAGCAAGGATATGGCCATATATAATTTTAACTTCTATAGGATGATGAACAGAACAAAATGAGGCGCTTTTCACATAGATATGGATACAGAAATGGTATTCTTCTCAAAGTTGTTCCTACTGAAGGTTCAAACATGCAGTATTTTCTGTTCCATGCCAGTACCCAGTAGAAACCTGAACTAGAGCTCAGTAAACCTGTAATTCAACATGCTGAACAAAAAAGCACAAATCCACATGCATACACTTGGTAAATGGGACTAAAACTCACCCTGCACTCCCTAAATTGAGACATCTGGCAGCGCAAGGGTTAATGACAGTTTTGTGGCTCATCAGCTTCCTCAATCACCATGTCTGTAAATGTTTACAGGCTGGTTTTTCCCCTCCCCTCTTCATTCTTTCCCCCCCTTTTCTTATTTTGTTCATTTTTTGTGTTTATTTTCTGTCAGTCTCCTGTTATAGTCGAGGTGCCCTCTGATGTACGCCAAACAAAGCCCAAGATGAGCAAGGTCACCTTCATGTCAAAGCCGCTCGCTCCAGACCCATCAGCAATTGCTACAAACTGTTACAAGTGTCTGTGTCCAACACAAGCCGCAGCTCTTCAGTGCCCATAAAATGAAACTTGTATCAACGAACTAACCAAATGGGGCAGTGGCTATGTGGCAGGCAAAAATCATTTATCCAACCAAAGGCAAATGCAGTGACAATCCTCAGTTACTTTTTGGTATATTTATACGGCAGTGCTACCATAACCACAGACTCACCAAGGTTGGAAGAGACCTCAAAGATCATCAAGTCCAACTTGTCACCACAGACCTCATGACTAAACCATGGCACCAAGTGCCACATCCAATCTCCACTTGAACATCTCCAGGGATGGGGACTCCACCACGTCCCTGGGCAGCCCATTCCAATGGCTAATGACTCTCTCAGTCCTAAGCATATTGAGGAACCCTTTTTGTTCACAGAAAAATAAAAAGAGCTCCCCATAACTAAAGTATCAGTCTCCCAAAAAGCAGAATTCCCCTGGTTTTAACCCAAGCTTTCTTATTAACATTGTACACTTTCTAAACCTGAGTGTAACAAGGACAATGTTATCTAATTTTCATGGCAGTGGAGTGAACATTAGCTAAAGGAAAAAAAGGAGAGTTTTATCATTTGAACAAAGCTCTAAATTTAGAAGATGATTCCAACATTTATCTCTTTCTGTACCCTTTTCAATTATGGATTAGCCATATGCCACAAGCAAAGTACTTTTGGAAGAAAAAGGAGAAAATTCATTAAAGTCCAAACAAAACTCAAGCAGTGTAAGAGTTGTGGGTGATTAAGTGGCATATTTCATTGCACTTGTTAATTTAGTGAATAAACACACAGTGGCTTCTTCCCAGAGTGGTTTTCTTCAAAGAGACATGACAGTAAGTTTCTGGCCACTTGTAATCATTGCAAACCTGAAAATGCTTTTGCGTCTAGGTCTAGGAAGGTTCTTCTCCCCCTTTAATCTGCCCTGATGAGACCACACCTGGAATACTGTGTCCAGTTTTGGGTTCCCCAATTCAAGAGACAGGGATATGCTGGAGAGAGTCCAGCAGAGACCTATGAGGATGACTCTGGGACTTCAACATCTCTCCTGTAAAGAAAGACTGAGAGACCTGGGGCTGTTAAGTCTTGAGAAAGCTGACAGAAGATCTTATCAATCTCTATAAATATCTGAGAAGTGGGTGTCAGAACGAAGGTGTCAGGATGAAGGTGCCAGGCTCTCGGTGGTGCCCAGTGACAGGAAAAGGAACAACAGGTACAAGCTGGAACTGAGGAGGTTGCACCTCAACACAAGGAGACACTTCCTTACAGTGAGTGTGATGGAGCACTGGAACAGGCTGCCCAAAGAGGTTGTGGAGTCTCCTTCTCTGGAGACTTTCAAAACTTGCCTGGATACACTTCTGTGCACCTGCCCTAGGTGGTTCTGCTTTGGCAGAGGGGTTGGACTCGATCTCTGGGGGTCCCTTCCAACCCTTGACATTCTGTGATGAACTAAGTTAAAACTTGGGCTGTCACATTCTGACACTGTAAATCCTCATCTTGTTAAAATATTCGGAGGCACCACTGTTTAGTAAAAGAAACAAAATATTGAACCATTACAGTATCTAACAGACAATCTGAAGACTCCCTGTTCCAACTTGGAAGTGGATGCATATCAGCAGCAGGTAGTGTAATATTCCTATAATTACTGTTTGTACTAACTGTTTTACAATCTGCTTAGATGCAGAGTGTATTTGTAAGGCAAAACCCTTACAGAATCTAATTTCCGTGTTTCTACAGCGACAGCAATTTAATAGTTCTCAATTTATCAACAAATTATTCACTGTGCTATGATCTGCTCATATGTATGTATCATTATAATCTTTTATCTGGTAAAGGATGCTGCTAACATTATATGCAAGCAGCACCAATGCAATTCTCTGTTTAAAAGAACCACAGATGACAATACAGAAACCAATCCTCCTTTCCAGAAAGTATTAGAAGTTTGCAGCATTTCAAGCTAATCAGTGAGATATTTTCACTTAACACTAAAGCAAATGCTTACATGGCACAGGGAAGCACTGAATAAGCTGATTTAGACACAAGCAGCACTGGGCTCATCAAGGCTCCCTTAGAAATTGGATGTATTAAGTTTAGAAGTAATGGAGCCATGGTACTTGCATCACCAACAGTGGTGGGTTTATCCCAGCAATCTCTGGGAGGAAATGTGTTGTGCTATCTGAGGTGGCAGAGCAAGGGGGGAAAAAAACCAAATACCTTCAGACCAGACAGGTGAGATGGGGTTTTACACTACACTGACATTATGGCCACAAAGAAAAATTAAGCTGAAGCCTTAGAAGGATCTGAACACTGTGCAGGGCGTTGCTATGAATCGTGACAGCAATAGCTCTGCACTGCTACAACAGCAGTATTTGCTACCAAGCATAGGTTACCAGTGTTTCAGTGAACATAGATTCTGCAGTTCCTTATTTGGTTTGAAGTGACATAGAATCAAGATGAGCACAGCACCCCTGGAATCTGTTGTAAAGAAAGAACTTAAAAGAAATTTCACACCCTAGTTTTCCAGGACCTGCAGTCAGTATCCAAAGCTTGTGGCTTCAGAAGATGAAGCACAGAAATTCCTTGCATAGCTTTAAATCTGGACCTGATTCCTAAGTTTCAGCACAGATGAAAGAGTTCTGATCCATCTCAGTGGCGGTGGCTCTAGGTGCAGGTTTCAGAATTTGCAGTTGAATGTGGAGGATGGGCAAGTAGACACTTCTTGGATTTTGTACAAACTCAGTTGCTCTAGACACATTCCAAACAGCATACCAACCCAAAAGCTTGTGTTCTAGAAGCAGATGAACAGGCCTGAGAGAATGGGATAAAGCCCTTCAGGAAGACAGGCAGGTTCCAGGTACACACACAAAACAAAAGCAGGAAATAACCACACACAAAGTTTCTAGAACCCATTAAATTAAAATTACAATTAAAACTACGACTATCAAATAAACCAAAACCCCATGCAACAATGTAGACAGACAAGAAACCTTCCCTGCCAAGCCATACCAGATGACTCTCACATACAAGCTCATGCTGTACAAACTTCACTGACTGCCAAAACACAGACAACATGAAATGAATCTCGGGATTCTCTTTGAAAGCCACTCTATTTCTTGTGATATTCTTTTCTCCTCAGTGTTCTCCCAAATCACACATATTAATACTATTACTTTCCCTGCTTTTTATCTGTAGCATCTTCACCCACCCTCAGAGTTGAACAAGACTGTTGCCAGTAGCCAACCATTGAGAGAAACATTCAGAATGACTGAGATTCCACACTCTAAACACCACACCTTTCAGTTCTGCTGTGGTTTTAAGGTTTCATTGGAAAGCATGCAAATGTCATGTTCATCCTTGGAACTGGGTATACAATTTAAGATGTTTCCATTTTAATGGGAACCCTATCTCTGAGTTGCAAGTTGAATAGTATTTTAAAGTATACTTGGGGGATTTCTCTGCAGAATATAGAATAGAATAGAACAGAATAGAATAGAATAGACCAGGTTAGATGAGACCTTCGAGATCGTGTCCAACCTAGTATCCAACACCACCTAATCAACTAAACCATGCAACCAAGCACCCCATCCAGTCTCCTCCTAAACCCCTCCAGTGATGGTGACTCCACCACCTCCCCGGGCAGCCCATTCCAATGGGCAGTCACTCTCTCTGTGTAGAATTTCTTCCTAACCTCCAGCTACTGTACCTTTCAATCGAGGACTATGCACGTGCATTCTTTGCAGATGAAGATTTATTGGGATGAACTCCAATGTTTTTTCTCCTTTGCTACAGCTTGATTTGAAGGAAGAACCTGAAAACACAGAAGTTTAAAGAACCATTATCTTCAGCACCCAGCAGATGTTTTGTCTTCTTTTTAACACAAGGACAATACTTCTACATTAGGAGTCGTCTTTAATTTACTTTTAATGTGCAATTGTGTATTAGGAGAAGAATGGTTCACTAACCAAGTCCCAGCGTGTATCCACACTGGAAGCAACAAAACAGCTTTTAATTCACAGAACAACCTAATTTTTTATTCTAGGTGATAGACACTTTTTTCCTGCTGTCTGAAATCAGTCTGGCAACAATGTCACAGCTAATGTGCATTATGTTTATTCTGTGCTGAAAACACAGAGCTAGCATGGTAGTGCATTTTCATCACATAACATCTTTTTCTTCAGACAAAAGTATTACAGTGACCAGGCTACGCATTCTCCCTAGAAACTTCAAGTAAAGAAACAGAAACTAGTTTAAGAAAAGCCAGAAATTAGTTTTCTTTCTTAAAAGCCAGAATCACAAGCAGCACAATGCTCTGGGGGAAAAAAAAATACCTGGTTGCATACTTCAAAAGTATGATCTTACAAGTAACTCTGTGGTGGTAGAAATGACCATCATTAAATCCAGACATTATGAAAGTGTAATTTTCCTGCAGATACTCCATACAACACATATATTAAAATAAAAAGATAGAGAACAGGAGAGAGAGTTGGTCCTAGCTTCTCACTCCAGCAGTCTAACCTTTACTTAGACCATTTTCAGTACCTTATCACTTTGCCAACCATTAAGCCTTCAGACAGGATTAAAAAAAAAAATCATTGGACAGTTTCAATATTTTCTTGCAAAAGAAAAACAATATTGAAATTCTTCTCTTTGACTTTCTCCATGAAGATTTCCTAAGGGCTATGTGTTGAAATTGACATAAATTCCAACACACAAGGCCAGAAGCATGATGATGCCCCAGACCAGCCAAGCCTACTTAGGCTGCTACCTAAGCTTAGTAACTTAAAATAGTAATTTCATAAAGATGAGAGAAGCATTTGACAGGCTTCAAACCAGGAGTCATTGAGGAGGAGGAATAGCAGTGGGAAACCTGCATCTGGAAAGCACACAAAGACAAAATTATGGAAGCAGCGAAGGGAACTTGAACTGTGCGAGAAAAGAAATGGGAATAGTGCAGGTGAGGAGATCGTAAACCACTCGCAAACAACACAGAAAGGGAGCAGATTGTTTACATGAATTCAGCTGAGACATAGCTTAAGGAATGATAACTGGATCTGAGACAAGGAAACATTGGCAGACTAAGAGGAGAATAAATTGAGAGCTGATAAAAAAGGGACAAGCTAAAAAAAGAATAGAATAGAATAGACCAGACCAGGTTGGAAGAGACCTTCAAGATCATCGTGTTCAACCTGTTACCCAACCCACCTAATCAACTAAACTATACAACCAAGCACCCTATCAAGTCTCCTCCTAAACATCTCCAATGATGGTGACTCCACCACTTCCCTGGGCAGCCCATTCCAATGAGCAATCACTCTCTCTGTGTAGAATTTCTTCCTAACCTCCAGCCTAAGCCTCTGCTGGTGCAGCTTGAGACTGTGTCCTCTTGTTCTGGTGCTGCTTGCCTGGGAGAAGAGACCAACCCCCACCTGCCTACAACCTCCCTTCAGGTAGTTGTAGAGAGCAATAAGGTCTCCCCTGAGCCTCCTGCTCTCCAGGCTAAGCAACCCCAGCTCTCTCAGCCTCTCCTCATTGGGCTTGTAGAACAGGAAGGAGAAGAGCCTGCTCTTCCTGGAGTGATTTCTGTCCTGGGCTGGGGTAGAACACATGCAGCATCACAGGTATTGCTCTTTTCAGGGAAGACTTGTGAAGTTAGAACACCTTCCAGTCCACTGACAGAAATGAATGGGATAATAACCACCCACTACCAGTTACTCTCTTTATCGAGATGTAAAAGATTCATGCAATGAAATTAATATCTCAATCTCTTTGCAGTATCATCTATATAATGAAACTGTTTTCAGTATAGTTTGTTTTTAAATACCTTGGTAAGCTGTATTTATGAACCAAGAACTACATTCCCTCTCTTAAAATAGTTATTACTGTTGCAAATCAAACTCTTCAGAATCAGGAAACACCAAAATATAAGATGTGACCTGCCTCTGACATCCATCTGAAGAGGAGCTGTGAAACAGACTTCACTGACATATCATGTGATAGCTTTCCCCAGGTCACTGAATATTTAGGGTCTTTGCTGCTCACTTTAGAAGAAGTGATTTAATATCTTGTTTTCAGCTTTTACTTCAGGATCTAGATTCAAATATATTGGAGAAGTCAGAATCACAGAGTGTTAGGGGTTGGAAGGGACCTTCAGAGATCAAGTCCAACCTCCCTGCCAAAGCAGTATCACCTAGGGCAGATCACATAGGAACACATCCAGGCAGGTTTTGAAAGTCTCCTGAGAAAGAGACTCCACAACCTCTCTGGGCAGCCTAAATTTCCTTAAATCTGTCATGATGTAGAGCTACAGTTTCTAAGGCCTTGACAAACATTTATAGAATAATTTTACCTGAGTAAAAAGGTTATGCTTTTATCCATTGTAATGGTAGAGAACAACTTAAGGTCAAAGCATTTAAGAAATAATGCATCAATATGAGATACAGAAGTTCTTCTGCAGAGCACACATTATAACGTGCCAACACATTATAATGCCACATTGCATTCCATTTTGGAAGCACAGCTCCTGCTGGGCTGAATTACATCCATAACTACTGAGTACTTCTGCAAAACAGCTTGTGTCCATTACCAGCCTTCCAAAAAAGAACAACACATAACCACTTCTGAAGTCTATCTTGCCTAATGTCACATAGCAACTTTGTGACGGGGGCAGGCACTTTTGCCCCATTCTCCAGAGCAATAATCAATTCCCTTAACCTCAATTTTATTTTTCTCCTTCTGGGGCTGGATGAATAATAAAATTTTCAGTTTGATGACTGGAAAAAAAAAAGAAAACCAACCAACCAACAGACAGAGGGTAAAAAAATCATTTCAGGTCAAACTAAACGGAACAGCTTCAAGTCCTACTTCTTCCCAAAAGACCAATTCCTTGTTTTTAGATTAACCTGAAATTATTTGTTTTGATGTTACCTAACCCTTTTAGAGTTCTATTTGCTATGATGGCTTGAAACAAAAACACCTGGCTTTCTCTAAAATCCTCTCCCATTTTTGAGGATAAAAGTATTTGCCCAAACAACTCAAACCTGAAATCACCTTAACTTCTTTAAACCTCCATTTGCCGTAAATATGCTGCCGTACCAAAATTGCTGTCTAACACTAATGCAGTCTCCTGGTACTCTCACTGCAATCTCTCAATTTTGAAAAGAAATTAAGTGGTCCACTAACAACAGCCTTCTGCTGTTAGATTAGATTCCACAAATAGCTCAGATGAGCATGAAGTAGGCATCTCTCAGAAAACCCAAGATGTGATGGTATAGGAGGCATGTGGGAATATTTTAGACAGATTTGATTTGGAAATGTTATCTTCTCTTCTGCTTGTAAGTGAACAAGGTCTTCACTAGTGGTGACAGATAAGGAGACTGGAGATGTGTGCACCTAGATGACCTGTGTGGAGTTGGTCTTTCAGAACTGTTTGTGACAAGCTCTGGATCTCCAGTACAGATGCACAGGTAAGCCAGCATGCTGCAGTTTTCAGGCTGTTTCATAACAGCGAGAACTGCTTCAACCCAAACTTGGGCAATGTGCTAAGATCAAGTAAGAAGGCTACAGAAACCAAACTGTAAGGCAAAAGCAAATTTTTTTGTTGTTGTTTGGTTTTTTGTCATGAGTCTGAGAAGGAGCTAGTAAAGACTGTGTTGAAATATGTTGACCTGAAAAGTCTGCACTGAAGTTGTACTCAGTATCACAGTATCACTAAGGTTGGAAGAGACCTCGAAGATCATCAAGTCCAACCTGTCACCACAGACCTCATGACTAAACCATGGCACCAAGTGCCACGTCCAATCCCCTCTTGAACACCTCCAGGGATGGAGACTCCACCACCTCCCTGGGCAGCCCATTCCAATGACTAATGACTCTCTCAGTGAAGAACGTTCTCCTCACCTCGACCCTAAACTTTCCCTGGTGCAGCTTGAGACTGTGTCCCCTTGTTTTGGTGCTGGTTGCCTGGGAGAAGAGACCAACCCCTTCCTGGCTACAACCTCCCTTCAGGTAGTTGTAGACAGCAATGAGGTCACCCCTGAGCCTCCTCTTCTTCCGGGTTAAACAATCCCAGCTCCCTCAGCCTCTCCTCATAGGACTTGTGCTCAAGGCCCCTCATCAGCCTTGTTGCCCTTCTCTGGACACGTTCAAGTGTCTCGATGTCCTTCTTAAACTGAGGGGCCCAGAACTAGACACAGGACTCAAGGTGTGGCCTAACCAATGCAGAGTACAGGGGCACAATGACTTCCCTGCTCCTGCTGGCCACACTGTTCCTAATGCAGGCCAGGATGCCGTTGGCCTTCTTGGCCACCTGGGCACACTGCTGGCTCATGCTTAGGCTGCTGTCAATCAGCACCCCCAGGTCCCTCTCTGTTTGGCAGCTCTCAGCCACTCTGACCCCAGCCTGTAGCTCTGCATGGGGTTGCTGTGACCAAAGTGCAGCACCTGGCACTTGGACTTGTTGAATGCTATCCTGTTGGACTCTGCCCATCTGTCCAGTCAGTCGAGGTCCCTCTGCAGAGCCCTTCTACCCTCTAACTGACCAACATCTGCTCCCAGATTGCTCACATCTACTAAGCTTAGCATTTGCTACCTTGAGTGTATTGCAATTACTAGTCTCTTCAAGTTTTGTCAATTAAGTCAAATATATGCCTGGCTTGCCTTTCTTATCAAACACTATGATGTTTTTTCTAAGCAAGGCAGCACACACTGCCATTTTTGGACTGAGTACCGACCTCCCATCCAGTTTTAGATCTGTGCTTTTCTGGCACAACGTGGGCAATGACAACTTCTGTGCAAAGCGTACCAAAGTGGAGCTCTATGGCACCGTTATGCTGTAGACTGTTAAATGAAGCTTGAGTTAGGATTCAAGAAAAAAAACATCACAAAACCAGCTCTAAGGCTGTTTTCAATTGGCAGATGGTATTCAATATTAGCAGGGCAGTGTACTTGAGGGGACACGAAATAGAAGAGGAAACAAGGTACCAGTGACCGCTTCAGAAATACGATGACAAAGATTTCATTTTAATGTGTTCCGTTCCTGCCTATGCTACTAATTAATAACAATCAGTATAGTTAATTCCTAACTGCTCCAGAAGAGGAGAGGCTGCTTGCATACCTGTATGCTTCCCAAGCTCTGCAAGGGTGTCCTGGTACATGCTCAACATCTGATCACAGTGAGCAATGACGCTTTTGCGCATGTTGTCCCAGTGAGGAGCAAGTTCTCCCAAGTCTTTAAGTTCTTGATTCCTGTATCAAAAAGACAAAAAAAGAGACAAGGCACTGATTAACTCATTAGTCCACTCACATTAATTCAAATTAATTCAATTAATCCCAAAGTAGTTTGTTAAAAACCACCAAAAGCACTTGCTAATGGAAATAGAACGTTTTCAGGGCGCTTGTAAAATCTGCTATTTCAGCTGTTATTCAGCCACACACTAAAGAATGTCTGATCAGTGAATAATACAGGCACTTGTGTTTGAAACTCAACTGGTACAAATGCAATGGCATGCAAATTGAAATAGCCTTTCTTCCCTGGAAGCAATCAGGCTCCAGAGAACTATGTCCACAACAAGTGACTTTCTCTAAAGAAACATTAAATACTGTTGTAAATCATACCAATTTTGATTCTTTTCCAACAGTTTCAGTACAGGTTGGGTACACTCTGCTCTCATACACATCACAAACATAGTTTTAGCAGCATCTCTACAAAAGGCAGTTTAACCAACACGCCAGCCCTCACCACTTCTCTTGAGTGTTAAACCCAAACCAAAACCACCCTACCAATCCCTAAAACTTAATCTTCAGCCTTACAGCTGTGTCCAGTCCAACAGGTCAAAACAGCAATGTTATGGTAACCAAACATGTCACTGCACATCCAAAAGGAAATCCTTTAGTAATTTATCAGTTTTCCTGTACACTCTTGAGACCTGACCTGAGCGAAATAGAGATCACTTTAATTTCCTACACAAACAAGCACAGTTACAGCACACCGAGCTTTCTGTTTTCCCTGCTTGCAAAGTAAGTTCATCCTATACCTATCCTAAAGGCACTTGGGGGAACTTGCTTTTAAAGAAACTGAAAATTAAAGATCTGAATTCTTCAAACACTTGGAATTGTTCAAGAGAGAACTTGTGGAACACCACCAACTAGTTGTCCTTATTTCCCTCACAGTACCAAGCAGACTTCCACTGCAATTCTTGAAAGTTTCAGGAAAGACACCCAGAGAACAAATCTTGCATAGAGAAAAATTACTGAAGAAAAAAGGGAACACAAGCAGAAAAGGAGAGAAAAAGACCAACGAGGCACAGGAATACAAAGCTGCATTTGTTGCAACAGTTCTGATCACTGTTCAAGGAGTCTTAAATGTATTTCCTGAATAGGAAAGCCCCACACTGATACACAGTCTCCCAATCATTATTAGTTTTGCATAAGAGTGAACAGTATTAGAAAAAGCTATATAGGCACAGTTCTGTTTTTGGTTCATATGACAACCACAAACAGAATGGATTGGGAGCAGCATTAAGGTATTTTATTCATACATGTCCTTGAAAGTAGCAACATGGGAACAAAACCAGAGTTCACCCACAACATAGGATTATTTTTCCCCCATTTCATTCAACCTGAAGAACTGAAATACATTAAAGAGTTCAACTTTCCTCCCTTGACACAAACTGGCAATGCTGTAGCATAAGAATCAGCAGCAGTAAGGATAAACCCATTATTTTCAGCCACCATTTTTCTTCCAAGTTTTTAGTGCTTAAAATGAGACATCAAATTAAATTAAAGTCTCAGGGCTTCCTCCATAGGCAAGCTCATAAGGTTTGGCAGGGTATACAGTTTTATTTATACACAGTGAAGATATTTCGGCCCTTAAACTTCATGTTGTCTTATTTAATGGGTTTAGGAACAATGTTTGGACCTGGCCGAGCTCCAGAATTTTACTGCTCCTCCTAAACAGGAATATAGTATTCTGCAGAGACTGAAGAAATACTAGAGATGGAGAAGTGGGCACACCAGCATGCCACATTCAGAACCCTCTATCCCATGGAAAACTCACTGCTGGGGTCCTGCACCTCCACCTCTATCTAAGCCCATTCCTGGAGCTGTTGGTCCCATGCTCAAGTCAAACAATAGGAGGAGCAGAAACCCCATATCTCAGACTGAAATATCCAATCCAAACCTCAAACTAATTTAACTGGCTGACTGAGTCAACTCCATTGACACCAACAGCAACATGAGGGGAAAGCTCAAATCTCACCATATTAACTCCTCAGGATCCCACAGCACTCTTAGAAATGCCAAGAACCTTCACTTCAGGCTCCTGACTTAAAACCAACTTCTTTTATTCTGAATGACTTACAGATTTACGTAGCCACAATTTATGGGCACTTTGCTCTTCAGGGGACTTGAGCTCAGGTTAATATTCTGCCTTTTGATTTATCAGGACATGCTTTCATTTATTTATTTAAGACCACATTAGTTGCATGATGATACTAAATTGGTAAAAATACCTGAACAAGGCACAAAGTTGTAGATAATTTCTATTTAATCGTTTTTTGCTTTGTGTTATGCACTCTGAAGACCATACTAACAAGGACTCCTCATCACTGGATATTAGGGGACGTTTAAGCTCGAGGTGAGGGGAAAGTTCTTCACAGAGAGAGTTGTTAGCCATTCCCAGGGAGGTGGTGGAGTCACTATCCCTGGAGGTGTTCAAGAGGGGACTGGACTTGGCACTTGGTGCCATGGTTTAGTAGTCATGAGGTCTGTGGTGACAGGTTGGACTTGATGATATTTGATGTCTCTTCCAACCTTGGTGATTCTGTGATATAGGAACAACTCAGAAGTCTAAAGGAGATTATCAATAGTGAAGCTGAAAATGATCAGTGTAATTACACAAAGAGGAGATCATTAAGAGGACATACAGTAAAAACTCTTCTCAGTGATGTCCAATGATTGGACAAGGGGCAACAGGTGCAAGCTGCACCATAGGAGGTTCCATGTGAACATAAGAAAAAGCTTTTTCACTGCGAGGATGACAGAGCCTTGGAGCAGGCTGCCCAGAGAGGTTGTGCAGTCTCCTTCTCTGGAGACATTCAAAACCCACCTGGATGCACTCCTGTGTGACCTACTCTAGGTGATTCTGCTTGGCAAGGGATATCTTTTGATGTCCCTTCCAACCCCTACCATTCTGTGATTCTGTGAAAAGAACATAAACCACAAATGCTATATAAAGACAAAGTAGCAACTGATTAATTCAGCTTCAAAATCCCAATGATCCAATTCGCAGTGAAGCAAACATGATAAACTCAAACCCCCGAAAAAAAGGGGAATGATTTTTGCTTCCACCGAGCGCAATTAACTTCTGAAAACCACTTTCTCAAAACATCAGCAGCAAAGTGCTGAGCAGGATTCAAAACAAGTTGAGACATTTCTGCAGATTACATTTGCAAAACTTTTATAAGATTAGAAAGGCAACAAACTTCTGAATATTTATCAAACAGAAGCTCTGGAATAGACACCATAAGCTTTGGGTTGTGGCTCAATCACTCGTAAGTAGAGGAATCTTAGAAGCTCCCTTCTGAGGAAAGGAAGATAGGCATTACTTTTCCTAACATGTTTCTCTTTATAGCATGCATGTTCATAGATAACCATTTCATCATTTATTCTCATTTCTCTTTACTACAACTTATGGTCCTGCAACACTCAGGCAACAACCCACCAAAACATTCTATCAGTCCCTCCAGAAATTAAGGGCTCATAGCCTTTGTACTAGATTATTTCTAAACCAGACAAATAATTACTAAGGAAGATTAAATTCCTTCTGGGGAAGCTACCACAAAATAATGAATAAAAGGATATTTTTCTTTCTTTTCTAATAGTTCTAAATTAGAACTCCTGGGAAGCAGCTGCTGGTTTTCTATTCTTACAGAATTCCCCAAAACTATTTTAGGTTCTACTAAGCCTGACCTGACAGGTAACTAAAAATGAAAATACAGGATGGGCCGAATTTTTGCATGCCTTAATCACCTGTTTAAAACAAAATCAAAACCCCAAAGAAAACCACAGCACCCTACAAACCCAAGCAACTAAACACATAAAAATATGATAACCTGCTCCTATTATGTATAGGTGGAGAGTAGACTGGGATTTACAGAGAGAATATTTTATACTGTTTCTCAGAGCTGGAGTTTTTAAGTTCCTGTTGCATTTCTATCCACCACTATCCCCTTTTTATCATCCAGAAGTGCAAATAACATATTAACTAAATTAAAACCATTTGTTCCCACCTTCCTTAAGACTCTTTCCCTTCCTTGGATATTTTATTACCTGGAAGACACAAGATCTTCCAACAGTGTGATTATTTGAGGTTAATTCTGGGACCCACATCACACGATTGCAGAGAGCCTTCAATTCAGCACTATTCAGAAAGGGATCCTAAACAATATTTTTGTAACCAGCAGTGGTGTGTGCAATGGTGGTTTAGGTGGTTTTTGGTGTGGTAGGGTTTATTAAAATTTTACTGTTTCATCAGGAAGCAGGAGCAGGGAAGTCATTGTGCCCCTGGACTCAACACTGGTTAGGCCACACCTTGAGAACTGTGTCCAGTTCTGGGACCCTCAGTTTAAGAAGGCCATCAAGACACTTGAACATGTCCAGAGAAGGGCAACGAGGCTGGGGAGAGGCCTCAAGCACAAGCCCTACGAGGAGAGGCTGAGGGAGCTGGGATTGTTTAGCCTGGAGAAGAGAAGGCTCAGGGGTGACCTCATTGTTCTCTACAACTACCTGAAAGGTGGTTGTACCCAGGTGGGGGTTGGTCTCTTCTCACAGGCAACCAGCACCAGAACAAGAGGACACAGTCTCAAGCTGTACCAGGGGAAGTTTAGGCTCGAGGTGAGGAGAAAGCTCTTCACAGAGAAAGTTGTTAGCCACTGGAATGGTCTGCCCAGGGAGGTGGTAGAGTCACCATCCCCGGAGGTGTTCAAGAAGGGATTGGATGTGGCACTTGGTGCCATGCTCTAGTCATGGGGTCTGTGGTGACAGGTTGGACTTGATGATCTTTGAGGTCTCTTCCAACCTTGGCGATTCTGTGAAACATAGGAATCAGCTTCTGACACTGTTGTTTCAGCTTGATGCTGTAAGCAAAAATTCTACTCTCATACTTTATATTTACAACTTCATTTCAGCCTGGAATCACATTATTAAATTGCATGACTACTCAAGCATTTAAACAGTTGTACAAGTTTCTGTTTTCTTTCTTCTCCTGATTATTGATCAGAGTGCCTCATTCAAAATAAACACAAGGAACATAATAAAACTATACAAAGCTTCTTCAGACTAATTTATACTCTGCATCCCTACTGGCATGAATGGATAAAATTACACCCAATAGTGTCATTAGAAGCACAGGTAAGCAATGGTTAAATGCAATCTCTATTTAACAGCATAAAATTTCAAATGCTTTTTGTGCTGACAGATTTTGAGTGTGCTGAAATATAATCTTGAGAAAAGGATTATTTTTTTGCTTTGGTTTTGTATTGTCCTTCATTTTGAGATGGGTAGCTCTAATAAGTCATATCATTTACTCAACAGGGACTTTAAGACAAGGGCATGCTGTGCACAAATGGAACACTGGGAAAATTTGATCAGCCAGTCCCAATAATGCATTGCTGACTGGTACAGAATGCTTTTCTGGGTGAATTTTGCAGAAGACAACAAAAACCCTTCTCTGACAGGACAGCCAAAATTTTATAGCTTTCAGCACTGCTCAATGACAGCAATGTTAGGTAGAGGTACCTATCACAAAAATCAGGTAAGGTTACTCCATTCCAATGGACTTCAACTTTAAATAACCTAATAACAAAGCAAAGCCAAGCAAGTTTTACTTCCCAGAGGCCACCTTCTCCAAAATTAGTTATGAACAGTGAAATCGAGATGAGAGAAAAGTATATAGTGATCATAAATCACACATATTTTATCCTTTTGTTTATAAATTAATGGGTTTAAAACTGATCATGTTTCAGGGGGGCAATTGTCTAAATACTGCTGACTAAAACTCAAGTTACACTTGTATTTGTCTCTGCAGTGGCTGATGGAAAAGAGGAAGGTTTTACATCCTCAGTGGGGTAAATACTGCATATGTATGTATTTCAGCTACATTTTACTGTCACATTTCTTTGAACATCAGTGCTAGGTAGTTACTTGAAGTAAGGTTTTAGAAGTAGATGGCATATTAACAACGCCCATCGAAATGTTCTTAGTTTAGACAGCTTCAAAAGTCATGCTAAGGTTACTCAGAGTATTTTTTTCCATGCTATTATATCTTATCAACACAATGCTTTCACAGGGCAATTCACCAAAAATAAGTGATACAGAAGCACACTATAGAAGTGGTGTATTAAAAAGTAGAAGAAAAACCACACATCTGGCAGACAGTCTGAACTGTGTCCTCATTCTGTAATGTGACAAGAAAGAAAACAGAACAGCAGCAGAGATATGCACAAGGCTAATAGAGCTGGAATAAGACAGTCACTCCTGATGCAGGAAGGAATTTTGAATGAGGTTTGTACTCTGGAGAGAAGATTCAAGGAATGCTCAGCAATTTATCCTTGGCATTTGTTCATTGGTTGAGACCACAAATGTCAAGGGCCAAATTTGGCTGTAAGTAGAATTTCCTTTCAACTGAAGCTACTTGCTTCCAAGGGACTTGAAAGAGCTTCAGCGGCAAATCTGAGATATGCGTGCTCCAGCTTCTGCTAGACTCCTAATTCTCTTGCTGTGTTGATTTAGTGCAGTGTAAGTTATATCTACAAATGCAAGCTTATTTTACATAGGTCAAATAACTTTCTGAATCATTATTAGCAGTTTACAAGGGGTTTTTATTAGGTTTGAAGAACTATTTGGCTGCTCTTGGGTCATAGATGCAAAATATCTGGACAAGACCTGTGTAAAGATGTATTAATAACAGGGGAAAGGACTCATTGGAAAACCTTGAGGAGGAAACAATTCATTAATAAAAAGCAGCAAAGCAGCCTCTGTGACCCTTATTAGAACACTACAAATGACTGCACAGCTCCTGTTAAAACTTCTTCCAGGGAGGTTTGAAAGACAAAACCTTTAATGCATGCACATCTTAAAAAAAACACATTATTTCAAGATGAAAAAAAGAGAGTTAAGCATCCTTAGGGGTTACATCCTTCAGAGTATCACATCAGTGAATAAAAAAGGTTGTTTATCTCTTGATGAAACTACAGTTCTCATCATCAACCAATCCTAAGAGCCATGAGAAAAGGGAATTTCAATTATGATTTAATAGAAAATACTGAATGGGATTAAAACTTCACTTGGATATTTTTCATAGGTATTTGCTTCAGATCTGACTGTACTGAAGGCCCAACAGGAATAAAATGAAACAGGCTGAGGATAACAAGCGACCTCTGAGACAAAAGTATTTATTCTTTCGTACAAAAACTGGTAGGGGAAAAAAAAAAAGTAAAGGAAGAAGGATGCAGAGAATACTTCAGAAGAGAATAGCCTCAAGAATGTGCTGTAGAATTTTTATGCAAGTTGCAGAACTAACACAAGAATATCCTTCTAACATCAATTTACCAGTGAACCAATGCAAGGTGCCCCCAGGAGCACATGTATTTCCAGCTATTTCAAAAAGCAAAGCCCATACAAAAGTGAAGCTCCAACCTACACTCCGCTATGATGGCAGGTGACACAGATGTCCCTGTTCCCACCATCTGCTGCTGTTCTACCACATGGTCTAACCTCTTCCCTCAGACTAATACAATAATTTGGTCTCTCTTTCTCTCAGTTCTGTGCTTTCCAGTAGGCTTGAACAGCTAACCACATTAGCAGTCAGGAAAATCAGAACCACTTGCTTCAATATTTCAGCAACTTTTACTTCTGTCTCTTCCTCAGCCCTTTTCTTTATTTTGGTGAGCACTGAATAACCATTGAAAATAAAAACACAACCCAAACCATGATAATTCTTTACTATGACTTTATCCAAGAAGGTGAACACTGTAATAGGAAATAACAGCAAGTGCTATTACTTGCATTATGCCTTTGGAGACAATAACACAGTAGTAGTAAAAGTGCTTGAAGGGATCCTCTAACATTTAAAAGGCATTTACCCACAGGGCAGATGAAAATCTGGGAAGTGGATGAACTGTTCATGTCAGCATAATCTGTTTTTACTGCATACTTTAAAAATCTTGCACATCAGTATTCTCAAACAAGATCAGGCCATAAATGCCTAAACACAGCATTAAATGAATAAAGTATCATAACAATTCATATGATTTTTATAACCCATCATCACCATGCATAAGTATGTATCAGTCCATTGACTTTGTTAAAAGCAAGATTCTGGTCTCCCACATGCTGTTCTATTGGCATGAAAAGATCATACAGAAATAGGCTGAATGAAAAAAAAGAAAAGAAGGTCCTATTGCAGGATAACCAACCACTGTAAACAACCCCTCTGCTGGAGGGATTTGGATGAATTGGCTTTGGGATGCAGCACCAGCTCTCAGTGTTACTCTTGCACATGAGACCAGGTGCCCACCTACGTGCCAGGCAATGTTCACGGGAAAGAGGCAGTATCATCTTCTACACCAAGCACAATCAATGAAAAAGCAGGTATGCTTTCAGAGAAGCTCTGAACTGCCTAAAACATTGCTTTCTGTCTGCAGCTGTAAGCACAGCTTAAAAATATTCAAGGACAGGCTGCCATTTTAGTTACTGCAGTAAGAATTTGAACATAGGAAGGACTTGGGGACTCTTGTGTCCCCTTATCTTTTTGACCTGGCCATACATACTGTAAGGATCCTCAAGTGTCCCTCCTTGTGACAAGTACAAACATGAAAAAAAGGTTCCAAATACATATTACTTTGGTATCACTTTGTTATGTCAACTGATCTGCATCGAAGAAATGTGATTTATAGTCCCCTTGCTCCTTTATTAAGTACAGTAATGTCATTTTCCATTGCTTAAATAAGATTTGGTTGTGATATCAGCACAGCCCAGACACAAAGCCAAACACCACAGTGTAGCTCACAGCCTTGTCCTATGTTGCTCCTACACAAAATGTTAACTTCTTCAGAGTATTTCTATTAACCAAATCTTGATGCTTATACACTTCAAACCATGACCACACTCCAGCACAGTTCATTTCTCACAACTTGCTAAGTCCCTGGAGCCCTAACAGTTCTGAACAATCAATGCTGTTGTTCAGTTACAGCTGTGAATTTTAGGCAGCCATAAAGATTGCTGTATTTTGCCTCTTTCATACTAAGAATGGGTATTTTTAGCTCATCACTCACATTATTGCAAATCAGAAGAAATAAAGTTTAACATCTACCACTGTGACAACTCCCTTACCTTCTCATGTCCTCCTTTATGTGCAGATTGATCAGTTCCTTAGGAACATGGAAAGAAAGGGTTGTCTCAGCCATCTGTTCCCGGATCCTCATCCACTTGTTGTCAGAAGTAGGAAATCTATATAACTTACAGATGGGGTTTTTTAACACTGCAGAGAAGAAAAATTGAATCATTACCGCGATTGTAGGACTCTCTCAAAATTTATGGCAACAATTTCACCCCAAAATGATACATTATCCCCACTCTTGCTTCCATAATTAATTTCAGAACCATTAAAATTCTATCAAAACCCTTAATTTTTTATTTTATTTATTGTAGCAGCATGTGGAGGAGAAAGTATTAGCAGTATAGAGGATAAATCACAGTAGCTATCCTGTGAATTTAGCATTTCAGTGTAGCAAGAATGCAAATTGTGCTCCCTACTCTTACACTTAAGACACATGTAAGACGTACTCTTGCACTTATTCCTAACTTAAGACACAGGAGAAATGGAATGCACAAATGAACAATGAACTCACATACAGCCAACACCATTGCTTACCATCTGCTAGAATCACATAGCTAATAAATTGCTGATAAACTGCATGGGATAAGCGAAGCATGCCTCAGTATTGGGCTATACCTCACACATCTTCCTAATGATATGCACAGAAGTCATCAACAGTCCAATCACCATCAATAGATGGTTTGCATCTACATTATAGGAAGCTTGACCATTGCCATGGTCAAAAAGATACCACTTCAGAGTCAGCTTGACCATTAATATGGTTAAGAGACTGCTACTACATAGAAGTAAGCATAAACAGTGTGTAAATGTTACACACACTGTTCTCTGATCAGTTCTGTAACCTGGCATAGGAAAACGTGGTACTTGATGTCTTAGAAGGTTATGCCCAAAATCCACCACGTTTTTTATCTTCAAGCTCTATATGTTGGGTTTGTTTTCAATCAGGTCTTGCAATGATGCTCTGTAACAAAGATGGGCAATTTCTACTCTCTCCTTGCCTTTTTTTCTTCACCTGCCCTTCCCCCTTCACTAATTTTCCAGAAAGAACAAATGGGGAAAGAAGTCAAGAAAGAAAAGTTTCATTTGACTACTTCGACAAGCTTACTTGGAGACAAATGATTGTAATTTAACACACACATCCCCTGCTTCCCACCTCAGAATGACTTTGGACAGCCATCTAAATCCTCCAACAGTACCTTTCTATCAGCTTGCTGGAAAAAGCTGCCTTGGAGCAGGCTCCCATTGATCTGCCACTGAATGGTCTATAACTCAGAGGCATGCATTTCCCATGTGTGCTGAGAGGAAACTTGCTGTCAGAATGACATCTACTAAATAGAAATTTCAGCTTCACAACTCACTACCACCATTATTGCCTGTGTAGGCTGATTTACAGAAAATGAAAAACACAGACCAGCTATTGAAGGTACACAAACTGTCTTGTCTGTCTAATCAAACTACTTTTTAAACAGAAGTCCTTTAGGAAAGGCCTAAAACAAGAGCACACATTAAAAGATATCTGTAATAAAACAGTTGTTGGCAACTTGTAAAGACAAGAAGGTTGTAAATAATCCTGGTTAAGTAATTGTAGATAGAGGTTTTCTATTCCCATCACTCCACTGAAATCTCTTTGATCATTAGTCTTTGATGAGGAACTGGAAGACTTCTTACAGTAATTTTGCTTTCATTAGTGACTCTGCTTAAACTAAATTCCAACTTAGTGTTATGAAATATGCCTAGTAGATGGTCCACAGCTATGGCATATAAACAACAGCAATTTTTCTTTACTCCTAAGACCCAAAATACCTCAATACTGGTTCAAGCACTTTTACACACATTTTACAGCTTGAGAATCCTCACCACACAAACATAACTATTGTCCACTATGTAAAAAAGCACCTTCAAGTCCTGTGCCTATGACTGACCTACATCTAGCGCCTGGGATTTATGATATTACTTGCTTAGAGTATGCTGTGATGCTTTCCTATTTTCATCCTCTTTTGCTGAGGTTCTTCTATTGAACAAATTCAGTTTTGTCAGTAATATTGACAGCCTCTGTCAATCCACAAAGTAGATATGTGGCACCAATCATCTTGAAGATGATCATCAACAAGGCAGGGGATTACAATCTTCAGATGCCAGGAAGAGCTGAAGAAACTAAGGGCCAATTCAAATTTCCCCTTAAGCAGAAACCTACCAGACCAGATGATATTTTGGGGTTGTAGGTTATTTCCTGTTTTTTCCCTAAGTGGCACTAGTTCACTAGAAAATGAGCTGATGCTTTTTACCAGGACATTTCAAATGATGATGCTCCAGGCACATTAAGGTCTTATCTCCATTTTACCTTTTAATATCTACTCCCTAAAAAGTAATCAAAGGATGCTTGTCCAAGCACAGCTCTTAAATTTGCACTCACAATCTGTTACGTTCAAAAATTCACATTAGTCTGTAAGAACCTAATGCACATGTGCAGCTCCACAATCTCTTTTCTTCCATCTTCCCACTATCACCACCATCATCATGGGGAAAAAAAAAGACAAAAGCTAACACTAACATGATCATAGCATGATAGCAAGGGAGACCTGGAACCACTCTGAAAATGTGAATCAAAAGCTGTGACTTTGATCATCATTAGAATTATTAAGCTACTCTCCAGGTATACCGCCTCTGAGTCTGAATTTACTGATAAGGATCACCTCAAATGTGTTGCAAGTTTCAGAAAATTGCCAAAACATCTCTCTGTTTATAAAGAAATTCACATTTCCAAACTCAGGGGGGACAAAAAAAGCCTGGGAGTTTTGTTTAAACAAGAAATGAAAAAAAATCCCATTTGCAGCATGGGTAAAATGTGAGACTGACAATAAGAGCTGCATGTGACTTTGCTTTTCACATAAACAGAACTAGTGAGGTCATGTGATTTCATACATAATACAACTCAGATGTGTGTTCCTAGACAGTCACAACAATAGTTGGTTCTCAATTACAGCAAGTTGTGTAAAAAAGAAATCCAGGAAGCATGTAAAAATACCCAGAGAGTTAGGAATGTCAAGACTAGATTTGGCTTCTGTAAACAGTGGTTATTAAAGTGAGTAAAAGTTTCCTAAAGATAATGGATTCTCCCTGTGTTTAGACAGTGATCAGGAGTGCTACTGAAAAAGAGACTAGACTAGACTAGACCAGACCAGTTTGGAAGAGACCCTCAAGATCATTGTGTCCAACCCATCACCCAACACCACCTAATCAACTAAACCATGGCACCAAGCACCCCATCAAGTCTCCTCCTAAACACCTCCAATGGTGGTCACTCCACCACCTTCCTAGGCAGCACATTCCAATGGGCAATCACTCCCTCTGTGAAGAACTTCTTCCTAACATCCAGCCTGAACCTCCCCTGGCACAGCTTGAGACTGTGTCCTCTTGTTCTGGTGCTGCTTGCCTGGGAGAAGAGACCAACCCCCACCTGCCTACAACCTCCCTTCAGGTAGTTGTAGAGAGCAATAAGGTCACCCCTGAGCCTCCTCTTCTCCAGGCTAAGCAAACCCAGCTCCCTCAGCCTCTCTTCATAGGGCTTGTGCTCCAAACCCCTCCCCAACTTTGTTGCCCTTCTCTGGACACGTTCCAAGAAGCCAAAATCTTTCCTAAACTGAGGGGCTCAGAACTGGACAAAGTACTCAAGGTGTGGCCTAGCCAGTGCAGTGTACAGGGGCAGAAATAAAGTCCAGATGAACTGCAGTGGTTATAAAAAGAGAAAAAATATTTTAGAAGCCTTTCCCTATAGCTTATGCCTGTATCCCTATAGCTTATGCCTAGCTTTCCCTATAGCTTGAAGCCTGAAAGCCCATACTATATATTTAAGCCTCTATATTTTTGTGCATTTCATTTTGAAATGTGAAGACCTCTGTGCTTTTTATTCCACGAAATAACCTTCCCATTGCTTCTCCTGCAAGCACAATAAAATAGAAATGCTAAAAGATTGAAAACAGTGTTTTCAGTTTTGTTCCCTATTGAGCACGGATCAAAGCAAACCATTGCCTGATACTAATTTACTAACCAGGTTTCTTTCCATTTATATCTTTTGTGGGGTAGGTGTGTTATGCCCACCATCTCAGGAGGAAGCATTCCAGCTTTCTTAATATTTGCTTAATTGTATTATCTTTTTTTTTTTTTGCCAAGTGCAGTATGCTTACATGCAAACAACTGGCAAACTCTCCAGTCTTATAAATAAATAACTGAATTTTGAAAGAGATAAATTCAGTCTCTTGAGGTATAAATAGAATAGTGATAAGCCTCAGTGAAATATGGTATCATTCCCACTCACTCACTAAGTGCCTCATAACTCACTGGAGGGCCGCAAGCTCCTTCTATTAAGATTTAAACTTCAGAAGAATGCCAATGTGCATCTCTGCCTATAGGCCTGAAGATTCACAGAGGTATTTTTTCAGTCCCAGAGTTTTGAAGTCCTGATAAATGACATGAGACAGAAAGAACTAGAAATCTTTACAACAGTATAGACATATACTAAACACACACGTACATGGAATAGGTACTGAACTGGAGACGTGTAGTGCAGCGAAAGTAGCGTGGGCAATACTGATGTTCTCAGGTGGCTGAAACCATTCCTTTCCCTTCAGTGCTTGTTTTTGATTGCCTCTAATTTTGCCACACTGAAATTTGTCTGGCTTAAACTGCTTATTTCTCTCTCAATTTTCACTTAAGATGGTCTAAGTGCATGAGGCCAGAAACGTACAACAGAACAGTTCTGTGCTTTACAGACTTGCATTCTGACACTACATCTTTTCCAGAGGTGTGCATTTTACTGGTCCACCCAGATCTGACACTGACATAAGTAAATAGACTCAAAACTGGAATTTAATGCCTCATACACACTCCAAAAGTCTACCTTCATGAAAATTCTTACATCCTTCTCGGCCTCTGACACCAACAAAGTTTTGCAGATGTCATTTGTACAAAGTGGGTGAATATGGTTTTGGGCAGAGCTAGCGTGTGGCACAATACACTCAAGGACTGGTAGCCATATGAGAAAACCAGACTCCAGGGAGCACAGAGGGCTTTAATCTACATGAAGCCCAGTTATGGAGACATGCTGGGGAAGAAGTCTGACTGGTTGGGCAAAGAAGTATAAAAGGAAAGCTAAAATTTCCTGAGAAGAGAAATTGGGAATTCAATAAAAAGAGTGGGACTGACAAAACCTGGAACTAGTGCCAGGTGTCAGCAGGGAAGTGAGGTAACACTGGGGTGAGAAGAGGAAGTCACAAGCACAGGAAACACACCGAAGAAAAAGTTTTATTAGAACTAACTTCCTGTGACACAGAACTCTTTCCAATATCCTGTGTGCTGTCATCTCTTGCACACACATCTATAGTTCTGCTCTTTCCCCTTAACTCTTAAAAAACAACCCATGACAAAACCTCCTTCATAGTATTTTTGACTTTATGAAGTGGGGTGGGGGGGTTGGGTTTATATGGTGTGTCTACAATCACAGAGTGTTAGGGGTTGGAAGGGACTTCTACAGATCACCCAGTCCAACCCCTCTATTAAGCAGGATGATCAAAGGGGAGGTTGTACAGAAATGCATCCAGGCAGGTTTTGAAAGTCTCCAGAGAAGGAGACTCCACAAACTCTCTGGACATGAGAACAATAAACACAGAAATGTTAAGTGCAGTATATCTAGAGAAGAAACTGCAGAATCATGTGTAAAACCTCCTGACAAAATAATCCAGACTTACTAATTCACAAAACTGTCCTCTACCTTGGAAACTCCAACAAAGTAAGTTCCCCAAACCGCAGCATTTGCCCATCCAAAAATACTCCTTGAAAAACCTCAATCAAACCCACTCAGTGGAGGAAGCAAATTGAAAAACTGAAATCAGTTGCAAATCAGTAACATTTCCTCTGAAGAGGGATGTCATTTCTTTAAGACCCACTTATCAGGATGACATACAAAATCAGAACCAAACAACCGAGTTAGACCAAATCATCGCACTGCCTCCATATCTTGTCTCCAAGAAGAGCCATAAATAGATACCTAAAGAGCAAGATATTCTCCCTGCCTCCAGCAATTTTCAATTCAGGAATTTCCAGAGCCAGATGCAGTTCCTGTGCATTTAGTAATTCTCAGTGAATCTCTTTCCCACAAACATATGTAGCCTCACATTGAACTAATAAAAAGAAATTGCAGTTCCTAAGAAAATTTTTTCCCCCTTGCTTCTGATCTAGTCTCAACAACTCACAGAAAAAAAAAATTACAGCATTCATATAAGGAAAAACAGTATTTTTGGAGTGCTCTAGTGCTCCCTTCAGACTGCAAAGCTAGTCTAATAAATCTCTCTTATCAGCACAGTCGCATGAAAAAGTTTCAGTAAAGGTTTTAAAACTTCAGTAACATTTCTCCTCAACTCTATGCAACAAATGCAGAGAATTCTTGACAGTGCTGCAGTTTCAGATGATCCACATAACTTATTTGTGACATTGTAATGGAGATTCATAAACTTGGACTAATAAAACTTTGATGGTGCAGCAAATCAGTATGTAATATTTCTCAGCATAATGAAAGAGAAATAGATCTGGTTCAGCACCCAACATTCCAGCCCAGAATTGACCTAGAATTGAGAATGCCTTGCCAACAGCTTCCTTCATTTTAGGACATATAGCTTCCAGATCAAACTCAAATTGCCACTTCATCACCTATGAGAGAGATTAACTCTCCAGGGTATGCAGTTACAAATAATGCATAATTACTTTAACAGAATGTCATGCAATGACATGAGAAAAACTTATGAGGTTAATTCTGTGCCCACTGAAGTCACTGACAGCCTTGAAAATCATTGAGCAGTAAAGATGCAAGTTGGAGATTTGAGTAGGGTTTCAGAAAGCAGAACTGACACACATTTCTGAAGGTTTTCCTCACATCTCTCTGTGAAAGGATACCGTGAAATATGTATAAAACATTAAAATGCACATCACTTGAAAAGCCTTTCAAGATTTCTGCCCCAAATCTTTGTGATTTCTTCAGGCTCTGACACAGGGTTGCAGCAGGCATGTTTTACAGATTTGAGAACACTTACCTGCATTTAAGGAAGGCAAGCTGTCTTTACCACTTATGCCTTCAGTGGCTGTACATTCACGAACCAATGCACACTGCAAAAGACATGCAACCACAACTGTAACACGTTCAGGTGTGACTTGGAAATTCATAGCAGCTTATAAGTGGCAGACTGAAAAACATCACTCATAATGTAACTTCCCAATCTTTGGTTGTAATTTACACTTTCCCCTTTACAGTTCTGTTCCAGTATACTGTAACAATCAGAAATAGAGCAGAGACAGTGGCAAAGTGTGATCAGTTATTCGTAACAAAACAGAAAGTTTTCCTCCCAATACAATGGCAGAGGTTAAAATAATTTTTGACAAGTTCTGTGCTTTCAGGGAGGTTTGGCAAGGCAGTTTTCACATGCACAGTGTCAGAAAGCACTCCATGAATTTTTAATCAAAGGAAAAACAGGAACCACAAAGAGTCTTTAAAATGTGCTGGCAGTCTGTGATTAAAGTCATCTGTTACACAAGTGAATTGGAAGACCCTTTGTGGGGTTTTTTAAGTTTAGTGTATGAAAAAAGTAAAACAAGTTTATGGAAAATCAACCAGTGTACATTTATATTAACTGTACCAGGAATATATTCTTTAATGCTCCTCCTCCCAGTCAGAAAAAAACCCACCACCAAACACAAACCCAAAAACCAGCCTCTAAAGGTGCTAGGGAGTTCTGCTCCCAGGGCTTCCCCAGTTTCCAGATGTTCTGTTGTTGAGCTTGAAGCAAAGAACTAATACCTCAGACTTAATTATCACCTTACACTACCATGAGTAGTTCCCTGCACATAGTCTACCTAATGAGATAGCAAATCTAATTCAGATCTTATTTCTTTGAAGTGATTCAGTAACTCCACATTCTCACAACTGCATCCTTGCTACGAACATACAAACCAAGAGTCTATGATGCAGCTGATCCAAAAAAATTAAGGACCTGTTTAAAGACCACAGAAAACATAGTTATCACAAGCCTGGTCTTTATGACAAGTATTAGAACCCCTTAAAAAGATGCTATTAAAGCCTTCTGGCTCCCCCAAGCTAGACACAGCTCATTAATTACATCTAAAATAATTGAGAACAGTCTTACTCCACATTTTCAAATAGAACAAAAGCAAAATCAAAGAGAAGGCTGAAAAACCAGTTCATGTCACAGAGCTTGTGCAAGTTTTATAGCACAAAACTAGAAAGATTTGGCTTCTTTGGAACTGCTGCTCCCACTGGTCCATTGTTTTAAAAGGGCATTGAAGTCCTTTGAAAAGAATGGTGGCAAAAGAAGTGTAAAATCTACTCTCAGAGTCTGGCCCAAAAGGAGACTGTTAGGCTGAGTAGAAAAGATATTCAGAACAATGCTCCTTTCTCCAAAATACATTCTCATATGTTACTTTCAAACAAACAAAAAAAAGGCACTCCTTAATTTTACATTCCCTCCTGCATTACAGAAAATATGTTTTCTTTTTCATGAAGAACAAGATACATCATAGCAGCATGTACAGCAGCACAGTATTAGGGCTGCAAGCATTCTGTCAGTGAGAAAAGGGCTGCAGAGGAGGTGGGAGGAAGCAACTCTGTACTGGTAATGCCAGCTGCCCTCACTCAGGGCCCCAGTCAGAGAGACCTTTTTATTAACTGAAAATCATTCAGAGTCCATTTTCCTTGTTCTGAGCAGTAATTTCTGAATCTCTCCCAGTCCAAACATCCTGTCATCATAGAGAAAAGCCCATTTGTTTCCCCCTCTTTCCTTGGGTTCTGCAGTCCTCTCAAATCCACTCCCTCCTATATCATCTGCAGCTCCAGTCTCCATTGCTTTTACCTGCAACCACCTGCCTACTTAATGGCATTTTTGCTCTTTCCAAGCCCTTTTGCCCTTCCTCTCATCACATAGTATGAGCACCTTAACTCAGAATCCCTACATATATCTTCTAGTTGACTCTGCCCTGTACTATCACTCTGAAAAACCATTTCTGGAGCAGCCCTGTTGTTATCTTCCCACCACTGTGTGCTCCCATGAAATGAAGCTGATTTTGCCCCTTCGAAAGGGGATTCACCTCTTTTTTTGGCTTGTTTGTCTGCCATTCTTTCCATTTTTTTCAGCATTTTGTGCACAGGTTGCACATAAAAACCTAGGTGAACAGGACTTAAAAGGCTGAAAACAGAGGAACTGTTCAGGGGAAGCATAAGTCACATTTACGGCATCTCAGTGGACAGTTTCTTGATCAGGCATGATTAAATGTGGTCAGTTGAGGTCACAATCTTTTTTTTTCCTGTTCCTAAAAGGAGGGAAAAGGAAGCTAAGGAGGAAGTATTACTCCATATAATTCAATTTTTAGAAATATTTTTAGAGAGATTAAGTCTACACAGTTTATTCCAGATTGTTTTTTTCATTAGGTCCTTAACACAATTTGGTATTAGTACTTCAGGCTCTTCGTACAGCTGAACACTCTAATTAACTCTGTGCAATGAACTGAGATCCTACCTTTTGATCCTGGGAGTCTGTTGTGATGTGATCTGTCTCCCTATCCTCTAGCTCTCCCATCTTCACAAGATTGACTTCAATGGTACCAACTGTCTTTCCACCATCAGAAGTCCTGGAAAAGAAAAAACAGAAAAAACCCCAACCATGTCACTGCAGCATTCTATTCCTTCAGTTAAATTATTGTCAACAAACATTTAGTCTCCTCTCCATTCTGTATAGCTGCACTTGTTCGCCATTGGGATGTGCTGGGATGGAGTCACCGTCCCTGGAGGTGTTCAAGAGGGGATTGGACGTGGCACTTGGTGCCGTGGTCTAGTCATGAGGTCTGTGGTGACAGGTTGGACTTGATGATCTTTGATGTGTCTTCCAACCTTGGTGATACTGTGATACACACCTGTACTGAACTTGCTATTTACAAGCAAAGCAAACGTTAACAATAAAGCATTACCTATTTTTGGCAAATTCTTCACAGCTATGAAAGTTTTCATCAGGACACTGAGGACAGGTAAGTGCTATAATGGTGGAAGATTCCACACACATTGCCAAGGTATTTTTCTGTCTGTGGACCACCAGAGAAAGGGCTGTAACACTGCACTGACACCCACATATCAACAGCAATCTCGCCCCACAGTGCACTGCTTTGTTTGCCAACAATTCCCAGTTTCCCCAAATCAGCAAAGAATGGACACGCTCAATATGTGAACAAACCTCCTGCTAAACCAAAGTAATGAAACTCATCTGAATATCACTCTTCCTTTTGTAGTCCCTCTGCAGGGTAATCATTTAGAGCCAGTCCCATTTTTTAAATATAAAGGAGAAGACAATGTACTTCCAGGTGAATTCCTTTATTATCATCTCTGCAAATAATTTATTTGTAATTAGGAAAAAATAAATAGCAGCTCAGATTTAGATCTCCAAACAAAGACCACTGCTCATTGCCTCTTGGAAGAAACAAGAGTTTCAATCCAAAGACACTGAGTGCTTTTTGCAGCTTTCACTGTTACAAAATGCCAAGGTTAATGGCACAGTCTAACTCCCCTGGCTTGTTCTGAACAGCTGGATATTTTGAAGGGAAGGAAAGAAGGGTAACAGATCATTTAATAATGAGAGGGGGAAAGTGTAACAGAAAATACCAAGCAAAAACCAGCAAAAAAGAAATTATGAGAATAAGTTTTGCAGAACTGCAGAAGCACAGAGAAAAAGTGAGAAAGGGTTTGGGATAAGAGAAGCATCGAATGGCAGGGGTTGGAAGGGACCTCCAGAGATCAGCGAGTCCCATCCCCAGTGACAAAGCAGAATCACACAGGGCAGGTCACACAGGAACATGTCCACACAGATTTTGAATGTCTCTAGAGACAGACACTCCACAACCTCTCTGGGCAGCCTGGTCCAGTGTTCTGACACTCTCACAGGAAAGAAGTTCTTCCTCATGCTGAGGTAGAATTTCCTGTATTACTGTTTGTTTCTGTTGTCCCTCATCCCATCACAGGACACCAATGAAAAGTGGCTGGCCTCTTCCTGACAACCACCCTTCTCAATAGTTGTACAACATGAGTAAGATCCCCTTCTCAGTCTGCTCTTCTCCAGGCAAACAGCCCAAGGTCCCTCAGATTGTGCTATGTATAACCACAAAAGTGAACATCATAAGTTATGAAGCAGAGCAAAGGAATACAGAAAAAGAGGGGCTAGAAGACTGGCAATAAAAATAAATGAACCAACCAAGTTTCAGAAACAGTACTATTAGCAAAATTGTTTCAATTAAAACCTGCCACATGCCTAGGGCAATCCTCACCACACAAAACCCACCTTCAACACAGACACCCTTCCAGAACTTCAAAAAAATAGTCCTCATTGTTGTATTAATCAAGGAAGGAAAAATCCCCCAACCACACTCCTCCCCATTTCACCAACAAGGAGAGCAAATCCTTGTCTGAGCTCCAGCCCAGCAAGTGTGAGCAGGGGGATCCCAGACAGAGCACAGCTCCTGTCAGGCACCGAGAGCCCCTCAGCCACCCTGCGCTGACAAACATCTGCCCTCGGGTAGGGCAGGCCTGGCTCACCTTCACCCTGCTGCTGCCTGCCATGGTCAGCTTTGCCCAGCTTTCCCAGAGTGCCTGCTCCTCCTCCAGGCAGAAAGACCTTTTCCCTGCCTTGAGCTCCCAGAGTTTTACATAATTTGTGTTTCCACATGCAGTGCAAGGCCTTCACTACAGTCATAGCGAGCCAGCTCCTTACACTGACCCACGTTAGTTTATCCAGGCATGGATACTTGTTTATTCTGCTAAATCAAAACTTTCACTTTTTTTTTCCCCCCCTTCCTTTTTTTAATTCTCTCAGTAAAATCTCAAAATATATCTACCCCCCAAGCTTCAAATTTAAATAATTCTTTCCATTGCAAACCATTATGTTTTAACATGAAACTCAGCAGAACACACTCATCGTGCAACCACGCCAATTAAATGTGTTCTTGTATAAATCTTGCAAGCTACATCTAATTCTTTGTATTTCACATGTCTCACTACTTCAATTGCTCCAAGCCAAAATCATTACTGACAATAAAATAAAGGAACAGTTAGAAATGAGCCAATTCCAGATAGCCTTGCAACCCAAGAAGCCTATGTTAATTAATAACATATACAACAGCAATGAGAAAGAAGGGTTCAATGTCCAAAGGGTGGTTATGAGCAAAAACAGATAATAATTTTGGAATGCAAATCCAGCTTAAATGACTTCTGAATGAAGAACATGACCCTGAGTTGCTACAGCTTAGTGGATTGATGTCATTTGTCTTCTCCTCCCCGTGTCAAACCAGCATGTAAATGGGTCTTGCCTCAACAAATGGACTACAGCATTTCCAAGGAGAAAGGGAACACAACAGATGTTAGTAAATCATACATACCTTTAAAAACCCAAGTAAATGTGTGGCTACAAGACTGAAAATGTTTCAACAGCTTAACATATCCTGACCAAAGTGCCAAGTGGTTGACCACCTTACCAGGCTGACTTAATATACAATAACACTTTGTTGTTATCCTGGTCTGAAAGGAAACTGTCACGCTCTTTGGACTTCCAGAAGTTAACCCCTACACGTTTTCTAATGCCAGAGTCCTGCAAGTCTGAGACTGACCTACATAAAAAAGATGTATTTAAACATCACATTAGGGCAAATTATGAGTATAAACAAACATAGAGCTGACAGGAGCTTGATTTGCAAATTAATTGATCCAAGCCAGCAAGGCAGTTGCTGTTGTTTCCATAAAAATGGAAATGTGACTTACACTTTCTCAGTCCTTGTTTCCCTTTCTTTAGGCCACTACAGCAACAAGCACAGCACTCCTTGCCTGCACAAGTGGCAATATGTAATCAGAAGGTTTCTCCACACACCTTTAAAAATTATGATTGATCTGATTTATTTGTATATCTTCCCTCCCACCCCAATTTCATTCTGAACTCACTCCTGTTCTGGCCCAATGAATATGTAATGGTACAATCTGAAACACGCAGTATCTGCAAGTGAAGGCAATGGAACAGAACAAAACTCAACTGGTAGAGGCAGAGAACGGTTGGACTTGATGATCTTAAAAGTCTTTTCCAATCATAGCGATTCTGGGATTCTACAGTGGGGACTGCTGCACTGTAGTTTTCCTCCTTCCTCCATTTCTCTTATCTTTCAACATGGAAATATCAAAACTCAATTTAAAACCAAAAATAACCAGTTTCTTTTGCATGCTCCAGGCACACGAATCAACAAAGAGCTCTATAAATGTCCAGGGAGAAGCCATCATTAGCTGTGTCACACACTGAATGTAAAGTACCACTGGTGCATGACGGTCGTAAACAACAGGCACGTCATGCATTTAAAACCTTCAAGCAACATCACAAGATAAAAAAATTGCCCCAAGAAAATTAAGTATGAGCAAAAGAAGAGGTGCAGTAAGCTAAAAATCAGTCCTGCACACACACACAGAGGTACATGTTTATGCCATGCAACTGGACAGACAGGAAGAGACAATCTCTCACACACACTGTTCAACAGAGCATCAGGAGAATAATTACTAGGTTTGGTGACTTTGTTTAGCAGCCTGGGACAAGGAGTACCAGTTGCCTGGTATCTATCCACAGAACATCTGCATTTGGAATGTAACCAATGAAAAAGAGACAAAGAATTAGCAGAGTGATTTCTAAAGCAGATTTAGAACCCAGTGTCAGAGGATGCAGGCTTCAGCAGCAAGCCTGGCAGTGTTTCAGCCTGTCCCTAACCATTCAGTCTAACAAGACTGCACACTGCAGTGCTCACTCCATCCACCACAGCCACTCTCCTCCAATAGTCTGCTCTCACCGAAGCTGGAATCACCAAGGATCCATTTTCTGAGGAACCTGGTGGAGACAATTCTGAGTGAAAAGTGTGTTTTAAACTTCAGAATAAACACCTGCATCAGTGCTGAAGGCAACAGTGCTGTTTGACCCACTGAGGCAGATCCACAGACTTCTGAAGGTGTCATGAAATCTGCTCAGATTTAAAACTATAATTGTTTACTAATGCTTCTAATATTAAAGTTTATTAAACACATAATTTCCTTATCATCCCAAGTCTTTAAGGACCACTAGGTGAATTATCAGTTCCCTCGCTTGAGGGAAGGAGCTAGCCAGCACCATCACGAGAAGCAGCAATATGTGCCCATCTTAACATTTCTGGCAATAAAAGATTGACCCAGGCATCCAGAGAGAAGGAAGGTAACAAGCTAAAGATGGAAAAGCAAGTGAGCTAGATGGACTGAGAATAGCAGTCATTTGCCTCCAAATACTGTTGTCAAGTCTCATTTCTGCATGTTCAATATTCAAGTGCAGGCCTGCTAATTGGTTCCCATGGCCATACCTTTCTTCCAAAAAAAATGGCTCAAGAACACAAAGAACAAGGGAAGCAGACTGCATATTTGCATAGCTGTGTTAATTATAAATGAAAAGTGAGTGACTGCTTGAAAAGCACACTGCATGAATTCCAGCCTAGCAGGCAGCCCTTCTCTTCGATGCATAACCCAAAAGGAATGTGATTATTACAGACTAGCACAGAGATTGTCATCAAATCACTTTCTCCACTGATGCCATATATTATGAAATATGCAGGAGCAAAACTATTGTACTTGCACAGAAATGCTTATTCTGTGAATTCAGTGGAGCCTATTGCAATCAACAGTGTTTTCAAACAAGTCCACTGGTACATAACATTCAGTTGCATTCAAAGGCAAACAAAGTTTTGTGCTGTTCGAGTCCTTCTCAGTTTTCATCATTTCAATATACTGTTGATTAGGCTTCATGTCAAAACAAGTTTCACCTCAGGTCTATGGGAGTATGTAGCTTAGAAAGCCAAGCTG